>NC_090310.1:20015000-21265000 GCF_039906515.1 Pseudorca crassidens
CCTGACTGTGTAATCACATGAGAGGGTTTCCTCCCAGGGCACTGCTCCACAACAAATTCCCTAGAACAGTGGTTCTCAAAGTCTAGTGTACAGAAGCATCAGCCGGGGAGCCTATTAAAACTTGATCAGGCTCCACCCAAAAGTTCTAGTGGAGTCTTGGGTCTGCATCCTTAACAAATGCTAGGGGATGCTGCCGACGGGCCAAGAACAGGCCTTGGAGAACTGAAGCACCAGAAGCATCTCCTCTAAAACCACCAGATGGGAAATTTTCAGCTGTCCCTTCTTCTTTTTTTTTTTTTTTAGCATTTTTAGCAACGAAGTTTTGTTTTGTTTTGTTGCCTTGCTGGACTTTTTTTTTTTTTTAACATCTTTATTAGAGTATAATTGCTTTACAGTGGTGTGTTAGTTTCTGCTTTAAAATAAGGTGAATCAGCTATACATATACATATATCCCCGTATCTCCTCCCTCTTGCGTCTCCCTTCATCCTCCCTACCCAACCCCTCTAGGTGATCACAAAGCACCAAGCTGATCTCCCTGTGCTATGCATCACCTGCCCCTTCTGATATTTCTTCAGAGACAATGGAAAGAAGCAAATATACCTCTTCACCTACTACAGTTCTGAAGCAGAGCGGCCTGGCACAGCAACACTGGATAACGTGGTACCTTCTCAACATTCTTCATTGCTAGTTCGACCCCAGCAACTGCCCTTTCACCAATACATAGAGGAATTCTACTGATGAATTTCTACACATCTGAAATGGTACATTTACCACATTATTCTTAACGGCATCGTTTGTAATAGCCCCCAATTGGAAATAACCTAAAGTCCACCACCCCAGGGCTGGTTAAATAAATTATGAATCATCCATACAATGGAAAGCCTGGTATCTAATTTTTTTAAGTTTAAGGAACCTCTCTTTGTACTGATATAGAAAGTTCTCCAAGATGCAAGGTTGGGGGGGTAGGCGGGACTAATTCAAATATGTAAAGACTGGCATGGCATGAGCCCCTGCCAATCAGTGAGGATACCCAACCAATCAGAACAAAGGCCAGCCATTCCAGCATACTGGAGCATATTAACCAAATATTAGCAGAAAGAGCAAAGTGGAGGATATAGGTCGTAGTATGCCATCTTTTCCTGTGAAAATAAGGGAGTAGAAGAAAAAACTTCTGGAAGGATACCCAAAGAAGGGGTGGGCAGGGGGTGGATGGAGGACAGACATGAAGAGAGACTTTAAAACTGTACACTCTCTTGTATTTTTTGAACCATGTAAATATATTATCCAAAAAATACATTTTAAAAAAGTCTATTTTTTAACTTAAGAGATTTTTCATGTGGAGAAGGGATATGGGTGCCCAAGGCTGATATGATATAAGTTTCATTTTATATTCCTTTTGGGTTCCTGTGGTTTGCTATTTCTCCACTGTGCCCATTAGTAAGCAGTTTGCTACAGTCGTGAAGGTGGGGTGAGCCTGCCTTGTCTATACTGGTAAGTGGCTATGGTCCAATCAGTGATGCTCAAAAGATTGACTGCATCAGGCTTTATAAAAAGTACAGATCATCTTGCCCAGTGGCTCTCAAACCTGGCTGCCCCTTTTAGTCACCTGGGGAACCTTCAGTAAAGGCTACTGCTCCAGCCCCACCCCCAGATATTCTGACTTAATAGGTTCGAGGAGGGCCAGGGCACTGGGACTTTTAAAAGCTCCCCAGGTAAACCTAACACACAACCACAGTGACAGCCTCCTGACTGGGCAGATCTGAGGTGAGGTTCCGAATCTGTATGTACAAACACGTCCTCCAGGTGACCGGTGTTCAGCCAGGTTTGTGACCAGCGGTTCCAGATGTTCCTGCTGCCCAAAACAACATCCTCTTACCCAGCCATCACTGCACTCACGCAAGGACTCAAGCATTAGCAAAGGCCAGGTTCAGAAAAGAAAAGCCCACTTTGCTCAAGAAGAACTCTGTTTTCTAAATGAAATCACATTCGGTTATTCCTGAGTGTGTGGTTCACATTCCTATCACCCTGGGTTTCTTCCCCCTTCTCTTTCCTCCCGAAGGACTTACAACCCCAAGGACCTCAATCAGAAATCACTGGACATGCTAGCAGTGCTGGCATCCCAGCCTCAAGGACCCCCATCACCCCCACTCCAGTAACAGCCAGGCCGAGAGGGGGTAGTCACACATACAAACACGTTCCATTCTAACCTGAAGTGGACAAGAGTCCAAGATGGGTAAAAATTTTATAAACAGAAAATAGTTTATGGAATTGATTTTTGTAACAAAAGCCAGTGCACCTACTTGACCAAGCACAATTCCTAAGAATCAAAAATTAAGGGCTTCCCTGGTGGCGCAGTGGTTGGGAATCCGCCTGCCGATGCAGGGGACGTGGGTTCGTGCCCCGGTCCGGGAGGATCCCACGTGCCGCGGAGCGGCTGGGCCCGTGAGCCATGGCCGCTGAGCCTGCGCGTCCGGAGCCTGTGCTCCGCAACGGGAGAGGCCACAATAGTGGGAGGCCCAAGCCCTGCAAAAAATAAAAAAATAAAAAAAATAAAGAATATCTTCCCCTTAAAATTACTATGAAAATAGTAATTACTCCCTGAAGCAAGCACTCCTGAGGCAATCCCACACCATTTTTCTGCAGACATACCCTGGCGCTTTCCGGCCAACAGAGCCAGACCTAAAGCTGACGGTGCTTGAATGCCTTTGAGGAAGCCACAGGGAGTGAAATAAGGGGAAGTGGCAGTTTTTAATGTCCTAAAAACAGAGGAAACACTTTTTCCCCAACATCTAAAAATCAACATTTCTCTTAAAATTCCAGACATCCTGCAAGACAAGGTGTCCCTAGAGAGGCTGCAGCAGAATCTCCTTCACACCCTGCTATGACCACCTAATCTCATTTCTCTAAATGTGACTTAATTGGAGAAAGAAAAACATTTATACCAAAATGACAACAGACAGAATCAAGCAAGGTCAGGAAGGAAATCCTCCATTGTTCAAAGGGAAAGTTTCATAAAAAGAAAGTCAGGGGCTTCTCTGGTGGCGCAGTGGTTGAGAATCTGCCTGCTAATGCAGGGAACACGGGTTCGAGCCCAAGTCTGGGAAGATCCCACATGCCGCGGAGCGGCTGGGCCTGTGAGCCACAACTACTGAGCCTGCACGTCTGGAGCCTATGCTCCGCAACAAGAGAGGCCGCGATAGTGAGAGGCCCGTGCACTGCAATGAAGAGCGGCCCCTGCTTGCCACAACTAGAGAAAGCCCTTGCACAGAAATGAAGACCCAACACAGCCCAAAATAAATAAATAAACAAACAAAAAAGAGTAGCCCCTGCTCGTCGCACCTAAAGCCCGCGCACAGCAACAAAGACCTAACGCAGCCAAAAATGAATAATAAAATAAAATAAATAAATTTATTTTTTTTTTTAAAAAAAAAGAAAGTCAGAGAGGCGGACAGATCAATGGATGGACAGATGTTGGATGTCTGCGTGCATGCATGCATGATGTATGGATGGGTTGATGGACAGATATCAGTTCACACAACTCTCAAAGTCAGGGCTTTACAAACCAGCCTTTAATACCAGACCTAAAGGTCTTCATGTGTGAAAGCATTAATTTTCTGCTTAAAAAGATTATTGTACATGCTCTTTCACCTTGTTTTCCTCCCAGATCTCCAAATCATGAAGTGTAACTGTATCAATTAAGATGCTCTGGGCCTCAATTAACATAACAGCCAAGTAAATGCTGCTTAAACAAAAGGGGCTTATCAAAAAATATCACACACAGGGCTTCCCTGGTGGCACAGTGGTTAAGAATCCGCCTGCCAATACAGGGGACACGGGTTCAAGCCCTGGTCCGGGAAGATCCCACATGCTGCGGAGCAACTAAGCCCGTGCGCCACAACTACTGAGCCTGCGCTCTAGAGCCCGCGAGCCACAACTACAGAGCCCACATGCCACAAATACTGAAGCCCGCACACCTAGAGCCCATGCTCTGCAACAAGAGAAGCCACTGCAATGAGAAACCCACGCGCAGCAACGAAGAGTAGCCCCCTGCTCGCTGCAACTAGAGAAAGCCCACGCACAGCAACGAAGACCCAACACAGCCAAAAATAAATAAATAAATAATTTTTTTTTAAAAATATCACATACAGAAAACACTTGAAGCAGGAGGTTTCTGGGGCTATGAGTGGCTCAAGGCTCTCAGCACTGCAATTCTAGGGATCCATTTATAGTCACAAGGTGGTCGCCATGGCTCCAACCATTGTTTTCATATTTGACAACCTCCAAGGCAGGAAGAAGGGCTGAGACAAAAAAAAGAGTTCTTTTCTCTTTTACACTGGCCAGAACTGGGTCCCATGCCCACCTCTAGACCAATCACTGAGAGCGGAAATAGAACTATCTTGCATCACTCATACTTTGTCCCTTGGGCACATTTTCACTAAACAACACCAGGAACGATTGGGGAATGGCTGTTGAATGGACCAACATCATCTGCTATAGCATCTGTTCCCACTTTTCAATCCCCAGATACCTACAAGACCCCCTCCAATCAGAAATGCACTCTAATAATTCCCATAATGTGCCCTCCGGAGAGATTCCAATAACCCCATTCCCTTTATGGACAAGTTTTCCACCTTCATCTTGTCAGCCTCTTCCTCAGGGCACTTAGGATTCCAAGTGTCAGAATCCCACTAAAACTAGTTCAAGCAAAGAAAGAAGTTTTGTTGTAAGGAGACAAAGTAACTCACAGAAACCAGGGGCAGCGACGGTGGTCTGGCTTCAGTGCAGGATGGTCAAGAAGCAAGGCAGCCACGTCCACCTCTCTGTCCACACAACCTCTGAGCCTGCTCCGGAAGCAGTGAGGCTTTGCTTTTCGGTACACATCGCACAGTCCCTGACACCACACAGCCTTCCAGTCTGGCGTTGACAGAGGCTAGCTGGTGTCTCTCAATGCAAAGTCCAAGTCCCAGAGAAAGAATCAGGTGAAGCCATACCTGGTCCATCAGCAATGGGCAGGAATCCCAGTGACATGGTTCAAAGGCAGATGCCAGGGGCCACCCCTTGGGGCCTGTTTGCCAAAAAGTAGGGAATGCACAGACCTCAAAGGCACCCTAAAGGGGTCTGTACGAGCTCACTTTGCAGGAAATTCACCCTTCTCCTGGGACATCAGCCTCTAAGACCCAGCAGGCCAGAAGGACGGGAAGGAAAAAACAGCAGTCATCCCAGTACGACCACCTGACCCTCCCCTCTCTCGGGAGCACAGCTGGTGGGCACAGCTGGAGAGGAGAGAGGAAGCCATGCAAATGCTCATCACACTTCGCCCGGCAGCCACCCTCTGCCTTCCCTCCTCCCTGCTCTGTCTCTCGTTGGCTCCCGCCCAAGGCCCTTCTCACACTCTCACACCCACCTAACTACACTCACCCTCACGTTCAACGCTCCACTCTGGGCCCCTTTCTGCCAAAATGCTTTCCCACACAGGGGTCCCTGTCTTCCAGCTCACTCTCCACGCACATGTCTACCTCAGAAGTGAGCTCGGTCTATTTTAAACTCCTATAGCTGTCTGCCATCTGTCTCGTCTGGGGGCCTCGTGGTCTACTGAAAGAACAGAACTGAATATGGAAACTGAAGTCTGGTTCCGGTCCCACCATTAGCTCCAGGACCTCGGGACAATCATGGCCCCCTTCCCATAGCTGATAAAGAAAACTCTCCCTTGGTTAGTTCCTGGGGCTGTGGGGAGTATCAGAGGAATGAAAGATAAAACGCTTGGACAGTGAGGTGAGAGTGGACAGAAAGGTCTTTGAGGGCGTCTTCACCGACCCCCAGCCATGGCAGGCACTGTTCAGGAATTACTGGCTTCCTTTACTTCTCTGACCAGACACTCCCAGTGTTCTGGGGGACCAGCCAATGCCAGACTGGGAATCCTCAGGTCCATCCTGGCGCACTGATGCTTGGAAATGGTTACCATGGCAATCAGCTCTGCCACTTGCTTCGTGAGTGATCCTGAGCGAGTCATCAACCTCCGGGAGCTTCAGATTCCTTCAAACATGACCACGCATCTGTTCAGTCACAAGGTACGACCACAATATTGTCAAGGTGTGTCTCTAACATTGACCCCGTAATAGAACTGACCACACAATGTTGTTGCATGCATTAAGTGGACGCAGGGCTTAATGCTTGCAATTAATAACAATAATAACATTAATAACAATAATAATATAAAATGCCGTCTATGTTTCGGGTCCTGCACTAAGAGCTTTGTATGTATTAATTCATAACCCTATGAAGCCCATAATAAGTACCAAATGCTCTTTGTCTGCAGACATAACAACCACTATGAGTTAGAAGGAAGAAATCTAGAAAGACAGACACTGAAAACCACATTTAACTTCTTTCCTAGAATCTGCAGACAAGTCATTTAAATGTTCTTCAAAAGAGCAACTCCATAAACTCAGGTGGAAAAAAAAACATCCACCTCGAGCACCTGCCCATCCACACCAAGTGAGGCTGCCTCGCGGGCCCATCATTATCCCTCCCCACACGCTTCCTGCCATCTTTCCTCAAGCTGTTCTCCTCCCCCAGATGCAAGCTTCCCACATCCAGAAGACACCAGCTGGCAGGGAGACAGCTGCCTTTCCACGGAAGCAGAGTTACTAGGAGGTCTGGTAGTCACATGAATCTCTACAAATCCCATACCAACCACGGCAGATGGCAGATAGAAGCATTACAGATGCAAAACATTACAGAAGGTTTTTAGGGGGTTGCATGTGGGGAGTCACATTTCACAAGACACTGTCTCCTACCCCCTCACCAGTCCCCCTGCTCACTGTCTCCCTCCCCATGGGCTCAGGAACCCCCAAAACCTTCCCCGTCTATTCTGCAGAAAGGTCGACCTCTCCTCTCTGAAACCCAGGCACCAGAAGAAAGGGAATTTCACCTTCTCCCGAAGGCTTTATCAAAGTATTTTCCCACATAAAATAAGATCCCTTCCAAAACAAAACTGGCGTAATTGATCTTTTATCCAAGGAATATTTGTTGAGCATCTATTATATGCCAGACACAATCCTAGGCCCTGAGGCTACCAAAGTATATAAGTTAAGAGGACAGCCTCCGTGCTTTTGTGGGTATGATCATGTATAAAGTGTTATTACGGTAACACGTGTTGAGGGACTGCTGTATCCCAGACACTGCCGACTGCTTTCTATACGTTAGTTTACTTCATTCCCCACAACCTCCTCTGAGGTATTTCATTCCTGTTTGACAGATGAGAAAACCGAGGCTCAGAGAGGTAAATACACTGCCCAAGACCACACAGCTAGGAAGCAAAAGAGTTTAAATGCAACCCCAGTTCTGTCTGATTCAAAGTTCACACTTTTAGCCAGGGTGTTCTGGAGGCTACATCGGCCTCTAGTTTCTAATTACTCAATAGCTCCCCTCTGCCTCCATGATGGACCCCAAACTCTGCAGCAAACCTTCCTACAATTTTCTATTATGATTTCCCAAAATGCTTTTCAGCCACTTGGATTCCTGCCATGAGGAGGGACTCACGTATCCTGAAAACATCCATCACGCTTTCTCTCTCTCATGCAGCGCCTGCTCACTCACCTGTCCTCCCCAGTTCTCCATTCCGAAACTCCAGCTCCACCTGACAAAAGATCTCCTTAAACAAAAGCTTAATACAAAAGGCAACTTCTTACTTTTTGCTTATGAGAAAAGAGCAACTACTCTATTATTCATATCCAATGCCAGGCCAGAGTACAAAATTAAAATCATGTATCGAGGTTATTTTTCCAGGTTAAAAAAAAGTCACCGGGCTTCCCTGGTGGCTCAGTGGTTGAGAGTCCGCCTGCCGATGCAGGAGACACGGGTTCGTGCCCTGGTCCGGGAAGATCCCACATGCCGCAGAGCGGCTGGGCCCGTGAGCCATGGCCACTGAGCCTGCGCGTCCGGAGCCTGTGCTCTGCAACAGGGGAGGCCACAACAGTGAGAGACCCGCGTACCGCAAAAAAAAAAAAAGTCACCTTCTCCAGGAAGCCCTCCAGTCCCCCTACAGAAGTGTGTTTTCCAGCCTATATTGCTCACTGCCCTCTTCTTCTACCTTGCTGCCAGTCCTTATCACCGTCTCTTGCACACTATGGTCATCTATAGAAAGCTCTCTGCCCCTAATAGCGATCACTTCCTTTCACAATGCCGAGCTCCATCCATTAGAGGCCCCCCTACAACATACGTGCCTCTGTGCCTTGCACAAGCTCTTGCTCAATAAATGTCTGCTGAAATAACTCTGTAAGTGCTTTCATTTCAACGGTATTTCCAAAGCCAGTGTCCCCCCCCCGGGGCCCGCTTCTCCTCTCCAGAGTCGACGTGAGCTCTCGGGGAAAGCTCATCACACTCCGTGACTGCAATTACCATTGGGAGGCAACTGGGTCCCAACTCTCTGTCTCGAGCCCAGATCGAGGCCCAAAGCCCCAGGTCTGAAGATCACATGCCAACTGATCTGTGCCACTTGGACACCAACTAGGCATCTACAAGGGAAACTCCAAGCTCCTTCGAAACATGTCCCTCTTCCCGTGGTCCCCATCTCTGTGAACTGCACCACCAACCCACCCCGCACCCAAGCCGGAAGCCTGGGAGCCGCCCCTGACTCCTCTCACTCCCAGTCGATCACCAAGGTCTCTCAACAGCACTCCCTAAACATCCCTCCAAGCCTCCATCCAGCTCTCCTTCCTCACCGCCATCCAGGCATCCTCAAGCGCCTGGATCACTACACCTGCCTCCTCCCACCAAGTCCCCTCCTCCAGCCTTGCCACCTGGAAACTCACCTTTCAGCTGCAGCCAGAGTGGTATCTAAAAGGCAAATCTAAACATGGAATACTTTATTTAAAAAAAAAGACATCTGTACCCTCAGAATAAAATCTACACTCTTCCGTTGGACATATGAGCCACTTATAATCAGGCTCCTGCCTTCCTTTTCCCTAACCACATCCCCACCTTATAAATACACAAGGACAGATGCTCTGTGCCGGCCAAGCCAAACTGAATCCTCCTGTGCCCTTGCATACGCTATTCCCTCTGCCTAGAACCCCCTTCTCCTTCTTTCCACGCCCTCCATTACTGAATTAAATCTATCATCCTGAAAGCTAGACTCCGAGATCATTTGGCCCTGGAAGCCTCCCTGATGTCTTCAGTTAGGTGCCCCAACTCTGCACACCTCAGAATCCCACACTTACAGCAACCATAGCACTGAGGCCCTGTATGGGCGCCTGCCTGTTGATGAGTCTGTATTCTCTACTAGACAACGCTTCTGTCATGGCAGGGACTTGCCAACTGTGGTCACTGTTTCACTGTTGGACATCCCCCCACCACCACCTGACACAGCAGGTATTCAATTAATACCTCAGTGGATAAATAAATCAGGTAGCGTGCACATCAACGCTTTTGAGAAAACTCTTGACTAAAATAATCTTGCAGGGCAGTATTTTGAAGCCTGGGAGCTGCCTGGCAGACTGAGATGCTTTATTCAAGTTTTTAAGATGTCTTCTTGTTTGGAAAAAGACAGGACCATCTCAGGCAGGGTTACTAGGGTTTAGCATTGCAGAGCTGACAGGACAGTGTCGAGAACAGAGTCCCTGGTACTCTGCTAGAAACTGTGGGAATACGAGCTCTCTTTCCAACCTTAAGAACACACGCGTCATGGTTAATGGGGGAGAGTCAAGGAGTGACTAGGATGGAATGAGCACCCATGGCCACAGATACCCAATGACCAGCCAGGCCTGAGAGTACCCCAGAGGCATGTCCTGCAGAATGAAAGGGAAAGGGATGCCTCTTCCTGGGTAGTAATGCACTGAGATATTCCCAGAGCAAAGGACAGGGATCCCAATGGAAGGCACCCCAGGCAGAGATGTTATAAGGAGAAATAGCCCCCAAAGGGATAATGTCAGTGTTTTCCTACTTGGGGCACTTTCTGTCTCTTTCCCTCCTCTCAGCATCCTTCTAGAAGCTGTGTTCCCTTCTTCCTCCATTGAGTGCTTAGGATTTGAGGTAAATTAGAAAGTGGTTAAATAACTGTATCCAAAATATACTCATAGTCAGATGCTGACCTAGAAGGCTTTGTCTAATAGACTGCAAAAAGGTCCAAGGAAATAGCCAACCTCAATAGCCTGTTAAATATTGATAGTTTTACCCAGATCCGGAATGAAGCTACATGGGGTCTACTCTCTAAGTGTGCAGATGATGTGCAACTAGGTGGGCCTAGGGAGGCTTTGAATTTTAAAATCAGTATCCAGAGATATCACAGTCTATTAGGAAGTAATGAAACACAGGTGACTATTAGAGTCTTGTGTTGGGTCTTGAAAAATAATTTATACATGTCCCTAGAAGAAACAGAAATGGGTTAGCAGAAGGAGCACAGAAATATAGAAGGTCAGCTGGAGAGTGGACACGAAGTCAAAGATTCTGATTCTCCCTCCTTCCAAGCATAGAGCAGTATGGAACCACGCACCTGCTTTGAGGTTAGGTATGGCCATGTGACTCACTTTGGTCAATGATATGTGTTTGGCAGTGATGGGTACTGCCAGGGAGAGCTTCAAGAACTACAAGACTTGCCAAGGTCCCCTTTCCTTCCTCAGTGATTATGGAAGCATACTTCAAGTTCGAGTGCCTGTTGGCCAGGTCCCTTTTGTGAGCACAACAAGAAACCTCTCCCCTCCCACCCTAGCCAAATCATGTTGATCGTGGTTGGGACTAGAAAGAATGCCAGGAACTAGAGTGATGCCAACATTAGCTCAGTACTAGGAGAGACTCTATGATGACTAGAGCTGTCCAAACATACCACTTCGAGAGAAGTATGTTAGTAACTCAAGACTGGATGGTCACCACGGTATGCTGTGAAGCATTAGATGGTACAGTACTTACTTAACCTTCTTTTAAAAACAATACCACATATCCTTCTGAAGAACTGTCCCTTCCCCACTCTAAGCCCACATAATTCAAATAGTGTTAATTCTACTCTGAATTCCAAGCGTGCCCAAGCCTGGCCAATCAGAGCATTACTTTCTCATTGGCCCTGGTGGCCAATTCAGAAGCAGTGAGATACAAGAGAGATGAAGCTACTCTTCCACACGTGAACTTGACCCTAGAGGAAATGTGAGGAGAGCTTCCACGGCCATCCTGCGATAGTGAGGGGAGGCTCTTCTCTTTGAGAGTGGAGCCAATGAAGAAGAAGTAGAGATGAAATGAGAGAAACCATGTCCCGGTTAACATAACGAGCCCCTAGATCAAACTATACCTGAGCAGATACCTTTAGATTTTTCAGTTACATAAAGCAACGAATTTCCTTCTGAATTAAGATAGGCAACTGGTACCCCTTTTAATAAGGCGCCCACTCTCCAGCTCAACACAAGCCCGACCACCATCATTGTTTTACACCCAACCCACTTCACTCATTTATGCTTCCTGCCTGGATCCTGTAGGATTTGATTTCAATCCTTTTACATTTACATATGTGTCCACAGGTAAATATGAACATGTTATTTTAATCGGCCAACATCTTTTTTGAACGTTGAATTTCAATGTTTTCATGATCTTACATTAGTGTTCCATGTACCCTAACACTAAACATCTCAGTTGGTAATTAACCATGAACTATCATGGCCGCAACCTTTGCCCTGCCTGCACTGCCCTTTCCCTAAGCTTTGCGGATTAGAACTCAGCTGAGCCTGCAAGAGTCAACTCAAATGCCTTCTTCTTGTGAAGCCCACCTTAATGACTGCCCTCCAAGAAGTATGATTCAGAAGTAAACGTTCATTCCCCAGCATTCTTGTAACCTGAGAGCGTATCAAGTCTTAGCCCTTATTTCTTCCCACTCTGCGTTACACTTTTGTAGGAACGAGGCTGTCTCTTCATGAGACCAGCGGATTTCCAAGGGCAAAGATTTAAGTCTCTAGCACCTTCATAATAACTTACTTAATCACTCACTAGGTGCCAGCACTTTACCCACCTTTTCTTGTTTAAACCGTATCACAACCCCTATGAGGTGGGCCGTATTAATGTCCCCATTTGAAAGATGAGGAAACTGAGGCCTAGAAAGACTCAATGTCCAAGAGCAGTTTTCTTAACCACCATAGCACCAGGGCACACTGCTTCCATCACCCTGTGCTTAGAAGGAAGTGGAATCTGTAGGATGAAACAACATGTCCACCAAATTCTGCAGGACTCTTGAAGGATTGCCTTTCCCCTCTTCCATCCCCCTTCCCCAGACTCTGCTCCAAGCCCTGGAGGGCCTGCAATGGGCTGTCTCACCCACTCCTCTCCCTTAGAGACTGCAGAGAACACTACTCTCTGCTCCCACACGTCACCTGACAGCGGAGCTGGGTAACCTTCCCTCATCACACAAGCCTTTCCAGCAGCTCTGCTTCCCTCTGAAATTATATTAAATTGTTCCATTAGTGTCAAAAAAGGAAGATGCATGATACTTTTATGAATTTCCTTTTCTAAAAAAGTTATCTTCAGAACTGTGCTCGTGCTGACTGCTTCCAGAAAATTGGAGGTTATTTGGGGGTAGAATTTATTTGCCGAAAACCACAAAATCGGTCTAAATGCCAGAGTTTACTCTAGTTGGCTTGCCTGAAACAATACAGATGTGATAATGCAAAGTCATGGAAATCGACTTGAACAGACATTTCTCCAAAGATGATAAGATGTTCAACATCACTCATCAGTAGGGAAATGCAAATCAAAACCACAATGAGATACCACCTCACATCCATTAAAATCTATCAAAAAAAAAAGAAGGGACTTCCCTGGCGGTCCAGTGGTTAAGACTCTGCAGAGGGCATCGGTTTGATCCCTGGTCAGGGAACTAAGGTCCCGCATGCCACACGGCACAGCCAAAAACACAAACAGGGACTTCCCTGGTGGTGCAGTAGTTAAGAATCCGCCTGCCAATGCAGGGGACATGGGTTCAAGCCCTGGTCCGGGAAGATCCCACAGGCTGCAGAGCAACTAAACCCGTGCGCCACAACGACTGAGCCTGTGCTCTAGAGCCCACGAGCCACAACTACTGAGCCCACATGCCACAACTACTGAAGCCTGCGCACCTAGAGCCTGTGCTCCACAGCAAGAGAAGCCACTGCAATGAGAAGCCCATGCACCTCAACGAAGAGTAGCCCTCGCTCACCGCAACTAGAGAAAGCCCGTGGGCAGCAACGAAGACCCAACGCAGCCAAAAATAAATACATAAATAAATAAATTTATTTAAAAAAACAAACAAGAAAAAAAACAAAATAACAAGTGTTGGTGAGGATGTGGAGAAATTGAAACTCTTATGGACTGTTGATGGGAATGCAAAACGGTGCAGCCACTATGGAAAACCGTATGGGGATTCCTTCAAAAAATTGAAAATAAAATTACCATATGATACAGCAATTCCACTTCTGGGTATATAGCCAAAAGAATAAAAGCACAGCTTGAAGAGGTATCTGTCCATCCATGTTCATAACAACATTATTCACAATAGCCAAAAGGTTTCAGAAGCAATCCAAGTGTCCAGCAATGAATGAATAGCTAAACAAATCGTGGTATACATATTCAATAGAAAGAACACGGATGAACCTTGAAGACATGGTGCTAAATAAAATAAGTCAGCCACAGAATACAAATAAGGAACCTGGAGTAATCAAATCATAGAGACAGAAAGTAGACCAGTGGTTGCCAGGGGCTGGGAGGAGAGAGGAATAAACAGTTGTTTAATGCATATAGTTTCAGTTTTGCAGGATGAAAAGAGTCCTCTACACTTAGAAATGGTTAAGAAGGTCAATTTTATGTTGTGGGTATTTTACTACAAGTTTTAAAAATCATGGAAATCAGTAAGTATTCTCTCTTTATGATAAAATGGTACAGCCCAGAAAGGACCTCAGGAGTGCTGCATCGATGCTCTGTGCAGTAGAGGGGTTTGGGTTTATGTTGTGGGGGGGTGGGGGGGTTGGAGACAAGTTGTTGGGAGCAAATTGCTGTTCCCAATGAGCCTCCATCCCAAATCCCAAAGACTATGAGGCTCAGAAATCTCGCGGGAGTCCCTGCAGCTCCCCACACACGGCACACGTGGTGGAGGAGAGATGCTGAGTGGAACAGAGGCACAGCCAAGAAACATCATGGCGGCAGGAGAGGGGCTGCGTGCTCCAGCGGCTTTGAGCTGCAGAGGCAGAGAAGGAGGGATGGCTTAAGGGAGACTGATGAAGGAAAGCACGAGGATAAGTCTGTACCCCTCCATCTCTGCTCCCTCTATCCCCTGCCACTTCCAGGTATCTAAGCTGACAAAGAGATTTCTAGAGATCTAAACTTTCCCTTCTCCTTTAATCAGAGACTGAAAGTGGTGAAAAGAGAAATGCCCAAACTCTTGCAAAACCCATCTCAACGGTCAATATTGGACCAATGTAGACCAATTCTGCATAGAACCGGAAACAGGAAAGCCCCTTTGCCTCTTGTTGCATTCATTCACTCAAAAGTATTATCTCCAATTACAAATCAGAAATGATCTTGGTCCAATGAAGAAAATAGACAAAAATCAGTCATTTTTTTCTGGTAAAAATGAATAATTATAAAACCACAATGTACAGAAAATGCTATGAAGGAAACAAATTTGTCACATTAACGAAGACTACAGGCTGGCGCAGACTCCTCCTGTGGCAGATCTGCTCGGTGCACACCCCATGTCCGTCTCCCCTTCCCTCTCACTAACAGAACCCTGGTATTGCTCAATCTTCCCAAATAAAGATATTCTAACTTAACAGCTTTCCCTTCAGTCCTGGCCAATAAAGATATACATGGATTCCCTGGGAAGAGTATCATTATCCCTTATGAAGTGAAAAAGACAAAGCCTTGCAAGGAGAAGACTTGTGGCCATTCCATATTCTGCATGCCTAGAATGTAGACTGAATGCTGGGAGGTTCTGCAGCCATTCTGTGACCATGTGAAAGAAAACTACCTGCTAAGGCTGGTGGAACAGGAAGAACAAAGAAACCTGAGTCCTTAAAGACATCATCCAGCTGCTACACAAGTTCTGGTTATCTACATTCTTACCTGCCTTTTTTTTCTTTTTGCTTGATCCTATTTTTTTTTTAATTTTATTTATTTATTTTTGTCTGCATTGGGTCTTCGTTGCCACGTGCCGGCTTTCTCTAGTTGTGGTGAGCGGGAGCTACTCTTTGTTGCGGTGTGCGTGCTTCTCATTGCGGTGGCTTCTCTCGTTATGGAGCACGGGCTCTAGGCACACGGGCTTCAGTAGTTGTGGCTCGCGGGCTCAGTAGTTGTGGCGCACAGGCTTAGTTGCTCCGCGGCATGTGGGATCCTCCTGGCCCAGGGCTCAAACCCGTGTCCCCTGCATTGGCAGGCAGATTCTTAACCACTGCGCCACCAGGGAAGCCCAATCCTATATTCTTATTACTGCAATGGTGATATGTTGCTTTTGTGTGATAAGAAAAACTAAGTGAGGCTTAGAAATATATTTGATGGATAATATAGTTACATGACTCTCTAAACACGTGTTAATGTAAACAACAAAATGAATGTTTCACATTCAAACTATTCACCTTAGAAGGTTTAATAAAGAAAACTGGGTCTACATGAAATTCCTAAAGAGGTATACCAGAAACATTTTCAAGCCATGACAGGTGCATTAGAATAAGTGAGTAGCCAAATTATGTTCAAACCACAGCATCACGCAGATCTTTAATCACAAAAGTGTTAAGGCTATAAACTTCTCTCTAAGCACAGTATTGGCTAATCTCCTAAGTTTTTTCATATAGCACTCTATTTTTCTTCATTTATAGCCTCTTTGCAATTATAGTTTTGAGTCCTATTTAATCCAAATATTAAATATTTATGCTATTTAAGAATGTAAATTTTAATTGTTTGATGGTTAAGTTTGGTTGGATATTTGTTTCACTCCATCCCTCACAAAATAGGTAACATAATAAAGAATGAGTCTTTATTCTCGACTTGATTCCTTTTTCACTCAATAATGAAAACTTGGTCACGTGGAATTGACTGAAATTCAGGGGGAAAGTAACAGAGCAAGTCTCTCCTGGTGGACCTAGCTTAATTCATCAATGACAGATCATTACTCCCTGGGTTTTCCCATAGAAACCCTCTCTCAGTTTCTCCATCACCACCATCCCAGTTTCCTTTACATCCTTGTGGGCTCCCTCCCATCCCTCCAAGTGTGGGAAATGCCCCATTCCCAAGTCAAATCACCCCTCCTGTTTAGAGAGTCATGAGGTTCATTTACTTATACAAAATGGCCCCCACCATCTCTAGGAGGTTTTCACTGTCCTTGCTAACAAACCTCATTCAGTAAGACCCCCATATTTTCCTCTGATCATACTAACTTGAAGTGTTTCCTCGATCTATTCAAAACATTCTGGGCTAGCAATGTAAGACCACGAGGAGAGTCAAAGATGTCAAATGTGAAATGCTTTGATTAGTCCATCACATGCCTTCAGTTTGGAGGCAAGTGGATGTTTCTAAAGCAGACACAGAATTCTTTCTCATTTTGAATCAGCTCTATGAGATGACTTACCCTCTGACACTCCTCAACCTCTTGCCAGAAAGTGTAAGAAACACCTGATCCTCTCTCTGGGCCTCTGCTGAAACATTTTCTCAACCAAGCATAAATGAAGGTCAGTGCCTCTGTTTTAAGTGTGGTCCATCTGGAGAATGGCAGATAGGTCACAAATGGCCTTTTGCCGGTGACCGCCACCTGGCATGCAGCTCTCCAGCTCTGTTCTTTGCCTTTGTCACTCAGATCTGTCCAGGCCAATCCCATTCATAATCTGGACCTGCAGTCCCTCCTAATCTCTGAATGGGCATCCTTCCTTTAGCTGCCCCTGGCCAGGCCATATGGACAATGAACTTGGCCAAAACCACAGGAAAGGTTTCTCTGAGTCAATACACACCAATTTTAAAAACACTCCAGGGATATCCATACCACAGACCATGATGCAGTCATAAAATAGAATAAGGACATTCTTTATGTACCAATATGGAACAAACTCTAAGATATATAAAGTTTAAAAAGCAAGGTAAGCTAACATTTGAATGTGTGTGTTTTGGGGACAGAAAATAAATATATATGATTTGCATGTATATTATGGGATACTTCCAGAAGTATACACAAGAGATTGGTAATATTGGTTGCTATAGGGAGATAAATTGAGTGGCCAATGACGAAGTGTAGGAGAGACTTTTCAAGGTAAACCCTATTGCACATTTTTAATTTTGAACCTGTGAGTGTATATAACTATTTGAAATTTAATTTAATTTAAACTTTCTCGAAAAGTGATCAGCCATGTAGTAGGAGACAGTGATGCCTGATAAAAGATGCCACTGATCTGTATTTCTTCCCTTGGAAAGATGTTATATTACGTTAATTGCAGGGGATGAAAAGCAGATTTCAGAATAATGTGTTTTAATTTTGGTTTCTAACTTTAATTTATTTTTTTATTTTTATTTTTTTTGGTGGTACGCGGGCCTCTCACTGCTGTGGCCTCTCCCGTTGCGGAGCACAGGCTCTGGACGCGCAGGCTCAGCGGCCATGGATCACGGGCCTAGCCGCTCCGCGGCATGTGGGATCTTCCCGGACCGGGGCACGAACCCGTGTCCCCTGCATTGGCAGGCAGACTCTCAACCACTACGCCACCAGGGAAGCCCTGTAACTTTAATTTAAAATGCATATAAATGTTGATTAAGATCTGCAAAAATATAAACCAAAACGTTAATAGTCGGTTTTTTCCTGAGTAGTGGAATTACAGGTGGTTTTTACTTTCTCCTCTTGGTACATCTTCATTTTCTAATTGAGAATTTTTTTAATATTTTTAAATTCTTTAAAATGAAGAATCCACCTTTAAGCTTTTGTCCTACACACACGTGCCACTCCTTCCTAGGCAAGGCAAGGGTTCCTACACCACAGGACCTCGCAGGGAATACCTTATTTGGAGGGGTGACAGAAGGCCGCCAGGAAAGAGCTCCTTGGCCAGAAGCCGAGGGAGGAAGGCAGGAGTTTTCAAGGCAGAGCCATAAACCTCAGCATCAAATAAGCAGCCAGGCTCTCGTTTCAGCCATGTAAACAGTAATGTGTATTCATTAAAACTGCATTAGTCTAAGGAGTCCCCAGAGATCGGGGCTAACAGGCCAGAGGTGGGGAAAGAGGCTGCGAAGTGCACCTGCTGTTTCCTAAGGCAATGCAAACAAGCTGAAAACAGCCAGGGCAGGGCCACCCAGAGGGGCTTCCTGGCTCGCCTCAGTTTTGTTAAAGGTAAACAAAGATTGAGAAAAGGAAGCATCCAGGACCCCAAACATCTGGCTTGCCTGGCCCGAACCTTTCCCGTTAAATGGTTCTTGAGGAAAATGTAGGCCTGGTGGGCATCCCTAGCACGGTCCACTGCACAGCTGGACCGGACCACGAAGACGGCATCACAGGCAGGCTACTTCCCCTTCCCCTAGAGGCCAGGCATCACCTGAATGCGTGAAACCAGCCAGGCAGAAGAGTCGTGGCCAACATGTGTTGAGGCTTACTCTTCAAAGGTCTGTACATGTCTTAACTCATTTAAACCTCCCCAAAAGTGCCCACTCTGTGAGGTGGGTCCTAGTACCATCCCCATGTATAGGTTAAAAAAACGAAGCACAGAGAAGTTAAATAATCTGCCCAAGGATACCCAGCTACATGGCTGTGTCTGGACTTGGAAGCATATCTCACTCCCGAGCTCATAACCTTGGTCACAACACCATTCTGCTACTTCCAAATCTCGCCAAGCATCCAACTCAAAGCAAATCTTTAAAATGATGAGCCACGACCCTGTGCCAAGGATCTTCTGAGTAGCTAATGAGAGTAGGAACCACAGTTATCAAATCCACAACTGCGACTGGTGAGCTATATTTGCCCCATTGTATAGATTAAGTAACTAAAGCTTAAAGGCTTGGGTGTATTTCCAGGTACTGGGGAGCACTCTCAGCCCCTCAACAGGAATGGAAAGTGAGCCAACTTAAGCTAAGGAAACCCAGAAGAGTGGCAGTAGCCCCCAGATGCAGGGAACAAAGATTCCCTCTCATTCCCGGTACACAAAGCCAAAAATCACCTGAGCGGGAATTCTGAGATGCTGCAAACCTTCCCCCACGGAGCCAGAAAAATGAGAAGAGCTTCGTGCCCCAGAAGTGGGAGCCAACCAGCAGCTTCATGCTTGCCTCTCCCTCCACTAAGACATCTCTATCTAGAGCTTTCGAGGTTAGCAAGTCTGACATTAACTGTTTTTGTCACATCCCGCTCTTCTCCCACACTCCCAAATGACTCCCCCTAAAGCTTTGGGGAGGAGACGCTGAGGCGCACAGCTCCAGAGCTGCTCCTTGCCCAATAATGAACATCGCCGAGGGCTCAGCTCCAGGGACCCCACCTTGACTGCCTCTCTGCCCCACAGAACTGCTGTTATATGACCCCGCCTGTCACCCCAGTTCACCAGCCACCACATCTAAGCTGGGACAATCAGATTCTTTTGGAGACTTTAGAATGGAGGCTGAGATTCAAGGGGAAGGACACCAGGCAGCTATGGGACGTCATCCTCCATCTAACACGTAGAGTAAAAGACAAGGAAAGCAAGGAGACGAGAATGGTGAAAACAGATAAGGAGAAGTGGAGATGAGAGATGGAGGCCCCAACAGTCTTCCAGTTCCCAATTCTGTTCCCTCCCTTCAACCAGCTGACCTTTCTCTTGGACCCAAGCAATGTCCCTACATTCTTAAGCTAGATTTCCCTTCTAGGGGTAGCTGACTCGAGTTGGTTTCTGTTTCTTACAACCAAAAAAGGTTAACACACACACCTCTCTCCCTCCTGGGACCTCTGGCCAATGCACCCAAACAGCTGGAAATAAATTAACCGAAGGAAAAACCGCAAGCTAAAAGTAACACAAACAGAGTGAAAGCCAACCCTGGGGCTGGTTCCAGCCTGAAGGGAGGCTCCGAGGAAGATCAACTCACCAAGTATCTATTAAGCACCTATCAAGTAAGGCTGCACTGTGAGGGGAACAACGGACCACTCAAATACAACCCTGTCGTCAAGAGCTTATAGTGGAGGGAAAAGGTTCACCAACAAAGCCATTAGTAAGAAATAAGAGGAAACATGCAATTAAGGGTTAAACTGTAGATTCGAAGCAAAAGGTGAGTTCTGAGAAGTCTAGTTCTCTGGAGGATGCAAAGGGATGGATCACATCCCAGGTCAGGGCAAAAGGCAGCATCTTTGAGGAAGGAGCGCTTCTTAGGGACAACGAGAAATCTACTTTGGCTGCACTGAGGCTCCAGGGAGTGGAAGGACATAAGGCTGGAGAGACATGTGGGAAACAGTGTGAGGAGGGGGTCACGTCCAGGTTACTCTCCCATCACTATACCCCACTGTCCTGATACCTGCCATATCCGCAAACCGTTTGCAATACGATTCATATTTTTCTTTAAATTGACTTACTCTTTAAAGCATTTTTAAAATGGAAATTGTCTGGAAAAGTTAAACATAGAATATAACTCATATGGCCCAGCAATTCCACTCCTAGGTAAATACCCAAGAGAGTTGAAAACATGTTCACACAAAAATTGTATGTGAATGTTCATAGCAGCATTAGTTATCATAGCCAAAAGGTGGAAATAACCCAAATGTCATCAGTTGATGAAGGGATAAACAAGATGTGATATATTCTGATGCGATATTTTTTCAGCCATAAAAAGGAATACTGATACACCTATAGCATGGATGAACCTTGAAAACATTAAGCTAAGTGAAAGAAACCAGTCACAAAGGACCGCATATTGCATGATTCCATTGATATGAAATGTCAGAATAGACGAATCTAGAGACTAAAGTAGATTAGTGGTTGCCGGTAGCTGGGGGAGGCAGAAATAGGGAGGAAGAAACGGGGAGTGACTGCTAATGTGTCTGGGTTTCCTACTGGGGTGATGAAAATGTTCTGGAATTTAGATAGTGGTGATGACTGCACAACATTGTAAATATAAAAACAACAGAATTTTACATGGTTAAAATGGGGAATTTTATGTTACGTGAATATTTATAAAATTTAATAATTTTAATAATAATAATAATTTTTTAAAAGAAACAGAATGAAAAACCAGCATCTCTTAACATAACTAGAAGCCAACCACAGACATAAACACAAAGAAAACAAAACAATGTTAGTTTCATTCTGCCTTAACATGATTCCATGAATGGGATTAGTACCCTTATAAGAAGTGACCCCAGAGAGGTTGCCTCCTCTCTCTCTGCTCTCATCAAGTGAGAATATGATGGGAAGACGGCTGTCTGCAACCCAGCAAGAGAGCCCTCACCACACTGGCACCCTGATCTCAGACTTCCAGCCTCCAGAACTATGAGAAACAAACTGTTGTCGTTTAACCACCCAGTCTGTGGTATTCTGTTACAGAAGCCCGAACGGACTAAGGCATCTGTGATAGAGAAACGTGGAAAAAACCTCAAAGAGCAGGAGGACTTGGTCAAGGAAAATAGGGCCATCGGCACAGCACAAGAGTCTTGCACCATGGGGGCTTCCCTGGTGGCACAGTGGAATCCACCTGCCAACGCAGGGGACACGGATTCGAGCCCTGGTCCGGGAAGATTCCACATGCCATGGAGCAACTAAGCCCGTGCGCCACAACTACTGAGCCTGCGTGCCACAGCTACTGAAGACCATGCGTCTGGAGCCTGTTATCCGCAACAAGAGAAGCCACCGCAATGAGAAGCCCGCACACTGCAACGAAAGAGGAGCCCCTGCCCACAACAACTAGAGAAAGTCCGTGCACAGCAACAAAGACCCGATGCAGCCATAAATAAATAGATAAAAATTTTTTTTAAAAAAAAGAGTCTGCACCATGAAAGACTTGTGTCACGGAAAGGTATCTACAGACACGGAAAGTGGATCATGAACCATGAAGTAAAAAGGATAAGTGACATCAGGTTTGCAGTCTGGATTTGTTCATCCCCCAAATAGGTATTAAGAGTCAGCTCTATGCCAGGCACTGTTCTAGGCACTGTGTACAAAACAAAACAAACTCCTGTCCTCTGGGGACATATATTCTAGTGGTGCGAGGTGACAGCACCCTAATGACATGCAGGAGGAATGCGGGTGGTCCCTGGGGGGTCAGGGGGGTGACAGTGGGCTGTTCTTCATCATCTTCTAGTTACACAACTTCCTCCTATGTTTTCTGTATATTGAGTACATGAGGGGCGCTTTGAAATAAAAGAAAACCCAAACCCCTCAGCAAGGCATCCTGAGTCTGGCTCTCTGTCTCCCATCAGAAGCTGCATCCCGGGTTGGAGCCACACCTGGGGAGGATGTGTGTTGGTCCAACGTGCCCCACACAGGTGCCTCTGCAAAAGCTGTTCACCTGCCGGAGCTGCCCTCCCCACACTGCCTGGCCCATCAAACTCCAATGGGACCCCCTTCTTCAGGTCAGTCTTACATCTCGACCGCACACGGTAACGATCATCCCTCCTCTGCAGTTGTCCACAGTAATCCAGACCCCACCTCTAATTGGCTAATCTTCGGAGCCACTGTTCCCCTCTGCATTTCTTCCTTCTCCCAGGCCCCAGGGACTTCTCCCACCTCTCTTTCCTCTTCCCTCTCACTCCCACACCTGCCTATTCAATACAGAATTTCTCTCCCCACCTGCCACCCCCAATCTCCCAAACACATGACCCTTTTACTCCTAAAACAGTAAACTGACACACCCTCAAATCACAAAACTTCTGCCACCTCAGGTTTCAGAGTCACTGCTCCGGGAGGCATGGCCAGGTGAGGCCCTTTGCTTGGCGGTGCACTTGGCGGGGGGAAAGGCTCAGGCCGGGCCCCAGGGAGTTCTGGGAGATTCTCTGCAGGGCCTGGGGGGAACTGGGGGTCTCTGGTCTGTGAGATAGAAAGGCATCTCCCTTCCTGGCTCCTAGATGTCTGGCACCCTTGAGATTGTGGATGACGGAATCTTAGAATAAGAAAGGGCTTGACGTGCATCTAATCAAGAGTCTGCGCAACCCAGGTCTGATAAAGCAGTGGTTCTCAACTGGAGACAATCTAGGGCCCTGAAGACATTTTGGTATGCCTGGAGATGTTTTCGATTGTCATAACTCAGGGAAAGGGTTATTAATACTGGCATCGAGTGGGTAGAGGTCAAGGACGCTGCTAAATATCCTACAATACACAGGACAGCCTCCAATAAAGACTTATTCAGCCCAAAATGTCGGTAATGCGGAGAGTGAGAAATCTTGCTCTAACTAAACCCCTCCTACCACTGGGAACTCACTTTCCCCTCCCACGGCCCAGGCAACCCACTGCTGCTGTTCACGGTATCTCTGGCTGAACCTGAAACAGGCGGGCCTTGGTTCCACGTCTTTGCTGTCTAAAATCCTTGCTGTCTAGCTGACTCCAGAGGCTCTCAGAAAATGAGTACAAAATCCCTCCTCCCTAATTTAATATATGATAAAGGCGGCATTTCAATTCTGTGGGAAGCGATGGATTATTCAATAAATGGTATTGGGACAACTGGCTGGCCATCTGGTAGAAAATAAAGCTAGATCCTCACCTCCCTCCTAAAACCAAAATAAATGCCAGATGGATTAAAGATTTAAATGCAAAAAAAAAACAGTTAAAGTAGTAAAAGAAAATGTGGGAGAACCGCTCCATAATCTCATTGAGGGGGAGGCCTTTGTAAGCAAGACACAAAACGTAGAATACATGAAAGAAAAGATTCATAAATCTGACTAATTAAGCATGTTTAAATATCTACAGAGTAAAAAAAAGTCCATTATAAACCAATTTTTTCAAAGTTAGAAGAACAATTTTATATACTATAGTATTATATCACATTATATATGAAACATATGTCAAGGCTAACATGTTAGCCAACATAAATAAAAACCTCTTAAAAATCAATAAGAAAGTAGGAAAAAAACAGGCAAAACACAAGAGGCAATTAGTTCACAGAAAGAGAAATACGAAGAGTTTTCAAAGATAAAAAGGTTCTCATAAGCAAACAAAGGCAAATTAAGGAGAAAGTGAGATACCCATTTTCCATTGATCAGGTTGGCAAAATGAAAAAATCTGATACTAGTTTGTGCTGGTAAGGATCTAGGGAGAAGCTGTCTGATGCAAGTGCAAACAGATCTGCTATGGAAAGAAATTCAGAAGCATCAATCCACATTTTAAAGCACATACCCTGGGCTTCCCTGGTGGCGCAATGGTTAAGAATCTGCCTGCCAATGCAAGGTAAACGGGTACGAGCCCTGGTCTGGGAAGATCCAACATGCCGCGGAGCAACTAAGCCCGTGCGCCACGACTACTGAGCCTGTGCTCTAGAGCCCGTGAGCCACAACTACTGAGCCCACGTGCCACAACTACTGAAGCCCACATGCCTAGAGCCCGTGTTCCGCACCAAGAGAAGCCACCGCAATGAGAAGCCCGCGCACAGCAAGGAAGAGTTGCCCCCGCTCACAGCAACTAGAGAATGCCCGTGCACAGAAACGGAGACGCAACGCAGCCAAAAACAAATAAATAAATTTTTTTTAAAAAATTAATAAATAAAGTACATACCCTTTGCCCAAGTGATCCCAATGCTATATCTATCCTTGCATAGTATCCAACACACACAGATAAATACAGAGAGGAATGTTCGTTACCGTATTGTTTGTAATAGCAGGAGACTGTCAACCATGCCAATGCCCATTGTCAAGGGACGTAGTATTCATCAAAGAGAATACTATGAAACACTTAAAAATAACTGAGGCAGCTCTATCTATCTATCCCATGAGATTGCAATACCAGGAGGAAAAGCAATATATGAAATGGTGTTATATTTTCAATTGTGTAAAGAAAAATGGGTGCGTGCATTCAGTCATTCATTCAACCAATATTTATTAAGCACCTACAACATGCCAGGTACTGTTCTGGATGCTGGGAATTCCCCCAGGAGCGAGTCCATCAAAGTCTGTGTGGGTTGCACAAGCTTGGAAAATTATTAGAAAGAAACACAGGAAACTGATAACAGGGGAGGCTCTGGGATGTCAAACTGGGCAAATCAAAAGTTTGTCCTATGCAATATTGGGGACATACTTATACAAAGTTATTCTTTGTTTATCCAAACTTTAGATTTCACTGGGCATCCTGCTAACTGGGCAACCCTACTTTGGAGGTGCGGGGAGGGGGAATGAGGCATCCAGGATAGAAGGGAGATTGCCTTCATGCTCCTGTACGTGGAAATGTATTGCACTGTTTGGAATAATAATCAGGCGTATGTATTGCTTTTATTTATTTATTTATTTTAACCTGACATGACTGAATAAGAAAAGAGGAGAAGTTCCATGGATGTGAGGCCCAACTTTGCGTAAGTTGCAAAGTGCATTCCTGGGCAGCCCTCGGAGCAGTCTGGCTGCCCCACAACCGCATTCCAGGGCCAGCTGCTTCTCTAAATGGAAGCGCTCTGCTCTGTCCCACACCCGGGCAGCAAGTTAGCAAGCAGGATTCCGAGCTGCGCTATTTAAAAAAAAAAAAAAAGCCCAATGCAAAGAAACAAATGTAGAAAACAGTGGGGGAAAGAAACACCAGGCAAGCCAGAAACTAGCTTTTTCCAAGAGAACAGAGAGAAATAAAATGTCACCTTTCTTAAACAGCCTGGCTTTAAGGATCTTTTGGCCCTCTCAGATCGTCTCCATCTGTCCTTACCTCTTTCTTAGGACAGATTTTATCACTCAAAGAGGGAAAGTGCATTTTATGTAAAGATCTCCCAACCTTCACCTCCCAAACATATTTTGAGCACTAACAACAATAACTGATGTTTATGAAACACTCACTATATGCCAGGCACTCTTCTAAGTATTTTAACCAACATTAACTCATTTAATTATCTCAGCAACCCCATGAGACAGATGCTATTATTATCCCTTTTGTACACATGTGGAAATTGAGGCAAAGAGGGGCTCAGTAACTAATGAAGATCACACAGTGGATAAGCAGAAGATTTGAACCCTGACAATCTGACCCCAGAGCCCACACCCTTCACCACAGGCCAGGCCTGTCGTAGGCACTGGGTAGTGAACAAGATAGACACACTCCTGCCCTCGTGGGGCTTACGGTTTGTGAGGGCATCTGATCCTCCACAGGAAACAGACAAGCTAGTGGCAGAAGTGCCAAGTTCTAGGACAGATAGGACTGGGAATATACCACCATTCATTTAGTCAACAAATATGTAACAAGGGCCTAATATGCACCTAGCATTGCTCTAGGCACTAGAAGACGCAGCCTCAAACAAGACAAGCAGATCCTCGACATCGTGAAGCTTATGGTTCAGTGAACGTGCAGGAGGAATTGTAGACACCATGTCCGCAAAGGCCTGTCTGGGGAGGGGCCGTTTGAGCTGGGGGGACACTGAAAGCTAAGACTGCACAGCAAGGGCTCAGCATTTGAAAACTATTCTAGGCAGAGGGACCTGCATGCCACAAAGACCCTGGGTGGAAAATGAGTTCAGGTTGATCTCCATCCCCAGCCTCAAGAACGCTTCCACTGCCTCCTTGGCCCCTCAGCCTTCTCCTCCTCCCAAGCCTAAACCCATGGGCCGCACTTTGCTTTCATACTGATTTCCCCTGCCAGCTATCTGCAAGATCTAAGGCAGAAACAACTTAGCCGCTTACAGTCCCAAGGCATGTGCTTGCTGTTGAATTCAAGTGTTGTGTTTTTTAACTCCCCAAATTAAGGCACTCTGACTGTTCGTGTTCTGACCAAGCTTTGGGAATCTTTGCCACTGATGAGAGAGGAAGGAAGTGGCAATACCAGTGGCCAGATGTACAGAGCAGACCTGTCCAAATACACAGGGAAAAAACCAGGACTGAAAGCAGCAGAATCTCCATCTCTCTCCCACTCCACCTCTCTCACTCAACAATCTCTCTCTCTCCCCACCAGATCTCTCTCCCTCCCAGACACACACACACACACACACACACACACACACAGCTAAGGTGTTCTTCCTGCCCCTACTCACAAAATCTTGGGGCCCTGTATCTTTCTCCTAAGCAGGAAAACAAAATCAGCACTCTTCACCACAACCCTCTGAGTGAGAGGAAGAGTTTAGAAATAATATCTGTCAAACTTCGAGTCCAGTTCCTGAGCACACACACACCAAAAGATGACAGCTATTATTGTTATTGTGCAGAAAATAATGGTGGAGAGTGGAAGTCTAGAGCCAGACAACTTCAGTTTTAGCCCTAGCCAGAAGATAGCTGCGTGAGCTGTCTGTCCAGCTGCTCTGCCTCAGCCTCCCCATCTGTAAAATGGGTACCTTTATAGTAGTGCCTGTCCCTCACAGGACAATGAGTTACTGCAGGGGAAAAGGCTTAGAACAGTGTTTGGCACTGAAAAAGTACTGTCTTAATTGCTAACTTCCACTACTGCCACTACTATTATTACCATTTCATCATTCTTATTATTAAAATCCAAATCGAAGTCACTGGTGAATTCTCAAAGGATTTCTGATTAACTACAAAATAGCGGCAAATATGCCATAGTTATGCAAGATTAGCATCAGGGGAAACTGCGTGAGGGGTGTATACAGGCACTCTTCTGTATTAACTTGGAAACTTTTCTGAAATCTAAAAGTATTCCAAAATAACAAGGTTCTTTTTTTAAAAAAAGGCAGAAGCAAACATTTTCTCACTGCCTCCTCAGGTCTTCTCCCTCATCAGCAGAGAAGTCCAAGTTTCAGAAAGGACAGACATCATCCACACAGATACACACACACACACACACACACACACACCCCGCCCCCCCCACCACCCCCCACCCCACAGCAGCCCGCCCTCTGCTCTGCAAAGCCATTTTTCAACTGGCTGTGAGTTAAAATCAGGTCTCTCCGCAGGGGTAAAAATCCCAACAGGCTCAGACCTCTACTCGCCATCAGGTTTTCTCCTTTTTCAATGAATATTTATTGAGCGCCTACTGTGTACCGGGTACCCCTCCAGGAGCTGGGAAATACAATGAGCAAGACACACACGCAACCGAGGTATCTTTCTGCACCAGCGACAGGAGCTTAGAGAATGTATTTGCAGGCCAGCGTCCTTCTGTGGCCTCCACTGCTGGGAAACGGTCACTGCAGGGTTTCTTTTTGGCCCCTTGAACCTGTGGGACCTCAGAGCAGGTGCTGCTACTGGCCAATTCCTGTAAGAGAGACTCCGGGGGTGGCAGGGTCGAGGGGGACCCTCGCAAGCTCGGACAACAGTACGCAGCCTGGGGAACCCAACCAGGCTGACTCCTGGGCAGGTCTGGCAGAAGCGACACAACGTCTCATTTCACTCCTAATTCACATTCCAAAGAGATGGGCAGAGATGTCTTTAAAAGAAGACACTTTTCTCCCACGGCTTCCTCCTCTTCTAATTCCCTCATCTATCCTTCTCTCTCTCCCCTTCCGCTGCTAGCTGTTTCCTGCAGATAAAAACACCCCACAGCTTCCAGTCTGCATAGCGAGATTGCAGCCAGCAGGCTCTAAATGCCGATGCTCCCAATCAAACAGCAGGCACCTCCGTGGAGTTAACGATATTTTTTTTAACCAAGAGAACCCATGCCTTCTCCTTACCCTTAGGAGAAAGTCCACTGGGGAAGGGGGTGGGTGCGATCGGACAGGATGGATTGGCTGCAGAGAGAGGCTCTTGCTGCGCTGTATGAACCGTGCTCAATTTGAAAAAATTATATCCCAAACCATCACAAAAGCTCAGAATGACAGACACAGTTTATATTTCCAAACCATCCTGGGCATTGCATTTTGATTAGGGAAAAAAGTTCATCTTACAGATTAGAGAAATCAGTTCCAAAGGGGGGAGAGGTAGAGGTTCCACTTTCAGCTCAGAAACCCACAGGAGAAGGGGAGAGTCAAGGACCAGAAATAGGGCCCATGAAGAAGTACACACAGTCAGATCCCATTGTTATCAGAACTCTCTGGCCAAGTTTAAAACACACATGCCTTTTTGGCCAGCAATTCCATTTGCAAGACTTTGGATTAGAGATGTACTAACACATGTGTGTCCACAGTTGGGTACCAGGATATGCACTACAGCCTTGTCTGTTAAGGCAAAAGACTGGAAATAGCCCAATGCCCATCACCAGGAGACCAGGAGACATGGAACATCCGTAGAAGGGAACACTGTGCAGCTATTAAAATGAATGAGGCAGCCCTGTGTGTGCCCTAAGATCTCTAAGATATACTGTCAAGTAAAAAAAGGCAACAAGCAAAAAACAATGTGCATAAGGCGCTGCTAAGGGTATAAAAAAATTCATATGCGTAATATCTCTTTACTAATACATGCAAAAGTAGCAACAGTGCTGTCCTTCCAGAGAAAGGAATTGGGGGCTTGGGGACAGGGGTGGAGGGGAGATTTTTTGCTCCTGTATACATTTGTTGTACCTATAGGATTTCAAACTTTGCATTATATACTCAAAATAAACTGTTTTAATGGATAGTAGATAAGTAAAAATACCTAGGAAAAGAAGATAAAGGAAGTTATATAATTAAGGTCAACAGATGCATACACACACACACACACACACACACACACACACACACGATTCCCTAGAAACAGTGATAATTGATACCCGCCTCCCTCCGTTGGTTTTACAAAATTGGTACTTCATAGGATGAGATCAGGGTTTCTCAACCCTGGCACATTGACATTTTGGACTCTACAATTCTTTGTTGTGAAGCTGTCCTGTGCACTGTAGCATGTTTAGCAGTATAACCTGGCCTCTGCTTACTAGATTCCAGCAGCAACCCTCCAGCTGTGACAAACCAGACACAACCAACTGTCCCCTGGGGACAAATCGCCTGAGTTAGGTGATGGGCTCCCAAGGAACAATAACGGTGTCTTCTTTATTTCCTTCTCTCTCCATACTTAATGATGTACCAAGAGTTCTTACAGATAAATAATTACAAATGAACAAAAGGAATTTACGAGGCTTTTTGCAAATTTTTACTTACACATACATGTGCGCGCACACGCGCACACACAAACACACACACACACACAGACACACACAGAGTTTGGCACTGGGGCTGTCTGAATGCTGAAAAGGGCACATCCATCATTCTGTTTACACCACTAAGTTGATATTTGATGTTTGTAACCAGGGAAATGGCCCTGGTTCTCAGCAGAGAGATTTAGGGGAAATGTCTTCCCATCAGTGAAAGAACAGGGAATGTATTGGTCTCACCAATAGATAAGAAATGGAATGTGCTGTTTGCCCGAAGCTGTCTGTTCTTTGATAATTACTATCCCTGACCTTCCATGCCCTCTGCAATGCCGACCAATGTTACAAATGCCAACAGCCAACCCCTGATGTCCCTGGTGCCTGAAGGCCACCACCTCCACCCCCTCCTTCCTTGGGAGCAGATGGAGAAGCAGTTGTTTCACATGCTTGGCTGCGCTGAGTGGCGGACTTCCTCTTCTGCAGAAACTCCAAGAGTGACCGCAACAAAGAGGTCATCGAGAGGACAAGTCCTGAGCTCCAGTGAGAACTACCTCTCACCCAACACTCTCCATAAAAGAATAGTAACAACGACTGTCTTTGGGGCACTTACTATGGCCCAGGCGTGGCGCTGAGAACTTCACAGACATTACTTCATTGGATCCTCAAAACAACCCAACGAAGTAAGTACAATCATCCTCACCCCACTTTACAGATACACAAGTTAAGACACAAGGAGGTAAAACGGCTTGATCGAGATCACACAGTTAAGGATTGCATAGTGCCTGGCAGACAGCAGGTTCTCATAAAGTAGTTGTATTGTTATTTTGTTAATGTTGCCACACTCCTTCCTATCTCAGGGCCTTTGCACAGGCTATGCCCTCTGCCTGGAATGCTTTTCTGCCAATCTTCATCTGGTTTTTGTTTAAACTTCCCTTTGTCAAGAAAGATTCTCTGACCCCCAAAATAAGACAGATCACCTTGAGACACATTCCCACCCACTCTATTCTTCTTAGCACCTAGCACAGTGCCTGGCACAGAGCAGGCACTCAATTAAATACTGGATTGACGTAAAAATAGAAGGAAGGAAGGGACAGAGGGAGGGACAGAAGAAGGAAGGGAGGGAGGGAGGGAAGGAGGGAGGAAGGGAGGGAGGGAGGGAGGGTAAGTGAATAAACAAATGACTAAACTTTAAAGATAAGCACAGTTGGGAACTCCCTGGCAGACTCTGCACTTTCACTGCTGAGGGCCTGGGTTCGGTCCCCGGTTGGGGAACTAAGATCCCATAAGCTGCAGAGTGGCCAAAAAAGAATAAAAATAAAAATAAATAAATAAAGATCAGCAGGGTCTTAAGAGATCAAGTAATCCAATCCCCTCCTCATCTTACAGGTGAAGACAGTAAGGTTCATGCAGGTTAGGGTCAAATCAGACAGGATCCAGTATTAGGATCTGGTCAGTTGCAGGAAAATTGGTCAGTTCCAGGAACAAGAGCTTCCAGGTGACAGGTGGATGCACCAATAGCAGGTGCATAGGAGAACCCTCAACAGGTAATATCTGCATTCGATTAAGGCTCCACCCAATACAATGGGTGCATTTAAATTCACCCCAAGTACCTTCTTCCAGGCTTATAAAATCAGTCTGATTATCCCTTCACAAAGTCTAAAAAAGAAAAAAAAAATTTCTTTCACACATCAACAAGCTGTAGTCTTTAGATTCAAAATGCCCTTGCAAACCCACAGGAAACGCTGTTCTTGTGTATCATATCACAGCACGAAGTCCCCACTTCCTTCGGGGGAAGAATGAAGCCATCTGGCAGGAGTTGCTCTCAGCTCTTTCCCGCCACCCCCCTCCTGCTCAGGGCTCTGCAGAGCTCGCACATGCCTCCCCACCCCCTGGTCCATCCCACTCCAACAGAAGCACCGAGCTTTATCCTCATGGGCCCTGCAGCCTGTTTATACAACTAGGTTCTACACTCTAAGGGGTGCATATTTTATATGGTCAACACCTCTCACAGAGCCTGGCACATAGTAGACACTCAATAAATGGTTATTGGATGGATGGATGGATGAATGAACACTCCATCTGGCTTGCGGATGCCCTCTCCAACTCTTCATTTGATAACCTACAAGAAATTAACTGTGCTTCTGTGTATTCCTTTAATTCAAAAGCTAATTGTTGAATATAAAAAAAAGAATTTAATCTCTCGGGGCCTTTGCACATGCTGGTCCTTATGCCTGGAACACCCATCCTCCTCTCTTCATTCACACAGCTAATTCCACCTCTTCCTTAAGGTGCCAGCATTGCTAAACAGGTATCCCCACACATGCTCACTATTCTCTCCTCAAGCCCCTTATCTGTTTCCTTTATAATTGTTTTTAACTTTCAGTCTGTTTTTCTGTTTACTCTTTTTTTTTTTTTTTTTGCGGTACGCAGGCCTCTCACTGTTGTGGCCTCTCCCGTTGCGGAGCACAGGCTCCGGACACGCAGGCTCAGCGGCCACGGCTCACGGGCCCAGCCGCTCCGCGGCATGTGGGATCTTCCCGGACCGGGGCACGAACCCGTGTCCCCTGCATCGGCAGGCGGACTCTCAACCACTGCGCCACCAGGGAAGCAGTAGTTGTGGCTTTTTACTGTTTATTCTTTTTTTACTCTTTTTTACTGTTTACTGTTTTTTGTTTACTGTTTGTTGTTTGTTTACTGTTTGTTTACTGTTTGTTGTTTGTTTACTGTTTGTTGTTTTGTTTACTGTTTGTTTGTTTACTGTTTGTTTACTGTTTACTCTTTTTTGTCTCTCTCATCCTCTAAGGAGGTCTGATGAAGTCACAGACTAGCTCTATATGACACACTTTTTTCCCCAGCACCTAGCACAGTGCCTGTATATTGTATGTGTTCAATATCTGTTGATTGCATTAATGAATCAATCAGTTAACTCATTAAGAGGGAAATGGATCCCCCCAAAATAAAGAGTGAATAATAAAACAAGTAAATTTTAGGAGTCACATCTCAAAAAGTCTTCTTGAATCATATGAAATAATGCAAATATCAATAACAATTCATGTGAAATCAAATACATTCCAATTTTTTCATAAAATTCTGGCTGTTAAATCTTCAAAGGCAGGAGAGTAGATTGAGAGAGGGAAGTAGAAACTTGCAAAATCCCTTGTCTTGCAAATATGTGAATGGGTTGAATTATCCCACTTAAAGACAAAGATTTATAATTTGGAGAAAAAAATCAAAATTCAAATATATACGGTTCACGAGAGACTTGCTGAAGATAAAATGATATAAAATGAAAATGAAAAAATGAGAAAGCTGTCATGAGTAGAAATATTAATATCAGACAAAGAAAATCTGAAGCATGAAAATACTACATAAGACAAAGCTAGGTGTTTTGTATTCATAAAAAGTATATCAGTAATAACAAAACCAATAGTGATATGGATTCCACGTGCCCAGCATTATGTTAAGCACATTATATTGACTACATCATTTAAATATACAAAAAACAAAAGTTACACTGGCATCATTATTACCAGCAAGCTTTTAGGAGAATATAAAACTGGCCCATCATTTGCTAAGAACAGCCAAGAAGGATTTAACAGTGAAGACTGGAGAACCATGAAGCTCTGACTCCTACAACACAGAAATAAATTCAAAATACATAAAGCAAAATTTGTTTTAAAAAATCACTATCAGGGACTTCCCTGGTGGTGCAGTGGTTAAGAATCTGCCTGCCAATGCAGGGGGCATGGTTTCGAGCCCTGGTCCAGGAAGATCCCACATGCCGCGGAGCAACTAAGCCCGTGTGCCACAACTACTGAGCCTGTTCTCTGGAGCCCGCGAGCCACAACTACTGAACCCACATGCCACAACTACTGAAGCCTGCACGCCTAGAGCCTGTGCTCCGCAACAAGAGAAGCCACTGCAATGAGAAGCCCGCACTCGCCGCAACTAGAGAACGCCGGTGCACAGCAGCAAAGACCCAACGCAGCCATAAATAAATAATTAAATAATATTTTTTAAAAATCACTATCATAGTGGGAGACTAGCATACTATCCACTCTTTGACAAATCAGCAGACATTATTAAAATCATATAAGGGCATTTAGCTCAAGAAACTAGGGAAAAGTCATAAAACTGAGAAAAGGGTGAGGAGGAAAACAGGAATTAAAATATCAGGAAACAACTGGAAGATAAATTTAAAGGGTGGTTATTTGAAAGGGAAAATAAAACTAACATTCTGGCAAAGCTCATCAAGAAAAATTTCAAAAATCAAAAATAAGAACTTGTCAGTAAAAATGAGAAAAGAGACAGAACTGCAGGTGGCAAGGAGATTTTTCAAATCACTACAGAACAACATATACAGTCCCACACTTCAATTAAATAATCATTCCTCGGAGAACACAACAAATTTGAAAGCATATCAACAATGATCATGGAATAAATTATAAAATTTGTCAAATAAGTAATTCCAAGAAAGGGCACTAGGCCCAAAAAGTTGTCTTATTTGGAGGTACTATAGAAAATTAAAGAACATTATAAACACTTTGCAATTTAGACTCTATCTAAGTAGAAAGAAAGAAAAGACAGAGAGAAGAGAAGATAGACCGTAATAGCAAACCAAAAAAAGTAAACTACAGACCAATTTCACTGATGAATATAAGCTCAAAGATCTTATATATAATGTAAGTAAATTTAACCCAATACCATAGTAGAAGAATAATACCAGAATGAATCAAGTACTGGGGAGACAGTAACAATAAAGGTCATACATTGCTTTGGTGTTTTACAATGAGCATGTACTTTTCAAAAGCAACAATGTGCTTTTCTGTGAGAAAATTAAAGCAATGATTATATCCAGTGATCAAGAAAATTTGGAAATGCATGTACTCTAGGTGAGGGTATAAATTACTTGCAGCCTCTCTGGAGAGCAATCTGGCAACAAAAGCCTTTAAAATGGCCATACCCTTTGACTCAGAAATGCCAATTTTGGGAACTGTGATGGGCTGACTGCAATAAAGGTCCCATTTTTTTATGCCTATGGTAGCCATGCCCTTTGGCAATGCCCTCTGAAACTAGCTCTGAGTTTGGTCACGTCACGTGCTTTGGCCTATAGGACAGAAGCAAACTTGTCACAAGCACAAACTTGAAAATAGTTTGTGCACTGGGGACTTCCTGCTGCTCTTGCAGCTCTGTGACTGCTATGTAAACAAGGCTGGCCAGTTGGAAGATGATACCCTCACCATACAGAGCAATCCACCAGCTGATTACAAATGCACACACGAGCCTAACTGATTCCAGCACAGACCAAAAGAACTGCCTGGCCCAAAGTGCAGACCTGCAGAGCTAAACAAATAGTTGTTGTTTTACACCACTAAATTGTGAGATTATTTGTTACACAGCAAAATCTAACTAATACATGAACTTATCCTTTGGAAATATTCAGAAGTAGCCATCTATAAAGATAAATATGCAAAGATGTTATTTATAACTGGTTAAATAATGTTAAATATAGAGGCTGCTTAGGTAATTAAATATTTATTCAATGAAAATCTGTGCAGCTATTAAAAATCTTTTATAGCAAAATTTGAGGTGGCAAAATATTTATAAGATAGTAAATATTCTTAGTGCAAAAGAAGGTTATAAAATCTATAAAATAATATTATGGTATGAGACTATTCTTGTAAAAAATGAAAATAAGTATATGTCTTTATATGCATGGAAAAATACTGGAATGACAAAAATGTTACCTACCAGTCTTCAAACATGTTGACTTTTTTCCTTTGTTTTTTTTCCTACACTCTTCATATTTTCTGCATTGATCCTAAGTCAGGGCTTTTTTTTTTTTAATTCATTTATTCATTTATTTCTGGCTGCACTGGGTCTTCGTAGCTACAAGCAGGCTTTCTCCAGTTGAGGCGAGCGGGGGCTACTCTTCACTGTGGTGCACAGGCTTCTCATTGCGGTGGCTTCTCTTGTTGCGGAGCACACGCTCTAGGCGCGTGGGCTTCAGTAGTTGTGGCACATGGGCTCAGTAGTTGTGGCACGGGGGCTCAGTAGTTGTGGCTCACGGGCTCTAGAGCACAGGCTCAGTAGTTGTGGCACACAGGCTTAGTTGCTCCGCAGCATACAGGATCTTCCCGGACCAGGACTCAAACCCATGTCCCCTGCACTGGCAGGCAGATTCTTAATCACTGAGCCACCAGGGAAGCTCATAAATCAGGGCTTTTAAACAGTCACTGGGCTGCTCTGGGAGCTGAACCTGGAACACTCTGAGCCCACCAAAGGCCACTGCTGAGAAATCAGATAAGGGGTAATCCATGCATGGATGTTAGAAAATCCTCCTAGTATAATCCCTATTCAAGCACCCTAAGCATAGTGCTTGTCAGCATAGCTGGGAAAAGCAAAAGGAAAAGGAGCTGGAACAGGCCACCATGTTGCTGGCAAAGGCCTTCACCACGGCCAATTTACTGAGTCCAAGTCCAGCAAGGTTACCTGGCTTCTTCCTTCTACTCAAGTCTCATTCTCTCTTCCAGCTTCTCCCTGTCATGTTCCCTTCTTACTTTTCCCTTTATTTACTCTTCATTTGGATTTTCTCAGAGTCCCTTTGGGAGAAAGAGAAAGGATTCAGGCAGGGGGCTGGAGGAGAGGTATCCAAAGATGAAGCACATCCAGGGTCTTAGCATGGCTTCCATTACACTCCATCAGGCCATCCCTAGAATTCAAGAATTCTCTAGAATTCTTGACTAAGTGACCAAGGGAGGTAGATTTCCAATCCTGCTAAAAGGATGATGATTTATTTATCCCCATACTAATAAGCTGATTCCATTCACATGCTGTTGTGGAGATAGGACCTGGGTCAGATGATAGGCTGAGATCAGAAGACTTGGATAAGAGTCTAGTTCTGATGCTAACTTGATATCAAACCTAAGAATTCACTTCACCTCTCTGGGCCATCTTTTCCTCCTCTGCAAAATGGGCCTAATACACCCCCTTAGACTGTGTTAAGCTCCCATAAGCACTGATGTTTGTCTCATTTGTTCGGTGCTAGATACGAACAGGTACTCAATACATATCTGTTGAACAAAAGAAATAAAACACCGATCTGTTCACTCACACAGGGCTTCATATGAAGAACAGATAAATGGGAATACGAGTGCTTTGGCTGTATAAATCACATTACAAAGACAATGTATGTTTTAATATTTTTTTACTAATATAAAATAGAAGTAACATTGTCTTGGAAATAACATGCTCATCCCTTGAGGTAAAAGCTCTTGGGCTTTGCAAAACAAGGTTTGAGAATCACTGAAGTAAGAATTAGAGCTCATGTCCTTAAAACGATTTAATCCACCAAATCAGCCAACACTGCATCCTGAAGCAACAGAGGTTTTTTTTTTTTAACCAACCATGTTGTCAGCCTTTAAAGTCCAGGGCATAAAGCACAGAAGGGCAAAGGGGGTGCTATTTCACAACATTCTTACTGAAACAGTTGCGGGGAAAAGTAAGCTTTCCCAACACATCTGTCTACCACCAATTAAAATGTGGAATATTGAGGCCCTCACCAACGACTTCCTCTCAAGGGCTCCCAGTAACAGGTACATCTTTATCATCGAGACCAAGGGAGCCATGCCACTTATAAACAGGCATTTGTTTCAGCAAATGTCACAAGGAGATGTGGGATCCAGCCATCTCCCAATTTGCACACACTTGAAAGCTGTTGGTGTTACAGCTCTTGGAGCGCGTGGGCAGGGGGCCTATGGTTTTTCACACATTACACTGGAAAGGATTCTAACTGCACAAGAAGGTAGGTTGTGGGATGCCAGCCAAGCTAAACACTGACAAATTCCCTTCTGGTCAGAGCCTGCAAAATTTCTGTGCTGTCTTGGGTGAAAGCGCCTTTCCTGGGTCAATGTGATGGGCAGACACGTGGCATCCTCATTCACAAACTGCTTCCCTTAGATGCTCATCAGCCTCCCCAGGTCATCCACACAGCCCCCTGCAACTGGGCGTTGGATCTAGAGCCAAAATCACCACAACTGACCAGTTCTTCTAATTAAAAATTCATGCTGCTCTTTTGTTGAACTGGAGATTCTAGAAATAATAATAATAATAAACCCTGAAAAACTCCTGGAGACATACCCAATACAGGAAACTGGGCAATGTACCTTAGGAAATACCCAAGAGAGCCCCCTGTCCCTCAGTTATGATTTTTATTATTTAAAAATATATATATTTATTAGCACATGCTCAAAGGGAAAACTATGGAGAACATAGATGCATGCACCTGAAAACATATATATATATACACACACACACACACATGCACACATACATACACATATACACATACATACACATACACACACATACGCAAACAACAGGACTCACAACCTTACCACTCAACAATAAGCACGTATAAAAACATACAAGAACAGGGCTTCCCTGGTGGCGCAGTGGTTGAGAGTCCGCCTGCCGATGCAGGGGACACGGGTTCGTGCCCCGGTCCGGGAAGATCCCACATGCCGCGGAGCGGCTGGGCCCGTGAGCCATGGCCGCTAAGCCTGCGCATCCGGAGCCTGTGCTCCGCAATGGGAGAGGCCACGACAGCGAGAGGCCCGCGTACCGCAAAAAACAAACAAACATACAAGAACATCTTATGACCCTTTGTTTTTTCCCTAAGCATACACATAAAAATAAACATCCTATTTCATAACCTGATTTTTTCCTACCTAGCCACGTGTCATGACCATTTTTCCAAGGAAGGCAACAAGTATTTTTTCTAACAGTCTAATAATCTACCATAGGCTTTAGCTTTATTTACATATTGGATAGTTTCGATATTTACAATTATTCTCTGCTACAAACAGCAGCACACATCTTTATACATCTCTGTTTCCTAACTGGGCTCAGGGAGTGAAGATAATTTAAGTAAGGAAGTACAAAAACGATAAAGCTAGATATGCCTTCATGGATATTAAAAAATCCTAAGATTACGGTAGGAATTGCTGTGGGAAGAAAGATCATGGATCAGGTCCCAGCGTCTTCAATAAATGCGAGGAGAGACTGGCGGTCTATAGATGAAAGAGGGGAAGAAGCAGGAGGGTAGAATGGTCACTGAATATGAGGCTTAGAGGTGAGCTCCTGAATGAGAGTAGGAACTTCAGGAAGCAACGACAAAGAACCAGAGGAAGGCAAACTTCTGACTCCAGAAAGCTTGCTGTTCCTGAATGGAACGACATCCCCAGGAGGTAGTCAGGATCCTCTCCAGGCAGGAGGAAGGGAGAGCATTCTACAGAGTCAAGTCCAGAAGGCAAAGTGGAAAGAGTCAACAAAGGGGTCAAGAGAACAAGGAACCAGGTAGGAATGAGGTGATGACACGGGGACTGGAGCTGGCCTCTCCGCCCATAAATGAGAATTACAAAGACGGGAAGCGTGGTTGGAGGTGACCAGCCTCCTAAGTCCTCAGTGGGGCACAGGTCATTTTGCTTCTAGAAATAGCTAAGGGTCCTGGGTAGTGTTTCTCCTAGTTTCAGAGAAGTGGCCAAAGATATGTTAGGCTTAAAAGACATTCTGCTCTGGGTGACAGCTGTCACAGAGAGGACAAAGCCCCCTACAAGGTTCAGAGGAAGACAACATAGCCTTGATGTGGGCAAGGACAGTCTCATAGAGTTCCGGGTAGCTTCTTGCAATAGACTAAGGACATTAGGAGGGTTGCAGAGAGACAAAGAGATCTATCTTGGGGATTTTTTTCTTAATTCAGGCAATGAAAGTAGAGAATGAAAGGTCAGTGTGTTCCTTCTCAAATATTAGCTACCTCAGTAAGGATTTTCAAGGGAGCTGTAGAATATAGGATTCAGCAGAACTTCCTAAAAGTTAAACAGATCTATTCATTAATTGCCTTATTTAAAGAATATGTATTGAGCATCTACTATGTGCAAAGCTCCATTCTAAATACTAGAACAAGAGAAGTGAACAGACGAGAGTACATTGTATATAGTTAACAACAAATGAATAAACATATAATAAAATGCCAGCTAGTAACAGGTGCTGTAAAGTAAAGGGAAAGGAAGTAAAAAGACTGTGGTGTTACTGTACACAGACAGATGAGAGGTGAGAGAGGACCAGTCAGGAGAGCTGGGTTATATTGTGGTAGTAAACAACCCCCAAACAGGCACAGGTTTCTCTTCCTCTCACACTACGTGGTCATGCTAGATCGGCTAAGGGACATGTTCTGTGTCTCCAGGATCAGGTTGATAGAGAAGCCTTTAACTCAAAGATTGCTCTGGACAGTCTAGAACCAGCAATGAAATGCTTCGGCATAAAGTGACATACAATCACTTTGGAATACAGCTCATTGTCCAGAACAACTCATGTGGCCCTACTCACCCACAAGGGAGCCAGAAAGCGCAATCCTACCATTGGTCTGTGAAGCCAAAACCCAGAAATATTTAGTGAAGGGCATGAGTGCTTATGAAAGATGATAGTTAAAAGGATGGATAGATGTAATAATAGTAATCGTTAGCACATAGCACTGCTATGAGGCAGGTACTATGGAAAGCACCTTACACATACTGACTTATACAACCCTCATAACAATACTATGAGGTAGGCTCTATTATTATTTTCAACATCATCTCATTTTTGAGATTGGATGGATGGATGGATAGGTGGGTGGATAGATGGATGGATGGATAGGTGGATGGATGGATGACCACTCATGTTGACTGGCAATAACAATGTCAACTAGGAAAATATAAGAGCTTGACTCGTGCCACCAGTAGAAAAGGACTCATACACCTGCAGGTCTCACATTCATTTCACCAGTCTTGGTCATCCAACTCTGTCACCACTTACATTCTCAACAGAAAAAAAAAAAACAGCTGTCATAGTCTTCCAGGCAGAAGGCCAGAGGCCCATGTAAACATACTGCATGCTTGCCAGTGAAACCCTTCCAGCCGTCCTGGAACCACAAGCCTGGTACCCAGTCCCCACACAGAAGCTCCTTCTTGGCAGGTGGGGAGGAATAACTCCTCACAAAGACGGGGACGACTCAAACAGGCTGCTGTTGAGAACAAGCAGACTTGACTAGGGCGGTGGAGGGAGGGGGGACAAACTGGCCGTTATGGCAAAACCAGTGTTGCCTGAGTCAAAAGCAGTGGGTTTTGAGGATTTCCCCTGCTCTGGCCCCAGCACACACTTAAAATGGGAAACAGTTACTGAGCAGCATTTTGCTTGCTAACAACATTCAGCTTCCCGGATAAAGAGAATACAGAAAGGCAGCAGGGAAGATAGCTTTGAATGTTCTACCCCAAAAACATGGGCCCCATGAGGGCCCATCATCTCCCAGGGGGGGAGGGCTTGTCTGCCAACTCATGAAGCCACCAGGCCCACCCAAACAGCTTTTACGGAGCTTCCTCTAGCTGAGCCGAGCTGTGCTTTCCACCGCTCAGCCCAAGCGTCTCACCAGCTCAGCAACTTCAAAAGCCACCCAGGTTCAGCATCTGCCCTAGCAGGCAAGCTGGGTCAAGACAGGGGATCAATGTACCGCTGAGGTCGCAGCAGCCCATCAAGGAGAAGAGACTTGCCTGAAGTTCTCTAGTCAGGCCCTGCTATAACCAGGCTAAGAAAATGGAAAGTGGGTTGCGGGGGGACCTGATGCCCTAAAGGAAAAGGGGGAAAGCAGAGTAAAGCATGTCAGATTCTTGTAGTTAGCTGCAGGAGCTAGGAGCACCCAAGAAAAAACCAGACCTGGGAAGATGCCTGGAACCCAGCTGGGGAGAAAAGAGCTAAAGCCACACGACGGCTAGCCATAGGGGCCGGCACCCCCAACTCGAGCATCATTCAAGGGTACTTGAATGATGGGGTCCTCAGGATGCAGTGCTCCAACAGAAAGGCAAAGAGAATGTTCACATTTTTCTAATGAGGTAATCTTTGCAAAGAGGAGCTTGGGCCGAGGGAAGGAACTTGGGGTTGATCTCCTTTGTAAAGGAAAATGTAAACATATGACAAAGGTAAGTTCCTGGGTCCACACGTATACTATATGGCGAAGTCTACAGAACTTCTGATGAGGTTTGCTTACATCGAGAAGGGCTTAGCCAACGGTGATGGACACAGTGCCGCAAGCTCAGTATGGGTGTGAGAGTCAAGTTAGGGTCCAAATGCCAATTCTGTAACTTGGAGTAAGTAACCTATACTCTCTGAGCCTCTGTTTCCTCACGTACAAATGCTGCCAATACAGTAGCCACGAGCAACATGTGGCTAGTGAATACCTGAAACGTGGTTAGTTTGAATTGAGGCGTAAGTGTAAAGTACATACCAACATCTGAAGACGTAGTCTTTAAAAAAAGTTAAATATTCCATTAATCATTTTATATTGATTACGTGTTGATATGAGAATATTTGGGATATAATGAGTTAAAGAAAACATTAATCAAAATTAACTTCACTTGTTTCTTTTTAATGTGGTTACTTAGAAAATTTTACATTACATTGTGTGGCTCATGTTATATTCCTATTGGACAGCAGTGATCTACAAAATGTTAGGAGGTTGATATGAAGTTCAAAGAAGATGTCATATGTTAAGAGTTCTAGGCGTCCAGTATTGTGTTCATCTCCCTCCCCCACCTACATCTGATCCAGAAAGTCCTTTCAACTCCCCAGTCTGCCAATGTCTCTCCAAACATATCATGTCTCTCTCATCATCTCTCACCTGGATATCTGCAGTGGACTCCTAACTCATCTTCTACTTCCACCCCAGCCACCAAGAATCTATTCTCCATTCAACAGCCAATAGGAGATGTTTTAAATACAAATCCAGTCCTTTCCATCCCCTACGTAATACCCTCCAGTGGCCTCCCACTGCACTCAGCACAGAAGCTTATCCCAGCATAAGAAGCCCCATGTGATATGGCCGCTGCCCACCTCCCCACCTGCTTCTCCATCCACGCCCACTAGAACCCAGATACAAGATCATGCTGAGCTGGTTTCCTCCTCATGGCCTTGACACTGCTCATCCCAAGGGCCCAGAACAATATTTTCCCCCATTCTGCATGGCTGTCTCCTTCTTATCTTGTGGGTCTCAGGTCACACGTCACTTGGTCAGGATGGTCTTCCCTACCTAAAGAAGACACTCACCACACCACTCTGTTGCCTTCTCCTGGTTCAATCTCTTCATGACATTTACCACACACTGAACTCATTGTTTTTTCAATTCGTTTACTTGAATATCATCTGTCTTCTTGCTGGAATATCAGCTCAGTGAGGGCAGGGACCTGTCTTAGCCATTCTAGCTCCACAGCCTAGACTGGCGACTAGAACATGGCTGGTGCCCAATAAATGCCAAGTGAGCAAGTGGCTGTGCCAGCTGGAGCTGTGGAGGAATTAGAGGTCAGGTCCCCAGAACAGTCTGCCAGAGACGCTTCCACTCCAGCCATGCCACGTCTGGGTATAATATCCAAAAGAACTGAAAGCAGGGTCTCAAAGAGATATTCATACACCCACGTTCACAGCAGCATAATTCACAGTAGCCAAAAGGTGGAAGCAACCCAAGTGTCCATCGACAGATGAATGGAGGAGGAAAATGTAGTGTATACATAACACGGAATATTATTTAGCCTTTAAAAGGAAGGAAATTGACACCTGCTACAACATGGATGAACCTTGAGGACATCATGCTAAGTGAAATAAGCCAGCCACAAAAAGACAACTACCGTATGATGCCATTACACGCCACGTCTAGCGTAGTCAAAATCATAGAAACAGAAAGTAGAATGGTGGTTTCCAGGGACTGGCAGGAGGGGTTCATGGGGAGTTGTTTACAACGGGGACAGAGTTTCAGATTTGCAAGATGAAAAAGCTCTGGAGCTCTGCTGCACTGTAACATGAATATGCTTAACACAAGTGTCCTGTACATTTAAACATGGTTCAGATGGTAAGTTTTATGTTTTTTACCATGAGTTTAAATTTTCTTAATATTTTTTAAAACAATAAAACTTCCACCTATCTCAGGGAACAAAATAGAAAGCTATACCTAAGTCAGCTAAAAGGAGAGGAAAAAAGAACAAAAATTGGGGAAAGAGCCAGAAGAAAAAAAGTTAACACAGAGCCCCAAAAACTGTCCTGTCCATTTTTTGACATTCGCCTTTGGAAGATGGACACAGAGACCCGTGGATCTGGGCCCCCATGAGCATCAGGGGAATTCAAGAGGAGGCAAACACTCCTACTGGCATCACTACTAAAGACTTCCTAGAAATCTGCTCTGAGGATCTAATTAGGGATGCAGGCGCGGGATGTGCTTATAATAGTGAGAAATGGAAACACCTCCATGACCATCTTGGGGCACCTTTTAAATGAAGTATGGTCAAGCCATGCAACAGAGACTACGGAGTCACATGAAAAAAACAATGATGAAATCTGACTTGACAAACGAGCAGTCTCGAGTGTCATCATGATCCCGTTTGTGTGAGAGAGACAGAGACAGAGACAGAGAGGGATATATACCTAGGTATTGACATTTGGGGGAAGGGTGAGATAATTTGCTTTCTGTGTATTTTGTAATGCTCCGTAACGAAGATATATTGCTTCGGCAGTGAGAAGGCATTATCTTTAAGAAGAAAACACGGCAGAAAAAAATGTTTACAAGAAAACACTGCGGATCCCAAAGAAAATTCTAGTACCCTGAGAGTCAAATTATAGCACAGCAAGAACGCCCAGCAAGGAACAGAAAACACAAAACTACAGTTACGTAATTCAGGAAGGCCCGCAGAAGCTCCCGGACACCCGCAGAGACCCAAACAGACCTTTTGGAACTCAAACCAGGGCAGAGAAAACACACAAAAAAGTAACAGGACCCATCCAGAGATGAAAGATTAGGTGCGCAGAATCACAGGGACAAAAGTGAGTGTAAGAGAGAGGAGGCAGGAAACAACATTCAGGCTTCTTTCGGGGGCCGTGGGGGCTTGCGGGGGGATGGGAGGGTTGGGAAGCAACTACAGGGCCTGGGAGCCCCTATAGTTAAGCTAAGGCTAAGAGGAAAGAGCCCTTCTCTTCAGCCGTCATCTGCGTGAGCACAGCAGGTGAGTCAGGCAGCCCCTCTAGCAGAGTGGAAGAGCCGCAGGAGCCTGCCAGCTGACCTAGCTTCCACGGTGATTTCTGAACTGGGTGGGGATACACACAACAATGTTTAATAGTGTGACTCTCAGAGCTGGGGACAAATAAAAATAGTAGTAAACACTTTCACAGTGTGTGTTCTGGACCAAGCATTGTTCTAAATTTTATATATATACATGTACCCTCATTTAATCTTCTCAACGACTCTATGAGATAGTTATCACTCTCATCCCCATTTTACAGATGAGAAAACTGAGGCACAGAGAGGTCAAGTAACTTGCCCAAGGTCATACAGTTAATTAATGGCAGAGCCAGGGTTCAAACCCAGGAAGCTGTGGCTCCAGGGTCTATGCTGTGAACCAGAGGCTGTTCTCTCTTAGCTATCCAAAAGACCAACAAGTGCTTTTCTCAGACTACTCTGACATCTGTTTGTAGGAAATTCACCTCAAGGAGAAATTACACAGAAAACCTCAGGGCTGAGTATCGTTGCACCTCATCACAGGTGGGCTATGAAAACAGCCCAAGCTTGCCCTACGAAACCACTTTCCCACTCCCACCTCCCCTCCTTCTTCAGACCATGGCCCTCAGTATTCTCTGCTTCCTAGGTGCCCACAAAACATGAAAACCAGCTCTCCGCAGGGGCCACACTGCACTCACCACTACACTCCACTGTCTTAACACATGCTCTGCAAACAGAGTAAGTCAGACCCTGCTCTACACTCCCCGGCTACATTACCTGAGGAGAGCTAATTAATTAGCTCCCCCACCTCCATTCCATTCCTAGAACAGGAAAAACAGTATTAAAGTCTGTACTCATTACTCACAGATTCCATATTTGCAAATTTTCCTACTTGCTAAAATTTATTTATAACCCCAAAATCAACACTCACAGTATTTTCATGATCGTTCTCAGACACATGCAGAGTGATGAAAGATTTGAGTCACCCGACGCACACATTCCCAGCTGAGGTTGAACAAGGCTATGCTCTGCCTTCTTGTTTCAGTTTTCACGTTATAAACAAGTATTCTTTTTGCGGGAAATCAGTACCGCGTGTTTCGCATTTTTATGCTTTTCGTTGGAAACTTAGCTGTTAAAAATGGCCCAAAGGATGTGTTCCTAAGGGCAAGAAGGCTGTTATGTGTCTTTCGAAGAAAATACGTGTGTTAGATAAGTTTCATTCAGTTGTGGTCCTGTTGGCCACAAGTTCAATGTTAAAAAGTCAACAATAAAGTGACTTTAAACAGAAACACACATAAAACAATGTTACGTATCGATCGGTTGACAAAAATGTCATGGCCAGAGGCTCACAGGAACCTGACCCCATATTTCCCCTAGGAGCAATAGTTCAGTATTCACTAATTCGGCGTTTGCTGCAACTTTATGGGACATACCAACCGCAAGTAACAAGAACTGACTGTACCTCATAGTACTGTCAGTCTTAAATGAGCTGATATCACTAAGGCACTTAGAATAACACTCGGACCATCCGATGGGCTAGGTAGGCATTTTCCTTTATCACTTATACACATTCTTAGCTTGAAGACTGAGGTGAAATAAAAGAGAACTAGGGCCCCACCCAGAACAAGTGTTCTTGACTTGAGTTGAATGGGACGAATGAGTGGGCCAAATATTACGAAGCTTTGACCATGTGGCACACCACTGGTGATGAGCTCGGAGTTGACAGTGGTTTTACGTTGAGGAAAGAAGACTCCAGGGAGCATCCACAGGGTTCACCCACCTAAGATCCACTCCCCTTGGTTTTCCTCCTTGTTTTCCCTTGAGGAGTATTACCTGGGGTCTTGGTAGGGGTCAGCAATTCTGGGATGGTCATGTGACTTCAGGTAGGCCAATCAGAAGCTCACTCCCTGGATTTTGCATCTAGAACAAAGTTATTCATCCTGCCTATGGTGTCTTGAAGGAATGAACCATTAAGTCCTGCTTTCTAGATCCCCAGAACGTCTCTGGTTCCAGGACTTTCCAAAGCCTACATCTTCATCTTTTCCTTCACGTCTCTGATTTCTCTCATGCCCTGCTAAGAAATTCATTTCTGCTTAAATTAATCAGAGTCAGTTTATGTTACTCACAATCAAGGATCCTAACCAAGACAGGAATTTCAAGGGATAGCCTTTTTTCCATCCCCCTTCCCTTAGACTTACACCTCAGGATAAAGGAAATTCCAGCTATTCATGCACACAGAGGTCTCATAGAAATGGGACCTGGGCTTCCCTGGTGGCGCAGTGGTTGGGTGTCCGCCTGCCGGTGCAGGGGACGCGGGTTCGTGACGCGGTCCGGGAAGATCCCACATGCCGCGGAGCGGCTGAGCCCATGAGCCATGGCCACTGAGCGGGCGCGTCCGGAGCCTGTGCTCCGCAACGGGAGAGGCCACAACAGTGAGAGTCCCGCGTACCGCAAAAAAAAAAAAAAAAAAGAAAGAAATGGGACCTAAGAAGTGGCCCAAGCAGGCAGCTTTTATACTTTTTAGGCAAAGAAATAATAAATTTGTAAGGAATTGACAGGACAAAGAAACTTAGGTTTTGGACTCTAAATTAGTGGAGAGTTTGGGCTTGGGGCAGCAAATTAAAGAAGTCATAGGTTTGTTTATACAGGCTCTCAGCCTAATTCCCCATCTCTGGTGATATAACTGAGTGTCTTCTACCTCCAGATGCAGGGAGGATACCTTTCACAGGAGAGATTTATTTCCTGCTTTCAGGGAGACAGAGAGAAGGGTCAGAGTGTCCTTCTTGTGTTGGTCATTTCTTAACTAACTTTAATTCAAAATAATCAGTATACCATTGAGGCACATTTCAGGGCAGCCTGCCCTGGGCCCCAGCAAAGCAAAACATATGCAGGGCCACTGGTGAGCTCTGCTAAAGGGGGACCTCGGCTCCTGGGCCTCGGTCCTGTCTCTTTCACTATTTTCGTGATACGACTTGAAGAAAGGATCAAATGAGTCGGAAGACAGAAGTAGCATCTTAAACACACGTGACAGAATGGAATTAGTACAAGCAATCAGAAGGTCCAGAAACCCAGTTTCCGAGTCCAGGAATGCAAGTTGGATTAAGAGGGTTTTAGATTAAGCACTTTTGAATCACTTAAGGATTTCATCAGACAAAAAGCTAGTGAGTCAGCAGTATGAGAGGGCTGCCAAAAAACAGTTAACGATTTTAGACAAATTGAAGTATATTATCTATATCAGTGATTGCAAATCGGTGGCCCACATATTGTTTGGCCTACAAAAATTGTTTTCTAGTTTTAAAAAAGTAAATAAATTACCAATACTCCTAAATTAGAAGTCTTCCCATAAATATTCTGATTTCCTGTCTCTGCTGAAAAAAGAAAAAAGAATCTGGCAATACTAGGCCTGTGCTGCCATACTGGCAACAATTGGCTGGAGCTAAGTGGCCACTCCTCTGAGATGGGGCACACTCCCTTTATTTTGCCATTGTCCCTACCCCTCCCTGTGGTCTCCCCATTACCAAGACTTGCCAGTCGCCAAGTCTCATCACACTTGGATGGTTATTTTCCCTATGGTACAATTAAAAATATATATTCTTCTGTACCCACATAATAAAGGCTGTATTTTTTTTAAAAAAAGGGTATGTTTCCAAAAATTACATACTTCTTTGTAGAAGTGAAGAAAATTCTTATGGTTTAAGATACAGGTATTTCTTAAATCTAGGCTGTTTCATGTGATTAAGTTATCTGCCTGTGCTCCTGTAGGAATTTGAATTTGTGAACCCCAATTATAACATGAGATGTCATGGTTCCTCTCTATTCAGGGATAGGCAGACTCTTGCTGAAGTGTTACACAGGATTTCAGAATCCATTATTTATAAAGTACATGGACAAGCTGGAAATTTGAGGACAGGTTTAAGAACTCTTAGCTCACACATACAATGAAATTCACACATATGCTGCCCATTCCTTTTTTTTTTTTTTTTTTTTGCCCATTCCTTTTAATGCCTATATGTTGACATGGAAAGATTGACATTTTTGGTAAAATCAGAAACTTGTGGAAATGAATGTTTAGCCTAATACTATTTTAGTTAAGTATATGAATATGTGGGTGTAGGTATGTCTTTCTTATAGGCATAGAAGAGCAGTTTTCCCATCCAACCTTGAAATTCAGAGATTCTGTGACATTTCCGTATTCGTGACAGCCAAATATAAGATCAGGAAATGAGCAAGTGATTTACAGAGGCAGAAGGCAAGAGTCTAGTGTAATTAGAGGTTAAGAGTGCTGGGGAATACTTTAAAAATAATGATTTTTATGAGATTGAGTGGGAATACATGCTTGAGAGCCTCAACAGTAGGCAGAAAAGCAGCCTTGAAGAAGATGTACTGATGGTAGCTGCCTCTAGCTGACATCTTTTGGGTTTCTTCCCATCCCTGACTTCTCTAAAACCTATAGAGGGGGGATCCCAGCTATAGTGTCTTCCACATCCAAACCCTCCTACACGCACACGCACGCACACGCAGCTAAATGGCCTGAGTGTGGGCAACCGACCCAGCGGGGGCCATCAGATTATCCCAAGAAACTTGGAATTAGACCTAAGAGATGCTATCTGTCCCAGTTGGGAAATACTGTGAATATGGCCAGAAAGAGCACAGTTGATCCAGCGTAAACATAAGCCAAGAAAGCCAGAGAAGGGAGAACAAGGCAGACGCGTAGGAAGAACCCAGGGCCCGGAGACAAAGAGAGGCTGAAAGGGCACAGCTGCCTATGCTCTTGATGGCTGGTTTTCCAATTCTTCTATCCAGTCACTCATGAAGCCTAGGCTGAACTTCCTGCCCTTCGATCACAAAAGAGAACCTCCAATACTAATAGTAACAACATAGGCAGCGGCCCACGTTCAAAGATGCTTACCATCTGCTCAACAGTAAGTGCTCTGCATATATGGACTCATTTAATTTTCCTGAAAACCCTATGAGACAGCTAATAGTACCCTTCCTTTTAACCCCCCCCCCATTTTTTATAGGTGAGGAAGCTGAGGTGCAGAGAGTTTAAGTAACTCCCCAAAGAGCACCCAGCTAGGAAGTGGCAGAACCAGAACCGGAATCCAAACAGTACAGCCGCAGAGGCCTTGCATTTAACCATTAACTATTCTACCTCTTGGCCTCAGTTTGCTTGAGTGAATTTCCATCACTTGTGACCCAAAAAGCCCCGCCTGAGACACAGAGAAGCCACATGGACTTGGGGGAAAGCAGCCACCTGGAAGGCACTGTCACGGGAACCCTGCCAGTTCTTCTTGCTAAGTTGGCCGGCAAAGGACTCTTTCCTGCATCAAGGTGGTTGCTGGACCAGGGCCTTCGGACACAAGCAGAGCCGTGGGGAAGCCACTCAGGCACTGATATAGCATCCCTTGGACCAATCTGTGTTGGGTACCCACTCTGTGCCAGCTTTTATTCTAGGAGACAGAAAATTAGCAGAGAATAAGACAGGCAAGGGCCCTGTTTTCCCAAAGCTTACTTTCTAGAAGAGGGAGATACATGAATGATTCTACATGGTGACAGATGCCATGAAAGGAAAATAGGACGGTGATGTAATAAGAATATTGAAAGGGATACTTTTAGGTAGGGTAGTTGGAGAAGGCTTCTCAGAGAGGCAATGACTGAGCTGACATGGAGATGATGAGAAGCAGAAGATTCAGAGAGGCACTGCGGTGGGAAGAAGCGTGCGAACTCAAGGAACAGAAGTGGGCACGGTGGCTGGAGCACACGTCCGTTCCACCCCTCAGTGGGCCGGGCATATGGAGAGAGAGGCAACCCTGCTCCAGAGCCCTGAGAAGGAGCGAGTGCGGTAGGCTGCCAGGATGGCCGGGTCTTTATTCCCCCCAACCGTGTCCACGCCCTTCGCAACGTGGCTTTGCAGCTCCTCTCCTCCACTCCCCACTTCTCGAATCTGGGATGGCGTGTGACTGGTTTGGGGCCAGTGGAAGCAGCAGAAGTGACGGTGTGCCAACTCTGAAGCATTTCTCAAGAGTCCTTGCATGCTTGCGTCCTTAGAACCGTGGAACCTTGCCCAACTGCCCAGGAACAAGCCCGAGTAGCCCGCTGGATGGGGAGACACACAGGATCCATTCTCTCTCTGCCGCTCCAAGAAACACACATCCCAGTGCTGGACACATGCGTGAAGCCGTCCTAGACCTTCCAGGCCCCAGGTAACCTGCCAGCTGACCGCAGACACACGAGCAAGCCCAGCCAACATCAGCAGAACTGCCCACTTTGGTGCAGTTTGGGGGTAGTCTGTAATAAAGAAATAGCTAATTCATACACCCAGGGTGATGCCCGGACAGAGAGAAGCACTGTAGGGACAGTCAGAAACTGCCCACGAGAGGCTGTTCTGTGGCTGTGCTTGGCAGCCCTGCCAGGGTCCTGACAACAGCACTGCTGCAGGGAGGCTCTGCCACAGCCCCAGGCTGATGCTTGACACCAGGAAACAGCAACACCCAGTGGCTTCATTCGCTGAAACTCTGCAGTGAGAATCAGACACACCTGGCTTTAAATCCCAACCCTGCCTCTTACCAGCTGGGATGAGTAGCTTAACCTCTCCCACCTCTGTTTCCTCACTTGATAATGGAGTAAATATATAAAGCACATTAGAGAGTACCTGTCACATAGACATAGCACTTTTGTGTTGTGTAAGTTTACAATTATCACATATAAACAAAAGGGAGGGAAAGTCCCCATGTGAGGCCCACACTGGCAGTATGTGAAAGAATTTTAGGTGGAACATAGACGTGGCATTCAATCATGGCAAACTATAATAAGTAGTGGTTGTTCCCTTTTCAATTTTTTTTCAATCCTCGTGATTCTATCAAAGGAGAAAGTCTCAGTTTGGTGCTTGTATGTTTTGAACCCCACTCTATATTTGCTAAATTCCCTTTCAGAACAAAGCGGGGGGGGATTTCAAATTCAGATCCTTGTCAGCCAATAGTACCTTGCTAGAATTTCATATTGTTTATTTATATTCATTTTATAGTTACTAGTTCTTTATGATGTTATTGTTTTTCCATTTATATAGTTTCCTTTAAAATAAATGTGTTGAAATGAAAAAGCAGACCATTAAAAAATATTTTTTAAAAGACAGAGTGCACACAGAGCAAATATTATGAAGAGCAGAATATTAGGGAAGACTGAAATAAGGAAAAGAACATGGGTAGAATATGGAATTCAACCTGGTTCAAAGTTCAGCTTACCCAAGTTAGTAGCTATAAAACTGTATTAGTCAGCTTCGGCTAGGTAAGGCTACAGTAACAAGCAACCCCAAAATTCCATGGCTTTCGACATGCAAAGTTTAGTTCTTGCTCATGCTACATGTCACTGCAGTTGTCTGTGGCTCTGTGGCTTTGCTCCATGTGTCTTTCATATGGCAGGATATAAGCCAAAGAAACAGCCCTTGCTTGGTCCTGGGGCAGAGGAGAAAAGAGTAACGGCCAAACCATGCAATGGCTCTTAAAGCTTCTGCTTAGATCTACAGTATGTGAAGTCTGCTCAATTCCACTGGCCAATGTGTGTCACATGGTCAAGCTCCACATCAACAGGAACAGGAAAGTTCATCCCTCCTGTAAGTAGATACTATACCTCACATAGCAATGGATGGGGATATATAATCCTCTTAAGTGGAGAAAGCAAATAACTGACTCAATAATATAATCCACCATAATGACCCTGCGCAAGTCATCTCATTTTTACTTCTCCATTTTTTAAAATTTTTTTTTTTTGCGGTATGCGGGCCTCTCACCATTGCGGCCTCTCCTGTTGCGGAGCACAGGCTCCGGATGCACAGGCTCAGTGGCCATGGCTCACAGGCCTAGCCGCTCCACGGCATGTGGGATCTTCCCGGACCGGGTCACGACCCCGTGTCCCCTGCATCAGTAGGCGGACTCTTAACCACTGCGCCACCAGGGAAGCCCACTTCTCCATTTTTGAAATGAGAATACCTACTTCAGAATGAAGCTCAATAAATATGAATTCCCTTCCCCTTTCCCATCTTCTGAGATTCATTCAGAGCAGCTCAAACCAAATTTAGAAAGACCTTGGTAGACCAGCTGTATTCAAATGTTTAGTCCAAGACCTGTAAACAGCTAAAAACAAACCCAGTGATTATTCATGTGAGATGAATGTACTCCCCTCCTAAGCAAGGACTTAGGGGACTGTCCCTCTATGCCACTCATGTCGCCACCTTATGAAAATCTTACTGGAAAAACACCAGTTCCAGAACTAAAGAGAAAATGGAGAGGAAATGGTTATATTAATTGACATCATAATATTAGTACAGTAATTAAAAGCATACATTTTGGAATTGGAATCATGGCTCTGTCATTTGTATGTGACCTTGAGAAAGTTAAGTAACTGAGCCTCAGATTTTCCATAAAATGGGACAATAAACTATTTAAGTCATAGATTACTATATTGAGATAATTCATATGTATGGCTCATTACTGTGCCAGGTCCAACTAAATGCTCAATAAATAGAAACCCTTATTAACGCTGGTACATGTCCCAAAGTATAGATATTCAAGCATTTCAAATCAACGTTTGGCATCCAGTATATCCAGTACCCTTGCCTATACCAGTTGTATAAGTCTGAGTTCAATTTTTATTTCTCATTCTTTGATATGGGAGACCGCACTGCTCCCTGGAAACCCTGTAGAAATTCCCTGACCTTGCCTCTCTATCTATAAAGGATTTTCAATTCTTTTGAAAGAACCTGAAGAAACAAAAGGTACAAAAGTCATTTCTGAAAGTGATAAATGGATGTGGACCATGGCAACATCGGTTTCCCCAGCCTTCTGTTCACAGGGCATTTCAGCAAAAGGCTGCTGTCAGTATACAAGGAGACCCTCACAAAAAAGACCCTCAAGGACAGGATCTCCATTTACTCTTTTTTGGAGCTGGATTCCCTGTCTTATGTGTGGTGGACATTTTTAGCAACGAAGCTTATTCCATCTCCCAGCTGGAGGACTTGTCACTAATTACTTGGAAAAGAGATGAATAATTAAACAGACTTTTCTCTCAAGATACTAAGTGGAGGGCTTCCCTGGTGGCGCAGTGGTTGAGAATCTGCCTGCTAATGCAGGGGACATGGGTTCGAGCCCTGGTCTGGGAGGATCCCACATGCCACGGAGCAACTAAGCCTGTGAGCCACAACTACTGAGCCTGCGCGTCTGGAGCCTGTGCTCCGCAACAAGAGAGGCCGCGATAGTGAGAGGCCGGCGCACCACGATGAAGAGGGGCCCCCGCTTGCCACAACTAGAGAAAGCCCTTGCACAGAAACGAAGACCCAACACAGCAAAAATAAATTAATTAATTAAACTCCTACCCCTAACATCTTCAAAAAAAGAAGAAAAAAAAAGAAAATTTCGAAAAAAAAAAAAGATACTAAGTGGAAGTGTCTGGGTAAGAGTGAAAGGTTAGAGATAATAATCTCCCTGTGGCTCACAGCAGTTTGGTCTATTTCTTTTTTTTTTTTTAATTTATTTTGGCCACACCCCGTGGCCTCCAGGATCTTAGCTCCCCGACCAGGGATCGAGCCCAGGCCATGGCAGTGAAAGCTCTGAGTCCTAACCACTGGACCACCAGGTAATTCCCAGTTTGGTCTATTTCTAAGTCTGCTCAAGCTTTCAAAGTTTCCTTCCTTGTCTGCACAAGTTATGACCCTGAGTTAATCACATAAGCTCTTTGAGCCTCAGTTTTCTCACCTTTAAAGTGGGAATGATAGATTGCTTGGAAACACTTTGTTAGACTTCTAGAGCCCAATCAAGATAAGGGAGTCTCTCACCTGGACATTAGAGTGACACAGGAGTCAGGATTTGATGAAAATAGACCTGAACAAACACAAACACAAATAACTAGTGTAAAACAAAGAATGTGGCTCACCAACCAGTTCTACAAATATGGAGCCATCAGCCACTGCAGTCGCCTAACAGCGCACCCGGAGAGGAATTCAGGATGAGAGACAGGACGAGGCACTCAGCCTTGAAAAAACGGCCCCTTAGATAGTCAGGTGTGCACCTCAGGAAGAATTTTCATGACCCCAGAATCTTGCATCTGCCCATACATAGGAAAGCACTAAAATCATTAACTTGAGATACCTGTTCCTTGTGACTACAGTAATCTTTTACTGAGATGTATGCTTGACAGCAACTACTCCCTAGCCAAAAATCATATATACAACTGGCTTCTCCCCCTACCTCTGCAGAGCTGGTCCTCAGAGCTGCCAAGAGGCTGTCTCCCAGGCTGCAGTCCCCAGTAAGATCCCTGAATAAAACTTAAACTCACAACTCTTAAGTTGTGCATTTTCTTTCAATCAACACTAGTGAAGGACTGGTGTTTAGCAGATTAAAGTAAAAATTCGTACAAATCAACAAGAAAATGTAAAAGGGGGGGGGGCATTTATAGAAGACGAAATGCACTGTCCAAGGAATACGTAAAAAGAAACCTCACTAGTAATCAAGAAAATGTCTATTAAAATGAAATGTCATTTTTCTCCCCTCAGATTGGCAAAAGTGTTAAAGCTTGGCAATATCATAATTTAAGAAAGATGTAGTAAAACAGAAACACACACTGCTGGTGGGAATGACACCAGTCACTCTGGAGAACATTTGGCAGTATCTATTAAAATCCAAATCGTGTACCCCATTACCATGCCATTCTACTTCTCGGTAACTAGAGAAACACATGCATGTGTGTGAGACATGTACAAGGCTGCTTATTGCAGTACTGTTTGTAATAGACACCACCCCTAAAAAAATAGAATCTAAATGTTCCTCAACAGGGAGTGGCCATAAAAATGGGAGAAAGGTCATACTGTGGAATACTAGGGAGTATGTAGTTAAAAGCATAACAACAGAGATTGCTCTTCAAAACACTGTGAAGTGAAAAATCAAGTTGCAGGATGATGAGTGACGTATGACACCATTTAGCAAGCCGTATACACACACACACATAAACGCTACAATATAATCTGTATGGATACAAATATGAACAAAGAAAAGGTTCTAAAAAGAGACACCAATGGTGACCTCTGGGGAAGGGAGAGAGGACCTGGATTGGAATGTCAAAAAAGCCAAAAAGGTCTTTAATACCTTATCTATGATATTTAATTCATCTTAATGAGATTATACTTATGCATTTCTTATGAATTTAACGTTTTCCTTTAACACAGCAGGAGGATCTCACTGCATCATCCGTGGTGGGTCACAAGGTCTAGTTGACTCCAGAATCAACAGAAGAGATATGCTTATGGGGATAAATGTGGCCATAATTATTACCACATGACTGAGGCTTCTGTCTCCCCAGATGCTTTCTCTACTCTGAGAAACAGGAAGCCAAGGCACACCTAGCTTTTTGCTATTCCAATAGCCTAAAGACCTACAGGCTTAATCCCTTCCCAGGGGCGATAATTAACATTTTTAATGCAGGCACTTTTACTATCAATAGAGTTAACAACTGCTGCTCTTATCTACTTAGGTGTGAAAAAGAAGAGGAGATGCTTTAAGGGTGGAGGATAAGCAGAAAGGATAGAATTCAAGAGGAATTCACAGAGCCTGGGGGCAATCTGGCGAGGTAGAGGTTCTGAACCCTGGAAGAGGCGGGTGAAGAGTGAAGACAAAGTTGAAAAAACAGATTCTTTAGCATGACATCCACAGCCTTTCATATTCTGGGCTTAAGTCTACCTTTCCAGAACCTTCTCTCAGTTCCATCTAGCCCAAGGGGGTGCCAAGTGTGAAGGGTAAGACCTCTGACAATGGAAGGGGGTAACCGACCCGCCCAGAGGCATCAGCTGAGACACAGGGACAAGCCCAAGAAGTGCATTCAGGGACTTCCCTGGTGGTCCAGTGGTTAAGACTCCACGCTTCCAATGCAGGGTCCATGGGGTTAGATCCCTGGTCCGGGGAACTAAGATTCCACATGCTGCATGGCGCAACCAAAAAAGCAAAGCGCATTCATCCACAGTCCCTTGCATTAAGAGACCTCATGGGATAAGAACTATCCTATCTCCACTAAAGGGACTAAAGGGTGGGCAAATGGAGAGAAAGGCACTACCTTATGTTTCCCATTTGATCACAGCACCCCTCAAAAATACGTGTCTGCTTTAAGACGTCTCTAAGTTTTTCTCTTTCCCAGCACTTACTACAATCTATAATGATCTTTTTTCCTTGTTTACTTGTTTATAAACAAGGAAATGTAAGTTACATGAGCAGCAAGGACTTTCTCTGTCTTGTTCACCACTGTATCCCCAGTATCTGGCATACAGTAGGTGCTCAGTAAGTTGTTTTTTGTTTTCTTTTCATCTTGAAGGTGGAGATACTTCCAGAAATACAGCAAGAGGCTTGAAACATAGTACCTGAGGGTGACATAGATTGCTGAGCAGAAAGAATGGCTAAGAGCACTGGAAATAACCATTTTGGAGGGGACTTTTTTTTTTTTTTTTTTGCGGTACATGGACCTCTCACTGTTGTGGCCTCTCACTGTTGTGGCCTCTCCCGTTGCAGAGCACAGGCTCCAGACGCGCAGGCCCAGTGGCCATGGCTCACGGGCCCAGCCGCTCCGCGGCATGTGGGATCTTCCTGGACCGGGACACGAACCCGTGTCCCCCACATCGGCAGGCGGACTCTCAACCACAGCGCCACCAGGGAAGCCTTGGAGGGGACTTTTTTGTTCCTAAAGTAAAGGGCATAAAATCACAAGATTTTATGAGGATTCTTTTCTGTGACTCTGTAGGATGTTTAAAAGTTGGAAACACCATGCCAGCAGTTCCACGGAGGAGAAAAGGAGATCCTTATGACAAACTTTCAAAGCTTGACCTCAGCTTAGCTAAGATTTTATTCCATATCCATTAGTGACAAGGCTGGTAGAAAAATAAGAGCAGTCACTTCCTCTTTTACGTTTTAAACAGAAAGAGAGGAGGAAAAAAAAACTTACTGAACTCTGAACTTCCTCTCCTCTAACCACAACTTACTACTGGCTTACTTTGGTAAAATAATTGCCAAATAAATAATAATTAGGTATCTTACTGGCGCTGCAACGTTTCTATCCGAAACTCTGCCTGGAACATTGCCTACTGATTCCAAACCTTTTCAAGGAGCCCATCCAGGGATCCTGACTGAAAGGGGACAAAACTGTCCCAAGGCTGCCAAGAAACTGCTGAGCTCAGCTCTGTGGCTGCTGCAGCTCTACTCACAGGACAGACATCTGCCACGCCAAAATGAAACTGAGCCCAAACTGGCAGACTACTCCAAGGCACAAGTCCACAGCCAGATACCCTGGAGGGGCCTTGGACGTAGGGTGCAGCAGCCTGAGTCTGGGCCCTGGCTCTACCACTTACTTACCAGCTCTGTGATGTTGGGGAAGTGGCTTAACCTCTCTGGGCATCCGTTTTCTCATATGTTAGAAAGAAAAAAGGCTTCTGTTTCTGATATGGTCAAGTAAACCCCAAATGGACCCAAGCTTCCTGCAGATAACAAGTTTAACTCTGGACCAAAAAACAAAAAAAATTTCTTTTATTTAAAAAAATTTTTTAACCTGAAAGCACTGGAGAGTGAACAAAAGAAGGCAGATTCTGGAGTAAGGGAGCTGAAATCTGAAAGAAGAGAATACCATTTCGCAGCTTTTACCCTGAGAACAGACTGCATCAAGTGGCAGCTAAAACTCCAATATAAAACCTTAAGTCTTCCTGGCTTGCAGAGCCAGAGGACCAATTTCAGGTCAACCACAGCTACTGGAAAGTGAGGAGCGAATCCAAGGATAGAGAGAGCCCACAGAGGAGCCCCAGCTTCTGAGTACAGGCAGGCCTGGGAGATACTGCGGGATTGGTTCCAGACCACCGCACTAAAGTAAATAATGCAATAAAGTGAGTCACACAAATGTTTTGGTTTCCCAGTGCATATTAAAGTTATGTTTACACTATACTGTAGTGTATTAAGTGTGCGATAACACTATGTCTATAAAAACAATGGACATACCTCAATTGAAAAATACTTTATTGCTGAAAAATACCAACACAATCACAGTAGGAACATCAAAGATTACTGATCACAGGTCACCATAACAAATATAATGAAAATGAAAACATTAGAAATATTATGAGAATTACCAAAACGTAACCCAGGGACGCAGAGTGAGCAAATGCTCTTGGAAAAATGGTGCCAACAGACTTGCTCAGCGCAGGGTTGCTGCAAACCTTCAATTTGTAAAAAACGCAGTGAGAATTCCCTGGCGCTCCAGCGGTTAGGACTCTGCACTCTCACTGCCAAGGGCCCGGATTCAATCCCTGGTTGGGGAACTCAGATCCCACAGGCCACACAGTGCAGCCAAAAGAAAAGAAAAAGAAAAAACAGTATCTGAGAAGCACAATAAAGGAAGGTATGCCTGTATAAACTCTTTCCAAGTGCCTGGCTGACTCTTGAACCATGCACACATGGGGCAGCCTCAAAGATAAAATAAAAAACAGAACTGACATCTGAACTAATGTCCAAGAGACAGTTTACTGTCCAACCAAGTCAATAGCTTACTAAGATGAAAACTTCAACATTCCTCAGAGAAATACAACTGAATCCAGAATCTCCACAACATAATACAATGTCCAGGATACGATCTGAAATTACTCGACATATGAAAAACCAGGAAAATATGACCCAATCTCAAGAGAAAATACAACCAACCAAGGAAAACAGGGAGGAACAATTCCTACTAGGTTAGGGCAATAATCTGAAATTGTATGAGATACAATGCCTTCAGCTGCAAGTAACAGAAAACCCATCTGAAATGGTTCAAGCAGTAAGAGAATTTATTGTCTAACAAGAACAAATTTCCAGAGATAGGGCTACATCAAGGTTAGTTAATTCAGTGGCTCAACGACATCATGAAGGACACAATTCTTCTCCATCTTTCCGCACTGCCATTCACAGCATGTCAGCCCTGTCCCTCATGGTCAAAAGACAGCTGCCACAGTTCCAAGCCATGACATGAGGTACTTGAAGAAAAATCCTTTATCCTGGGTCCCCTTCCTTCCTGATTTGTATGCTGTCCTGTGAGAATATGACTCTTGGTACTTACCACAGTCTTCTTGGGACCAAGAGGGGAGATACTGATCTTGAAGGATGGCAGAGCAAATAACTGGGAGAATCCCCAGTCTTTCACGGCCCTGTTAAGCCTCTGATTAAACAAACACTTGAATCACCTACCTCCAGACAGCTTAAGGGTTCTACTATTAACAACCAAAGTGTCCTATCTAAAACCACCACCAGAATTGGAAAGCCAGTAACATTTGCTCTAAATAGAAGGCAAGCATGAAAAACACAATGAAAATTATAATTATTAAATCCCAGCAGCCACATAGCTCTGAGCCTGAGGTTGCCTCATTTATTTTTTTTTTAAAGAGAAATTAGCATGAATTCAAAAGATGTCTGAGACATGGTAGCACCACACTGAGAAATCCTCCTTAACCACCAGAAGAATTAAAAGATAATTGAAGAGGTAAAAAATATATATACATACACACACAGAGACATATTTCCAAGATGTTTAATGTCACACACAATTAAAATCTTTGAGTACCACCAGTCATATGATTTAGGTATTTTGAAAAATACAGCCCTGTATTAATAACTCCCAAATTTTTACCACCATGCCTGACTTCTCATTATTCCCAATTGCCTTTTGGACACCTACACCTGGATATAGCACAGGTATCACAAACTCAACATAGCCAACGCAGAATTCACTATCTTCACCCCCAAGCCTTCTCCTCTTCTTGAATTTTCTACTGCTCTTTATGGTACCCCTATTCATCAAGTACCCAAATGAGAACTCCCTTAACAGCTGACAATTTTTCATACACTTTTATTGTTCGATGTGCCAGGTAAAGTGCTGCTCTGCCCCACACAGACATTATATCTGATCCTGAGAAATCTTTGTAGAAGGTACACTTACCCTATCATGTACCCCTTTTTAAAAACTAGGAAGCTAAGGATAAGAAATCTGCCTGGGGTCACAGGATCTGAATCCAGATCTAATCCTCTTTTTTCCTACTTCACAAAGCAAACAGAGACCATCAAGCAAGAATTCCTCAACTGGCCTTAAACTTATTTTATTTCCCACTCATTTTCCGTTCTTTTCTCATTTCCACCTGTGCTCTCCGCTCTCATCTCCTGGGAAGCTATCTTCCTCGGAGACACCTTACTTCACTGCGCTCTCGTCAGCACTTAGCGCTTTGAACCTCACCAGGCTGAGGAATCCTGGAGAGCTTTCTCTCTACTTTCAACGTTCTCCTGCCTTCTCTCGGCCTCTCCAAATCTTCTCTTCTCCAAGCTTACCATTCCAAGTCCTTTAACTACTGCCTCTTAACCAGTGTCCCTTCTTTCTCTCGCTTCTCCTCCACCCTCGCTGACACTCTTCTTCACTCTCTCACCGCTTCCGCTGCCTCAAAACTCAACTTAGAACTTGAGCTCCTCCGTGCAGCCTCCCAGGACTCTGGGACTCGAGCTGATCCCAGAATCCCCGCCTCTATCACCATTATAGTGCATATCACACTGTGTTATAAATGTTTGATTTATGGACTTTCCTATGAGACTGGGGGCTGCTGGAGGGGAGAGACATGCCTTATTGCTCTGTATTACCGCCTGCACATGAGGGGATGGCCGAATATGCCAGCTGGACCACACTGTGCTATTATTCCTTTTATATTACTCTCCTCTATGTGGATTTTGGAAAATACACAGGAATGTAAATGTCAAGTGAAAAAAAATGCACAACTTAAAAGTTGAGAATTATGTTTTATTTGGCAGACAAAACTGAGTACTTAAGCCCGGAAGACAGCCTCTTAGATGGGTCTGAGGGAAGGCTCCAAAGAGATAAGGGATCCTGAGCTCTTCGCAACAAAATGCAGGTGCAGACTGCCGCCCTCCACCCAATCAGGAGCTCCACAGGATGGGCTGCCCTTTGGTTTTCAGAAGCTGCCAGTGGGTTCCAGTGTGCTGTGTTATGATATCAATGATTTTTTTATTATATTGTTTTTCTTCTTGGTTTTTTCTGTCTTTTTTTTTGCGGTATGCGGGCCTCTCACTGTTGTGGCCTCTCCCATTGCGGAGCACAGGCTCCGGACGCGCAGGCTCAGCGGCCATGGCTCACGGGCCCAGCCGCTCTGCTGCATGTGGGATCCTCCCGGACCGGGGCACGAACCCGTGTCCCCTGCATCAGCAGGCGGACTCTCAACCACGGCGCCACCAGGGAAGCCCTCTTCTTGTTTTTTTTTATATTACACATTTAAAAGGCAGTATCTTTTGTACTGTGAATTTGCAGAAGATGCATAATACACTTTTTTTTTTTTTTTTACATCTGTTGGTGTGTATGGTCTGTGTGCTTCTTGTGATGAAAATAAAACCTTTTCTTTATAAATGCAAAAAAAAAAAAAAAAAAAGAGGTCAGGGAGGAGCCAGGATATATAGGGGTCTTTGCAACAAAGACCAGGTAGTGGAACATCAAAAGATTACTGTTGGAGCCTGTGCTCCGCAACGGGAGAGGCCACAACAGTGAGAGGCCCGCGACAGCAAAAAAAAAAAAAAAAAAAAAATTACTGTTAATTAAAGAAAACCAGATATCTCGAGTTAATGAATTTAGTGCTTTTCTATGTATGGGAAGATGCAAGAGTCTGGGCTCACTGCAATCATTCCTTTGCTATGCACCTTAGCTGTCTAGGGCCAGCATCCCGTGCTTTCCCTTCCCGAGTCCCCTCAGGGTGCACCGCTGGGGGCGGCTGCAGTGGCTGAGGGCTTGGCAGCGGGCAGCCCATCCTCCTCCATCCTGAGTTATGTGGCTGACGGCTGGATGGCTGCAGCATCCTTTGTTTGCTGATAAGTCAGGCAACATTTTTCACTCACACAAACCACACCTTGATATGTCACTATGCCCTGGCCAAAGGCTGATTAAGGGTCCTGGCAGAATCCTTGAACCACAAGCTTCATAATCAGATGGACTGGGTTTGTCGCCCTCTTCAAATACTTCTTAGCGTCAAGTCCTGGGTCAAGTTACTTAATATCGCTGAGCCTCCGTTTCCTCATGGAGGGAAAATGAGACTTATCTCCTAGGGTGCTGCAGACTTTAAATGTGATCATGTGTGAAGCATTAAGCTCGGTGCCTCAAAAATGAGAACAGCTCTTCGGGGAAGTTCTATCATTTCATGGCCATGTCTGCTGTATGTGAACCCTTCCTTCCAAATGATGCAAGGACTTCATGCTTTTCAGCCAGTCCTCCCAGCCCAGCAACTCATGCGCACCAAGAAATCAGCTGACTGCAGTCATATGACAACCAAAAAGACCTCAGAGCGGAAGCCACTTTCTGAATTCCTTATTCAGGGCCATAGCTAAAAATCTACAAATGTGCTAACTCCCTCACTGAACAAAAACAATTTATTGAAAATATTTTCTCCCACTAGGGAATTTCCTCGTCCCGTCAAGTCTTGCCAGTTTCACCCACTGCTGTAGCAAGCACGCTTTCCCAGCTCTGAGGGATGAGCCAGACCACCATCAGGCACCGCAAACCTGCCTGACCGCTGTTCCCCCTCACTCTGCCAGGGGCCCTCCCCCCCAACCACCCCTGCACCAATGCTCTCTCCCACCCCGAGCACTTCACCTTAGTGACTGGGAACTCAGAATCTGACTCAGACAGTCCTGAATTCAATCTGGGCTCTGCAGTTCTCAGGAAAACTCTTTATCCTTACTAAGCCTGTCTCCTCACCCGTGAATGGGGATAATAATAACAGCAAATCTTAGCGGAGGATGAAGATTCAAAGGGATGAAGTTTGTGAAATCCCCAGCTCATTGCAAGCCCTCAAATATTAGCTGTCACTGTCATCACTGTCACAAGCACCATCTCAACATTCCTTTTACACAATCCTAAACTCAAATCTATGTTTGAATCCTAACTCTATGTAACTTTGGAAACATTTCTTAACTCTTTGTGCCTCAGTTTTCTCAGCATAAAATGGGAATAATGACAGTAGCAACCTCATGGGGCTGTCGCGAGGATTAAAAGAGTTAATACATGTAAAACATTTAGAATAGTGCCAGGCACATAGTAAGTACCAAATAAACGTCAGCTCGAGTCAGCGGCCTTTGAAAGCCTTATTTGAAGACGTCCACGAAATGGAAATTTCCCTGGCCTGTCTCCCCAGCAAAAAGAGACCATGCTGGGGACACATACACTCAAGCAGGAACAGGTCTAGCCCAGATTTCATTTTTCTCTTGAACCTGACTTTTTTTGGTCCCATCTGGAGTGCCCCGGCCTTAGACCCCAAATCAGAGAAGGCCAAAAGGGAAACACAATGAGGCCAACTGTCATTTCAGCCCCCACCTATCGAGGACACCGGAGAATAGAAACACATCCTGAACCCCAGCCCTTGGAAGGCCCAGCTGGAAGCTGACCTCAGCAGACTGCCACCCAGGCTACACGGCCCACCTCCATGCCTGCACCTGAACACCTCCTCCTCCCTCCCTCTGTGCTGATTCTGTTCGTAAAACGCTTCTTTCTCAACCCACATGATCCCCAAGGAAAATCAGTTCTTTGTCTGCACAAGAGGGACAGCTCTCTGCCAGCACTTGACACAGCGCTGGAACACTGCACCCAAGTGACAGGCCAGGCCAGGCAGCTCCATTTGAACCAATAATTCCATTTTAAAAAACTCTTATCCCACACTTAGAATTCTATTTGGAAAAATAACTCTTATCAGTGATAATGTTTAAGGCTCAAAGATGATCATCAAAATAATCTTGGGATAGTGTGATGGGGTGAGAATAAAACACCTAATTATAAAGAATTCAAAACAATGCATTTATATCATCTCTAAAAATAAATAAAGCCTCAACAGTCCATGGACCTCAAAAGTCAACTTCATGAGCCTCCAGCACCTCTTGTCTATACTTTTCACAATGACTTTCAAACTGTGTTGACCATCACCCACAGTGAGAAACACATTTTACATCTGACCCAGTTCACACATGCCTGTATATGTATACATGAAATAGAAGTTTTATGCAACAATACTTATGAGTGTCATGCATTCTATTTTCAAGTTTATTTTTTCATGGTGTTCATGACCTACGAAACTGATTTCATGACCCTCAAATAAGCGATGATCCACAGTTTAAAAAACACATTTAAAGGAATTCAAGAAAACTCTCTCCAGAGCGGAGCTGCAAGGAGGTGTAAAGGTGAAGGTCAAGGCACCTCACGGAGTCCAGGCTCAGAATAAAGAGGGAATCTCCTGTGACTCAGGAGAGCAAGGTAGAGGGAAAGTAAGGGGAGGTATGTGAATCCAGGTCTCCTCCCAGGTAGCTAAGTGACCTTGGGCGAGCCATTCCCGTGTCCTACTTGGATTAAGGCTCTCTGTAAATGGTATTTCAGTGCTGGAAGATACGGGCTATGAATCTACATAGCAACTAAATCAGTTCTGGGAAGAGGCCAAGGATGCAGGCCCACAGGGTTACTAAGAGTCAAGAAGACACAGTTTGGAATGTTCAACCTCTAAGAGAGAACCGGAAGCATGTTGTGGACCCCACAGAGCATCCCCTAGACCCTACTCACACCTGTAGGACCAGGACACTCCCTGCTGGGAGTGCTGAAGGCCGATGATCCCCAGACGCATCCTCCCTGGGACTCTTCCCTTAAAGAAGCTGCCTTGCCCAGGGTAATGCCAGCTCCCCAGAGCAGCCCACAGCCAGTGCCCACTTGCTGTGGGTCCCCACTGTTCCAATTCTGAAGGGCCGTCCCAGCTCCAGCCATGGGATTGGCTTCGGCCTCTATTACAACTATTGCACTGCAGTTTAACTTCTCTCTTCCCTGCCTCCCTCCATCCCTTACAGGTGTCGTTCCCAAGAGCTCCTCCTCCCATAAGCCACCTGTTTGTAAAGCTTCATCTTTGAAGACAAAGCAGCAATGACATTGGCCAGAGTCACAGGAGGAGACTGAAGGAAAAATGGTGCCTTTAGGACACTTCTCAAAGGTATTTTTGAGAACTGTTTTTCAGAACTAACATTTAACAAGCAATCCTATGTTCCTTGCATGCCAGGTCTCATTCAATCCACACGGCATCCTAGGAGGTGGGCTCTGTGCTGTTACCTGCATTTCACAGATGAGGAAACCAGAGATTAAAGAGGTTAAGAAAGGCACCCAAGCCCTCGAATGTGCAGCAATGGAGCTGAGGTCTGAACCCATGCCCTCGACCTCATCCCACTCCACTGCAGCTCTGTGATCACACGTGCCACACTGGATGACACGGATTCACTCACATCTGTCTCTTTCTCAGATCTCTCCCTCCTCAAGGGCAGGGGCCTCATGTTATGAATCTTAAGCACTTAGTGTAGTGCCAAGTCCACAGCAGGACCCGGGTGGTAGTAATGACAATACTTGGTGGTGTATTCAGTAGTGATGGTGGTGTATTCGGTAGTGATGGTGGTGGTATTCGATAGTGATGGTGGTAGTAGTCAGTGTTTCATGTGCACTAAGCCTGGGCTGTGCCCTTTACGTAAAGCATTTGGCCCTTTCACTTCCCTATGACTTGAGTCCTGTTATTAGGTGTAAGCGGTGAGCGCTCACTCGGGACCTACCGCAGATTCAAGGTCAGTCCAGCAGATGCACACTGTACTGGAACTAAGCAGTCATGAGGGCCACGTTGAAACTGGTCTATTAGGTCCCCAAAAATGCCACATGGTATATGCAGCTTCTCCCATCAAGAGGAAGAGTCTCTTCCCCCCTCTCTTTCCTCCTTTATTTCTGGGATGGGCTTGTGTTTCCCTTTCACTCATAGAATATGGGAGCAATGACACTGTGCAAGTTCTGAGCTTAGAGTTCAAGAGGCTGGGCCCCTGCTTATGCACTGGGAATGCACCCACCACCACGTGACCAAGCTTGGGCCAGCCCACTGAAGATGAGAGACCACCTGGAGAAAGGCTCCAGGTGGCCCAGGTGTCCTAGCTGAGGCCCCAGACACGGGTGAGCCCAGCCACGAACAGCCAGTCCTTGCCTAGACCAGAAGGACCACGCAGCTGAGCCCAGCCCAAATGACTGACCCACAGAAACAGGAGCAAAATAAAATGGTGGTGATTTGAAGCCACTAAAGGTTTGAGGTGGTTCGCTAAACACCAGATAATTGTGTCCAGTCAAATTAGGTGTTCAGTCAAACATCCAAAAGTAGAACTACCGAAAGATTCTTCCGTAGGAGAGATGACAAATAAGGAAAAGACTTTCCCAAAAGAAGTAACCGGGTGAGCTTATTCCTGACTCAAATCAAAGCGTTTGTGATGTCCACTGACAACTAGAAGCAGCAAGAATTCTGAATGGCTGGAAAACTGGAAATTCTGACAAGAACCAGATTGTTCTACCAGCTAAAAGTAAGAAGAGTGTCTCTTTATTTCACTCTAAGCAACACAAACAGACTGTGTTCTCCCTCTAACATCCCCTCCTATGTTTGATAAGATAAAGAGGTCTAGAGTTTCACCTCTCAGGTTTAAAGAAGTCAAGCTAGAGGTAAAATTGGATACACTAGCTCCAAGGAAGTCAGAGGAAACCATGGCTTTGCGGACTAGAGTAGGGTTTGCTGTTCTCAACACTTACCTGTTTTCTTTTGCTCCCGAGCTGGTCAACACGCAGTTGACGCAGCCCTGTGCCCAAGCTCCGGCCACGAGAATGTGAGTAGAAGTGTTATGTGTCCCTTCCTGGCTGAAGTGGCTCTGAAATGAATGTGCTTTCTTGTGTTCCTTCTCCCCACCCACCTGCCCAGTGGAGAGTTACCTGGAGCCCTGGATGACTGGGCGGGAGGCTGCCTGACCAGCATCGCCTGCAGTGGTCTGTGCCGTGAGTGAGAAATAAATCCCTTCCTCTCAAGCCAGAGGTTTCAAGGCTTATCTGTTATAGTAGCTTTCATAGATTCTGACTAATAGCTTAGCAAATAGAGAATGTTTTAAATGCAAGCCCTAAAAGCAGTTTACGAGCTCAAGTTTTCCTGGTATTAACAGAGCTACATTACTGGCTGGGAAAACTGTCAGAATGTCCTGGCTTCTTTGTTCTACAGTTTGCAACCGACGGGCAACATTGAAATGCGAAGCAGATGTCCCCCCAAAAGGGCAAACAGCACCATCCCTCAATGGGTGACTGCAGAAGGTGCTTGTCTCCTGTACAGATTTCACTTCTGTGTGCAAAACTGAAAAAGTCCCCACTAACATTTCTCAGATTCCCAGTGACTTAAAACTATGTACTTTTTTTTTTTTTTTTTGGCCACGCCATGTGCTTGTGGGATCTTAGTTCCGCGAGCACAGCTTGAACCTGGGGCCTCGGCAGTGAAAGCTCAGAGTCCTGACCGCTGGACCGCTAAGGAATTCCAAAACTCTGTGCTTTTTAGCTGTTTCTGTTAAAGTGGAATATACGTTAACAGAAAAGTGGGTACATGTCTAGAGCTCAATGGATGGTCACAATCTGAATCCACCATGTAACCAGCACCCAGATCAGGAAACAACATCGCCAGCGCCCTAGGAGCCCCTCTCAGTCCCCACCAGTCCCCCTGTGGGTAATCACCATCCTAACTGCTATCGCCTATGATTACTTTCACCTGTCCCTGAACTTTAGCGCATGGAATCATACAGAACGTACTGGCATTTTAGCTCACAGGTTGTGAGAGTCATCTATGCTGTGTATAGCTGGAGTCTGTCCATTTTCGTTGCTGTATAGTATTCCATTATGTACCCACTATTCTACTCAGATGGCCATTTCAGTAGCCTCCAGTTTATGTTACGTCAAAGGTAATTATCCTCACTCCAGTCCACCAGGGTCCCAAAGAAGGGACTTCAGTGGAGAAACTCTTTATCTTCACAGTGAAACACGGCCAAAGCCTGAGGCTGTGCCCAAAGTTAAGACTGCAGCATTCGCGTACTTCTGAAAATCACTTCTCAACAGGCTTTAATGAGGGCAATTTTTTTTTTGGTTCAAACAAAAATGACCAGAGCTTGTAAACTAGCAAGTGATAACACTCTTTATAAAAATCACAGATCAAGCTATACCAAAACTAGCACCAAAAGCCAAATCCAATGACTCCCTCAATGGAGTTATCCTCCCCCATACCATTCACTCATTTAAAAAGTATCTACGAGCACATACCATGTGCCAGGTAGGGAGCCAGGTACTCTAGAAACAACAGGAAATGAGACAGATGTGGTCCCTACGCTCACAAAACTTACATTCTTGTGGGCAAGACAAACACCAAACACTCAAATAAATATACAATTAGGAAATGTAAAAGTGACAAGGGGTTATGAGACTACAAGGGGGAACGTGATTTGGAAGATCAGGGAAGGCTTCTCTGAAAAAGTGACATTTGAGCTAACTTCTGAAGGAGAAGTAGGAGGCGAGTGGGGGAAGAGGAAAGGGAAGAGCGATTCAAGCTGAAGACAGAGCAGGTGCAAAAGCCCTAGGCTGGGCAGGGCTGTGTCCTACTGAGAAAGACCACCAGTTGGGTCTTCAGCCAGAAAGTGAAATGCAAGTGGAAGCGTGGTACAAGGGGAGGATTGTGAGGGCCCAGATCAGGCAACCTTGTAACTGGTGTTAAGGATTCTGGACTTAACCCTGGGAAAAAGAGAGCCAGCCACCAAAACATAGACCTCTAACCAAAATAGAAAACGGTCCCTCACCACCCTATATGCCAATCCTGCATCCCTAAGTGTACTGGTGGCCCAGATAGACTTATTAATGCCCCCACCCATACATTTTGCCACACACACAAAAAAATCCAGATAACTATCAAAATTCTCAGTTGCCGCTTTGCCTAAACTGTAAAGAATGACCCCCCCCCCCGCCTTTAGGGAGGGAAGGTCTTCAAAATAGGGTTATTCCATAAAACTCCATCACGACAAGAGACAGTCCTGCAGAGCTCACCCTCTACCTTCACCCACATTATTAGCTAGCTTCTTCAACCCAAAAGAGCACATGAACGTCCCACACAGAGGCTGAGGGGACCCCCAAATTTTAAAGGTGAGCTGGTCAGAAATCTATTTGAAGTTGAAACGCCATCAACACGTTTCCAAAATGAGGCAGCAGGTGGGGCAATCACAGATTTCAATTCAGCTTTCTGAGGTTTCCCACAAAATTAAAGCATCAAAACCCAGGAAACTGAAGCACAGAAAGCACCGCGCTCACCCACGTTCAAATCACGTCTCTGACGGCAGCTGAGCCCTCCTCCCTCAGATCCATTGTCAGTTTCCCTGTGCGCTCTTGGCCATGGCATGTAAGCACATTCATTATTGCATCATGTCCTTGACTCGGGAGCATTCATCCTGCCTCCCAAGACTATAAACTCAGTAAGGACAAGACAGTGCCCAGCCCTAGAAATCATGGAAACGGCCCTGTTTATCAAGTACTCACTGTATGTCAGGCAAGGTGCTCAGGAAACACCTGCCGTGTGCCCTGTAAACTAGGTTCTGTCACTGCCTTTGTCCTCTGGAAGAACCACAAGTTCAAAGAGTTTAAGTAACATGTTCGAGGTCCCATAGCAAGAAGCCAAGACTTATACCCATGCCTTTCTGTCTCCAAAGCACAAATTCGTCACCACCGGTGCAGCATGTGCTCAATAAACACGAGCTGGGTGCATGATAGCAGGAGAGAAGGAGAAAAGGAGTGGGAGGATTCCTTCTAGAGAAAAAAATCGCTTCTGTGGCCCTCTACGATGAAGGATGCAGTGAAGAGCAATATCCCGATTGTCAGAACCATAAAAATAACCCAGTAACCATCTCCCAAAATAGGACAATCAACAGTATGACTGACACGAAAGTCCAAACGTCTCTTTAGGATGTGAAAAATGGCAGCAGCCCCTAGATGCTCTGGGAACGCTCTCCCGCTGCTTTTAAGTGGTCATTTCCGCTCCTCTTACCTGACTTCCAACCCTACCAGCCTGGAATTTCAGGATCTGAGTCACGGCAATTATGGCTTCAGAATGCATCTCATGCTCTTTTTCAAACATTTGGCCATTTCACTCACCCACACACATCCCGCGCGACAGCAGTGACAACAGCCACTTCCTAGTCACTACGCTGCCTTCACGAGGTCCAGACCCCCGACAGGACGTTCCCCTCCCACCAGCTCATCCCTCACACACCCTCCTTCCTGTTCCCCGCATGAGCCCCTTTCTCTCCTCCCGGGCTCCACTTGTGCTGTCCTCTGCCTGAAACACCCTCCCCGGCCCCCGCCCCCATGTCAATCTGGGAACTCCTACTCCTGCTGGAAGATTGTTCCCAAATGTCAGCTCCTGTGTGGAATCTTCTCCACCCCTCCTAGGAGTAAGGATGTCATTCAAAGCTTTTTCACACCCTCGGTGTAACACTTCTCATTTATGTACCAGAAGTAATTGGCCATGTGCTGTTCTCCCCTCAAAAGACGAGGGAGATTTTCAAGGGCAAGCCTGGTGTCTTATTCCTCTCCAAAGCCCATATTGGAACCTGACATTATACAATATATTTCTTCTAAGTTACTTGTTAATTGCTATTCTTCTACTAAAATGTATTAATTGCTATTCTTCTACCAAACGTCTCTGAGGGCAGGGATTCTGTCTTGTTCACCGCTCTAGTTCCAGTGCTTAGAACAGTACCTGATACGTGGTAGGCACTCAATAAATATTAACTGAATGAATGGACAGATGGACAGATGGCTAGATGGATGTGGAAATGGATGGATGAATAGATGGATGATGGATGGAAAAACAACTGGGTGGATAGAGGAATGGATTGGTGGGTGAGTGGGAAGATGGATGGATAGATGGATGGGTGGATAAAGGCAGAATCATGTTTCACCAGCCCAGGGTCACAAAGCCATGGAGAAACAAAGCCAGGATAGGAAATCAGGTCTGTTTGATATTTGAACCTTCATTCTCAAGCCCCATTTTTACTGCCTATCTAGAAGCCCAAAGTCTGGTCACTGGCCAGTGGCAAGGTAAAGGAAGAGTCTAGAATTCACCCCAGGAACATGGTTATTGTTGAGCAAAGTTAATTTCCATTTACTTAGCAAATGCCAAGACTCAATAAGGGGGATCAGAACCCTCCTAGTCTGGGTCTGAGTTCCCCGTCTGACCGGGTAGGGCAAATTTCTGCATGTGGGCTGAGGGAAAAAGAGACCTCCAAGAGATACAAATAACCAGGCCAAGGACAATGAAAAGGTAACAACAACAGCAACGATAACAACGGTAATATTAAAAGACTGACATTCCTGAATAAAGGCTACCGTCTCTTCCAGAGCCTGCAGTTGCTGTGCTTTTCAACCCTCTGCAACACAGAGCTTCCTTCCAACACCACACATTTCCAGGGAAGACACTGAACTCCCCTTCCCTACTCACAAGGAGGAAACGCCAGTAAGAAACCAGGCCCAGAGGTAGAAGAACATGAGCTCAACGTTAGGTAAAAGTGGGTTACTGGTAGAAACGAACACATCTTTATGTTCCCATAATTCCCTGTAGTCCCTTTATAATCAAAACAATAAAGAACATTTACGAAGTACCCAGATTTTCATTAGAGAGACTGAGACTTTCTCCTTGAAGGAATCAGAAAAATGGAAAGAGAATTGACAAAGGATCTTTTTCTACGTGTGAGTCAATGCTGCTCACTGTGAAACTACTTAAAAATTATCTTCCAAATAAAAGAAGACACACTGCCTAAACCAATGGAATGAATGGTTGTAGAAAATCAGACATGGACCCAGGATGAGGAAGGTATTCAGGAGAAAATGCAAGTAATCCTGTGCCCCTGTAAACTGGCTTTCAGCTCACAAATGCCTTTCCCTGATAGATTTTGCTCTCTCTCTTTTTTTAATTGAAGTAGAGTTGATTTATAATGTTGTGTTAGTTTCTGGCGTACAGCAGAGTGACTCAGTTATACACTTTAATATCTTGTAATAAACTATAATGGAAAAGAATCTGTGTGTGTATACACATATATAACTGCTCTCTCTTTTTATTTATTCTCAATCTATTGCCTCAGGCTTGCCCCTCCACCTCTGAAATGATCTAATTTTTCTCCTGTAGACCAGCCACCTCGAACTGCAACCCCTGAACAAAAAGGAAGTCAGCTCATTATGAGTTATTAGCTAAGAGGAGATGACGTTCTCTGTCTGTCAAACTGAGAAAGAAGCCATCTTAACGTAACTGTCTAATTCTACTAAATATTCATCTTACTTGCAACCATGGCACAAATAAAGATTCAGGGCTTCTCCACAGAATGTCACAGAGATAAGACCTCCTGCGCATCTTTATCCAGGTTATAAGCAGCTTCACAATACAGATTTTTAGCTCTGGCTCCTTGACAACTCAGACTTTCTCCAATTACCTCAAAGAATAAGAAGTTGTCTGTTTTTTGTTTTTTGTTTTTGTTTCTGTGCGGCATGTGGGATCTTAGTTCCCTAACCAGGGGTCGAACCCGAGCCCCCTGCATTGGAAGCGCAGAGTCTTCACCACTGGACTGGCAGGGAAGTCCCTGGTTTTTGTTTTTAATTCCCAGGCCAAAGAATTCCCTGACTCCACCCCAACCCTTACATAGGTTAGCATCCCCTACACATTCCCATAGCACCCTGTACATTTCCTCCTAAGTACTTAAGAGTGAAATTAAATATTGGTACAATGCTTTGTAGCCTGTCTCATCTCCCCCATTACACTGTAAGCTCCGCGACAATAAGGATCCTCTCAATCTCATTCACCCTTGTATTCCTGCCATCTGACATAACTCCTGACACAGAGAGCTTAATGAGTGAATATTTTTTGGAAGGATGGATGGATGGATGGCCGAATGGAGGTATGTGGTAAATATACAAATTTCCTACCAGATTGTCAAGGAGCCATCACACCTCCAAATACCACATGTAAACATTGTGATTTTTATATACTCTATAAAAAAGCTATCACACAATTTCAATGGAGAGATAGGATGAGTGAAGTCAAAGAATCCTTGAGATTAGATCAAATGCCAAGAATGAGGGACCAAGCTTTTGAACACATCAGCCAGAGATGATGAACTGTTCAGCTGATCCCCCTCCCCACCCAAGAATTAATTGGACTGCAAAGACAAAAGACCAGAGGATTAAACATTGTACTTAATAATTTAACGACCTGTAGCTGAAAAGCATCAAAAGGAGATGCATAATCTCAAAATTGTGACGTACTGATCTATTTGCGTGTGTGTGCACGTGTGTGTGTACGTGTGTGCATGTGTGGAGAAAGAAAGAGACAGACAGAGGAAAGAGGACCCCAACAGCAAGAACGTGTACAATTTATTTTCAAACCTTTGGTTTACCTTTTGACCAGTTAACTTCTCTATATCTTTTTCTTTATTGACCCAGATACACTATAAACATGCTATATCTGGTTCTGGGCAGTACCTGAAGTATCACTGGTACTCAGAAATAATATATTTTTTAATGAGTTTCTAATAACTGGTATATCATATCAACTAGATTTTCAAAGGTCATATTTTCCATATTTACTTGGAAAGGCATTCTGTTGCCCAGTGACAAAGCTTCAAGCTTTCTCTGAGTGTTCTACAGCTCAAAAGGAATTGGCTGCTGCCTCTTCAACAAATCAACCCTCCTTCTTGCTAAGACCCAGCATTAACCTATCCTTCAAATTTTTTATTTCATTTGGGAATTTGAGCCCCAAATCCCACTTCAGGTGGAAAAAATTAAAAAGTCAAACCAACAAACACAAATTCAAAAAGCCTCTGCCTTTTATCCACATGGAACCCCCAGGACACATTAAGAAGAGCCAAGAGATAAGTGGAGCCTCACTCACAGGCCTCTGGGATCTGCTTCCGAGAAGGGAGGGAAGTGGAAGAATAGAGGCTTGACTGCACACAAAAAAGGCCCTATTTATGATTCTACTGAGAAAGTTCAACCTGAAATTCAGGATATCATAGTTCCTAGAGAAAAATATGCCAAAAATAAAATGAACCTTCGATTCATCTTTGACTACTGTTTTTAAAAAGTACATATTCTAATCTCAAAGTGTTAACTAAAGACTAAAATAAACTTGTATCCTGTAAAGTCATGTTGATGAAACTAGCAATGGTTGTATTCATGCAATACTTTGGGGATTTTTAAGAATAATGTCTATTGGGCTTCCCTGGTGGCGCAGTGGTTGCGAGTCTGCCTGCCGATGCAGGGGACACGGGTTCGTGCCCCGGTCCAGGAAGATCCCACATGCCGCGGAGCGGCTGGGTCCGTGAGCCATGGCCGCTGAGCCTGCGCGTCCGGAGCCTGTGCTCCGCAACGGGAGATGCCACAACAGTGAGAAGCCCGCGTACCGCAAAAAAAAAAAAAAAAAAAAAAGAATAATGTCTATTAGAAGGCTTAAAAAAGCACAGGGAACTATATTCAATCTCCTGGGATAAACCATAATGGAAAAGAATGTGTAAAACAAGAATGTCTCTATGTGTGTAACTGAGTCACTTTGCTGTACAGCAGAGATCGGCACAGCATTGTCAATCAACTCTACTTCAATTAAAAAAATAAAATTTAAAAAAAGAAGGCTTAAAAACTTGTTTTCTAATCTATACAAGAAAGGAAAGAGCTGGTTTACTCATTATAGTCATCAATGCTAGGTCTACATAGTCAGAAAATTAGTGCACTGGGGTTCTTCTAGAGGGTCCATGGCAAGTTTAGATTTTTCTCACAAGAAGGGTGAAAAAAGACAATCTAAACAAGCTGGCTATCTGGGGCTAAACTCACTGGTGTCACCTAAAGTCTATGAAGAAACATACCAAAGAAGAAACCCATCTAAATACACGAAAGAGACATAGTCATTTAATGAGTTCCCAAATTAACTCTCTTCCTCTTTTGACACAGTTTCCTACAGCTAATCAAGTAATAATGATCATCTCACTTAGAGTTATCGATAGTGGATATTTCTCTTGTACCACCTCATTACTCCTCACCACAACCCTATGAGGTAGGTACTATTAGCCCATTTCACAGATGAGAAGACCGAGGCCACTACAAATGAATGACTTGCCCAAGTTCACACAGTAAGTAGGTGGCAGAGCACAGATTCAAACGCAGTTCTGACTCCAATCCCATGCTAGGAATTCTGAATCCCTATATTTTATTGCCTCCCTATTTCTAATTAAGTGACTTCCTTAAAAAATTTTTTTTTCTCTCTGCCCAACTGTAGAAGTTTCTTTGGGCAAGAGCCTAATTCCACCCAAAGCCTTGTCTTAATTACAATGACAGCACAAATGTTGGTCTGTGGCTCCTCTAAAGAATGCCACAGGGCTTCCCTGGTGGCGCAGTGGCTGAGAGTCCGCCTGCCGATGCAGGGGACACGGGTTCGTGCCCCGGTCCAGGAAAGATCCCACATGCCATGGAGTGGCTGGGCCCGTGAGCCGTGGCCACTGAGCCTGCGCGTCCAGAGCCTGTGCTCCACAACGGGAGAGGCCACACAGTGAGAGGCCCGCGTACCGCAAAAAAAAAAAAAAAAGAATACCACAGAGAGAAGTCTGCCTTGCTTATCTGAGCAGTCCTATTTCTAATCCAGAATTCAGGGGGTTTCATAATAGAGATTCTCAGCTCCAGTCCCCTGTCACCAGAGACATTCTTAAACTACCTCACAGAGAATGGTTTTATAGAAAATACAGAGTGGAAACAAAAAGGGAGAAATTATGTAGCAGTCAATCTAGAGTTCTATACAAAAGCAAGAAAGTCTATTCTTAAACTCCCCTGAGCACACAGAAATCCACAATCTCCCATGGCTTATGGACTTCCCATCCTTCCTCTCTCAAGCCATCTCAGCACCGCCAATTTCCATGGCAGCACCATGGAGCACGGGCCTCAGTGGTTTCTTTGCTTTATGATCATCCTACACAACTCCTACCCAAGAAAGGCAGGGACTAGATCCTCTTTCCACTTCTACTTTTTTTTTTTTTTTTTTTTTTTTTGTGGTACGCGGGCCTCTCACTGCTGTGGCCTCTCCCATTGCGGAGCACAGGCTCCGGACACACAGGCTCAGCGGCCATGGCTCACAGGCCCAGCAGCTCCACGGCACGTGGGATCCTCCCGGACCGGGGCACGAACCCGTGTCCCCTGCATCAGCAAGCGGACTCTCAACCACTGCACCACCAGGGAAGCCCTCCACTTCTACTTTTGAAATGGAAAACCCCCCACCATAGCTTTTATCTGGGAACATGGCTACCTGAAATTAACCTTACATTTCCCGCATACTCCTTTGCAGCAAGGTGTGGGTATGTGATTAAGTTCTAGCTAATAGCATATAGGCAGAAGTATCAGAGGCAACTTCCAGGACAGTGAACATGTGTCCTTCACCTTTCTGTACCTTTTCTCCTCCTGCTGGCTGAAATAAGGCTGTGATGACTGGGGAGTCCAGCATCCTTCTTGGACTCTGAAATAATTTTCACTCCTGGGATAGTAAAGCAGAAAACTGAAAGGAACATAGCACCTTGGGCTCTGAACTTCTGACTTTGGTGAGAGAATAAAACCGTATGTATTTTCTATAACATACTGATCCCATTTTAATTAGATTCACTTTAAGAGGAAAAATGTGGTACAAAAATGCTCAGATAAGGAACTCCTCTCTGATTTCAAAACTAGTCCCAGGTATCTCTGAGCACATCTGAGGATAATCTGTCACCTTCCGGGATATCCCTAAGCATGAGATCCTAAGCATCTCAATTTCAAGGGCTGTCAATTTGCCCCTTCCCCTCTCTTGCTCCTTCCCACTCCAGCCCAAATGGAATTTACTACCAAAGCAGTGACACAGGGTGACCAGACGTTCACAGCTGGATTTAGACTCTCACCTGGCAGCCAGTTGCATAGCAAAGCAACCCTGCAGAGCCAGTCTCCTCTCACACCAGTTGCCCCACCACTGGGTTACTTTGGAGACAATCATGGGAGCTGATACTTTCTGAGTGCTTAGTCTGTGCTGAACTCTGGTCCAAGCATCTTATATACCGTAACAACTTGGAGCCGCTCAGCAATTTTTTAAGGTAGGTATTGTTACATGGACCCATTTTATACACAAGGAGCCTGAGGTACAGAGAGGCTAAGTAAAATGGCTGGGAAGTCTCAAGCCAAGATTCAAACTCACAGTGGTAGCCTGATAGCCTGTGCACATGTTCACTACCCTACACTGCCTCTCAGGAAGAGGAGAAAAAGAAAGGCAATAAAAAAAAAAAAATTTAAACATGCCTACCTCTAAAGCTGCCATATTTCATTAGAAACTTTAAGTCTGCTTTACTCACTGCACCAGAAAATGCCTACCATTTTCCTGGCTTTGAAAAAACAGATCTGCTGTTTCAGATGTGTCATTACCTGCACACTGAGAAGTTAACTTTCCCAAGCGTTAATAACTGCAGAGCAGGTGGGACAGGAAAACAGCAATAAAAATGTTCAAAAATCACCCCTGACCTCAGCAAGAGACAAAGACAGAAACCGATTCATGGAAGTGAGAGGTAACCTCAAAGATCTTCTACGTGTCCCCACACTAAGGCACCCCTGGCATTCTGCTTAAGGGGTTAAAGTTCTAGAAAACAATCCAACCGTGTGCACCAAGGCTGAAATTATTGCCATTTAAAGGAACGTGGGAAGTCCTCTGGTGCAGTGCGTGAAACTGGGGCTCCAAACCTTGGTAAAAGAGGGCAGGGGTTGGGGGTCTACGAGGCTCACTGGCTGAGCGGGCTCTGCCCAGATCTCAGGTGAGAGGTCATATAAGTCTCCGAAAAAACCAGTGCCACACTGCCAGCACTCTACATAACTGACAATGCCACTCACTCTCATCAGGGATCACTTTACTTTTCTCTGGAGGGTGGAGGTGCTACAACAGAACTGTCAGTCAGTGCTAAGTCACATCTCAGACTCTTTAACATTCAAATGTTTTCTTCCCCTGATCTAAACCCAGATCGCCAGGGCAATCAACTTGCCCCTAAGACACTCCCCAGAAATGTGATATTTCTCACCAAACTCAACCACGTGGACCTGGTCTAAAATGGGGGAAAGGGGGGACCTTCCAGACCAGAGGTTGCAAACTCAAATGCCTTACAGGGGCCAAAAATGGGTGAAGCAGGCCTGGTTGGGATCGACTGAGACAAAATGGTGCAGCATGTGCACCCTGTCCACAAAAACTGCTGCTCTCAGCTCCAAATGATGGTTCTAAAAAGAAAGTGGGACCAATGCTCAGCAAACTTGAAGCTGCAAAGTCAGATACTTCGTGAAATCTCCCAGTTCTAAAATGTTGGCATCAAATTCAAAACATGTTTGACACCCTAAGGGCTAAACAAAACTACAGATGATTTGGCATCTGGAGAGCAAATCTGCAACCAGAGACGGCCGAGTCACCACTAGGTTGGGCATCCCTGGCTAGGGTCAAGGATCTCAAACCCGATGCAAAGACCCAGGTAACCAGTCACTTGGAGTCCTTCCTGTATCTAGCCAGAAGAAAGGGCAATTTAAATCAGGATCTGAGAAGCACCCCAACTGGAACCACTTCTTTCAGAGAGGCAGGAGGCCCAGGGGACAACCACAGTCGCCTTCCTAGGGGATACACCATCTGCAGAGGCAGGGGCCACCTGTAGAGACCTCTATGAGGCAGGGGAAGTGGAAGGACACATGAACAGGAATTGGGGGGGAGGGTATCTCAAGAAGAAGTGGCCAGGCAGGATAGGTTCAAGAGAACCTATTTTGACTCTTCTGGCGCCGGTTAGGGAGAAAGGATGGATGTACTTCCTTGGCCAGCTGAGCCTCCCAGCTCCACTGGTCCTTCCTGGATGGAGCATCTCTGCCCCATGTACACACACGACTTTTAAAGACCTTTCTGTGGTGAACTCCTAGTTTGGGAGGTCACTCTGACAAATGTAATTCCTTCACTCTCTGCCTATCTCAGTCACTTCCAGAAAGTCTTTTTCACCTTCTCCTCCGGCAAACAGCATCCTTAGAACCCCACAGCCTACCTTGGCACTGGAATCCTTGCTTCCCGAAGCCCCTGCAAAAGCAGAAGGAGACATGTCAGGCAGCCCGAGGGGCCCAGCCACCAGTTAGTTCCCCCCAGAATCACCCCACTTCCCCCTGCTCCCCTAGCCCAGGTGCAACCTCCCAGCCACAGGCGGGTGCCCAAGAGTCTTCCGCCTCTGGGGGGGAGGGGGTAGGTGGGAGCTCAGCGGTAACCTCCACCTCCCCTCAAAAGGCAGAAGAGAAGAGGCTGCGACCACCAGGTGGCGGGGTGGGGGGAGCGTTTCCGTCTTGGTGGGAGGTGGCGGACAGGCGGGAGTTCTGCCCACAGAGATGCCCGAATGCCCTCGGGGAAAGAGAAAAAGACGCATTGGGTGGGAGGATGGGAGAGCCCCCGCGGCGATGGCATTCCCTGGGGGACTGGAAAGGAGAGAGGACTCCCCATGCCTAGAGGGACCGGGGAGCGGAGAGTCCCCGCAGTGATGTGAAGGGGGGAAACTGAAGAGTGGAAAGGGGAACCCAGGCCCTTAGGGAGAAGCAAGAGATAACACGGGGCGCTGCCCCCGGAGACACTGAGGAGGAGGAAAGAATGCCCCATGCCCGCAGGGAGACAGAGAAAGGACACCCAGGGCGCTGCCCCCAGAAAGGAGGGAAGGGGTGAGGGTGCCTCGAGCCCGGAAGGAGACAGAGAGATAGGGAACCCCGCACGAGAGGGCACTCGAGGCGCTGCCCTCCCGCGGAGGGACAGCGGAGCCCTGATCCCTGTGGAGAAGCGACCCCTTCTCCCCTTCCGAAGCGGAGCGCGATCCCTAGGCGCTCCGAGGCAGCTGGGAGGAAGAGAGGGCACGAGGCACCGCGCGATCGGCTGTCTGGGACCCCGGGGAGCGGGAAGCCGCAGGACTGCCCACGGGGGAGTCCGGGACAGAAGGGTCCGGAGCGGGAGCCCGGGATCTGGGGCCGCGGCGGGGCTTAACCTCCCTCGGAGGCGCGGGGGGCGCGGAGGACGCGAAGAGGGGGTCCCCGCGCGCGGCGCTACCCTCGGAGCCCCGGGAAGGTGCCCTGAGCCGGCGCGTTCTCACCAGATGAAGTCGGTGCAGTGGCTGCAGAAGGTGGGCTGCTTGAAGAAGCGGGCTGTGAATTTGTGGTTCTTCACCTCGTGCACGTTCTTCTGCCGGAGGGCGCCTTTGCGGGCGAAGCGCACCGTGCTCTCCTCGCCCTCGCTCGGCGGCGGCCCCGCAGCCGGGTCAGCCATCTTGCGCGCGGGTAGCGGGAGCCCGAGAGGTGCCGGCCAGGGGCCGCGGTAGCGCGGGCTGCGGGCCCGGGAGGCGCGGGAGAAGGCGGCCGCTCTGCCGCCCGGGGCCGCGGACGCTTCCCCTGCGCCGGCTCTGGCGGCCGCGGCGCGCGGAGCTGGGGCTGTCACTCGCCCAGCTGCAGCCACTCGACCAGCTGCGCTTGGCACCGCTGGCCCCAGCTGCGGGGGAGGGAGGCGGAGCCGCGGGCAGACCCCGCCTCCCTCATTTGCATCGCCCCCAGGCTCCGCCCAGAGCCGCCAGCTGCTTTACATACTGGCACCCCGAGGCTGCCGGCCTCCCAGAGAAGCGTTCTCAGCCGCAGCGCTGCGACGCGGGGACCGCAGCCAGGGACCGCCAGACCTGAGCCTCGCCCGCTACCTCGTCCTCGGCCTGGGTTGCATGAAGGCGATGAGCACCTTGGGTGCGCCCCAGGGGAAACGAGAACGGGGGCTGAGGCCTGCGGGGGTAGAGGGTGGAAAGGGTGGGTGCGACGGTTTCCACCCAGGCCTCTGCAGAGACTGGTGCCCATCCACCCCGTATCCGTGCCATTTGTCATTCTGCACGCGTCTCCTGGAGGGATGGGCTACCGCTGTCACTCATTCGGAAAGGCCTGTGGCTCCACACACTTACACACACATACGCACACACTACTGCAGAGGGAGGGGAGGGGCAATCCTTACTTTATACACACATCTAACTCCACCACAAAGACGATTCTTGGCTTTGCTTGCCTGACCATTTAGAAGAAAACTCCCTACCTTCTGTCCATCCCCTCCACAAAGAGACTCAGTTTCCTCAGCTGTGATATGGGGTCATTAAAGGGCTTGGGGAGAAATTTAAGAGGCCAGTATTTCCTCAACTTTCATTTATTCTTGACCCATCTTCACAAATGCTGGTAATATTTGTGCACCATCTAGAAAAAAATCTCTATCTAGTTTCCGAGTTCAAATAGCAAGACGTATCCTTACTGTGAAAATCTCTCCAGATGCTGCCACTTGCCCAAAACACCAGCATCTGAGGCCTTCTTTTGTTTGTTAAGGGAGATTTACAAATTTTAGAGAGATGTTAAAGACATTAACATCCAACTGGGACTCTCTCCTGGATGGAATCTGAAGGATGGAAAGGTAACCAAAAGAGTAATAATTGTCTACGTAAACAATGCTGTGTGATTTAGTGTCCCGTCCACACACTGCATCTAAACGTCCCCCCACCATGCCCCACACTCTGGGAACACATTGCTGCATTAGACTATGAACTCCTGCACTAGACCTAGGCTCTGAGAGCAGGCTCTGCTCACCATTGTGTCACCTTGCACCTAGCTCTGTGCCTGACACCTTCTCAGAGCTCAATAAATATTGGTTGAATAAGTGAGTAATTGTGTGAACAAGTGAGTGAATGAAAACTTAAAGGACATTACCCCCTACCCCCAACCCGTGTCCAGTAGGTGTTCAATAATAATAAACATCAGGTGCTAGGTGGGTGTCACAGGTACTTGCAGTGTCTTATTTAGACCTCCCAACAACCCTGTGTAGGTCTAGTAACTTTCATGATGGATAAAGACAAGGAAGCTCAGAGTGTTTAAGATAGACCCCCGAAGTCACATTGTTGTTGAGTGGTGGTTAAACCTGCCTAAGTACAAAGCATACTGGTGACAAAAGGGTGAAGGAAGACAGGATGGAATTGAACCAGCTACACTGAACTTCTGCCTAATGAAGCTCAGGTCCTACTAGGATGATTTTACCTGGAAGCTGCTGAGTCTAAGTCGTTATTAAGTGGCATGTGGAGAGCAATGGCTGTCATAATAGAATGTCCTTTTCCTACGTAGTAACTCAAAGGAAACAAGGAAAAAATAGCATTCACTTTTAAGGTTGACTTGTTTGGGAAACTGGACGTGCCTGTCTATTATTAGTCCTTTAAGAGGCCCCATCATCTCCCAGGGAAGCTTGTGAAAACATCCCAGGAGACATTGCTGCTGAAGTAGATTTTCTTTGAACTGATGAGCTGGAAGCTTGAAGCCCACATCCTGCCTTTTGAACCAAGAACTCTGGATGACTTTGGTCTGTAACAACAAACAGTACCTCATGGGGCCTGGGCCTAAAGATGCAAGGGCTGGTAGATCCTGAAGAACCACTCAACTCCTGGAGGGGCTGCACCATCTGAATATGAGGAACACAGTTCCCATTGCACCCAGATTCTATAGGGCAGGGGTCTCAAACTTGTGGCCCTTGGACACATTCTTTTAGCCAGCCCAGTGAACATTTATTTTTTGGTTCACCTTGGTAGAATTTCACCTAAATATCCAGATTCTGACTTCTCTAGGAAAAAAAAGTTATGATTACATGGAGCCTGCATTCCTCATTCATTTGTTTACTCATTCAGGGTTGAATTTCTTGAGCACCTGTTACGTGCTGTTCCACACACTGTTAAATAAAACAGACAAAAGTCCCTGCCTTCATAGAACTAATGGGGAAGATGGACACTAACCTAATAAACTAACAAATCTATACTAGGTGGCATGGAGATTCATGCTGTAAAGAAACACAAAGCATAGTAAAGGAATGAAGAGTGACAGCCACCAGGGAAATCCTTTATGAAAAGCAAAGACCTGAATGAAGTGAGAGGATGAGCCATTGGGCTATCAGGGTAGAGAGAGTTCCAGAAAGAGAAAGGAGCAAATGCAGAGGACCTGGAGAAGTAGTGTGCTTAGCGTGTTGCAGAAGCAGCAAGGAGGTCTCTGTGGTTGGAGTGGAGGGAACAGGTACAAGACAAGGTCCATAAAAGAGCAGGGCCTTGTAGATGTGATAAGGAGTTTGGACTTCACTCCAGAGAATGGGAAGCCACCAGAGGATTGAGAGCAGAGAAGTGGCCTGATATAATTTGTGGTTGGTTTTTTTTTTAAGATTACCCTGGATACTATGCATAAAATAGACTGAAGATAGAAAGAGTAGAAGCAGAGAGAGCATTTGAGGTCATTTGAATAGAGGAGACAAGAGATGATGACAATGGCATGGTGCCCCTTGGAGAGAAAGGGCAGTGGTTCTCTGTACAATGGGCATGGGCCCTCTAGGTCATTAGAGCCCTCACATGGTCCACTCTGCTTATAAAAGAATGAATGCTGGCCACTTGAAAGATTTCAGAGGCAATGAGAAGGCAGGTTGCTCTGGCTGGGAATGGAGTCCAAGGGCTCTTAAGCTTAGGCTTCAAACTTGCTGTATACATTAGTTTCCTGTGGCTGCCATAACAAATTATTGGAAAACTAGACGGCTAAAATAACAGAAATTTATTCTCTCACAATGCCAAAGGTCAGAAGGCTGAAATGAAGATGTCTGCAGACCCTACTCCCTCTGGAGGCTTTAGAGAAGAATCCTTCCTTAACTCTTCCAAGTTCTGGCATCTGTCAGCTTTCCTTGGTTTCCTTGGTTTGTGGCCACATCACTCCCATCTCTGCCTTCCTCTTCACATCAACTTCTCTCTGTGTGTCAGTCTTCTCCTTTTCTGTCTAATCTCCCCGGTGTATCTCTTACAAGGACACTGGTCATCGGATTTAGGGCATGCCCAGATAATCTGTAATAATGTCTTCATCTCAAGATCATTAACTTAATTACATTTGCAAAGACCTTTTTACCACAGGAGTTAAGACATGGACATGTCTTTTGGAGGGGCTACGATTCAATCCACTACAGTGCATAACCTTAGGCAAGTCACTTCTTCCCTCTGGGTCTCACTTTCCTCCATTGTAAAATAGGGGCAGAGATGTAGTTTGCCTTCCAACTCTTTCATTATAAGGCAAGCTTCTCACCAATACAGTAGTCACTAGCCACGTGTGGCCACTGAGCATTTGGAATGTAGCTAGTCTCAACTGAGATGTGACTGTAAGTGTAAAATATATCCCAAAACATCAAGTACTTAGTGTGAACAGAATGTAAAATATCTCATAAATAATTTTTATCTTCAGTGCATGTTGAAAATATATTTTGGATATATTGGGCTAAATAAAATTTCTCTCTAAAATTAATTTTACCTGCTTCTTCTTACTTTTTTAATGTGGCTACTAAAAAACATAAAATTACATATATGACTTACATTATATTTCTTTGGACAGCTCTATTCTAAAGAGTAGATTTAAAAATAAATTAAAAGTTGTAAGTAGATAATATAAATAAAAATTCATCTCTATTCTATGTAGAATCAGTAGTGGTACCTTGACTAGAGGCTGAAGAATCTGCTTTCAAGGTGCTCACTCACATGGCTGATAAGTTGATGCTGTTAGTTGAGAGCTCACCCAGGGCTTTGAGCCAGGGACCTTGGTTCCTCTTTAGGTGAGCCTTTCCACTGGCACCTTGAGCTTCCTCAGAACACGGTGGTTGAATTCCAAGAGTGAGTGTCCCAAGAGATGGAAAGTGGAAGATGATAGTTCCTTAAAGCCTGATCTGAAAACTGACACAGTGTCATTTCTGATATATGCTATTCGTCAAATAGCCACAGAGCCTGTATTCAAGGGGAGACTCCATGTCTCAACGAAAAGACTGACAAAGAAATTGGGGGCCTCCTAGGAAGAGCTCAGTAAATAGGAGGAAGAGCTCAGTAAATATTTATTGCATTAATAAAATTATTCAAATTAATAAAATGTAACAATTCCCATCTGACATATAAGGAAACAGAAATTTGAAAAAATTAAGTCACAGTCATTCTAGGACTGCTACTATTAATAATTAAAAGCTAACATTAAGAAACAAGAAACTGTGGCCCAATCAAAAGAAAAAAATGAACCAACAGAAACAGTCCCAGGGAAAGACAACACAGAGAACCTACTAGACAAACACTTTAAAACAACCATCTTAAACATAATCAAAGAACTAAAGGAAGACATAAAGTCAAGAAAATGGTGGATGAACAAAATGTAAATATCAAGAAAGAGAGAGAAAACCTCAAAAGAAACCAGCAAGAGATTCTAGAGCTGAAAAGTATAGAAACTGAAATGAAAAATTCACTAGAGGGACTCAAAGGCAGATTTGAGTAGACAGACAAAAGAATCAGTGAACTCGAAGATAGGACTATTGAAACTATTGGAGAACATTTCTCCAAAGAAGCCATACAGATGGCTAAAAAGCACATGAAGAAATGCTCAACATCATTAATTATTAGAGAAATGCAAATCAAAACTACAATGAGGTATCACTTCCTACCAGTCAGAATAGCCATCATCAAAAAGTCTACAGAGAAGACCTCAGACTTCCCAAAAGGCAAGAAACTACCCACATACCTGGCAATGTGGCTGACAGGGTCTTGGTGCTTCGGCTGGGTGTCAGGCCTGAGCCTCTGAGGTGGGAAAGCTGAGTTCAGGACATTGGACCACCAGAGACTTCCTGGCCCAATGTAATATCAATCGGCGAGAGCTCTCCCAGAGATCTCCATCTCAATGCTAAACCCAGCTCCACTCAGTGACCAGCAAGCTCCAGTGCTGGAAACCCCATGCCAAACAACTAGCAAGACAGGAACACAACCCCCATTATCAGAGAGGTTGCCTAAAATCATAATAAGTTCAGAGACACCCCAAAACACACCACAGGACGCAGTCCTGCCCACCAGAACACAGGGACTAGTCACCTCCACCAGGAAGCCTATACAAGCCACTGAATCAACCATACCCACTGGGGGCAGATGCCAAAAACAATGGGGACTATGAACTTGCAGGCTGCGAAAAAGAGACCCCAAAAACAGTAAGTTAAGCAAATTGAGAAGACAGAGAAATATGCAGCAGATGAAGGAGTAAGGTAAAAACCCACCAGACCAAACAAATGAAGAGGAAATAAGCAGTCTACCTGAAAAAGAATACAGAATAATGATAGTAAAGATAATCCAAAATCTCGGAAATAGAATGGAGAAAATACAAGAAAAGTTTAACAAGGACTAGAAGCACTAAAGAGCAAACAAACTACGATGAACAACACAATAAATGAAATTAAAAATTCTCTAGAAGGAATCAATAGCAGAATAACGGAGGCAGAAGAATGGATACGTGACCTGGAAGATAAAATAGTGGAAATAACTACCACAGAGCAGAATAAGGGAAAAAGAATGAAAAGAATTGAGGACACTCTCAGAGACTTCTGAGACAACATTAAGTGCACCAACATTCGAATTATAGGGGTCCCAGAAGAAAAAGAGAAAAAGAAAGGGACTGAGAAAATATTTCAAGAGATTATAGTTGAAAACTTCCCTAATATGGGAAAGGAAATAGTCAATCAAGTCCAGGAAGTGCAGAGAGTCCCATACAGGATAAATCCAAGGAGAAACACACCAAGACACATATTAATCAAACTATCAAAAATTAAATACAAAGAAAAATTATTAAAAGCAGCAAAGGAAAAGCAACAAATAACATACAAGGGAATCCCCATAAGGTTAACAGCTGACCTTTCAGCAGAAGCTCTGCAAGCCAGAAGGGAGTGGCAGGACATATTTAAAGTGATGAAAGGTAAAAACCTACTCAACAAGGATCTCATTCAGATTCGACGGAGAAATCAAAAGCTTTACAGACAAGCAAAAGCTAAGAGAATTCAGCACCACCAAACCAGCTCTACAACAAATGCTAAAGGAACTTGTCTAAGTGGGAAACACAAGAGAAGAAAAGGACTTACAAAAACAAACCCAGGGCTTCCCTGCTGGTGCAGTGGTTGAGAGTCCGCCTGCCGATGCAGGGGACACGGGTTCGTGCCCCGGTCTGGGAAAATCCCACATGCCGCAGTGCGGCTGGGCCCGTGAGCCATGGCTTCTGGGCCTGCGTGTCTGGAGCCTGTGCTCTGCAACGGGAGAGGTCACAGCAGTGAGAGGCCCATGTACAGCAAAAAAAAAAAAAAAAATTAAGAAAATGATAATAGGAACATACATATTGATAATTACCTTAAATGTGAATGGATTAAATGCTCCAACCAAAAGATACAGGCTCGCTGAATGGATACAAAAACAAGACCCATATATATGCTGTCTACAAGAGACTCACTTCAGACCTAGGGACATATACAGACTGAAAGTGAAGGATGGAAAAAGATATTCCATGCAAATGGAAATCAAAAGAAAGCTGGAGTAGCAATACTCATATCAGATAAAATAGACTTTAAAATAAAGACTGTTACAAGAGATAAGGAGGGACCCTACATAATGATTTAAAGATCAATCGAAGAAGAATATAACAATTATAAATGTTTATGCATCCAACATAGGAGCACCTCAATACATCAGGCAACTGCTAACAGCTATAAAAGAAGAAATCAACAGTAACACAATAATAGTGGGGGACTTTAACACCTCACTTAAACCAATGGACAGATCATCCAGACAGAAAATTAATAAGGAAACACAAGCTTTAAATGACACAATAGACCAGATAGATTTAATTGATATTTATAGGACATTCCATCCAAAAACTGCAGATTACACTTTCTTCTCAAGTGCGCATGGAACATTCTCCAGGATAGATCACATCTTGGGTCACAAATCAAGCCTCAGTAAATTTAAGTAAACTGAAATCATATCAAACATCTTTTCTGACCACAACACTATGAGATTAGAAATCAATTACAGGGAAAAAAATGTAAAAAACACAAACACATGGAGGTTAAACAATATGTTACTAACTAACCACTGAAGAAATCAAAGAGGAAATCAAAAAATACCTAGAGACAAATGACAATGAAAACACGACGATCCAAAACCTATGGGATGCAGCAAAAGCAGTTCTAAGAGAGGAGTTTATAGCAATACAAGGCTACCTCAGAAAACAAGAAAAGGGCTTCCCTGGTGGCGCAGTGGTTGGGAGTCCGCCTGCCAATGCAGGGGACACGGGTTCAAGCCCTGGTCTGGGAAGATCCCAGATGCCGCAGAGCAACTAAGCCCATGAGCCACAACTACTGAGCTTGCGCGTCTGGAGCCTGTGGTCCGCAACAGGAGAGGCCGCGACAGTGAGAGGCCCACGCACCGCGATGAAGAGTGGCCCCCACTCGCCGCAACTGGAGAAAGCCCTCGCACAGAAATGAAGACCCAACACAGCCAAAAATTAATTAATTAATTAATTAAAATTTAAAAAAAAAAAAAGAAAAATCTGAAATAAACAATCTAACCTTACACCTAAAGGAACTAGAGAAAGAAGAACAAACAAAACCCAAAGTAGCAGAAGGAAAGAAATCATAAAGATCAGATCAGAAATAAATGAAATAGAAACAAAGAAAACAATAGCAAAGATCAATAAAACTAAAAGCTGGTTCTTTGAGAAGATAAATAAAATTGATAAACCATTAGCCAGACTCAACAAGAAAAAGAGGGAGAGGATTCAAATCAATAAAATTAGAAATGAAAAAGAGGTTACAACAGACACCGCAGAAATACAAAGCATCCTAACAGACTACTACAAGCAACTCTATGCCAATGAAATGGACAACCTGGTAGAAATGGACAAATTCTTAGAAAGGTATAACCTTCCAAGACTGAACCAGGAAGAAATAGAAAATATGAACAGACCAATCACAGGTAATGAAACTGAAACTGTGATTAAAAATCTTCCAACAAACAAAAGTCCAGGACCAGATGACTTCACAGGTGAATTCTATCAAACATTTGAAGAAGAGCTAACACCCATCCTTCTCAAACTCTTCCAAAAAATTGCAGAGGAAGGAACACTCCCAAACTCATTCTATGAGGCCACCATCACCCTGATACCAAAGCCAGACAAAGGTACTACAAAAAAAGAAAATTACAGACTAATATCACTGATGAATATAGATGAAAAAATCCTCAACAAAATACTAGCAAACAGAATCCAACAACACATTAAAAGGATCATACACCACGATCAAGTGGGATTTATCCCAGGGATGCAAGGATTCTTCAATATATGCAGATCAATCAATGTGCTACACCATATTAACAAATTGAAGAACAAAAACCATATGATAATCTCAATAGATGCAGAAAAAGCTTCTGACAAATTCAACACCCGTTTATGATAAAAACCCTCCAGAAATTGGGCATAGAGGGAACCTACCTCAATATAATAAAGGCCATATATGACAAACCCACAGCAAACATCATTCTCAATGGTGAAAAACTGAAAGCATTTCCTCTAAGATCAGGAACAAGACAAGGATGCCCACTCTCACCACTATTATTCAACAAAGTTTTGGAAGTCCTAGCCATGGCAATCAGAGAAGAAAAAGCAATAAAAGGAATACAAACTGGAAAGAAGCAGTAAAACTGTCACTGTTGGCAGATGACATGACACTATACATAGGGAATCCTAAAGATGCCACCAGAAAACTACTAGAGCTAATTAACGAATTTGGTAAAGTTGCAGGATACAAAAGTAATGCACAGAAATCTCTTGCATTTCTATACACTAATGGTGAAAAATCTGAAAGAGAAATTAAGGAAACACTCCCATTTACCATGGCAACAGGAAGAAAAAAATACCGAGGAATAAACCTACCTAGGGAGACAAAAGACCTGTATGCAGAAAACTATAAGACACTGATGAAAGAAATTAAAGATGATACAAAGAGATGGAGAGATATACCATGTTCTTGAATAGGAAGAATCAATACTGTGAAAATGACTATACTACCCAAAGCAATCTACAGATTTAGTGCAATCCCTATCAAACTACCAATAGTATTTTTTACGGAACTAGAACAAAAAATCTTAAAATTTGTATGGAGACACAAAAGACCCCAAATAGCCAAAGCAGTCCTGTGGGAAGAAAATGGAGCTGGAGGAATCAGACTCCATGACTTCAGAGTATACTACAAAGCTACAGTAATCAAGACAATATGGTACTGGCACAGAAACAGAAATATAGATCAATGGAACAGGATAGAAAGCCCAGAGATAAACCCATGCACCTATGGTCAACTAATCTATGACAAAGGAGGCAAGGATATACAATGGAGAAAAGACAGTCTCTTCAACAAGTGGTTCTGGGAAAACTGGATAGCTACATGTAAAAGAATGAAATTAGAACACTCCCTAACACCATACACAAAAATAAACTCAAAATGGATTAAAAACCTAAATGTAAAGCCAGACACTATAAAACTCTTAGAGGAAAACATAGGCAGAACACTCTATGACATAAATCACAGCAAGATCCTTTATGACCCACCTCCTAGAGAAATGGAAATAAAAATAAACAAATGGGATCTAATGAAACTTAAAAGCTTTTGCAAAGCATAGGAAACTACAAACAACACGAAAAGACAACCCTCAGAATGGGAGAAAATAGTTGCAAACGAAGCAACTGACAGAGGATTAATCTCCAAAATATACAAGCAGCTCATGCAGCTCAATATCAAAAAAAACAAACAACCCAATCCAAAAATGGGCAGAAGACCTAAATAGACATTTCTCCAAAGAATATATACAGATTGCCAACAAACACATGAAAGGATGCTCAAGATCACTAATCATTAGAGAAATGCAAATCAAAACTACAATGAGTTAACACCTCACACCAATCAGAATGGCCATCATCAAAAAATATACAAACAATAAATACTGGAGAGGATGTGGAGAAAAGGGAACCCTCTTGCACTGTTGGTGGGAATGTAAATTGATACAGCCACTATGGAGAATAGTAAGTTTCCTTAAAAAGCTAAAAATAGAACTACCATATGACCCAGCAATCCCACTACTGGGCATATACCTTGAGAAAACCATAATTCAAAACAAGTCATGTACCACAATGTTCATTGCAGCACTATTTACAATAGCCAGGGCATGGAAGCAACCTAAATGTCCATTAACAGAGGAATGGATAAAGAAAATGTAGTATGTATATACAATGGAATTTTTTTTTTTTCGGTACACAGGCCTCTCACTGTTGTGGCCTCTCCCGTTGTGGCGCACAGGCTCCGGACGCGCAGGCTCAGCGGCCATGGCTCACGGGCCCAGCCCCTCCGCGGCATGTGGGATCTTCCCGGACCGGGGCACAAACCCGTGTCCCCTGCATTGGCAGGCAGACTCTCAACCACTGCGCCATCAGGGAAGCCCATACAATGGAATATTAGTCAGCCATAAAAAAGAACAAAATAACACCATTTACAACAACATGGATGGACCTAGAGATTGTCATACTGAGTGAAATAAATTAGACAGAGAAAGACAAATATCATACGATACCACTTATTTGTGGAATATAAAAAGAAAAGGGTAGAAGTAAACTTACCTACAAAACAGAAATAGAGTTACAGATGTAGAAAACACCATATGGTTACCAGAGGGTAAGGGGGGGAGAGATAATTGGGAGATTGGGGTTGACATATACACACTACTATATATAAAATAGGTAACTAATAAGGATTTACTGTATAGCACAGAGAACTCAACTCAATACTCTGTAATGGTCTATGTGAGAAAAGAATCTTAAAAAGAGTGGATATATATATGTATAACTGATTCACTTTGCTGTACACTTGAAACTAACACAGCATTGTAAATCAGCTATACTTCAATAAAAAAAATTTTTTTAAGAAATTATTGAAGAACAGAAAGAAAAAAGATAAAAGAAAAGTGAACAGAACCTAAAAGATACCATCAAGAAATCAAGATATATATTGTGGGAGCCCAGAAGGAGAATAGAGACAGAAAGGGCAGAAAGAATATTTAAAGAAATAATGGACAAAACATCCCAAGTTTGATGAAAGACATGAATATAAACATCCAAGCAGTTCAAATAACACTAAGTAGGATAAACTCAAAGAGATTCAAACTGACTTAGGTTATAATCAAATTGTCAGAAAACAAAGAGAAAATCTTGAAAGCAGCAAAAGAGAAGCGACTCATCACATACACGAGATCCTCAACAATATTATGATCAGATTTCTCATCAGAAAACTTTGGAAGCCAGAAGACAGTAGACTATGTTCAAAGTGCTAAAAGGAAAAAAAAAAATAACTGTCAACCAAGAATCCTAACTGGCAAAATTGTCCTTCAATTTTGAGGGAAAAATTAACACATTCCTAGACAAACAAAAGTTTAGGGACATTTTTTTACTAGATGTACCCTGCAAGAAATACTAAAAGGAGTCATACAGATTGGAATGAAAGGACACTAAACAGTAATTCAAAGCCATATGAAGAAATAAAGATCTCAGTAAAGGTAGATAAATGACTATTATAAAAGCTAGTGTTATTGTAGAAATGGTTTGTAACTTCACTTTTTGTTTTCTACACAATTTAAGAGGCTAATACACTATTTTACAAAAGAAAAAATATTAGCCTAAAGCTAGTATTATTGTAACAGTGGTTTGTAACTCCACATTTTATCTTCTACATAATTTAAGAGACTAATGCATCATAAAAAAAACCTTATGAGTTTATGTTTTTGAACACACAATGTATACAGATGTCATTTTGTGGCATCCACAACTAAAAGAGCTGGGGCCACAAATGTATAACAGCAGAGTTTTGTATATTGTTGAAGTTAAGCTAGTACAAATTAAAATTAGAGTGTTTTAACTTTAGGATGTTAAATGGAATCTCTATAGTTAGCACAAAGAAAATAGTTATAGAATATACACAAAAGGAAATAAGAATAAAACTTAAATGATTCACTACAAAAAGTTAGCTAAACACAAAAAGGACAGTAATACAGGAAATGAGGAATAAAAAAACTATAAGACATATAGAAAAAAATAGCAAAATGACAGAAGTAAGTCCCCCTTTATCAGTAACTAATTTAATTGGAGAATACCCAATCAAAAGTCAGATATTGGCAGAATGGATCAAAAACTATATGACCCAACTCTATGCTGTCTATGAGAGAATCAATTTAGATCCAAAGACACACATAGGTTAAAAATGAAAAGATGGTGAAAGCAGGATCTTGAAGAGATATTTGTACGCTGATATCATAGCAGCATTACTCACAGTAGCCAAAGTGTGTAAGCAACCCAAGTGCCCATCAATGGTTAAGAAAATGTGGTATATACATACAATGGAATATTATTCATCCTTAAAAAGAAACGAAATTCTAACATACGCTACAACATGGATAAACTTTGAGAACATTATGCTGAGTGAAATAAGCCAGTTACAAAAAGACAACTGAATGATTCAAATGAGGTAACTAGAGCAGTCAAAATCATAGAGACAGAAAGTAGAACAGTAAAGTTGGGAAGAATGGGGATTTACAGTTTAATGGGATATTGAGTTTCAGTTTTGCAAGATGAAAAGAATTCTGGAGATGGATGGTGATGATAGTTGCACAATAATATGAATGTACTTTATATCGCTGAACTATACACTTAAAACGGTTAAGATGTTAAAATTCATGTTACATGTTATTTACCACAATAAAGAAAATGGGGAGAAGGACTTCCCTGGTGGTGCAATGGTTAAGAATCCACCTGCCAGTGCAGGGGACACAGGTTCAAGCCCCGGTCCGGGAAGATCTCACATGCTGCAGAGCAGCTAAGCCTGTGCGCCACAACTACTAAGCCTGCACTCTAGAGCCCGCGAGCCCCAACTACTGAGCCCAAGCACCACAACTCCTGAAGCCCACACACCTAGAACCCGTGCTCTGCAACAAGAGAAGCCACCGCAATAAGAAGCCTCGCACTATAACAAAGAGTAGCCCCCACTTGCCGCAAGTAGAGAAAGCCCTCATGCAGCAGCAAAGACCCAACGCAGCCAAAACTAAATTTAAAAAATAAAATAAACTTATAAAAAGAAAAGAAAAGAAAAGAAAATGGGGAGAAAAGTAAATAGATTACTGGATACAGAATTTCATTTTGAAAAGATGAAAAAGTTCTGGAGCTGGATGGTGGTGATGGCTGTACAACAATGTGAATGTACTTAATGCCACTAAACTGTACACCTCAAACGGGGGTTAATATTGTAAATTTTATCTTTTATATTCTTTACCACAATAAAAAAGTGAATGGAAAAAAAGCCTAATATTGATTAGACACTTACATTGAACCAGATCCTGTGCTAAATGCTTTACATGCATTGGTGTCTCCACTCTATGCTTCCTACATTGTGTACAGATGAGAAAATTAAGTCATAAAGCTGTTAAAGCAATTTTTCTAAATTGTGTGCTAGGTCCTCTAAATATTAACTATTTGTTTCATTATTTATTTATAGTTACTTTTTTTTTTTTTTTTTTTGCGGTACGCGGGCCTCTCACTGTTGTGGCCTCTCCCGTTGTGGAGCACAGGCTCCGGACGCGCAGGCTCAGCGGCCATGGCTCACGGGTCCAGCCGCTCCACGGCATGTGGGATCTTCCTGGACCGGGGCACGAACCCGTGTCCCCTGCATCGGCAGGCAGACTCGCAACAACTGTGCCACCAGGGAAGCCCAAGATACATTAATTTTAAGCCTACAGCAGAATATGTTTTTATATACCTGGACACTTATGTAAAATCCACCACCAAAATACAGAAAAGTTCCAGCTCCCCAGAAAACTTTCCTGCACCTTTTCCCAGGAAATATCCCCTCCAGAAAGAGCCACTGTCTGACTTCTATTGTCATAGATTAGGTTTATTTACTTTTAAGAATTTTTAAAATTGTGGTATAGTATGTAACATAAAATTTACCATCTTAACCATTTCTTTTTTCCCAGTTTTACTGAGATATAATTGACATAAAATTGTATTATTTTAAGGTGTATAACATAATTATTTGATATACAAATATATTATAAAATGATTTTCACAATAAGTTTAGTTAAAATCATTCACCTCACATAGTTGCAACTTTTTTCCTTGTGATAAGAGCTTTTAAGATCTACTCTCTTAGCAACTTTCAAATATACAGTACTGTATTGTTAACTACAGTCACCTTGGTGTACATTACATCCCCTGAACTTATTTGTCTTTTAACTGAAACTTTGTGCCTTTTGACAACTTCACCTATTTTGCCCACCCTCATCCCTACTTCTGGCAACCACCAATCCGTTCTCTGTTTCTATGAATTTAGTTGTGTTCTTTTTAGATTCTACACAAAGGTGAGATCATACACTATTTGTTTTTCTCTCTCTGACATTTCATTTACCCTAATGCCTTTGAGATTCATCCACGTTGTCACAAACAGCAGGATTTCCTTCTCTTTGTGGCTGAATAATATTCCACTGTATATACACCACATTTTCTTTACCCATTCACCCTTTGAAGGACACTTAGGTTGTTTCCATGTCTTGTCTATCATAAATGATGCTTCAATGAACTTGGGAGTGCAGATATCTCTTTGACATAGTGATGTCTTTTCCTTTAGATATATGCCCAGTAGTGGAATTGTTGGATCATACAGTAGTTCTACTTTTAATTTTTTGAGGAACCTCCATACTATTTTCCATAGTAGCTGCACCAATTTACATTCCCACCAACAGTGCACAAGTGTCCCCTTTTCTCCACATCCTCACCAATACTTGCTATCTCTTGTCTTTTTGATGACAGTCATTCTAGCAGGTGTGAGGTGATATCTCATTGTGGTTTTAATAAACCATTTCTAAGTGTAAAGTTCAGTAGTGTTAAGTTCATTCACTTTGTTGTGCAACCTGTCTCCAGAACTCTTTTCATCTTGCAAAACTGAAACTCTTCCCATTAAACCACACCCCATCCCCCTCCCCTCAGCCACTGGCAAACACCTTCTTACTTTCTGTCCCTATGAATTTGACTCTTCAAGGTAGTTCAGGTAAGTTGAATCATATATGTTTATCTTTTCATGACTGGCGATCTTAGTTCAAGATACTATGACAAGTTACCCTAGACTGGGTGGCTTAAAGAAACATATATTCCTCATGATTCTGGAGGCTAGAAATTTAAGATTAGGATGCCAGCATGATCAGGTTGTTGTGGGAGCTGTCTTCTTGGTTATGTCCCCATGTGCCCTTTCCTTGGTGCATGCATGGAGACAGAGAGAGAGAGAGAAGAAGAAAAAAGGAAGGAGAAGGAGGGGGGGAAGAAGAAGTAGGAGGAGGAGGAGGAGAAGGAGAAGGAGAAGGAGAAGGAGAAGAAGAAGAAGAAGAAGAAGAAGAAGGAGAAGGAGAAGGAGAAGGAGAAGGAGAAGGAGAAGGAGAAGGAGAAGGAGAAGGAGGAGAAGGAGAAGGAGAAGGAGAAGGAGAAGGAGAAGGAGAAGGAGAAGGAGAAGGAGAAGGAGAAGGAGAAGGAGAAGAAGAAGAAGAAGAAGAAGGAGAAGAAGGAGAGGAAGGAGGAGAAGAGGAAGAGGAAGGAGAAGAAAGAGGGGGAGGAGGGGGAGGAGGAGGAGGAGAAGAAGAAGAAGGAGAAGGGGAAGAAGAAGAAAAGAGAAAGTCTCATGTCTCTTTTTCTTTTTATAAGGGCATTTGTCTCATCATAGGGCCTCTACCCTCATGACCTCACCTAAACCCGATTACCTCCCAAAGGCCTCATCTCCACCTACCACCACATTGGGAATTAGGGCTTCAACAGATAAATTTAGTACAAGGGAGACACAAATGTTCAGTTCATTGTACTGGCTAATTTCACTTAGCATAATGTTCTCAAGTTTCATCCATGCTGTAGCATGTATTAGTCTTTTCTATTCTTGAATTTCATATAAATGGGAATCATACTGTTTCTGGATTTTTTTCACTGTACATAATATCTGTGAGATTCATCCATTTTTTGGTGCATGTCAGTTTTCATTCTTTTTTTTTTTCTTTTTTTTCTTTTTTTTTTCTTGCTCTGCATGAATACAGACAATGTGCTTATCTAGTCAATGTCAATGGCCATCTGGATTATTTCCAGCTGGGGACAACTTTGGAAAACTCTACTAAGAACGTTCTTGTATGTGTCTTTTTGAATGAATATGTATTCATTTCTCTTGGATAAATAACCAGAAGTGGAATTTCTACAACCAGCTATTCTAAATCCTTTGGCCTGACTCCAAACGGCTGGGGCTGGTTGCAGCTATGATGTCATATGGTCATGTACGTACCCCACTCCTTTCACTGAGGACTCCTCCTGGGAGGAGGCTGTCTCCAGTTTCCCCTTCACTCCTTTCAGGGCCTCCAGTGCCTAGGTGGGTTCTCCAAGCACAGCAGCAAACAAGAACTTGAACAGGAAGTAATTGTGGATAAACACTGAGTAATAATGAATGCAGCACAATTAAACCCAATATTAGATCAGGGAGAGTTCTTGTTTGGTTTACTAAATTCTAGAAGAAGAAACTGAAAAAATGAAGCCATGAGGGCACAAACGAAGAGTTCAAAGATCCAGACTGGAACATTGTTCCCATTACGGCCCTCCAGTCCTCCCAGGAGTAATAGCACAGTAATGGTAACTCAGCTCCCAGGGCAGACTTGCTGTTGGAGGGTTCCAGCTCTGCTACCCTCCTCATTCAAGGGCTGCAGGGAGAAAGCCAGAGGCCTGCTCATTCTTCGTTAGAAGAGGGTTAGCAAATGTTGGAGAGGTGTTGAAAACCCACTAGCACCAATCTGAGATTTTCTCCTCAATGTTTCCAGAACAACTGAAACCTAGTTAAATCAGGAATGACTCTCATTTTGAGATCCGGTGCCATGTGAAAGCAATACGAAAGGTCATGGCAGGGTCCCCAATTTGGAATCAAGATGCAAAGGGATGACTTAAGTCTGAATAGGAAGTACTTTCTCTTTCTCTTTCCTCCCATGCTGCCTCCTGGAAAGAAGGAACTGGGAGTGCCTTCTGCACAGAAAACTTGAATTGGGTGGAATAGATAGCTCTGCCCTAAGGCTTCCTTACTCAGCATTTCTCTGCAGGGCCAGGACTAGGGTGAGGAGAGTGAGGCACTCGACTTGAGTCCCAAATTTAAGGGGCACCAAGAAATCAGTAAGAAAAATCAATAATAGTTCAATGTAATGTATTTAAAAAGCAAAACTAATGCAAAAAAAAAAAAACATGATGAAGGAAACAACAACTTTTTAAACCAAAGTAGGATCTCATTGCCAGGATTAAGGTGAGGTAAGTGAGGCTGAGTCATGTAGGTTCAGAGTAGACCTACAAAGAAATTGTTAGGATTATACGAGCTAAAGCTTGTAAAACTCTTGGAACAAGCTATAAATGTTTTAATTATTATCATCATCATTATTATTATTTCATATTAATCATAATTTCCTATTATCAGAAATATTATTATTTAGTTATTATCACTATTATTACTTGGAGAGAGAGGGTTGTTTCATCACTTGGGATAGTGGGGAGCAGCTGTTCCTATCCCTGCCTCTAAGCAGTCTTTCCTAATTCCTTGAATTTAAATTCGTTGCCCCTCACCTGTGCCCCTCTGGCATCCTCAATTGACCTGATCTTTGCACTTACCCTGCATTGTGTCGTCTGTTTATTCATCCATCTCCCCAGGCAGCCTAGGACTTTTGGGAGGGTAGAGGCAGCCCTATCTTGTTTATCAATTTATCCTCCTCAGAGCAGAGCCCAGTGCCTGCCACGTAATAGCCCCTGGAACTATATTTATGGTCTTAGATGACTGAGAATTGGTGTCCAGAGACCTCTCCTCAATCCTTCTTCAATAAAATTGCACCAGATTGGTCGGGAGTCTGGGGTGGGGGAATGGGAACCTGCCAACTCTCCTGTTTAGCCTGAAGTCAAAGAATAATAAAATTATATAATATAATTTTATTATATTATAAATTATATTTTATTTTATTAATTAAAATATAATTAAATTTAAATATATTTAATTTTGAATATAATTAAATTTAAATAAATTTAAAATATAATTAAAATTATATTTTATTAAATTATATTATATTATATAAAATTATATAATAATAAAATTATCACTATTGTTTCTTTGAGTGTTAACATTTATCGGCAACTTCATATATGTGCTAAGCATTGTTCTAAACTTTTTTCATCGATTAACTCATTTAATCCTCATGATAATCACAGAGATAGATAATTTTTTTTTCCCATTTAACTGAAACAGGCACAGAGAAGTCGAGTGTGTGTCCAGGATCACTCAGTCACCAAGTGGGAGAGCTGTGCTCAAACTCCTCAATCTGACCCCAGAGTCTGTGCTACCAGGCACTAAATGAGACTTGGCTCCCCAGGTTCACAGAACCCGCCACCCACATTTGTAAGAAGATGCCAGCTTAATACCTGCCACCCCAAGCAATCTTTACTTAGTCCCTCTTATAACAAGAGAGTGCTCAATAGCAAGGACATACGAGGAAAAGAAAATAGATTTTATCATTTCTCTGAGAGGCCACCTGATCCCTGCATGTTAAAAAGAAATCTTTAATATAACATGTCTCTTTGTCCTGCAATTCTTTCATATGCTTGGCTGGTCAGCTTAATCTTCAGCTGGCCCAGAAGAACACCCATCCATAAAACTGCACTTCTAGATGCAGTGCAGCCTGAAGACGGGAGACTTTAGCAAGCAGTCACAGTGCCAAATGTAGAAAGCAGCAGAGAAACCATCTGGTGAAAGGGATATTTCTTGCACACCTTGTATGTTTTTGGATTTTCGTCAGTACATTCCAGGTTTAGGTGTTTTTATAAACAAGTGGCAAGGTATCAACCTAGCATGTTTTCTTTGTACCACCCTGAATTCTTCAGACAACAGGATAGAATGGAATGATAGAATATTTGAATTGGAAAATGACTTTTTACTTATACTCAGTTTTAGAACAGTTAATGTGTTCCCATTTGCAAAAATCAGACTGATATCAAATGATTGTCATTGGGAAGTGAACTCCCACCCCAGCCATTCTTTCTACCCAATAGAAATAACCATGTTTATTCATTTCCTAGTTTCTTGTCCATCTTTCCATACTTTCTTTAACAAATTTACCCACCTAAATATTTAAAAATGAGAATAAATTTTCTTATATATTCTTCTTTCTGACACAAAAGATATCAATAGTATGTACAATATTGTGCACTTTGTTTGTTTTATTTAACAATCTATCTGGAGACCTTTCCATATTAGAGCATAGAGAATTTCATTAATTTTTACAGCTGCATTGCATTCATGTAAGGATGTACCTGAATAGTTTAAATAGTCCCTAGTGGGTGAATACTTTGGTATTTCCAAACTTTTACGATTGCAAATCATCATGTTCTCCCCACCACAGTGCCTCTGTAGAATAAATCCCAGAGCCAGGATCACTAGGTCAAAGGGTAAGAGCATTTTCAAGGTTGATGGATGGTGCCAGCTTGCCCTCCACGGGGGCTACAACCTTTTGCACTCACACCAGTCATGATAACAGTGCCTATTTCCCCACATCCTTACCAATAAAGTCTTTAGAACATTCTCTTTTTGCCAATCTGGTAAGTGTTAAATGGTATCTGAGTGTAATTTCCATTTGCATTTATCTTATCATGAGTAAGGTTTGGCATCTTTTCATAAGGACAGTGAGTTAAAAACACTTTTATTGGGGACTTCCCTGGTGGCGCAGTGGTTAAGAATCCACCTGCCAATGCAGGGGACATGGGTTCGATCCGTGGTCCAGGAAGATCCCACATGCCACAGAGCAACTAAGCCCATGCATGGCCACAACTACTGAGCCTGCACTCTAGAGCCCGCAAGTCACAGCTACGGAGCCCACGTGCCACAACTACTGAAGCCTGCACGCCTAAAACCCGAGCTCTGCAACAAGAGACACCACTGCAATGAGAAGCCCGTGCACCACAATGAAGAGTAGCCCCCACTCCATGCAACTAGAGAAAGCCTGCGTGCAGCAACGAAGACCAAATGCAACCAAATTAAAATAAAATAAACACTTTAATTGTGAGCGACAGAAGCTCATTAGGGCTAGCCCAAGCAAATGAAGGGGAAATTAGTATTAAAGAATGACAGAAGTGTTTCATGAAGCCAAGAGCAGAAAGCTAGCCAAGCCCCAGGAGAGACTGGATCTAGAAAATGGAAAAACATTAACTAGATTCCCTGTCTCTGTCTCTCTCTCTCCATTCATGGCATAAAACCTCCTCACAGCCCCCTAAAGTACCTGATACATTTCCCATCCCCCACAGGCACTATCACATGTCTAAATTCCAAATACACAGTTTCTGCCCCAGTGCATCCCTAGTCCAATGAGCCATAGTTGGAGATGGGGATGATGAGGAGAATCAGGAAACACAATTTCCGGGGCCCACCTATAGTAGATGCCTATTGCATGCCTACGGAAAACCCACTGCCCCTTCACTAATTGTCCATCCTCCATGGAGCATTCTGCCAAAAAGACAGAAGGTTTCTTTTTTTTTTTTTTTTTTTTGGCAGAGCTCCACTTGGAGGATAGTCTACTCCTCTCTGCATGACTCCAGTGTTTTTCCAAGGCAATCATGGTAATTCTATTCCCTTTGCAAGGGATGGTTTTAGGAATAGAAGGATGCAGCTCTAGCCAATGATACATAAGGAAACATTCTTCACTAAAAACAGATACAGTGTCAAGATGGGCACTCTTCTGTTAATGTATGCTGTTGTGTCTGTATGTGATTGTATCGATTAGCTTGTGCTACATAACAAACCACCCCCAAATCTAGTGACTTAATATAGAATCATTCATTATTTCTTATGATTCTGTGGGTTGGCCAGGTGGCTCTTGTGGCCTGGGCTTCCTCAGCTGGGGCTGGATGGTCCAGGACAGCCTCACTCACATGTCTGACAATTGACAAGCTGGTTGGTCTAGAGGGAGTCAGCTGGGGGGTGGGGGAAGTGGCTCATTTCTATGCTATCAGCAAGCTGGTCACGAAATAGTGTCTCAGGTCCCAAGTGCAACAAGAGAAAACAACAACAACAACTCCAATGTGCAAAGCACTTTTCAAGTGTCTTCATGTGTCTCCTTACTATTGTCCCATTGGCCAAAGCAAGTCACGTGACTAAGCCCTAATGAGATGGAGAAGTAGACTATATCTCTTGATGGGAGTAGCTACAAAATAGTGTAGCTATTTTTGCAACCTATCACAGTGATGCCTAGAACGCTAGTCATCTTGGGACCATGAGAGGTACCAGCCGGAGGATGGCAAATGAGAAGATGAAAACGATTCTCAATGACGATGTTGAACCAATGACTTTGTTAATCCTGCAGAGATGCTTCCTTGAAAGTTCTGGTGTTGTAAGATAATTAATTTTCCTTTCTGTTTAAGATAGTTGAGTTGGTATTACATTATCTTTGCATATCAGTTGAGGTGTTGGGGGTGATATTTCCCAGACAACAAAAAATGGTTTGCCCACAGCCAGACATCCCAGGTTGGCTGGAAATTAAAAAATTTCTGTGAAGAAACCCTGGCTGATTGCACGCCTAATACGAGCCAACTGTGATGGGTAGTTACCCAAAAATCAACCTTTAGCATCCTTAATATTATGTAGAGTCCAGAAAATTACATGCAAAGTCCAGTTCTGGGGTCCAAAAATCCAAATACACATGTAACTAGTTAAGGAGAGGGTATAAAATGTAGAGGATGTGAAAGGATGTGGGGAGGTTTAAGCTCCATGTAAAGATATAACTTGTGTGATGATGTCTGTCATGGTCTCTGATGGGTAGGACCTAAAGAAAAAGGAGAAAGACATTATAGGAATATTAGGAAGCAAGTAAATTGGACATTGACTTAATGTCAAATATGGCAAAGAGGTTAAGAACAGAGACTGTAACATTTTTGTCACTGGTCACCTTAGCAAGAGCAGTTTCAGGGGCATGATATGGTGAAAAACAGACTATCAATTAAAGTGTAAAATAAAGAAGAGAAAAGAGGAATAATAAATATAGAATGCTATATTACCTAGGACTCTTTTGATTATGTACCACATAAACCCAATTTAAACCAGTTTGGTGGGAGAGGGGAGACTTGGTGGCCCTTATAATTGATCTGGTGGCTCTTCAATCATAGAAGCATCAAAAGGTAGCTAGCTTCAGGCACACCAGGGTTCAGAGGTTTAAACTACATAACTGAAACACTGTCTTCTTTTCTCTCCATTTCTTGGTTCTGCTTGTCTTCTTCTCAGAAAAATCTTTTTCCACATGGAGAAGTAGAGGGCATCCTTCCCAATGGCTCTTGTGAAAGTCTCAAGAGAGACTTTGAATGGTCGAGCTTGAGAGACCTGACCATCTCTGGGCAAGGAGATGGAGTGTGTTCTCATTGGCCATACACTTGTTAGCTTCCATTTCACCAAACCACACAGATTAAACATTTTTATGGAATAAGGAGAGTGATGATTCTCTAAAAGAAGAAAGAATGGGGGAGTGTATAACAGAGTTTTTAGACATGACACCAAAAGCAAGGAAAAATTGATAAATCGGAGATTAAATCATGAAAATTAAAAAAGTTTTCTCTGTAAAAGACCTTGTTAAGAGGATGAAAAGATAAGCTACAGACTGGAGAAAATATTTGTAACCCATAAAGGATGAGTATCTAGAATATATTAAAAACTGAAAACTTAACAATAAAAAAAAAAATTAGAAAGTGGGCAAAAGACATGAACAGCCATTTCACATCACAAATAAGCCCATGAAAATATGTTCAACATCATTAACCATCAGGAAAATGCAAATTAAAACCACAAAAATATATTACCACACACTCATCAGAATGACTAAAATTGAAAAATAGTGCTACTACCAAACGCTGTTAAGAATTCAGAGAAACAAGATCACCCATACATTGTTGCTGGGAATGTAAAATGGTGCAGTCACTCTGGAAAAGACTATGGTAGTTTCCTACGAAACAAAATGTACTTGGGACTACATCATATTTGAAAAATTTTGTGCATCAAAGGGCACAACCAACAGAATAAAAAGGCAATGTACAGAGTAAGAGAAGTTATTTGCAAATCATATATTTGACAAGGGATTAATATCCAGAAAATATTTTTAAAAACACTGCAACTCTACCACAGAAAACAAAACAAACAAACAAAAAAACACTGCAACTCTACAACAAATAATAAAATAACCCTATTTTAAAATGGGCAAAGGACTTGAATACACATTTCTCCAGAGATGGTATACAAATGTCCAATAGGCATATGAAAAAATGCTCACATCGCAGACAAATGCAAATCAAAACCACAATGAGTTGTTACCTCACACCCATTAGGATGGCTGCTATTAAAACACACACACACACAGAAAATAACAAGTGCTGGTGGTGATGTGAAGAAATTGGAACCCTTGTACATTGTTGTTCGGATTGTAAAATAGTGCAGCTGCTGTGGAAAACAGCATGGAGTTTCCCAAAACAATTAAAAATAGAATTACCTTATGATCCAGCAATCCCACTTCTAAGTATATACCCAATAGAAGTGAAAGCAGAGTCTCAAAGAGATATTTGCACACTCACATTAATAACATCAGTATTCACAAGAGCCAGGAAGTGGAAGCAACACAACTGTCCATCAGTGGATGAGTGGATAAACAAAATGTGGTAGATACATACAATGGAGTATTATTCAGCCTTAAAAAGGAAGGAAATTCTGACACATGCTACAAAAAAGGATGAAACTTGAGGACATTATGCTAAGTGAAATGAGCCAGTCAGGAAAAGACAAGTACTGTATGATTCCGCTTATATGGGGTACCCAGAAGTAGTCAAATTCATAGAAATAGAAAGTAGATAGTAGTTACCAGGAACTGGAGGGAGGGAGAAAGTGGAGTTGTTGTTTAAGGGGTATAGTTTCAGATTTGCAAGATGAAAAAGTTCTGGAGAACAACTGCTGCACAACAAATGTGAATATACTTAGCACTACTGAACTACACACGTAAAAATAGTTAAGATGATAAATTTTATGTACTGTTTTTTTTTACCACAATAAGACAGATGATTGATAGGTAGGTAGATAGATAGATAGATAGATAGGTAGATAGATTAGATAGGTAGATAGATAGATAGGTAGGTAGATTACATAGGTAGGTAGATAGATAGATAGATAGATAGGTAGATAAAAGTAAATAGATGCTTGCCATATGGGCTTAGCAACTGCACTGCACTCTTAGATATTTGTCCTAGATAAATAAAACCTCATGTTCACACAAAAACCTGTACACAAATATTCATAGAAACTTTATAATAGCCCCAAAATAGAGACAATCAAATGTGGGCAAATGGTTAAAAAAACTACAGTACATCTATATGGAATAGGAGTACTACTAAAAAAAATTTTAATAATGAAATATTGATATACACAACTTGGATGGATCTCAAGAAAATTATTCTGAGGGAAAAAAAAATCCAATCCCCCAAATTACATACTGTATGTTCCCATTTATACAACATTCTTGAAATGACAAAATTATAGAAATGGAAAACATATTAGTTGTTTCCAAGAGGAAGGGAGAAGGAGGAAGGGAGGTGGTGTGGCCATAAAAAGATAGCATGAGAGATCCTTGTAGTGATGAGATTGTCCTTTATCTTGACTATGGTGGTGGTCACAAAACCTAAACATGTGATATATCACATGACACTAAACACACACACACACGCGAGTACATGTAACATTGGTGAAATCGGAATAGGTCGGTTGATTATACGTGCTATTGTGCTACAGTTATACAGGGTGTTTCCACTGAAGGAAACTGGGCAAAGGCATATGGGATCTCTCTGTATTATTTCTTACATCTGCACGTCCATTTACAATTACCTCAAAATAAAAACATCTTTAAAATGTATACCATATGTACTTTTCTAGACGTTTGAATGGAGAGTGATACAATCATGATTTGCAGCAAAGGTAGTGCTAAGAAAAGGAGTTTTATTTTTCGATGATAAAGACGTCATCAGATGGGGAGAAAGAAGGCAATGGCAGGGAAAGGATGAAAGTTCAGAGGACAGAGAATTAATTGCTGGAGCGAGGCTCCTGGGGAGAAGAGAGGAAATACAATGGATGAAGAGATGAAGCACTTACCCTTGAAAACTAGAGAGGATCCTTGTCCTGGAGGAACACAGTGACAGTGGTAAGGACTGGGAAAATATAGATGTTTCAAAAGGGAGGAGGGAGAAGTTGAGGTTGTTTTAGCTTATTGGCCTATATATTTTCTAGAAGTAAAGTCAAAACTTGGGAATAAAGAGACACAATCAGGTGGGGGCTTGAGGAAAGTGGTAAAGCCTTGCGTTGTGGAAAAGAGAACAACTAAAGATTTATAAAAAGATTTTGACCAGCATAAAAGTCAAGCTAAGGATGGTGTGTTAGGGTTCTCTAGAGAAACAGAAATAATAAGGTGTATATGTATATATATATGTGTGTGTGTGTGTGTGTGTGTGTGTGTATATTATATATATATAGAGAGAGAGAGAGAGAGAGAGAGAGTGAGAGAGAGAGTGAGAGAGAGATTTACTGTAAGGAATTGGCTCATGTGATTATGGAGGCTGGAAAGTCCCAAAATTTGCAGGCTGAGTAGGCAAGCTAGACACCCAGTAGAGATGATGGTATAGCTCCATTCTGAATCTGAAGGCCTGAGAACCAGGAGAGCCGGTGATGTAAGTTCCAGTCCAAAGGCTGGCAGACTCTACACTCAGAGAGAGCCAATGTTTCAGTTAAAGTCTGAAGGTGGGGAAAATCCAATGTCCCAGCTCAAAGTCCATCAGGCAGGAGGAGTTCCCTCTTACTCAGGCAAGAATCAGGCTTTTTGCTCTATTCGGGCCTTCAACTGATTAGACAAGACCCACACAATTGGGGAGGGCAATCTGCTTTACTCAGTCTACAGATTCAAATGTGAATCTCATCCAAACACATCTTCACAGACACATCCATAATAATGTTTGACCAAATATCTGGGCACTCTGTAGCCCAGCCAAGTGGGCACATAAAATTAACCACAACAGATGGAAACTAAGAATTTTTCATGAAGCCAGAGAGTATGATGCTATGATTCCTCTCCAGTCATGCTGAAAAGCCTGAGAATAGGAACTGAGAAAATGGATGGCCAGAAAGACAGAGGTGTGGAAGAATTGGGATTATTGACCTGAGAGGTGTTCATTGGACTGACCACAGTCTTGCAGCTGGGGAAAAAAGTGAAGCCAGAAGAGGTTGAGGGACCAGTGGCATTGATGAGACTGAAAAATAGGTTCAGTGGAAATGAAGGTGTGGAAGAGGTGGGAAGATGGGAAGTTATGATCAGTAGGTGGAAGCGTCCCTTTTAACACTTTTCAAGTAGAGCCGTTCTGGCTGATGCCCAAGTCCTGGTGTGGCCACGAGAGAGTAGAGGAGAAGATCGTTGGTTGAGAAGATCACAGAACAGTCATCCAAAGTGTTGGGAAAGTGATCTGTAAGGACACTAAAATTGCTCACAGTGGTAATGGAGAGGGGAAGAAGAAATTACCTCCTTAGAGAGCCAGGTTTCAATTAAGGCAAAGTGTAGAGCTGGCTTCTTGTGGGGAAGATTCTACAACATGCTGGTTACGAGTGCAGGCGATAGATGTTGATAGATGGATAGATAGATAGATAGACAGATAGATAGACAGATAGATAGATGTATGATAGATAGATAAGTACACATAGGTACATGTTTTCTGACTACCCAGATACTTAGAACCTCCCTGATTCCTGGCCTCAAAGACTGACCTTTAGTTTTACCTGCAGCTATTTAAAAATCTAATAATTTTTTTCTAAGGTTAGCCAGAGTCCGTTTACGTTGTTTACAATGAAAGTATCCTGAATGATGCACTAATGCAATTGACTCTTGCTGCCATGATGTGGAGATAGTTATCACAGGCATGCTCAGTTTCACGAGCCACACTTCAAGGACTCTGACAGAAGAAAGCAACACTGGAGACTTTTATTTCTTTCCATGAGAAGAGCCTAGGAACAAAAGATGTGAGTTACCAAGAGATTTTCAATTCTCTGTAAGGAAGACCTTCCTGTACATTAGAGGTGCTCAGCAATTTGATGGAATGAATGGAAGGAAGGAGGGAATGAGATAAGTTAAGATTTTTTTTTTAATTTATTTATTTTTGGCTGTGTTGGGTCTTCGTTGCAGCACGCGGGCTTTCTCTAGTTGCGGCGAGCGGGGACTACTCTTCGTTGCGGTGTGCAGGCTTCTCATTGTGGTGGCTTCTCTTGTTGTGGAGCACGGGCTCTAGGCGTGCGGGCTTAAGTAGCTGTGGCACACAGGCTCAGTAGTTGTGCTTCATGGGCTCTAGAGCGCAGGCTCAGTAGTTGTGGTGCACGGGCTCTGTTGCTCCGCAGCATGTGGGATCTTCCTGGACCAGGAATCGAACCTGTGTCCCCTGCATTAGCAGGCGGACTCCTAACCACTGCACCACCAGGGAAGTCCAAGTTAAGATCTTTTGATGTCATTGCCTTTGCTTCTTCTTAGTTTGGAAACCATGCCATGCATGGGAACCCCAGGCCTCTAGATCCTCTGGAAGACAGAAGGCAGGCTCCAGATTTAAGAGTTTCTCCTTGTGTTGAGCTAAATCCGGCTCCCTCCAACTTCCATATAATATTCTTCACTCCGAGAATAAATCTACTGCCTCTGCCATATGACAACCCTTCGCACATTGGAAAACAGCTCTCATACCCCTCCCTCTCTCCTAGCAGTTCTACAGGTAAAACCTTCCTACCTCCTTCTGCATTATAGTAACAAGTCCCTGAATATCTAGTTGACCTTTTGTCTAAACAGGCCGTAGTTCCATTGCCTTTATCAAAGTGGAGGGCCCGGAAGTGAGACACAGTGCTCCAAACATGGTCTGTTCCACGAAGGATGGGGAATTTTTCCTGCTTTATTTCTAATGTTATTCTCCTCGTAACGTGTCCTAACTCTGCCACACTCACGGTTGGCCTGTCTGCTCATTTCCCTCCATCCTGTCTGCATATTTCTTACTAGGCCTCAACCTCATTCTGCTTTCTCCCTGCCCTGTTTACAATGGTTCCTGGGCCTATCTTTCTTCCTGTCTTCCTGAAGCACCTTGGTGAATAGCGGCATCAGTGACTCCGGGACATTAAGATAGTCACGGAAGAACGAAAACTTTGGTGGAATTCCTTACATCTACTTATTGGTTTGTAAATTGATGCCCATACACGGAGGGCAAGGAGAGACGGAAGAAAGAGGCAGCCACTCCAGATTGGTAGGTGGCCAGGGTAATAAGCAAACAAACTTACATATGAGGCTTGTCTTAGGCAGTAGCAAGATGAGTAGATCTCTGCACCCGCCTGCTAGAACCTGAAAAGTTTATGTAGCGGCCTTAGCAGGGTTCAGTCACATATCTAGCCCAGACAGTGTTGACAACACACTGCTCTGTCAAGGCTGCGTCCTTGGAACAGCTCTCAGTGTGGGAACAGTGGGCCGAATGTGCACATTCCAAGGATGGGGTGGGGGTGAGGAGTCTCCCGCTGCCCTGGTCAACCGCCACTCGCGTCCTCTCCATGATCTTCTCCAACACTATTGTTTCAGCCTCCGTTCCTCAAAAGAGCAGAGCCTGAAAGAGGGGTTTAACTTGGAAAGTGATTCCAAAGAGGTGGAGGATGAAGAAAAGTGAATCAGAGGAGTGAGAGCCACCTAGGCATAAGCTATTCAGCTGGTTACCACTATGGGCAGCTAGGGCTCAGTCCTGCAGGGGTCCCTGGCAGGAGCCATGGGGGATGCTCTTCAGAATATGTGACTCAAGAGGAGAGTGATTCATCCGTGGCTCCCATCCTTCGTTTGTCAAGGGTTGTTCTGTGGCTGGTCAGCCCCTTGCACATCCAGGTGTGTGACTGAGTCAGAATAGTTGCGCAGGTCCTTACATTTGCACCATCTGGAGGTGGCAGAAAAGCCCTGGGACGGAGAGTGACACGTACAGTATCACTAAAGTGAGATGCTCTCTGTTTACAACTGGGCACAGCTAGGTGCCACAGTGCTGGCTGTAGTAAAAAAGTGAACCTAAGAGGATGTGAGGGGGGCTTCCCTGGTGGCGCAGTGGTTGAGAGTCCGCCTGCCGATGCAGGGGACATGGGTTTGAGCCCTGGTCCGGGAAGATCCCACGTGCCGCGGAGCAACTAAGCCCTGCACCACAACTACTGAGCATGCGCTCTAGAGCCCACGAGCCACAACTACTGAATCCCGTGCGCCTAGAGGCTGTGCTTTGCAACAAGAGAAGCCACTGCAATGAGAAGTCCACGCACCGCAACGAAGAGTAGCCCCCACTCGCTGCAACTAGAGAAAGCCCGTGCACAGCAACGAAGACCCAATGCAGCCAAAATTTAATTAATTAATTATTTATTTTTTAAAAAATAAAAGGAAGTATAAACACAGACACTTTCACACATTGTTGGTGTGAGCACATGTTGGTACAACTTCTTTGAAAGGAAATTATTAGATAACTATCAAAAATTTTAAATGTGGGGGAAACCTTTGACCCAGGAACTCTAGTTTGAGGAATTTATCCTAGACATACTCTCAAATCTAAGATGTTTGCTCAAGGTTATTTTTTCGGTCCTTGTTTGTAGTAGCAAAAAATGGGAAATAATCTTTCCCAATTAATGGGAAAAGAGTTCGTTATATTACAGAACTCCCATATAAGAATACTACAAAGCCATTTTTTTAATGAGGTGGATTTTTATGGGCTCTGATACTAAACAACTTCCAAGGTATTCTGGTGGGGGCATGAAAGTCTGTATGTGATACACCCACTAGTGGAAAAAGAGTCAAGGATGAGGAGAGAAAGAAAGAGATCAGAGACAGAGACAGAGAGATACAGACAGACAGACAGACCGACTATACACAGAACAAGTCTGAAAACTTACATAAGAAAGTGATAATAGTAATTGCTCCCCGGGATTCAGATAAAAGAGAAACTTCATTTTCATTATATACACTTTGTTACTCTTTGAATGTTACCATTTTATTATTTTTTCTATAAAATATTTCAATGAAAACTACTAAGGTTGGAAATGCTGGAGAGGAGGAAAAGAAAAAACTCCCATAAGCCTAGTTAAAAAAATTTTTTTTCTACGAAGAAAGACGATCCTGTCCCCTAAGTTAACCACTAACAAGTATTGGGTTCAGGTTCTTGCATAACTGTTTCTGTTTATAAAAACATGGTGGAATGATATTTTGCTTTCATTTACAGATTTTTCTACACTTTCCCTCTCCCCACTGTCTTTCCTGCACCCAAGCAGGCAGAAAGCCAGCTTTGAAAGTCCTTGGCCCAGAGGAGGTTCATGACAGGTCCAAAAAGCAGAACACGGCCAAGATTTCTTGGCTTTGCTCCAAAAATCCAAGCCCATAGGAGAGTGTAGAGGGTTTGCAGAAGATCTAGAAGGGAGAGAAAAGTTTTCAGGAATAAAAGGAACTGGAGGAGACAAAGATGGTGACTTTATGCTTTACATCGATAGAAGGTCGTTGCTATCACAGTTGTGTCTGATTCACCTCTCAGGGGCAGAAAACGAAGCATGAGTGCTAGGAGGCATCTACACATTCAAACAGGAGGAAGAGGGCAGTAGGGGAGCATGAGGAAGAGGAAAGGAGAACTTAGAGCAGCTCGAGTGTGCCAAAAATAAACTAGAGGAAGCAGCTGAGTAATAGTGTGATCAGATAAGAAAAAGAAAGTACTGCACGGAGGAGAAAGAATTTCCATTAGGGTTTAGGACATGAAAAGGCAATTCACAGAAAAGCAAATACAAATGGAGTATAAACATAGGAGAAAACATTCGATCTCACACACAATTAAGGGAATGCAAATTAAAACAATAATGAGATACCATTTTCCTCTGTCGAACTGGCAAGCACAAGGTAGACGCCAGCCGGTAAGTGCCTCTGCGCAAGTTAGAAAATGGCGCCCCCTTCTGGGAAGATGCGTCTAGTGACGGGGGACTGGGCGCGTCCTGGATTTCAGTGCCACTTGCCCCCAGCCTGGACCTTTTGCAAACAGACTTGTATCCCTCAGCAAAACAGAAAGAAGGTTGAGAATACACAGTGTTTAGAAAGATGCTGAAAAACAAACACTCTCCCACTCCTGAAATAACATTTTCTTGTTTTAACGCTATAATTCTAAATAATATGATTATACCTGTATGTCTTAAATTACCAACTGGAAGCTACACTATCTCCGTTGCTAAGAAAGAAGTGAAATTTAGCTCAGCTTCATTCTCCTTTCCTGCTTTCCCAGTTTTTGTATGATAGTATTTTTAGTGAATTCCTACAGTCAGTCAAGAAATATGTATTAAGAATCTAAACACAGTAGGTTCTTTTCTAGGTGCTTAGTTGTTCTTGTGACTTTATTATTTTTATCTTTTTCTTGCCTTTATGATTTTAAGTAATACATTTAATCCTTTATTTTTCCGATCCACAGAAGCCATCCTAATTCACATGAATTCAGGTTTTTGCTTTTGCGCTTTTGCAAATATAGAAACTAGCTCTGACTAGAGCTTTAAAAGGAGTGGGGACTTGCAACAAGAAAAGGGTGCTAGCTGGATACCGGGGTGCTCTACAGAATCCAAGGAAGGGCTGAACAACCAGGGCTCAGCAGGGTCAACAGCCAGGACAGCTTCTGAGCCGGAGCAGCAAGAATGTGCCGAATTCCTCCAGCTCCACATGGGTCCAGGGGTGTTAGGGTCGTGTGGTATAGACATGGCTGCCAAGACAGTTGTAGAGAAAGGGGACCTGTTGCACCACAATCCCCAGACCTGGCGCCTATCACACAAACATTAACCTGTCTATGCATCGGAATGTTGCTCAGTGAGAATGGACTCAGGATCTTTTTGGAGGAAAAATAGATAATATGTCCCCTATATCCCTTGACAGAACAACCTAGAGACCAGACTGCCCATGCCCACAGGGGCCTTGTTCTCTCCCCGCCGAGAGAATCCCCAAATTTTTTTGCGCCCACTCTTCTTGGCCAATCACTCCCCTTCTTTGGATGCGAACCTTGCTTTGGTGGACTGAGTTTATAAGCAATCTGGGCAGAGGGACCTGACTTCTGTGTTCTTTTCCTTTCTGAACACAAAGGTGCTGGCCTGTCCCCTGACGGAAGCTGCCAGATAACCTCAAGGAAGGAATGACTGAACCACATTGGGGTTGGAAGATGCCTACTGCAGGGAAATCCATGTGAAATGCTTAGAACAGAGCCTGGCACTGGCTAAGTACCATATAGGTGTGTGCTCAAAAAAACAAAACATGCTGTTAGCCTTGGGGTCACACCTCCCTGAGTTCAGATTCCAGCCCCGCCACATGCTAGTTTTGAAGCTTTGAGCTGTGTATTCGTTTCCTAGGGCTGCTGTAACAAACTGATGGCTTTATAAAAATACGTACATACATAAATGTGTTGTCTCACAGTTCTCCAGGCTAGAAGTTTGAAATCATGAAGTCTGTAGAAATCCTTATTTGCTTCTTCCTAATTTTTTTTTTTTTTTTTTTGCCACGTAGCGTGTGGGATCTTAGTTCCCCAGACCAAATATTGAACCTGTGCACCCTGCAGTGGAAGTGCGGAGTCTTAACCACTGGACCGTTAGGGCAGTCCGGCTTCTTCCTCCTTTCTAATGGTTTTCCAGTTGCTTCGGTGTTCCTCGGCTTGTAGGTGCATCACCGCAATTCTCCATCTTCACATGGTGGCCTTCCTGTGTCTCTGCATTTAGTTTTCCTTCTGCAAATGCCTGTGTCCACATGTCCCCTTTTTATAAGGATACCAGTCATGTTGGATTAGTGCTCTCCCTACTTCTGTATGGCCTCATCTTAACTAATCACATTAGCAATGACCCTACTTCCAAATGAGGTCACATTCTGAGGTCCCAGCGTAGGACTTCACCATATCTTTTGGAGGGATTACACAGTTCAACCCATAAAAACATGTTTCTTCACCTCCTAGGCCTCAATTTCTCCAAGTGTAAAGTAAAAATAACTGTGGCTGTCTCATAGATCAATATATCTAAACATAGAAAGACGTTTGAGATAGTTTGCTCAGACAAATAGGAAGTTTCAGAGTAAAATATATGCCATGATTTCTGTGTTTGGAGGTGTACAGAAAATTTCTGGAAGGATGCATAAGAAATACACCAGTGTTATTTCTGGGAAGGGGGATTGGTGAGCTTGGAGGGCAAGGGGAGGAGGAGTTGAACCTTCCCATTTAGGTCCCTTTAGTTCTGCTTGACTTGCTTTATTTTGTTTTTATAATTTAATAATAAAAAAGTGGAATAAACCACAGTGGCTTCTGCCTGGTTGTGTTGTTGTGAGGATCAAATAAATGTGGATTGTAAACCATTTGGCCCGGTAAGTGCTCGCTGAACGGTGACTGACTATGGGTATTCTCACTGCAGTTTTCACCAAAGCATCCATTTAATAGACAAAAACTGGAAACAAGCTAAATTGTCCAACTAATGGGAAAGATTTATTCAGGAAATTACCGTTCAGCTACTTGATTTATTATTAAGCAGCATTAAAAATTACATTGACCAGAAGTCCATAATAACAAGGAAAACTATTCACAATATAATGGAAAGGGAAAAATTAAAAGCAGGATACCAATTTCAAACTTTGTAGCATTTAAACAAAATAATGTAAAATCATGTAACCAATATACAAGAGTAGCTTTGCCAGTGTAGCAGGATTATGAGTATTTTTTTAATCCTTCTTTTTTTTTTGTCATCTTGTTAATAGTTTCCTTTTTTTTTTTTTTTTTAAGGAACATGCCCTATTTTTACAACAGGGGAATAAAATCATTGGAAGTAAAAAGAGACTGAGAGATCAAATGACATTTAAGTGATCTTATTTCCCCTTTAGAAGGATTTCATATCCAGGCAAATGATCACCCTCCCCACTTTACAGAAATCCTCATTTTCCAGAGAGAGAGAACCAGCTCCAACATCATCACTGAGAAGCTGATACCGAGCAGGACCCTGTGGAACTCCTGGGCACGAAAGCCTTTCTGTGTCCCCCATTTCTTTGATTACAGGAAATAGGCTTCATTCAAGCCTCCTTGAGTTCCAGCAGGCAGGTTCAAGCAGTTGTTAATTATGGAAGGGGGGGGATGTAAGACAAGGTAGGAACAGTCAAAATAAACAATAGTGCAGCCTTGGGGCAAGGTCCTGGTTCCCCATCAAGGGATACACATGGACTTCCCTGGCAGTCCAGTGGTTAAGACTCCGGGCTCCCAATGCAGGGGGCACAAGTCTGATCCCTGGTCAGGAAACTAAGATCCCACATGGCTCATGGTGCAGCTTTAAAAAGAGAAAAGGGGGAGGGATACACACAACAGTATCCTTGAGTTGTTTTGCAGACCTCGAAACCACCACCAGGTGGGAGAAGTTAACTGTCCAACCAATCAGAAGAACGTCCACAAGCTGCACACCCTCTTGGAACCATTACTGTAAATCTCCTCACTGACCCCTCCAGGTCAGGACACAGAGTTTTGAGGGCACTAGCCCGCTGTGGCCCCCTTTACCTGGCAAAGCAATAAAGCTATTCTTTTCTACTTCACCCAAAACTCTGTCTCCAAGATTTAATTCAGTGTCAGGGTACAGAGGCTGGATTTGGCTTCAAAGCTACATTTTCGGGCTTCCCTGGTGGCGCAGTGGTTGAGAGTCTGCCGGCCGATGCAGGGGACACGGGTTCGTGCCCCTGTCCGGGAAGATCCCACATGCAGCGGAGCGGCTGCGCCTGTGAGCCATGGCCGCTGAGCCTGAGCGTCCGGAGCCTGTGCTCCGCAGCGGGAGAGGCCACAACAGTGAGAGGCCCGCGTACCGCAAAAAAAAAAAAACCTACATTTTCAAATTTGCAATGATGATCTTTCAAGTTGCTATATCTTTCCTAACATTTCCTTCTTCCCTCTAGTTCCACCAGCCCTTTTTAAACTTTTAAGTTTTCCTTTCCAAATGTTCCAGTCTCTCCTGTCTTTCTTTGATCTGGGAACGCCTGTATTGAGCGAATATGAGAAACAGAGTCCATGTTCCCATGTTCAATTTTCCACCTTAACACTCGGCAACTGGCCAAGCAACCTTGATAGTCTCGATGGTCTGTCTTCCCTGAACAGACCCAGAGCTGTCTACTTCCATAATTCTTCTTATTTGAGATCGTAAATCTCCTTATTGTTGAGTGGCGAGGGGAGCAGCCAGCTCTTCTCTTGGGGGTTTTCCCAATCCTGCAGAGTTTAGGTCCTGCCTCAGCCCCCTGCCACCTTTTCCCATCTTCTTGGCTGTTGCCAGGAGATGGTTCTCCCAGGGGTAGTTTCCCTTAACCCTCTCATATGGGAGTTTTCACTAGGGATAATTTCCAATTCTGGGTCATGAGGGCTAGGGTGGGGGGACTCAAATGCCTTCTTTCACTCCACTTTCCCTTTCCACCCTGCATTCCTAGCTCACATTCATTATTATAAAAACATATCATTTATTAAATGATATTATCCAACACCTGAGCTCCAGCGTCCTCCTGTCTTCTCATCTTCCTCTGAAATATTTGAGTAAGATCTCAAGAGCTTGTCAAGAGGAGGTAAAGACAGACTATAGACTGAGAGAAAATATTTGCAAACACACATCCAACAAAAGATTAGTATCTAAAATACATAAAGAACTCTCAAAACTCAACAACAACTAAACCCACAAACAATCCAGTTAGAAAATGGGCAAAAGATATGAAGAGACATTTTACTGAAGAGGAGATAACAGATGGCAAAGAAGCACATGGAAAGAGAGAAATGCCAACTAAAACCGTGGTAAGACATCACCTCACACCTATCAAAATAACGAAAATAAAAAATACTGACAATACCAAATGTTGGCAAGGATGCAAAGAAACCTACGTCACTAGTGAGAATGTAAAATGTTATAGCCATTCTGGAAAACAATTTGTCAGTTTCTTTAAAAAACTAAAAATGCAACTGCTATACGACCCCAGCAATTGTGGTCTTGGGCATTCATCCCAGAGAAATGAAAATTTATGTTCATGCAAACATCGCCCCATGAACGTTTACGGCAGCTTTATTCGTGATAGCCGCAAACTGGAAACAACCCAAATGTCCTTCACTGGATAAATGGCTAAACAAACCACGGAATATCCACACCATGGAATACCATTCAGCAGTAAAAAGGAACAAACTACTGATACACACAACAACCCGTATAAATCTCCAGAGAACTAGGCTGAGTGCAAAAAAAAAGCCAAACCCAAAGGCTACATCCTATATGATTCCATTTATGTAACATTCTTAAAATGACAAAATCAAAGAAATGGAGAACAGAGTAGTGGTTGCCAGGGATTAAGGAGGGGGTGAAGGTAGGAGAAAGTGGGTGTGGCTATAAAATGGCACAAGAGAAATGCTTGCTGTGATGGGAATATTCTGTACCCTCACTGTAGTTATGTCAAGATTCTGATTCTGATTTTGGACAAGAGTGTTGCAAACTGTTACCATTGGGAGAAATAGGGTACCTGGTACATGGGATCTCTCTGTATTTTTACTTACAACTGCATATAAACCTATAATTATCTCAAGATAAAGAGTTTATTTTTTTTACAAAGGGGAATTACAACATGTAAAGGAAAACTGATTGCTAAATATTACTCACCTCATAGTTAATATTTATGTAGTACTCACCATGGGCTAGGTACTGCCTGGTACTTCAGGTTACTAATTTAACCTTCTCAAATCATATTATATAGTACTATTATGATCCTGTTTTATAGATGAGAAAACTGAGGTTAAGTAACTTGCCCAAGGTGACATAGTCAGTTAAGTGATGGACTTGGACTTTGAACTCAGGCACTCATTCCAGAGTCCTCGATTTTAGCCACTAGGCTGTGGTAAAGGTCAGGCCACTCCTCATCACTCTCCTTAGAGATACAGTCTAGTTCCTAGACTTGCTGTTCCGGTCTCAGGTTCTTCCCTTCATCAGTGTTTCCTTTCTCAGGCCTCCAGAGTGTACATCTCCACCTCTCTTTTTAGAGAAACTTTCAGCCGCAAGAAACAGAACCTACCAATGCATCTGTCTTTAGACTTTGAGGAAATATTATCTCACATAATAAAATGATGGTTTCAGAGTTGGTTGATTCAGCAGCTCTGTTATATCAGTAAATCCCAGCTTCCTTCTGCTGTTCTGTTCTGCCGCCTTTGACCTAGCAGCCTCCTCGTGACCACAAGGTGGCTGCCCAAGCTCCTGGTGGTACTTTCTCACAACAGTATCCAGAGTCAGTAGAGGGACTGCTTCTTCCCTCTTTGTGTCCTCTCAATCAACAAGGAAAACCTCTGCCAGAAGCCCCAGCACAGGCTCCACTCGTGTCTCCTTGGCCAGAGTCACCTCATGTCCCCATGCCTAAGCCCATCATTAAACAAAGGGGATACGAAAATATGGTTTGTTTAGACCAATTATACCACTTCCTGGGAGCAGAGACTACTTCCCCTGAAGAATAAGATCACATGGAGGACAGATGGTAGCTGAAAAATAGAAAACAAAAAAAAGGAAGTTCTATTACAAAAAAGGAAGAGGAAACGCTTGTTTTCTAGGAAAAACTAAATCTTCATTATGCTCTGCTCACAGGAGTGGGCTTCACCTTGGGATTCATCCTCCTCCCTCCTCAAATACAATCTCCTAGGGTCCAGCATGAATTATCAGAACAGGACAGGCCAGATCAGCAGTTCTCAAACATTAACGTGCCCAAGAATCACCCTAGGAGACTGGTGGAAAGGCTGGAACTTGAACATAAGTCCATGTAATTCTAACACTTGGGCTTGCAACCACTGTGCTGTTTAGCTCCTATGTGCCAGCTGTTGTCCTAGGGGCCCCCTTAATGCCCACAGCAGAGTTAGGCCTAAGAAGTTTCCCTTTACAGTGAGCCCCTGTGACCTGGTGAATCTCTCAGCACGTTTCTGTTACCCAATCAGGTCCAGGTGCTCACGGCTCGAAAACCAGAGAGTCAGAGACAGAGAGGAAAGTTGGTGGAAAGGAAAGTTACTTTTAATCAGAATGCCAGTAGTCTGGGGAGACGGTGGACTTAGCGTCCCCAAAACCCATCTCCATGGATTCTGCTCAGCCTTGAAAGCTTTTAAAAGGAAAAAGGGAGGTAATCTCAGTTAATCATGGAGATAGGGGGTCAGAGTCATCGCCATCCCCCACTGTGTGCAGGCTTGTCAGCTTCTGGTGATTTTGTTAGGGGAAACACTGACTGAAACTGCCTACCTTGGTGAGGCCCGATAGTAACCACTTGCATGAGTTATCTTACAACAGGAGGTCCTGGTAAGGAACGCGGAACTAACAAGCTACCAAAAATGTAAGAATTTGGGTAAGGTCAAAAGGAGAGAGGAGATGCCAGTCTATGTCCTGCCAACCTCCCAGAATCCTTCTCCCTGGAATCCATCCTGGCTGAGTGATGCGCATGGCACCAGGGAGGACCCTGAGTCAGAATGATTGGCCAGAGACCACCCCGGAAATTAACCCCATCACCATAAAACCCGAGACCGCAAGTCACGTGGCAGAGCAGTTCTCCTGGGTTCCCTTACCTGCTGCTCTCCTCCCGGGCGCCCCTTCCCAATCAAGTCTCTTGCTTTTTCAGCACGTGCGTCTCCTCGGACAGTTCATTACCGAGTGTTAGACAAGAGCCCACTCTCGGGCCCTGGAAGAGGTCCCCCTTCCTGCAACAATTTTTTTTAGATGCTATCTTGTTCACACAGTTTGTTCCCAAGATTACTGAAGGGGGAGCTAGGGAAGAGACCTGGTCATCACTTAATTACTTATTCTTCATTTCTACTCCTTTGATATATGGAAAGAACCAACAGATTGGGCAAGGTAGTGTGTGGTCAAAAGATGTGAAAGGTGTGCTAGGGCCAGAGATGAGTAGAGCATGGGGGTGCCTGGTTTCAGGTTAGTGACAGGACAAGGGGGCCTCCTGCAGAGAACTCTTTGCTGCCAAAAGCTGCTTACATTTCTTCCAGCCGAAAGTTGTGCCTGGGGCTTCCCTGGTGGCGCAGTGGTTGAGAGTCCGCCTGCCGATGCAGGGGACACGGGTTCGTGCCCCGGTCCGGGAAGATCCCACATGCCGCGGAGCGGCTGGGCCCGTGAGCCATGGCTGCTGAACCTAAGCGTCCGGGTCCTGTGCTCCGCAACAGGAGAGGCCACGACAGTGAGAGGCCTGCGTACCACAAATAAAAACAAAAAACAAACAAACAAAAAAGTTGTGCCTGGCCCCAGTTCTCCAGTCCTTCAGGCAGAGAGGTCTTCTCTCCTTTGCAAGTCTCCTTTCAATGAAGAAAGGGAGTGTGTGTAATAAACAGATTCTTTCCTGACTTCTCAGATGACCAGTTTGTTACTACCCTCTTGGGACTACAATTTCCTCCTAAGTAATGTCCTGACCAAGAAATGCCTACAGTCCTTCCAAGTTTTGACATCCTATAACCCTGGGAGTACAGAGGAGCCTAGAGGCATGTGTGAGTGAGAAAGGAGGGAAAGGAGAATACAATTATTCCTGCAGAACGTTGCCTTGCCCTGGGGAGGAAAGTGGGAAATCATAGATGCCATTGGATCTCATCAGACACGGGAGCATCCGGATCACCTGTTAGTTACTTATTTGAATCTAGGAAACTAATGAGCAGTTGCCAAAGCTACCTTCCTGCTAATGGTGTGCATTGTATTCCTGCTAATAAGCATTGATCGGCACCGCATTCAAATGCAAATCTAGATCGCTGTTTCTTACAAATAACTTTTTTGTTCTTTTAAAGGTAAGCCCTGGGGGACTGAAGAGTTTCAGCTTGATTGCAAATCTAAACTGGGGTTTGGAGATTTTATTCCTTCAATCCTTACCCCAAATTTGCACGCTCACCCCATTTTCCCAGAGTCATCAAAAAATGTCTTTTTGGAGTAGACCTTAAATTTAAAAGGAGATGGTGGTCTCAGATCTCGTTAGAAGTTGGTACAGGTTCTAACAACCTAATAAGAGGCTGTCTGCACTAGCAGTATTATGAAAAGACGCCCTGCTTTCCCACCTCTCTTGAATCTCGAGGTCTTACTATCTTGTAGTTTCCAAGTCTAAGAGTCTTTTATCTTATTCTTGATATCCATTGTTAAAAAACAAAATTCAACCCAATAAATCATGAATCAAGCAGTATCCAATCTGGCAGACAGAGAGGAGCCCGGAAGAGCTATACAAGGCATGAAATTTTGTGAACAGAAGGGAGCAGGAACAAGGAAGTTGTACTAGGCAAAAAGTGGATTGGTTATTGCAAGATCATTTACTTACAGGGGAGGGCAGGGATCTATCAGGCATGTTACTTAACTAATGCTGACCAGTCAATTTCTTTTTTTTTTTTAAATAGATCTTTATCAGAGTATAATTGCTTCACAATACTGTGTTAGTTTCTGTTGCACAATAAAGTGAATCAGTCATATGCATATACATGTCCCCATATCCCCTCCCTCTTGAGCCTCCCTCCTATTCTCCCTATCCCACCCTTCTAAGTCATGGCAAAGCACCGAGCTGATTTCCCTGTGCCATGCTGCTGCTTCCCACCAGCCAACTATTTTACATTCTGACCAGGCAATTTCTGATTGACTGGTTTAAGATTCCATTTCTGGGAGAGCTGAACCTGTAATTAAGTCTTGGTTTGGTGATACGGGGCTTAGCATAAGTGACTTCATTTGGAGACTCTTTACCTTAACACACATTATTGAAATCAATGCTTCAGAGAATAACTGTTCCCCTGCCTGCACTTCTCCTGAGCAATCAGGATCTAGCTCAGACACAGTGGGTGTTTAATGGTTGCCCATTGAGCATTTAATACATTTATGTGCAGCATAATGGCCCATTTCTGCTGCCATCTTTTATTCTTTCCATCCATTTCCTACATTCTACGGAATGTGACCTCCCAAGACTAATCCAAGTGCACAGAATCCAGTGCAATAGCTGAACTATTGGTCAGATTCATGAGGATATTTTTTCTTCAGAGCTGCAGAGGCTGCTAAGCCTGGCTGGCGATATAGGCAACTGCCAGGCTCTACAATTGAGTGGCCCCTGGGGGGAGGCTGGTTAAGTGAGTTCATCTCTCCTCTCCAGAACTGGTGCACTGGGACACAAGGGCTCAGGTCTGAGGAAGGAGGCAATATAAATAGGGCTTAAGGCACAGACTTAGCCACCAGATAGACCTGGATTTGAGGCTGAGCTCTGTCCAATAGCGGCTGTGTGACCTGGAGCTAGTTACTTAACTTCTCTGAGCATCAGTTTCCTCCTCAGTAAAATGGGGGTAATAAGAGTCTGTAGTGGATTGTTTACCATACCTTGAGTAGGTCACTTCCATAATCTAATTTTAGCCGTGTGCCTTGCTTTGACAAATGCGACACCAGCAAATGTGATGCAAGAAGAAGCTGGAGTTGTGCTTGCATACTAGGGCTTACTCTCTCTTGCTGTTGAGAACATTTTCACCACCATGTGAACAAGCATGGGCTGGCTGATGAGAGGCATGTGGCTGTCACCGCAGCTAATGTCAGGCCAACTGCCAGATATGTGAGTGAGGCCATCCTAGACTATCCAGCTACAGCCAAGCCAGCCCAAGTCAAAATAAACTCCCAGCAAACCCGTAGAACTGTGAGAAATAATAAGTGTTTCTTATTTTAAGACACTACCTTTGGGGAAGTTTTGTTACACAGCAGAAGCTGACATACACATTTTCTCACCCAGAGTGATGTTTGAACCTTGAATACATATACATAAAAAGTGCATCAACTAGTGCCTAACACATAATAAGTATTCAATCAGTATTCATCACATCATCTCTGAAGCCAGGATACTGAGAGTTTCTTGGAGGTGATCTTCACTGAAACAGAGGGGGCAAGGAAAGAAAGTCTGCTTTATTTAGCCAATGGACCAGAACCAGGACCAGACCTGGTTCTCTGGCACAGGGCGGCTCTTCTAGACCCTGCAAGATCACCACCAGTCATTGCTGATCGGCTCATATATGAGTATTTCATTCCAGTGCCATCTTGATGAGCTACATGTGCTGCAGGGTCAGTCAGGGGGAAGGAGGCAGGCCCTTCTACTCCAATGCCACCCACAAAATCCTGCCATCACCTATCCCAGACCCAATGAGTAACACACCCACCCACCCAGGTGGTCAACAAGAGCCGCTTCCCCGCTAGTCAACAGGTCTGGGGGAAATCTTGGCTACAGCGGATTCACACATGGAACATTTACACTTATACCCAAACTACAATACCTCCGAGCCTCCTGCCTGCACCCCGTTCCTGTGTCCAAGGAGCAACCTCACCTGCACTCACACACCAGTCTGAAAACACAAAAGTTGCCAAGTTCTTTCTCTCTCTGTTTCAGACTGAGATGCAGGAAGCCACATAAAGGAACGACTAGCTGACAGTGTCCCTCGTGAGAATGTCTGTGCTGGCACTGAGGTGCCACCTCCCAACGCTCACAAAACAAAGAGGTCTCGGAACTCCACACAGGGTAGATTCTGCACAGAACTGGCCCCTTCCCATCGCTGCATCATTGCAACTGCTTGTTTCCCCAACAGTAGCAAAGGCTCTCAGGAAAAACAGTTCTGCAGACAGCATCTTTGTAAAAGCCAAACATTGGAAACAACCCGATTGTCCCTCAACAGTAAAATGAGCTTAAAAAAAAAAAAGTGGGGCTTCCCTGGTGGCGCAGTGGTTGAGAGTCCGCCTGCCGATGCAGATGCAGGGGATACGGGTTCGTGCCCCGGTCCGGGAAGGTCCCACATGCCGAGGAGTGGCTGGGCCCGTGAGCCATGGCCGCTGAGCCTGTGCATCCGGAGCCTGTGCTCTGCAACAGGAGAGGCCACAACAGTGAGAGGCCCGCGTACCGCAAAAAAAAAAAAAAAAAAAAAAAGTGCCGTTAATTCACACAATGGATGGAATGCCAAGGAACATTGAGAATGCACAAACGCTCCGTACAAGAGCTTGCACACATTTCACAAATATGAAGTTAAGTGAAAGAAAACACTCACAAGAAAGTATTTTCAATACATCTATGCAAAGTTCAAAAACAAGTAAAATCAAGTGGCATGATTCAGGGATGAATTCTAAGGGGATAAAATAACAAAGAAAAGCAAGGGGCTGATTACCAAAAACGCAGGAACATTGTTTCCTTTTGGGGGTGGGGAGGAAAAGGTTTCAAAAGTAAAGAAGTATGTGCAGGCTCTTGGGGGCTGTTGTTCTAGTTGTTGATCTGGGTGGTGGTTACTTATATGGGTGTTTGTTATGTAGCAATTCCTCATGCTGTCCACTTACAGTTTATGAATTTTTCTATATGTGTGTTATATACCCCACCCACCCCCTAAAAAAAGATTTTGAAAAACAATTCTATAGCACATGTTCTTTACAATTCTCATGACAGAGGTTCAAACTTATGCCACGGAGTCCAGCAGATACAGATGCCATGTCATCCTTTCCTCACTCCCACTGTTCCTGCCTTGCCTCATGGGCTCAGATCCAGGATCCTAATACCTCCTTCCTAAGCCAGTTATACAGTAGGTTATACACTAATAGCTCCCATGACCATCGATGGATGCAAAGGGATATTGGTCATGGTGGTGATGGGAGTGGAAGGAGTTTATTTCTACCATAAGGTCTGAGCTCCTCTTCAGCCAACCAAAATGCCAGCAGTAGTTGCAGCAGGGTAATCGAGCAGGACCCTATAGGGTCTTCCCGAGACAGACCCCTCCCCCACACCCTTTGCTTTAGTTCCTCTCTGAAGTACCTAGATAAAAGTACCTGATGCGCACTTCCTGAGCTGTTTTACAGATGCTAACCCCCCGCCCCCCCGCAAATGGAAGAAATTAACTACTTGATGACCACGTGCACCTAGCTCCCAGACCTACTGGCACCTAAAGATTGATAATGTGAATCTCTGTGACACCGCCCTGTTCCCTCACCATCAACCAATCAGAGAATTGTGTATGAGCTGGTTACATACCCTGAGATGCCCCTCCCTCACCTGGCCTTGCTGAAACCTATCAGGGAGTTTGAGCTTTCTGGGCACTAGCAGTCTCAGACTTCTTGTATGGCAGCCTGCAATAAACACTGCATTTTCCTTCACACAACGGGGTGTCAGTAGATTGGCTTTATTGCCGAAGGGCGAGCGGACCCAAGTTTGGTTCAGTAACAGCAGCGGTAGCAATAATAGTAGCAATCTTCCGTGAGGATATGGACCCCACTTGGAACAAGGCTAGAACTTGCTTGTACATCCTAAGTTGGACAGCCAGCCACACTTGGTCCCCACTCAGCTTTACCTCGGCACATACTTCAACAGCGGGTGTGTGTTTGCAGGTCTGAAGAAGCGAGTATATGTTCTGTGCCCCATCGACCTAAAGAGAGGAGAACAGAGCCCAGAAGGACACCAGACTTTAGGGGAGGGCAGAGGAGAGAAGACCTCAGAGGAAATGAGAACAGCCAAGGTGTGGTGGCCAGGAAGCCCAGGAGGAGACAAGTATTGAAACGTGGAGTCAGGTTCAAATGCTGCAAGTCCTAGAAGACAGGTGGAGTCAGCCCAGACCCCAGGGCTGCGATTCCCTTTGATCTGTGGTGGCCTTGGCCTGCAGCGGCTTTAAGCTGGATTTTGGTTTCCCGGCCAGAGATTGAAGTCAGGCCACGCCAGTGAGAACCCTGAATCCTAACCACTAGACCACGAGGGCCAGTGGCCAGTGACAAGGCCCTGGCCCCGTCGGCTTTGTAGAAATGAATTTCCACAAAGAGATGGAAAGTAGTGAAACCAGTAAAGTATTTATTATTGAGGAAAAAGAGTGTGTGTGAATAGACACACACAGGCGGGTTCAGGAGAGAGTCGTGCCCTCGTGGTAGTTTGAATCACTTTTATGGGGCATTTCTTCTGGGTTTCCTCTGGCCAATCATCTTGCTTTGCCTGGCTCTGAGTCCATGTCTGGTTTAACTCAGGGTCCTCCCCTATGTGTGTTCGCATCTCTTAGCCAAGAGGGATTCTAGGGAAGAGGCCTATGGGTAGGTTGACATCACCTACTATGGGGTGACACCCCCTCCCTTTTTGACCCCCAAGGAGCCTTTCTGCGCCTGTGTAGTCGGGAAGGTCTCCTTGACCTCAAGAATGAGATATGTGGTCTCTTTATCTCTTATCTGGGCAGGGCTCAGCTCCTCTCTGCCCCTGCCATTATTGTTATCTTAAAGTGTCCGCTGGAGGCAAAGTCCAGCTATTTACCCTTTTCCTGTTGTTATTTCTGTCTGGAAGTGTAAACAAGAGACTGCCTGTAAATGTCTAACCTGGAGCCCATCTACCTCCTGCCTCACCTGCATCCACTATTTTCTATAAATTGTGCACATCTGTTCTAAAACTCCATGAGTCTAAATTACATTCTGAAAAATAGTTCTGGAAGGAGGAACACAAAACTACTCACCGTGGTTAACTTTGGGGACCAGGATGAGTCCAGTGAGGGAAGGACTCTCACCTTTTTACTTTCTATGCTTCTCAATTATTTTAATTTTTACAAGGAGCATTCATGCATTTGAAATTTTAAATGAAGAAAAGAAAATAGCCACATGTTAACTAATACTAGCCTAATGATGTCGGAAGAAGGGACCGGTAACACCTGGCAACAGAAGAGGAAAGAAAACCAGCTGGGGGTTGTTGATGGCAGATTGGGGATTCGACAGGTCAGGACTGAGGTGAGAGGTGGCCAAAGAGCACGTGGTGTGAGGTGACCTGGTCCAGGAACTGTACAGGTGGTGTGCTCTGCCCCCTGCTGGAAATACAACAGCAGGAGCAATTCCTGGTTAGGTGTTTTTAGCAGGCTCCCCCAGCTATCAATGATCTTGTAAAGATGGGCAGGAAATGAAGACCAAGGAAGAGGGTGATGATATTTGGGTTCTCATTAGTCCCTGGGGGCTCGGGACGTATGCCTGATGGCAGCTCACTTTGCGGGCAGCCTTCCCCCAGAGGCAACTGGAAATGAGGAGGAAACTGCTCTCCACCCACCCACACCCACCCCCAAGGCAAGACAAACACGTCCAAGAAAGAACCCAGAGCAGAGAACAGAGGCGGGATGGAGGTAACAGCAGAAGGTTAATTTAGTCTGGGCTTCTCTGGTGGCGCAGTGGTTGCGAGTCTACCTGCCGAGGCAGGGGATACGGGTTCGTGCCCCGGTCCGGGAGGATCCCACATGCCGCGGAGCGGCTGGGCCCATGAGCTATGGCCACTGAGCCTGCGTGCTCTGCAACTGGAGAGGCCACAACAGTGAGAGGCCCACAAAACAAACAAACAAACAAAAAAACCTCTGCATTGGCACCTTCTCCAAGAAAAGGTATAACTTTGCTTAAGCAAGCACAAAACCCTTAATCTTCCCAAATGTATTGCTCCTGTAGAATCTCCCTGCTCCGTAAAGGGCACCATTCTCTGACCAGATGCTCACGTCAAAAGCCTGCGAGCCATCTTTGATCCTTCTTTTACCTTACGTTCCAGCCATGAGCATGTTTTGTGGACACCCCCTCCAGGATATGTCCCCTACCTTTCTAAATCTAACCGCCACTGTCACCATCCTAGTCCAAGTCCCCCTCTTCCTGTCTGGTCTTCCTGCTTCCACTCTTTTTTTTTTTTTTTTTTTTTCAGTGGCAGGTCCCTAGGATTCCCCAGACCTGCAGAATCATGATTTCTAAAGAAAAGCCCCCAGCAACTCTACTCCAATAAAAGTTAATTTTTAAAAAAAGAAAGAAAATCCCCCAAGAAGCCGCATTTTAAATAAATCCTTGGGTAATTCTTTTATTATGATGATTAAATACAATAACATAAAATGTACCATTTTACGGTTTACAATTCAGTGGCATTAGATGCTTTCACAATGTTGTACAAACTTCACCACCATCTATTTTCAGCACTTTTTTCATCACCCCAGTGGAAACCTCATACCCGTCACGCAGTCAGAATCCCTTCTTCCTGTCCCCAGACACAAATCTGCTTTCTGTCTCTATGGATTTAGCAACTCTGGACTTTTCATACAAATGGAATTATACAATATGTGGCCTTTTCTGTATGGCTTCTTTCACTTAGCATAATGCTGTCAAGATTCATCCATGTGGTAGCATGTGTCAGTACTTCACTTCCTTTTATGGCTGATATGTGGAAATATCACATGTTGTATATTCATCTTTTGGTAGACATTTGGGTTGCTTCTACTTTTTGGCTATTGTGAATAATGCTGCTAGGAACATTTGAGTACAAGTTGTTGTTTTGTTTTGTTTTGTTTTAATTAATTTATTTATTTTTGGCTGCATTGGGTCTTCATTGATGCACATGGACTTTCTCTAGTTGCAACGAGCAGGGGCTACTCTTCGTTGCAGTGCACGAGCTTCTCACTGCAGTGGCTTTTGTTGCGGAGCACGGGCTCTAGGTTCACGGACTTCAGTAGTTGTGGCACGCGGGCTCAGTAGTTGAGGCTCATGGGCTCAAGAGCACAGGCTCAGTAGTTGTGGCACACGGGCTTAGGTGCTCTGCGGCATGTGGGATCTTCCCAGACCAGGGATCGAACCGGTGTCTCCCGCATTGGCAGGCAGATTCTTAACCACTGCGCCACCAGGGAAGTCCCTGAGTACAAGTTTTTGTTTGAACATGTTTTCAGTTCTTTTGCGTATACACCTAGAAGCGGAATTACAGGGCCATATGGCAATTCCATGTTCAAGTCATGGAGGAACTGCCAAACCCTGCTTCCATTCTGCCCCCTTATTTATTTTCCACGCAGCACCCAAAGTGACTTCTTTAAAATTTAAAACAGATCATGTTACAATCCCACTTAAAACTCTCCAAATGGCTTCCCATTTCTCTTGGAATAAAATCCAAGCTCGTTATACTGACCTATATACTATGGTCCCTGCCCCTCTTTCCAATGCATCTCTTAACTCTCTGTCTTCACTTCTAAACGCTTTCTGTTCCTGCCTCAGGACCTTTGCACTTGCTTTACCCTCTGGCTGGAGTGCTCTTCCTCCTAATCTTTCCATGGGAAACTTGCTCTCAGCCTTGAGGCCCCTCCTCGAGCATCACCTCCTTAGAGAGGCCTTCACTTACCACCTTATCTGAACTAGCCGCACCCCACCCTCAATTGCTGCCTATAGAATCACTCCGGTTTACTTTCTTTACAGCACTGACCCCTATCTGAACTTAACTCTTTAATATATGTTTGGTTGTATTGTCTGCCTCCCTCTCTAGAATATGAGCTCCATGACAGTGGAACTTTTTGTTTTGCTAATCCCTATAACACCTGCTTTCAGCTCAGTGCCTGGCAAGCCAGAATGTTAATGAATATTAGTAATTAATTAAGGAATCATTCTCTCAAAACTGAGTCTGAAAATTTTGCTCGGAGTTAGGAAAGAGATTGATAGGGGTTTCAATGAGAAATGGATGATCCGAGTATTAAATTAAATAATTTTGTGAATTACAGTTGTGCTGGGAAGTGACAAGCAGACCTCTTGAATATCAACTTAGTATTCACTGAAGTATAATTATGAGAATTCATATATAAAATTGAAGGAAAATCAGGAAGAGTGTTTAATTAAAAGAAACACTTATGTGATTGGAAACCAGCAATTTCCCAACAGACAGAATAGCTTAATAATTAAGAGTAAGCACCATGGACTTCACCACTTAGTAGCTCCATGACCTTGAGAATATTACTTCACATTCATACATAATTAAATGTGGGCTTAATTAAAAAATACCTAACTCCAGCTTTATTGGAAGAATTAAATGAGGTAATGCTTGGGACTTCCCTGGTGGCGCAGTGGTTGGAAATCTACCTGCCAATGGAGGGGACATGGGTTCGAGCCCTGGTCTGGGAAGATCCCACGTGCCACAGAGCAACTAAGCCCGAGTGCCACAACTACTGAGTCTGCGCTCTAGAGCCCGTGAGCCACTACTGAGCCTGCGTACCACAGCTACTGAAGCCCGCGTTCCTAGAGCCCGTGCTCCACAAGACAAGCCACTGCAGTGAGAAGCCTGCACACCGCAACAAAGAGTAGCCCCTGCTTGCCGCAATTAGAGAAAGCCCATGCGCAGCAACGAAGACCCAATGCAGCCTAAATAAATGAATAAATAAATAAATCCCCAAAATAAATAAATAATAAATGAGGTAATGCTTGTGAAAGGTTTAGCTCATTAAGTAGCCATTATTATAATTATGCCTTTATAGCTACAATTTAGTAAAAATATAACAATTCAAATGGCATAGTTTAGAGTGATGTAACCATTAGAAAACTTTGGTAATCACTGAAAAAGAAACTGTAAACTCTATATTATGACCATAGGATATGTGAACTCACCATTCAATTCCTTTGAACACTTGTCTTTATCTGTTTATACACATTTTTACAAATGGGGTTATAATGTATATATTGTTGTCTTTTAATGACAGTAAATATTCATCTATAGCATCATTTTTAAATTTTATTTATTTATTTATTGGCTGTGCTGTGCGGCTTGCAAGATCTTAGTTCCCTGACCAGGGATTGAACCTGTGCCCCCTGCAGTGCAAGCGTGGAGTCCTAACCACTGGACCCCCGGGGAATTCCCTATAGCACCATTTTAAATAGATAAATACCACCTCATTTTATGAATATGTATTATTTTTAACCAGTCCCATTATGGTGGCTTCATTCTTCTTCAGTTTAGCTAAGCTGGAACTACATTTCCAAGAGTTGCCTTCCCTATAGTCTGGGTTACAGTTGGCCATGAGAAAAATGTATGCAGGACTGGGCAGGCAGAAGTGAAGGAGATGTCTTTACGCTCTGAAGGTCAGAGTAGGGCACTGTTGCCCCTCACACACGTTGCGGCTGATCTGCTGTTTCACCTTGTCCATGTGGGGCAGCAGCCAGGCCTGCGGCTCCTCCAGCAACTCTGGGTCTCCTTTGGCTTCTCCAAATCCTGGGAGATGCATGTGATGGGTGCCTGCCCATTACCCACATCATCAAGGCTGCAGGTGGTAACAGGTTCCACTCTGTCCTCACAAGCTCCTGTTCATCTTTGCATTCGCCGACTTCATGTATATTTTTCCTTCCCAACTGTTGACATCAGGCCCAACACCAGAATTCAGAAAAGCCACCCCCTTACATACTGACTACTGGACCACTGATGACCTGTTCCCGCAGATGTGCAGGGTCTAATCTCTATACTAAGTTCCTTAGTCCCTTTCACCCTTCGTGGTTCTGCTTCTCTGACCAAACTCTAACTGAATCCTGTCTCTGTTCATCGGGTTCTCTGGGAAGCAGACACTGTTACGGACTTAGGAGTGCAGTTGGGAGTAACACCTGGGAAGATAAAACAATGAAGAAGCAGGATTGGCCAGAGAGAGCCTCAGATCGCAATGCAGACTTGGCACAGGTTCAGCCAGGTCAGCAGGGAGCTCTGGAGCAGAGTTTCCGGCTAGAGGAGTCCCGTGGATGAGCAAAACTCGCCAGGCTCTTGCACCTTGCTCAGTCCTCAGCCAGGGCTGTCTCAGAAGAACGTGGCCTCTGCGTGAGAGTACAGCGGATCCTGAACAGGTCAAAGGTGGAATCTGCCAGCTCCAGCACTCCTTGCAGTGAAGGACAAGTGCATTCTTGAAGGGACACCCCAGAGGCTGCCCCGCCCACAATCACACAGTTAATTGACTCCGGTTTTTCACGTTGTTATAAACAATAGTTAGGTAAATAATCTAGCAGGTCGATCTTTTTGCACATCCATACGTATTTACTTAGGATTAATTCCCAGGAATGAGAGTTCTGGGTCAAAGCATAGGCCCAGTTTTGAGGCTTTTGATTTATAAAACCAGAGTGATCTTCAGAAGAATCAGGGTTTTAATTAGAATTTAATCAACATTGAGGCTGAACATTTTTATATGACTTTGGACATTTGTATTTCTTTAAAAAAATTTCTTGTTCATATCTTTGCCTATATGATATTCATCCTTTTTAAAGGATTTGAAAGAGCTATTTATATGTGAAAGATTCTGACCCCTTGTCTGATATGTATAACGCAAATGATCCTTCTGTTTGTCCTTTGTCTTTAACTTTTTTCATGTTTTTTTGGATACACAGAATTTCTTATATATTTAATACTATTAATAGTTTCCTTGGTGATTATTCTTAGAAAAGCCTTGGCCACTCAAGATTACATTAATATTCAATTATATCCTTTTTTAAACCATGATGTTTTATTTTGTGATCTGATTTGGGGGGGTCTAATATATAAATATATAATGTTTTATCATACTGTATAAACTATGTGTGTGTGTGTGTATGTGTGTGTGTGGGCGTATAGCTGTCCTTTCTTTTTTTGTACCTTGATCTTTCTGTAGCAATAGCCCAACTGTTTGAATTATTTTGGTTTCACAATAAATATTAACTAACATATAGTTAAGCATACACAAATATATTAAGCATCACGTGTGTTAAGTATTTAACAACTTTGTTTTAATTATTTCGGTTTCATGATAAATGCTAACTGGTAAGGTAAGACCCATCTTAAAATTTTTTTTTTTTTAAATGTCTACTTCTCTTCCCTGTAAGGTTATGCATCTGTTCCTATATCCACGTGTGGCAAGTAAAAGACGGCCATAAATTCTTTAATACTCCTCCCCTCCAGAGAGAGAATCTGTCTCCCCTTCTCTTGTGGGCTCTGTGACTGGTTTGTCCTGACACACTATGGCAGAAGTGATGTTGGGCCAGTTTCCCCGGCCTGGGCTTTTCCACTTCCTGTCTCTTAGGACACTGTCTTTCAAGCCCTGAGCTGCCATGGAGGAAGTCCACAACCTTCACATTGCCATGCCAGAGAGCCCAGACTTCAAAGCATCCCCACCAAGGTGCCACACCTGTGAGTAAAGCCAGTTGGACACTCCAGACCAGCCCGTGTGCCAGCTGAACACCAGAGTGGATTCAGTCAACACCACGTGCTGCAGAAGCGTTGCCCAGCTGAGCCCTGCCTGAATCCCTGAACCACAAAATCATCAGGTATAATAAAATGGTGGTTGTTTTAAGCTAAGTTTTCAGGTGATTTGCTACACAGCAATAGAACATCATATGATAGAACATCATGACTCCCTATGGGAGGAGTAGACTTTCCTGCTCTGTTGACTTCAAGTTAGACTGTGACTTGCTTTGGCCAATGGTATCCAAGTAGACAAGACATATGTCAGGTCTGCACAGAAACGTAGCCACGTTTCCTGCAGCTCTTTTGCTGTCCCTCTGCCATGTGGCATGTCCCTGACAGGGGCTGCTCCTTCAGCCTGGGTCCTGCAGCACGAAGGCATGTGGAGCAGAGAACAGCTGACCCACAGCTAACAACATACAGTGTAAGCAGGGAATAAACTCTTGCTGTCTTAAGCCATGAAGATTTAGGTGTTGTCCACTATCACAGTCACACTTAGAATAATATACTACACAGCTGTGATTTCTCTCCCCTTTCATCATTATTGGGAAAGACCATTTCCCATGATGAAGTCTGAAGATGTCAGATATTCATTTTCCCAGCCTCCCTTACAGCTAGAGGTGTTCTTGTTCTGACCAATGACAAGTAAAGGGCACTCTATGAGTGGGATATAGTTTGGGGAAATATTTTCCTCAGCAATCAAGGTAGACAGACACAAAAGGCATTATCTTTAGCTGCCCTGGCCACCCACCTGTTCTAGACACTATTCCTGTGAGGGTGTGTTGGCTAGAGCCACAGCAGCCATCTTGTAACCACGAGTCAACAAACCTGAGAATTAAAAGCCAATATGCTGAGGAATGGAGGGTTAACAAGATCTTGGATCTTTAATAAAATTGTTGAGCCACTCAACATCTCTAGGACTGCCTACCACCAAAAACATCTTATAATATGAGACAATTGTCTCAATCGTGTAAGCCACTGTTAGTTGGTAATTCTGTTTTTTGTAGCCCAAAACAAAACCAAAACAAAACACTTAACTAGTGTACAGTTCTCTGTTGATTTTGCCTTCCCAGAACCAGCACGCAGCCTTTTTCTTCTGGCAACAGCATTCTGATTTTCTTTTAAGGAAGCGATACCACACACACACACACACACACACACACACACATTTTACGCAGGATTTGGTACAAGTGAGATTGCAATCTCCAGCTCCTGGGGTGAGCATGTCACCAGTCTGGCCAATCAGAGTGGCACATCCACCCAGCTATAGCGAGGTTTACTTCTTTAAGCTGAGGTTCACTTCTGTGTCTTTTGGCAAAGCTATTGGGAAAGAGAGGCTCCCTTTTCATTGGGATTGCTGCTGGGGAATGAAACCAACACAGAGAAAAGCAGAGTGCAGAGTGAAAAGACGGATTTCTGATGACATCAATGAGCCTTTGGAACTGTCCTTTGCCAGGTCTACCTTTGGACTTTCCGTTCAGTTATATGAACCAACAAACTCTTATTCTTTCATAAGCTGGTTACAACAGAAAGATTCCTGACTGATACAGACCAGAGTCCTGGTTTACAGGTAGGGCCAAGGGGCCTCAGCTGAAGTAAAGCAGGTTGGGGGGCAGGGTGACATAGGGGAAGGACAAGACATAATAACTCTACGAGGTACTGCTGTTATCTGTCTCTTTCATGGATGTTGGAGGCTGACGCATTGAAGGGTAAAGTTCCTTACCCAAGGGCATTCAGTGAGTAATTAAAAGGGTCCAGGTTCAATCTCAGGCTTAATAGAACTCCAAAACTCAACTTAATTTTATTGAACCACACTGATTCTCAGGGTAGCTCTATAACCAAGAATCAAGTCTATATAATGCCTCATAAACATCAAGAAGAGTTTTATTGGTGTTGGCTGGGCGGGGCAGAGGACAACTCATAGTCTCCTTCTATTGTATTTGAGAGTCAAGTTCAGCATTCTTCATTATTTTCCTGATTAGCCATAATTACGTTTATACAACATTACTACTTAAGTGCTACTCCCCAGGGCTCCTACACACGCTCTCTCAGGTTCAGTCACCTTGGCCAGGAAAGGGGCTTCTGGAATTCCCATCTTATTTTCAGGATATGTAGATGGGTTCTTCCAGAAAACCCCAGGTCAGCAAAAGACCTTCGCAGCAGCCCTGGTGGAACAAGTGGGGGCAGCGCCAGTGCGTGCCCCACACCTCTCTGGGAATCGCCTCTCAAGTGAGGATCCAGGCACCAGGCCTTCAGCCCCTCCCTTGACGACTCTTGCCATCTGAGCCCAGCAGGTAGGCAAGTTCACAGGCCCCGTTTCCAAGCTCACAGTCTTACCAGGTCTGGACACAAATGTCAGCAAAGGGCTGTTGCTCTTAACATTTCCAGCTCTGTAATAAATCATCTGTTGTAACGCCTTGCTACTTGTCCCTGGACCTGCCCTGGTGAGTGGACTCCAGTTCAGTGCCCAACCTTTACCAAACCCAAGCCAACCGACCAGCCGGCCCGAGAAGCGGGATGCCCAGCCCACCGATGGCCGCCTCCAAGATGGTCCCTGGACCCAGGACTACTGCCTTCCAGTTCCCCCAGCCAGTGGATCCCAAAGTGTAGGAAACACAGCGCTCGTGTACCCAAGATGATTTTCAGAGGTAACCCCACAGTTCTAAATAACCCCAAATCACACAACGAAAAGGTGATGCTCTATCCTTCAGATCACCACAGACGAGCTGTGTTTCAGGCAGGTTTGTCTTTGACAGCACTTGCTAATCTCTCTTCTTGACATTTGTTTGTTTGTTTGTTTCTTTGTATGTATTTTGTTTACGGCAGTTTCTAATTTACAGGAGTGAGATTCAGTTCCTTTGTGAGCTCAAATACATAAATTTTTAAACAAGTCGATTCAGACAAATAATAAGTAAATAATGGCACAGCTCGTAGAGACCGTACGGCAACGACAACGAGGGCGGTAGACAAACCGCTGCATCTGGCAACTGCTAACGACAGCACAGGGCCCCCACCGGTGTCATCAGAGCCCCCACCCCCAGAACAAATCCATAGGCAACTCTGTCGGGGTCGGTATCAAGAGGGTGAGGTTCAGACAGTTTATACCACAGCAGCCAGACGGATGCCTCGCCCTCCTGCCTGACAAAGGTCTCCAACCTCCTAAGCTCGGTGGGATCCTGAGGATTTCATGCTGAGAAAAAGTGGGGGCAGTGCGCTCCCTCACCCACCAGAACAGCAAGTAGAGGCTGGGGGATCCCCCAGGCCCTCCAGGGACCCTTATTCGGTCAGAAGCGCTACTCACTGGCACAGAGCAGGTGTGGACCCAGAGCCTATGGGCCAGTGTTATGCCGGTGCCTTGTGGTTGTGGGAGAACATCTCACTGGTAGCTGTCACTGGGAGCCTGGCCGGAAGCTTTTTTTTTTTAATATTTATTTATTTAGTTAGTTAGTTGCACCTGGTCTTAGTTGTGGCTCGCCAGCTCCTTAGTTGTGGCATGTGAACTCTTAGTTGCGGCATGCATGTGGGATCTAGTTCCCTGACCAGGGCTCGAACCCAGGCCCCCTGCAATGGGAGCGCGGAGTTTTATCCACTGCGCCAACAGGGAAGTCCTGGCCAGAAGCTTTAGGTCAGCGTTTCTAAAAGTTTAGTCTTTGGACCTCTAACATCAGAATCACATATTAAAAATATAGATTTCCCTGGAGACTCAGGAGCTCTCAAATGGGGCCAAAGCGTCTGAACTTTTTAATCAGATGATATTTACTGTCAGGAAAATTTGAGAAACACTGTAATGGGGAAAAGACCACGGATAAAGATTCATTCCCTCTCTCACTGTCCCTCTCCCCTATTTCTCTCTGTACACAAGTCTCCCTCCACAGTGCCTGGAAAACATAGCTACTCAGTGAGGTTTACACCTTCCCCCCACCTTTACTTGGAGCCAAAAACTAAACAAACATCTCTCAATCAAAAAGTCTCTGCTCATGTAAAAATGCTGACAAAAACTCAACATTTCATAAGCAATCCAATATCCTCCTTGCCCCCTCCCCTCAACTGCGAGCCTCACCTGTCAGAATCATACGATCAAAATGCAAAAGTCGAAGCGGGGCTGATGTGCCACCCCAGACAACTTCATGTTCCTAGAGCCCCAAAGGTGCACAGTCTTTACATGGCCTCAAACTCCCTGGACTTGGAAAACACCAGGAGCTGTACAGTCACCTAACACGGTGCTCCCTCTGAGTGTCCCACTGAGGACCTGCAACCACAGAGGACTGTGAGCTTGTGTTCTGGAAGGTCTAGCACGTCTCAGGTTGAGTTTCTCCAGAGCGTCCTGAGACAACGCTTTGACAGCTAGCTGTTTACATGTGAGGTGATGCAGGAAGCATTGACAGGGGAAAAGGGAGACAGGATAGAAGGAGCCAAACAGGGTACCATACCAAGCAGGTTAATACCGCAGGCAGCTGGGGCTCAGACCTGCTGGAGATTTCTGAGAATGAAGAGAACTTGCCCCTGTTGTCCCACCTGAGGGGTGAGGAAGCGAGTATTTATCCTCCAGTTTCCATCTGTCATTGGTTGAGAGCTGCTTCCACAGACATTGGCTCCCTGGCACTTCCACCTGCCCCTCACAAAGGCTGAGCACATGCCTACGGCAGGCAAAGCCCTTGGGCAGTGTCACCCATGCTTGCAGGAAGAAGCCGTCGAGGTTGCTCAAAAAATTAAAAATAGAACTACCGTATGATCCAGCAGTCCCACTTCTGGGTGTATGTCCAAAGGAAATGAAATCACTATCTTGACGAGATATCTGCACTCCCATGTTCTTTGCAGCCTTATTCACAATAATCAACCCAAACGTCCATCAACAGATGAGTAGATAAAGAAAGTGTGGTATACGCATAAATGGAATATTATTCAGTCTTTGAAAAGAAGGAAATCCTACCCTTTGTGACAACATGGATGGACCTGGGAGACATTATGCTGCATGAAATTAGTCACAGAAAGACAAGTGCTTCATGATTCCTCTTCTATGAGGCATCTAAAATAGTCAAGTGTGCAGAAGTAGTCAATGGAATGGTGATTCCCAGGGGATGGGGGGAAGGGGATATGAGAACCTGTTGTTCAATGGGTAAAAGTTACAGTTATACAAGATGAGTAAGTTCCAGAGATCTGCCATACGACAGAGTGCCTAGTCAACAGTAATACTGTGTACTTAAACATACGTTAAGCATGTTAGGTCTCATGTTACATGGTCCTACTACACATGTTAAAATAAACCTAGAAAACAAAGGGACACAGGAAAGTTTTGGAGATGATGGATATGTTTATTACCTTAATCATGGTAACGGTAATACAAGTGTATACACATGTCCGAACTCACCAAATTGGATACATTAATTATGTGCAGTTTTTTGTATACCAATTATATCTCAATAAAGCTGGGGGAAAAGTCATTGACATATACAGTAATGGTGAATGCCGAGCAGCTGATGTGCTGATAAATGTTTAAAAACAGGCTCTCCTAAGCAGAAAAGTGCTGGACTATTGCCTGCCAATGTCTATGGTGTAAATATTCCCACCGCAGCAATTTCAAGCTACCAAGGCTGACATCACTGAAAGCAGACTTAGGAAGATAGAAGCACAATTGGCTCCCGATGTGTCTTGTATCAATGTGTTGATACAAGACAACTCCAGCACAGGCCTCGGAAGGGATATGAGCAGGGTACCGACAGCATCTCCTTTACGTATAGCCAGAGTGCTTTGCTACAGACATAGAATCTCATGATGTTATGTGACTTTTACACTCTCTTCTGTGATATGCCAATGCTTGAACATCTTACCGTGAAACAAAATGAAAGTACTCTCCAAACCTTTTAATTATTTCATACTCTAGGAAGGTATGTCTTCTTTATTATTTTTACATCACCTCTTCCCCCACTACCCACCTTCATCAGTGAAAACCCACTTAAGAAGCCAGACTTCAAGGATCCCTCCATTTGGTCAACCTAACACTAATGGATATCTTGTTTTGCCTGACCAGCATCATTTCCCCTTCTGATAATAGCCCTGCATTTTCCTTTAAGCAACCATCCCTTACCCCATCTTGAGTCCTCCTCAGGCCTTACTTCCTGGCTCTAGCATTTAGCACATGACACAGTCCTGGCCAAACAGAAAGTTCCATTCCCCTGGAGAAAGGACAAGGTTCCGGGGGGGCTAATGAGACTCTTTGCTTGGAATTATTGAACAAGAAAATCTCTTCCCTCTGCATTACTAGGCTAGTAGGACGGAAGCCTGGAACTGCTGGTGGCCATCCTCCACTACAAGGAAAGAGCCCACCTGAGAACGAATACAACACAAAAGAAAGCTGAGATGAGAGACAGAGAATAACTGAGTCCTGATAGCATCATCTTGGTCCTTGGATTCAGCTGTGCCTGAGACACTTCCAGACCTTCCCAGTTTTCTGGATACTTCCACACTTTTTCAATACATGAGCCCATAAAATTCTTTTTTAACTGAAATCCCTTTGATTTGGGTTTTCAGTCACTTGCAACCAAAAATTTTCTGGCTGATTCACAGATCTGAGATCAAATGAGTTGGTAAACACCCCTCCAAGCTTTTCTCCTTGGTCCTAGTTAGAGCTCAGTGTTCAAGTAAGAATACAGTTCACTGGGGCTGGGCCTCCATGAGGAGGAGTCCCAGGCAGAACTGGTCCATGTAAGCTACCCATGGCACAAAGGGCGTCACTTCAGGATCCGGATGCTCATTTTCTGCTCGATGTTCATCTTCTCTAAGGACTGCGGGGAGACGGGTGGTAGTCAAGAGGCTTGAATTCCAAACCTCTATGCTTCCAGCCTCCTCTCCCATCCCCCAGGCCCCATGATTCCCTGGGGGACCCCCTCTCTTTCTGCCATCCTCCTTCCAACTTCATTTCCCATGTCCACCTGTCCTAGGGACTCCTGGTCTCAACTTCCCAGGCCTGAGGGCATCCTGACCTTGGCGAACTCCAGGAAGGACACAGCGCCATCCCCATCTTCGTCGGCTTCCTGCACTGTGCGGTCGGCAATGCTCTCCAGCTGCTCTTCTGTCACCTGTACCCCAACCATCAGCCGGAGTACCTGGGTGGTGGAGGAAGAGACAGAGACAGCCATAAGGAGGAGGCGCAGAGACTACTGACACCATCCCCCAAACCTTGTCCGCATCACCCCAAATGTTAGTGCCAATTTTGTAATCCACCCCTCATTCATTTTCCCCCGATTCCAGTCACTTCCCACCACAGCCCCCAATAATTCCCCCATTGCTTCTCCATCCAACCCCCCCATCTGTCATTCACTATCCCACTCTCATCTCAATAATGTGACCAAGTTCATTACTCAAGCCCAACCTTAGAACCCAATCTCTGCCTATCCTCCACCCCATCCCCCATCTCATCCTCCAACTAGTCCCAAATCCATCCCCCACCTCATCACATCTATCCCAGAGTTTCTCAGTCTCAGCACTATTGACATTTGGGGCCAGATAACTCCTTTCGGTGGGGGGAGGGGTATTGTACCCCTGGTACCCAGGGTACCACCCTGGGTATTGTAAAATGTTTAGCAGTGTTCCTGACCTCTACCCACTAGGTCCCAGGAGCACCACCCCGTCAAACAAAAAGGTCTCTACATATTGCCAGTGTCATTCAGGGGGCAAAATCACCCCCAGTTGAGAGCTACTGATCTATTTCCAACCTCATACCCAAATGTTCCCCATCCCATCTCCCAACGAACCCACACTCCAACCCCACCCACTCCTATTCCCCGCCCAACACCCCAGTCATCTGCATCTCCCACCCACCAATCATCCCTCCATCGCCCACAGCCGTTCCGTTCTACCACACCCCCCTTCCCTTGGGTTCTTCCAACCTGGAGCATCTCATGCCTGGAGATCTTTCCATCTCGATCCAGGTCATAGAGCTGGAATGCAACTGGGAAGAGAGTGAAGGGGAAAAAGGAAGGTGGGTTTTCCCTGCTTCTCTTCCCTCCCAAGTTCACCTTGGAGGAGTGGGGGGTGCGGGGGGCACCAATGGGCCCACACAGGGAGTGGAAGGTGCCTGGGCCCTCTCAACGGGTATGGTCAATCTGGGGTCTCACTCGGGTAGGGGGCACAGACTCACAGCGAAGTTTGTTCATTCTGCTGTTGAGGGGCTCGGGTTCCTGGGGGTCCCGGTTTCTGAGGTCCTCAACATCTACAGGTCGAAAGTGAGCCAGGACTCTGACAAAGCCTGGGAAGTCCAGTTGCAGACTCCTGGGGGGTGGGGGGAGGCAGGCAATGGTGCAGGCGCGGTGGTCGCCGTGGCCCTGCCTCTGCCTCAGTTGCTAACCTCCCCCGACAAGCTCTCACCCCCACCTCCCCACCCGCGGCGAGGCTCACCCGTCAGGGAAGAAGCTGTCTATAATGCGGTCTCCCAGAGGGTTCACGGCCAGCGCCCCGATCTCCTGCAGATCTACGCGGCTGGAAAGTCAAAGTTTAAGGGGGGGGGTGAGGCAAAGACGGAACATGGTCAAGGAGGGGACGGGGTCTGAGAGGCAGAGGTGAGAGGTCAGAAGGCCAGCTCCGGCTCACCTGAGGTAGCCCTTCTCATTCTTGTCAAGCGCTCGGAACCGGTGGTAGAGGCGGAGCAGACTGGCCTGCGAGACTGCGGGGACGGAGGCGGACGGTGACTCCCCGAGGACTCTGGGGACGCGGCCGAACCCCGGGGCGCGCTCCATGCCCAAGGCGGCCGCGGGGGTTGGGCGGGGGGCGGGGGGCTGGCTGGAGGGAGGCTCCACTCGGGCCCCGGGGCCGAGCGGGCGGGGTGCGACCCGGGAGGTCCGGGAGACCCAAAGAGACCAAAGCCACCCCTCCATCCGCCTCCGGTCCTGCAGGCTGCCTCGACCCCGGCTGGAGGCTACCTGGGTGCCCGCAAGCCCGGAGCCGGGACCCCTGAGTGAACGCGCCCCACGCCCGCGAACCAGGCCGCTAGGGTCTTCTAGGTTCGCCCGGCCCCGGGACCCTCCCCCGAAGCCCCCCGGAACCCTACCGGGTCCCCGGGCGCTATGCGCCGCACTCACAGCCGGTCTCCCGCTGGATGCTGTCCACGTCGGGGATCCTGGCGGCGCGGGAGCTGCGGGAGCCCATGGCCGAGCTGCGCCGGGGCCGGCGTCCTCCCCTCCCGCCTCGCAGGCGCGGCCGCCTGGTGGCCCCTGGGCCGAAGGCCACAGCCCTGGCGGGGAGCCAGGCTCCTGAACCCCGCCGTTCCTCGCCTCCCACCCGCGACCCGGGCGAATAGAAAACCGTGCCAGTGTGGCGGGGTCAGCGGGGCGGGAGCGAAGAACGCGCAGTTGCATCCCGAGACTCCGAGGTCGGGCGGGGAGGGGAGGGGAGGGGCTGGGCTGGGCCGGGTCCGCCGGCCGCGAGTCCCCGTTCCCACTCTGGCCCCGGCACCGACCCGCCTCCTCCCGCCCGGCCCAGCCCTCCCTCCCGGCCCTGGGCCTCCCGGGTGCCGCCGAGCAAGGCTCGAGCGAGGTCCGCCCTTCTTCATCTGGAGACAGAATCCAAGCCCTTCTGGGAAGTGAGTGACGGGTGGGCAGGGGAGCTAGACGCATTCGTCCCAATCCAGGATGGCCCCAGCCTGGGGCCCCCTCGGGCCTGGAGGCAGAGGCCTTGAAAGAGTCCCAAACGGGGCTGAAGCGAGGAGGGTTGGGAGGCAGAGAGCAAGGGCTGGTTTAAGTGGAAGGAGCGCCGGGTTTGAAAGACTTGGATTGGAATCCCAGCTATGCTTCTCTCTCTGGACAAGTCAGCGTATCTTGGTTTCATCGCTTTCGTTTGGTCCACACAGCCTTGTTGTTTAATTGAGTCAATGCTTAAAAATCTGGATGTTGAACCCCAAATCCCAAATTCCTGGCTTCTGAAAAATCAGATCTGACACCACTAGGCCCGCAGTCCTGCCTGGCGCCGCTTGGGGGCAGCTGGGAACAGCTGCCATGTGTAGAGGGGGCATCCTGAGGGGTCCTCTTGCTATAGTCCCCAGCCAGCCCGGCTGCTCCCTTATGAGCCCTATTGGGCTCTGGTAGAAGCTCCAGCTAAGGGACTGACAGCCCTCCGACCAGCCCTCAAGCACCAGGGGAATCCACATACAGCCTGAGGGAGCGTTACAAACCTCACCGTCACCAACCTTTACATAATAATGACAATGACAGCAAGGGCTCTCATTTTTCTGAGCACTCACCATGGGCCCTGCACTTTGCTATCCCTTTTAAGTGCATTAACTCACATGCTTGCTACACGGCCATCTTCCCACTTTTCTGTGGTGGAGGCTTGCCATCGCTTGAAATAGCTGTGGACTGTCATAAAGCATGTATCCTCCATGGGGGTCACATGACCCCCAAGGGGCAAAAATCTTCTTTTTATGTATGAAACACAGACACACATATAACACATAAATAGATATATATCTGTAGTATTAAAATTTCATGGGAGGGACTTCCCTGGTTAAGTGGTTAAGAATACGCCTGCCAATGCAGGGGACATGGGTTCGAGCCCTGGTCCGGGATGATCTCACATTCCACGGAGCAACTAAGCCCGTGCGCCACAACTACTGAGCCTGCGATCTAGAGCCCGCGAGCCACAACTACTGAGCCCATGCGCCACAACTACTGAAGCCCGTGCGCCTAGAGCCCGTGCTCCCCAACAAGAGCAGCCACCGCAATGGGAAGCCCGTGCACCGCCATAAAGAGTAGCCCCCTCTCGCCGCAACTAGAGAAAGCCCGCGCCCAGCAACGAAGACCCAACGCAGCCAAAAAAAAAAAAAAAGATTTCATGGGAGAGGGGTGGTTAAGGAAAAAAAAAGTCTAACAATGCTCCTTAAGTGAGAGGTGATAATTTTTTAAAAGTTGAGAAACTCAGTTGTAAAGGAACAAGCACCACAGGTGTCCAGCTTTGCATGTATAATTACCCTCTCTTCCCCCATCATAATCACATAGATACACAAATTTCCCAAGGGGAAAAAAAGGCAAGCTGTTCATTACAAGGGTTCAAGTTCATACCCGCCTTGGAGAGAGAGAGAAACTGGAGAAACAATCAAGCCTCTAGCCCCAGGCAGAGTCTCACATCGGATAAGCCTTGAAAATATTGATCTAAGAAGTGCATGCTTCTCTTTTCAGGTACCCCAAGGGTTAGGCAACTGTCATAAAGAATGCTTGATTCCCTTTCAGTTGCCCCACCACAAGGACTAAAGCATGCGTGAAACTACACTGCTCCCTAATGAAGCCAAGCAGTCACTCCGGCGCCACCCTGGGAGTGTAGGACGGGTTAGGTTCTGAACCCAGGAGGGGGTAAGAGCCCCTGGGAGGCTGCAATAATCATCTCAGTCCAGCTTGGGCTGCTGATCTTGGAAAGAGCTCCTCCAGCCTTAATCTCTGAGTCAGTGCTGCACTAAAGTAAATCAGGCCAGATAGCAATTTACAACCCCAATCCACGTGCCATCACAAGCTTACAGGAGAACACTGTGCTAGCATTGATTCCTGCTTCACGCACACAAGTAGTGTTTAAATCAACTTCACAATTTACATGGCCACATCTTTTCAGGGCATTTAAAGGGGAAATGTTTTGGGGAGAATTTCATCTGAAGAATCTGTTGAATAGGATTCAGGCTAAACGTTTGTCATTTGCTTTTAAGCTGCATAAAAGTTGCTAGCCATTCTTGATGAAGCAATACTGAGGTTCAACTGGAAAAATGCAGATGCGAGAATAGTTGGGAAAATATAGAACACTTACAACTCAATAACAGAAAGACAGCTCAGTTGTTTTTACAACGTTCTCAATGAGTTTCACATTCTAATATATGTTAGAGCTCCTTTTCCCCATAACATTGCAGGTTCCATAAGAGTGGAGGGCATATAAGAAATTATATAACAAGTCCAGATACCTGGGAAGTCCAAATATCTGTGTCCTCATGCTGAGAGCTCAGGACAAGAAGGCTTGACCAAGCCCCCTTTCTGCCCTCATACTGCAAGGGGAATTTGGTTAGTTTTTCAAATTAAGCTTTTAAATTTGTCAGCTTAACAGGGGACTTACACGTTCCAAACATCTTTCTAGCAAGAGTCAAGTTACACCACACACAAGGTGGCCTGTTTCCTGAGTTATTTAATTAGAATCTACAGATATCCACAGGGAAAGCATATTTCAAAACAGGCTGCCTCTTTGGGAGAGAGTGGGGGTGGGTGCACAAGTGTGGGAGGAAAGAATAAGACAATACCCCTGGAAGATATTAGCTCCAGGCTTGTTTAGTTGGGAGCAATGATCTTCACACATTAGATTTCCAAAGATGCACCTGGAAAGGAGAGTGGGCTGGAGCTGAGCTTGGCTCACGTGGAAGAGGGAGCTGAGAATTTCAGACAGCTGTGGTTCTTGGAGCAACCCGACCCAAAGGAACCGCACAGAAAAGTCCCCTCCAAGACAGCTGTCCTGGTTAGGATAACGTTCAGCTGTTGTAACAAAGAGCCTCCACATAAGAGTCGCAGGCAGAAGTTGGCAGCTCTCTCATGTTTGGGTCTGGAGGCAGACAGTCCAGGGCTGGCCTGGCAGGGCTGCTCCAGGAAGCTCCTCTCCCTTGATGCTCTATCATCCCAGGGACATTGCCCTCATCCAGGATGGACGCAGGCCAGGATGGACCTCCAGCCTCAGAGCTCACGTTCCCACCAGCAGGACAGAGGGAGAAGCAGAGAAAAGAGCCTGCCTCTCCCTCCTAGGAAGTATCCTAGAAGTCATGCAAATTGCTTCCCATTCCATTCTGGAGGGAGAGCTTAGTCACATAACCAGCCTAGCTGCAGAGGAGGATGGGCACTCCTGTAGTACTGGGTGGCCATATGCCCAGCTAAAATTTGGGGTTTCCAAATAACCCAATTTTTAAGTGAGCCAAAAAAGTCTTAAATTGACATTTCTCCAAAGATATGCAAATGACCGCGAAGCACATAAAAAGATGCTCAATATCATCAGTCATTAGGGAAATACAAATAAAACGACAATGAGATTTCATTTCACACCCACTAGACTGGCTAGAATTTAAAACAAAACAAAACAATGGAAAATAACAAGTTTTGGCCATGATGTGGAGAAATTGGAACCCTCATACATTGCTAGTAGAAATGTAAAATGGTGCAGCTGCTGTGGAAAACAGTTTGGAGATTTCTCAGCAAGTTAAACAGAATTACCATACGAGCAATTCCACTGCTAGGTATATACCCAAAAGAATTGAAGACAGGTGTTAAAACAAAAACTTGTGCATGAATGTTGATAGCAGCATTATTCACAATAGCTACTATGTGGAAAGAATCCAAATGTCTACTGATTAATGAGTCAATAAAATGTGATATATCCATTACAATGGAATACTATTCAGCCATAAGGAGGAATGAAGTGCTAATACATGCCGCAATACGGATGAACTCTGTAAAGTAAAATAAACCAGCCACAAAAGACCACATATAATATTATAACATGAAATGTCAAGAATAGGAAATTTGTAGAGACAGAAAGTAAATTAGTTGTCGCTTAAGACTGGGGGGGCCAGTGGGAAAGGGGGTTGTAGGTAAAGGGTACAGAGTTTATTTTTGAGGTGATGAAAACATTCTAAAATTGTGGTGATGGTTACACGTATATGTGAATATATTTATCTCTTGAATTGTACACTTTAAACAGTGAATTATATGCTATGTGAATTATATCTCAGTAAAGCTGTTTAAAGACAAAAGCCAAGAATAGCCTGAAAAACTCTGGAAAGTAAAAAGTAACGAGGGCAAACTAATTCTAACAGATTTTTAAATGTATTATAAAGTTACAATGAGCTATGACGTAATAGGGCAGGAATAGACAGAAAAGAAACAGACAAGAAAGTCAGAAACAGACCCAAATACATGTGGGAATTTGACATGTGATAAAAGTGACATCTCAAATCAATGGGGGAAATGTGAATTACTCAGTAAATGTCATCAGGGACATCTGTCTTTTGGGGGAAAAAATAAAGCTGTATCCCTACCTTCACATACCAAAATTAATACCAGATAGAATAAAGGTTTAAATGCAAAGTGAAACTATACAATACTAGAAGAAATTTTAAATGTTGTTATAGTCTTGAACTTGAAGGCCTTTGTAAACATGAACCGAAGCACAGAAAGCATAGAGAAAAGATTGGCTAATTTGACTATGTGAAAATTAAAATCTCTGTATGGCGATTCACAGAGAGATAGAGATCTCAAAGTCAAAAAGACTGGGGGGGGGGGGGGGCTGCCCTGGTGGCGCAGTGGTTGAGAGTCCGCCTGCCGATGCAGGGGACACGGGTTCCTGCCCCGGTCCGGGAAGATCCCACATGCCGCGGAGCGGCTGGGCCCGTGAGCCATGGCTGCTGAACCTAAGCGTCCGGGTCCTGTGCTCCGCAACAGGAGAGGCCACGACAGTGAGAGGCCCGCGTACCACAAAAAAAAAAAAAAAAAAAAAAAAAAGACTAGCTGGGGAAATATTCAGTCTATATAAAAGACTAAAGATAATTTCCTTAGAATACAAAGATATCTTAAAAATCAAAAGGAAAATGATAAGACAACAAAAAGGAAAACCAAAAATCCCCACACCTCTCATTAGAAAAAATGGGATAAGATGTGAAATAGAAATGGTAAATAGCATAAGAAGATGACCAACCTCACAAAGTTTAAAAGTACATATTGTCTCTAGAAAAAAAAAATAAAAAAAATAAAAGAAGTATGCATTAAAACAAGAGACTATTTGTACATTTGATGTGGTCAAGATGGCAAGGATACAGGTCAGGAACTTCAAGTAGGCAAGAGTCATGTCTTACAGGGTCTTGCAGAGTCTTTTAGGTCACAAGTTTTATTTTAAGTGTGAGGGGACATCACGGTAGGGTTTAAGATGGAGAATGAGGGGGGCTTCCCTGGTGGTGCAGTGCTTAAGAATCCGCCTGCCAATGCAGGGGACACGAGTTTGAGCCCTGGTCCGGGAAGATCCCACATGCCACAGGGCAACTAAGCCCATGCGCCACAACTACTGAGCCTGCACTCTAGAACCTGCAAGCCACAACTACTGAGCCCACATGCAACAATGACTGAAGCCTGGGCACATACAGCCCATGCTCTGCAACAAGAGAAGCCACCACAATGAGAAGCCCGTGCACCGCAACGAAGAGTAGTCCCCTCTCGTGGCAACTAGAGAAAGCCCACTCACAGCAACAAAGATCCAATGCAGCCAAAAATAAATAAATAAGAAATCAACTCCAAAAAAAAAAAAAAAAGATGGAGAATCACTCTGGCTGTTATGAGTAGACTTAACTAGGGCAAAGTGGAAGCTGGGAGACTACTGCAAAAATTCAGGCAGAAGACAATGGTGAATCAGTGTGCCACAAGTGGAAGTGGTGAGAAGGGGTCAAATTTGGGTCCTATTTCGAAAGAAGAGTCCACAATATTTGCTTATGTATTGGATGTAAAGTGTGAGAGAAAGAGAGGAGTCAAGGATAATTCCAAGGATTTGGTAGTAAACAACAGGAGGCCACCATTAGCCGAGATTGTGAATGGAGGGAAAAGAGTACAGATCAACGGGAGAAAATTTTAAAGTCCTTGAGCTGCTGGTTATACATCCTAGTAAAGATGTTAAGTAGTTAACTGGGTATGGGAGTTTGGATTTCAAAATAGAAGTTGGGACAAGTGTTATATACTTGCTATCCTGTGTTTTTATTTTCATTCATCTCAAAGTATTTTCTAATTTCCTCTGCGATTTATTTGACCTATTGATTGTTTTGAGTGTGTTGTTTAACTTCCACATATTTGTTAATTTTCCAGTTTTCTTCTCTTATTGATTTCTAGTTTCATTCCATGGCAGTCAGAAAGGATACTTTGCACAATTTCAATATTTTTAAATTTACTGAGACTTCTTTTGTGGACTAAGGTTCCCTGTGCATTTGAGAAGAAGGTGTATTCTGCTGTTGTTGGGTAGAGCGTTCTATATATGCCTGTTTGATCTAGTTGGTTTACAGTGTCTTTCAAGTCGTCTATTTCCTTATTCATCTTCTGTCTAGATGTTCTATCCAATATTGAAAGTGAGATATTGAAGTCTCAAATTATTATAGAACTGTCTATTTCTTCCTTCAAGTCTGTCAACGTTTGCTTCATATATTTGGGAGCTCTGTTGTTTGGTGCATATGCATTTATCATTCTTATATTTCCTTGAGGAATTGACAGGACTATACATGTGGGAATTATCAGTGTATAGATGGTATTAAAACTATGAAACTGGATAAGATCATCTGTGATGTGAATGAAGGAAGGAGAGGAGAAGGCCCAGGGCTAATCACTGGGGATCCTCCAACATTTAGAACTTGGGAAGAGAAAAAGAATTGGTAAAGGAGATTGAGAAGGAGTGGCGAGTGAAGTAGAAGGAAAATCAGGAGTGTGGTTTTCCAGCTAAGTGAAGAGCATGAGTCTGGTAATAAGGGTCAGTATAATATGCATAAACTGGAGTTCCTGGTTCAAATGTGGATAGTCATAGGTAAACTTGGGGATTGCGTGTATGGAGTGCTTTTCAAAATGAGGACTGAAAACACCCATCTCCCCTTTTGCTTACTAATGCCAGGCTGGGTGCTACAGGGCAGTGTAGGGTCTTGGCTGCATCAAGGGTTGGCACACTTCTTCTGTAAAGGGCTTGATAGTAAATATTTTAGGCTTTGTGTATCCTTCAGTCTCTGTCACAACTACACAATTCTGCTGGTGTAGTGCAAAAGCAGCCGTAGACAATGCTTAAACAAATGGACATGTTTGTGTTCCAATAAAACTACCTATGGACACTAAAATTTGAAATTCATTTCATTTCCTTGCATCAAAAAATATTATTCCTTTTTTTTCAATGATCTCAAAATGTATAATCTACTCTTAGCTGTGGCTCATACCAAAAGAGGCAACAGGCTGGGTTTAGCCCACAGGCCATTGTTTGCTAATCTGCTCTAGATTTTAACTTCTGCGTTCTTTACAGACTGTGCTCAGTAAAAGACTGATATGCTCCCTCTTCAGAGTTCTCCAGGAAAACTAGAATTTTGCATGAAGACTGAAACAAACCAGAACTGAGTGGGGGCATACTGTCTGGAGTGCCTCAAAACCTAATGGATGCTAATGGAAACATTGGCTTCAACCCAAGAGTACAAAGCCATTGTTCTCAGAGACCTTCAGGACAATTTTGTTCCTTTGGGGAGGAACTCTCAGAATGAAAGCCAAACTCATTTGCGGGGAAGAAGGCTGAAGAATCAAGTTTGGGACACTTCCCTGGTGGTGCAGTGGTTGAGAATCCGCCTGCCAATGCAGGGGACATGGGTTCGAGCCCTGGTCCGGGAAGATCCCACATGCTGCAGAACAACTAAGCCCATGCACCACAACTACTGAGCCTGCGTGCCACAGCTACTGAAGCCCGCGTGCCTAGAGCCCGTGCTCTGCAATAAGAGAAGCCACCGCAATGAGAAGCACGTGCACTGCAACAAATAGTAGCCCCTGCTCGCCACAAGTAGAGAAAGCCCGCACGCAGCAACAAAGACCCAACGCAGCCAAAAATAATTAATGAAATTTAAAAAAAAAAGGAATCAGGTTTGCAAAAAGTCATGAAGTAGTCCAGTTCTGGACAGCTGTCCAGAACTTAGCAGAAGCCGTCACAAGAACAGTGCAAAAATGACTGGTTGACCCAGGAATCCCTCTCCTAGGTACATAGAAGAGAAATGAAAATATATGTTCACCCCACACCTAAAGGTGGAAACAACTGATGAATAAATAAAATATGGTATATCCACACAATGGAATATTATTCAGCAATAAAAAGAAATGAAGTACCCAATACATGCTACAGCACGGATGAACCTTGCAAACATTATGCTAAGTGAAAGACGCCAGACACAAAAGACCACGTGTTATATGATTCCATTTGTATGAAATGTTCAAAACAGGCAAATCCATAGAGACAGAAGCAGATTTGTTGTTGTCTGGGGATGGGGTGTGGGTGTCCAGGGGACCTGGAGAGTGACTGATAAAGGGCACAGGGCTTCTTGTTGGGATGGCGAAAAGTTCTAAAACTGATTGTGGTGGTGGTTGCACCACTCTGTGGATACACTAGAAACCATTGAATGGTACGCTCCACATGGATGAATTAAATGATATGTGAATTACACCTCAACAAAGCTGTCTTTTTATGAGAATGTCCTTTCCCTCTGCCTCTTAGGCTGAGAAAGGACTCAAGGGGCAGGCTAAGTCCTTTGCAAGTGATAATATAAAAGAATCTTTGTCTAGCGTGTGACAGTGTATCTCTCTCTCTCTGTCTCCCTCTCTCATACACACACCGCCTATCTTCCTCTCTGTCTTTCCGCATCCACGAAGGGAGAACCACAGCGTCTCCTCTGGATCCCCTGTGCAGGTCCCCTTCCCCTGCCAGTGTACCCAACCCCCAGCTGCCAGGAGTATTGGCTGGTAACTCATCATGAAGCGCCCCCTTTCTGGAAACTGCCCTCGGTCAAAAATGAGCCGCCCTTGATGAGAGATTACACACACATACACACACACACTCCAGGACCGAGCTCGGCCAGTGGCACACAGAGCAGCCCCTTTGCCCCCAGGTGGGATTTGCTCTGTGGTGAATTTGTGCTCCAGAGCTTCTCTGTGGGATCAGAAAGAAGCTGGCCTTCAGCTGAGATCACATTCTTGCCTCCACTTGTATTCTCTGCCCTACCCCACTTCCCTCACGCTCAATAAATCAGTTGAACAAGAGTCCCCGTCTCTGGTTCTGCTTCTAGGAACCTGGCCTAACGCAGAGCCTTACAGAACAGAGAAGTGAGATTGAGCAGGGAGGGGGGACCAGGAGGGAATGGAAGACGAAGGAGAGGGTGGGTGATGTCTTGTCCTCACTGGATCCCGTGGTTGTAGGCAGACTCAGGAAGCAGTGTCCCCGGTGGCTGGGGAGTTTCGTGCACCTCTGAGCTCAGGTTGTGTCGGGCCCAGCAGTGAAGTGTGGCCCAGAGTCCAGGCTGAGGCCATTCGCCCCATCTCTCCACTGAACCCCACACTCTTCGGGCACCCCGAGAGCTGGAGGCATCTTGGGACAATACCCAAGGCTTGGTCGCTGGTATTCCTGCATGACAGTGAGGCTTCTCCTGAAAGCTCCCATCTCCCATTCCTCAACCCCAGAGGTAACTACTGTGGCCCCTCTTTCATGTGACTCTTCCCGAGATGTTTACGCACACACAGGGAAAGATACATGGAAAACAGGCGTTCCTCCTAACAGAAAGGGCTCTGTTCCAGAAGCCTCCCTCAACAGACTTCACCATACATCTCATTGGCCAAGGTTTCATCACATGCGCCTACAAAACAACAACAAAAAATAAAAACACCAGCAAAGCAAATGGGCAAGTCTGGCTGCACATTAGAACAACGTGGTATGTTTTTTTTTTAATTATTTTTTTAATTTACTTTTGGCTGTGTTGGGTCTTCGTTTCTGTGTGAGGACTTTCTCTAGTTGCGGCGAGCGGGGGCCTCTCTTCATCACGGTGCGCGGGCCTCTCACTGTCGCGGCCTCTCTTGTTGCGGAGCACAGGCTCCAGACGCGCAGGCTCAGTAGTTGTGGCTCACGGGCCCAGTTGCTCCACGGCATGTGGGGTCCTCCCAGACCAGGGCTCGAACCCGTGTCCCCTGCATTGGCAGGCAGATTCTCAACCACTGCGCCACCAGGGAAGCCCCACGTGGTATTTTTTTAAATGCCAGATGCTGGGGACCCAACCTCAGGCCATTAAATCAGAAGCTGAGTCAAAGGACCCACAGCCAGTGACAAATGTCAACAAAACTAAAAACTGGGACTGGGTCATCTCCTGCCCAAAAAGAAGAAAAGGTGAGGGAAAGAGACAGAGCAGAAGAAAGGGACAAAATGGGTGAGAAAAGTGAGGAATGAGAGGCTGGGAGAGAAGTCGCAGCAAATGTGTCCCCATGGTCTGGTGGACTTAAACGACAGTTCTCCCCAGGAAACTGCTCCACCAATTTATTCAGTTGAGAAATATCTACTGAGCAGGCATGTGCTGGATGAGGGGGTTAGAGCTGGGAACAAAATAGACACAGTCCCGGCCGTGCGCTTTTTTCACTTAATATTATACGGCTTATGTTCAGCCACATTGTTTAGTCCCTGTAAGTTATTGTTTTGACCGCTAACATTCATAGCCTGACTTTGCCAAAGTTTATCTATCCGCTCTCCCATTGACGGGCCTCCAGATTTCAGTTCTTATAAACAATGCTGGTGCAAACATCCTTGTGCATGTTTCCAGTTTATACTTGCAGGAGTTTTTCTTGGTGAAGAAGTTTTTCTTGGTGAAATTGCTGTGTCACAGAATATGTGAATATCCAACTTGAGGAGATAAAATCAAACTCTTTTCCAAAGTGTTGGAGATGATTCTACACTTCCGCCAGCATTGTCTAAGCATCTTAGACATTTATAATTCAAATGCTCAGGACTTGTTGAAAGGAAATGAAATGCTTAAAGAAAGGGAGTTTTAGTGTCAGGATTCGAGGAATCTCATGGGAACCTAGAGTGGGAAGTTCAGCTCCCCAACAACCTGTTTTTTTTTCTCTCTGGGGCAAATCACCTCCCGTCTCTGCTTTTCTCCTACTGTGTATCCTCACTTCCCTCTGCAGGTCAGCATCCTCTGAAAGGCTCCTAGTGTCTGTCTCCTTCATAATTTAGACCTGTCCTTGACTTTGGGTTCCATGGCATCAGCTCTGGCCCAAATCCTACAGTAGATCACAGTTCCAATGCTCCCAAACATTCCCGTCATTAATTCAGATTTTAAGCCTTAACTGGGGTCAGGTATCCATACCTGGTCCACTCAGCTGTGGCCTAAGAGTCTTGGTCACGTCGAGGCAAACATGACTCCCTAGGTCCACTCCTTTTGCAGATACTGTGAGGCAATTCCAAGGAAAGAATGACACGTGAGACCTGTGCCCCAAAAGCATTTTCCACATTTACCTTTGCTCTCCCTAAACCACAAGGTGTGATGCCAAATACACATTGCCAGTTAGTCTCACACAAATACACTAGTAATTCCTCTCTCAGCAGCAGAAGCCATGAGACAAAGAATTTAGCATACTGTCTCATCAGACCATGTAATATTTACATGCTGAGAATTAAGGGAAACAGACTCTCTTAACCAGGACAATAGACCACGCTTAGGCAGCAAATCCAGTTCCTAGGTCAACACGTAATTCAAAAAGCAAGAACAGGCAAAATTACCATGAACCTTAGTATACATGGGTTTTTTGCCTATGACCTTGTATGATACAACTAGTTGAATGCTATATGTCCTATGATGGGATAAGGAATAAAGAGTGCTATACACCCTCTGATGGATAATCTTCCTCATCTCATGACAACACCACTTAAATTATTCTTTTCCCTCTTCTCTGGGTATATAATTGGATTCAAATAAGTTAAGTAAACACACATTTGATGCAACTCCAGTGAATCAGAATCTCAACACTTACAAGCATCTCCATGCTCATGGAAAGCTCAGGAAAACCACAAATCTAGGCACTTGGCATGTTTCATGCCTTGCGATGTTAGGTAATAATGTTATGAAACCATCACAATCAGCAAGACAATTAAAAACTAAGCATCCAGTTCAACTAGAGTCTCATGAAGATACATGCAAATTAAAACTAACCTGAGATACCATTTTTCATTTTTGAGATTGGAAAAAAATCCAAAAGTTGGATAAACACTGTTGGTGAAACTATAGGGAAATAGGCACAGTCCTCCACCGCAGGTGGGTGTGTTGATTGGCATAACCTCTGTGAAGGTCATGCAGGCGCTATCTATCAAAGTTATAAATTGTACGCTCCTGGCCCAGCAATCCAACATCTAAAAATTCACCCTACAAATACATTTGCACACTTGTAAAATGGGGTGTACACAAGGTTATTTGATGTAGCATTGTTTTTCCCAGCAAAAACAAACAAACAAACAAACCTGTAAACCACCCAAGTATCCATCAGGTAATAAATCACAGAATCATGAAACACAATGAAACTGTGGGAAAAAAAAAAAAAAAAACAACTTCCAACAAGCAGATAGAGAGAGATTGCCAAGATAGATCAAGTTAAAAAAGCGAGCTGCAGAACAGTGTGTATCACTGTGAATAAACATGCTATCTTTTCTGTAAAAAGCTGGGAGAATACAAATATATATATGCACATATTTATTCATATTTGCATAAGTAAATCTTGAAGACACCTAAGAAACTAATCAAAGTGATGACTTGGAAGGTGGGAGGACACAGTGCAATTTAGGTTGAAGGGTGCTAGCAGTTGAAGGGGGACTTTTAACTTTACCTTTTTATGTGGTTAGAATGTATTCCCTGTTCAAAAATTTAATTTAAAAAATTGTTTTAATTCAATGTAAAAGGGGGAAAAAATCTAGCATCCAGAACATGAAGACAAACCTCTACAATCTGAGAACAAAATATTTCATACCAGGAAATAAACAAAATTTTTTTTTTAAGAAGATGTTGGGGGTAGGAGTTTATTAATTAATTTATTTATTTCTGCTGTGTTGGGTCTTCGTTTCTGTGTGAGGGCTTTCTCTAGCGGTGGCAAGCGGGGGGCCACTCTTCATCGCGGTGCGCGGGCCTCTCACTATCGCGGCCTCTCTTGCTGCGGAGCACAGGCTCCAGACGCACAGGCTCAGTAGTTGTGGCTCACGGGCCTAGTTGTTCCGCGGCATGTGGGATCCTCCCAGACCAGGGCTCGAACCCGTGTCCCCTGCATTAGCAGACAGATTCTCAACCACTGCGCCACCAGGGAAGCCCCAAAATATTATTTTAAAAGTGTATTTCATCCTTAATTATCTTGAAACAAAATAATTATGCTGTGTGAAAGAGGCCAGACTCCCCCCAAAAAAGTAAATGCTGTTTAATGCCATTTATACTAAACTCCACAAACTGCAAACTAATCTATAGTGACAGAAAGCAGATCAGGGGGTCAGGGAGCAGGGAGGATGGGAAGGAGGATGGGACGCGAGGTAATTCTGGGGTATGATAGCTCTGTTTGCTATCTTGATTGGTGACGATTTCATGGGTGTATACAGAGGTCAAAACTTATAAAATTGTGTGCTTTTAATATGTGCAGTTTATAATCAATTACACCTTAACAAAGCGTTTTTAAAAGTTGTTTTCACCAGTTTTCTCCATTTCTAATTTCAACTTTGTTATATTTTATAGTACATACTTCTATAAGGACAGGAATTACGACTATAATTTATCAGTTATTTTACCCTTATTTGAGGGCTCATATTCAAAAACTTTCTCATTGACATGCACACACTGTATTTAAAATGGATAACCAACAAGGACCTGCTGTATATCACAGGGAACTCTGCTCAATATTTTGTAACAACTTAAATAAGAGAAGAATTTGAAAAAGAATAGATACATGTATATGTATAACTGAATCACTTTGCTGTACACCTGAAACTAACACAACATTGTTAATCAGCTATACTGCAATATAAAATAAAAAGTTAAAAAATGTTTTCTCATTTAGAGAGGTGTATGATCACAGATGCATGGGAACGACTGGCTGAAGCCAAAGTCAAACCCAACTACCGCAGCAAAGCCCACACTTTTAATCACTACACTCTACTGCCCCCTGCTGTACGTAGGTTTTGTAGCCACCCTTAACCTCCTCTAGACTAGTTCCCACGATTTTAACGATGAGGAAGGATGAATCCAGGGGCAAAAGATTTTTATCAAAGAGCTACCTAGTATAAAATAGATAACTAATGAGAACCTACTGTTTAGTACAGGGACCCCTACTCAATGATCTATGGTGACCTAAATGGGAAGGAAATCTAAAAAACAGTGGCTATATGTATACGTATGGCTGATTCACTTTGCTGTACAGCAGAAACAACACTGTAAAGTAACTATACTCCAATAAAAATTTAAAACAAAATGTATCTAGAGCCAAAATTTTCTAAACCACACACACACACACACTTACACATATACATACACATACACACCACACACATATCCATGCATACACACACACACACACACACACACACATGCACGCACACACACACACAGCAGGAAGCAGCCCCAGGTCTCTCTACCACACCAGCCTCAAGGGAGATGAAAGAGGAACCGTACAAAGCCATGAATGAGAAGAAACAAAAGTGAAATAATCTGGTCAAAGTCCGAACTTCAAAACCCTTCCACCGGGAGGACAGGGGTGGAGAGGGTTCTTGGGCTCCACTCGAGGCCAGCCACCTTCCTCCTTTCTCAGGGTAACTCAAAGACTTAAAACCAAGCCTCTTGTCAGGCAAGGGGGCAAGAAAAGGTAACTATAAAAATCATTCTTGGGCTTCCCTAGTGGCGCAGTGGTTGAGAGTCTGCCTGCTGATGCAGGGGACACGGGTTCGTGCCCCAGTCAAGGAAGATCCCACCTGCCGCGGAGCGGCTGGGCCCGTGAGCCATGGCCGCTGAGCCTGCGCATCCGGGGCCTGTGCTCCGCAACGGGAGAGGCCACACAGTGAGATGCCCGCGTACCGCAAAAAAAAAAAATCATTCTTACAGGTGGATGCAAGAGAGGACCGGGGTGAGGGGGGAAGAAATAGGTGAGGGAGATTAAGAGATACAAAATTCCAGTTGCAAAATAAATGAGTCCTGGGTATGGAATGTACAGTGTGGGGAATATAGTCAATAACTATGTAATACCCTTGTATGGTGGCCTGGCACACCTCAGACTCTCAGTATCTTTACCATTGTCGTTGTTGTTCTCTATCTTTCCCTTCTCATTCCTCCCAGTCCCTGTCTTGATGGGCTGGAAGGATTCATTCAGGTCGGTTGTTTTCCTTTTCAGGAGCTGGCTTGGATCATGATGGTCCATCAGCACCTCCACAATCAGGTTATTTATTTCAACGAGCATCTCACCCGTCTCACTTTTCCAAAATTCTAGAAGTCAATAGGATCCAGAAGGATATCTCAGGACCAGCATTACACCCCAAAATTTAGAAAATACAAGCAAATATTAGAACCAGAAGTGACTACAGCAGCAGCTTAAAATCAAATCATTGACTCTTTCTTAAAGTAGCATTTGCCAACCCCACAGCAAGATCCCTGATCCGAACATCTCAACTCATGTTGCTATGACCAACCAAAGGGAAAGTGTGCAGGCAAAGAAGATAGAAGGAAGAAGAGAGAGGAAAAGCTTTCTTGTTTTCTTAGCTTTGCCAAGATGCCAATTGTCCTAATTTCCCCACCCCTGATCTTCAAATTCCTGGGAGAAATCCCTCATCAAGTGGTTAATCCCCTCTTATTCTGGAGGTGAGGTGGAGAGATAAATCTACTATCTGTGGGGTGTATCTCCTCTCTGAGCAAGTGACATCTTACACACTTAGACCAGTGGTTCTCGAACCCTAGTGTGCCTCAAAATCATCTGGAGGGTTTGCTAGAACACAAGTTGCTGGGCCTCACCCACAGAATTTCTGACACAATAGGTCTGGGGCCAAGGCCAAGAATTTGTCATTCTAACACGTTTCCAGATTCTGCACTATAAACGAGTCCCAGGAGAGAAATCGAAACTCCACTCATTCTTCAGTGATGTGAGCGATTTCTTGGCTGAATCAGATAATACATTCCAAATAGGAAGAAGACTATTTCCTTGATTTCTTTTATGCCATTCACAGACACAGAACGCTTTCAAACAATATGCACTATGTACCTTTTCTTTCTCACTTTCTTAAGTCTAGGCAATCAACAGAACAATAAATCAAGTCTGGTTTGTAGCGTCGGCTTATTTCCATGGTGTAAATACTCCTGCTGTGGCTGATTACAAGTTGCTAAAGTGATGTCGCTGAGCATGGAGTTGGGATGCTTCGAGGCTGGTAGCAACCATGTGTGGTAGTTCCACCATACAGATACCGTAGATGTAGATGATCTCAAGGGCAGAGAGAACAGGAAGACAATTAAGAAGTGATGAGTCTTGAGTATTTATTACGTTTGTCTTAAATAAAATATAGTTCATTGTAAATTTATATCACTTAATTTTTTTTTACAATGGTTGTGATTAACTGACAGCTCTCAAAATTCCAGAAAATGTAACAGTCGGCTCTCATGAACTGACTCCAGCACATCAATGAAATACACACAAAGAAGTATGCAACCAGCACCCGTAAGAAGCAAAAACACAACATGACCAGATCCCGAGACGACTCCCTCGTGCGTCCTCCCTGGCCTCCTTCCCTCAGAACCCTCGGTGGATAACCTACACCCCGACTTCCAACAGCTGAACCGGTTTGCCTGCATAGTAGATTACACCTATGGAATAGTAAGCCTGCAGTTTGAAGTATTACCACTAGAGGCCTCTCGTGAGGCACAGACAGAACGCTCCTCCTACAGGACTTGGAATGCTGCTCCCATACCCAGTCTAGGGCGCTTACCCACCTCTCTCCGTCTAGGGGGCGGTTGGTTACTCACAACCCAGGGTGGGAGGAAATAGAGAAATAACTGAGCGCTAAATCTGAGCGTGGGTGAGTCCCCGGAGGAGTTGTGGAGCCACAAGTTTCCCGGGGGAGATGTAGGGACCAAGCTCTGGCACGGGAGTCCCAACTGGGGCTTTAGCCTGAAACCCTAATGGAGTCTGCCAGGGAGCCAGCGGGCAAATGAACAACGAGGATTGCTTCTGCCTGGGTCATCACAGGCCCATATGCCTTGGTGGCTCCTTTATCTAGACCAGGTGAATCCACAGAAAAACACGTCGAGAGAAGGACAAGGGAAAGGAAGTATAAGAGAGTTAAGTTCGGAGACTCAGGGACAAAGCTGGGTTTGAATCACTGCCTCTTCACTCACTAGCTTTGTGAACTTGGGCAAATTTTACTTAACCTCTCTGAAACTTAGTTTGCTCACCTGTAGAATGAGAACAAAACCTTCCTTGCTAGTTAGTTGATAGAGTAGGTAAGATCCTATATGTGAAGCAAGGAGAGGGTCATATATTTTTTCAAAAGTAGTATTTTCATCATCAAGATGAAAAGGAGACTCCTATTTTGTTTGTGAAGGCATTCTAGTGCTGAGTTATGTACAGAACTGACAAAGTGTGGAAACATGGGGATTAAAATGGCTCTGCGTAATATATAAACAGCTATTTCATTTGGGCAAGGACTTACATGCACATTAATGCATACACACACCGCACATATATACATCTGCTTTTATGTAAATGGGGTAGATACATAGTGATATTCTTCAAGCAGCTTTAATTTTTTTATTTTTTGCTGGTTTTACCCCTTTCTTAGCATAACATACCATCTCTAGCATACCACAAATCCTTGTTAACAAACTAATATATTGCATTCTGTATTTTTATCCATATTCATATAAAATAACTTACATATATACATACACATGGTTTTACAAAAATAATCGGTTCCTATAATGATCTTTCTGCATCTTGCTATTCTTAAAAAGCTTTCTGAGTTAATAAATACACTCTATTGTTTTTAGTGGCTGCATAATACTCCAGAGTACAAATGTTCTGTAACTAGGTCAGCTGTACTTCAGTTGAAGGCTACTTGCTTTGTTTCTACTGGTTTGTACTAAGAACAATGTTCCAATAAGCACTCTTATATCTCTACCATTATAAACTTTTAAAAATATATTCAAAAAATAATTTTATATAAAGATCTTTTATTTTTACGGGAAAGATCCTGAGAATGGGTTTTTCAGGTCAAAGGGATTATGCAATTTTTATTTTAAACAAATGTTTCCAGATTGCATCCAAAAAAGTCTGTAACAATTTACATTTCTGCCAACCCCATATGAGAGTATGCTCTTCCCCAAATCCCTGGCAGCAGTGGGCTTTGCCTTCTTATTTTTGTTTGTTTGAGGATTTTCTTTTTATCATGGACATTTTCAAACATCTTGAAACCAAACACAATAGTATAATGAGCCCCCAAATACTCACAGCTCAGCTTCAGCAATTACCAACATTCTGTCATTACCGTGGACTTCTTTTTAATTTTTGCAAATTTATGGACATAAAGCAATATACTTGTTACTTTTTAAAAATCTTGTTTTTGCATTTCTCTGACTGCTAGTGTTTTTGAGCACATTTTCACACATTTGGAGTTCATCTTATGTAAGAGCCTATTCATAGCCTTTGTATATTTTTTGGTTGTTTGTCTTTTTCTTGTCAATTTATAGGAGCAGTTTGTTATTATACATGTTAGTCTTTATATTCTGTGTTGCCAATACTTCTGATGTTTGTTTATGGTATATTTTGCCCTTCTAAGTTTTTAAAATTTTTTATATATTTTAAGTATACATTTTTTTTCTTTTTTCTTTTACAGCTTCTATATTTTCTGTATCACAAAAGAAACTACCCACCACCACCACCAAATGTAAGCTGGTACAACCACTCTGGAAAGTTGTTTGGCAAAATCTACAGAAGATGAACATATATATATCCTATGACCTAGAAGTTCTGCTCCTAAGTATGCACGCAGCAGAAATGCATAGATATGTTCACCAAAAGACATGTGCAAGAATATTCATAGCACTCCATCATATCCAAAAACTGGTAGGGGAAAAAAATCCTAATTCCCATCAACACTAGGATGGATAAATTGTGGTATATTCATACAATGTAATACAGCAATGAGAGTGAACTACAACTACACTTGATGACATGGACAATCTCACAAAAATATTATTGAAAAAGAAACCAGACACAGAAGAGAATATATGGTCTGATTCTATTTATATAAATATCAAAAATAAGCAAAATTAGTTTATGGTGTTAGAAGTCAGGGTAGAGGTTGCTCTTAGAATGGGGTATAAGGGACCTTGTGGGGTTGCTGGTCATATTCTGTTTCTTGATCTATGTACAGGTTAAACAAATGTGTTCACTCTATGACCTATGATTAGTTCACTTTTCTGTATGATATATTTCAATAGAAAGTTGACAAGATCCACTTGAAAATCTGCAAACAGATGTTTATAGCAGCTTTATTCATAATTGCCAAGACTTGGAAGCAACTTGTCCTTCACCGGGTGAATGGACAAATAAACTGTGGTACATGTAGACAAAGGAATGTTATCCAGCACTAAAAAGAAATAACCTATCAAACCATGAGAAGACTTAAGGAGACTTAAACGCATATTACTAAGTGAAAAAGGTCATTATGAAAAGGCTACATACTGTATGATTCCAACTACATGACATTCTGGAAAAGGCAAAACTACGGCGACAGTAAAAAGATCAGTGGTTACCAGAGATTGAAGGGGAGAGAGGGATGAACAGGCAGAGCACAGAGCCTTTTTAGGGCAATGAGAATACAGTGGTGTATTACACTATAACGATGTATACCTGTCACTGTACATTTGTCCAAGAGAATGTACAACCCAAGCGTGAACCCTAAACTGTGGACTTTGGGTGATAGTGATGTGTCAACGTAGGTTCATCACTTGTAACAAAGTCACCATTCTAGTGGGGGATGTAAATAATGGAGCCAGCTCTGCAATTTTAAGGGCAAGAAGTATATGGGAGATCTCTGGACCTTCCATTCAATTTTGCTATGAACCTAAAACTGCTCTAAAAAATAAAATCTATTTTTAAAAAAAGAGTGAGAAAGATTTACTTTCTTCCTGATGGATAATTATGCCATGGCATTTATTGAATTTTCCAATGAATTAAAATACTATCTTTATTATTTATTAAATTCTCAAATGTGTGGATATACATTTCTGGATTCTCTATTTGATCCCACTGACATATTTTTCTATTTGTCAACTCCTGTGCTGAAATTATATTGATATTGTAGTTTTTACAGTATGTGCTTATACCCTGAAAGACAAACCCCCTTCTCATTATTCTTAATTTTCACACTTTTCTTGGCTATTCTCAGGCATTATTCTTATATATGATCTTTATTTTAGCCAAATATTTTTTCCATACATTTATTTATTTATGGCTGCGTTGGGTCTTCGTTGCTGCGCGTGGGCTTTCTCTAGTTGCAACGATCGGGGGCTACTCTTCGTTGCGGTGCACGGGCTTCTCATTATGGTGGCTTCTCTTGCTGCGCAGCACGGGCTCTAGGCACGTGGACTTCAGTAATTGTAGCACGCAGGCTTCACTAGTTGTAGCTCACAGGATCTAGGCACATGGGCTTCAGTAGTAGTGGCACGTGGTCTCTAGAGTGTAGGCTCAGTAGTTGCAACGCACGGGCTTATTTGCTCCATGGCATGTGGGATCTTCCTGGACCAGGGCTCGAACCAGTGTCCCCTGCATTGGCAGGCAGATTCTTAACAGCTGCACCACCAGGGAAGTCCCAATTTTAACCAAGTTTTAAAGACCGAGGAGTAGATTTAGTATTACAGCAATAATAGAATTTCATTATACTTACAATTTAATGTAGAGAGAATTAATATTTCAATCACATTAAGTGTTCCCACATAGTCATATATTTTTATTTGTTCACATTTTGTTTTACAGCCTTCATAAGACTTTATAGTTTTCATATAGGTCCTGTGCCTTTCTAGTTAAATTTATTCCTAAGGACTTTCTTTTTATTGCTATCTATCATGATTGGAATATTTTTCCCATTACCATTTCTGTTTTTCACATTCTTTTGCTAGAATGGAGAAACGTTATTGGTTTATGTATGTGTCCAGAAGCAGAGCACAAACCGAGGTGTGGCGAATAAATGTAACTTTTTATCTTTATAACTCAATTTAACTTTTTATTTTAAGCTCCCTTGTGCCAGGTGGAAGAAATTCATTCCCATCTGGCTTCTCCCAGCTTTTCTCCAGGGTGGGTTTAAATTCCATAGAGTTTACATAGTGCCAGGAAGCAAGACGGCACTGAGTCCTTGTCATGATCTGTCCCAGCCGCCATCCCCTGAGATGCCCATGGTCTCATTGTGTCCTATCTCTTGTCCTTACTGGTCTCTACTGCATTGTCCCTTTTTCTTTTTGTAGAGCCTTTCCCTCTCTCTCTCTCTCTCTCTCCCTCTCCCTCTCCCTCTCTCCCTCTCCCTCTCCCTCTCTTTCTGCTTCCTCATCCCTTCTCTGAGGCAATAAATTCAGAGCAGCCTCACTCAAATAGGAGAAGGGCTGTCAGGGGAAAAAGAAGCTCTGGAAGGGAAAACATTGTTAATATTTCAACATAGTACCCACCAGACGTATAGGCGCAGGAAAAAAACAACACTGGGGGAAATACGACAGAATGTTAACAGAGATGCTGTGTTTCCAAGAGGTGGAACAATGAATGAGTGTTCCTTTCTTATTTATATATATTTTTTGAATTTTGCAAAGTTTCTAAAATGGGTATTACTTATATCATCACACACACACAAATTATCTAAACCAGTTCACTTGTAGTTTGTAGTCTATGCAAATCAAATTTATCGCATGAGAAATTCCTGTGAATCCAAGCATAATTAACAAACACAATGCACATTCTGAAACAAGTGTACAGTGCACAAAATATAAAGCCTAAAGAAGGGCTCATCCACATGTTCAGTAGCTTGGGTTGGTCTCTAGAGTGGCAAGCAACCACTTTGGTTTGAAGTTAGGTTTGACGGTATTGGATGAGCTAAGCATGAAGGAGTAACCAAGTGAACCAAAGACTTCATGATGTACATATTTCTAAAAGAGGTTTCTGCGCCATGAGGGAGTCGGGCTTTCCAAGGCTATAGCTGATGACAATGTGGTTAGAGGATGCCTTAGGTTTGGCAGGTTCTTGTAAACAGAGCCTGAGACAGGGATTCTTGCTCAAGTGACATGTTGGGAAGAACTCTTTAAGAGAAGGGGGGTGAGGGAAGCAGGATGGGGCAGGGGGAAGAGCCAAGGAAGGAGGGGTCTCAGCTGGAGACCGGCTTCAGCCTCATCTCACGGGGACCTCTCGAGCACAAACTGCACCACAGAGTTCGTCCCACCTTGAGGCAAAAGGGCCCGTGTCCGTCAGTCATGGGCAGGGGGCACTGGGCTGCTCCAGTGGCCAAGGGCAATTCTGTAGAGAAGTAGGCACCCGTGAGCCCCTAGCACTCCCCCCTGCCCAGCAGCTGGGGAATGCAGATGCCAGTCACGCAAGATTGACTTGGGGTTACTTGGGCAAGCCTGGGTGACCATGAGCTGATTACAGTGTGGGTCAGGGTCAGCGTGCAGGAGCAGGTGACACTGAAGACACCAGAGATGACAGCAGAATTGGGGGTGGGGATGAAAGCTATGGGCCAGCCAGCAAAGTCTTCATTGACTGTGGGCGGTGTGACCAGAGGGCCAAAGATGACAGAGAGAAGGAGGGGGAGATGGTGGCAGAGCCAGGCTGCACGACCCTCAAATCAGCAGGGGTTTTTACACAAAGAAGGAGAAATGAATGAGTCAAACCTTGAAAACCAGCTGGACCCCTGCAGGCCCTCCCTGAACCAAGTCTGCCTGCAGCTAGGACTGTAACGGCCATAGCCAGGCAGCCTTTCATGTGTGCGTTTGATATCTAATGCTTAGGAATCTGCAAGTTCTATGAAAACAGAGACTTTATCTCTCCTGCTTCCCAGCCTGGGGTAATAGATAAATACCTACTGAATGAATAACTGAACCAACCAATTAATCTGTCGTTTATCATTTCTCAATGGAGGCCACTGGCATAGTAACAAAGAGCGCAAGCTCTGAGGTCAGACATCTGAATCTTAATCCCAGTTCTGAGCCCCAGCTGTTACATGGGAAATGCTGTGAAGATTAAATGAGTTAATGATGGATGTAAAGCACTTGGTACAATACTTGGCAGGTGGTACATTCTCCATAAGGGCCGCCGTTGGTAAAATCCCTTTTCCAGGAAACCTCAGAGCCATCCCTTGCGGGGTGACCGAGGGATGCAGGTGTGAGTGCGATGGGAAGGGCGGGGGAAAGAGCAGAATTACGGGCTGTGGTTGCACCCCGGCCCCTGCGCGCCCAACTGGCCCAGCCCGGGGCGGAGTCTCTTCCTGCCGGGCGGGAGCCGTGCGGTCCCCTGGTGGCCCCGGGGACCAGGACAGCTGTGTGGACGCCGTCTATGCGGGCTATGGCGAGCGCGGCCCGGGGATCCGGCCCTTGGTCCCCGTTCCTGCTGCAGCTCGCGGCGCTGCTCGGGACGCTCGAGCCACAGGTGAGAAGCGGGCGGACACGGAGCCTCCAAGGTCGGGGCTGGGGGCGCAGACGGCTGGGGCGCGGCGGGAGCACAGGGGGCTCCTCTCCCTCCCCCTGGTCCGGGTCGCCTCAAGTCGGCCCCTGGCCTGAGAAAAATTCCTAGCTTTGGGGAGTTGCCGGTTGCCCCACGAGCTGGAGAGACTTGCCCGCGCGGAAGAGCGCAGGTAGACCCAACACCCCGCGCGTCCTGCAGCATGGGGGTGGGGGTGGAGGGAGGGGACCCTCGCTTTCCTGCCAGGCGTCCTAAAACTTCTGGAACCCCGGCTTCCTTGGAACTCAGGATCCACTTGAAGGTCCTCTGTCGAGAAATGCGCCCATACACCCAGCTTTACAGACAAATTCAGGCGGATCACAACGCTCCCGCCTTACCCGTGACTGGACCCCTGATTCACAACCTCTGGGATAAATAAGCCGAGGTATGGGTATCTGGTGCAGCCCTGCCAAGAGCGGAAAAATCCAGTCTTACAGAAATGCAGTGAGAAGGCAAAGCCAGGGCTAGAACCCACGTGTCCAGCCTGGAGCCCCCAGAGCAGTTACTGGGATCATAGAGGCAACTGCTCATGCCACCCCGTGCCCACTTCCAGCTCAGGACCCAGCTGATGGTTGCCAAGTAAGAATGTGAGCACAGTGTGGCCAGATCGGGTGTTTCCAGAAAAAATGAGAAAAAAAAACTAGAAATGAGAAAAATGAGAAATCTTGATTTTTTTTAAGTGAAATCTTTCCAATTTTTAAAAACTTGGTAGCTAATTATAAATGAAATTTTAAAAACGATGATGGTCAAACGAAACTCAACAGTGGGCAATCAGTCCGCAGCTTCTTCTCCAGATCACTCTCCCTCCTGCCACGCTGCAGATGACAAAACAGGCCCGGAGAAGAGAGGACCCGAAGGTAGTTTCCTGACTCTACTCCGAAACCATTGGCTTGGCCCCAAGCCTGAGGGTCCTGGAGCAGGATGTGGCCTTTGCAGGGGTGCGGCTAGGCCACCCGGATGTTAGGGTTCCTGCTAGGAGCTCAGCCCCACCCTGTTTGCTCAAGGAAGGGCTGGAGCAGGTGAGTTAGCCCAGCAGGGGCCAGACGCAGGGCAGCACCAGCCCTCCCTCCCTTGGCCACCCCCCCACTTGGTCCAGGGGGCCTGCTGGAGCCTGGCACCAAAAGCAGCTGGGCCGGTTTGGGGAGACGGAATGGGTTGGGGGAGGCAAAGGAGAAAGGGACCGGGCACTGGAACCAGAGAGATGGTGGTTCAAGTCCCAGTTCTGCCATTTATCTGTGTGGCTGGAGGCTAATTACCTAACCTTCCTGAGCCTTAGTCTCCTTCACCTGTGCAATGGTGAGAATAATAGCACCAATCTCTTAGGGAGGCTGTGAGGGTCACTGAAGTCCTTTTGTAAAGGAGCCAGGCCCCCCGGCTCCCACCATAACCCCTCTCTAGGGTCGTGGAGGTCAGTGGGAGGAGCCAGCAGCTTCCCCAGTCCTCCTTCCTTCTTTCTCTGTTTCCCTCTAGGGGAAGGGGAGTCACAGCCAGCCCTGCCTGGAGCAAGCACTAGGGCGGTCCCAGGCCTCTCAGAAGAGGTGACTTTGTTTCCACTGCAGGTTCAGACCTTCACGCCAGAGAACCTCCTGTTCGTGTCCACCCTGGATGGAAGTCTCCACGCACTGATCAAGCAGACAGGGGACTTGAAGTGGACGCTGAAAGACGGTAAGCAAGGGCAGTCACTCCTCCCTCCTTGGATCTCGCGTTGGGGGGAGGTCACCTTGGCGTGGACGATGAGAACATGAGGTCTAGAATCCAAGAAGCAGGTGTCCGCAGGCAGCTTTACTACTTACCAGCTGTGTGACTTTGGGAAAGTCATTTCACCTCTCTGAGCCTCAATGTCCTCACCTGTAAAAGGGGGCCAAGGGTAACAACCCTACCTCACAGAGTTCTTGGGAGGATTACATTACACTCGTGACAAATGCTTGGCTTGGTGTCTGGCACCCAGTAAGCACCAATGTGAGGTATGCCTTTCAACAGGGAGTCTACTCATGCCCCTGTCCCTGTCCCTACAGATCCCATCATCCAGGGGCCCATGTACGTCACAGAGTAAGTGGACCCCAAGGAGTGGGCAACTGAGAGATGGGGAAGCCATAGTTGCCTGGAGGGGCGGGTGGGCTGGAAGTAAGGGAGAAGATTTGGGTCTGGAGCTCTGTGGTGCCTCCTTTGAGGGTGGGCCCCTACTGGCAGGGAAGTTGGAGGGGAGGAGCCCTCTTGGAACCAGGGGGCGTGCACCCAACCTTCTCCCGTTCCTCTCTGCCCCACAGGACAGCCTTTCTCTCAGACCCAGCTGATGGCAGCCTGTACATCTTGGGGACGCAAAAACAACAGGGATTAATGGTGTGTTTCCTACAGTGCTTGGGATGGGTGAGGGTCAGGGCTTCTGTTAGCCAGAGCACTGAAAGGGTGCAGGGCTGTATGGTCAGAATCCAAGTGTCCTGCAGAGGGTGAAGTCTGAGAGCACTGGGGGAAGGCTGTCTGGAGGGGTCTGTTGAAAGGGGGTGGTAGTGTGACTCTGGCTGTGTCTGCAGAGCAGGCTGACCGGATGACTGTCAGGCCTCTGAGGGCGTCACGGGGCATTCTCCAGGGGACTCTGAGGGTTTTAAGGGGAAACCTATGTATCAGTTAGCTTGTGCTAAATAACAAATTGCCCCCAAACTCAAACTTAAAATACAAACCATTTATTTAACTCATCATTTTGTGAGATGACAGTTTAGGCTGGACTCAGCTGGGTGGCCTTGACTGAGTTTGCCCAAGCATCTGTGGTCCGCTTCCGGTCAGCTGGCTCTCTTTCTGAAAACTCGTTGGTAGTTGGCTGGCTTTTGATGGGGGCAACTGGGCCAGGGGTCTCTCATCTTTTAACAGGCAAGCCTGGGCTTGTTCACATGGTATCAACAAGGGAGCCAGAAGCAGCAAGAGAGGGCGAGGCCAGTGCATGAGCATTTTTCAAGCTTTGCTTATACAGTCGTCCCTTGGTATCCACAGGTCAATCGTCCCCCACCACCAAAATCCAAGGATGCTCAAGTCCCTTATTTAGAATGGCACAGTATTTGCATATAACCTACACGCATCCTCCCATATACTTTATTTTTTTTCACATTTATTTATTTATTTTGGCTGTGCCTGGTCTTAGTTGTGGCATGCGGGATCTTTATTTAGTTGCAGCATGTGGGATCTTTTAGCTGCGGCATGCATGCGGGATCTAGTTCCCCGACCAGGGATCGAACCTGGGCCCCCTGTACTGGCAACGCGGAGTCTCACCCACTGGACCACCAGGGAAGTCCCCCTCCCATATACGTTAAATCATCTCTAGATTACTTATAATATCTAATACAATGTAAATGGTATGTAAATAGTTGGCAGGTGTGCGGCAAATACAAGTTTTGCTCTTTGAAACTTTCTGGAACTTTTTTTCCCAAATATTTTCTATCTGCATTTGACTGAATCTGTGGGTTCGGAGCCAGCGGATAGGGAGGGCCGACGGTACCGCATTCGCTAAAGTCTCATCAGCCAAAGCTGGTCATGTGGCCAAGCGCAGAGTCAGGCAGTGTCAGAATTCTGACTGTGCCATGGGATGCCTACCGGGATGGTCTTACGCATGTGATTTAGGAAACCGAATTGGTAAGAAATGTTAGCACGTGAGCAGGCAAGGTCCCAGCAAGCAGGTGGCACACTACAACAGGAGAGTTTGAGGCGGTTTTATTAACGGGATTCCTTACAAAGGTGTGGGCCGAGGTAGGAAACCGCAGGGCAGGGTGCTGTGTCCTATGGCCCATACCGTGGGGTGCCACTTATCAGCCCTAAGCTCAGAGGAGGGGAAGGATCCAGAGGGGGCTTGAGGAGAGGGCCACCGGGAAGGAGATGAGGCCTTTGAGGGAGGGACACAGCCAGCCCTCGATGACCCTGTGGAGAGGAGACCCAGGAACACTCGCCCTGATTCTGCCCCCTCCCCGTATCCCAGCCCCCGACTGGAAGCCAGAGCACAGGGCGCCCACTGATGGAATCTAAACAAGTATGTCTCCCATGGGGAGGGCCGGGTGGAGAGTGGACCTCCAGTCCCATCCAGCTCTGGGGGTCATCACTGGGTCTTATGGGCAGGTGTGGTTGTGAGTCTCATCACTCTCCGGGCATCTGGGATAAAGTCCAGTCGCCCTGACAAAGCACACCAGGGCCAGCTCACTCGTGCAGTCTCTTCACTCACCTACAGGCACCCATGCGTGCACACACCTGCACACACACCGATCAACTTATTGAATGTGCCAGCTCTGGGGCTTCACCCAGCTTGTCCCCAAGAGTCTGGAACCCTCTTCCATTCTGCCTCTGTTTCCCCAACTCAGTCAGGATGAGCCGCAGCACGCTGCGACAACAGCACACAAAGCTCCGTGGCTCCAGAGAGCTTGCTTCCTGCTTACAGCGTGTGCCCAGCGTTGGTCCCCCGGGGGCTCTGTACACTGTGGTCTACTGGAGACCCAAGCTGTCAGACACTCCGTCGCAACCGAGGCTTCTCAGTCACCAAAGCAGAAAAGGAGAACGAGGTGAAGCACACCCTGGCTCTTGTAGTATCCATGTGGACCTGGTCTCTTCTGCTCCCTCCCTCTGGCTAAAGCAAGTCTCATGGCTGTGCCCACTTTAAGCAGGAAAAGAAATATAATCCACCGGGAGCCCAGAAGAAGAAGCAGAATACTTGTGAGAAGTGCTCCCCTTCCCCTGGCTGTTTCCTACTCATCCCTCAAGTCCCAATGTAACAGCCAAACTCCTTCCCAGTCCGTGATCTTGCCTCCAGCTGACCTCACTTTCGGCCACTCTGCCCCTCTCCATCCCCACTCCTGGTGCACTGGCCTCCTTGCTGTTCCTTAAACATGCCAGTTGGTAGGTGGCCCTGCCGTTGGCCTCAGCATTCTGTCCCTCTGCCCACAGCACTCTCCCTCCACATGACCCTGTGGCTCACTCCTCCCTTGGCTTGGGTACTTACTCCCTAGCTGGGCTATGTGATATAACATCTCAAATCAGTGTCTATCCTAGTTCTCTGAGTTTGTTTTAATAATATTTACCACTACCTGGCATTATGGTTTATGTGTTTTTGTTTGTTTATTATCACACACACACACACACACACACCAGAAATGTAACTCTGTGCAGAAGGGCACTTGGTCAGTCTTGGTTACAACAGAGTCCTAGCACCTGGCTAGTAATAGGTGCTCATTAAACGGTTGTTGAATGAATGAATAAACAACTGAACTTCTTCCATCAGTCCATCTTCAGTCCCCCACATCTGCATCAGGTACTCTCAACTTCATGTGCTCCCCTGTCATGCACTAACCGTACCAACCATAGGTTGTATGGACTTCTTTTGTTGTCCATCCTGACTGAGCCCGCGGGAAGCCCCGACTATCTTTCCCTCAGTACTTGCTTGTGCCTGGGGTGCTGTCTGGCAAGAGCTCTGTATGTGGAGTTTGGGGATCTTTTTCACTTTGATATAATTTCAAATGTAAGGAAAAAATGCAAAGATAGTTCAGAGCAATTGTTTATTCCCTTTACCCAGATGCGTCAATTTTTAACATCTTATCACTTTCACTTTATCATTCTCTCTTAACAGATGGATAATATTACACATGTGTGTATAAAATTTCTTTTTCTGAACTATCTGAGAATGAGTTGCAGACGTTATGCTCCTTTACTCCTAAAGCGTCATTGTGCATTCCTAAAACAAGGATTTTCTCCTACATAGCCTGAGAGTAAATTATCAAAATCAGCAGATTTAACGTTGATACAATAGTGTTATCTAATCCACAATCCATATTAATTTTGTCAAGTTCCTAATGGTGTGCTTTATTGTTTCCAGTCCAGAACCCAAACCAAGATCACCCCTTGCATTTGGTCCTCATGTCTCTTGGGTGGAACAGTTCCCCAGCCTCTCCAAGGTTGTCATGGCCACTGAAGTTTTCAAGTCTCAGCAAGTGTTTTTGAGGTGGTCAGGCCAGCATCATGTGATCAGGTGGCATCTTGGCACTGGGAGTGGGATTTTCTGCAGCTCCTCAAGAGGTTGTGTAGCAGAGTGGTTAAGTGTGAGGGGTCTGGAAACTAACTGGCTATGCTCAAGGCCTGGCTCTGCTACTTAGCAGCTGTGTGATATTAGCCACATTACTTAGCCCCTCTGGGAATGGATATGATAATAATTGTACCTAATGAATAGGTTGTATGTGCTTCTCTGCTATTTCCACTCCCCAGAGACTGCCGTTCACCATCCCTGAGCTGGTTCATGCCTCCCCCTGTCGCAGCTCTGACGGCGTCTTCTATACAGGTAAGCATCTCTCCAGCCTGGAGTCCTGGTCCAGCAGGGACTGGACCTAGGTCAGGACAGGCCAGCTAGGCACAGCACGGAGAGGCTGCACACCCTCTCCAGGCCATCTTGAGAGCGAGCACATTTCCCACCTCCACAGGCCGGAAGCAGGATGCCTGGTTTGTGGTGGACCCTGAATCAGGGAAGACGCAGATGACCCTGACCACAGAGCGACCCTCTACCCCCCGCCTCTACATCGGCCGGACGCGTGAGTCAGGCCCCAGCTGCTCCTCGAGCTCTGGGAAGCCCCCCTTTTGCTCTGCCCAGGCCTGGCAATTGCTATCCACGCTGGGTCCAGGCCAGTCAATCACTCTGTCAGTCAACAAACACTTCCCTGAGCACTGAACAAGGAGCGGGGGACACAGCAGTGAGCAAAACAGACCTAGTTTCTGCTATCCTGATGCTGTTTGAAGACTCTGGCCTCCAGGCTGGGTGCTCGGGAAGCCCCCGCCCCCATGAGATGATGTCCCCTGGATGGGAATAGAGGAGCACCACGTGGGCGCTCCTGGTAACCCTGCTTCTGGGTGTCCCCAGAGTACACGGTCACCATGCATGACCCCAGGGCCCCAGCCCTGCGCTGGAACACCACCTACCGCCGCTACGCAGCAGCCCCCGTGGACGGCTCACCTGGGAAATGTGAGTGCCTCCCTTCTCTGGCTCCACCTTGGAGCAAGGTCCCCAACTCAGGGAACTCTGAGTGGTATCCACGACCAACCCCACCACATTCTGACCCACCTGAACTCCGGAGGGACCCCACGTACTGAATGACACACCCTTGACAGACAGCCCTAAGTGACCCCTCTCGACACCCAGCCTGACCCTCCTGTACCCTGAGCAGCTCTTAACATCCTAATTCCTCTGCACTCCCAATAAGCCCAGCCAGGTCACCCTGGGTGCTCCCCACCTCCTGAGTGACCCCAAACAACCCCTGCACACCCTGAGCAGTCCCCCAAATGTTGAACGACCCCTGACAGATGACCCTAAGTGACCTCCCCCAGACTCACCACCCCCTTGATATTATAACTGTCCTTCCCTATGTTTCCTAAAACTACAAATGTTAGATTTTTAACCTTTGGTAATATGATATTACAAAGAAATTGCTTTTCTTCTGTTATTGTTCAGCTCAGTCATCTTCATATATGCTTAATCCTTCTAGTTACTTGGGTTATTTCATCTTCTTTTTTTGTTTGTTTGTTTCATTTCCCTTGGTATATCAGTGTCTTTGTTACTGGTTCCTAAGAACTCATTTATGACTAAGGATGCTAACCATTTGTCAGGCAATGCAAATGAAACGCCATATTTTATTGCCATCAATTTACTATGGTGTTTTGTATTTTAGTTGTGTATTAAAATATAATCATGTGTTTTTAAAAAAATAATAACTCTCCTTGCCAAATGCCTGAGTGACCCCAAAGGTGCCCCAAGCCACCTCTCAGACCCTGACTCCACCATTCCACGTGAGAACTCATGCAGGCGACCTTGACACATCACAGGTGACACCCAGAGGGCCCCTGGCTGACACCCTTCACCTTCTAAATGACTTCCACGCTACCCACATGTCTCCAGACCTCCCTGACTGACCAGCAGCCAGACCATGACTGACTACCCCACATCCTAAGCGACAAGGACTGGTTCACACACCTGAGTCGCCTTTGGATGACCATGACTGACCCCCTACGTCTTACACAGCTGCCAGCTGACCCTGATCAAAGTGACCCAGTGAACTTCCTATGTCCTGATTACCCTCCAGGTGATCTCACCTGACCTCCACGTACCTGAGTGGCCCTCCTGATGGCCCACCCTCAGAGCAGCTTCCCCACCTCAAGGTGCTCCGAGGTGCCTCAGGTCAGGGCTCCCTGACCACATCTCCTAGCCACCTTTCTTGGCAGACACGAGCTACCTGGCATCCTGTGGGATGGGCCTGCTGCTAACGGTGGACCCAGGAAGCGGGGCGGTGCTGTGGACCCAGGACTTAGGCGTACCTGTGGTGGGCGTCTACACATGGCACCAGGACAGCCTGCGCCAGCTGCCCCATCTCACACTGGCTCGGGACACCCTGCACTTCCTTGCCCTCCGCTGGGGCCACATCCAACTGCCCGCCTCAGGCCCCCAGGACACCGCCACTCACTTCTCTGCCTTAGACACCCAGCTGCTGTAAGTGCCCACGCCTGGGGACTGGGGAGGAGCTTCTGCAAGTGTTGTAGCCCAGGTCCAATGGGCAGGTGTGATGTCCGAGCATGACACGCCGGTGCAGCTGAACCAGGGGTCAAAATATTTCAAGCAGTTTGGTAAATAACCAGTGCCCTGCACCACCCCCCATGTGCTCCCAGGACCCCCTGGTTGGCCCCACTGTTCAGCAACTGATAGGGTAAAGTCTGGCCTAGGAGGGGCCTCCATGTCTCCACCCCAGTGCTACAGCGGGCACCTGTTATGCTTGGTAGGTACTATGTGTTTACTGATTGTTGAAAACTTTAAATATGACCCTTCCTTGCAACACCAAATACATTAGTGTCCCCATCTTGGGGAGCCGGGAGACAGACTGGGAAAATTGCGGATTACCCGTTCTTTCAGTTCATCCCACAAATATTAATTGAGCACTTGCTATGTAGCAATTGCTTGCTAGGCTCTGGGAGTACAGTAATACAGCCAGTGTTCCTACCTACAAAAATCTCAGAGTCTAGTAGGGGAGACAGGTACGTAAAGACGTAATCATAATATGGTATGATAAAGGATGAGATAAGAGAAGTATAGGGTGTCATGGGAATGTATAGGAAGGGCACTGAAATCAAGACTGGGGGCAGAAGGTAATCATAGAAAGCTTCCTAGAGGAAGGGACCTATAAGTTGAAACCTAAAGGATGAAGAGGAAACAAGAGAGAGAGAGAGAGAGAGAGAGATCATGGCAACCAGGGAACAGATTAAGTTAACAAAATAAATAAGGCTGGAGCACGGCTCTGAGCAGAGAATAAGGTCTGAGGCTGTTAAACAGGGATCTTGTAGGATCATTTAAAGGGTTTGGGACAAGGCTAAGGAGAAGCCACTAGAGGGTTTTAGGCAAAGAAGTGATTTGATCGTATTTTCATTTCAGAAAGATAACTGGCTGCAGTGTGAAGAGTATCTTAGAATTGTGGGGAGGAAGTGTTCACAGAATATTGCATTAGTTCAGGCAGGAGATGAAGACACTTTGGACCAGGGCAGAAACGCTAGAGTTGGAAATAAGTGGAGGGTAACAGATATTAAGAGGAAAAACCAGTACGAATTTGGTGATTAGAGCAAGGAGTCAACCATTTTGCTCAGGTTTCTAGAGGCGCATGAGTGCGGTCGTTTTCAAAGGTAGGGAGCACTGGAGGAGGAAGTGGTGGGGGTGAGGAGGAAGTGGGGGAAGAAGGGGGGAGGAAGTGGGGGAAGAAGGGGGAGCTAAGGAATGAGGAGATGAGTTCAGATTTAGAAGATTGAGCTCATGGAAGAGGTCTGGGCTAGAAATAGATTTAGAAACAATGACTACAGAGCTTGTATCAGTTAGCTTTTGCTATATAACAAATCAGCCCCAAAATTTAGAGCTTCAAAACAAACAAACATTCATTATTTTTCAAGATTCTGTGGGTCAGCTGGGTGATTTTCTGGTTTGAGCAGCCAGATGGTGGCTTGGCTGGGCCTGGACAATCTAGAATAGCTTCACTCAGCTCTCTCGTAGTTGGTGGACTATTTAGCCTATGGGATGTCAAATGAGGTCTCTCATGCCCCTGCAGACTAGCCTGGGTTTCCTTCTTTGGTGGTCCCGGGGTTCCAAAGAACCCCATGAGAGGGCAAACGCCAGTGCACAAGCATTTCTCAAGACTGTTTGTGTCACATCTGCTATTGTCTCACTGGCCAAAGCAAGTCACTTGGCCCAGCCCAGAGTCAGTGTGGGCGGGGATAATACAAGGAAACGGGTACTACGGTGACTGAAACTACCCACCACGATCACTCATTCTCCTCCCCCTTCTCCTCTCCCCCACTAGGATGACGCTGTATGTGGGGAAGGATGAAGCTGGCTTCTATGCGTCTAAAGCACTGGTTCACACAGGGGTGGCCCTAGTGGTGAGAAGGTTCTCTGAGGGGCTGGAAGGAGGGGATAGAGGAGAGAAGTCTCCGCCCACCACTCCTGACTCTCCACCTTCTTCCATAGCCTCGTGGACTGACCCTGGCCCCCACGGATGGCCCTACCACAGATGAGGTGACACTCCAAGCCTCAGGAGAGCGAGAGGGCTCACCTAGCACTGCTGTCAGATACCCCTCAGGCAGTACGGCCCTCCCTAGCCAGTGGCTTCTCATTGGTGAGACCCCCTCTACCCAAATTTAGAGTGGATAAAGGACCTGTGAGCTCAGTTTATGAGCTGGAAGGCTGAGATCACCTCCAACCCATTGACATTTTCCCTGCCCCTTAGGACACCATGAGCCACCCCCAGTCCTGCACACGACCATGCTGAGATTCCATCCCACCCCAGGGAGTGGGACTTCTGGGACCAGACCCTCAGGGGGCACCCAGGCCCCAGCTCTCTTCTTGGAGGTCAGTGCTAGAGGGGTAGAGGGCATGGGGGGAGGTGCGGCAGCGGGGGTGCAGCCCTTGGACCTTTTCCTCAGGCTTCTAGGAATAACATTCGGGGTGGGTCAACTGACCTCACAATTTCTCGGAAGGAAAACTTTCATTTGTTGTTATTGCCAGAAGAGTGTTAGAAGTGTTAAAAAGATATTGGCTATCTAAATTGTGAAACATGGGTCACAGTTTTCTTTATTCTTCTTCAGTTTAAAGTTTACAAAATATTTATCAAGTGAGAAAATGAAAATGGAAAAACTATAAAAGCATGTCCTCCTGGGAGAGGACTGGACAAGAGTTGCCAATAGTTCAAGTTTAGAAGGAACAGGCATGACCTGGAGACGTAATTCTCAAATCTGGTTGCTTATCAGAATCACCTAGGAGCCCACTCCACCCGCCCCCCCTGAATTCAGAATCTCTGGAGGTGGATATCTGAATTTTTTGGTGATGCCCCAGGAGATTGCTTGTCCTCAGCTAGATCTGAAAGACCAGTCCACTGGGGCACCATGGTGTTTCAGCAGCATGGAGAGTGCCAGGTTTCCCACCACTCACTCATCACCCCTTCAGCTAAGCCCAGCCCTATACTGGGTCATGAAGAAGGGTTAGGGGTTCCACAGTGGGAGGGGCTGCTAAGAGTGAAAGGTTCTTTGTCCCCAGCTCCTGAGCCTGAGCCGGGAGGAACCTTCGAACCTGGAGCTGCATCCTGAAGAGAAAACCCCAGACCTGCATCCAGGACTGGGACCCCAAGACCTGCTGGCAGCCAGCCTCACTGCTCTCCTCCTGGGAGGATGGATCCTCTTCCTGATGAGGCAGGTAAGCCCATCATCCCTGGCCTCAGGCCCCTCTCATGGTCTTCCTAGGGGGAACTCTGGTTCTCTTCTCCAAGACCACTTGGCAACTTTCTCCCTCACCCAGATCCAATTCTGCCCCCTGCTGTCCTCTTGGCAGCTCCCAGAGCCCTTGATACTGTGCTCTTTATGCCAGTGCTCCAGGGACAGGCCATCTCAGGCACAGCTTCTGGGCCCATCATGGGTCAGGGGCTGGCCAAGGCTGGGCCCTCTTAGGCCCCCATGTTTCAGCAGCAGCAACAGCAGCTGGCAGAGAAGCAGTGGCAGCAGGCCTCCCTGGCACCTGCAGGCCCGTTTCACATCTCACAGGATGCTCAGTCTCAGCCCTCCGGGGCCACCCCACAGAGCCGCAAGAGGTTTCAAAACCCCCCAGAGCAAGACCAGCCACTCGAAGACCCTGAAGGTGAGCTTACATGAACAGGAAAGGACAAAGTCAGGGACAGAAAAGAGAGGGGAAGGTTTAGCTTCAAAGTCGGTGTATTAGAAGCCACTATAGTGGGGTAGCCAGGCCTAAATGAGTTAACAGGAGAGAACGTCAAATAGTGCCTGCTATGTAGTTCAGCCCTCTGAAAATGTTTTCCATCATTTTTACTGTTGTCGTTATGTTCAAGGACCCTGGATGCAGATAGAACTGGGTATAGATCTAACTCTACTAACTGTTAACTTTGATGAATTGCTTAACTCCTCTGAGCTTCAGTTCTCTCATCTGTCAAATGGGAATAATAACACCCACCCCATGACATCACTTCATGATGAGAGGTTACATCACCATTACTATTAAATCAGACTATGTGATGTTATTAATATTTGTGTTAAAATAACATCATATTTGGTAACAATAATAGTAAATCACCTAGGTACCATTTGGTTCCTTTTCTCTTTAGGGCTTTTTATTTTTTAAACGTTTCTCTTCTCTTTTCTCAATTTCATCCTATAAACAAGCCCTTTCAAGCTTCCTCTGGAATCTGTGGGATGCCCCAGGGGAACTTCCACATGCTTTTAGTGGTCAGTCCAGGCTACTTCTCTCCTGTTTCTTTGGCTCCGGGCTGGGCTGGCCTCGGTCCTTTGTGTGAACTGCTGCTGGACCCTCCTGTCACTGCTCAAACCACTGCCTTGGAGCCTTGGAGCCACTCTGCTGTGCCCTTAACTCAGCGTGAAGTCCGCCCCATGCTTGGCGTGCGGCTCCCGTGCTGCTCCCAAAGTTCCCCCTTGCGTTCGCCTCCCTGTGCTGATAGGGAAGCAGCTCTCCTCCTCAGGGCTCAGCTCTTGTAGAAAACCCCCCACTGCCGAGTTGCCTGAGCCCTGAGAGTTGCAGTTCCGATCACTTTACTGGCTCTGGGTGGGTCCAAGTAATACTCACCCCACTGCACCCTGAAACACTCATCTCCTTGGACCTTCTGACTCGAGCCAAGTCTTTCCCCAGATGACCCAGACTCCACTTGTCCCAGGTGGTTCTCGTCAAATGACCTTGCTGTTCCTCCTGCCATCATCGTTCAGGTGTCCCTCACGACCCCGGTCCACGGTCCCAGTCATTGACAGGATGGAATTCCTTCCCCAGACGTCTCAGTCCCCTTGTGAGTCCGCAGATACCGATAATCCTCAGAGGAGGAGAAAAAAAGATGTTGAATCCCAGCCCTGGCTCATCCTTGATATATAAAACACTTAAACTTCTTTACTCACTATAAGAAAATAATCAAAGTGATATCAGTGCTTCAGGACAAGAATCCCAGCTAGAGCTTGGTACCTTTGTTACAAAACTCAGTGGTAACAATCTCTTTATAATACTGGATTCCCTCTGGAATTGAAAAGAAACCTTTCTATTTCTTTCACTTTCTTCGTTTAAAGTTTTCATAAACTTTACTTTGGTGTTTTCATGACCTCTAGGCAAAGCCAGGAAAGGACAGGCTGTTACTAGGCTCTGTGATAAATGCTGTGATGGGGTTGGGGAGGCTACAGGGAGCTATAGGAACACAAAGGAGGGGCATGTAGCTCAGACATGGGGACATGGGAATTGTCCTGAAAGGCAAGTCTAAGCTGTGATCCCAAGGATAAGAAGGAATTACCCAGGTGAACAGGGAGGCGGGGGACAGCAGCAGTCCAGGTGGCACCAGTAGCACAGGCGAAGGTTCAGAGATGAGAGGAAGCAGGGTACACATTCCGGAAGCTGAAAGGAAGGTGGCAATCTCATGCTCATGGGTAGGTCAGGTGGATAAAGTAAACAAGTGAAGCAGCCACATAGGAGAGAGAATAGGGCATGATGGGACTGTGGTAAACTGGAGAACAGGTGCTTGGGCTCAGCCTGCCTTGCTTACTGCTGCAATCTCGACCCAGAGCATGGCTCAGGGAATATCTGTTGAGGCAGTGGCTGACTGGCCACTGCAGGTTCTTAAACAGCCCTTCTCAACTCAATAAATATATATGGAGTGAATATGTGCCGAGCAGGTGTGAGGAACAGGCAGAGTTAATAGGCTGGGACTTGCCCATCCAATAGGCAACAATATGGAGTCCAGTGTATCAAAAATCTTTAGTGCAGGGAGAGTCAAATAAACGAATGTGGCAGATGGCAGAAAAGCTTCAAGAACCACTCTCCAAAAAAGCCCCTGCCACACTGGCACCGTGTGGCAACCTATTCTTATTCTTAGGACCTCTATGTCAGGAACTCTGACTTTGGAAATCTTGCTTCTCCTTTTGGTGCGGGGAGAACAACGTTCCTCGGGACCTTTTTATGGTTCACAAAATCTACAGCGGGGTCCTGTCCCACTCTCATTTAACCTCCACAAATCCATCTACACGTGCCTGGTTGGGTGTCCTCCAGGACCACCGGCTACATGGTACATTCAGCGGCAAGTGGGCGCACTCAAGCCTGAACCAGAGTTAACACTGAGAGCTCACATTTATATGGCGCTTACTGTGTACCGGACACTTTCCTAAATGCTGTGCGTGCATGAACTCGTATGATAGTCACAACATTTCTGTGAGGCGGATACTATCATAACGCTGATTTTATGGAAGAGAAAATGAAAGGTTCACGGCACCCCACCCCAGACTCACAAAGCCAGTAAGGAGCAGCTCAGGAACTCAAAAGCAGGTCAACTCTGGGATGTTGCCTCTGTTTGCATTTTGGCAATACCCATGAAGACAGGTGACCACTTTAATGGTTTCCCAACCCGTGTACAAGAAGCAACACAATACATCACATGTTCTTGAGGTTTTCAGAGGGAATTCTGACTGTACACTGCTTCCCCATCGTGTGACAACTTTTGATTACTTTAGAACTTCTCTCCTGCCTTTGCTGCTTCTCCATTACCATGATATGGAAGGCTGAGCAAATGGTGAATATGTTTGTGCAGACTGAGCCTCCCGGCTCATTATTATTATTGTTTTTTTTTTTTTTTTAAAAACATCTTTATTGGGGTATAATTGCTTTACAAGGGTGTGTTAGTTTCTGCTTTATAACAAAGTGAATCAGTTATACATATACATATGTTCCCATATCTCTTCCCTCTTGCGTCTCCCTCCCTCCCACCCTCCCTATCCCACCCCTCCAGGCTGTCAGAAAGCACCAACCCAATCTCCCTGTGCCATGCGGCTGCTTCCAACTAGCTATCTACCTTACCACGTTTGTTAGTGTGTATATGTCCATGACTCTCTCTCGTCCTGTCACAGCTCACCCTTCCCCCTCCCCATAACCTCAAGTCCGTTCTCTAGGAGGTCTGCGTCTTTATTCCTGCCTTACCCCTAGGTTCTTCATGACATTTTTTTTTTCTTAAATTCCATATATATGTGTTAGCATACGGTATTTGTCTTTTTCTTTCTGACTTACTTCACTCTGTATGACAGACTCTAGGTCTATCCACCTCATTACAAATAGCTCAATTTCGTTTCTTTTTATGGCTGAGTAATATTCCATTGTATATATGTGCCACATCTTCTTTATCCATTCATCCGATGATGGGCATTTAGATGGTTTCCATCTCCGGGCTATTGTAAATAGAGCTGCAATGAACATTTTGGTACATGACTCTTTTTGAATTTCGGTTTTCTCAGGGTATATGCCCAGTAGTGGGATTGCTGGGTCATATGGTAGTTCTATTTGTAGCTTTTTAAGGAACCTCCATACTGTTCTCCATAGTGGCTGAACCAATTCACATTCCCACCAGCAGTGCAAGAGTGTTCCCTTTTCTCCACACCCTCTCCAGCATTTATTGTTTCTAGATTTTTTGATGATGGCCATTCTGACTGGTGTGAGATGATATCTCATTGTAGTTTTGATTTGCATTTCTCTAATGATTAATGATGTTGAGCATTCTTTCATGTGTTTGTTGGCACTCTGTATATCTTCTTTGGAGAAATGTCTATTTAGGTCTTCTGCCCATTTTTGGATTGGGTTGTTTGTTTTCTTGTTATTGAGCTGCATGAGCTGCTTGTAAATTTTAGAGATTAATCCTTTGTCGGTTGCTTCATTTGCAAATATTTTCTCCCATTCTGAGGGTTGTCTTTTGGTCTTGTTTATGGTTTCCTTTGCTGTGCAAAAGCTTTTTAAAAACTTATTTATTTTTAGCTGCATTGGGTCTTCGCTGCTGCGCCCATACTTTCTCTAGTTGCGGCGAGTGGGGGCTACTCTTCGTTGCGGTGCACAGGCTTCGCGGGCTTCTCATTGTGGTGGCCTCCCTTGTTGTGGAGCACGGGCTCTAGGTGCGTGGGCTTCAGTAGTTGTGGCGCACGGCCTTAGTTGCTCCGTGGCATGTGGGATCTTCCCGGACCAGGGCTCGAACCTGTGTCCGCTGCATTGGCAGGCAGATTCTTAATCACTGCGCCACCAGGGAAGCCCTGGCTCATTATTTCTGCATTCAAGGCCAGAAGTCTGGCCTTCATCCCAGCATTGAGGGTGCTCCTGAAACTAGAGTTAGTTTTGAATCTAACCCAGAAAGCACATAGCAAGTCTTCACCTCATGCCAAGGGCATCCAGAGTAGGGAAGGCAGACACATAAGAGACAGGAAACGCAGCAGAACGAAGCAAGTAGGTACAGAAGAGGGGTCGGAAGTGCTCAGGGACCCTCACCTGGAGCCAGCTGATCATGGCTGGTTCAAACAGGCTTTCCCGCAGCTCTGTCCCTGCTTCCTGAGCTGCCGGAGAGACAGGCCCATCTTACTTGTGGGCGATGTGCTTCCAGCAAGGCCCTGGGCCCACACGCCTGAGTGTCCATGGTATACAAATTTCGGTTACTGCTTGCATCTCGTCAGGAGATGAGAGTGACTGTTTAAGCCAATAATCCAGAGCAGTGCTGAGGGACAGCTTAATACTTTTCTCACTGATCCCTGATGCTGATTTTCATTTGCTTTTCCAAGAGCTGATTAGAGAGACTGAAGCTGGCAGCTCTTCCTAAGGAGAGTGTTCTCAGGGCCACGGAGGGGCACACAGCTCTAGGGGCGCCAGATACACTTAGCTGCGAGCATGGGGCCCCTTGGATCTGAGCAAGGTGCAGCCTGGTGCATTGTGAGGGGTCTCTTGCAAGCAACCCAAAAGGAAGAGCAGTAACAGTCCAACCTCATCCTTCTTAACAGGAAACCAAGGCCTTCTGGGGAATCCCTGCTGCCCTAGAACTAACTCTGGGACAGCTCAGCATCCAAACGCCCACTGACCCCGCCCCGCCCTCTTCCAGGACAGTCTTTTCTGCAACAGCATTCACCCTCTTCACGCTTACAGCTGCCAAAACTCACCTTCCTGTTGGAAGCGAATTCCTTAGTTAAAAGGGTTTATAACTGGTGGAGGTGGGCAAAGGAAAGAAACCTGCGCAGAAGATGCCAAAACAGGGAGAAGGATAAAAGAGGACAGTAGAGTGAACCTCTCCCCCACCGTTTCTTCCATTAATCCTCACGATAATATTGTGTAGGATCCTTGACATAGGTCCCACTTTACAGATGAGAGGACCAGGGCACAGCGGTTAAGTCACTCGCCCAAGTTCACACGGATTGAGTGGCAGCACGAGACACTGGACCCAAGCAGTCTGGCACCAGGCGGGGCGTGGAAGGGGGAGGCCGGAGAAGGGCCGAGGTGGGGGAGCTGGGACTGGGCAGGTCTCCCTGAGACCCCCCCCTCTCCCCTCCCCCCAGCCGAGCAGCTCACCGTGGTGGGGAAGATTTCCTTCAATCCCAAGGACGTGCTGGGCCGCGGGGCAGGCGGGACTTTCGTTTTCCGGTGAGCGGCAGCCAGGAGCCAGGCTGGGGATGGCCACTGTCCCTTGGAGAGCCATTCTCTCCGAGAACCCCCGAGGTGGGCACAGTTCCTAACCTTTGCCTTCTTCTGCCCTCTGGACCTCCGCTCGCCACCTACCAGGGGACAGTTCGAGGGGCGGGCCGTGGCGGTCAAGCGGCTCCTCCGTGAGTGCTTCGGCCTGGTCCGGCGGGAGGTGCAGATGCTGCAGGAGTCTGACAGGCACCCCAACGTGCTCCGCTACTTCTGCACCGAGCGGGGACCGCAGTTCCACTACATCGCCCTGGAGCTCTGCCGGGCCTCGCTGCGGGAGGTGAAACCTGTGCTCAGGGATGGGCGGGGGGGGGGGCAGGGTCCTGGGCCGCGGGGTGACCTCTGCCCCTCGCCGCTCCCCAGTACGTGGAACACCCGGAGACGGACCGCTGGGGCCTGGAGCCCGGGATGGCGCTGCAGCAGCTGATGGCGGGCCTGGCCCACCTGCATTCCTTACACATAGGTACCAGCCCCTTCCGCCCTCCATCCAAGCTCCCGACTCCCCCCTCAGCTCTCAACTCTGCTCCGCTCTCACAGTGCACCGGGACCTGAAGCCCGGCAACGTCCTCATTACGGGGCCCGACAGCCAGGGCCGAGGCAGAGTGGTCCTCTCAGACTTTGGCCTCTGCAAGAAGCTGCCCGCTGGCCGCTGCAGCTTCAGCCTCCATTCAGGCGTCCCCGGTACAGAAGGCTGGATGGCGCCCGAGCTCCTGCAGCTCCTGCCCCCAGACAGCCCCGTGAGTCCTCCCGCCGCCCCAGGCCGCAGTAATCATTCCCTGCCCAGTGCCTCTCCTGTCCGGGCCCGCTGTGTGACCTTCAGTCACTCCTCCAAGCCTGTTTCTTCATCTGTAAAGTGGGGATAATTCCTCTCTTCTTACCCAGGGTATGGTTCTTAACCAGGGATGATTTTTGCCACCTTTGGGCAATGTCTGGAGACATTTTTGGATGTCACACTTGGCAGGGGAAGGGAGGCTTGTTACTGCCATCTAATGGGCAGAGGCCAGGGATGCTTGCGAAACATCCTACAACGCACAGGACAGTCCCCCAGGACGAAGAATTATCTGGTCCAAAATGTCAGTAGTACTGAGGTTGAGAAACTCTGAACTAGAAAATAGTTTTCATCTCTACTGTGATGCACAATCACTGGGGAACTTGAAAAAAATTCAGGTGCCCGGGTCCCACACCCAGTAACTGACCCCCAGTGACTGTAATGTGTAGCCAGCGTGGAGAGCCACCCAGATGCGGAGGGTTCGGGGGAGCATCACATGAGCTGATATAACTGGAGCACAGAGCAGTGTCTGACCTCCAGAGACACTTGAGTTGGAGACCCCAGGATTACAGATTTTTGAGTTGGTGTGTAGGGGAAAGTCACAGGCATGGATGAGAGTAACACGCAAGGACAGTCACCAGGCAAAGCCACCCCACCCCTGAAGTTTAGAGAAAGCTAGGATTGGCAACCTGGAGGCCCAAGGACCAAAGCACTGATGTTAGGAGCCTGTGCAGGTTTTGATTTTTTAAATTAGCAGCCAATATTTTAACTTCTGGGAAATTGCACATAAAAGTCTAGATTTCTGGATTCACTTGGAAAATCAAAAGCTCTGCCACCGAGAAAGTCCCCTGGAGGCAACCAGCTGGAGCTAAGTGCCAGTGGCCATGTGTGGACAGGGCCAGCAACAGATCATACAGTCCTCACCGCTGCCTGATCGCCTCATGCGTGCCCAGCTTCACTTGGTTGTGTTGCCCACCAGACTTGGAGGAATGACACTTGGAAACCTAAACTAGAGGCTCAGTAGGGGCAAAGGTTTTGGATGAAAACCGTGGGTCCCTTTCAACAGTGCAGAGGGGAGGGGATCTAGGGCCAAGAGGATGCCTCTTGGGAAGTGTCCTTGTGTCCTAGTCCGAGCCAGATCCCCAGCTGCCATATCAGCCCTGGGGAGAATGTAGCCCGGCAGACCTCCTGGAGCAGAGACTTCCTCCTTATGCTTGTCCCTCTGGCCCCCAGACCAGCGCAGTGGACATATTCTCTGCAGGCTGCGTGTTCTACTATGTGCTTTCCAGTGGCAGCCACCCCTTCGGAGAGAGTCTTTATCGCCAGGCAAACATCCTTGCAGGCTCTCCCTGCCTGGCTCACCTGGAGGAAGAGGCCCACGGTGAGGGGGACCTGGGCTGGCAGAGGAGGGAGGAAGCAGGGCAGAGCCTGCGCGGGCCTGAAGCCGTCCCTCCCTCTTGCCCCTACAGACAAGGTCGTTGCCTGGAACCTGGTGGAGGCCATGCTGAGCCCCCTGCCACAGGCTCGTCCCTCTGCTCACCAGGTGCTGGCCCACCCCTTCTTTTGGAGCAGAGCCAAGCAGCTCCAGTTCTTCCAGGTCAGGAGGAAATCTGGGGAGCGGCCCCAGAAAGTCCCAAGTTTGGGTCCTGAGCAACAAGAGAGGGGAAGCCAGATTGGTTGGGGGAAGAGAGACTCGTCTACCTGTTCCAGGCAGCCCAGATCCTTATCTCAATCAAGGCAGAGCCCAGACTCCCGAACGCTGCCATCTTGGCACTGCACGGTCTCCTCAGCACCGCTTCCCCAGCCCAGCTGCCCCTCATGTGAGGCTAGACCCCGTTCCTTTCAGCCCTAGTCGTCCCTCCTGCTATACTCGTGCCCAGACAGCCCATTCCACTTGTGTGACCTTGAGCTTCTTGAGCCTGTTTGCTCATCTGTAAAACGGGGACGACAGCACCTCTGTCACCGGTTGGATTAGACCCCGCACAGCACAGAGAAGCCACACTCCATAGGAGGCAATAATACTTACCCTAACCCGAGCAGCTTCGGCGGCTGCACTGCCCCAGCCATAGGACACTCCTGGCCTGTGGCCTCCGAGCCCGCTCAGGAGGCTCAGGAGCTGTGGGTCCTAGGACGCCAGCGACTGGCTGGAGAAGGAGCCTGAGCAGGGGCCGCTGGTGACAACGCTGGAGGCGGGTGGCGCCGAGGTGGTCCGGAGTGACTGGCACAAGCACATCTCGGTGCCGCTGCACACAGGTAGAGGCCAGACTCGGGTGGCCCAGGAGGCCGAGGGGAGCCCAGTGGGGACGGCTGTGCCAACGACCTCCCCGTCCACAGATCTGAAGAGGTTCCGGTCGTATAAGGGGACGTCGGTGCGAGACCTGCTCCGTGCTGTGAGAAACAAGGTGTGTTCCAGGGCTTGGGAGGGGCCTGGAAGGTGGGGAGGCCTGGTCCAGCTAAGCCCGGGCTCTCTGCTCTGACCCCTCCAGAAGCATCACTACAGGGAGCTCCCGGCCGAGGTACGGCAGGCGCTGGGCCCTGTCCCTGACAGCTTCGTCCAGTACTTCACAAACCGCTTCCCACGGCTGCTGCTCCACACGTACCATGCCCTGAGGAGCTGCGCCTCTGAGAGCCTCTTCCTGCCCTACTATCCGCCGGCCTCAGGGGCCCAGGCGCTGAGCCTGGGAGCTGCTGGGAGTTGAGATGGCCTGGCGTCGAAAAGACCAGCAGAGGCTGGGCCGCCAGGGACACCAGAGCAACAGTGTGGCCGGAACCCGGGTGCCAGGCACCCCTCGGGGAACACAAGAAGAAAAAGGAAGATTCATATATGTTTAATGTAATATAAAGGCAAGGAAAAGACAGTCCCGAATTCAATAGCAATATTCTGTACAATTCATATGGTGAGGTTGAGAGGGAAGGGGAAGCGGCCTCAGAACCCACACCGGGACATGTACAAAAATAACTTACACAGCAGCCCCACCTGCAGGGATGATGGAGCTTCCACCCCAGCCCCCAGGGCTGGGGGACACCCCATAAAATAGGGATCTAACCAGCGTGGGCCGAGGTGCTGGTGGGGGGGAGGAGGGTGCCAGTCCAGGGGGGTGGGGGGGCTACGAGGAGGCCTTGAGGCGGTTGGTGGCCGAGCGTGAACTCAGCAGCTTGTCCACCATGGTGCGAGCGTAGCGCAGCCGGCTGGCCAGCTCCTTGGAGCAGCCGTACTCCTCCAGGAGGCTCAGGCGGTACGTGCGGAAGTCCCGCTTCTCGTCGATGTAGGTCACGGCAGCCATCAGCGGGCACAGGATGAGTTTGGTGTGGTCCTGTGAGGGCAGGAGGGGAGCAGGTGGACGGACAGGGGGTTACTGGTGATTGAAGCTCCCAGCTGCCTGTGTGCCTTGGCGGGAGTAGAGGGAAGATATCCCAGTCGATGGTGGGGGGGTGGGGGGCATTTCACTCCCTTCTGCTGATGCTGCCAAGGACAGGTCCTGTGCCTCCCACTCCCCACCCAATGCCGTGGGCCACTAAGAGGCACAGATACCCGGCCCCAACCCTCCAGGGCTGCAGCTCACCTGGAAGAAGTTGATCTGCACGCAGCCGTTACTGAGGTGCAGAATGATGGCGCTGCGGGTGCGAAACCAGGTACGCAGGTAGGGTAGCCGGGCTAGCTCGTCACCTTCCCGGGGCGTGATGTTGGCACCCGCCTTCAGCAAGTGTTCGCTCATGTAGTTTCGGAAATACTTGAGGAGGGTGATCTGGGTGGAAAGTGAGGGAGGGCGTCCGGAGTTAAGAGCCTGTCCCCTGGCAAAGCCCTCACTCCCGGCCAACAGCAGCCCACGCGGGCCAGCCAGCACTCACCTTCTTTATCAGGGAGTTGGGATGGGAACTCACGGTGAGGTAGGACTCCGTGCCATCACGTTCGATGTACTGCAGGCTGTCGCCGTCGTTGTAGAGGATGAGGCGTGTTGAGTCGTTGAAGAGCACTCCCACGCTGTTGTCACACAGCTGGTACCCTAGCGGTAGGTGGAGGGAGGCCTCAGAAAGGGGCCATGGGGGGCAGGGGGCCGTTAGGGGCTGGGACTAGTGAGCCTGGGATGGAGATAGGAGAGTGTCGAGAGAAGAGGACGTGGGAGCCAAGAAAGGCAAGAGCCTGTAACAACTCGAAGGGTAGCTAGGTGGCACCTGAGCCACCGCCACAGCTGGGAGAAACGTACCAAGGCCATACTTGTCCGAATAGTCCACCCACTTGCTGACCCAGAAGATGGGGATGCAGGCGGGATCCTCAGCCTCCTCTGGGACAGAAACAGACAAGAAGATCGATCAGCACCAGCCTCTTCCCCTCTGGTCCACTCAGGCGGCCCACACCAGGGAGCTCGGTCAAGAGGCCTGGAGGCCTCTGCCAGCAACAAGCTTAGACAGGCAGCACCGAAGCAGAAAGTTACAGTGCAGAGCGCCGAGTCCACTCATGCATTCAGCTGACCCATTTAACAAAGGCCCGCTGTGTGCCAGACACCGTTACAGGCAGCGAGCAATGACAAAACCCAGCCGTCCCTGAGCTTGCATTCTGGCTCTAGGGATAGAGACCAATCAAAATAAATGTTCACAGAATATGTAAGTTACTTCTATCATGGTGCAAATCAGTGAGTTTTAAATGATTAAAAAATTGTGAGAAGATAGACAATCCCAGATACGTGAAAATGTTATGTTCTGTGCATGTGACGATCCCTTCTTTTAAATACAATAAACAAATACGGAAACTTTAGAATGTGTTAGATGAGAAGTGTTGTGGAGAAACGAGGCAAGTAAGAGGAGTGGGGGCAGGGAGATGATCATGGAGGTGACTCTGGCGCAGACACGTGAAGGCAGGGAGTGTGAGCCTTGCAGTGATCTGGAGGAAGTGCTTGCCGGGAGAGCAAAGGCCCCGAGGCTGGAGCACATCTGGGTCTGTTATTTCCACTGTCTTGAAGGCTACAGAGGGATTCTCTGAGCAGAGGAGACAGTGCGTGCCAATGTATACAGGCAGCACATGGGGGTGTTGGAAGGTGGGGCGCTTGTGGAGACAGAACAGATGAGTCAGAAAAAGAAGGAAGGGGCCTGACCATGGAGGGCCTGGGCCAGTAAGCTAACTTGTTTGCACTGTAACGTACAGGAAATGGGGGAAGTAAAGGTATTACGGAGCCAGGGGCCTGGACAAGCCACCGGCACTCCGGGGCTGACTTCCCTGCCCTCTCCAGACGCCCTGGCCCGCAGTGCCCACCTTGCCTCACCAGCCCCCGCTCTGAGGGCTTGGAGGCGTTGACGCTGTGCAGCTGCTGCAGCATGTCGCCGAGGTGGCAGTCGACCGCCTCGCTGGCCTCCCGCACCACTGGCTCCTCTTTTTCCCGGGGACGCTCCGGCATGGGGTTCTCTATGCCTGGAAGGAGATGAAACAGTCATTAGCTGGGCAAAAAGGCCGCAGGTTGGGAGGGCCCAGGATCCCCGGCCACAGCTGGTACTGCCCCCAGAGAAAAGCTCTTTGCGCTGCCACTGTTTTAGGTAGGTGCCAGGTTATTAGAGCAGCAGCTGCCCTGCTCATGTGACAGCACCTGGTACCCACTCATTGGTACCTCCAGGGCCAGGCCAAGCCCTGTAGGAAGGCTCATGGCCACACAGAGCCATAGAGCTTCGGACACTCAGACCTCTAACCCAATGCTGGGCCCTGCAGGGCACCTCTGGTCACTCAGGCAGACAGCTAGAAGGCACGAGCAGCTTGGAGCTGCCTGGCTTCAAGCCAAGAATTAAAAGCATCTTTTGCATCCAGGAAAATGGAAGGGCTCAGTAAATCACAACCCATCAGCAAGATGGATTTAGCAGGCATTTAATGAAAACGTAAGAGATTTTTTCCACCCTAAAATTTGCTTTATGTACTTACATGTGACTGAAATCTGAAAAGACAGATACACACTGAAATTTTAACATCAGTTATATTTGGGTGGTAGAAGCATGGATGATTTTTATTGTCTTTAGGCTTAAATGTTTCTTTCCCCACCAACATGTGCTAGTTTTCCTTGTGTAATATGAAATTCTTAAGATATTTAAAGATATGAATTTTCAATTGAAAAACTCTATGCTGTGATAAGGACTTAAGTGTGGAATAATAACATATTTGGGACTTGCTTTAAAAACTCTAGCAAGGGAGCTCCCTGGAGGTCCAGTGGTTAGGACTCAGTGCTTTCACTGCCGGGGCCCGGGTTCAATCCCTGGTTGGGGAAGTAAGATCCCGCAAGCCATACAGCACCGCCAAAAAAAAAAACACAAAAAACAAACAAACAAAGAAACCTCTAGCCAAAAAAAGGGGAAGGTGGAAAAGATAAAAACAAGTATGGGCAAATGTTGGTAATTATTGAAAACAGATGATGAATAAATGGGGATTTATGTATTCCAAAAAAATTTCACCCTTATTTTGGCTACGTTTTGAAGAACGCTTTATGTTCAAAAATTAAAACCAAAAGAAAAGAAAAGCAATCCTTAAAATAACAATATTACATTATAGCTCCAAGATTAAATATCCATGAGTCCATACTGACACAAATAACCAAATAAATAAATGGGAGAGAAGTGACAGCTCTTCCTTACAGGAGAACTCCAATTAATGGATGTAGAAGGAACAAGAAAAGGAGAAAAGTCACCATTAGAATACCACAGTAATAACTGCTGCAGGCAAGATCCACCATGGATGCTAAAATCAGTAGGCTAAAGTCTGAGAAGAGATAGAATCCTTTCAAATTAACTCCTCACAAGGTATTAATTAATCACAAAAGGAAAAACAGTAACTCTGCACTGGAGGTACCACCTTAACCAAGTGATCACCAATCAAAGGGAATAGTAATATAACCAGTGAAAATATCAAAAATTAAAGCCTAAAGAAAAAAGTAATCCTTAAAATAGCAGTATTATAACTGAAACAATGAACTCATATATTAAATTGGTGCTATATCCACACAGAGAAATAAAGTTTTTCAAGTGGCACTTTTTTTTTCAAGTGAAATATATTCCAAAGACAAATAGAACTGCAAGAAAATAAACATCATTTCATAACATACTTTATAGATGTTGAAAATTCACGTATATAATGTAAGGGAAAAAAATACAAGTATAGGGGCTTCCCTGGTGGCACAGTGGTTGAGAGTCCGCCTGCCGATGCAGGGGACACGGGTTCATGCCCCGGTCTGGGAAGATCCCACATGCCGCGGAGTGGCTGGGCCCGTGAGCCATGGCTGCTGAGCCTGCGGAGCCTGTGCTCCGCAATGGGGGAGGCCACAACAGTGAGAGGCCCGCGTACCACAAAAAAAAAACAAGTATAAAATTAAAGAAGTAAAAATCCTATAATATTATATTTAAATCAGAGACTTATAAATTACCAAAAGAAAATTAAAGTAGTAACTTCACAGTGAAGAAAAAGATTGCTGTAAGAGAAGTTTCATCAATGTTAAATTTCCTGAACTTGATAACTGTGTCCTGTGCTGTGGTTATGTAAAAGAATTGTTTTTAGAAAATATACACTGAAGTATTAAGTAGTAAAGGCCAGAATGTGTACAACTTACTATCAGATGGTTTGGGAAAAGAAATTTAGATATATATATGAGAGAGATAAAGTAAATGTAGAAAAATGTTAATTGGTGGAGAAAAGGGGGAACAAGATACAGGAAGTTTTTATCTATTCTCACTTTTCATAATTTGAAACAATATCAAAATAAAATGTTCAAAAAGTGTGAATCAGAAATAGCAGCGTAAATTCAAGGTCCCCGCCCCCTTCCCAATTATGTATTTCCTAATTCTGTTCTCTGAAGAGATCTAGAAACAATGACAACCCAAACAATGGGATGTGGTTTTGTAAGAAAATGTCCATCCTTTTAAAGAGATGCATACTGAAGTTTATGGGGTAAAATGACAAGATGTCTGGGATTAACTTCAAAAATACTTCAAAGGAACAAAAAAGGAGTGATGGAGCAAACATGACAAATCTTGATAAGTGTTGAGTCTGGTGGGGATGTGGGGTCTACTGCATTGTGCTCTATGTGTACACCTGAAAAATTTCAACATTTTTTCCCAAAGAACCATGCAAGGTGATATTAGCAATTTTTTTTTAAATACAAATTTTTCAGGCATGGCGTTCAGCCACTCTCTTCTTTTGGGGCATGACGGGTCTGATTCCACCATGGTAAGGTCTGTCTTTCCTGACAGGGCTGTGGGGAAGGGCATTTTGCCACATGAGGATGGGGACCACGTATTCAAGGACTGGGGCCTGTCTTACCACACACCTGAGCTATGGGGACCATCCATTCACACAGCTGAGGCCTAGGCTCTCTTGGGGTCTACCCAGACCCCGGTTTACCTTTATTGAGAACAGTGAGAGGCTTCCGGCTGTTGGGGTCCAGGCTACTGGGAGCAATTGAAAACCTGGGCGGAATGGTGAGGCAGGTGATGGGGAGGCGGGCAGGGATATAGCCAGAAGTGAAAAACTCGTCATCGAGCAGCTCCTGAATGGTTGGACGGGCAGTGGGATCTGTCTGAAGCATCTTCTGGATGAGGGAGGCGGCCACGGGGTTGATGTGCTGGAGCAGAGAGGGAGAGACGTAAGTAGGATGTGGTGGGGGACCCGAATGCAGCACTGCCACAAAGAAGCTGCAGCCCCAGCCCCGGCCTCAAATATGCCATGTTCAGCAGTTGAGTCTGGTGGGGATGTGGGGTGCCAAATTTCCACTAGCAGCTTTACTGAGTTCACAAGTGTCAACCTAAGTTGTGAGAATGACAATTTCTCCTTCCTCTTGAGGTCACTTTTTCCCAAAATTTGCTCTTGCATAATTCAAGTTGCTCACCACTAGAGCAGCACTTGAGAACACAGGCTTCGAAGTCATAATGACCTGTTTTAAGTCCCACTTCTGTCCCTTAATACTGGCTGTGACAACTAACCCAACTTTCTGGGCCTTTGTAAATTCATCTATAAAATGGGGACACAGCACCAAGCTTGCTGCCCTGGTGAGGAGATCAAACCCAGTGCAGGTCAAATGCACACTAATATTCTAGCATCAACTATGCACTTACTATGTGCCAGCAAAATATTCTAAGCACTTCATATCTATTAGCTCATTTAACCCTCACAGAAACACCCAGGGGGTGAAGATCTCTATCACCATCCCTCTTTTGCAGATGGGGAAACTGAGGCACAGAGAGGTTAAGTGCCTGAGAACACACCCCTATGAATGGTAGAGCCAGCACCCACACGGGGGCATAGTCAGCTGCCAACACCCACACTCAGAACCACTCTGCTCTGTCCAATAAGTGACCCTTTATGACAGATTCAGTCCATCTGTCCTTATGGAGACAGGGCTCTTGGCTTCACACAAGGCAAAGACACCAAACTGGAAAGCAGCCGTACGCCAGGTTGCTGCAGGCTATCCCTCTCAATGCACTCATGCTGGTGGTCACGAAGCACAGCAGTTTGCAATTCTGTGAGCGCTTATTGTGTGCAAGGTGCTCTGGGGTAAGGACTCCATTTTATAGATGGGAAACTGCAGCTCAGAAGATTCAGGCCATCTGTCTACTGCGATCTGGGTGCTAAGTGGCAGGGCCCATCTGAATCAAGACAGTCCACTTCCAAGGCTTAAGCAGCATGTCTCTGTCTGCCTTCTACTTCCTTTATGCTCTCTGTTTTACACACCTTTTGGTTTATCTGCCCAACCTTTTGAGAACCTACAAACTCTCTTCCCCAAGAAAAAATGCTTTTGTGCACATACGTCAGGTTTTGTATGCAATTTCAGACAAGGACCCTCTAAAGCTCTTATGGCTACCCTAGGGGTAGGACTGACGCACCTCTGTCCCCAGGATATGGCTGGGCTCAGTAAATAGCTTTGCGGGGGGAAAATTAAATAAAATAAATGTAAACTTAAAGTGTTTTTAGTCACCTTGGGAATACTGTACTCATTCTTCTTGATCCGGAGGTAGGTCTCTTTTAGGCAAGAGGTCTCGAAAGGTGGTTTGCCCACTAACAAGGTATACCTGTAAGCACAAGGAGGGATTTGGCTCAAGGCTCCTAACCAAAACCCAGATGCTGGAGGAATCCTCTCAGGGCCAGAAAGGAAGTCAGACACCTTCTGGACATTCACTATGACTCTCGGGTCCCGGAGGACAGTCCGCAAGTCCACTGAACAGCCCCAGGAGCCAAGACACTGGCAGGGAGGAGTCCTCAGTAGAATACAGGTGATGAGACTCGGTTCTCATGGGCCAGTGACTTTTCTGCTATAGCCTACACTACAGCACGGCTCCAGAGACTGCCAGCCAACACAAAACAGGTCAAAGCAAGTGGGCTACCTGCTCCTACAGAGGCAGCTCCACGGTTAATAGCTCTGTACTTAAGGCTGCAAGTTTTCATTTGAAAAAGTTCCACTGCAGTGAAGTAGGAAAGCCACTGCGACAACTCATTTCTAACTCTCCAGTACCCAGGGCGACCATGAAAGGGGTGACACCTGAACAGGCCCAACTCTCTGCCTACCACCCACCCACCTCTGATGGCCTTGATCCAGACAGACCACAGGACCTCCTCCTGCCAGCTATAACTCCTGGCCTAACTCCTCCCACCCACTGCTGCTTCCTAGATCAGTGGTGCTACTACTTTATTGTGCATGGAAAAGCTCAAGGGTCTTAAAATCCAGATTCTGACCCAGTCAGCCTGGGTCCTGAGATTCTGTGTTTCTAACGAGTTCCTAGGTGATGATGATGCTGGTCTGCCATATTTTGAATAGCAAGGGACTAGAGCAAGTTTGTGGAGACCTTCCCTCCCCCATTCCCCAGACCCATGGCCCAGGCTGCAGGAATCCTAAAGGATACACCAGTGAGAAGAAAAGATATGGAAATGAGGCTTCCTTTTGGATCAGTCTGTCCTCTGGAGCAGCCTTCCCAAAGGCAGAAAGGTCTACAGGATAAGGTCTGCCAGGTGAGACATCCAAAAAGGCCTCTGCTGAGGCTGGGTGGGTCCTGAGACAACTCCCAACTTACATGATACACCCAATGGACCACACGTCCACCTCGAAACTGTGCCCTTTCTTGCTCAGCACCTCAGGAGCTATGTAATTAGGAGTCCCGCACAGGGTCTTCTTCCGTTCCCCGTCATACTCGACTTTGGTTGCCAGTCCAAAATCCCCTGGGACAGAGGGAGGAAGAGGGGGGGACTCAGATGCTAGCCTCTGTCATCTGTCAATGCGGACAGCTGGTTCAGGTGTAACCATCAAGAACCAGGGAAGTTTGATCCCTCAAGCCTCTAGTTCTTGTGTGCAGCAAGGCGTGCTCAGGAATCCTCCCACCATGCTAGCCCCAGGGAGGGGCCTCCCAGAGACCCTCCTCACCCCCTCCCTTAGAAAGGAGGGCTTTGCTTCTAAAAGGGAACTGGTAGGGATAGCAAAAGTCACATGCCTTCAGGGATTAAGCAGGTAAATGTCAAGATGGCTACTTGGCAAGTTTGTGAGGAAGTGATAGGGAGGGGTGGGGATTGTGACAAAGCAGAGGTCACCTAAAGGGAACAGCTGCTTTTCAGTCCGACAAAGAGCTGCCCCTGTACTGCTGGAGCACCCAACTGTTTAAAAGGAGCCCCAAATTCAAAATCATGTCTCCCGATTTAAAAAAATGAAAACAAATTCAAATCCTTTTTTTTTTTTTAAAATAATACTGTATAGGAGAGCACACACACCAAAACTGCATCTGCAGGCAAGCCACTGGCTTTTGGCTCTTTGTTCTGAATTTCTGTACTAAAGAGAGGCTTCTAGAGGAAATCAACAGCCCAGACTTCCTACCATCCTCTTCCTCCCTCCCTTGTCTCCTTCCGACTTCTTCTCTCCCTCCCTCTCTCCCAGCTCCTCCTCATTCCCATAGAGCGTAGTGTCAAGTGTCTCTGCAGGCCCAGCTCCTCACCTATTTTCACCTCCAGATCCTCGTTCAGGAAGAGGTTGCCCAACTTGAGATCTCTGTGAATAACGCGGTTTCGATGCAGGTACTGGCAGCCAAGGACAATCTGACGCAGATAATAGCGGGCCTCGGGCTCGGTGAGTGCTTTCCTCCGCTTGTGCAGCTCCAGGAGAGACTGGGCGGGGGAGGGAAGGAGGAGTGGGGAGTGGGTACTCAGGCCCAAGGCAGGGAGGGGGTGTCATTAGGTGAAGGCAGCCCAGGACCCTACCGCCCATTCCTTCTCCAGGACAACTACGATGTAGACTCTCCCCTAAGCCAGGCCACAACCGTTCATAGCACCCCCTCTCCCACCAGCTCACTCCCAAGTCCCTTACCTGGGACCCCTCTCTCAGCCCACTCCGGAAGCTCAGAGTCCCCTGTATCCCTGCCCCGGGCCTCTTCGCAGCAGCAGATCCCTTTCCTGACCCCTCTCCTCCCCGAATCTACTAAGTCTGGCTCCAACTACTTTCTGCCTGACCCAACCCCACTCCGGAGGTTCGGGTCCACAGCACCCCTTACCTAGCAACTCCGGAAGCCCTGGCGTCCATTAGCAGGGTTCTCCCGCGACCCGCACCTCCCCCACTCAGCCCAACTCCCAGCGTCCGGGAGCCGCCTTCCCTAGAGCCAACCTGACCCGGGCTCCACTTAACCGGCACCCCCTCTCCTAGAGGCCCCAAATGCTAAGCACCTCTTTCCCCGAGACCTTCTCCATCCCCAGCTCGAGGTTCCCAGCACCTCCTCCCCAGCAGCTCCGGGTGCGGGCGCCCCAACCCCGGTCCCCAGGCAGCTCCAGTCCCCCAGCAGCGACACTCACCCTCCGGCGGCAGAGCTCCAACACCACGAACACAAAGTCGTTGTCCTCGAAAAAGCCGTGGAAGCCGACGACGTGCTGGTGAGCGAGGCTACGGTGAATGGATATCTCCATGGACATCTTCTCCTTCTGGTGCGGTTTGAGCAACAGCGACTTAGGCACGATCTTGCCCGCAAACACCTCCTTAGTGTCCGCGTCCGAGATCTCGAAGCACTTGGCAAAGCCACCCTTTCCCAGAAAGCGGCCCCGCAGATAGCGCCGCCGGCTGCGCGGGTCTACTAGGACCTCCGGGATCTCTTTCGCCGGCGGGGCAGCCGCCGGGGCTCCGGGAGCTGCAACTCCAGGGACCCCGACTTTCCCTGGATCGGCTGGTGCCCGCGCCAGCTTCCCTGCAGTTGCCGCCGCACTCATGTTCCCGGAATTGCTCAGCGGACCTAGCAAGGTCTGGGCAGAGGCTTGGCAGGGCTCTGCTCCTCCTCGAATTCAAACGCGGCGCCGGGAACGTTACAAAAGCCTACGCGCTACTGATTGGCCGCGGGGATTTAAAATCCAAACCCGCCCGCCGCGCGGCATTCTGGGAGCTCTCTGCACTGCAGCCGCCTTTAAACCCGTACCCAGCCCCTGGGGGAGAAGCTTGATTGACAGGGACTCGCGGACCGAAGACACGTGGGATGCCTGGGAAACCAAACCCGGTGCGGGGACGCCGAGACCCAGCCCCAGGAGGGGGAGAGTTAAAGGTTTTTCCCTTTCTTGGCGGCCGGGGAGCTCCTGCAGTTCACAAGCACCTCCTCCAGGAAGCTTTTCCTAGCACCTTCCTCCACCCCTCACGCCACCTTCTAGATTATAAACTCTGAGAACAGAGACCTGGCAGCGCCAAGAGATAGCTGGCAGAGCCCGAGTACCCACCTCCGAGGTCATCAACTCTCTTCCAAGTCACCCCAATAAACTAAAATCTAAGTAAAAAGAGGATGCTTGCCAGGCAAATGCACCTTCAAGACAAATTCCCTACTCCCCTCCTTCAAATAACAGCAGGGAAGACTAGCATCACCATCACCTGGGAGCTTGTTGTTAGAAAAGCCAAGATTCAGGCCTCAACGCAGACCTCCCAATTCAGAATCTACCCAGTGATTCCCACACATACTGAAGTTTGAAGGGCACAGTACCAGACACCACCCTCCCCCACCCCTGCCCCCAGGCCATTCTGCAAGACAGTTGTCTGGCTGGCTCACTGCTCTATTTCCCAGTGCCTAAAACAGTGGACCCTCAATTGTTCGGTAAGAGGGGAAGGATGGTTGGTTGGCAGAATCCCTGGCAAACTGGTAGGCCAAGGCCAAATTTGGCCTGCAGAGGTGTTTTGTTTGGCCTCCCACTTTTTAAAATTTGGATTCATTTACAGGACTTAAAAATCAAGAGAGCTGGGCTCCCCTGGTGGCGCAGTGGTTGAGAGTCCGCCTGCCGATGCAGGGGACACAGGTTCGTGCCCCGGTCTGGGAAGATCCCACGTGCCACGGAGGGGCTGGGCCCGTGAGCCATGGCCGCTGAGCCTGCGCGTCCGGAGCCTGTGCTCTGCAACGGGAGAGGCCACAACACTGAGAGGCCCAAGTACCGCAAAAAAAAAAAAAAAATCAAGAGAGCTCACATAAAAATTAAGATTTGTGGTTTTTCCTTAAGAAAAACCATTAGCTGTGGCAACTCTATGCCTACTTACCTTCCCAATTTGTCACAGTTCCCTGTTACCCCTCTTTGCCCATTTGTCTGTCTGGCTTCCGTAGATACTGGAATGGTAACCCTGAGAATTACCCAGGTTAGCAGCTCTGTAGCGTCCAATGGTGTCTTTGCTAGGACTCAGCAAAAGTCAACCATATTACAAGTATCTCTTTATCTGACTCCCAATAAACTGAGAGGCAATGAAGACCTCTTTCCTACCCCATGTCCTAAGCTCTCAGGACAATGCCTGGTAAAAAGGGGTGATTAAAATGTTTTCTAAATAAAAGCAAGTTGTTTTTTAAAACTAAGTTATTGGACTTCCCCTGTGGTCCAGTGGTTAAGGCTCCACACTTCCACTACAGGGAGCATATGTGTTTGATCCCTGGTTGGGGAAGTTCCACATGCTCTGCAGTGCTGCCAAAAAAATAAATAAATAAAATTATGATTTTTTTATCCCTGTAGTGTGTAATATTCTCTTTTATCTTTTTATAAAGTTGAATCTATGTACAAAAAAAGTACACTAGGGCTTCCCTGGTGGCGCAGTGGTTGAGTGTCCACCTGCCTATGCAGGGGACGTGGGTTTGTGCTCCGGTCCGGGAGGATCCCACATGCCGCGGAGCAGCTGGGCCCGTGAGCCATGGCCGCTGAGCCTGCGCGTCTGGAGCCTGTGCTCTGCAACGGGAGAGGCCACAACAGTGAGAGGCCCGCGTACCGCAAAAAAAAAAAAAATTTATTTATTTGGCTGCACCACGTCTTAGTTGCAGCACGAGGGATCTTCGCTGCGGCATGCAGGATCTCTTTAGTTGCGGCAAGAGGGATCTTTAGTCGCGGCATGGGGGGACTTTAGTTGCGGCATGTCAGCTCAGTTGGGCATGCGGGATCTAGTTCCCTGGCCAGGGGTCGAACCCGGGCCCCCTGCATTGGAAGCGTGCAGTCTTAACCACTGGACCACCAGGGAAGTCCCTATACATATCTTAATGGAACAGCTCAGTGAATTTTCATAAACTGAACACACCCCATGTAAACAGCACCCAGACTGAGAAAGAGAACACGACCAACACGCCAGAAGTCCCCCTTGTGCCCTGTGTTGGGGTACCCCAAGATTACCTACCCCCAGTTCAATGATTCACTAGAAGACCCACAGGACTCAGCATATAGTCCTACTCACAGATGGCTATGATTTATTACAGCAAAAGGCTATGAAGCAAAATCAGCAAAGGGAAAATGTGTATAGGGCAAGATCCAGGGGAAACCAGGCACAAGTTTCCCAAAGTCTTTTTTTAGTGGAGTCACACAGGACACAATTAATTCCTCCAGCAATGACTGTGACAACATGTGTGAAATGTTATCTACCAGCTCATTAGAGACTCAACGCCCAGGACTTTTCTAGGGGCTGGTCACGTAGGCACCCTCTGCCTAGCACACACCAAAATTCCACATTCCTGGAAGGAAAGCAGGTATGCAGCATCAACCACATTGTTTGCACAGTTTAGGCCCCGTGAGCAACTCTTATCATTTAGGGAATGGTGAGAACCCTCCTGAAATCCAAGAACCCAGATGCCAGCCAGGGCCAACATTGTGAGCAGGTCTTTCTAAGGAGAGCAGTCTCAGGCCTGCTTGATTAGCTCTCTTCTGCACAGTCCACCTCCTTGGCCCTTAAGGGCCAAATCCACTTTAGAGCAAAATTATTATCAGTAGGACCCCATACAAAAGGGTGAGACCAACCTGCAATATGGATCTCAGTTATGCCTTTCGTTCATGGAAAGGCAGCACTGGGAGCTTTCCTTTTCCTTTGTTTCTGAGAAACAAAGATCATAAATGCCCCCCCCCCCCCCCGCCGCCACCCACTCCCCCACCACCCTGCCACTTCCCCAAAGCTCCCTAGCTGCCAGGTTCTGTTTTTTCTCATTGTTTCAAAATCAGCATGCCCCGCAGATCAGCAATCCTAACTTTACATTTTTTCAATCATCTCTTATTCTCATCCAGGCCTTTCATCCAGAGACCTGTATGCAAGAGGTACAGAATATTTTTGCAGATAAATATTTTAATACAGTTTAACCAGAAAGATATTCAGGAATTGATCAGGATATGTTATGGACTGAATTGTGTTTTCCCCAAATTTATATGTTGAAACCCTAACGTCCAGTATAGAATGTGACTGTATTTGGAGATATGGCCTTTCAAGAGGTGATTAAAGTAAAATGAGGTCATCTGGGTGGGCCCTAATCCAATATGACTGGTGTTCTTATAAGAAGAGATTAAGACACAGACACTCACAGAGGGGCAACCATGTGAAGACACAGTGAAAAGGCTGCCAGCTGCAAGCCAAGGAGAGGGGCCTTAGGAGAAACGTGCCACCTCCTGCTCTTGGATGTCTAGCCTCTAGAACTCAGAGAAAATACATTTCTATTGTTTAAGCCATCCAGTCTGTGCTACTTTGTTATGGCAGCCCTAGCAAACTAACAGAGGGTGAAATCCTGAATTTAAAACATTTCAAAGTGGGTTTATATAACCTCCCACCCCTTTTATCCAGAGAAAGCCTAGAAAAGATCAATCCCTTTCCAGAGACGGATACATCTGAATAATCCATCTACCTTACTAAGGTGTGTGTAGAGAGGGAAACGTGAGGAGGTAGAGTAAGGCTATCAGCCCATCGCAGGAAGTTGCAGCTAATCCAGAATGCCAAACACACAAATCAACAGCAGTGAGCTGCCCCCCAGAGAAGGCCCAGAGTCTGATCTGTCAAAAGCAGGCAGAGGGGTGGAAGTCCCTGTGACGTGCCGTCCTCCAACTTACAGACTGTGGTAGGGATCACAAGTTAGGATGCAATTAGCCTCTGCATTAGATGTAAAGAGCTGATCAGCAGCTTGATTTTAGATGGTCCCATCAGAGAACAGGCCCCTTCCTACGGGTATTGTATGTGACCCAGCTGGTGCAGCCAGCATCCACGATGTATATTTTCATCGTTTAGAGCTCCACAGAAGGGGTCGTAATCTCCAGTGGTCCCAGGGTCTGAGTCCTGTTCACGGAGCCTGGGTCTGCTTTCAGCGCAGCACACCTCCTGCTGCGGCTGAAACTGCATGACAGCCAGGGTCAGGTTTCAGCTTAGAGTCAGGTCCAAGCAATTAGGATCAGTGAATTTGGGATTCCAATCAAGCCAGGTGCTTTCAGGACCAGCAAAGGCGTGCTTCAGTGCCGAACAGCCACGGTCCAAGTCCAAGTGACAAGCAAGGCTTCCTTTTTATCTTGTCAGTCTCAGAGTCCAAACTGACCCACTCAAAAACATGCACATCAAACTGGACAGCCATCAGGCTCTAAGGGTCAGATATTTGATTTCAACACGGCTTATTATCAATTTAACTGCTTTTTCAAAATCCAAATGTGTATTTCCATCCAGAGACTGCCTCTCTTTTCATGTTGTCACCCTCTTTCCAGAGGCTCGAACAGACACAAATCATAGGAAAAATCATCAGTTACAGAGACTTGTCCTAGTTCTAATACCCAAAGAATTTAAATTCCAACCCACCCCTTGATGGTAAAAGCAAGGAAGCTGTACCCCACCAATACCTTCTTCATTTTTGCATGTTTGAGATGGTTCCTCTAGCATTTATGAAATTATAAGCATGTAACATTTTAAATCAATTTTATCATATATCCAGATACAAGAACCACAAAATACAAAGCCATTTTTTAAAAACTTCCCTTTTTCTCTCATTGCAAATTTACACAAACCCCTAGTAGGAAATTCAGCATTTATAGGGCTATCATTACAGGCCTGCAGTGTTAACTCTTTTCTGCACAGGCCCCCTTTCAATTACAACGCCTCAAGGGTATCCACTATCATAAGGTATGATTTATAAGGAATGGATTCAACCAATTAAAAAAAAGTCAGGGAACTCCCTGGTGGTCCAGTGGTTGGGACTGTACTTTCACTGCTGAGGATGTGGGTTCGCTCCCTGGTCGGGGAACTAGGGTCCCGCAAGCCATGCAGCGCAGCCGAACAAAACTTAAAAATTTTTTAAAGTTAGACTGTTTTTCATGCATACATTCAAAGGCCTGTTGAGTACCTACTGCATGTATGTTTTATTTATTCCATTTAGGAACATTTACTAAAAAAATGATGAAGCATTGAAGAAACTTTAATTCCCTTTCATCCTTTAACAGCTGTTTTCATATTCCCTTCTAGTCCTTGTCAACATGGACTTTCAATTTTATATAGCTGCAAGTGTGCCATGTTAATACAATCTATTTGCATGGTACCAGTAATACTACTACTAACAGTGAGCCCTATGGACTTACTATACGTCAGGCACGGGGCTAAGAGCTTTACAGAGATGATCTAATTTAAGCCATACAAAGACCCTAGAAGAAAAGGATTACTACTCCCATTTGAAGATGAGGAAATGAGCACTTGTACATTAGGTTACTTGCCCAAGGTCATGTAGCCAGGAGATAGCAGAGCTTGAATTACAACCCAACTCTGCTGACTCCAAAGCACACCTGTCTGTACACTGCCTCTCAGGGCCTTGTTGTTCTGGCAAGAACCAAATCCCAGACTCATTTGGTTCACTCGCTCACTTGCTCATTCACTCCTACCAAAAAGCAAATACGATGTGTTGGTTAAGCTCATGAACTTAAGAAACCCTGGGTTCAAACGCTGTGTGACTTCAGGCAAGTGACTTAACCTCTCTGTGCCTCAATTTCCAGGTCTATAAAATGGGGATAATTACTGTGCCCATCTCCTAGGATTCCAACTAGGAGATGACATGCCTATCTCCTAGGGTTTTTGTGAAGAGATTCTATGAGGACAGTACTTCAAACAATACCAAGCACATGGCTGTTGTTGTTGTTGTTATTATTATTATTACTACTGAAATAAAAAGAACCTGTACCTATTCCCAGGGAGCTCAAGAGTCTTCAACAGAAAAAAAAAAAAAAAAGAGTCTTCAACAGGACTTTTCAGTTCCTGGGTCTCTCATATTTTCTTGTTCTCCCCTCTCCTCTGGCCATACTGCTACCTCAGGCTCTTGCTACTTCCATCAAAAATCAGAAAGTGCACCCAGCAGACACCAAAGGCTGAGATGAATGCAGCTGAAGAGACAAGTTGGCAGGGCCAAGAAAACCCACGGGCTTCAGACCTAAGGTTTGAAAGTCAGAGGTGTGGACTCCATTCCTGTGTCTCTCTTTCTTGAATGATTTTCATATGCATGAACCATGTGCCTGATGCCCAATGGCCTTGGAGATACAGAACTAGCTATTTAGTCTCCTCGGGGAAGCAGGATGTCCTGTGCTACCTCTTCTTACTTCAGGGTCCAAGTCAGAGTGCATAATGAAAGCAGGTGTGGCCAACCCGCCAGCAAAAACTTCAGGAAAGCAAAGGACTAACACCGACAGAGCAGAAAGTGCAGTCCTCAGGGCCAAGTGCTTTGCTGCATAAAACATGGACTTTGCAGTCAGATAAGACTTGGCTTTGGGGCTTCCCTGGTGGCGCAGTGGTTGAGAGTCCGCCTGCCGATGCAGGGGACACGGGTTCATGCCCCGGTCCGGGAAGACCCCACATGCCGCGGAGCGCCTAGGCCCGTGAGCCATGGCCGCTGAGCCTGCGCGTCTGGAGCCTGTGCTCCGCAATGGAAGAGGCCACAACAGTGAGAGGATCGCATGCCGCAAAAAAAAAAAAAAAAAAAAAAAGACTTGGCTTTGATTCCAGCTCAGCCATTTATTAGCTGTGTGACATTGGGCAAATTTACTTAACCTCTCTGAAGATCGGCTCCCTTGTCTGTATAATGGGCTGTAAAAATCCCTACTTTTTTGACAGTTGGGAGGAGTAAATGTTTTCTAATAAGTGCCTGGCACCCCATAGATGCAAAGCAAGGAAGGGTCAATTCTTTTTCCCAACTCCTCTTTCTGGTGAACTGATTATAAAGGGAAAGATGGTCTTAATTTCACTTTTAATTAAAAAAATATATATATAGGAATGCTGCACCTTATACAATAGTTTCACTTTCTAATAATATCAATAGTATAAGGTATACCTAATAGTATAGTACACCCAGTATACTATAAGGTGTATCATTCCTAATAATAGTAGTCGTAACTACCATTTACTGAGTGCTTACCCGGAGCCCGTACTCATGCGTCTCATGTACGAATGCATTTAAGCATCATAATGACCCCTACACATCTTCCCCATTTTAAGGATGAGAAATCTGAGGTTCCACAAGGTGAGATAACTTGCCCAAAGTCACAAGGCTAGAAAACAGCAGGGTGGGATTTGATCTGCTGCCCCCAGCATCCACACTCTTCACCACTATGGTGACCCTCAAGAAGGGCCCCTCAGGCCTCCATCAGAGAACTCTGTTTTGTTTTCTGGGCTAAGCTGTAAGATCCCTATGGGCAGGGACTGGCTCCGTCTCATTCTCCACTAGGGCAGTGCCTGACACTCAGTATTTGTTAAATGAATAAATGAGTGATGTAGCCTGTGGTCAGGGCGCCCCCCTCCTAGCCCCAAGGGGCAGCAAGTATACATTCTACAAAAACACAGTCCCATCACTGGGGCTCTAGAAGTGTTTCAGTGATCATGCACTTATGGGAACTGGTCCAAGCTGGCAGGACATTTTGCTGACACCTGTTCTGAAATAACCAGGCCTCTGAACACATTGCTCCAATATCGCCAATGCCATTTCAAGGGTCTTGCAGCTCCACAGCAGCTACCTATAGGATATCAGCCAGCTAGATATGACCCCCTAGTTTTGTTAGATGCAATCTCTCCTGGCAAATGGCTTAGGGTGAGTCAGAACATGGCTGGAGCTCCACGTTCTGGACACACTGTGGGCTCACACCAGCCAGACCAAGACACCAAGGGAGGCTTCCCTAGCCATCAGGATCGCTGCTTTATAGCTGAGAAACTTCCAAGGATGTGTTAATAGGAGCAATGTTTGTCTGATTCATTTCAAGTCTGTCATCACCCAGATGGGCCAGAGTCACTAAGAAAGGCACTGTGGCCTCGGCTCTAAGTGAACTGGCTCATGCAGAAGTGACTAATTCAGAAGCCACCACAGATCCCAACCAACCACAAGGGCCCTGTGCAGCCACGTGAAACAGAATCGGTCAACAGGAGGTTCACAAGTCAATTGTTCAACCTGTTCCCTGCACCCAGGATCCTGCAATGTGAGACTTATCTGGGGTAGGGTGGGGACCAGGGGTAGGGGGACTCACATCCAGGTAATCAACCATGAAGTATGTGCCGGATACACACAGGCTCACGCCTGCCTCCTCAGGAGCTCACAGATAGCATGCACTCAGACAAGAGCACAGGTACGTAACTAGAATTCTACCGAGACCTTGACAAGGGCCCTTCCATAAGGTGCTATGGGGCCCATGAGGAAGCAGCTCCAGGCAGAGGAGCATCCTCCAAATGGCTCTTTATTGAACACTCCACTTTGGCTAAGCAACATCCTCTCTGTACCCCCAATCCAGGCCCAGGTACCCCTCAGGAGGTACTCCCTAAGACCAAGAGTAGTGAGAGATTGGGCAGGGGATAAGGCTGGGCAAAGAAGACATCTGGAGAAGGGGAAAAGGTCTGAACTAGACACCTGATGATTTTTACTGCCTGGCACCCATTCATCTCCTCTTCTGGTAAAATCACCCCCACCACAGCCACCAGGCACCAACTCTCAGTCCATGTGGGTATGTGCCCCAGGCCCAGCCGATCAGTGTATTCCATCTTCCTCGCCACAGTGGCTACTTGAGGCTGGATACCTCCAATCTGGACCAGTGAGAGCCAGGTCCAGGGGTTCTGTCAGAGAAGGGGAGCTCTTTCTACCAATAACTGGAGCTGCAGCATCACACTGTGAAGGCTTGAGAATGAAGCCAACTCAGAGAAAAGCAAAGTCAAGAGCTGAAGAGAGACAGGTCCCTGATGACGCTTTTGTGAGTGCTGGGATCCAGCACAAGGGCAGCTCTAGACTTGGCCTTATCAGCTACATGAGCCAATAATCCCTTCTCTGCCCTAAGCCAACTGGAAAGAGTCCCAACCAAGGTCTCTTCCATCTCCACTTTTCTAGGAGTATTCTGAGGACAAAGCGACTCTCTTCTCTGGGGTTATAAAGTAATTGTCTGGTGAGAGATTGTCCCTGGGGTGAGAGCCACCATGGAGACAGAGTCCAGCTGGCTTTTCCTAGGATACACACAGCTGTCAACACACTTTCAAACAGTATCAGTCCATAATTATAGACTCCTTGGCTATTCGTAGTAGCCATTGTTTTTGTCTTCCCAGCACCTTGTTTTGGAAATGGGCTCTGCTGTTTCTCTACAATGCAGGGATGGAAGAAAGGTCATGACCCAGATCAGGTTAATCATAGGGCCACACACTCTTGGCCACAGTGGGCTCACGACAAACCAGTAAGAACCTTTCTCTGGAATTTTCCAAATTAGAACTGGAGGGAAGAAACCTTTCTTTCAGGGTCACCAAGCTGGAAGGATGCAAATCTGGAGCTGTAAGTTGCCACGTGCCCTGATGCATGGAGAAAGCCCACTTGCAGCAGCAGAAAAGGAAGCCAACACACAGGCCTGGGGGGGCCGGCTTGCTGTCTCCCCACGTCCACTCTCTCCCTCTCCTTCTACTACCAGAACCTCCCTCCTCAGAGTTTTGGCTGCTCAGCTAGACACTAAATTTACAGCCTCTCTGGCAGCTAAATGTGGCCACATGACAAGACAGTAGAAACTTGGGTGCCTGATGACATTTCCCTGGACCACCTGCCTATTGCTGCACTGTTAGGTGAGTGAAAAATAACCTTCTCTTTCATATTCAAATAATCTTCTGTATTTTGACGGTTCGCAGCCCAATCTATACCACTACTAATGTGAAGGTGAAAAAGATATAAAAGCAAAGAGCCCTGCTGGGGTTTAAATCCTTGGATATAGTTGTCCCTGCAATGATAAGTTATCACTTATGGGGTGCTTCTAAGTGCCAGGAACTGCCCACAATGTTTACATGCAGTACCTCATTTAATCCATTCCAATTCTATGGGGTGCTACTGTCATTCCTACTGTACAGCTTACAATGGGAGGGCATAGACAGATTAATTAACTTGCCCAGGGTTCACATTACATTGCTTCTCAAGCTAGTCTTTTCCGTGATTTGTTGTGTAAGCCAATAAAGCCCCTTATTTTGCTTAAATTGGTTCAAGCTGGATTTCTGCCACTTGCAACAAGCGTTCTAATTGGATTTTTGTCTAATCTAGTTTCTGTGTTCCTTTATAGAGTGCAACCATGTGGTACAGAACTGTATGATGCAATTTAATGGCTGCAAGCAGGATAATTCTCCCAAGAAACTAGCTCCCATTTAACTAGTCAGATCACAATTGTAGCTGCAAGACAACAGGGCCCATAGCAAGAAGACAGTCTTCTCAGAGGGAGCATTAGGTTTCCTGCCTGTGGCAGACATTGCCGGATGGGTCAACAATACCCATTCCCAACCCCCTTTTCCTTGCCTGCCTGAAAATGCTTTCTGTACAGCAAGGGCTGGTCAAATGATCCAATTTGGGCAATGAAAAGTATTAGAACATGGAGGGATTCCTGCATAATGATTAAAAGTATGGGCTCTAGGGCCAGAATGCCTGGATTCACCATCACCTTAGCTGTAGAAGTGTGGGCAGTTTACTTTACCTCTGTTCCTTGGGGAGGAAAACTGGACCTACCTCACGGTTATTGTGAGGATTAAAGGAACTAACAAAGGTAAGAACTCAGAAGAGTACCTGGTACATGGTAAACACCATAAACGTTAACAGTTGTTATTTTTATCACCTGTCTGTGTCAAAATGGAACAATCTCTAAGGTACTGTTAAGTAAAAGCAGCAAGGTGCAGGACAGCACATCTAGCATGTGCTCGCATCTGTATGAATACAGAGGTTGGTGTGTATGTGTGTATCTGCTTGTGCCAAGCATAGACTAACCACTGGTAGGACAGATCAAAAACTGTTCTGAAAAAAAAAAAAAAAAAGAAAAGAAAAAAACTGTTCTGAGGGCTTCCCTGGTAGTGCAGTGGTTGGGGGTCCACCTGCCGATGCAGGGAACGCGGGTTTGTGCCCCGGTCCAGGAGGATCCCACATGCCGCGGAGCGGCTGGGCCCGTGAGCCATGGCTGCTGAGCCTGTGCATCTGGAGCCTGTGCTCCGCAACGGGAGAGGCCACAACAATGAGAGGCCCGCGTACAGCAAAAAAACCCACAAAACTGTTCTGAGTAGTTGTCCCTGGGAAGTAGAACATGGGACTGGATTCTGGGTTGGGAAAATCTACTTCATTGTAGGTCCCTTCTTTACTAACTGGACTGGATTTTTGGAATCATGTACTCAAATTACTTAAAGATTTTTAAAATACTCAGAAAAAAACACCCCATTTTCTCTTAATTTTGGTTGTTCACCAACAAAATGGACAGTCAAAAGCTTATATGTCAGTTATATCTCAATAAATAAATAAATTTAAAAAAAAAACGAACAGTTAGTCGTATAAAGTGGCAAGCTTCCTTTTGCAGGTATTCAAACACAGGCTGGAAGGGAATCTGTCAGACACGCCCTGGAAGATTTCTCTAGGAAGCAAGAGGTTAGCCTAGGGCACATCTAAACTCTGCCAACTACAAGATCCACCTTTTTGGTGGCACAAAAGGGGAAGGGAGCTGGCGGATATGGCTCCCCAAAAACCTGCAACCATCACAGACTGCTGGTATCAGGACACAGCAGACTGTCCCATCGTACCAGGGCAGACCTGAAGAGTGTGGGCTGCAGAGCCAGGCAGACATGCACACATGTATGTGACTTCTGGGTCAGCCACTTCTTCACCACGAAGACTGGAACAAGTTATCTAATATCTTTGAATTTTTTCCTCATCAGTAAAGTGGGGATAACGTCCAGCTTACAGGGTTGGTGTGAGCCCTAGGTAGGCAAGTGAATATAAAGCCCGCAGAAGGGCACCAGGCACACAGTGAAGTGCCCACGAGAGGCTGCCATCGCTGGAGGTGGACAGTGATCACCTTCAAGTGACTTGTTTCATGTGCCAATCTTCTAATGTACAAACATAAAAAGTGACAAACCAGAAAGCAGTTTTACATTGAACTAGCAGAGATGACTACATACAGCTCTTTTTGCAAACCCCATAACCAGATATTAAGTCAAGACAGCTGCTGCTAGATACTAACCTTCAAGGCTAAACTGTCCTACCCCATTCACAGCAGCATCAGGGCTTCAAGCAAGGCCAGCCTTCTCAGGTCTTCACTCCTATATCTTCCTACTAAGCCAAGAGGCCAGAGCAGAACAGGAAGGGTTGTGCTATTATCCAGAAGATAAGAACGGCCCTGCCAACTTCGTTTACTCCTTGGGGCTCTGTGCCCCCAGAATGATTTTAAGAGGCCCCCATGTACATATGAGATTGGGCCCAAGTACAGATATTTTGGTCTGAACTGTGAGGTTATGGCAAAGAAAGGGTGGGTTGAATGGTTTTAGGCCAGGGAGCAAGTGTCACAAATGCTACATCTCCAGTGAAATAAGGCATATACTGCTGTCCCCAAACACCATGAGGCAAGGAGTGGCTGCCAGACTAGTCCACCCACGTGGGAGACTCAAACCTGGGACCTTGCAAAAATAAAATCTGGACACTAAGGGCCCCCCTTTTAGTGAAAGCCAAGGCCCTAGAATAGATGCTAGAAAGTCTTTTATTAGTCACCCTGAATTAAAATGACAGTTCAGGTCACTCTGGAAAGAAGAGAAATACTAACTACCCTCCCTTCAAGTTTTAGTAGCCAACAGGAATCTGGGCTCTGAAAAGTCGCAAAACACTTTTCCAGATTATCAGCAGCTGTGGCAACTGGTCAAATGTGTGAGCAGCAGGGAAGCTGAGTGATCCCTGTGAGCAGAGCTCACTGTGGTAGCTCATGGCCATGGGCAGCTCAAGAGCATCACAACCTCCCCACTGGGACAGAATGCACTGCTCCATCCAGCCACCCACAGGACCAACGGGTGGCAGTGCTGGAAACAGATGAGTCCATGTTCCACACATAACGGTACGGAGTGACTGTTAATAGATACGGTTTAAGCACAGCATTTGGAGACAATTCCTCTAGACGTTCTGTTATTAAGTCTTAAGAGCTTAGAGCCTGGGAGGACTGAGAAACTCTAAAGAATTAAACCAAAAAAAAAAAGAAAGAAAGAGGGCGGCAGGTGTCAAAGACACAAGAGCTCTTTGTAGATGCTGACTGGCTCACTTTGTCCCCAAGTTCATCTTAGAGCTCAAGCGAATTTGAGACACAAGGCAGAGACATTAGACCTGTGTCAAGGGCAAAAACTTCTGGTAGTAGCTCTTCGTGACGTCAATCATCAGCTCCTGGGTACATTCTGGGAGCTCCCCTGAGAAGAGTCCTGAGGAAAGAAAGACCTGGTCAACCACGAGGAGCCGGAGGAGGCCCACATGCAGCTCTGACTCCTGTTTCTAGAAGTCTCCTTTCTTTAGTCATGAATGTCTAAATACTACGTTTTCCATCTTTGGTGCTAACAGAATATTTCCACTGACCATATCTTCAAGATGATGTGAATTTGTGTGTGTGTGAGAGAAACAACTAATACTTTCCCAAAATGCAGAAATAAATCCCAGGGACTTCCCTGGTGGCACAGTGGTTAAGAATCCTCCTGCCAATGCAGGGACACGGGTTCAAGCCCTGGTCCGGGAAGATCCCACATGCCACGAAGCAACTAAGCCTGTGCGCCACAACTGCTGAGTCTGTGCTCTAGAGCCCGCGAACCACAACTACTGAACCCACGAGCCACAACTGCTGAAGCCCACATGCCTAGAGCCTGTGCTCCACAAGAGAAACCACCGCAATGAGAAGCCTGCGCACCGCAACAAAGAGTGGCCACCACTCGCTGCAGCTAGAGAAAGCCCGCGCACAGCCACGAAGACCCAATGCAGCCAAAAATGAAAAAGTAAAAAAAAATTAAAAAAAAGAGAGAAATATATTCCAGGTAAAAGAGGTTAGTACATCATGGCATAACCTGAAAAGTTAAGGCAAATCTGACTACATCAGACGTTGTTCCAGGCAAGGATTCGTCCATCCCCTGGATTCTGGGGTGACGCCTGCTGGGCAAGCCAAGGTGAGAGCTCTTGAGGGAAGAAACTGCCCTGCTATTCATACAATGAAACTGAATCCAAGGCCCGAACATGCTAGATATATTCAAATCACAAATGGAGGTAGAACAGAAACACCTTATAGAAAGACAAAAGATGCAGGAATCCTATGTAAGAATTTCTAGGAAAGAGGCACTCTCACACACTCTGGGTGGACGCGTAAACTCATACAACCGTTTGAAGAGCAATTTAGGAGTATTTAGCAAAACTTTTAAAAGTTCATACCCTGTGACCTGATAATCCAACTTTTAAGAATTTATTCTACAGATAATCTTGCCCAATTGCACAATATATGTACGAAAGCATCAATGCAGCAAAGTTTCTAATCATGAAAAACCAGGTGCAACTTCTTTTGATCCATTATGCCAGAGGATGATTAGTTATACTGTGGGACATTTATGCAATGAAAACCATGAAACTATTAAAAGGCATGAGGTGAATCTCATCATACTGACAAGAAAAGATGCCCAAGATATACTGTTAAGGAAGCAAGTTTCCTAACAGAACAGAGTATGATTCTGTTTATACATGTAAAAACAGTTTCATATTATATACACAAATATATATATAAACACACATACCTATACACTCATACGCATATAAAAACACACACATATGCTCTTGTATATATACAAAGAGAAAGGAGGATAGAAAAAATGGTCTTAAAAGATACACAATTCTCACAGGCACCTTTTACAAACTAGCAGCCCATGTCAGATTTCCAAATATATGTTTAGTCTGTACAGTATTTAATCTCCTAAAAAAAATTAGTACTCAACAATTAAAAATTCAGAAATACCATACAAAAATTCAGATTTTGAGCTCCTCATGAAACACCAGAAGTTCTCATGATATCATGCCTGTATTCTTAAACAGCTATGATAGCCTATTACTTCAATCATTTACATGATCTGCCGGGCTCCTGTGGACATCTGAGTTTTTGGTCCCTAACCCAGATCCTTTCTGTACGGTTTGCCTTTCATTTTGACTCAGTTTCATGCTGTGGAGCCTTCCAAAAATATACTAGTTTTCCTGCAACCCTATGCCTCTTCATTAAAGGGGGAGATTGCCAACAGCAGTATCTAGATGGTTAGCATTTGTTTGTGAAGTCACATAAAATAAACATGGGAAGTACCCTATCAGTGCAAAAAGTACCGAACTCTAAATAAGGAGCTCTGGGAGTTCCCTGGTGGTCTAGTGGTTAGGATTCAGTGCTCTCACTGTCGTGGCCCGGTTTCAATCCCTGGCTGGGGAACTGAGATCCCAAAAGCCGAGGGGCCAAAAAAAAAATTTTTTTTTTTAAATAAATAAATAAGAAGTCTTTAGTGCTTGTCAAAGCTTTCCCCCCAGCTAGCTCCGATACGTCGTACAACTCAACCTCCCTAGGCCTCAGTTTCCTCACCTATACAATGATCTCTAAGGTCCCAGGCAGAACCTCCACACACAGTGTTTATCTGGATTTCAAATATCTAGCAGTGCTTCCCTGCCATACGCCATCAGTGCTCAAAGACCATAAATTGGTTCTAAGGGCTTTGAATAAGTTAAAAGAGATTAAGATATTTCGTCAGCAATACACTTCTCATCTCAGCTCAGATGCTTGTCTCACAACTCCTAAAACAATTGCCAAGACCGTGCTGATATAGCACTTGCTAAGAACTATTAAACTTTCTCACAGTGGGAACTCATTATGGGGAGAATTACTAAATAAAAGTCTCTTCCTCCTTTGCAAACAGAGGTGCATGAAAGAACAGAATGGCCCATTTCCTCCCCAAAGAATCCTAGTGGATGATTCTGTACATCTTTGAAATTTGCATTCAGTGATCTGAGTAATGAGATTTTTAAAAATTGGAATAACAAATAAACCACCCAGTGGTTAGAGATCATATATTGTCAAATCTCTCTCTTCATATCATCTTCCATCTGTGAATCTGTGATGTGCCTTTACATGAGCTACGTGATTTCCACTGCATAAAACAACATGTAGAAGAAAAGAGACTGTCTTGAGGTGGGGGTTGGGAAATGTGAGGTTTTCTTCTTCTTGCTTTTTGGTGTTTTCCAAGCTCTCTAGCATGAGCATGGATTGCTTTTGTCTCGTCACATGTTTGTAATTTGGAACTCTGAGCTCATGAGGGCTTTGCCTACGGGCAAAGGTCAAAAGATAATGTATTTGCTTCTCTCAGGTGTCCTAGAGCTCTCACTGGTCTTAGAGCATGTTTTATGGTAACTTTTCAGTTAGGGCATTCCTGGGCAGGGCGGGAAGTACAAGTTCAAACCCCACCCAATGTGAAGGTAAGGCCATAGAATTCTCTGGACACACTTTTTATTTTTCCACCCAGAGCCCAAGGCAGGAGAGACATGCTTCCTCATACTTTTCCTGTGCTGGTGACAGATTTATCTAGTTATATTTTAGATAGTATTTCTGAGTACTCTGTACCAGGAGAATGTTTAAGTTAGCTAGATCAACATACTGTTAGAGATAGAAATCGCATGCATTACTTTTGTGAAAGAAAATAAACTTGAGTTTTAATAATCAACACCCAAGGTTACCTGGGCAGCCTGAGAAGACGGTGAATGGTGGGACCACAGTTTCTGGGGGTAATACTGTGTTGTCAAGAATTTTGCAACAGTCTTTCAACACACACCGGCGCCCCTGAAATTAAAATTTTGTTAATAGGAGATAGACCAGGAAATGGGAGTAAAAGTTGTCTTGTCTGCTGTGTGGAATATATTTATATTTTCTCTATTCATGATATCATACAATAGTCATGGACAGTGACAAGAGGCTTGGCTACTATTCCCTATTGCAGGTGGTACATGACAAGCAGGAGGTAAAAATGTGAGTGTGTACAAATTTGAGGTGGGGGTCATACACTAGGGACAGTTCAAGTTACCTTAGGCATTTCATACTACATGAAATTCAATCTTCAAGAATTCTGTTTACTTTTCTTTCTTCCTTTTTTTAATAATTTAGTGGATATCTGTTGTTTTGCTTGTCCAACATCCACTTCCCTTTCTTCTGGTAACAGAAGCTATATTTTCCTTGGATACCGCCCCATCCCCATCTCAGTCCATGTGCTTCACCTCCCATCCCAAACTATGAACCCCAAGCCTGGCCACAGTCACTGGTTTAGGCAATCGGCGTATGAGCTGATGATGAATCTCAATGTCAGGGCTTCTGCTGGGACTACAGGGAAACACTCTTTCCAATGGGGATTTTAGAGGACAGGACAGAATCCTGGACCAGCCACTGGTTTCCATGAGGAAAGGACCTGCCTGAGAGACTCCCAGAGGAAAACAAAAAAGGGAAGGGGATTAATTCTCGTGACATCAACTGAACCCCCAGAGTCACTTATGTATGAAATTAGGATCTACTTCTGTACCCTTGCTTCATATTAGCCAGTACATTCGCTTTGAACCTACCAATTTAAGGTCTGTTTGTTCTTTTGCCAATTCCAACTGGAAAAGTCTTGGCAAATTCTTCTGGATATGAAGTTACTAGTTCATTTGTTCCCCCATGGGTAAGTGGTAGTTATTAGAAGGTTTAGGCTGCACATAATGCTTGACTTTATCCACTGTCATCACTTTTCAATTCTGCCATCACCCACGGCATTTTGGGGGCAAGAAATAAGGTCTGGGAACTTCATCTCTTTCATGGCTTAAGGGAAAGGAGAGGCTTCTGTATACAGTTAAAGTTATGTCTCAGACAACTTGCTGAGTAAATGAAAGATTGCATTTACATCATCCGGGTCTATAAGTTTACTTGTGTTCTGGTCAGATGATCTGATAAAACATCCCCAGGTGGCTGAAGATGCGGAACACCTAACAAATACCAGGATAATGCTAACCCATCTAGATCTTAGATTTTACCAAAGAATATGAAAGATACTTTGATTTGGTTGTGTTCAAATTTTTCCCCAGTATTAAATACCTAACTCTTATGTAAGTCCAGGAACTCCTGGGTAGATTGCCAAATGAATTTTTTAAAAAGCTTATACCTCTAAGGTCTGAATTTCTTTAGTGGCTAACTAAGTTGTCTCCAGTTGGGTGGTAACAGCCAAGCTGGGCAACATCTTTAGGTCAGAAGCAAGTTATGACTGCAGCTCATTTCTCCTTGGAAAGTTTTCTTCCACGAATTACCTATTATATTGGCAACATCAAAAATCGGGCAGATGGCCAGCTCCCCTGGTGACTCCCAAATTAACTCAAAGATGTCCTATGACGCCTAAGCTCCTAATAACTCAGACTAAGCACATGGGGCACTGAGTAAAAGGAGTGTGCTGCGTATGGCAGGACACATTCACAGACAGGGACCTGCAGACACAGGGCCCTGGAAGAGAGGGACAGTGGAAATGAACCTTCTCACTGTATACTACCAGCCACCACACAGCCTGAGGGCACCTGCTTTCTAGAGTTGGCCATTCTGCCCACTCAGAGAAATGTGCTCAACTGGGTTTCAGAGAATTCTGGGTAAACTGATCAATTACATGGCAGCAGAATAAAAAATGCAGGTACTTCTTAGGCATGAATGGCTTGGCAATAGCTGAGGAGATAAAAAGCTGAAACTACTTCTTTATTCTTTCCTGGAGAACTTTCCAAGAAGGAGTTAAGAACTATATGTTGCTAGTATTATAGCTACCCATATCTCCTTATGCAAGTTATTTAGCAAGTTACTTAAATCCTGTGAAATAGGATATAAAACCAAGCCCGTAGGGATGCTGTCAAGACTAGAGACAAAAGTAAAACTCATGGCATGGTTAACAGTGCCTATTAATATTGCCTGTTAGGCTTTTCCTGCAGACATTGGGCAATTCTGATTAACACCCACACCTTCACATATCCAAGCATAAGTTAGACTACCACATGAGATGCTACAGGAAGGATCCGTGTGTCATGAAGACAGTTGGACTCTAAATGAGTTCTTGCTAGCTCTGAGATTCTCAAAGGATCATTCTCCTGAGATTACTTGGGAATTTTTAAAGGCTCAGCAAATAAGCCCTGTCAATACTGAACAATGACAATACCATGAATTGATGTATTGAAAAGTGATACAAAAAGCAGAGCACCTAACAATAGGACTAGAATTCCCTAAGCTGTGGGAATAGCATTTGGATTTTAACCGTTCAGACATTTGGCTCTGGGGCTAAAGGACTAGGCTACTATGGTGATGTCTTCACATTGCTGAGGAAAATATCAGGAAAACCCAGCTGTGGCTTGGAAAGCCAGCTTTGGTCAAACAGTCAGAGTGAGGGGAGAGGATGGATTTCTTCTCCCTTTTCTCAACGTCAGCCCGAACCACAGACATTCTGTCTCTAATACATACTAAGGGACTCCCCTGGAGAAGAATATTTGGCAAAACAACTACTCCCCTTAATTCTGAGTAACAAGTCAGACTGGAATGTTTTTCTCATCAGTGGGGTTCTCCATTGCACTGTCTACCTTTGCTGTGCCCTCATGGCTCCTGGAATGTGACTGCATGGCTTCTGCAGGTTTTCTGATACTTTAGGGTCCTAGTCTTATCCAGAGCAGAGAACTGACTCTAAATTAAGAGGAGTGGCCATTTAAATGTATGAAAGGGGTCTTGGTTTTTCCCAGAATCTGAGGGACAAACCTAAAATGTAGGAGACATTTTCCCTGAAAATTTAGGCAGTTTGGCTCTGATCATTAACATTCTTACTCAGGATGGTCTCAGAAATCCTAACTGAAATCAACCTCTTCATCTATGAAATACCAAGAAATTCAGCCTTGGAAAGCCTTGGTTGGGTTAAACAAATTGATATCGAGGCACCTGTGGACCAGGGTCCTACAGGTTCTGCTGAGGGAGGGGCCCCCTCGTACCTGGCAAACCCAGCACCCTGAACTACGTGCAGCTCCCTTAACGTCATGCCCATTGGTGACTTTGACCCTTACACATGCCAATGTCTTCCCTGAAACACTCATTCTCCTCTGGTCTAGGAGCCAATTTTGATGCACCCTTCAAGATCCCCTCACCCCCACCAGACTGTAAGATTCTTGAGGTGAAGCAACAGGTAGGTCACATAGCGGCATGGCTATTCATACCACTAGGGTTCAAATCCCAGCACTACCATTTACTAGCCTTGTCAAATCCCCTAATATCGAAGGTCTTCAGTCTCCTCACCTGAAAACAGGGATAATAACAGTACCTAGTATCCTTGGATGGTTGTGAGAATAAAATGAAATAATCAAAGGTAAGAGTTTAACGTCATATGGAAGAGGTTCCATAAAGGTTAGCCATGATTATTAATGCCTAGGAAAAACTCCAAATTCAGTAATAATTCTGATAGACCAGTAGACCAGAAAGGACTTCTACCCTGCTTGATGACAGAAGCAGAAGCCCACTGATGTGAGGGACGCGAGCTAGAGAGAGAGTGAGGCTGCTCAGCCAGCCAAGTCACCATACTCACAATCACACAGTTCTTGCCAACATGAACATAAGAGCCAATCTGAGCTGCGTTGACCACACAATCTTCCTCAATAAAGACGTGGTCCCCAATATGTAGAGGAAAAAATGCAACGCTATAGAAGAAAAAGAAGATGAACAAAGAAAGGTCAAGGTGATGTACTTTTGGTCAAGGTTTATAGAACTAAAGATCGTAATCTCAACTCCATCGTCTTTTCTTAATAAGACTGTTCCTAGCAAGGAAAGAATCCTCAGGCTTAACGAATTCTATAATGTTGAAGAAGATGCATGTGACTACTAAATCAAAATCAGAAATATTAGACCAAGGAAATTTGAAAGGAAACAGCAGAACAGTGAGAGCAAAACCTTCAAAGCTAAAAAATCTGGCACCAAATAAAAACAAATGAATGTTTTGCTCATTCTTGCCTCCTTTGAAAATGCCCACAGATCACATTTTCATTAATCTGCTCTATAATCCTTCAGGGGACTGATGTGAGGTTCATGGGATATAATTCTCAACATGCTAAAAATTTATATACTGACTGGTTTTATTGAGAGTCTACTATATGCCAGACTCTGTGCTAGGAACTGGGGAATACAATGGTGAGCAAAAGGGATGCAATCATGCCCATGGAGCTTACAAACAAGAAAAGAAAAGAGAGACTAAATAAATGATTAAATAAGTAATTAGTTACAACTGTGATAAGTGCTACAGAGGAAAAATAACACATTATGAGAGCATATAACAGAGACTTTACTCAGACTGGAGGTTAAGTAATTGAAAGTGACATTTAAGCCAGGACTTAAGGAGTCAGTCGGCTTTCTCCAGACTTGTGACATCATTCCCATTCTCCAGGACTCCTCAAATGTCATTGACTGTGGTCTGTGATCATATTTACAAGAAATTTCGGTACCTTGGGATGTAAAATATTTGGACTGGAACTAATATAAAGCAGCTGGATGCTCATTGGCTCTTTCCAGTCCTGTGTTCTATTTTATCAGGAATATTTTGTCAGAGATGATACCTGTCCTCCACAGACCTATACTTTATTTAAATCTTCCTTAATTCATTTGCATTTTTGGTCTGGACCCCTTGTGTGGCAATGGATTCCTTGATCTTATCATAGTCTACAACAGTACTATCAACTCCTTAATTTTAAATTAAAAACTCCAAACTTTATACTATCAGCTGGTCCTGGTATTGAGATATACAGGGGAGGAAATCGACATTCACCTTCTATTCACGTGTTGCTATTTACACTTTCATATTTCTATATTTCTCATGTGGACTATTCTAATTTACACTTCCCTCCATTCACCAATAAGCTTCTTATTCATTCTCAGTCCTCTTCCTGGACCATATCCAGCCCAATAATGCCTTTATCAGGAGGTGGAGTCAACAACTCTAGCAGAGCATCAGTCACTGTATGAAACCATGAAAAGGTGTCACAGGGTTTTCTGATTTCCACTCAATAGTCCTTTTTTTTAATTTTAAAAAATATTTATTAATATTTTGGCTGCACTGGGTCTTAGTTGTGGCACATGGGATCTTTAGTTGCAGCATGTGGACTTCTTAGTTGCAGCATGCATGCAGGATCTAGTTCCCTGACCAGGGATCGAACCCGGGGCCCCTGCATTGGGAGCACAGAATCTTAACCCACTGGACCACCAAGGAAGTCCCCTCCCCTCAACAGTCTTCTGAGGGACTTCCCTGGTGGTCCAGTGGTTAAGACTCTCCGCTTCCACTGAAGGGGGCCCGGGTTCGATCTCTGGTCAGGGAATTAAGATCCCACATGCCGCACAGCACGGCCAAAAAAAAAAAAAAAAAAAATAGCCTTCTGAGCTAATGAGCAAATGCTTTCATCTAAATTTCATATGATTTACAATGACTCCCTGCTCCAATTCCTGTACATAATAAAAGCCTGGAGCCCAACATCACTATGGGAAATGCAGGACGATTCCTGCATGATATACACCCAGGTATGGTAGTCTGAGTTAGCTGCCCTCTTCTCTGTTCCTCCCTAACCATGTTCATGCCCCATTGACAGGAGTATCCCATTCTATAGTGGCTATCACGTTACAGCATCACATTCTATAGTAGCTTTCTGTTTATGTAATTCTTTCTATCACTAGGTTATTGTTGTTGTTTTTTTATTTTTATTTTATTTTTTTGCGGTACGCAGGCCTCTCACTATTGTGGCCTCTCCCATTGCAGAGCACAGGTTCCGGATGCGCAGGCTCAGTGGCTATGGCTCACGGGCCCAGCTGCTCCACGGCATGTGGGATCTTCCCAGACCGGGGCACGAACCCGTGTCCCCTCCATCGGCAGGCGGACTCCCAACCACTGCGCCACCAGGGAAGCCCTGTTGTTGTATTTTTAATTGAGGTATAGTTTATTTCCAATATATAAGTTTCAGGTGTACAACACAGTGATCCACAATTTTTAAAGGTTATACTCCACTTATAGTTATTATAAAATATTAGCTATTATTCCCTGTGCTGTAAAACATATCCTTGTAGCTTATTTATTTTATATGTAGTAATTTGTACTTCTTAATCCCCTACCCCTGTCTTGCCCCTCCTCCTTCCCACTGGTAACCACTAGTTCGGTATATCTGTGAGTCTCTTTTTTTTACATTCACTAGTTTGTTTTACTTCTAACACTGGGTTATGAGACCCTATTTGATCCATCTGTATATGCCCAGCTTATAACCTAGTGACTGGCATAAGGAAAGCACTCAATCAATGCTTGCTGAATTCTTGGATGAAAAGCAGATGGTGCCACAGGTAGGAACGAGGAGGGCAAAGCGAGAGAGAGGCAAAGAGAATACCATCATATCAAGCATAGCGGTCGGTTTTCCTGCCCTGTCCATGCCTTTTCTTAGACAATCCTTATGCCCACTGAGAGATCAGGGGGCCTGACTTGACCCTGCTCTCTGGGTCAAAGCTGTTTTTAGACTGGGTGTTTTTAGACTGGGGGTGGGCTGTTTTTAGACTGGGGGTGTTCTCTCTCCCAACATTTTGTTGATAGGACCTAAAATCTCTGGTTGGTATCCATTGGAAGCCTAAATGGAGAAGTGATGTAAAAAAACGGGCTGAGGCAGCAAGGTTGGCTCCATTAGAAAAGCCGGAAGATATAGCTGAAAGAAAAAAGAGGGAAGCAGAAGTGCAGAGAGAAGAACAGTTAAGAAACAGTATAACCTTGGTAACTGAGCAGCAGTCAGACAGAATAGTGGTCTTGACTCTGGCTAGCTGTCCAGTTCCAGGTTCTAGTCCCTTGTGAAGCCTGACCCCTTTTTCTACCCTTAAATTCCATCAAATATGCCTGTGGCTGTTTAATCAGAACCCCCTTTGCTTTTGCCAGCTTAAGTGGATTGTTTCTGGCAACTAACCACCAACTAGACTAAGACAACCAACACCAGAGTTGTGTTCATTATGGTGAATTCTTACTTAGTGTCCCAAACAATAGCGTAGACCTGCTCCTTCCCCCACAACTCAACGCATGGATAGTACCACCAGTAGCAGCATCTTGCCCAAGACTGAATCAGGTCATTAAATTACATACCCTTTGCTGAATTTCTTGAATGGTGGCCTTATGACACTCCGACTTTTCACAACACAATGACGTCCAACTCTTACATTTGCCAGATCCCCTCGAATAATACAGTCATTCATCACAATGGTCTATAAAACAAAGCATATTTTAAAAAGCTACTAACATAGCCTAAAACATAATGAAAAAGAGTAGGAAACCAGACAGTTTGAGAGTTATGCTATATTCTACTGAATCACCTGTTCTGTCAAAAGGGATAACTTTTAAGGTAAAGAGAATTGCCCTCATAATACTGATTGCAGTTCAAGATGTTCCCAGTACATCACAGGGTTTGCCCTTATTATCCCATGAATAGGACTCAATGGATGGACAAACATTTATTGAGAATACCTGTGGCAGACCTGGTCTGTGTATCTCCTCAGATGCACTTGGTTCCACCTGCCCCCAAGCCTTGGCTGCTTGCTCAGTGAGAGTCCTGGCTGTTCCCACCTTTGTCTAATCTCCTAACAGTACTATCTCCAACTTCATGCTCCAGAGGTGGACCCACTGAGGTTCTGCTTCCTCTCCCAATTTCTGGACCTAGATTATGTGCTACACTGCAAGGTGTGATATCTGGCTTCCCCAGAGGTTGCCAGGAGGGGCTGAATAACACAACCCAGAAACTGGGGGGAACTAATGCCCCATACTTGGTAAAGAGTAGGCATTCTTGAAATGTCTGCTGAATAAATGAGGTTTTAAAAAAAAAAGTGCACGTGGCTGAGGTTGCGGCTGGGAAAGTAAGCAAGGGACCAGATCATGAAGAATTACCTGTGCTGAGTACAGAAGTTCAGATGTTTTTCCCTAGCGGGTATAAGGAATCAATGAAAGATTCTAAGCAGAGGATTAACACAAGCGAAGCTTCATTTTAGAAATATTACTCTGGAAGCAGTCTGGAGCCTGAATGGAGGCAGGCAAGACTGGAGGGGATGTGACCCTTCAGATGGATCAAGGTGAAACGAGATGGTGGGCCTTATCTAAGGCAAAAGCTGTGCATCAGGGAAAGAGAAATAAATCAGAGGTAGAGGAATCTGAGCAATCCTTTAGATCCAGCTACCAATTTAGAGGAAGGAGAGGGGGACAGAGATCACATTAAGCAACACTGTGTAAAAAGAATCAGCCAAATTCAGAAATTTGAAAATACTGCAGGACAGTGAGCCAGTTTCCTCAACATATAAATGGCATGCGGAGAAAAACGAGGCAGGGAACGAGAACTGTTACAGATTCAAAGAGACTTAAGAAACACATCAACCAAACAGTAATGTGTACCTAACCTTGTCTGGATCCTGATTTGAACAAGCCAAGTGTAAAAAGACATCTTAAGATAATGGAGGGACTTCCCTTGTGACGCAGTGGTTAAGAATCCACCTGCCAATGCAGAGGACATGGTTCAATCCCTGGTGCGGGAACATTCCACATGCCGCGGAGCAACTAAGCCCATGCATCACAACTATTGAGCCTGCGCTCTAGAGCCTGTGTGCCACAACTACTGAGCCCATGTGCCACAACTACTGAAGCCCGCAAGCCCTAGAGCCTGCACGCTGCAACTACTGAAGCCCACGTGCTCTAGGGCTCGTGTGCTGCAACTGCTGAGCCTGCGTGCTGCAACCACTGAAGCCCACATGCCTAGAGACTGTGCTCCGCAACAAGAGAAGCCACCGCAAAGAGAAGCCTGCACCCCGCAATGAAGAGTAGCCCCCACTCGCCGCAACTAGAGAAATTCCGGGCACAGCAACGAACACCCAACGCAGCCAAAAAAAAAAGATAATGGAAAGACTGAACATGGACTGAGGATTAGATTAGATGATATTAGGGAATGACTGGCTTTTTAAAAAATATAATAACGGTCCTCTATACATTTTTTAAAGCCTTTAAATATCAGTGATATACATTGAAATATTTATGGGTAAAATAATATTATGCTTGCAATTTGCTTTAAAATATTCCACTCCAAAATTGGTTTGAACTTGGCAGGTGAGTATAGAGATGAAGCAAGAATGCCAGAATATTGCTAATTGTAGAAGCTGGTGAATGAGTATATAGAGACTCATTATATGTTCTCTCTACTCTATTTTTTTTTGCGGTACGCGGGCCTCTCACTGTTGTGGCCTCTCCCATTGCGGAGCACAGGCTCCGGACTCGCAGGCTCAGCGGCCATGGCTCACGGGCCCAGCCGCTCTGCGGCATGTGGGATCTTCCCGGACCGGGACACAAACCCATGTCCCCTGCATCGGCAGGCGGACTCTCAACCACTGCGCCGCCAGGGAAGCCCTGTTCTCTCTACTCTTAAATGTGTCCTAAAAGTTCCATAACAATACTGCTCATCTATAAAAAGTAATGAACTACTAATCCATGAATATATCCAACAACATGGATAAATCTCAAAAACATTATGCTGAAGGAAAGAAGCTGACCCCCCCCCCCCAAAAAAAAGTACATGATTCCAATTACAGGAAACTTGAGAAAATGCAAAACTAACCTCTATTCGTTTTACATAGGTTACCTGGGCAAAGCTAGAAGAAGGCTTGACTGCAGAGGGACACAAGGAAACTAGGGTGATGTAAATATTTTATATCTTGACTGTGGTACTAGTTGCATAGATGTCCCCATCAGCCAAACCTTTTCAAACTGCATATTTAAAATGGGTATACTTGGGCTTCCCTGGTGGCACAGTGGTTGAGAGTCCACCTGCCAATGCAGGGGACATGGGTTCGTGCCTCGGTCTGGGAAGATCCCACATGCCGCGGAGCGGCTGGGCCCGTGAGCCACGGCCACTGAGCCTGCCTGTCTGGAGCCTGTGCTCCGCAACAGGAGAGGCCACAACAGTGAGAGGCCCGCGTACCACAAAAAAAAAAAAAATAATAAAATAAAATGGGTACACTTTATTGTATGTAATATACCTAAATAAAAATGATTTTTTAAAAAATAAATTTATTTATTTTATTTTTGGCTGCGTTGGGTCTTTGTTGCTGTGTGTGGGCTTTTCTCTAGTTGCGGTGAGCGGGGCCTACTCTTCGTTGCAGTGTGCGGGCTTCTCATTGCGGTGGCTTCTCCCGTTGCGGAGCACGGGCTCGGCTCTAGGCACGTGGGCTTCAGTAGTTGTGGCTCGTGGGCTCTAGAAGCACAGGCTCAGTAGTTGCGGCGCACGGGCTTAGTTGCTCCACGGCCTGTGGGATCTTCCTGGACCAGGGCTCGAACCCATGTCCCCTGCACTGGCAGGCAGATTCTTAACCACCGCGCCACCAGGGAAGTCCTAAAAATGATTTTTTTTAATGTTCCATTATAAAATATTTAAAAAGAAAAAAAAAGAAGAGATTTTATATGACTCGGTCATTGTTTAGATGTTGGGTAAGAGAAAAAGAATCTAGGACAGGGTGAGCAATTCTGGGGATTAGATGATAAATTCAATTTTGAAATTCTGAGTTTGTGGAATCTGTGGGATGATCAACAGGCAGTTGTAAATAAAGGTCTGGGGCCCAAGATAGAAGGTCAGGCTAGAGAAGTAGATGGGAACACCTCAAATATAGGTGAATTTAGATAAATCACTAGCCAGAACATGAGGCTCTGAGAAGATACTGAAAAAGAAATGGGCTCACACCTGGAAGAGTTTACCAATCTGACCCACATATGTTCAGTCTATAAAACCTCTATGGGTAAAAAGAAATTTTCACATCTGCTGCTGATTGTAAAGTATTACAGGTCCTCTTGGTTTTTTTGGTTTTGTTTTGTTTTTGTTTTTTTGGCTGTGCCATGCAGCTTGCAGGATCTTAGCTCCCTGACCAGAGATCGAACCCAGGCCCCAGCAGTGAAAGTGCCGAGTCCTAACTACTGGACTGCCAGGGAATTCCTCTCTTGGTTTTTAAAAGCTATCTTCTTCAAGCTTAGAGAGATGTCTATTTCTAGTACATAATTCTTTCATCTGAGATCCTTAATTTACTTCAATCATTGTTTTTCAGCTTGTGTTTCCATCTACAATCAGAGAAAATGACTTATTTTTCTTTTGGAAGAAAACAGAATACCAAGAGTTCTGAGTATTTGGTAATGGCTGTTATTGTTTTATTGTGTTTTAAGTAAAGATAACAATCTTAATCTAGAAATAAAGAAAATCCATATAAGTCCCTCAGTCAGCCTAAATTACATTCCCACTGAGGAAGCAAACACACAAAAAACATAAGAAAGAAACGATATCACAGATGGTCAAAGAAATTTAGCAAGTGGTATTCAAACCCTGGTTTCCTATCTCATAAAGAATGGAGCTAAAGAAGAGAAGTCAGATTAAAAATAGAGGCAACATGGGCTTCCCTGGTGGCGCAGTGGTTGAGAGTCCGCCTGCTGATGCAGGGGACACGGGTTCGTGCCCCGGTCCGGGAAGATCTCACATGCTGCAGAGCGGCTGGGCCCGTGAGCCATGGCCGCTGAGCCTGCGCGTCCAGAGCCTGTGCTCCGCAACGGGAGAGGCCACAACAGGGAGAGGCCGTGTACTGTATTTAAAACAAAACAAAAGAGGCAACAGGGTGTTAAAATGAAAGGAGGTGCCTAAAAAGACCTCTCAGGGAGAAAAACAGTATTAAAGCATACTTCACCGAACTCAACAAGGACAAGGCAGAGGTGGCAAGTTGGGGGTCTGAGGGCTGTACCTAGAAATGGTTTTCTCTGGCCTCTGCAGCCATTTTTATCATTTAAATTAGATGCTATTATGTGAAAAGTAGGACATTTTACATTTAAAAAAAAATCTAGATTTCCAGTTTCTTTTGAGAAAATCAGAAGCTCTGCAAGTACAGGTCTGCACTCCCAATGGCAACAATCAGCCCAAGCTTAGCTAGGTCCTGTATTCTCCAATTCACTAGGCCCCACCATTCTGGTTTACACCCAGTCCTCTTTGCTCATCTGATCCCTGTCTCTTCCTGCAGGCACTGTGACACCCGATGGAAAACAGAAATGTCAAAGTTCTGAAAGGGGCAGGGGCTGGAAACAAAAATGGATTGTTCATAATAACAAAAAGCTGGAAACAAAATAACTATCCACCCATAAAAGACGGGATAAACCGAATTGTACACAGCAGTGGAAATGCATAAACCACAATGAATCTTAGAAACTAAGCTGAGAATGATGTTACTTACTAAATGTAATATATGTTTTCTATTGTCATTATTACAATAACTGAGAGTAAAAATAGTAAGTCACAGAAAACCAAGTAAAGCTAAACAATATAAATTATTTAGAAATACACACATATGTGGTAAAAATTTTGTTTTGAAAAATAAAGAATTTATAAGAAAAAGTTCAGAATAGTGGTATCCTCTTGGAAGGAGGTAGAAGAAAGAAATGGGAGAGGAACTTCAGGCTGTACTGTATTATTATGCATTGATTATGTTCCAATTCTTCAGTTGGGTGGTGGGTTCATGGTGTTGATTTAATTTTTATGCTTCATAACATATATATCACATACCAGTCTTCTGTGTGCACCAAATATTGCCAAATAAAACACCTTTCAAAAAAGAAAGAGGGCCCCGAATAACCAAAACAATCTTGAAAAAGAAGAAGTTGGAAGACTCATATTTCCTGATTATAAAATTTACTAGAAGTCTACAGTAACCAAAATAGTGTAGAACTAGCATAAGGACAGATATATCAACTATGGAATAGAATTGAGAGTGCAGAAAGTAACCCATACATCTGTGGCCAGATGATTTTCTATAAGGATGACAAGACCATTCAATGGGGAAAGGACAATCTCTTCAACAAGTGGTGCTGGGACAAGTAGAATTTCACCCCCCCCAAAATTAATTAATTAGGACCCCAACCTCACATCATATGCAAAAATTAACTCAAAATGGATCAACAACCATTTAAATACAAGTGCTAAAACCATAAAACTCTTAGAAGAAAACATAGGAGTACATCTTCACGATCTTGGGTTTGGCAAGGATTCTTAGATATACAACATCAAAAACTTAAGCAACAAAAGAAGAAATAGATAAACTGGACTTCATCAAAATTAAAAACTCTTGTGCATCAAAGAACATTATCAAGAAAGTAAAAAGAACATTATCAAGAAAGTAAAAAGACAACCTACAGAATGGTAGAAAATATTTGCAATCATAAATCTGATAAGGATTTAACACCCAGAATATAAAGAACTCCTACAATTCAACAACAAATAGACAAGATTTTAAAATGGTCAAAGGACTGAATAGATATTTCTCCAAAGATATGCAAATGGCCAATAAGATAAAAGATGTTCATCATCATTAGACATTAGGGAAATGCAAATAACACTACTATATATATAAAAGATAACTAATAAGAACCTATTGTATAGCACAGGAAACTCTATTCAGTGCTCTGTAATGACCTATATGGGAATGGAATCTAGCAGAGAGTAGATATATGTATATGGATGGCTGATTCACTTTGCTGTACAGCAGAAACTAACACAACATTGTAAATCAATGATACTCCAATAAAACATTAATTAAAAAAAAAAAACACAATGAGGGGCTTCCTTGGTGGTGCAGTGGTTAAGAATCCGCCTGCCAATGCAGGGGACACAGGTTTGAGCCCTGGTCTGGGAAGATCCCACATGCCGCGGAGCAACTAAGCCAGTGTGCCACAACTACCGAACGTGAGCTCTAGAGCCCATGAGCCACAACTACTGAGCCCACGTGCCACAACTACTGAAGCCCACACACCTACAGCCCATGCTCCACAATGAGAGGCCACCACAACGAGAAGCCCGCGCACCGCAATGAAGAGTAGCCCCCGCTCGCCGCAACCAGAGAAAGCCCGCGCACAGCAACAAAGACCCAACGCAGCCAAAAATAAAATAAATAAAGTAACTAATTAAGAAAAAAACACACAATGGAATATTGAATATCTTTCATATACACATCCAAAAAAAAAAGAACCCAGAAAATTACAAGTGTTCATGAGAAATTGGTACTCTCTTGCATTGCGGTGGGAACGTAAAATGGTGCAATTTGGCAGTTCTTCGCAAAGCTGAAAAATAGAACTGCCATATGACCCAGACACCCCCACCCCTAGGTATGTAATAAATAACTGAAAACAGAGCTCAAATACATCCTTGTATGCCAATGTTCATTGCAGCAATACTCACGATAGTGGGAAGGTAGAAACAATCCAAGTGTCCATCAACAGATGAATAAATAAACAAAATATACATATATACAATGGAATATTAGTCATGAAAAGGAATAAAATTCTGATACGTGTGGATGAGCCTTGAAAACATTATGCTAAGTGCAATAAGCCAGCCCAAAGGACAAATCTTGCATGACTATGCTTAAATGACATATATCTAGAATAGGCACATTCATAGAGACAGAAAGTAGATTGAGGTTACCAGGGTCTGGGAGGAAAGGGGATGAGAGTTATTCCTTAATGGGTTCAGAGCTTCCGTCTGAGTGGTGAAAATGTTTTAGAAATAGATATAGTGGTGATGATTGCACAACACTGTGAATATAATTAATGTCAATGAACTGTATACTTAAGTGCTTAAAGTGGCGTATTTTGTCATAAATACACACACACACACAAATCTTCCCTACAAAATCACAGAAAATGGTTTGGAATTAGATGAAGGATTTCAAAAAAAAGTCCACATATTTGCTAACGAGTCAGATGGAGTTAACTGAATTTTCTAATTTTGTACTAAAACAGTGTATCTATAATTACTAATTATATCTAACTACCAAACTCTATTTCTTTTCTATTAAATCTCATGGTATGATGGGGTAACAGACACAGTAATTGTGTCTCTACTGAAAATATCTGTGATCTTTTGATTACAATGAGATTATTTTACCTCTAGAAGTTACAGATTTAATATTTCAAGGAAAATTGAGTGCTCCTAATGGCAGGAAGAAACTATGGACTTCAGTGTTTGTCAAGCTCAAATATATCTTGATATTTTCTCTGGTTCTAAAGTGTTCTAATATTAACCCAGGTTTATGCTCATCTCTGTGCTATTTCAGTTTATTCAGACTACAAGATTCTGAGCCTTTCACATTCCATTTTTCAAATGCATTTCAGATTTTAGTTATCTTTCCCTATTCTCAAATTAAGTTTCAGTTAATAATGAATCATTAATTAGTAAACAGATAATTATATCAGTATCACTTTAGTTTCTACACTAAAATACTGTGCTGTCTATTTATGTTTTGTGTCCAGTAATACAGGACACACTACAATACTGTCCAGTAATTTCAGTGCTAGGTGTCATTGTATTTTGTGCCTGGAATAACAGGAAAAAGGCTTTCTGTTGCCTCTTTTTACTGCATATTTTTTGTATTCAATAAATCCAATTTGGAGCATTAAAAGAGAGAGAGAGAATTTTAGCATATATAGCAATAAATTGGGGACAACATTTCATCTGCCCTGCTAATGTGATAATCAGTGGAAAGAAAGCAGAAATATGCATCCCGGAGCTGGCTCCGTCCCTTACCTTGCCATTGAGAACGATGTTCTGACTTCCACACAGTACAGACTGGCGACTAACTTTGTTCCCAGATGCCTGAAAGGAAAGAGCAGAAAAACGAGGTGAGCAAACTGAGTGGGTTCTGGGCTACAGGTTTCCATCAAGAAAGCTCATACTGGAGAGAAAAGGACTTGCAATGGGGTGTCGTCTGCAATGGAATGAGTCAGGATATCAAAAAAGCAAGGATGAATTAGGAACTTAGGGATTCAAGGAACAGACCCAGAAATTGAATGTGATACGTCTATAGCCTAGCAGCAGCAGATTCGACTCTCATTTCTACACTTCGGTTTTACAGCCCTAAAAACAGGATAATGACTTTACCAATAGCATAGAGTTGTGAGAATTCAATGAAAAAATAAAGGGTAATGCTGACTGAGCACTAACCCGGTTTCGAGCAATTAACACACATCTACATATAGTTTGTATTGACTATAAAGAACCTAACAAACAAACAAAAAAAGAACCTAACAGTCTTTAGCACGTAGTAATAAATTATGACACGTTAGTTTAAAAAAAATTTTTTTTTTTAAAGGCCTGAAGCCCAGAGCTGTAATTATCAGGATGGATGAGACTTGTCCTGCTTTCTGGAAGGCGTTTTATCTCTACGAGGAAATCAGGAATAAATTTTAAAAAGCCTAAACTGGCCATGCAAGGAATGCATAACGAAGCCAGACCATACATGAACTCTCACTGCGTAATCTCGGACTAAACGCCAAAGGGACCTGGGGTGGGGCAGGGACAGGATGGAGACGGCGGCCTCAGGGGATGCAGGCTTGGAGAGGGGAGGGCAGATGTCTGGACACGCGCACCGTCTCGATGTACTCGGACTTGTTGTAGAGAAGCTCGCCCAACTCCATGGCCACCAACCCCCCTGCGCAGCTCCGGCTCCTGTCAAAGTCTGTCCGCCTGTCTCTCCGCCTCAGACTCCGGCTACTTCCGGCTGCTCCTCCACTTCCGCTCTGGGCGGTCTGCGGTCTCATCCATAGCTCGGCTCTCCGCTAGCTGGCCTCGCTCCATTGCTCTGCGGTCTCTGGCTGCGCGTGCGCAGGCCGAGTGGCGGATGTAATCGGAAGGGGTGATTGGTGCACCCAGCCCGCGTGGGCCGGCTGACCGTGGGCTGACTGGATCCCGGGCACCTCGTACCTTCCCCGGGAGCCTCGGGGCCTAGGGCCAGCCGGGCTCCTCGTATCCGCAGGCCCGGGGCCAGCGACAGATGCTCTTTTTGTTGGCCGCCGGCCAGATGGAAGAGCCTCCTGGGAAGCCCCTCAGCTGTGAGGAGAAGGAAAAGGTGCCGGGGATGCGGGAAGGGTTGACTCAGAACTTTGACCCCCTTTCCCAGGATTTGAGGCCTGTCTTTGTTTCCTCCACTATCAGAGGGCGGCAGTGACCTCTCACCCACTTCCCTGGACTGAGGGGGCACAGGAAGTGAAAGTGTAGGAGAGCCCTGTGTTCCCGTGGTGGCGTTTGAAGAACGAAGTTTCTTTACAGCAGAAATGCAAAAGTACAAAATGTAAAACTGTAGATAAAGCTAAAGTTCGCTTTGACACCCTCCGCAGCCCACCTTGCATACTCTCAATCTTGGCTTCTCCCACCCCACCCCCTTAAGTAAATCTCTTAAGAATCTGGATTTCAGACCTTTTTGTGCACCTGTGTGTGTGTGTGCGTGCGCGCGTGTGCGCGTGTTGAACGGGCGGTGGGGGTGTGGAGGGGTGCAGTTGTGTTCTTTAACCACCAAAAAGTAATACGTTTTTTTGGAAAGGTGAATGTTCGTAAATGGTATGATCCGGATGGTTCTGCAACTTCCGTTTTCCTTCTCCGTGTTTAACATCCACATTAGTCCATGTTTACCTACCTTATTATTTATTTATTTTTTTTGCGGTACGCGGGCCTCTCACTGCTGTGGCCTCTCCCGTTGCGGAGCACAGGCTCCGGACGCGCAGGCCCAGAGGCCATGGCTCCCGGGTCCAGCCGCTCCGCGGCATGTGGGATCTTCCCGGGGCACGAACCCGTGTCCGCTGCATCGGCAGGCGGACTCTTAACCACTGCGCCACCAGGGAAGCCCACCTACCTTATTTTTAAAAGTTTTTTATAGTATCCTGCAGCGTGGAAGTGCCGCCTTTTCTTTACATATTAATCTGTCGAGAGCCTTTAGGTTGTTTGCAGCTTTTCTTTCTATGACAGTGCTGCTGTGAATATCCTTATACATGACACCTTGTACGTGGGCCGGCGAATGTTAACTCGAATGCATCTTGGGCTGGCTCTTCCAAGCATCGTGCTGAAACTCTTCATTCACAATAACTCATCAGTCCTCTTATCCCATTCTGCCTTGCAGTGGGGGTGACAGAGGTCATTTACAAGTCAACAAGCTAATTCCCAGACGTTGATAAGAATGGTGATAAGTAGGAAGCTGTGAGAAGCAGTCTAGGTGTGAATCATACCTATGAATTGTGTCGTCTTGGACGAATTGCTTTCCCTATGATCTTCCCAAAGCTAGCTCTTTCCTCCTTCAGGTCTGGGCTCAAATGGTAGTCCTCAGAAATGCCTTCCTCACCACTGTCTCTAAAGTAGTCCATTCTTCTGTAGCCCAGACACTCTCACATCACCCTGTTTGTCTAGGTATTGATGACCATGTGAAATCATCTCACCTGTTTATTTGTTTCCTTGTTTATTATCTGTACCCCTCACTATGTGTAAGCTGCCTGGGAGCAGGGGTCTTGACCACTCTGTATACCTAGCCCCTGGAACTGGAACTGACACACGGTAGGTATCAGTTATTGTTCTAGGTGCTGGAGATACCTGGACCAATGACTGATTCATTAGTCGAATGACTGTCTGAGGATGACAACCCCTGCTACCTTCAAGGATCTCACAGTGAGATGGGAGGAAACAGAAGCAAACAGACAATATGTGTAATAAGTACTGTGATAAAGCAAGCACAGAGGAGAGATGGAATGCCTAACTTGGATTTGGAGAAGGACCTAGACGTTTACCCCAGGGAAATAAAAATCTAAGCTGAGTCTTGAGAAATCAGTAGGAATTAGCAAAGTGAGTTGGGGAGGAAATGCTCCAGGTGATAGGAACAACTTATGCAGAGATGCTGAGATGTTATAGAGCTTGATGTTCTGTGAGAACTGAAAGTAGAATGAGTCAGTGCCGCTTCCTCCACTGCCTCTAGATGAAGGGCCAGCTGGGCGCCGCATGCTTGTGTCTGATAGGCACTGCATCCCTTCTCTCTGATGCCTCCTTTCCACCTGCTCAGTTTTGTTTGGTGTTTTTCTTCTTCCAGTTGAAGGAAAAATTAGCATTCTTGAAAAGGGAATACAGCAAGACACTGGCCCGCCTTCAGGTAAGTGAATCTTATTCTCTCAAATTGGTATTGTGGTACAAAGAATATAAAAACAGCTCTTCGTTTAATAAAGCTTTTAACCAAAATTTATTTCTTTTTTGTAAAATTGTTTTGTGAGCTGCTTTTGTTTTCTCTAGCGTGCCCAGAGAGCTGAGAAGTTTAAGAATTCCATTAAGAGAACAGTAGAAGGACAAGATTCCTCGCTCCAGCAGGAAGTTTCAACGCAGCTAACCGACACAGGTAAAGCGAGCCCATTCACTTATACTTGCTTTATTATTTATTTCCCAGGTAAACTTGGCTGTGGTTCTTTTTCTCACAGTCAGAAGATAAGCAGTAGCAGTAGAGTCTTTAAAGTATACAATTCAGTGGTTCTTTGTATATTCAAAAAATTGTATAATCTAGTCACTATCTAATTACAGAACATTTTCACCACCCCTAAAAGAAACCCTGTGCCCATCCTACCGTTAACCCCTGGGCAACTATTAACCTACTTTTTGTCCCTGTGGGTTTTCCTATCCTGGACATTGCATATAAATGGAACCATACAATATGTGGGCTTTTGTGACTATCTTTCACTTAGCATAAAGTTTTCAACTGTCATCCATCCATCTATACGTTCATCTAAGCATGCATCAGTACTTCATTCCTTTTTGCAACTGAATAATATTCCATTATATAGATGTACCATAATTTGTATATCCATTTGTCAGTTAATAGACATTTGAGTTGTTGCTACTTTTTGGCTATTATGAATTTTGGCCATTATGCTGCTATGAACATTCATGTACAAGTGTTTATGTGGACATATATTTTCAGTTCCTTCAGGTATGTACCTAGGCGTGGAATTTCTAGGTCATACGATAATTCTATGTTTAACTTTTTTGAGGAGCTGCCAAACTTTTCTACAGTGGCTGTACCATTTTACATTCCCACTGCAATGCACAAGGGTTCCAGTCTCTCCACATCCTTGCTAATACTTGTAATTTTCTATTTTTAAGATTATAACCATTCTGGTAGATATGAAGTGGTATCTAATTGTGGTTTTGATTTGCATTTCCTAGTGACTAATGATGTTGAACATCTTTTTGTGTGCTTGTTGACCATTTGTATATCTTCTTCAGAGAAATATCTCTTCAAGTCCTTGCCGATATTTTAATTAGGCATTTGTCTTATTCACCATTTTATTGGTGAGTTGTAAGGGTTCTTCATATATTCTAGCTATTAGACCCTTATCAGATACATGATTTGTAAATATTTTCTCCCATTCTGTGAGCAGTAAACTGTATTTCAGTTGGATTGCATATTTAGTTGCTCTTTTCCTCTCTTAACTTTTAGCAATTATATTTATTGCTTAAATATTGGAAAGATGACTTTTTTTTTTTTTTTTTGCAGTACGCGGGCCTCTCACTGCTGTGGCCTCTCCCTTTGTGGAGCACAGGCTCTGGACACACAGGCTCAGCGGCCATGGCCCACGGGCCCAGCTGCTCCACAGCACGAACCCATGTCCCCTGCATCGGCAGGTGGACTCTCAACCACTACACCACCAGGGAAGCCCGGAAAGATGATTTTTTTAAATTATATATGCACAAAGAAAAAAGTCTGGCTGGGAACATTTTAATAAAAGCAATAATCATTTCTTATGTTAGAAGTCAGGTAATTTATAATCATAAATTGGAAGCTAATGAAGTAGAAAAGTGGTATGAGGGGCTTCTCTGGTGGTCTAGTGGTTAAGACTCCTCGCTTCCAATGCAGGGAGCATGGGTTCAATCCCCGGTCAGGAAACTGAGATAGCAGATGCCGTGCAGTGCGGCAAAAAAAAAGAAAAGAAAAGTGATATGAAAATTACTTTAGCCAAAAAAAGACATGGGGCTTCCCTGGTGGTCCCTTGTAGGGACTCCCCTGGCGGTCCAGTGGTTAAGACACCACGCTTCCACTGCAGCAGGTACAGGTTTGATCACTGGTCAGGGAACTAGGGTCCTGCGTGCTGCACGGCCCCAAAAAAAGAAAAAAGGAATAATACTGTATTGTATACTTGAAATTTGCTAAGAGAGCTGACCTTAAGTGTTCTCATGACACACAAAAAATTGTAACTATATGAAATGATGGATATGTTAGCTTGATTGTAGCAACATTTCACAATATATACATATATCAAAACATCACATTAAATATGTACAATATTTATTTGTCAGTTGTACTTCAATGAAGCTGGAAGACAAAACTAAGAGAAAAGATGATTGCAATAAATCTTTTCGGGCTTCCCTGGTGGCGCAGTGGTTGAGAGTCTGCCTGCCGATGCAGGGGACATGGGTTCGTGCCCCGGTCCGGGAAGATCCCACATGCTGCGGAGCAGCTGGGCCCGTGAGCCATGGCCGCTGAGCCTGCGCGTCCGGAGCCTGTGCTCCTCAATGGGAGAGGCCACAACAGTGAGAGGCCCGCGTACCGCAGAAAGAAAAACAAAAAACAAACAAAAAACCCTTGAACTTTGATCTGTCTGAACGAAATAGCATTGACTCTTTTTTAAGTAAATGTTTTGTAGTATTTATATGTAATATTTAAAAATAAATATGGGGTAGTTTTTGTGTCATTTTAAAAGGAAAATATTAACTATATAATTTTTTCTCCTCAGAACCTAAAAATAAAGTATCTCCTTGTGACACGTTGCAAATCAACACCCACGTCGATAAAGAAACTGGAGAAAAGACACCTATCACACTTGACCTTGAGCCTGAGTCCTTTAGCCCTGGACGAATCCCAGCAGAAGGATCACGCATACAAAGATCAGATGATATCCAAGAACATTTTCCGTACGGGGTCAGTGGCCCTGATGGTAAGAAAAGGCAGAGTAAGCTGCTAGGGAGAAGAAAGAAACAGGAGAGAACATTTATTTCACAGGAGAGAGAGTCTTTCTTTGATATTGATTCGCTCATACTCTCTGGAAAAAGACTAAAGGAACAGGAAGAAATCAATAGAGAAAATCCTAAGAAACCTGTAACTGAGATAAGAACTTACCCGTCAAGTCCTAAGACTGACATTCCCGATTCTCCAGTACCAGTTACAGGAACTAATGTAGGGAGTGTATTAATTCTGCCAAACGCCAAACCGCAGAGAGATGTTGATGCACTCTTAAGAGGAAATAATTTCCCCAGCGTGACTACTCTTCCTTTGCGTGTTCCATCAGTCAGCAGTAGTGGTCAGCACCTCGAGCATGAGCCTCCTAAAAGTAACTGTGAACTTACTACTCACAGTTTAGAAAACATTAGCCCTGCTTCGCCTGTAAACTTAGAGACACAAAACAAAAAAATGACTGTCTTTACAGATAACCCAGAGGTAAACAAAAGTATAAGTGCAAGTGACCAGCCGCCTAGAAGTCCTAACTTGGAGGCAGATAATTCATATTCTATAAATGAACTCACCTACGATAACTTAGTGGCAAATGAAAACCAAAACTTAAAAGAACAAAATCACACAGAGATGTCTTTTAAATCTCCCAATAATGCTCTTGGTGGTAGAAATGAAAGTCGTCTGGAAAAAGAAGTTCTAAGTCAGTCTAAGAGTCTTAGCCTAGAAGTAATTTCTCCCGTTTCTACAGAAAATCAAACACATTCTTGCACAGTGCTTGAAGGCCTTCTATTTCCTGCAGAGTATTATGTTAGAACAACACGACGCATGTCAGATTGCCAGAGGAAAGTAGCCCTGGAGGCTGTAATACAAAGTCATTTGGATGTCAGAAAAAAGGGCTTTAAAAATAAAAATAAGGAATCTGCTAAAAAGTTAAACGTTTCCAATGAAGAAACTAACCAAAGTGAAATTAAGATGTCGGACACGTACGCAGAACAACTAAGTTCAAAAAGTCCTCAGAAACTTCTCTCGTTAACTGAAGTCAACTCTCCCGCTGGCCCCACTAAAAATGACTTTTCTGGGAAGGCGGTTACCCAGCCATCTGGTAGAAAACGCAAAGGAAGAAGAAAGTCAGTCTGCACCCCTCTGTTAGATCACCATGAACTACTTTTGCCAACTTCTGGCACATCAGGTGTTAATAGGTCCAAGGAAGAAGTTGGCTTGCACAGAGATCAGAATGAAAAAGCAATTATTCATGGTAAGAAGAGAGGTAAAGGTAAATTGAGTTGTGGTTGATGGTGGTGGTAGCTAGCACTATGTACCTGGCACTTTCTAAATGTTGTACATACACTCACTGAATCATCACACCAGCTGTACATGAGGTAGAATCTATTTTTATCTTCACTTTACAGATGAGGAAACTAAGGCAAGGAGATCAAAGTACTCTGTCTTTAAAATGACAGAGTCAGAATTCAACCCTAGCTGGATGGTGCCAGAGTTCACAAATACGGGTGAAAAAGTTGACACTTAGGAGGAAAATATATTGGATATTTACCTAAAATTAGTGTTTATTCAGGTACCATACAATCTTTTATCCATGGGGAGAAGTAACTAATATAGGAAATGTTTTTGGAATAAAATTAAATCTGTGTCAGAGTAAGAGTCCCCTGACAAACTCTTGGGGATGATTGTCTAGCAAAATGAAGTTGTTCTGAGCCACTTTTGGGGGTAAAATATCTAATACAGTCTCTCTGAGGTTTGTAGGACACAGATTTTGAAGGATATCAAGTGACATGTTATAATTTAAACTTCTTTATTCATTTACTCAGGAGTTATATCTGATAAGCTGAGCACAAAATCTAGATCATTCACTCCAGTTCTGTGTGAGAGCTCAGCAACTTTCTGTAAAGGGCCAGATACGAAGTATAGTCTTTGTGCTCCATCACAGCTACATGAATATAGTGTGCAAGTAACAATAGACAATATGTAAATGTGGTCGTCTCAATAAAATTTTATTTACACAGCAGGCAGCCAGCTGCTCTATACCACTGGACACAGGCTTTGGTCTATGAGCTGCGATTCATTAATTAATTTAAAAATAATAATCATGACTTTCTTATCATATTTTAGGCCAACAAGAAAACAAAGGAATGGGAATATAGGGCAATCTAATAATAAATTTGAAATGTTCTTTTGTATACTTTGAAATAATCTGCTGTGATTTCAGTAACCTGCAGGTACATTAAAAAATTTTTTTTTCTTGTGGTGACCTTCACATAACATAAAGTTAATAACCTTTTTAAATTAAGTGAACAGTTAAGTGATGTTTAGTACATTCTCAGTGTTGTGTCACCATGACCGCTATCTAGTTCCAAAACACTTTCATCACCCCAAAGAGAAACCCCATACCCATTAAGCAGTGTCTTCCCATTTCCTCTCGTCAGTCCCTGGCAACCACCAATCTGTATTCTATCTCTGTGGACTTACTTATTTGGGGGTATCTCATATTAATGAAATTATACAATATGTGACGTTTTGTGTTTGGCCGCTTTTACTTAGCTAGTTTTTGAGATATACCCACATTGTAGCTTGTATCAGTTTATGGCTGGATAATATTCAATTGTATACATGAACCACAGCTTTCTTATCTGTTTTTTAGGTGTTGGATGCAGCTACACTTTGAGTGATACAGAATTCCTGTCGCTTTAAGTCTAGTAAATTACTCTTTGCTTGAAAAGGGGACTAAGTTTTCCTCAGTGAGAAGGGCCAGCATTTTGTAGACTGTACTCTGGTAGCCTGTTGGAATCATAGTTCTGGATCAGAAAGGACTTTAGAGATTCTTAGTCCAGTTCCCCTAGGAGGGACAAAGAAAATGAAGTGAATTGACTTGCCCACGGTAACACAGGGAATCAGTGGCAGAGCTGGGACTCCACCCCCATCTCCCTTCTAGCTAGTGCTGTCAGCACCACATTGATTTTGCTCCTACAGGAGGAGCTGCTAGTTAACCACTAACCTATGGCTGATTTTTGAACTGTTCACTGAGATTTCAGAGTCATGGGTGGGAAAAGTGATGAACTCTGCACTATATTGGAGTTTAGAATCTCACTCTTCGTTGGGAATTAATGTCTCTTGTTGGGTATTCTGTTGCTTTCTGTTTTAGAGAAGGAAGGTCATTGTCAAAAAGAGGACTCCCTTTCTTACAGTAATTACGTGTATTTATCTTTGGATGATGATGCTTTCAGTTCTCCAGTTCATAAGAGTGAAACGCTAAATTTAAAGCATCTGTCGCCTTTTCTCAAAATCACAGACTTCCAGTTACCTGATGAAGACTTCGGGCCTCTTAAGCTTGAAAAACTGAAGTCTTGCTCAGAAAAGCTGATGGAGCCTTTTGGATCAAAAATATATGGAGAGGGACATCTTAAAGGGGGAAATTGTGTTGCTGTGGAGCAACTGACCGCTAAACAAATCACTATAGAGAAGGAGGATGGGAAAGAGGAACTGATCATCCTGCCAGGAAAGGCACATCCTAAAATGCCACACCAAAAAAGCCAGCCGCAGGAGAAGGGCCTTTCTTCATCCATTTTACTTTTCACTCCTGTAAATACTGTTGCATCTGATGATAATGACAGACCGACAGCAGACCTATGCTCACCTGCTTTCCCCGTCTTAGGCTCTACTCCAGCTTTTGGCTCCCAAGCCCATGGAGAAAAGGTGTCTGCAGAGGTTGTTGGACAAGCTTGCTCTACACCCCAGCTTTCTCACTTAAAAGCCGCAGTCAGCCTTGCTAGTGACCATAAACAATTTTGGAGCAGCCCACCAAAATTAGATAGCAGCCTGCGTGTGGCAGGAAGGGAAGGACAGCCTTCCCGTGACTGTGACTCTGGTCCGCAAGCAACAGCTCTACCCATCGAGTCATCAACCTACAAAGAAAATCAGCTCCGTGGAAACATGTGCCAGGAATTATGGAAACATTCCACTGAACAGGTACAGACTGCTTCCTTTGTGAAATTTTCTCCGAAGAAATGAAGTATCTTAGTGAATATGGACAGCGTGACCACCTTACACATCAGTTCCTCAGTGTTTGAGAATGTTTTAACATGTTTCTGTGATATGGCTTCACTATAAACATTAAGTTCATTCTGGGGAAATTAGGATTAATTAAAAAATATATATTTTTAAATATAAGGGATCCTGTTCTCTTTGTTATCAACGAAGCTGTTGCATTTGGAACTTTGCCGCTGTTACCATAGAAAATAAAACATAGGAAATAGTTTGATGAGTGAGTGATGCAGGCTGATATCATACATAAAGTATAAATTAATTATGTGACTTTTGTTTCCACAGACTGAAATAGCAGACGTTCCTGCTTGTGATAGCTTAAACCCAGGCACCCTACAATTGGTTTCAAAGTTAAAGGTCGGAAGACTGTTAACTTATAATATGTCTTGTGTCTTACATGTGAAAAATGTGATGAATTGATAGGAAAATGCAGAAGAATTTGATCATTAGAAAAACTTGATAGAATAGATTCAGAAAAACAGATTTAAATTCTTTGTTTTCCACAATATTTACCTGTGAATATATTTTGAGATCTTCTGAAGAAGTTTATATGTCAAGCTATTGCCAAGAACAACTTAACTCTCTGTATCTAAATTTTAAATCAGGTATTTTGACAGAGAGAGAGGGGGGTCATCCATGACTCTCCTACCCAAATGATATAGTATTTCTAGAAGAATCACTTGTGGTGATTTGTAAGAAAATGGGTAGCAGTTCTAGGTTATGACATAATGAATGGTTAATTTTCATATGCTATGTGTTATATATGGTTCTGAGAAATATAAATTATAGTATTCTGTTAATGATATTTTGGTAAATCCAGAGAAGTGGATTAGACCCCTGTCCTGGTTAACTTTTTATACTTGAAGTAGGATGGTGTAGAGCAACGTTTTTCAATCTCAGTACTGTTGACATTTGGGGCTGGATAATTCTTTCCTGTAGGAGACTGGCCTGTGCATTGTATGGTATTTAGCAACAGCCCTGGTATCTACCAGTAACACCCCCTTCCCAGTACTGATGACCAACAGTGTCTCCAGATATTGCTAACTGTCCCCCAGGGGAGGGTTGCAAAATTGCCTCTAGTTGAGAACAACTGGTGTAGAAGAAAGAGCTTTAAATCCACATAAACTATTTCTCCGGATCACTGGCTGTGTGACGTGGGACAAATCATTTAGCCTCTGAGCCCCAGATTCCTTTTCTATAAAAAACACATAATGATACCTATGTTGTTTCAAAGCTATTCATGAATCAGTTTTAATAACTTAGTTTCTTAAAGGAATCAACCATTTCATTCGTATTTTCAAATTTGTAGGTAAAAAGTTATTTATTATTCTTACAGCTTTTTGGTCTGTGTATATGCAGTTAAGCCTCTCTCTTCTCACTCCCCATTTCTATATAAAAGTATTTTTTTCCTATATCAGACTTAAGAGGTTTGTCCATCCTATAGGTCTTCCAAAAAAACTGGGTTTTGGTTGTGTTGATTGTTAATTGAGTTTTTTGATTTCCTATTTCATTTTTTTTTCTGTTTTTATCCTTAGTAAGTCCTTCCTTCTGTTTATCATTGTGCTTATTTCATTGTTCTTTTACTAACTTCTTGAGTTGCTTGCTTACTTTGTAAATACCTTTATAATTATAGGTTTTTGTGTTTTTTTCTGTTTCGGGGGGTTGGGGCATACTGCTTTGGCCACCAGATTCTGCATGTTCGTTTAGAAATAATATGTTCTTTCAGTTTTGTTCCCTCTTCAACCCATGGGTGCTTCATCAGAATGTTTCATTTCCAGTGGTTCTTATGGAGCTAATTAATGTTCCAGTTAGTTCTTATGGTCTGTTTTTTTGTGGTTAAATCTGAATCTTTTCCAGTCTGGAGCTACATGTTTTTAAATCTATCATTGTAAGTGTGTATGGACAACTGTTGTAGTTCCGTAAGACCCACAAAGCTCTTTCTTTTGACCTGCATAAAATTTTAATTACATTTAGTTGGTATTTCATCTAATCCTTGTAATCCATTACTTTTCATACTTATTCTTTTTATTAAGCAGCCCCCAAGGATCCCTTTAACATAACTGTTGTTGCCATTCTGTGTTAGAATCCTTCAGGTTCCTGTTCTGTGGATGTGAGTGCCATGTGGTGGGAAATAGCTGGTTTCAAAGAACGGTGTATCATAACTGCTTGTGAATACGTAGTTTCTCTTTGGAAACCTCTGGATACTTGGCAGTGGGAAAAAATTTATTCCTGGCACTTCGCAGAGGTAAGTCAGAATATTATAGCTGAAAGAGATCTTTCCAATCATTTGCATGGTAATATAGATGTGCAGCTTACCAAAAATTTGGGATCTATGACTATGCAAGACAGAGCAGAGAGATGCGGTTTTCCCCCAACATTTTATTATGAAAATATTCAAGCATACAGAAAAGTGGTGCAGGGGGCACCCATATACCCAGCATCTAGTCTCAACAATTAACACTGTGCTTTATTTGCTTTATCATATATTTATCCAGAGATGCATTTTTATGCTAGATCTGCTGGAGGAGCTTGGAATTTCATATCTATTCTGACTTCTAAACTTGCTGATACCTCTGTTCCTTACCTCTCACCAAAATGTTATTTCTGCTTTTTTTTCTGTATATACTTTCTTCTGTCCTTGTCTACCTTTGTACGTATCTTACATGGTTGCAATCTTAGTGTGCCTAAAATTTTTAAGCCTGCCTTTTCTTACCATGTAAACATGTTTCCTGGTTTCTACATATTCTTCATACTTAATTATTTGTTTATTTTGAATTTTATTTTTCCAGCTTTATTGAGGTATAGTTGACAAATAAAATTGTAATATATTTAAAGTGTATATTTGCGATGTACACATGTGATGATTTGATATACATACACACTGTGAAAGGATTCCTATAATCAAGTTAATCGACACATCTATCACCTCACAGTTTCCTTTTTTTTTCCTTGGTGAGAATGCTTAAGATTTACTACTGTCTTGGCAGATTTCATTCTTGTTCTCCAGTATACCCCGGCTTCTAGCACTGTGCTTTGCAGAGTGTTGCTCAATAAATATTCATTCAGTGAATAAACTTACTTTAAATGGCTACAGATTGTTCCATTCATCCACATGCCAGAATTTATTTAATTATTCTCCCATTGCTAGAGCATAGATTGTGTTAAATAAATGCCACAGTAAACACTATTATGCACATAGCTTATTTGGATTTAAGCTTATAAAAAGAGGGTGTTTGCTGAACGTTTTCACATTTGTTCAGATGTTGGAAACTATCCTGGTATAATGACACTAGAAAGGAATGTGACAAATTTTGGAAAATTTAGATTAATTAAAGATGAAACAACCAAATATAATTTTTGGCTGTTTTGTTTTATTTAGGTCCCAGTATTACAGATAGTTCTAGTGCCTGATGTTTGTAATCTTGTGTGTGTGGCTTTGGGAAACTTGGAAATCAGAGAAATCAGGTATGTAATTCTCAAGGAGTATTCTTTTCTTTCCCTTGATCTTTCTCAGCTTGTTTTTTTTTTTTTTTTTTTTTGCGGGACGCGGGCCTCTCACTGTTGTGGCCTCTCCTGTTGCGGAGCACAGGCTCCAGACGCGCAGGCCCAGCGGCCATGGCTCACGGGCTCAGCCACTCTGTGGCATGTGGGATCTTCCCAGACCGGGGCACGAACCCGTGTCCCCTGCATCGGCAGGCGGACTCTCAACCACTGCGCCACCAGGGAAGCCCCTCAGCTTGTTTTGAGCACAAGTTATAACCTAGTCTTGAGTCTTGAAAGAATCTAAATTTAGTCTAAAGAGAGATGTGTTAAAAAACAAACAAACAAAACTATCAATGACATCCCTAACTGAAGTTTCCTTTTAAGGTTTGAACCTAGTTCTTTAATATTAAAGACTTACTCCTGACTTCTCTGCATTTTTCCTTATATTTGGTTTAGGGCACTACTTTGTTCTCCTGATGGTAAAAGTGAAAAGCAAGTGCTCCTGAGTTCTGGAAATATAAAAGCTGTGCTTGGCCTGACAAAGAGGAGGCTAGTCAGTAGCAGTGGGACCCTTTGTGATCAACAAGTAGAAATCATGACGTTTGCAGAAGATGGAGGGTAAGAAAAGCATTGGTTGATTTTAACTATTAGATCAAGAATGATTTTATCACAGGGTTTCAGAGAAAGTTGAATCAGTAGCATCTTGTTTTCTCTGCTATATGTGTAGTATAGCAGGTTCTGCCTCAATACTGGGCTATAACATAGAAGCAGTTCAGAGGAATGGAGCCAGACATGGCAGGGAAGAAGGCAGTGGAGCAGAGAGGCTCAGCAAGTGTAGTTTGTTCTTCAGTCTCCCTTGACATCTCTGTGTATCCTTTAAGTATTACAAATACCTCAAGATCCTATACCCTTTTCTGGTTTCACAAACTCAGTTTCCATTGCTTCAGGTACCATCTGGATGCTGGCTACCTGCAAACATATATTTCTAACTCTGAGCTCTTTCTCAACCTCTAGACCTGCATGCCTATTTATTAGACATCTCATGGTTACCTCAAATTCAACATGCTAAAAATGGAACTCATAGCATCCTCTATGTCTCTTATACACTCGTTACACTTTATTGTGATTTTTTAAAAATTTATTTTATTTATTTATTTTTAGCTGTGTTGGGTCTTTGTTGCTGTGCGTGGGCTTTCTCTAGTGGCGGCGAGTGGGGGCTACCCTTTGTTGCGGTGCACGGGCTTCTCATTGCGGTGGCTTCTCTTGTTGCAGAGCATGGGTTCTAGGCACACGGGCTTCAGTAGTTGTGGCTCACAGGCTCAGTAGTTGTGGCTCGCGGGCTCTAGAGCGCAGGCTCAGTAGTTGTGGCACACGGGTTTAGTTGCTCCGAGGCATGTGGGATCTTCCGGACCAGGGCTCAAACCCGTGTCCCCTTCATTGGCAGGCAGATTCTTAACCACTGCACCACCAGGGAAGCCCTATTGTAATTATTTATTTGTCTTTCCTAATAACGGAGGGCATGGACCTTGTTTGTCTTATTTAATCCATGACCTGTTGCAGTAAAATAAGCAAGAGATAAATAATTGTTTGCTTAAATTAGGAAAGCATTAGTGGAGATGGGGAGAAACAGATGGATTTGAGAGAGATGAGATGATAAAGTCATTAGGACTTGGTGATTGAGTAAATAGAGAGGAAGGACACAAGGATAAAGTCCATGTTTCTGGGTTGCTCACTTGGGTGGGTGGTGGAACGGTTAGTTGAGATAGCAATGCAGAAAGAAACACAAGGTTTAAAGAGAGAGCTGGTGAGTTTAATTTTGGATATGATGAATTTGAGGTGCTTGCAATATATCCAGGTAGGTAATATGAAAGTAATAAATGTTCATTGTAGAAAGTTTAGAATACATGTGTTTTTTGGCTGAAATTTTTTTTCTGGCGTTAGGTTAGTGTTTATTATGCATAGTTCAATAATAATGTAGAAGGGCTGCTTAGAAACTGCTTTGGTAGAAAGTGCTGATTTTTAATACTGTTTTTAATGCAGAAGCAAAGAAAAACAGTTTTTGATGCACCCTGAAGAGACTATACTAACTTTTGCTGAGGTTCAAGGGATGCAGGAAGCTCTGCTTGGTACCACTGTAATGAACAACATTGTTATTTGGTAAGCTTTCCCTCGAGGGCCTCAGTTTCCTCATCTGTAATATAAGGATTTACCTCTAATTTCACAGGGTTATTAAGATTAAATAAGAGACTCTGTAAATATGATTGTGTTTTTGTTTGTTTACTATCAAATGCTATATACTTGTCTTAACAAGATTAATTCAGACAGTCCAAGCAGACAATTTTAAAATAAATGAAATTTTTTTTTGTTGACAAAAATCTACTGCTGGGAGTTCCCTGGTGGCCTAGTGATTAGGATTTGGCGCTTTCACTGCAGAGACCCGGGTTTGATCCCTGGTCAGGGAACTATCCCATGTGCCTCGCCGCACGGCCAAAATACAAAAAAAAAAAAAAAAAAAAAAAATTGCTTCCAGTTAATGGCTGAGTAGCTTTCTCAGACTAATTCTCCTACTTAAAATACCTATGAACTCTGCACAAAATATAAAAATCAACTATCTGAAAGCACTAGAGAGCAAGAAAAAAAGAAATATGCTGGAGGAAGTTCAATACTTAGAAGAAGGAAATGTCACTGGGCGAATCTCCTGTTCAGCGGGCAGGCCCCAGTCTGCACACTCAGTTATTAAGAGCCTGATAGAAAATGTTCTGTCCTGCTGGCTTAAAGGACTGAAGGATAGAGATCAAGGTAACTACAGCAGCTAGAAAGCGAGGAAGAAAAATCCCAAAAAGTAGAGAACCAGAGAAGGAGCCCTAAACTCTGGCTATATTCTCTACCTAAATATCTGGCTGACCTTTAAACTGCATGTATGCAGGACGGACTTGAAGCAGCCCAGGTAAAGCAAAAAGAACTGAACCGGGTTTTCGGCATTTGGAATTTGAGTTTAGCCAATTTCACTGTTTACTAGGGGGAGAAAAAATCAATATTTTTCAGAGGAACCTAACAGAATGTAGAGTTTATGTGATGTGTCATTCATAATGTCTAGAATACTATCCAGAATTACTAGATGTATAAAACATGATTTCAAGATTCAAATTAACACATTTGTGGTAGGGTAACTGAAGTCGAAGAGTCCCCAGCCACCTCTCTTTCCTGACCGTGGAAGAGAACCACACCCGGCCACAGGCATTTGTAAGGTTAATTTGTAGTAGGAGAAGAAGTTGATTTTTTTTTTTTTCTCAGAAGGCTTCTCCATTAACTATTCCCTTGGGGCCAGAATGGGTCTTGGTGAAAGAAAGTTAAGATATTAGTGTCACTGCTACCTGCCTGTTCTGCATTTTCCAGTCCTAACCCTCTAGGAATAAACGAGGAAAGCATGACCCCTGAGAGAAACTTTGTCCCCTCCCCACCAGGGAGCCTCTGGAATTTGACCATGACCTAATCTGCCAGAAGACTTTGTTTTCAGATGTCCTGCTGTCTTCAAGGAGCAGGTTTCCACTTTAGGCACTTTCCTCAGGGTTTCCACACATAGGTCTTGTTTGAGAACAGTGTTCTTAATAAAACTTGTTTTTTCTATTCTTTTTGCTCTTTCTGTAGTCTGGACTTTCATTGTTTGGCTCCTATACTATTTATATAATCTAGTAATTGGTCTCCTTGCCATCAATCAATATTCAACCTCCACATCATTTTTCTTGTTGTTGTTTTTTTGTGGTACGTGGGCCTCTCACTGTGTGGCCTCTCCCGTTGCGGAGCACAGGCTCCGGACGCGCAGGCTCAGCGGCCATGGCTCACGGGCCCAGCCGCTCCGCGGCATGTGGGATCTTCCCGGACCGGGGCACAAACCCGCGTCCCCTGCATCGGCAGGCAGACTCTCAACCACTGCGCCACCAGGGAAGCCCCCAGATCATCTTTTATACTATTACTTTATAAATACTCATCCTCGCAGTCCTCCTAGCTCCCGCCGCCAAAAATAAAACCTTCAATGGGGGCCCATTTTACTTTTTGCAGCTTTCATTTCCCTTATGCTTCACAAAAATTCCTCTCCACCTGTTCCCTATTCCTTCACTCCCTTTTTTCATTCCATCCTTCAGTTCCCCCCTTCTAATAATAATAGCCTTTGGCATTTCATAGATAAGGGATCACAGTGGAATTTGAGGCTAGGAAGGGACCTCTCTACTTAACCTGTAAGTATCAGTTTAAATTCTAAGTTTAAGGTTGCCTTAAGTTGCCTTAAGTTCTGTTGTAGCACCTCAACCCTCATTGATGTTTTCCTCTCTGAGTTCATATTGCCCTTATTTTTAACTTAGCATATACTACCTTGTATTATGAAAGTCCTTGAAGATAGGTACTGTATCTTATATCTATTCTCAGTGTCTGTCTTAGCTCCTTGCTTAGAGTAGTTACTCATAGATGTCTATCAAAATCTATCATTTACCTTTTGGGCTCTGTATAACTTTACATTTACATATAGTAGTTGTTCACCTTCCCTATTGACCTGATATGTTAGATGTCTAAAGTGATTCATGTTATAATCAAGGTTCAGTGGTCCTTTTTGAAACTATTGCTGAAGGTCTAAATATTTAATCTCGATCAAGCTATATTAACAGAGCACCCATCTTTCAATTATTTACTAGGTATTTGAATCTCTACTTATGTACCATTCTCTGTGAGAGATGCAGATATGAATCAGATATGAATTTTGGTCCCAAGCCCCCTAAAATCTAGTAGGGAAATAAGATTGCTTTGCAATTCAAAGTATATAATTCCTTTACAATTTACATAAGGTCAAAGTGATAGAGATTTAAACAAAGTGCTTTGGGATTTGGGGAAAACGCAGTTACTAAATACGGAACTTGTACTAACCTTTGTAAGGAATAAACCATTCTGGTGTTCTTTATATGAGGAAAACCTTGCATAAGTACATGAGAATTTAGTTTTCTTTCTTCAGTTTTTACACATAGTACCTGGTGCATAGAAACTTCAGAAGTATTTGTTGAATGAATATATTATACCCTATTACAGTATATATTAAATAAAAAATGAGGCCTATGGATAGTACTATAGGGAATTGGAGGAGAGGAGATTTCTGTGGACTGGTGCAGACTGGGAGGAGTGATGGAATCTAAATTGAGCTCATACAGCTGGGAGGGGATGGGACATAATCTAGGCCTTAAGGAATAGATGGGCATTGTCAATAACAGGGATGAGAATTAGTCAGTAATGGGGAGCGCGTTGGGAGGGATAGCTTGAACAAGGATATAGAGCCAGGAATATGCACAATATTTTGTCCAGACAATGAGAAGCTTTCAAGTAAGGGAGCAGTGAGTAATATAGTGTTGCAGCGCTGGATTCACGAGGGTTATAAGTACCATGAAAAAGAATTCGGACTTTATCTTGTGGCTAATGGGGAGCCAATTGAAAGTTTCTCACCAGTAGAGGCACATGGTAGAACAGTTAATCAGTGTCACAAATCCTCAATAAAGCTAAGGAGTGGTTCCAACAAACTTTATTTTTTTCTTCTTTGTATTCACCCTCTCCTGTCTTCCTTTTTCCATTTTTTATCCCATCTCAGTCCATTTTCTCTCCATTGTCTTGGACTAGCCACGTTATCTTTTCTCTCCATTATCTTGGTCTAGCTCTAGTATAAACATATATTATAGAGACATAATTCTAAGTCTATTTTAGGTGTAGTCTCTCCCCTAACCAAATTTGGTTTCCTGACCATTGTCTTCCATGGAAAATATAGGCATAACAAGAAGAGTGATAAAATCCTAATAATAGAGCTATGCCATGTGCCTAATTTCAATACAAGTAAAATGAGATAATGGAAAACTTTTCTCATGGAATGTGAAAAGATTTATCCCTCGTGGCATAGCAGATTCGATCTGAAGCTAAACTATTAAATTACACTGTTGGCAAAGTTAAACTATAGTTTTATTTTTAGCTAAATTGGTGGCTAAACAAAACTAAGGTGCCGTGTCTCTTAGTTTTTCCCTTGGTCACCTCCTAAAGGATTCTGTGATAAATAAGAGAACATTATGTCAAAACCAATTTGCTGGAAGAATATTACAACTTATTTATTTTTTTGTGTCCAAGGAATTTAAAAACTGGTCAACTCCTGAAAAAGATGCACATTGGTGATTCCTACCAAGCTTCAGTCTGTCACAAAGCTTATTCTGAAATGGTAAGTAATGATCTGCTGGGACCACTTTGTGTGTTACTGTTGGCCTCACTGAGTGAGAGCAATAACTTAGTAAGTAGGAATTACCTGGCCCTTCCTGGTGCCTATTTTTTTTTCAAAATTGGATAGCAGTGTTTGTTCTTTCTTAAAATTTATCAGTGAGAATAAGTGATGGCACAATATGACTGGGTAAAATTTCTGGCTGTATGACTTAAGGGCAAACCTTGATTTCCAGCTGTGAATTTGTACCTGGAGATAGTAGGCCTATTATCAGACCTGGCTCCCAACCACATTGCCATAAATGATTTATGATGTGAATGAATGCCTTTAGGAAGGATGATTAAGTGGTCCTAGACATGTTTTTCTCTGAGGCTTTAGGATTCTCATATAGAACTCAACACAGCTTCTTAGCCATTGCATTAATAGACTTGGCTTACAGTCCAGTGTTAACATCTGAACAGGGTGAAGGTATTTGTCCAGGAGTCAGGGATAACTGCCTGAGTATCCACTGTTGATCCATGAGCAGAGGCAGAAGCAGCCAGCTCAGAGCTGTGTGGAGACTGACCGGCCCAGCCGCAGTGGCAGCTCTGTGAGCATCAGCACCCAGAAGCTCTGAACACAAAGGATGCATCTTTCCCTAGTCTAGCAGCATCTGTGGAAATGAACTCAAAAGTTGTGTGATCTTAGGGACTTCCCTAGAGGCCCATTGGTTGAAACTCCACGCTTCCACTGCAGGGGGCATGAGTTCAATCCCTGGTCAGGGAACTAAGATCCCGTATGCCACAAAGAAAATGTTGTGTGATCTTAGATAATCTATCACATTATCTTGGGGCTAACTTTTTTTTTTTTTTTGGGGGGTACGCGGGCCTCTCACTGCTGTGGCCTCTCCCGTTGCGGAGCACAGGCTCTGGACACGCAGGCTCAGCGGCCATGGCTCACGGGCCCAGCCGCTCCGCGGCATGTGGGATCTTCCCAGACCGGGGCACGAACCTGTGTCCCCTGCATCGGCAGGTGGACTCTCAACCACTGCGCCACCAGGGAAGCCCAGGGGCTAACTTTTTTCATCTTAAAGTAAGAGGGTTGAATTTATTTCTGGAATGCTTAAATATACCTACTAGGTATTTAAATAATTTTACATTTTTGTTATTACAACATTAATACCTATTTGATATTAAAACATTTAACACAGAAATGTATAAGATAGGAAGTAAAATTTCTCCATGAAGCCAACCTCCAGAAATAATAGTTAATAGTTCAGTACAGAAATCAGCAAACGTTTTCTGTAAAGTGCCCAGGTGGTAACTATTTTCAGCTTTGCAGGCCACGTGGTCTCTGTTGCAGCTACTCTGCTCTGTCACTACAGCCCCAAGTCAGCAGAGGTAATACGTAAACAAATCATGTGGCTTTGTTCCAATAAAACGTTTTGGACAATAAAACTTTGAGACTTGGATTTCATATAATTTTCATGTGGCACAAAACGTTCTTCCTCTTTTTTCCAACCATTTCAAAATGCAGAAATCATTCTTAGCTCATGAGCCATGCAAAGATAGGCATTGAGCCAGATTTGACCTGTAGGCCACGGTTTGCCAACCCCTAGTTAAGTGTATAGCATGTAACATTTTTTGACTCTTGGTTGTTTTTTAATTATAAAGGTAATTCATTCTCATTATAAGAATTTAGTCATTCTATTGATAGAAATGGATGAATTAGAAATGAATGTTATTAATCTTAAGATGGCCCTATAATTAATTTTCCCTATTTTACCCCCCAAAATAACTACTTTCAACGTACAACGTACATATATGTGTATATACATGTATGTGTGACATATATTTTCACACACAATAATGTTATTATTAGAACATGTAATTTTAAAGCCAGGAGAGGTCTGTACCACATTCTCCCACAGAAACAACTATAGGTGATGGTGTCTTTTCTTGGTCGTTTTTACTCTATAAATAAACAGGCTATTGCAGACTGGCCTGAAAATGCAGCCACCACTTAAAAGGTGGTTTTTATGAGAAAATGTCTTCTGAAGTTTCAAAAACCAACTTACAGATGAACATTTCTAGTCTGAGGACTCCCTCCATGTGTTTATATGCCCTTTTTTCTTATGCCAGCATTTTCCCAAAGAGATGGCATGAGATGTTAGTAGGCTGTAAAGTGGAGGAAGCTGGTAAGTCAGCTAGTCATGCCTGCAAAGACTGGCTGTAAAGTCATGGGGAGCCCTCTGCTGGAGAAGCCAGAAGTCCAGCTCAGGGATACCCTCACAGTTCTGCCTGGGAAAGAGTGAGCCAGGGATTAAATTCTGGAAATTTAAGAGCCTGTTGACCTGTAATTCTTTAGTTTTGTCTCTGCCAGTGCTTTTTTCCCCACATACTCTTGATGATTTACTTGGTTATTAATTTTTCTCCTAAATCAGGGGCTCCTGTTTGTTGTTCTGAGTCACCCTTGTGCCAAAGAGAGCAAGTTGTTGGGAAGCCCTGTGTTTCAGCTGATTGTGATTAACCCAAAGACGACCCTGAGTGTGGGCGTGATGCTCTACTGCCTTCCTCAAGGGCAGGCTGGAAGGCAAGTGTGTTATTGCCATTTAATGAGTATGACATTTTAAGAAGCATTTGTGCAAATACAGAAACCAGATATTTTTGTGTCACTAACATGAATGGAAACATGACATACTACAGATCATAGTAAAGAACGTTAACAAGTGGGATGGGGGGCTTCCCTGGTGGCGCGGTGGTTGAGAGTCCGCCTGCCGATGCAGGGGACATGGGTTCGTGCCCCAGTCCGGGAAGATCCCACATGCCGTGGAGCGGTTGGGCCCGTGAGCCATGGCCGCTGAGCCTGTGCATCCGGAGCCTGTGCTCCACAACGGGAGAGGCCACAACAGTGAGAGGCCCACGTACCACCAAAAAAAAAAAAAAAAAAGAAGTGGGATGAAGTATGAAGTTTAGTAGATCTGAGTCAAACCTCACATTCCCTACATCCTATGATCCCCACTTGTATGGCACTGGATAGGTATTTTATGTGTTTTCAAGCCCTGTTTTTTCCCATACCAAAAACATTTCAAATACAAAGTAATTAATATTCTCTACAAAAAACTTACTATAATTTATGTTCTTTTCATGAAACCTAAATTAAGGAAGTTTTAAATGTACAAAGACACCTTTACTTTGAAATCTTGACTGAATCTCTGTCATGGAGGCAGTTGATATTTATCTTTTGATAAATATTTGTCTGTTGACTGATGAGAAGATCTATTTCCCAATGCCACAGTTACTGTCATCCCAACAGTTTTCTGAGCTATGTAAAGCTCTGAAGTAGTGCTGATATTAGGCGAACCGAGCAACATCTGAAGGTATCATTTATAAAGACTGCCTTTATTAATGTTTGAAAATAGACCTGGTAAATCAGGATCACAAAGTTTAGCTTTAGTAACTCACAAGGGTAAGGAACCTTGATAGTTACAATGTATATTTCTATGTTTCTTTGGATCTTGTGCAAAGCTTGCAAGAGCATGGCATGTTCTAAAAGTCTCTCTCCCTATGTACTTAGCCAGCTGTGGCATTTCTGCAAATGCTCTTAGGTCAACAAGAACCTCAGAACTCTCATCTGCAATATATGCTTGCATAATACTTGTTTTCTTGGATATGAAGAGAGAACCATAGTCATTGGCCTAGAAATTGAGGATACAGATAACTACCTGGTCAAACATTTCCTTTGTCACTTTTCAAACCCATTTGTTTAGTAAATCTTGAAAGCCTATTTGGTGCCAATCCTGTAGGAAGCACTACTATTTCTAATCTCATGGAAGTTAGAAGAGAAACCTAGTGAGCTCGAGTTTTTGACCACAAGCCACTTGTTCTCCTTGCTTGGCCTTTGCAATAAACCTTTTTCTGAAACAACTAGTGACTGCTCTTCAGGGCACACAATGCCATGAGGCTTGCACTTTTGGGGAGCACAAAGGATGGAAAGGCACCTTAATTGGCAGTGGAGGGTTGGGGAGAGACTGTCAAGGAAAACTTGATGGATTTTCAAAAGAAGGGCTAGGAATCAGCTATACAAAGTTGGGTGCGAGCCAGAGATAAAATATATCATTCAGTTCACTCACAATATTCACTGAGGGCTGACTGTGTACCAGGCTCTGTGCAAGGTGCTGGTGATATGGCAGTAAGGAATAATCATTAATTTTTATTAAGCACTTCCTGTGTGTTAGGTACTGTGCTAAGCTTTTTATATCAACTGTTTCATTAAACTTCACAACAATCCTATGAAGTAGGTACTCATATCATCATATCCCTGTTTTACTGATGAAGTGGAATGACTTGCCAGGGTTGCACATCTCTTACTTTGTTAGAATTCAAACCCCGGTAGCTGACTGCAGAGCCCTGTCTTAAAAAGACAACCAGATTTGTTTTATGATGTTTACATTTTTGTGGGACCAAACACGGAAATAGGAGAATCTCCCATAGTGAGGAGTGCTGTGAAGATAAACAGAGGTGCTGCGATAGAGAGGGAGCAGAGTGTATGTGGGTGTGCGCTCTCAGATCTCTGAGTAGGTATGACCTTTCTACGGAGGTGACAGGCCTGAATGATGACCAAAGCCCAGCCAGGCTAAGCTCTCGGGTTAGAGCTGCCAAGGAGAGGGAAGAGCAAAAGCGAAGACAATTAGGTGAGACGGAGCTCAGCTGGTTTGAGGAGTGGGAGGCAGGCCCCTGTGAGCTGGTGTGCAGGGGATACAGAGGTGCATCAGAGAGACAGTCAGGGTCTCTAGTGATTATAGCCAGCAGTCCTGGATTGCAAACACAGGCATTCCTATTTCCAGGTAATTTTGTTCTTCCTGAGAGCATGGTTTGGGCCTGTTTTTTTCATGTTTTTTTCTGTTTGTCTGTTTTTTTGATATGTGGTCTGAATTGTCTTTTCTCTGCTTGCTGTTAGGTTCCTGGAAGGTGACGTGAAAGATCATTTTGCAGCAGCAGTATTAACTTCTGGAACCATTGCCATTTGGGATTTACTCCTAGGTCATTGCACTGCTCTCCTTCCACCTGTCTCTGACCAGAACTGGTCTTTTGTTAAATGGTCAGGTGCAGATTCTTATTTGCTGGCTGGACAAAAAGATGGAAATATATTTGTATACCGCTACTACTGAGTTAGGGTAAGGTTGAAACACCGTGTTCTGGATATTTTCGGCCTCTTAGTACTTTTTGGAGTTGTTACTATAAAGGAGACTATTTGGAAGTCATTTAAAGTAATTACCTGTATTCATTCAGACAGACTTTTTACTCCGTTGGTAGGGGCCCTACTAATCTTGAATGTTCATTTATGCTTATTTGGGAGAAACGGATTTTAGGTTGATTTTTGTAATTCCTCACATTTGCACATTTGCTTTTAAAGGTGTATCTACATAAAGCTTCAAATGTTAATAAATATTTATTTTGATACATCCTGTTTGGCATATTTTTTCCTATCCTATAAAGATCATTTTCAGAAACAAGAACTAATTATTTTACAACTAGAATATTTAGTCAATGATGCTTGCATAGTAAAAGTAAATTTCAGTTAACTCAGTATACTAATACGCAAGTACTTTTTATGCTACTTACAATACTTTATTTTCACATATCTGCCTACTGAAATGCTAATTTAGAAATGCTGTTGTGCTTTTTCATTCTCACGTGCACCCTTGATACCAGTGCCTGCATTTTCACAAGTCACTTGGAGTCAACAACACAGCTTTACTGAGTACATCATCTTCACCTTTGCCTAAGTGGTTTGAGAGACGGCAGTTTTTAAAGTCCTAATCTTGTGGTATCATTGGAAACTTCATCCCAATCTACAAGTATTTATTTGCTTAACTTTCTTGAGTATATTAAGAGTATGTATTCATGATCTATATAAAGTAACTATTTGCACCATTACTTCTCTTTTAAAGATACCTTTTTATGCTATTACTGTAGTGGGTTTCGCTAACTTCATTACTACCCTTTAATACATTTGAATAAAAGATTTAATTTTCTCTCCTATACTAATTCTTTTCTCACTGTCTCTAACCTCAAATGAGTTAATACTTTGCAAGCACATCATAGATAATAGATGGACTTTCACAAAGATTTAATTTACTCAGGAACCCTGGGAAACATGTTATCTTGATTTTAAGAGGTACGAAAACTGAGTAGATCTAAGTAACAGTAGAACAAACACTGAGTACGTACTTGACCTAGTAGGTGTGAAAATGATTGCCGTGAGGCCCCCACCCCTCAGAAGTGCACAGGTTAGTGACTTAATTTAAATACTGTGTTTTAAATTGAAAGGGTGTGTTCAGAGTTCGGCTGTGGAAGCTCAAATGGGCAAGCACAACACGGGGTTCAAGAAAAGCTTCATGAAGAATGACAACTTAGCTGAGTCTTGCAAGGTGAGGAGGTCAGAGCAGAAGCAAAGGATATTCCAGGCAGCAAGGACAGTATGGTGTGAACTACAAACAACTCAGATTACCAGATGATTATGCCATGGGGAATGGACTCAGGAAGCTAGAAAGGTAGCCAGGGAGCTTGTGAGGCATGTTAACAAACCTGGACTTTATGCTGCAGGTGAAGGGGCTGTTGAAGGGTTTGAGGAGTGAGGCGATAAGGTCCCACAGTAGCCACAGTGAATAATGGATTTATGGAGTCCAAGAGTAGAGGCAGGGAGACGCCCAGAAGGGCCTGACCTGTGGCAGGGGCAGTGGGAATGAAATAGCTGAATCAGAGAGAGATTTAGGGGGGAAAAGAAGCAGGAGGACTAAGTGAATGCATGATTAGGCAGCAGGTGAAGGAGTCTTCAGTTTCTGTCTTACTGGGGTGATGGTGTCAGCAATTGAAATAAGGAACACACAAGGGGGAATGAACTGATCTGAGTGCTTATAGATCATCTGGCAATAGGCAATTGGATCTAGGACTATGAAGCTCAGAGAAGAGGCCAGGTTGGATGCAGGTAGCAATTAAAACCTCTGGAGTGAATCAATTCTGAAAACTTGTATGTTTAAAGTCAAGAATGGGTCAAGGACAGACCCCCAGAATCAATGTTTAAAGGATGAACAGAGGAAATAAAGCCATGAAGAAGGCAGGAAAGGAATGGCCAGAGAAGTTGTGTCTATTGGACTTAAATTAAGATACATTGGTGAGGTTTATGAAAAGTTTTAGTGCTGAGGGTGAGAGGTCAAGTAAATCTAGATTTCAGTGGATTAAAGGGTGAATAGGACAAATTACTTACAAAACAGACATAGAGTCATAGATGTAGAAAACAAACTTACGGTTACCAAGGGGGAAAGGAGGTGGGGAGGGATAAATTGGGAGATTAGGATTGACCTATATACACTGCTATATACTAAATAGATAACTAACGGGGACCTACTGTATAGCACAGGGAACTCTACTCAATACCTAGTAATGACCTATTTGGGAAAAGAATCTAAACTGATTCACTTTGCTGTACAGCAAAAACTAATACAACATTGTAAACCAACTATACTCCAATAAAAATTAATTTAAAAAAAGTGAATAGGAAGTGGGGAATTGAAGACTGAAAGAGCAGATTATTCCTTCAAGAAGGTTGACTATGAAAGGAAGGAGGAATGGTGATATTAAAGATACATCAAAGGCTACTGGAGGAGGTTTCTGGCCTTGTTTTTAGGCTAGGAGAAACTTTGGCATGTTTATGGGCTCAAGGGAAAGAGCCAGAAGCAAAGGAGAGGTTGAAGATGTAGGGTAGAAGAGAGGACCGGTGGTACAAGGTCCCAGGGGGAACAGGAAGGGATATGACAGTAGTGCAAATGCGCTGGGAGGAGGGAGGGATGACTGGTGGGCTGGTGGGGTGATGTGTGCAAGAAGCTGACATAGTTTATGCTTACACATCCTTTGATGGCAGTGCTACTGAAAAGCACCAGCGCTCTCCCGTAAATCTTCCCCAGCTGCTAAGGACTTGATCTCAACCTTAATAATGAACCTTTTCCCCTACAGCCCATCTAGGTTGACATTTTCTCTTTATGTGTTTGCTGAAGGGAAAAGTAGCTCTCCCAAAATATGTCATTTCAAAAGAGGTGATTTATTATGTTTGACCAAAAGAATTAAATGTTATCCAGAAATACAGAGAGGTTATGGGAAGAGAGGGTTCCAAACATGAACTTGGTAGGCTATCAAGCTCTTCCTGAGTGCTCCTTCTGAGACCATCATAGATCTGGCCCATGGGTCTGCCACAGAGCATGGCCAGGAAGGTGTAATCAGAGGCTTTTGTGTCACTGGTGACTTAAGCAGATCTTATCGGCCCTAATCCTTGGACTCCAGTCAGATTTTTGGCACCAGTTTTCTGCAGAAATGGAAGGCTGCTACTTGAGGTGGAGCTTGGCCGTTTATTCACTGACCATTCCAAAGAGGTGATACAATTGCTCTTCCAATTGCTTAATAAGCAGTGAAGTGGTGGTGATTAAATCAGCCTGCAGCAGAAGCCTGGGGTGGACTGCTAGCACGGCCATAGAGACTCTGGTTGGCATCACCAACAGCAGGGTGATTCTGGGGGGTTTCTTTTCCATCCCCCTGATTGATGAAAGTCTTGGCTCAAGTATCACCTCCAAAGAGAGGCCTTCAGAGACCACCCTGGCTATAATGACACACCTCCCATAGCTCTCATTTTCCCCTTCCCTGTTTTATTGTCCATTATTGTACTTATCATTACTTCCTGGAGGGTTTTTTTTCCGTGGGGGGGTAGGGGGTTGTATTTTGTTTGTTTGTTTATTGTACATTTTCCCACTAGCATGTAAAATCTGAAAATAGACTGCCCAGTCTGGCTTGCTCACTGCTGTAGCCTCAACAACTAGCACATAACAGATTCTGGATATTTTAATGAATACATAAATAGAAATTACAACAGTAGGATCATAGTATGCATTCTATTTTAAATTAAAGGCACTACCTTTTATTTTACTTGAATTTAACAAAAGTAAAAAGAAACTGAAGGCATTGTTGAATTGTTCATCCAGGCAATATTCAGAGTTTGGAGCCATTGTTCTATATGTTTGGATTTCACTGCCGAGAAATATGAATGAATTAGCACGCTTAAACTTTCTCCCACTTACCCATTTTTGTGAGCTATATTATTTATATTGTCAAGTTTTAAAATATGTATATTGCTTTTATTGTAATTCCCACATTTATTAGTCTTAGTTATATATTTACATCAACTCATATTTTCACATTCTTATTTTATACTGAGTTTTGACCTATTAAATAATTTAAAAAATAATTTTAATAGTTTTGACCTATTAAATAAATTTAATTATTTAATAATTTTAATTTAAATTAATTTTATTTCTTCTATGGAAGAATCGCGGCATCAAAACTTTTCTTTCTTTTGGCCGTGTCCCGCGGCTTATGGGATTTAATTTACCGACCAGGGATCGAACCCGGGCCCTCGGCAGTGAGAGCGCGGAGTCCTAAGCACTGGACCGCCAGGGAATTCCCGCCATCAAAACTTTTAAATAAATGTATTTCAGAACTTTCAGAGAATAAACAAAAATAAGTTCCTTTCTTGCGTCAGTGATTATAGTGTTTAGGGAAAGAACATCTTCGCCCTTTTAGCTCTGGCTCTAGCAGCCAGCCATTCGCCTCCGGACCTGGAGGGCAGGACAGTGCGCGCCCTGAGGGCGCAGTGCAGCCAGGAGCCGCCAGGGGCCGCTACCGCGGGCGGCTCGCGACAGTGCCTCTCTATGCGTCACCTGTGCGGAGCTCAGGAGGGCGGACCGGAGGGCGCGGCGCAGTGCCTCCTGGGTCGGCGTAGCCATGGCGGCTCGTGTCCTTTGCGTCTGTGTCCGCCGACTGCCCGCCGCCTTCGCGCCGCTGCCCCGGCTCCCCACGCTGGCGGCGGCCCGGTCACTCTGCACTACCCTGTTCCCTGCGGGGGCCAGAGCGAGGTCTTGGGCTCCGCATCCGGCCTCGGTGCTCACGCAGGTGATTCGCGGTGACTTTGGGGGGGCTTGGCTGGGGTCAGGCGTCGGGCCCGCTCGGGGTGGTGGGGACGGGCCAGGCAGCTGGGCCGCAGCTACTGTGGCTGCTGTTGGCGGGGGTGACCCGGGGACGCCTGCTCGCTCTCCGTCCCACTGCCTAAATGTGCTTGGTTGATCCCTGCTGGGACCCGGGTGACCTAGCGATTACGGGCAACAGCACAGATCTTCCAGTCAAACACCCTTGGGTTCGAAAGCTGACCCCGGAACTTTGGAAAAGCCTTGTAACCTCGCTAAGCCTCAGTCTGAACCGTAAAAATGGGATACTAGTTTCTACCTTGTGGAGTTTCAGCGAGGTTTAGAGGAGATCATACAGGTAAAGTACCGAGGGCGGTGCTTGGTAAGCTCTCACAATACTGGTTGCCGTTAATTGTAGTGATAATGATAAATACCGTGATAGCTTTCTAGGAAAAAATAATGACGGGGTGCAGAGAGGAAGACACCCTGGCCTACAGCCTTCTTCACAGCAGTTCTCTCCCTGGATTTCTCCCTGTGGCTCCTTTTGCCTGTTTCTGGGTCTCTTGGAAGGATAGGAAACAAGTAGTATCTAGTTTTGTTTTGTTTTTTTTTTAATCTGATGAAACCTTTTTGAGACTGAAACTCTCCTTAGGTCAGTGATTCTCAACCCTGGCTGCACATTCAAGTCACCTGGGTAGCATGAAAGAGAAAGAAAAATAAATCCCTCGTGGGCTCTCCCCCTCCCCATCTGATTTACTCCTCTTGGATGAGGCACTGACATGTTTTTTGTTTAAGTTCCCCAGGTGATTCTGAAGCGCCTCAAGATTAAGAACTATCGTCTTAAAGTAGGATAGACTCCCAAGGTTTAGTTGAGAATTCCCTTTTCAAACTCCAGGACTTCATGTAATTGTGGTTTCAATCTTGACTAAGATATGAGAATAAAAACTAAGGATGCCCTGGCCAAATCAGTTAGAATCTCTAGAGGTGGGGCTTGGTCATCGGTTTTCGAAAGTTGCCAGTGATTCTTTTATGCAGCCAGCGTCAAGATTTACTGACAGTGTAGTGGATTCATTCAGGGGGCATTGTCTTATCGATGAATCAAAAGGTTAAAAGTGTCACCTTGAAGTTGAGTTAAAGGAGCAGTGTGGGGCTTCCCTGGTGGCGCAGTGGTTGAGAGTCCGCCTGCCGATGCAGGAGACACGGGTTCGTGCCCCGGTCCGGGAGGATCCCACGTGCCGCGGAGCGGCTGGGCCCGTGAGCCATGGCTGCTGAGCCTGCGCGTCCGGAGCCTGTGCTCCGCAGCGGGAGAGATATTTGAGATACTACTCCATCATGGCAAAGATCAGAATGGCTCATTATTTAGTTGGTGGCAACAAGGCAAGCCCACTTGGAAGGAAAATAGATTGGAGTGTATGCCTGTCAGGCTCCATCATCCTCTTCTTTGGGTTGGTACTGGCTTCATTTGTCTTGGCCAAAGTTAGTGTAATTACTGCTGAGGCCAAATTAGATCCTTCCAGTGTATGGTTTTCAGTGTGAGCTGCCTTTCAGTTCACCCTGACAGCTCTTGGCATGAGTTATTTTGACTTGGGTATTAAAGGTGGCAGTGCCTTACAGAGGCAGTGCACTGCTTAAGATGCCATGGGAAGCCTTAGGCTCTTCTGCAGGCCCTAGATGGTTTTAGTGGCAGTGTTACTGAGTGGAACCAATGTCCAAAGCCTGATGGCTGAACAGAGGAAAGAAGGGGGCCGGTCCTGGCTCTGAGGGGAAAGGAGATCCATTTTTATGCTCTTGAACTGCTAGGGCTTCTGACACTACCCAGCATGAGGCCTCGGTGTGTCCCAGTGGCCACAGAATCAGATGAGATGGGTTTGCTAACCCCATGAAAGCTTTGTGAAAGACATCTGTAGGCCAATGCCTTTACTCAGAGGCATTTCAGGCTCAACAGCAGTGCTTCCCTCCCTTGGTCTAGGTTCCAGGTGGAGTTACACCGCTGTGCCGCCAGTATAGTGATGCACCCCCTTTGACATTAGAGGGCATCAAGGACCGTGTTCTTTACGTCTTGAAACTCTATGACAAGATTGACCCAGAAAAGGTAATTGATGTGGTTTAAATGTTTTTTCTTTAAATGAGTATTGTCACATGGTACAAAATCCAAAGGGTTTAAAGGACATTAAGTAAAAAGTCACCCCAGGCACCCAGTTCTCCTTCTGGGAGGTGCCAGTTCACCTGACTTCTTGAGTATTTTTCCAGAGATTCTCAGTGCATATGGAAGGATATATATATATATATATACACACACACACACACACACACACAAGTACATGTATGTATATTATATGTACTATGTGATCTATATCTCCCAACCTTTTAAAAAAACACAACCGGTAGTACACTGTAAATACTGTTGTGCACCTTGCTTTTTTAACTTAACTCTTCTTGGAGTTTTTCTCACAGTCCTACCTTAAAACATTCCTTCTTTAATAACAGAATCTGTGGTGTGGGTAGGGTAGTTTGTTTTTGATGTGGTTTTTGAAGAATTCTTCCTGGTGATCTTGAGGTCTAAATTAAAGACAGGGTGATAATAGACACTGTGTGCTATTCTTGAGGGAGCAGAATTCCTCCTGGTGATCTTGAGGTCTAAATTAAAGACAGGGTGATAATAGACACTGTGTGCTGTTCTTGAGGGAGCAGAATTCACTTCTAAGGTGTGGTGTCTTAGTGGTAAGGCAGCAAGAAAAACCAGACTCTCAGATGTCATTCAGAACAGTGATCAGAGATCATCATAAAATATATAAAGTGAATTCATCATTAGCTTTATATATATTGCTAACCATTTCAAAATAAGGTAGAGTAAGTTAACATATAAAGCACGCCAAGTGTGGGTTGGCACACGTTCAATGTATAATGTTAGTTGTGGCTCTTTATGTTTAAAATATGGCCTTTTTATATTAAAAAATCTTCTGTATAATGACTGATATTTCACCATTCAGTTATCTTGAGAAACAAACGCTCTCACAGACTGAATTTTGCGTTTGGTGTTTCTTTTCTTGCAGCTCTCAGTAAATTCCCATTTTATGAAAGACCTGGGCTTAGACAGTTTGGACCAAGTGGAGATTATCATGGCCATGGAAGACGAATTTGGTAACACACACGGGCTGAGTCTTGGACCTGCCTGTCGTGGCTCTTGATTTCGGTGGATTAAATGCAGAGGAATGCTGGGAGCCTGATTGGGGTTTGCAACAGTCGTGCCCACCCCTCCCCCACCCCTGCTTACTGTCGGGGGAAGTGATTATTAGGGACAGTGCACTTACTTGGAGAGCACTTACTGCAGGTTCGCAGAGTGCCCGATGTAATACCAAGGGCTAAGCGACCGGAAGAGGCCTGGGGGAGTGTGGCACGGAGATTCTTGAGGTGGGTCTCCAAGATGAGGGCATAGCCTCACCTGTGGAGAAGCTGATGACACCTCGGTGCACCATCTCCCTCCTCCCCACCTCCCCGATGAGTTAGGCCTAAATGTCTAGAGAAGTGCTGGGTGTGCCAAGGATAGGGCGTGTGCGTGCACAGACTCATACACGCTTTGGTTTCCTGCAGTGCCTCCCATGCACACTCCAACTTACCCTTGTCTGGGACGGTTAGTTGTGCAAATGAGACCTTTACAAGGTTCCACAGCCCATTTTGGGGGTGAATTGCCTGAGTGGAAGCCAAGGGACTTCTGTGCCTTCCTACAGAGCAGAACTTACCGTTCCTCAGAGAGTATGCTAACTAGAGGGATGGCATTGGTTAGGGCTACAGGGTTTCTTTTGGGGGTAATGAAAATGTTCTAGAATTAGATGATGGTGATGGTGCACAACCTTGTGTATATACTAAAAAACATTGAATTTTGCACTTTAAATGGGGGAATTTTCTAATATGTGAATTATATCTAAAATGTTGCCTGGAAACATAACAGGCTCACAACTTAACTGGGATTCAGGGTTGCTGGAAATTTTTGATGTACTTCTGGGTATTGCTGAAGTGTTAGATACTTTCAGTTCTAAAGGACTGGCATTTCCTACACTAACGCATTGTTGCACATTTTACTTTCAGGGTTTGAAATTCCTGATATAGATGCGGAGAAGTTAATGTGCCCACAAGAAATTGTAGATTACATTGCAGATAAGAAGGACGTATATGAATAAAATATCAGGTAAATAATTTGATTTATGGAATTATGTTCTCCCATAGAATTAACCCCTCTGTGGTTCTTCAATAAAGACAGACTTGGGAAGAAATGGAAAAATGGAAGTGCTTGACAGATTTTCACTGGTTATAAAATGCTGGCACCTTCTGGTTATCTGCCACTCCAAGGAGGCCAGCCCTAGTGATCATCTTTCTCCTCCAGAGGTGTTGACAGCAGTTCGCTCCTGGACAGGACTCTCTTGCTGTCAGCCCTCCTCGTAAAAGCAGCCTCGTACAAAAAACTGAGCAAGGTGACCCAGAAGCAGAGACCTCTGCCTCCCTCAGTTACCCCACCCAAGGGTAACTGTCCAGGAAGCTGAGATGGCCTGGCTCTTAATTAGGCAGGAGAGGCCTTGTGAGTAAGAGGATGGACTCTAGCGTTAGACACCCGAGTTTATTCTCAGCTCTGCAACATTCTGTAAGCCTGTGGTCTTGGGCAGGCTGCGTAGCCTCTGTAGGCCTCAGTTTCCTCATATGTAAAATGGGGATAATGATAGGACCTACCTGGGGCTTCTGTGAAGGTAAAATTGAATAGTGTGTGTAAATCACTTAATACAACCCTTGATGTAAAGAAGCCTCATGATAAATATTGGCTATTGTTCTTTAGGCTGTAGAATAATAAACTGATCAGACTTTTAAAATAAAACATTTTATTAGAGTCTATAACTTTAGTCATCCTGGATTTAGCACCTCAGAGATTATCACTTAAAGTCAGTAGCACCAGAGAGAAACACTGAACTTATCTTTTGCCAGACCCCTTTTCTTCACTGAGAGAAGACTCAGAAGATGCTGGCGAGTGTCTGGAAGTGAGAACGCATCTCTGCATCATTGCTGACTTTGACAGAGTAATTCTGTTTAGACTTGTACTTAAATTGTCTTAAGTGTTTTTGCCTGTTGAAAATAAATCTATAAAACCAACGTTTTTCTGTCTTCAGTTTTTTAATTACGTCTCTAAAGTGCTTGCTTTATATTGACGTTGCTTGGCATTTTTAGAGATTTGTCTGATTTGTCATTGGTATTCGTGCATATCGAAAATACGACTTTCCAGCAGGGTACTTGAAACAAGTTGCTCTCCGGAGACATCACCTTCAGCATGAGGAATGAATTAGTGATAAAAAACATTTTGCCTCAAATATATTTATGCCTCCATTAGTTTACTGATTATTCCATATATCAGCTGACACCAGCATGTGGGACTAATTTTTCATCCCTGACCTAAGGATCCATTTCTGAATTAATGGAATTTAGTAATTTTGGAGGATAAAAGGTTCTCTTTCCTCCTAGAAGATTACTTTGACATTGTGTCTGTTTGTCATATATCAGTATTAACTTGTGCTCCTTTTATTCCTAGCACTGCGTTAGGTCTTTGGAATTAACGTAGGCAGTTGCCTAGCTCTTGATGAGATTTAACTTGAGAGACCTATCATAAAATACTTCTCTACTTTTCCCGAAACTTCTAGTTTGTAGGAGGGAGGAGACCGAGGTCTTGTAGTTAAGTGGGAAGTAGCGTTACAGAGGTGGAGGGACTGGCTGAGTGACCCTCAGCCAGCAGAGAAGCTTCATGGCTGAGGGATGACATGGCAAGATTCTGCAGTCTGGTCTGGGGTTCAGGCCACACTCCCACCTGCTTCTCCTTCCTGGAGGTACCCAATGTTGCCAGTTCCTTCTGTGTCACTCTAGAATTACTACAGACAAGGTCAGGCAGCTGTATTTCTGGCCTTTTTCAGTAATAGGAAGCATTCATTGTTATACTGCATTTTTTTTAATATTGGTATTTAACAAGGTATTCTTGGAAAACTGCCAAATTGGAGCGTAAGGCACTGCCTTGTTCTTTTTCACAACTGCATTTATTCAGCAAATAGTTTGAGTGCTTATTAGGCACTAGAGGTCCAACAGGCAACAAAACAGGCTGCACAAGACTCCCTTGCTGGGAATGTACCATAATTTAACATCTGGGGTAAATGTCCTTCTCGCTATTTTTTTAACCTCCATGGCAGCTGCACATTTTACCAAAAATTGCATCTGTGTTTATTGCTGCCTAAGATCATGAAGTCTAGCAGTACTGCCACCGAAATGACTGCTTGCTAACCTCTTAACCATACACCTGCAGTGAAACAGCCCATTCACATCATTCTATAGCTGTTCTAAGTCCCGAGGGAGCCAGAATGAGGAAAAAAAGCTCACTGAATCACACACATCACTCATTGATGATGCTATTAAAGATCTGGGTGTTCAGACAACAGCAGAGGCCTTTCTCGTCTAAAAACTTGCTGCAAAGTTCTTTGAGAGACCTGTGTGCCACTATACATAGGCAGCAAACTGGCCAAACGTAGCATTCCAAAGTGCGTGAATTAGAATAAATGGGATTGTGTGCATAGTTTTCAATCGTCGAGGATCAGTGTGTCTGCTGTAGGCAGGGCCCTTTGAGAGAGGGTGGCTGGGAGGCCTGTCATGACCTGTGTGTGGCCCCGTCGCTCTTCTGTGTCTCCCAAACAGCCCGTGCACTCATGTACCCAGTGAAACAACGATGTGCTCACCATGTGCGGCACACTCCCCGAGGCAGGGCCTCGGTACACAAGGATAAGATTGTCTCTGCTCTCAGGTAGCTCGCCATCTAATAAGGGAGACAGTTAAAATCCACATGATGTTTCACATTCAGCATCACCAATACCTGACGTGATAAACTGAGGACATGTCACCTCTGGTGCTGATAAAACTGATGAGGAAACAAATCCAGAAGGTGGGACTTTAAAAAAAAACCCAATGATATGGGACAAAAAGGACAGGGTAACTAAATTAAAGGAGACCAAAGACATCAACTTCATGGGAAATGTGAAGCTTGAAAGGTTTGGGGAAAAAAAACTTAAAAAAACATTTTGAGGACAATTGAACTCTACATAGGTGATAAAACAAGTGTTAAATTTCTTAGATATAATCAGTATTATGTAGTAAACTAACCTTATTCTCAGGAGATGCATACTTACTACATCTTGAAGCATCAAGATGTCTGCAGCTGACTTTCAAATGGTTCAGGAAAAAGAACAGTAGCAAAACTGTTAACAAATGGTGACTAGCTGACAGGTATATGCATGTATATGGGCGTTCACTGTACCACTGTCAACTATCCTGTTTGAAATTTGTCAAAATAAAGAGAAAATTCAACATGATACATACATGTAACAAAAAGTATATTGATGGCATACAACTGAATATCCAATGATATGGGATTGGTTAAATAGAAATAATTTTACACAATGAAAGATTGGTGTTTTAAGTGAAAAGAGACTATGAACAGCATGATTCCATTTCCATAAAACACATACCAAAATGTTAAAGATTACCACCACGTGGTAGAAATAACATTGGCTTATTTTCACTAATCAGTATTTTCTAAATTATAAATACCATGTTTTGTGTAATAAACGAAAAACAAGTATTAAAAATCTGTGAAAACTGAGAGTAGTTCAGCAGAAGCTGAGGAGTGAGGCTTGGGAAAGGCGTTCCTGGGCAGTGAAGCCTGAGCAGAGTTTCTAAGGCTCTGCCAGGGTCAGCCCCATGGCAAGGGCAGGAGACATGGAAGCGCCCCGTGTGCACAGATGTCATTTGTTCAGGCAGGGATATGGCTGGAGCGTGAACTCATGGGTGGGGTGACCTGTGGTTCAAGCTGTGGCCGGGATCAGGTCACGAAGTAGGGCCCTACTGTCTGGTAAGGAACTTGTTGGCAGTGGGTGCAGGATTTTCTGCAGGGAAGACACAGCTATACTTGAGCTCAGCGGTTGGCGGCAGAGGGTGGACTGAAGGGGATGAGTCTGCTGGTTACTAGAAGAACCCAAGAGAAAGACACAGATTTGGAGGATGGGATAAAGAGAGATGGACTGCAAAAATATTCTGGGGATAAAAATAGCAGTACTTGGTCAGATGACGGAGGAAGTTAAGTCTAGGGTATCTCTCAAGCTTATGGCTTCGGCTACTGGTGCTGGGTGAGTTGCTGTCTGAAACAGGGAATAGAGGAGGGTCGGATTGAAGAGGGAGACAGGGACTTCCCTGGCGGTCCAGCGGTTAAGACTCCATGCTTTCACTGCAGGGGAGTGGGTTCGATTCCCTGGTCGGGGAACTAAGATCCTGCATGCCACGTGGCACAGCCAAAAAGTTGAAAAAAAAAAAAGAGGGGGGCTTCCCTGGTGGTGCAGTGGTTGGGAGTCCACCTGCCGATGCAGGGGACACGGGTTTGTGCCCCGGTCCAGGAGGATCCTGCATGCCGCGGAGCGGCTGGGCCTGTGAGCCATGGCTGCTGGGCCTGTGCGTCCGGAGCCTGTGCTCCGCAACGGGAGAGGCCACGGCAGTGAGGGTCCTGCGTACCGCAAAAAAAAAAAAAAAAAAAAAGAAGAGGGATATAATTTCAGTTTGGGACGATGGATTTTTGTGGGATACCCAAGCAGATGACAGATAATGAGCCAGATCTCAAGAAAAACTCTGGGCTGGAGTCAGAGTGTTTGTGAGATGCTTTGCCTGGGCCTGTTCCCCGCTACTGCGAAGTTCCCACTGCGGATGCCCTCTCCCTCTGATAAGGGATTTACGTGGGAATGACTGACCCTCCACTCGTGAGATGGCCTCTTAGTGCTTAAGCCTAAAGTGAATTCTACTTCCTTCAGAAGAGCCGGGGTGGAGAAACTAGGAGAACTGTGTGAGACTTACCCCTTGAAATCTCTCTATCAAGTGCATATATTACTTACTGTCTTAGTTTTTTAAATGGTAGCCAAGCAATAAATGTTAAGGGTTGAAGTTTAAAAATCAAGTCATAAACACAAGTTAGTGCCCTTAAGACGTTAAACTGGGGAGAGAAAAGAAGAAAAAGTATGAAAGCAAAACAAGAAGTAGCCAAGTTCTTTCGTAAGTTCTCAATACCACGAGCATCTGCAGACTCTGGCATCAGGCAAATCTGGGTTCTGAATCACAGCCCTGGTCACTGACAAGCATATGACCTTGGCTAAGTCACTTCTCTAAGCCTAAGTTTCCTCCGATGGGTAAAGTGGGGCTGACAAGAGGGACATGGTGGAGTGGTGACAACGTAACGCGTGTGCGTAATCTGACCCACTGCCTGCCAATGGACAGACTCGGTGAAGGAGCTGACGTTACGGGACTTGCAGGCAGAGTATTTAAGAGCAAGTCCCCCGTGGAGAGAGGGTCCAGAAGAGGAACCCACTCTTCACCAAGGCTGGAGCCCTAAAGAAGGTCCTTTCCAAGTGATTTACCTGGCACACAGCAAGAGGTCCAATCCCTGCTGGGTGGTCTGCCACAGCTGCCGTTTTCTACAGTCCGCAGTATTCACCCGAAAGCCCCAGACTCACAATGAATGGAAGTCAACTAACACGTCTCGGACACTAAGGTTATTATGTTTGTGTGTTTGTGGAGGGCAGAGTAACAAGCCAATAAGAGCCCTGTGTGGTATTTCTACTCTGGAATTCTTGCGGAAGAAAACAATTCTCTTTCCCCTGGGGCTGCAAGTCTGGTAGAAGCTAAGTCAGGAGAGAACGAAGCAGAGCCAGGAGGTGGAGGGTCAGGCACCTGATGAGACTGAAGCGCCTGCACAGGCCTAGGTCTGACACTGCGGATTTTCTGGTTACATGAGCCAAACCCTCTTGCGTAATTCATGTGAATTGGGTTTGTCACCAATAACCAAGAGTCCTCAGTCACGGACCCCTGGGGTCCTTAAATCTCAGACTTAGATGTGGGAGGGAAGCCAGAGTGATCAGAAGACAAGGGGACTCTACCCAGCAGGGGCGCGAGTTCCCTGACAACCTCCTCCTGAACCCCAGCTCCAGAAGCTGCAGTAACATACAGTACAAGACTCATGACGGGAAGCGAAAGAGAGTAGGGGGTCACTGTGAAATTAAGATTAAAAACATATGGGAGGAGATTACTTTAAAGTGAGAGAAAAAAGCCATTTAAAAAAAAATACAAGACTTGGGAGAAGGACTCAAAAACATAAGGATTATTGATTGGAAAGAACAGTTCTAGAAGGTATATTAGGTGATATTACTAACATCATATCATCTGTATATTAGATGACATTGCTGAATTGATGTTAGTTTTCTTAGGTGAGATAACCGTGTCATACTTAGGTATAACAATGGCCTTATTCTTCAGAGATGCTGCTTAAATATCCACAGGTGAAGTGCCATGATGTCTGCATGCCTGTCAAATGCTTCAGCAAAATAAAGTATGTGAGAGAAAGCAAATGGAGTTAATAGTTTAACAACTGATGAACCAGGTGAAAGCATGAGGTGGTCACTAGCATTTTTCAACTTTCTGTAGGTTTGAAAATTTCCAAAACAAAAAAGGGAAGACAGCAAGGGATTGAAATTAGATATGGAGGAAAGTGGTAAAAATAGAAGAAACTTGAGAGCTAGGAGTTATAAAATGCGGTGAAGAGTAGGAAAGGTTCTATCAGTAGAATAAGATAGGCTAACAAGGCTTCAGAACAAAAATAGCCTTGATGAACTGGAAAAGCCAGAGGTTAATCCCAGCTGGAAGCAGCCGGGTGGTGTTGGCACAGGCCTCCAGGGTGGAAAGCACGTCAACTTCCTACAGCTGGCATGGGCTAGACAGACCGCTCGGGCAAAAGCAGGAAGAAGTCCTTGCCTCCTGCCCTAGTGACAGTCTGTTCTGTGGGGTCCTGTTGTAGAAAGTGTTCTGTTAGCTACCCACAGTTGAGAAAATGCCAAGATATCTCCCCCCCCAAATATGGTAAGAAATTCAGACTGGAGTTTATCTCATTCTCCATCTTAGGAGGGTCAATCATCCTATTCGTTTTAAGGTGCCTGCAATAACAGTTCAGAACTGGGATAGAGTCCAGAAGTACCCTCTGTGCAGACCGAAGATTCCCTAGGTGGGCAGCAGGCAACATATAGCACAGCCCCACCCGTCCCTCCCTCCCATATAACAGTCAGAGGCTTAAGAATCTAACAGTGTTGTTTCAGGATTATGAGGTATTGGAAAAGTGGAAAAGAGCCAGGAAGGGGCAGTGAGACCAGAACCTTCAGGAACATTTACAACGCAGGGGGAAGAGAAGAGAGGGTTCCAGTGGGAGTGGTGCTGGGTCAAAACCAGTTCTGACAAACTATAGTCACTCTTTGTGCCAAGGATTCTGCTTTTGTCCCATTTTTGGTAACAGATCTCCCTCCCTCCTCCTGGGTCTTTGTAGCTTGAGGCTAGAGCTACAGCTCCATCTCAGTGTTTCACCAAACACGTCCTCGAAGAGTGAAGTCACACGAGGTGCTAGGCGGGAGGCGTAAGGGCTGGGAGGCAGCTTCCCCTCCAATGCCTGGGGGCCGGGCCAAGGAGAACAGCCCTAATAGGGACGTGGCTGACTGCCGAGGGGTAGTTTGACTAACACAGTGTAAAACAAATCAAACCCCTTTATCAACTATTTTCAGCAGGAACAAACTTGGATATACTTATACGCCAAATAAGTAAGACAGTAACATGGTACACCACAGCTGGCCAAAAATGGCTCTGGGCTCATTTCCAAATGTTGGTCAATCCCCAGTACAGATTAGGCGCGTGAAGAATTGTAAGGAAAAGAAGACGCAATTAATTATCAAACTTTAATTGATAGACTAATCTTACAGGATAAACAATAAGACAGCTAGTCAAGGTTACACTTAAAAAAACAATCCAGCAGCGCAAATCTAATAAGACTAAATACGTTCATCTCCTCCCAAACAGGCATTTGATTAAAAACAAAAACCAGAACAGAGCGTACACCACAAGGAAAACATGGTACTTATATATATTGTCAAATAATTCCGCAGAACTGGTTAAGAAACGAAGAGATTCTTAGAAATTCAGAAAGCAGTAGAACCACCCAGCCTGGCAGGTAAACTTGCCAGATGTCGCGCGCCTTGGAGGGCTCCTGACCGCCTGTAACTTCAGAAAGGCCACCAGGCCCCTCTAAGAAGGAAACAGGGGCCAGTCCTAACTGGAGATGACTTTTTCACAAAGCCTTAAGACAAAGGGACCATCTTTTCCCAAGACAACAGGCATGAGCAGAGGCAAGGAGAGAAAGAGGCGTCCCTCAGAGGATGCAGTGGAAAGCAAGCCGCCCTTGAGTGGCCCTTGGCACCCGGGGTCCAACCCACGCCCTTCCCTGCCCCCGGCAAAGAGGGCGAGCCAAGTGCGGAGCCCAGGACCGCTCCTCCAGGCACGTGGTTAGAGTGAGAGTAAGAAGAAAGGCAGCCCCTTCCGGCTGAAATACGGCAACTTTTCAGAGACGTGGCAAAGTGAGTTTCCTTGGCCCTTGTAATCTAAAGCAGCAACTCCGGAGAAAGTGCATCCTTAGTTCAGTTCGACTTCATTTAAAAAGAGCTAATGCTACTTGCCAAAGGCCCGTCATCGATTAAAATACTTAATACCAAAGAGTTCCAGTATGTGTCGGGACTGTCTTTCTACATTTTCTGACCGGACTGACCGGAACAGAGCTGAGGGGCCAGGCCGCGCAGGGACAAGCTTGTCACCATCCTGCCAAGTCGCCTCAGGGAGGGAAGGAAAGGCAGGCTGCCTGCGAGCGAGCGAGCGAGCGAGCGAGCCCTGCAGGGGGACCGCCGGCACGACCTCCAGAGAGAAAGCAGCGGCCTCGGCCACCCTGCCCTGTACGCACGCCCCGGGCCGCGGCGAGGGGATCACAGCCAGGGCTCTGCCCAGAAAGCATCCTGAGGGAAAAATGAACACCGTGAGGCTACCGAAGGGCACAGAGTCTCAGTTTGCTAACACAGGTTTAGTCAGTACGTTCTGGCCCGTAAGATGATGAAGCGACCACTCACGGGGCCGAGTGACAAGCCAGTGAACTGCTGGGACCCAGGCACGGCTGTACACCCCACACTCCTCCCAGCGGCTCCTGGTGCCGCCCCCTCGGCTCTCCGGGGCTTCCAGCAAGGTCTCCACGGAGTCGGGAGCCAGAGCCCAAGATGGTTCCAGCAGATTTAGTGAGCTCTGTCAAGCAACACTCAGACAGGTCCATATGAAAAGATGGCATTTACATTATTTATATATCTCCAAGTAAGGAAAAAAGCACCATTTTACTTAAAATAAAAAGGCTCACACAGGCTTTGGTCGTCTTGAGATGACACCAGCCTGAGCGAGAGGCGGTTTGGCCCTCGGGGAGCAGGGAGACAGACGGGACACACGCTGTCACCGGGAGGGAGGGGCGTCAGGTGGCACGGGCAGCCGCACAAGCTGGGGAAGTGAGGAGACCTGGCAGGAAGGGCCTCAGAGAGCAGCCCCACGCGGCCAGTCTGGGGACGGAGACGCGTGCTTCAAGAGACCAAAAGCAGGCGTGTGGCACTGTCAGGACAAGCCTCCAGGACAGGGACGCCGGCCAACAGCAAGGGCAGTATTCACACTGAGGTGACGCTCTTCTTGCTACGTGACCGCTTCCTCTGTAGGCCTGTCAACTGCAGAGGGAGGCTTCAACAAGAAGCAAAGAAGCACTCTTTTCTCCAGGAGCTGCGGGCCAACGAGGACAGAAAAGCTACAGTCACTGCTCCTTTTTCAAGGATGAAAACCAGGCAGTTTCCTGAACACTACACACTTCCCATACATACTTATGCCCCTCAAGAAAGCAACAGTAGGTTTTCCTGCCCAGATGCATAACTTGGCATTGACTACACCACGAAAAGCAAGAGTCTGTCTGGATGGGCTGGATTCCTGAACTACAGCTTAGAAGGGAAGGGCGCAGAATATCACCATAAACTGGCTCACAAGGAATAGTCATCTTAGGCGAACACATGCTAATACATTTCACAGAATGAGGGGTAACAGTCTAGAATCCAAAATGTGAAGTTTGGAACATCTCTCGCCAAACCTTACTATGAGGGCCTGCACCAGTGAGACGAGAATTGCAAAGACAGCAGCAGAGCAACAGCAAACAGCACAAAGGGTATCATTCACCAAGAGACCGTCCCTCATTCCAGAGTCAACCAAGCCATCGGGAGACAACAGAACTTCACGTGGACGAAGAACATAAGGGCTAAAACCAGAAGAGGGAGAGCTAATCACGAAAGCCATTTATCCCATTTTCGATGTTTAAATACATCGGCCAACCCACTAGGTCAGATGTCTTCTTCTTGAGAAAGGCAGCATCTCTGAACCTGGGATGAAGGACACTTGAACATAACACATGAGCAGAAGGACCCAATGGAGACGCGTAACTGAAAGAATCATTGGACTGCTGAAGACTTTCTCGAAACTTCTAAGGAAAGAAGGATCTGGGTCTGTGGCTGTAGGGCTGTGTAACTGGCTTCCACCTGGCTCCTCTCAAAGAGGTCTTTGTCGGCATACCCAGGCACACCTGTGCCAGGCTGGGCCTCAAAGCCGAATCAGTGAGGGCTGCAGACAACCGTCAAAGCAGCAGCGGATCTCCCCAGAGATCGGGGCCCAAAGGGCAAGACGTTCAGACAGGAGTCACTGCGACACACTATGCTGCTCAACAGTCACCACGGCCAGTGTGAGCGACCCCGACCAGACCCACAGCTCTTCCTCTCCCGCCTAGTGCTCACGAGCAGCAGCGTGGCAGGAGGGAAGCCAGGAAAGGAAGTGGTGATGAGGTACAAGAGGAGGAACTGACCTCTTTGGGTTTTTAAAACATAAATTCCAATCCAGGAAGTGGGAAAATAAAAAGGGAAAGAATTCATTCTGAATCAATGGACAGAGAAATATGGCTTACTAACTCCACATTCTGCATACAATTTCATATAAGAGAGGGAAAAACCCACCCCAACTCATCACAACACAGTCCAAATGTTTGCAACCAAAGAGTCATGAAAATATTTCAGGTGAAATCACTTAAAAAAAAAGAAAGAAACCAGAAAGCTTTTGATAATTGCTTTCTAAACAAAATTGGTAGATCTACTCTCAAACACACTTAAGAGTATTCCACACAACATGTTCAGAATTCAGATTTATTGATTTCCACCATATTGACTTTTAAAAATGGTATGAAGCTGACTGCAAGAAAGGGAACTGGTGATTTTAAGTTAAAATTAAGCTAATGGTGAAAGTACATCACCTCTGGCTTCAGTCACCACATCACCTTAGATTGGATATAGATTTTTTTTGAACAAAGTTCCAGAACTCTGAAATCCAGGGATGCTGCAGGCCTCTCCCAGCAATGTCCTTCACTTTGGGTCAGTCTCCTGGGCCAGAGGTGAAAGTGCTTTCAAAAATACTGCCATTTCCCCAGCACAGTGTCTTTGATTGCATCCACATATTGAGTTGGAACCCAGTACACCCAGTAGTAAGAGGCTTCCGTGGGGCCCAACTGAAACGCCTGGAAGGGAAAAAGGAAAACCAAGCGGTACTTCAGAGGTCGGGAGACTGAGCAGGCAGCACAACAAACACGGGGAGGGCTGAGAAGTGAATTAATTAAAAGGGGAAGGGGAAAAAAAAAACTGTGCACATGGGGAGCATTCTCCTGTCAAAAATAAATGGATAAATAAAACATAAAAAGGTGGGAGAGTTAAGCATAGCCGATCCTAAAGCGGTGGTTCCCGAACTCGCGCGTGCAGCAGAGCCAGCTGGGGACTTGTTAGAACAGAATGGTGGGCTCCAGCCCTTAAAGTTCCTGGTTCCAGAGAGGTGGGGCGGGGCCTGAGGATCTGCATTTCTAACAAGTTCCCAGGTGATGTAATACTGCTGATCCAGAGACCAGTTTGAGAACCACTGCCCTAGGAAAACTGTCACACATGCAGGAGGAAACAGACATGAGTGTCCAAAGCAGCACTGTCAGAAATGATAAAAACCTGGAAACAACCTACATATCCATCAGTAAGGGAACGCAAAATTAAAAGTGACCTACTCGTATGAATACTAGATTTACTTTTACAAGGTATGAACTGGATCTAGAGTTAATACAGACAGATCGTAATGTCGAACCAAAAAAAAGCAAGTTGCAGAACGATACATACCATGATACCATTTATGAAAACTGAAAAAACAAAACAATACTGTAGCTTGGTCATGGATATACGTGAAAATAAATGCACAGAGAGATGGAAGGATCCACATGATAAATCATGATAATGGCAATGGGGGGAGGGGAAGACAATGGGGACATATTCACTGCTGGTATATTTTCTTTTATTTAAAGCAAGATTGAAAACAAGTTACAAATATTTACAATAGTCATTTCTTGGTGATGGATATATGGGTTTGTTATAGTACTCTCGGTCCTTTTCTATGCTTTTTAACATTTCTCTAAGGTGACATTCCCCCCTTTTCTAAGGTGACCTGTGAATCTAGCTAGTGAAATGGCATCTGCAAAGAGGGAAATAAACACTTTCATTAAGACAAAGGCCAAGGTGCTACTTAATGGCGTTTAGAAAAGAAATGGGGCGATTAGAACCCACCTCTGCCAGCAATGACTCCAGAGGGAAATCAGCATTTAAACTAAATACAAAGGCATTAGCCATCCACACCACCTCCTTAAAAGATGTCCAAAATGGTCCACTCTACTTGTTTGAAATCCTTCTTCCCAGGCTGTCTGAAAACTGGGACTGCAAACCCTACCGGGTCAAACTGGTGAGACAGATGTTTCGAAAGGGAGTGAAGGGGCCCAACTGAAAATATTAAAATCCAACTTTTAAAACAGAAAAATTCACTGAGCAGGCAAAACAAATCACCTGCAATCGTTTAAAGACTAGAGACTAGTGGCGGAAGGGCCACCCGAGGGCCTGAAAGGAGCCTGTGTCGTCGTCGCCACTGCCCGGAGGACACCCATGAGCTGTGCACCCAGGGCTGCATGGCCAGCCATGGCCTGACGAAGCCCCTGAGCTGACAGACTCCGACAGGGCAGCAGAGGGGACACGACTGGCTGACCTCCTAGAGCCAGGGGACCTGTCATCTGCCCAGAGAGAACCGCCATACCTCGAGATCCCCTTTTCCCGGACCTCCCAACACCTCCCTGCGCCGTGAACCCTGGAGGCCAACCCGCAGCCCAGACCGCTGGCTCCTGCTCCTCCCTGGGCTGGGCCGCCGCCGCCGTGGCTACATCACTGTCACCTCCTCAGCGAGCAAGGGAGGCAGCCCCGCCCACACCCTATCACCGCTCAGCTCAGGTCTCTGGCACAGCAACTTCGGAGCAAGGTGGCTGAACTTCCTTTTTAAAGCAGTCCCTTCAACAGTGCTGGGGAGACAGGTGTCTGCCTAAGCTGCTCAGGGAGTCTCGCCACGGAACTCCTGCTCTGTTCTGCAGACCTGGGGAATGCCTCCAGATGTGCTGTCTGGGAAAGAGCAGCCGCTCTCTTTAGAGCACAACTCCTTGCTTAACCAGGTCACAGACTCCACCCTCCCCACAGGGTCCTCGGCCCCTCGAGGGCTGCCCCCTGGGATAAGCAACATCACTGCAGAAAGGGGCAGCCTGGTGCCCTCACAGACGCCAAGGCGAGTGGGAGGTTTTGTTTCATACGCAAGACAAAACTTAAAATGAAGACCCACAAGCCATTAACCTCCTCTTTATATTTATTTTCCTGGTCTAAAAACAAAACATTACAGATATGAAAGATGCAGCAGAGATAAAGTGTCTCCCCTTTAAACTGCTGGGGGCGGGGTGCGGTTTGCAAAATAAACAGAACGAGGAATAGGTCACGGATTAAGTTCTAAGAATGGGAAGACAACATGAGGGTCTTAACCCTGCGCGTCTTCTCAACACTGAGTACTCTCCTCAGTGAAACATCCATCCCCTGTTAGAGGAGCAGAAGCAGGAGTCTAGGGAGGGCCAGGCCACGCCGGCTACTTACCATCATGTGGTAGTCTTCGTGTCCTTCGATAGGTTCACTGACCACATTTTTAATGGAACCCATGGGCAATTTCTCAGTCCGCTCTAAGTTAAGAGGGATTACAGTGATTATTAAAGGCCCCCCTGCTCTACTCCTGTGACTCAGCAGTCCCTCCTCAGGGCTCGTGGCTGGGGGAATCTCTCCCCACCCTCTAGGGACGACAGGAAAGATCTGGTCAGTGCACCTCCAGCCCTGCTTGGGAGTTGGGAACTTCTTAGGGGCAAATGGGGAACTGGACTTGACAGAGGTATATTAAAGGTTTCTGAGAGCAGAGGTATAGCTTGCCTGGTGTTACTCTGTAACGTCTGATGATTAATAAACACCCAAGAAATTCCTCTGCACCCTTATTGCCAAGCCCAGCCCTGGCTGAGGTCTTTGGCACCTGGGATAGCCAAGGGGACCAAAAAGAGGCAACTGCATGCCCCTGTGACTTGTACAGGAAGGGGGATGCTTGGGGCTTTAAGACCAGTTTCTATCCCTTGATCCTGCTCACTCACCGCCCCCCCATTCCCTCCCTTGGTCCCCCACCCCTCCAAATACACACACTTGAAGAAGTTCTCTGAGAGCATTCATAACCTCTTATGATTAACACTCTAAATGCCACTTATCACATGGGGTGAGAAGACATTTTGCAGCAAGTTTAAGGATGGCAGGTAAGAAAGAGGAGGCAGCGAGGGATGCCTGGAGTGAGATGAGACTGGAGGTGAGCTGAGGGCAGCAGGACAGGGCTGGTGGCAGGAGAGGTGGGGGCACCTACACAACAAAGCCACCGCCCAGAAGCAGCAGACACCTCAGGGAGGAGTTCTCAGCACATGGAGAAACCAAACTGGAAAACTCATTACAGGCTTTGCAGAAAGCAAAATCTGGAAAACGAATAAGTTGACAAAACAAACCAGGAACTCAGAGCCCTGACCTGTCGTCTAGTTGGTGACTCGAGACATGTTACTTCTATCCTGTGGGCCTTGGTCTCTGAAAAATGGGGATGAGGAGATGGGACCTGAAGATGTTCATTCAGATTTTGACTTTCATTGGCTCTAAAACAGTGACCCACAGGTAGGACCTGACCAGCACTTATCTTTAAGATGGAAACTTTTAAAAACATCAGCCATTTTGAATTGTCCAGAGATTTCACGCAAAAATATGAACTTCTGGCTTCTCTTGAAAACACAGAAGATTCAACAATCCTGGGCCCACATTCCTGAGTGACAGCAATCAGCTAGATTAGAGACTCGAGTTCCCTACAAGCAGGGCACATGCTCCCCCGAGGCGGCTCCACGTGGTCACAGGTCCCAGTTCCTGCCTGGAGCTCGTTCTTCCCCCTCCACTGGGCCTGAGGCTGTCAGTGCTGCCTTCTACACACGCTACTGCAGAAGCCCCTGAGTGCCACTCGGTAAAGCACCCCATGGAGAAAGAGGCCAACTAGCAGCTGGGATGGTCACGTCAGCAGAAAGATGAAGCCAGTGGCTGGCAGCCAACTCCCAGAACAAGCTGTCCTCCTCGGACAGTGCTGAGGACACCCAGGTGACAGAACTACTGGGCTCCCAAGTGAGAAGAAAGCCTGAGGTACACTGACACAGCAGTCTGGGTGGGAACGGAAAGCCTGGCCTTGGTCAACCCTTGAAGACATGAATGTTCACGGCCAGGCTCTTTAACAAGGCTAGTGAGTAATGTGGCTCTCAACAGCTCTGAAGCCCTGATACATCAAGATTCTTCTAGAGCTCTGCCTTTGTGCCAAAGCAGAAAGGCAGCTGCTCCTACAAGCTGAAATAAAACCTCTAACTCACGTGTGGGAGGTTCTCTTTAGCCCCTGCAGTTACGATGTTGGCTCCTATACAACTTCATAACCTGAAAACACTCCCTGAGGAACCAACGAACACTGACACACTTAGTCCTCGTCCAGCTCCCCTGCCTGCACCCACCCTCTGGGCCAGCATCCTTAGTCCCTGCCTCCCATTAGGCTGCCCGAGTGAAAGTGCAAGCCTAGGAAGAGGCAGGCTCTCAGCAAGTCAATGCAATGGTGGAGAACTAAGCAAAATCACCTGCAAGGTCATGAATAAGTGACGACCTGACAGAGGCAGGGCAGCTCACAATTAAAAAAAACTGATGATGTGACAGGCTCTGCAGAAGAGAATGACCTGCTAAAGGGTTCAAAGGCCCCTGGGAATGCTGGGAAAGCCCTTAAATATTATGCACAACTTGCTTTGCCCATGCAGTTAGAGTCGAAAGTGAAATGAAGACTATAGCAAGGAATCATAAACTTGTTAGAAAACTCAAGCATTTTGGCCATTTCAATTTTTGTTCATTTTAAGAATCAGGATAGGGTTGAAAACAGAAACATTTTCATATTTCACATGATTAAAATCTCACTCCCCATCACCCCTACTCCAATTATTTTCCATAAAACTTTGGTCCCATTTTAAGCAGAATCATACTAAATGGCCTGTCCCTGAAACCACGTAACCTCAGACGATGAGATCCCCTATACTTCTCTTTACCATTTACCTCGAACACTGAATACCTACAGTGCTGGCCAGAAACAGGTGAATTAGGCATGTTCGGTTCCCTCCAGGAATCTAACAGGGGGACAGACAAGTCAGAGAGTAATGAGTGCTCTGAGGATATAACGGGGCTCTCTATGAACAGAAGGGGCAGCAATTCATTTGGAGGGTGGGGGAGATATCAGGGAAGGCTTCATTAGGAGAGCACATTTAGGTAGGACCTCAGAAGACTTTGTTAACAACAGCAATGGGAAATAGGCATTCTGGGTAAGGGCACAGCAATGAGCAAAGACATGAGCTGTGCAAAGCATGGTGGGAAGCTCAAGGAGTGATGCAGTTGAAGTACGTAGGGCACAACAATGCAAGTGGGGCAGGAAGTGAGGTCAGAAACTTAAACTGGGCCCCACCGTTGAGAATACGGGACACTGTGTTTAGGCATTTGAACTTGGCCTTAAAGAGCGCAAGGTTTTTGAGCACAGGAACCAGTGAGGAAAAACCAGTACAGAAGATGGGCAGGACAAAAGAGATCCCGGAAGGGGCAGGGATATAGGTTAATTTGCTTTAACAGACCAAGATTTGAGATGCTAGGAGTTAACTGGCGCAACAGAGTGGCAAAGAAAGGGACACAAATAATTCTGGAATGTAACTGACAAGACTTTGAACCATCTGGGGGAAGGGAGAGGGAGGACAGTCAGAGACACTTCCCAGCAAAAAGCAAGCCTGATTCACAGGCACAGGCAGGGTAGGGGCGGGGAAGCAGAGGGCAACCAGGCAGGGAAGGAGGGGCAGGTCCCTAGTACAGGGGCAAATTCTGATCTACAGGAGCCAGGCAGGTGACATAAATTAATAAAGCTGGCTACAATAAAAGATAAATGAAACAGTGAGGACTACAGCATGGACCCCCTGAAACCACTGCTCAGCTCCGTCTGATCGTTGCCATGTGAAAATGCAGGTCCAGAATGGCTAGATCTTTTGCTTCTTTTCAAGAGAAGCACAAAAAAAAAAAAAAAAAAAATCAGATCCAGTGAAACCTCCCGATTTTCACAGATTGTGTGTAAACTCATAAAACCCTCGTCTGTGGACTAGACCTGGCCCTAAGGCCACACGTTTGGAACCTCTGGTTTTGGCTGCAACTGAAGAGCCAATGTCTGATGGATTGGCCCTGAGATCAGACTAAAAAGAATGAGGGAAGAGGGTCCAAATAGAAGGCGAGCATCAAAAAGAAAAACTGAAAGCCAGGAGCACACAAAGCACAGTGGAGAAGGATTTCAGAATGAGGAGCAGAATTGCACCCAAGGCCACGCCCTGCAGGGTACGAGAGGCAGTGAGCCAGGAAGAGGTGAGAGCAGTCCGTACCTTTAGTGCCGATCCACAGCTGGTCTTGTTCTAGCTTAAAGGTAAGTCTCACTTTTCCCCCGGACTTATTGTACATGCCAGATAAGGGTACAGCTGGCAGGCGCTCCTGGAGACACAAGAGCATGGTAAGAGAGGGAGGAACCAGAAACAAGGCGAGACAGGAAAAGAAGATGGGACAAGACTCGAGGACCTGATTGCAGGAACCTCAGGAAGTCAGAAGGTGAGTCTGGTTCCTTTTCAGAATGCTCACAAAGGAGTTCGGCTTACCTGGGCACCCTTAACAGACGGCATCACATCTTCGGGTTTTCCTTTATCCAATACTTTCCTGTGTTGCTATAAGTCAGAAGAGATAATTAAATGAAACAGCTGACTGCATTTTATCTATTATTACCTCTTTGAAAAAGAGAATGAAGAAAGCCTTAATGTTTTGGTTCAAAAGCTTTTTGTGACTACAGATATGGGTCCTTTGACACTACAGAGCAGTGCTGTCCAGCAGAAATTTCCATGATGGAAATGTTCTATATCTATGCTGTCCAAAACAGTAGCCATGAGTCACCTGTGGCTATTAAGCACTTGAAACGTGGCTAGCATGAGTAAGGAACTGAATTCTTAATATTACTGAACTTTAATCAGCCACATGTGGCTACCACATTAGACATCAAAGCTCTAGAGCAATCAGGATTTCCAGATTGCTAATTCAAATAAACTCCACTTCCTTCTCCCCCTCCCCCGAAATCACCACTGAAAGAATTAAACATCAAGATAAGACAGCCACAAAGGGTGCTTGCTCTCCTGGCATGTACGAAACAGGACAGCCATTTCTGTCAACTTAAACTCCCAGAGAAACCTATAAGGATGCTGAGAATCAGCTTAGCTGCCCTAGAAGGGGCACTCCTTCAACAAATGGAGACTCAGTCCACTGCACAAATCTTCCCCATAACCCCACCCTCAACCCCAGCTAAACAGAAAGCTCAGGAGCCACATTTCCAAAGAGAAATGCTGATTACTCTAAAGCCTGACATTAAGAAGTCTCTAACCCCACTCCCACCTCAGGAGTCTGAAGCAGCTCATTAAGGGTTCTAATGAGGCTCATGGCCCCCTAAAACTGTTTCTGTCTGGCCCAAATGCCTGAGTCTTGTTTCCTCTCCATCTGTGGCTTTACAGGTACAGTCGCTGTCTGGTCAAGCTAGAACTGTAGGGTAACAAGTGGGTAGAGGGTAAACATTTAATCGAATTTACGGACCAAGTGGCCAAGAGCCAGCTTAAACCCGCACGGGCATGGTGGAAACCCTCTGGCAGGAATAAACTCAACACTGCCAGACTACTAGCAAAATGTCACTCTACATATCAGCCCTAGATTCTTGAGCAAGCTGACGAAAAGCCAGGAGAACGGGTCCCTCTCAGTAGGCCACGTTATGCCTCATAACCGGCATCAACGGAACAAAGCTGCGTGGATTAGAAGCCTAACTGGACTCATACCTCACAAGTACCTTTTGAAGTATTTTCCCTTCACTGTGGAGAACACTTCTAAAGCCTGTTAAGCTACCATTAGTAACTCAAAACCTGTATTTAAGAGGCATGTTATGCTCCAAGGGTGTAACCAGTGGGAAGGCTCATTCATGTCTGACATGTTCCTATTTGACAATTTCATACATTGCGGCAGAGGAAGATATGAAAATGGAAATGCACTCATTTAGTTACAAGACATTACCATCCCATATTTAGAGGCAAAAATATCCAAATAAACACATTTTAGATGTTAATATAGGTTTACAGTCTCTTATCTGAAAGCCTAAGGACAAATATTTTGTACTTTATAAAGTCTAAAACTTTTAAGAATTTTATAAACGTAATACAGTTTTTCTTTTTTTGTCATAATATGGTTTTAAACTACACTACATAATATTCTTTGTGAAGTCTAGGACAGTACCTTGTTACCAAATATGTTAATATTTCTAGGGCAAAACATGACTATTCACACTAATTCTGATCAGGTTTTGCTGCCAAATTTATAAAAGCACTTGAGTTTTCAGACTCTTTTGGGGTTCTGGAAGCACATATAAGGGATTACGGACCTGTAACAGAAAATTGTGTCCTTCTCACACTGTTGGCCATGTGCCTTGGTGCCTAAGGTCACTGAAACTGATGTTGGTCAAGGTTGGTTTACTCTCCTCAGGATACAGATTAAGTTGAGAATATCTATTTTCCTGGAACACATTAAGAGTAGCCAGGAGACTCCATAACTACAGGTGGGGTTAGCTGGGTGATAAGATCACAAGTGATGGTTCTTCCAATCAGTTCCTTCCACAGTGAAACACACTTACTTTTGCCAATCACAAAAAAGAATCTGAATGGCTACAATGAGCACAAAACAGGCTGGATCTCTTCCATCCAAAATGACCAACAAAGCATGTAAAAATTCAGGCCCCCGTTTCACAGACCAGGAAGAGGGAAAAAAGAAAATCAGCAGAGTTATCTTCCTAGTCAGCTTCATTTGGCTTCCTGAAACAGTCAGTTTTAGAGGAACCTCTGAAAGCTATTGATTTCCATGCCTATCCAGAAAAGGGCTTGTTGACGTGAGGGAAGCCACAAGCCAAAAAAACAAATGCAAGCACTTGTGTAAAATGGAGGATTAATTCCAACAGTGGCATTTTTCTCTGGCACTAAATAGGAGAGAAACCCACATCTGCTTCATTTCAATACCTGGTCTAAAGCCTGCCTTTACAAAGGCCTTATCCTAAAGTAGATAGACTTGAGACACACTGACCCGCCAGATGAGACAAAGATGCAAATCTCAGGTAGTTGTCACCTCCACTCAACAGCCAGCCGCACCCAACTGCTGCCATAAATTTCCATCATGGGCCCTGTCCAAAAAGGAGCTTATTCTAGAAAGGATACAACCAGCCTAGGCTTGAGAGGACAAAGCCTCACACTTCCCAGGACCAACAATCACACGACAGACTCACTTTCTGCCTGCAGAGAGGCTCCTTCTTGTTCTCTTCGGCCTTTGCGTCCTGCTGGGCAGCATCTTTGGGTGTGTTTACTGCTAAAACATCATTTATCGTGGAGCCAACCACCATGATCTTGGCTCCACTGGTGACTTTTATTTCTCTCAACGTCTTATCCTCAGGGACAAGTCCCTTATACATGACTTTCTGCATGGCAGGCGGGAGACCTTGAGAAAAGATAGAGGACAGTGAAAGGAAGAAACGAAAAACATTCTTGCACAACAGACCTGAAAGTGAATACTGCTCTATTGCCAATTACTTTTGTGCACTCAGGCAATTCACAACCTCTCTGAGTCTCCAGAACTTCATAAGAGTAATGACAATAGTTTCTTCTGTACGAACTCGTTTTAAGGACTAAGATATAATAAATACGGAGCATTTAGTGCAGCACCTGGTATTTAATAACTGATCAATAAATATCAGCTATTATTCATTCCAAGTTGTTCCTCAACCATCTTGTGACTCAAATATTAAGTGAGAGTCCATAAACCTCAGGGATATAGAAACCAATAAGGTTTCTGTTTTTATGGAGCTTACAGAATACGTGCAGAAAATGTAAAAAGAAAATCATTTCAGATGGCAAACTGCTGTAAATAAGAAAAAACTAAGTAACACGAGCACCTGTGAAGGGGCCAGCATGAGAGCCAAAAACAGTGTTTCCTAAACTTCCCTTATTAGAAGTACCTGAGGCATTTGCTAAAAATAATTCCTGGCCACATTCCAGACCCACTGAATCAAAATCTCCAGGGGGAAGGGCCTAGGAGCTGTAAATTTCACAAGCGCCTTAGGTGATTTTATTAGAGATGTTAGAAACACAAGTTAGAAACTTGGGCCGAAGAGTCAGAAATGGACTTGAATCCCAGCTCAGCCACTGACTAGCTCTGACTTCGGGTCTCATTTTCCCCACCTGAATAACAGGCACATTACTACTTACTTAGGAGGACTGTTGTGAGCACTGAGAACGCTGATGCAAGGAAAGAGGCCAGCGCGGTGCCTAGCACAGCGTCAACACTAGGTAGGTGAAGTGGGAAAGGCTGTCAGAGCCACGGGGATTACCTGTAATCGAGTGAATCTTCTGTTTTAGCTCGGAGCCTGTGCTATCCAGGGGAAACTTCACGTCGTGCTTAGTCTTGTTCCAGATGATCTTCAGGTCCACCAACTCCCTGCCCGCGCCGCCGCCCGCGTCCTCGCCGTTGCTGACCGAGGCCTGGGCCGCGAGGTCCCCAGGGGGCTGGGCCGGGGCAGGCTGCAGACTGCCTCGCGCGGCGCAGGAGTCCTCGGCCGCCGCCCCCGCCGCGGCTTCGGCCTCCAAGCAGCTGAGGGGCCGCGCGGGCCCCTCGGTCGCCACGGTCTCGGCCTCCGTGTCCATGCCCGGTTCCTCCATGCCTGCAAGGGGGTTAGGGGGTGGGCGCTCGCCGCGGGCTGGGCCTGGGACCGGATTCTGCCCGGGCGCCCGCCGGACCGCCGCTCCCGAGCCAGACTGCTCCCCCCGCCGCGCCAGGCCGCATCCCCCAGGGGCTCCCGCTTCACCTCGGCCCGACCCGGGCGCCCGCCACCCCCTCCACACTCACCATCCGGGGCTCCGGCCGCCGCCATGATGATTGTGTACAACACCCACCGCTCCCGCAGAGGCCGCCGGGAAAAGGCGAGCTGGCTGAGATTGGCCCCGGTAACAGCCCCTAATCGCGCACAGCCTGGCCGGAAACAGGTGGAGGTTTCTATGGAGACCCGCCTCCTCCGCTTCCCCGGCCCGGCCCCTGCCACGCTTTAGCTTTCAAGAACCCGGGGGGGGGCGGGCCCGGGAAATCGCCCGCTCGCTGGACTCTGCCCCCTAGAGGCCGAGTGGGACCGCAGTCGTGCAAGGGGGCGTGGGCTTGTAGGCTAGGGGGAGTGGGCTTGTAGGCTAGGGCGCCTGCGCCTTTAAGGGGCGGGGTTGCGCCTGCTGTGGCGGAAACGGATTTGCTGGGAGGAGTCCCCGGAAGTGATGCACGGAGAACCCCACGTGTGCGGTTCCACTCCACATGGCTGTGCTCCTGAAGAGGTTGTTGCATCCCCGGAGGCCCCCGGAGGCCTTGGGCCGCCCCCTGGGACGGCGCGAGGCCAGCCTGGGCACTCATGCCGGGCCTGCGGTGCGAGTGCGGTTCGCCCCCAGCCCCACAGGTAACCTTGGCGGACGTGACGCTGCAGGCCTAGGCCCACCGTCTCTTGCCCGCCCCCCGAACGTTCCGAGCGAATCCCTTCCGGTGGAGTCAGACTGGGCGGGTAGTGCGGCCTCATTATACAGAGGCAGAAATAGGTTTACGAGAGGAAAATTTTCACGTTGCCAGGAATTTCGTGTTTATTGTACTGTACCATTTGTTTGGGCCCCTTTTTTCTTTTGTGTATATAGTAAATGTGTATTGAGTACAAAATGTTTTAGGCGCTGGGGTACAGTGGACATGGAGAAAGTAGGGCCCCCGCTCCCAAGAAGCCTACACTGTAGTGGCTGCAACAAACACGTATAAAAATAACTAGTTTTAAACAGTCACGTGTGTCATGCGGAAGATGAAGCAGGGTAGGGGACTGGGGGTTGGGTAGGATGCTCAGGGATGCCTTGCTGAGGAGGTGTCATAAGGGCTGAGAACCAAATAACAAGAAGGGGCTAGGTATGTGAAACCTATAGAAGGAACCTTCTGGGCAGAGGAAATTGGAGGTACAAAGGCCCTGTGATTAGTATTGGAGCCTAGCAAACCAGAGAGTCAGGCAGGGCCCCACTGTATACCCTAGCGGCGATCTTGTCAGGGCCTCCGCACCAGTTCCCCAAATTCTTTTCTCATCAAGGCAACCTGCTTGCCCTCTTCACACCAAGCGTGCCTCTCATTCTGAACTCCAGGGTCACAGAGCTACCTTTGTGACAAGGTCTCAGCTACACAGAGTGACAGGGGTCTTTCTCAGCAGGCAGTATCGTGTAGAGCGTGCTTCTCAAACCACCCCTGGTGAAAGGACTCGTTTCTGATTTCCAGTCAATTATGGACTAATACTTTTATAAAATCAATATAAAGAAATTAGTAGAAAAAGGAAACTCGTAAAAGCATACAAAATATGAGACTATTGAATTCAACAGATATAAAGTTATTCTGTCAAATTGCTGTCAACTTGGTTGGCAACTGCCAACAGTTTGCAGACAAGCTCTGGTTTGGGTGCCAAGGCCTGGAATTGTCTGGGCCCAAATTTCTGGCTTTGCCACTTCCTATTTGTGTGGCTTGAGAAAATTATTTAACTTCTCTGAACCTCTTGAGTTTTACCATCTGTCAAACAGGGCTGGTAATAGTACCTGCCTCATGGTTTGAGCTAATGCAACTGAGGCACGGGGTAAGGACTGGTACTCATGGAAAGCACTTAATAAGCAGAAGGTTCCATTGTGATGATTTTAATTCTCCTTTCCTTGCTGATCTGTGGGAAGAGCCCATGTTGGAAAGGCTGTTGACTACAGATAGAAGAATGTAGATCATTATAATAACTAAAATTAATAGGGTACTCTGGTCAACATTTATGCCTCACAGCAACCTTGCAAGGAAGGTTTCTATTTTTTGTTGTTAATCTCTCTAACAAATTAAGAAATCGATGCACACAGAAGTCAAGTAGAGTGTCCAAGGGGTAGCAGAATTTGAATCAAGGTCTATTTGATCTAAAAGGTCTTGCTTTCAACTACTGGACCCCTGTCCTCTATCTTGGGGACCTCTGGTTTTGGTGGTGGCCTTGTAACTAGCTGAAGGTCACATACATAATCAGTGTTGAGCTGGAGTCTACCTGACTCCAGAGAAGCATTTCCTATCCCGTGCTGCCTCCTGTACTTGGAGATGCAGACAAGCTCATTGTGGAGACAGGGCCGTAGCCTGGCTGTCGTAGTTTATCTTATGACAGGGCCGAAAGCAAGCTCATCACACGAGATGAATTGTGCCGAAGCACAGCAGTAGAGGGCTGCCGTTCGCTCAGGCAAAGCAGCGCCGTCTGTCCTGCTGTGGTAGCTTTTATTAAAGCATTATCTATGTTTACATTTTAAGACTTGTTTTCTTAACATTTCAGAAATGCCAAAGCAGCAACATATGTTTCTATTGATTATACAGACAATAACGGGCTTTCTTGAAAACATGCCGTGCTTCGTCCTTGAGCGCAAAAGCAGCACAAGTTTCCCACCATTATTTTGATTATACTGAAGTAGCACAAGGACATTTCCTTGCGTTCCCACCATTCTGATTACACTGAAGTAGCACAAGGACATTTCCTCGCGTTCCCACCATTCTGATTATACTGAGGACATCTCATGGATCAGTGCCCAAAGCACTCAATGCTTCTTCGCAGGCCCCCGGTTTGCCGGGGGGGCTCAAAGCAATCAGGACTGTTTACAGTTCTGGCTTATTCGCCAGCCCCCAGTTTGCTGGGGCGGGGGGGCATGGGTCACGTCTCCTTTCCATGTCCTCAGTTATTCCGCTACACCTGGCCCAAAGAAGGAAGGGTAAGGGGGGAAATGACAGCCCTGGGAAAACTGTTCACTTTAACTTTTCAGTCAGGAATGATGAAAAAGTAAAATATTAAGTGTTTAAACTTGGGTGAAGAGAAATACAGTGGCATCGAATATTACTTTCGGTTAGTATCTAAAGCCAGCACTTAAAGTGTCAAGTAGACAAAATTTAAAATGTATGATGTGGATAGTCACGTACAGTGCATAGAGGGTATGGGCAAAATGTAATCTTACAGTACTTTTAATTAGTAGTTAATTTTTTTTTTTGTCCAAGGACTTCATTGAATTTGCATAAGTTAGATGCACGTGTGATGTGGCTTCACTGAATAACTGTCTGCTTCTCCTTTGGGTGAAACTTGGCCTTAAGGCAAATGTCAAAGTAGAATGATGGGTGCAGTTGGGGAGATTTGGAGCCATTTTACCCAATGACATGCTCCAAAACTTCAGTGTTCTTCCACTTCCAGGATGAGGGTAAATGAGTCAACCAGCCCAGTCCTCTTCTGTGGCAACCTGCCTGCCTGGGTGCCTGATGGGGAGATGGGACAGGGTAGCGCCATTTCTTAGACTTTGATGTTCCCTGAGACCTTGTGTCACAAGCAGAACTTACTTGCCCCTTGTCTTCCCCATCTTGTCTGAGCTGTTCTCTTCTTCCGCCAGGCTTTTTGCACCTTGGTGGCCTCCGCACTGCCTTGTACAACTACGTCTTTGCCAAGAAGCACGGAGGGAACTTCATCCTGAGGCTGGAGGACACGGATCAGACCCGCCTTGTGCCTGGGGCAGCGGAGAATATAGAGGACATGCTGGAGTGGGCAGGTGAGGCTGGCCGGGAGAGGCCCCTTCTTCAAGGAAGGCGCAGGGAGCAGGAAAAGGAGCCTGAAGGTTTTCTCACATGGCCCAGGGTGGAGAATGCGGAGTCCCTGGAGGAATGAGTACATTTGTGCTGCCTGGGGTGGCAGGTTCCACCTGGAAAGACGCTGAAGTTCCTGGGGCAGGGCAGAATAAAAAGCTCCAAGGCTGTTTGGAGATTCTTGTTTTTATCTCGGAATCTCACTTCCTCCTGGGAGCGGGCAGGAAACACAGGCCAAGTGGAAGATGGACCGGGAGTCTCCAGGGGTGTGGTAAGCCCGAGAAAGCGCCAGCCCAGTTGATGTGGGACTCCTGGCCCAGCTTGTCAAATCTGATTTCCGGGAGGAGCCGGAACTCTGGGGTTTTTTTGTTTTTGATGACTACTTCCCATTGTTAAATCTGAGCTCAGATTTTTTTTTTTTTTAAACCACATTGTACGAGCCAAACAAAACACGTGCAGCTCCTTAAGTCAGTCTCTTTAAGGGAAGTTTAGCCCTGAGGCCAGCTCAGCTCAGGGAGGACGAGGAGGAGTGTATTTGTGTTCCCCAGGTCAGTAGCTGCCTTCCTGTCAGAACAGGTATGACTATTTAAGCTCGCCAAGGAAAAATGCCAAAAACACCAGTCTGTCTTGACATGTGTATTCTAGTCTCAGGTAAATCATTAACTAAATTTTGGGTTCCTGAAGGGCAAAAACTGATTTCATTTCTGTCCTCTACTGTAGAAGGTTATAGCAGAAACTCAGTTGAGATTAGTTGAATAAAAGAATTCATGCACCAAAGTCACTTACTGTGGTCCAGGTAGTGATAGTGTTCAAGCATGGAACCAAGACCCTGCACTCAGTAAGTAGGGGAAGACAGATAAATAACAGGTGAATTCATTCTTACTACAATATTAAGTGATGATAAGTGATGTGGAGGGAAAGGTAGCAGGCGAGGAAACCAGCAGGGAGCAGGTCTTGGAGATGGGGGGGGGGGACTTCCCCAGGGAGGGGACGGTAGAGCAGAGAGTTGCACAAAGTGAGGGGCCAGCCCTCTGGTTACCTAGGGGGAGAATGCTCAAAGCAGTGGGAATAGCAGATGCAAAGGCCCTGTGGAAGCTTAGTGCTGGATGTATTTGAGGAGCAGCAAGGAAGCCAGTGTGGCCCAAGCACGGTGAGGTAAACAGAGGACCTGGAGACGTGAGGACAGGGAGGTTGGCAGGAGCCCGTGATTGGCCACGTGGCGTGGAGCACCTGCTACACCGTGCTAGGCACGAGGGTACCGTGATGAGCAAGACTGCCTGATGTGTCCTGCCCCGAGGAGCCTCCAGCTCGGCGCAACGGTGTGAGCCTTCTGGTGAGGCAGAGGGCAGGGATCCGCACCCCAGGTGGCTCAGTTCTGGAGCTTCTTGCTTTGGGCATCGGTATGTAATTTACATAGGATGAAACTTATCATCTCAAAGTGGTCTTTAGTATATTCACTGAGTTGTATATCCACCACCACTCTCTAATTCCAGAACATTTCCATCACCCCAAAACGAAACCCTGCACCAGGCACTCCCTATTCCTCCTTCCCTCCTGCCCCTGGCAGTCACTAACCTACTTTCTGTCTCTGTGGTTTGCCTATTTGGGACGTTTCATTTTATGTCTGGCTTACACTTAGCATAAGGTTCGTGTATGTCGTAGCATGAATTGGTTTTTCTTTCCCGTTTATGCCAAACTATTCATTGTATGGAAATAACACTTTTTACTTATCCATTCGTCAGTGATTGGGCATTTGGATTGTTTCTGCTTTTTGGTTATGATGAGTAAAACTGCCGTGAACATTTACATACTATTTTTTATGTGACTCTGTTTTCAGTTTTCCTAGTGGAGTCTCTCTTAAACCCTGGAGCATTCCAAATGCTGGACACGTTAAGGGTAGATCAGGAAGGAGCCCCAGATGCACCTAACCCCCCCCCTTCTCTGACAAATGAAGAAATACCAACACCAACAGTACCAACGATGGTCACAGCCAGGACCTGCTGAGCACCGAGATGTGCCAGGCAAAGCGCCAAACCCTTCCCGTAGGCCGTCCCATTCCAGCTTCGTGATGACCCTCAGCAGAAAGTAAATGTTTGTTTCCTTCTTTTGTAAAGGAGGAAATGGAAGCTCTGGTAGGTGTCTTGCCTGGCCTCAGAGATGGCCAGTGCACTTGAACCCAGGCCCCTCAGCCTCCAGAGTCTGTGTGACGTCGGGTGTGCAGGGTTAGCCCTGTCCTCTTCCTAATTTGTTTGAAAGCCATTTCAGGGCAGAAACACCGTCATCCAGCTCTTCTGTGTCCACCCTACCTCTCCCGGAAGCGTTTATAAGTTAAATCTATCCTTTGTGACCTGAGGAAACCAGACCTGGGGTTGGCGGTTCGCTTATAATAGGTCACATTTAATCTAACAGCGTATGTTGCAGCTGTTCTACATGAAGCCATTGCACTAAGCACTGTGTAAGCACTGGTGCGTTTACGTCTCGGTCACTCTGCACAGTAGACTCTCAGCTCCACTTTTCAGAGAAGGAAACCGAGGCTTAGAAAGGCTAAGGAATGCAAGAGGCAGTCCACCAAGTGGTTAAGAGTGCGGACTTGGGGCCAGCTAGCCTGGCTTTGGTCCTTGGCCAGGTGAAATAACACAGCCCCTCTACGCCCCCATGTCCTCCTTACTGAATGGGGGTAATAACGGCCCCTACTGGGTGGGGTGGTTTTGAGCTTTAACAGCGATCACAAAACATAAAAGCAGCCTGGAAGGTGCAAGGCACTATCCCTCGTGACAGCCAGTCAGGGGCAGGGCCAGGAGCCCAGCCAGGCTGAATGGGCTGTCCCTGAACCACGCTTCTCCCAAGTCCCCTGTTCCAGCCCTGCTGGCTTCTCCCTCCCCAGGGCAAGGATGGAGGGAGAGGACGTGCCTGTAAGGGCATGGGCCGTGGAACCAGTGCACCTCCATCCGACTCCTTATCCACCAGCCACATGATCTTGAGCGTTAACCTCTCTGTGTTTTAACTCTTCATCTGGAAAAGGGAAATCATAAGAGTAACAGCCTCATGGATTGTCAGGAGGGTTAGAAGCTTTGCTATATGTGTAAAGCGCTTATAACAGTGCCTGGGAACCAGTGTCTTATGCATCGTAGTTATTACCGTTTGGTGATTATTCTCTGCCTGTGTTGTAGGCATCCCCCCTGATGAGAGCCCCCGCCGGGGAGGTCCTGCAGGGCCCTACCTGCAGTCTCAGCGACTTGCACTCTACGCCCAGGCCACCGAAGCTCTGCTGAAGAGCGGCGCTGCATACCCGTGTTTCTGCTCACCCCAGCGGCTGGAGCTCCTGAAGAGGGAGGCCCTAAGGAACCATCAGACACCCCGGTGAGAGCCCCAGCCTGTCACGGGTGCCTCCCCAGGGGTGGATGTGTTCGTTAGCTCTTGCTGTGTAACAGATTATCCCCAACTGGCTTATCTCAGGGTTTCTGTGGGTCAGGTTTGGGCACAGCTTAGCTGGCTCCTTTGGCTCAGGGTTGCTCTCAAAGCTGCGTCAAGGTCTTGGCCAGGCTTGCAGTTACCTCGAGGCTGGACTCAAAGGATCTGCCTCCATGCCTCTCCGAGGCTGTTGCCTGGAGGCATCTGTTCCGAGCCACGTGGGCCTCTCCACAGGGCAGCTCACAGCTTGGCAGCTGGCTTTCCTCAGGGCAAGCCAGGGAGAAGGCAGGGGAGAGCGAGGAAGGTGGAAGCTACAGCTTCTGCATAACCTAATCAGGGAAGTGACATCTCACGGCTGTGTCGTGCTCTGTGCATCAGAAGGAAGTCACTAGGTCCAGCCCACGCTCAAGGGCGGGGAGGACATGGGAAAAGCACCATGAGGCAGGGATCATTCTCCTCTTCCCCGCTCAAATGGTAGCCCACAAGATACGTGTCATGCAGTTTACAGATCCCACTTACTGTCTTGAGGATTGGTCTGTACGAGTCCATAAATTTTCCTCTGCTTGCGTAGTATTCCATCACAGGGCTGTATCATCACTCACTTGATCAGTTCCTTTCTAATGAACATTTATGTTATCTCTAATCTTTTGTTACTAAAAAAAGGGAACGGTGATGAATAATGTTGACGTACATCGTTTGGCACATGTGCAATGTGTTTGTTGGGTTACCTCCCTAGATTTGGAATTGCAGGTTAATTTATAGCTTTGATAGATGCTGTCTAGAGGCACTCTACTAGCTTGTACTCCCATCAGCATCATAACATTCAAGTTCCAGTTTCAATGAACTATTTGGACAAGGGCTTGGATGCTCATACAAGGTCGTGCCATCCGCTGCAGCATTGCCTTTTTAATCATAAACGGTCTACTTGCCCATTGACAGAAGATTATTTTTTAAAATTACAATCATGTCCTATCCTGGATCCATACAGCCATTTATTTATTTATTTTATACATTTATTGATTTTTGGCTGCATTGGGTCTTTTTTGGTGCGTGCGGGCTTTCTCTAGTTGTGGCGAGTGGGGGCTACTCTTCATTGCAGTGCGCGGGCTTCTCATTGCAGTGACTTCTCTTGTTGCGGAGCACGGGCTCTAGGCGCATGGGCTCCAGTAGTTGCAGCACACGGGCTCAGTAGTTGTGCCTCGCAGGCTCTAGAGCGCAGGCTCTAGATCACAGGCTCAGTAGTTGTGGCACACGGGCTTAGTCGCTCCGCAGCATGTGGGATCTTCCCAGACCGGGGCTCGAACCCGTGTCCCCTGCATTGGCAGGCAGATTCTTAACCACTGCGCCACCAGGGAAGTCCCATACAGCCATTTACGATTGAACATTTAGCTCAGTGTCAAGGATGGTACTTACAAGTGTTACATTTGTGTATCATTTAGGACGCTTTTGGGAGCAAGTAACAAATACTCTGTTTAAAAGGGACAAACCAGAGCTTCTCAACTTCAATGTGCAGAAGAATCACCTGAGGGTCTAGTTAACGGGCAGCTTCTGATTCAGCAGGTCCAGGGTGGGTCCAGCAGGTCCTGAGATGCCGCATTTCTGACAAGCTCCCAGGTGAGGCTGACGCTGGAGGTCCACAGACCACACTTTGAGTAGCCAAAGCATAAACCACATAGACATTCATCTTCTCCTTCTGCAGAAGTCTGCAGGTGGGTGACTCCAGGATGAAGCCAGCAGCTTTGAGAAGGCGAGACTCTATTTTGGCCTGTTGCTGCCTCCCTTGCTGCCCCCCTCCCCCATCAGTTACAAGTGGCTGCAGCACCCTGTGGCTCGCCCGCTTCTCACTTAGAGAGAAAATCTTTCCCAGAACCTTCATCCTCCGCTACCCCACAAGCATACTTTTTTTTGAATCTCAGTGATGGGTCAATGCTTTAGGGGAATGAGATTGCATGCTAAGCAAAATCAGTCATGATTCACCCCCTTGGGTGACATTTGACGTTTCCTCATTAGCAAGGAAGAAGGGAAACAGGCTTGTGACTGCTGTGCTATGTTATCTCACTTAGTTCTCCCACGCAATAACCTTATTATCCCCATTCAAGACTGAGGAGACAGCTGTAAGAGGTAAATGACTTGCCCAAGGTCATACAGTTATCAGAGGCAAAGGTAGGGCTCACGCCCGTCACCACTACTCTTAGTAACTTTTAGTTACTGTGCTGCTCTGCTTCCCAACAGGTATGACAATCGGTGCCGGAGCCTGAGCGAGGCGCAGGTGGCCCAGAAGCTGGCCAAAGACCCCAAGCCTCCCATCCGCTTCCACCTGGAGAGGGAGGCGCCTGCCTTCCAGGACTTGGTGTATGGCTGGAATCGGCATGAGGTGGCCAGTGTGGAGGGGGACCCAGTCATCCTGAAGAGCGACGGCTTCCCCACCTACCACCTGGCCTGTGTGGTGGACGACCACCACATGGGCATCAGCCACGTGCTGCGGGGCTCCGAGTGGCTGGTCTCCACCTCCAAGCATCTGCTCCTCTACCAGGCCCTGGGCTGGCAGCCCCCGCACTTTGCCCACCTGCCCCTGCTCCTCAACAGGGATGGCAGCAAACTGTCCAAGAGGCAAGGGGACATCTTCCTGGAGCATTTTGCTGCCGCCGGCTTCCTGCCAGATGCCTTGCTCGATATCATCACCAGCTGCGGCTCAGGGTTTGCAGGTACCCACTCCCCAAGAGGTACTGGTGGAACCATAGCACTGAAGAGCCAGGGCCTTGGGTCAGGCCGCCTGGCCTTCAGTCCCAGCTGTGCCGCCCACTGGCTGTGTGATCTTATACATGTTCCTTCTCTTATTTGACAAGTGTTTATTGAGCCAGACACCGTGTTACGTGCTTGGGGCTACAATGGTGAACAAGGTAGATGTAATCCCTGCCCTCAAGGATCTTATGATCTGTGAGCCTCGGTTGCCTCATCTGTAGAATGGGCTAAGTGTCTACCTCACAGGGTTAAGTTAGGGTTCACTGAGCTCCTGACTATGAGGCACCAGCACAGTATCTGCCACACAACAGCACAAAAATTACAGATCCTGTGATTATTGTAATTACATTATTAATAGAAGTACAAGTAGGTACTCTGACAGTATTACTAGTATTACTGTGACTCTAGTTTATTCCAAGCTGACCAAAGACTTAGGCCCACATCTTGATGATGCACAAAATAGGATGACCTTTTGGAGGGGGGACGATTTCTGAAAATGTGGCCATAGTCTGCTTCCTGCTTTTTCTGCTCGTATCTCATTTAAACCTTAAAATATCCTTGAGGGGTATTTATTATCCCCACTGTTTGTTAGAAGCTTGTGAGGCTCAGAGAGATTGAGTAACTTGCCGAAGTCACACAGCTAGTGAGGGCTGTGGCAGAGGCTCAAGCCTAACCAGGATGCCCACTGACTGCGTGAGACGGGCCACCGCTCGTGAGAAGCAGCTCGTGCCTCAGCTCTTCTCACTCTGGCTGCACTTTGGAATCCACCAGGAAGCTTATGAAATGCAGTCCTGCTCAGACCCCATCCAAAACCAGTCGGGTCAGATCCCTGGGGCGCAGCCAGGCAGTGAGCAGGCTGTTCTTGCAGCTCGTGTCTTTGAGGGCCGTGAGGGTTGATTTAGCCGGATTGTTTTCAAGCTTTTTGTTCTTTAGTGACAGAACCCTTTCTGCAAATGAAAGCTCACTCGGGCCCTTGGTATATAAAATACCTAGAAGTCGAATCTGTTTGGGCAGCCTCCCTTGTGATTGAAGGTGGAATGGCAGGGTGGGGGGTGGGTGCTGAGCAGCTGGGCCTGCCTCACTTGCAGAGAACCAGATGGGCAGGACCTTGCCAGAGCTGATCTCACAGTTTGACCTGACCCGGGTCACCTGCCACTCAGCCCTGCTGGACCTGGAGAAGCTCCCAGAATTCAACAGGTGAGCGGGGAATCTGGAGCACCCCCAGGAGAAAAGGGCTCACCGGCTGATGCTGGGTCCCCACGGTGGAAGGTCTAGTGGGCTCTGGAGTCACACACACTTGATTTTGACCATGGGCTCAGGTGTCTAGTGCCATGTGACCACTGGTAAGTCACCTAACCTCCTCAAGCCTCTTTTCTCTAAAATGTTTTCTCACCTTAGGCGATTGTTCAGTTAAATTAAGCCTCAAACTATTTTGCACATAGAAAGCGCTCAGTAAAATGGCAGGTACGGTTTTTGTAGTCACCATTATTCCTGCTCAGCCCCTCCCCTACCCAGCCAACACAGTAACAGTGCTGTGTCATGGCATCTGTTTTACATTTCAAGTAGTTCTTCCCTGCGAAACCTCCAGCCACAGTTACAGTTCGGATCACTGTTGCCACGTCTCAGGCTAAGGGCATTAGAGGGAAAGCCAGAGGACAGGTCCATACTTAAGGGCCAGGGACTCTTTGATGTCTTCTCTTGAGCCTTGGTTTGGGGGCAGGCTCTTCTCGGTGCTTTATGGCATGAGCCCAGGGGATTCACATCGACTGCGGGTGTGTCAAGGACGTTACTTCATGTACTTCCCACATCAGACATAAGGTCAGTTGTATGATTTTGCCCTAGTGTGCATACAAGGAGAGCAAGATGTCAGGAAGTTGAATAACCAGCCCAAGTTCAAGTTCACACAGTAATGATGGGCATCTTTTTTTTTATTATTATTTTTATTTATTTATTTTTGGCTGCGTTGGGTCTTCGTTGCGGTGTGCAGGCTTCTCATTGCGGTGGCTTCTTGTTGTGGAGCATGGGCTCTAGGTGCATGGGCTTCAGTAGTCGCGGCTCACGGGCTCTAGAGCACAGGCTCAGTAGTTGTGGCACACAGGCTTAGTTGCTCCACGGCATGTGGGATCTTCCCGGGATCGAACAGAGATCGACAGGGATTGAACTCCTGTCCCCTGCGTTGGCGGGCGGATTCTTAACCACTGTGAGTGGGCATCTCTTGAGTGGGGCATTCAGGAGCAAACAGCGTGCACATTGAATGCAGCCTGTTCTCTACCTTTCTTATCATGGAGAAAGCGATATCCCTGGGAGTAATGGAGTTGGAACGGGGGAGATACTTTGTGACCCATTCCAGTCCTCTGCAAAGCATGAAGGGGAGCCAGAGGGAGACGGCAGTGGGCTTTTGCTTGGGATAGATGCCCTCAGTTTTTGTGCAGCCGAAGCTGTTCTCTTTAGTTGTTTCTGTAATCAAGCCACTGCTATGATTATTTCAGTAACAGTTGTAAAGATAGTAGTTGTCATAGCAGTGCTAGTGGTGTGGTGGAGGTAGTGATGGTAACGAACATTTATCTAGCACTTGGCTACGTCCCAGGCCGTGGACTATCTCAAGCCTGATTTCTTTCTTCCCACTGTCTCATCTAACTACTAAGGAGGTCCTAGAAACAGTTTCAGTACAAATTTCATGTGATTTCTCTTCATTCGTTTTAGAAAGTGATGGTTTTGGGCCAGTGAGTGCTCCAGATTGCTTCCCAGACGGTCTCATCCTTCCACCCTGTGTTCAGACTCCCTGCCCGTCTCCAACTGCCGGGTGTGGCAGTAACGCAGGCCTGGTACTCAGTGCTTTACAGACAGCTCCTCATTTACTCTGCCCAGCGCCCTGTGAGGGAGGCCCCGTTGTTCCCACAGTAACAGACAAGCACCCTGAGCTCCGAACGGTTGTGTAACTTGCTGCAGACATCTGGCAAAGCTGGCTTCACCCACAGGCCTGTGCAGTCTCAGAGCCCATGAGATGATCAAGAGTCCCTTGCTGCCTACCTTTCTTCTGCGGCAGGGACAGGGGCCCAAGCGCCTACAGAATGGCCCTCGGCCCCTTGCTGCTCGCTCTCTTGGGTCCCTCCAGTCGTGCTGGGGACAGGGTGAGGGCAGCCCAGAGACAGGACTGACAGGGCCTGGTTTGAGGCTTGGAGTCTTAGAGGCTTTGTTGCTTCTGAAGGAGGGAACAAGGCGGTTAGAAGAATTCTGAAAAGGGAAAGATTTGACCTGACAGGAAAACTTGAGCTTTTTAACTGTGAGCCGTGAATTCAGAGAACTGTGCCGTCTGGACATGGCTTTGAATCCTAGAAATCCATATTCTCGACCTCTGCCCTTTTGCTCCAGAGCCCCATGCTTTGAACTCTGCGAGGAGGCAGGCACCGCCAGGTTCTGCTTTGTAAACTCAGGTGCCTGTTGAGGCCAGGCAGGTAGCTCAGAGGAGGGTGGCGGGCCATGTGAGAGGCCCTGGGGAGCAGAGGGACGGGCAGACCTTCGGCACCCTCCTCTCTGCTCCAGCCGGAAGGTGTCATTCTTCAAACCCCACCCACTCCACTGGGGAAGAGGGTTGTCTGGGCTGGAGATGCCCGTGGCAGGACGGTCCCTTGGCTTCCCCGGCAGGCTGCACCTCCGCCGGCTGGTGAGCGATGAGACCCAGAGACGCCAGCTGGTGGGGAAGCTACAGGCTCTCGTGGAGGAGGCATTCGGGAGCCAGCTGCAAGACAGGAATGTGCTGGACGCAGCCTACGTGGAGAGGATCATCCTGCTGAGACAGGTGTGGTGTCGGGAGCTCGGGGGGGACCCAGGGAGCGGGTGGCGCCCCACTCCTCCCCCTCCCGCTGCGTCAGAGCCCCATCCCAGGACGTTCAGTGACCGCCTCTTCCCCCAGGGTCACATTTGCCACCTGCAGGATTTGGTCTCCCCAGCGCACTCCTACCTGTGGACTCGCCCTGCTGTGAGTCGAGCGCAGCTGGGCGCCATCTCGGAGAAGGTGGACATCATTGCCAAGCGTGTGCTGGGGTGAGTGTCCGCAGGCTGAGTTCAGGGTTCTGCACCTCTCTTCCCTCTCTCCCCACCAGGGCCCCCCTTCACTCCAGGGCTCGGCTGTCAGGCCTGCAGTACAGCCCCAGAGCTAGCGAGAGGTTCTCCATGAGACGATCACTCACGGCTCTCTTGGCGGAAGGGCTGACCCTGAGGAGCCCAGGCTCTCCCAGGAAGAGGCGGTGGTCTGGCGCTGGGATCGGACCCACCTGGGTTCCGTTCCCGCCCCACCCCTCGCTGGCCCAGTTAGTTCACTTGCCCAGGGGGCTTCGATTTGTCCAAGTGACTGCACGTCCTTGAGCTTCCATTTCCTCATCTATAGGGTGGAGATGATACAAGGTCTTATTTTAACAGTAGCAGAACTCTCCAGATTACGAGGGCACAAAGTGCAACCAAAATGGGCTTAAGCAAGGGGGGGAATGATTGGTTTACGTAATTGCAGAGGCTAGGAGAAGAGCCAACTTGAGGTCCAGCTTAAAGCTGGGGCCAAAAATACGGCACCAAGACCTAATTTCTCCCTCTGCCCCTTTGACTTTCTCCCCCACTCCTCCACGCCCGCTACTCCTTCTGCAGGGGTTCTGTATCGGGTAGATGGAGCGTCGGATGCTCTACCAGACAAGACAAACGCCTTTCTCCCTTACCATCCAGAGCAGGCAGTTTGGGCTGAAGAGCTTTCTCCACATCTCCAGGGTCCTGTCATCCCTGGGTTTTGCTCTTGTCCCCATGGTCCATGGTGGCTCACAATTCAGCCAGAGGAAGAATGAGGGAAGGGAGAGGGGGACGGGATACTCCTCCCCCTTAGGGACTTGACTTAAAAGTGACACACTCGTTTCCACCTGCATCCCGCTGGCCCGAACGCCTGTCTTACGGCCACTCCAAGCTACAAGGGAGTCTAGAAAATGTAGTTTTTACCTTGGGGACCAGGTGCCCAGCTGAAAATTGTGTCAGTACACATGAGAGGGAGAAAGGATACCAGGGGCAGAAGCAGCCTCTCTCACAGTCTCCACTGTGGTGGTTAAGACAGCAAAACCTTAGCCTCCGGCTCCAGCTGTGTCCTAAGAGTCACTCTGATGGGGCCTGATTGGCCTGGTTTTTCTGTCTCTGAACTAGTCACTGAGGCCTGGAGAATGTGATGTGCTGACTGGCTTAGGTTAGGTCATACGTGGGACCCTGAGTGGACCCCCCCCCCCGCCCCCGCCCCTGACCCAGCCAAAGCACATGGGCTGAGGATGGAGCCGGGTAGTTCCACAGGGAGAGTTAGGGCCTGTGGAGAGAGTTATAAAGATTAAATTAGATAATAATAGCAAACACTCGTGTGGGTTTGCTTACACATGTGCCTACAGCATGCTGTGTTATATATCATATACGTTAGATGTGTACACGGATACGTGTGCATGCTATGTGTGTGTGTACACTTGAATTCAGAGCAACCTAATAAAGGAACTCCTGTTAGCCCCATTTTAGCAGGTGAGGAAATCAAGGCACAAAGAGGTTGAGTAACTTGTCTAAAATAATACAGCTAGTAAATTGAAGGAGCAGGGATTGAGACGCAAGCCGGCCGGGGCGAGAGACCGTATGTCCAGTCGTATTCTCTGTTGCTTATCTTTGGTGTAAAGTACTTGGACAGCCCCTGATAGCAAGCAGCCATCACAAGTCTTCCCTCCTACTCAGCCCCCAGCAGAAAGGCAGTCCCAAACAGCAGCTTCCTTTGTGAAATGTCTGTGGATTCAAGGAAATGTGTATACAGCTCCATTCTTCCAATTTTTTGAATTTAAAACTTAATGGTTATTAATACATTCAAACCTCTTGAACCTCTAGGTTTAAAACCTAGAAATTATTTTGAAAGGCATATATCAGGAGTCCCATTTTTAATCCTTGTCCCCTGTCTGCCCTGTTCCAGAACCCTCTCTGGATGTTACTACTATTCATAACTATATCTAAATAACCCTTAGTTTTCAGCTTTTTTACACAAAAGGTACAATACAGGGAATTCTCTGGTGGTCCAATGGTTAGGACTCAGTGCTTTCACTGCCGAGGGCCTGGGTTCAGTCCCTGATGGGCAACTAAGATCCTGCAAGCCAAGCAGTGCGGCCAAAAAAATACGATACAATAACACTGTTGTCTTTGGGTGGGATTTTTGTGTTATTTTTATTTTTTTAGTGAAGTATAGTTGATTTATAATATGTTAGTTTCAAATGTACAACATAGTGATTCAGTATTTTTATAGATTATACTTCATTTAAAGTTTACAAAATAATGGCTGTATTTCCCTAAGTGTCTATATGTGTTTTTTTGCTTGTTTGTCTGTTTGTTTTTCCCTTAACAATTTATCTTTAGATCTGTCCAGGGCTTAGAAGAGCATCCTCATTCTTTTCCCAGCTACAGCTATTCCCTTTTTATACCACTTTACTATGATTTATATAATTCATATCCTATTGGTGGACATTTGGGTTGCTTCCAAATTTTGCAGTTACAGACAATCACAGTGAGTAACCTTGAATAGACATCATTAAGCACCCTTACAAGTAAATCTCCAGGATAAATTCCCAAGAGGTATTATTAGTAATAATACTCCCTTAATTTAGGACATTCCACACGAGGCTGTTAGTTCTAGTTCACTGGGCTAATGTCTTACCTCCCCACCCCTGCCATGGGATTAGATTTTAGAGACCCTCGGGGGCTCCCACTGAAGGCAAGAAAGCTGACGCCCAAATATTTAGAAGCTGCCGGATCTCTGGAAGTCCCTCTGTGCCCACACCAAGGCCTGGACCAGCTCTAACATGCCCTGGCTGCCAGTGTTGGCTGCCTGGGGCCTGTTACTCTCACCAGCTCCTTGGCAGCCTGCTTCCCCACAGTGACATTGAGGAGTGTGTTTGGTTTTTTCCCACATTACATTTTTGGGTTTTTTTGAAGTATAGTTGGTTTACAATGTGTTAATTTCTGCTATATAGCAAAGTGATTCAGTTATACATATTCCTTTCCATAGTCTTTTCCATTATGGTTTATCACAGGATATTGACTATAGTTTCCTGTGCTCTGTGGTAGGACCTTGTTGTTTATCCATTTTATACATAATGGTTTGCATCTGCTAGTCCTAAACTCCCAATCCTTCCCTCCCCCCACCCCGCCCACCCTTGGCAACCACAGGTCTGTTCTCTATGTCTGTGAGTCTGTTTCTGGTTTGTAGATATGTTCATTTGTGTCATATTTTAGATTCCACATATAAGTGATATCATGGTATTTGTCTCTTTCTGAGACTTACTTCACTTCGTATGATAATCTCTAGGTGCATCCATGTTGCTGCAAACCACATTACATTTCATATTTTCAATATTTCCTCTTCTCCATTTCATAAATAGCAATCATGTGGTCCGGTTTTAAGATGCAATACAGATGATTATGTTTCTCAAATTGAAACTGAATTGCTCAAGTACTGGAGTGAGTAAGGAAATCTGCACTAAAAGGCTTTTTGTTTCAATTCCTCATGAACCCAGTCCCTGAGCCGGTAGCCCTCCACCCTGAGCTGATGTGGGGAATGGAGTGTCTGGGCCCTTTTGGGAGCAGGTGGTGTCAGAGGTGGCGTCGAGGATCGTCTGCACTAGTGAAGATCTCCAGCCTCGGTCCCTCTTCCGTGTGGAATGACTCCCCCTGCCCTGCTCCTGTCTCTTGCTCTAACTCAGAATCAGGGCTGGGACGAAGTTTTTGCAAGTCGTGCTCTGACTAATTGGGGACTTTCTCTTGAGCTCAAACGTGCTTTGGGGAGAGGGTCTCAGCTGGACTGCCAGGAAAGGGGGGAATGGTTGCTGGCCTGTTTTAGTTCCTTAAGTGTTTCATTTGTGGGCAAAGAATGGTTGTAGCAAGTTGGCGGCAGGGACATTACTGGAGCTGGGGTCTCCCGATTTCCTTCTTTCAGCTCTTCTCCGCTACATCCCCCAGAAGTCTTGAAGCTGTGTTTCAGATCATTTCCCAGAGGGCTTCATTCTTCCATCCTATGTGTAACCCAATCCTAAGTGTCTTTTCAGATCCTCTTGCAATGTCTCTGAGCTCTTGGATGTAATAAATATTAGCTAATATTTAACTTCTAATTGAAATATAAGAGCTCATCCTTTCAAGTACTTACCATCTGTTCAGGCAATGTACTTAGTGCTTTACAAGTTTTAACTTAGCCCCACCATAGCCCTGTGAGGTGCAGACACTTATTATTCCCACTTTACAGGTGAGAAAACTGAGGCATGAAGATTACATGGCACAGGTAGTAATCAGTAAATCCTCTATGGTTTCCTCTTAGTTTCCCTATTTTATGCCCACTTGCTTGGATTCTCTGTGTTTGTAGTCTCTTGGTGGTTGTTTCTTCCGCAACTAGGATGGGGATGGGGGTAGTAGATATCCCCCACCCACAAGGCAGGCTTGAACATTGGTTGTGCTGTTAATGTATATTGTAGCTGATGGATGAATCTTCTGAAGTCCTCCCTTCCACCCACTTGCCACTGGCCCATGCTGGCCCCTTATAGACTGGCCCTCTTCTAGGCTTTTAGAAGGACCCGGTATGAGTTTAACTCAGGACATGCTGAACGGAGAACTGAAGAAGCTGTCAGAAGGTCTGGAAGGCACCAAACACAGTAACGTGATGAAGCTCCTCCGAGTGGCCCTCAGTGGACAGCTGGTGAGGCGGGTGGCTGGACTGTGTCCTGGAGCCCTCATTTATCCACTCAGCTAACATTCACCGGCAGCACTAAGCTCAGTTTGGGGGCTGCAAAGATGAATGAAACATGACCACCCCCCTCATTCAGTCATTCAACAGACAATACTTACTGAGTACCTACCATGTGTAAGCACCATACTAGGTACAGTGGATACGGTAGTGAGTGAAACACATGTGCTCCCTGCCTTCATGGAGCCGGCGGTTGACTGGGGCTATTGGACCTACCAACCCAGCAAGAGCAGGCTTCTGGGACCCATCCTTAGAAATCAAAGCCCGTAAAATGCAGACTCTGCTCCTTGGGATGCAGGCAGCAGTGCTGGGGTTGGCCTAGGGGTAACTTCTGCAGACCAAGTTGGGTGTTCATTCCTCAGGCATCTTAAGGCAATGTTTTCTCTTTTTGTTCTTAGCAAGGACCTCCTGTAGCTGAGATGATGTTGTCCTTGGGACCAAAGGAAGTGCGGGAACGAATACAGAAGGTGCTTTCCAGCTAGAGAGAAGGAGTGCAGGACAGCAGAGGTGGCCACAGGAACTGTTCTTGTGGGACCTGCCCTCAGAGGGGAGGAGCAGGAGGCCTGGGGCCCATCGGAAGCTTGTGGAAGGAACCAAGAATGGACACACAACCTCTGGGTGCACAGGTGCATTTATGGCTCCACGCCAGGCCCATCCTTATCAGTTGGCCAGGGTCACCGAGCCCCCCTCACCTACCTGACGCTGGAAAGGAAGGCCTCACTTATGGTTCTGACACCACAGTACACAGCAGAGGTTAGGAGCTGGCTCACTGAGCAGTCGCAGCTCATGTTTTAGTCTGCTCGGGCTGCTATGAAAAAATAGCACAGAATGGTGGCTTAAATAACAGAAAATGATTTTCTCACAGTTGTGGAGGCCAGCAGTCCAAGATCAGGGTGTTGGCAGGTTTCGTTTCTCCTGAGGCCTCGCTCCTTGGTTTGCAGACGGCTGCCTTTTTGCTCTTTCCTCACAAGGCCTTCCCTCTGTGCCCTGGGTACCTCTGTTTGTCCAAAGGCCCTCTTAAGAGGACACCAGTGAGATTGGGTTAAGGCCCACCCTCACGGCCCAGTTTGAACTTAATCACTTCTTTAAAGGCCCTGTCTGCAAATTTTGTCACATTCTCAGGTACAGAGAGGTTAGGGCTTCACATGTGAGTTTTGAGGGGAGCACAACTCAGCCCATGCATAACAGCTTGGCAGCAGCCTGGATCCCTGGGTCCCAGTTCTCGGGCCCAGTTTGACTTTGTTTTTTAATTTATTTATTTTTGGCTGTGTTGGGTCTTGGTTGCTGCGCACAGGCTTTCTCTAGTTGCGGTGAGCGGGGGCCCGCTCTTCGTTGTGGTGCGTGAGCTTCTCATGGCGGTGGCTTCTCTTGTTGTGGAGCACGGGCTCTAGGCACACGGGCTTCAGTAGTTGTGGCACGTGGACTCAGTAGTTGTGGCATGCGGGCTTAGTTCCATGGCATGTGGGATCTTCCCAGACCAGGGCTGGAACCCGTGTCCCCTGCATTGGCAGGTGGATTCTCAACAACCGTGCCACCAGGGAAGCCCCCAGTTTGAGTCTGGAGCAATGACTGACAAGCTGGGCCGAAGTGGCTTGTTAGACTTTCTTTGGGGCTTATAAGGGAAGAACCCACAAATCTGCCCAGGGGGAACACTTAACGTTTTATACTACTCTTTGTCCTTGGGCTTGGGGCAGCCTGTATCTCCCTTCCCTAAAGTTTGTCTCTTCCTCTTTTCCAGTTCTCCCCCGGTCCTTGGACTGGAGACCTCTACCCTGCCTGCTCTGCATCTTTTTCTTCATATTTGCCTCCTTCTTCCACCCATCATTTGTAAATCACTGTCTGTGGGTTTCTGAAATGAGATGTTCTTCTTGGGGTGAATAGGAATAGCTGAAGTGGAAGGAGGATGGTGGCCGGCTACAAAGACCCCTACACAGCTACTGGGCTTCCCCTTTGTAGCCCCCAGTCATCGCTGCCTCCTGGCATTCACACTGAATAGGGCTGACTTCTGTGTGGTGTGTCATGGCTTCCATGTTGTTCTCTTGGATCCCTTACTCTGTGGGAAGCCAGCTTCCACACTGTGAAGACAGTCAGAGAGACAAGGATCGGAGGCCTTTGGACAACAGCCGTATGAATGGACCATCTTGGGAGTCAGTCTTCCAGCCCCAGTCAAGCCTTCAGATGACTGCAATGCTGGCTGACATTTGACTGCAGCGTTCTTTTTTTTTTTTTTTAATTGGAGTGTAGTTGCTTTACAATGTTATGTTTGTTTCTGCTGTACAGCAAAGTGAATCAGCCACACGTATACATATATTCCCCTCTTCCTTGGATTTCCTTCCCATTTAGTCACCACAGAGCATTGAGTATAGAGTTCCCTGTACTATACAGTAGGTTTTCGTTAGTTATCTGGTTTATACGTAGTAGTGTGTATGTGTCAATCCCAATCTCCCAATCCATCTCACCCCCTCATCCCCCTTAGTATCTATACATTTGTTCTCTATGTCCCTGTTTCTGCTTTGCAAATAAGTTCATCTGTACCATTTTTCTAGATTCCACATACGTGTTAATATACGATATTTGTTTTTCTCTTTCTGACTTACTTCACTCTGTATGAAAGTCTCTAGGAACATCCTCGTCTCTGCAAATGGCACAATTTCGTTCCGTTTTATGGCTGAGTAACATTCCATTGTATATATGTACCACATCTTCTTTAGCCATTCCTCTGTTGATGGACATTTAGGTTGGTTCCATGTCCTGGCTATTGTAAAAAGTGCTGACTGCAGCCTTCTTGAAAGATCCTGAGCCAGAACCACTAAGCAAAGTTGCTCCTGAATTTCAGACATACAGTTATGAGATAATAAATATTTATTGTTTAAAGCCACTTAGCTCTGGGATAATTTGTTACCCAGTAAGAAATTGCTAATACACTGTCCTTTTCCAGGGGAATAGGGAAAGGGGATTAAAGAATTTGCTGAGTTTCACAGAGACCTAATCCTTGCTTGAAAAGTACATCAGATAAAGTTCTTTGATGGCAAGCAATGGAAACCAGCTCTGCCTAACTTAGGTTTCTTGGAGACTTTAAGTTTATGGGAGTTTAAATTTGTGAGAAAGTCATAGACTCTATGGGAAAGCCAAAGAACCAGGTCTTGGAAAAGACAGGAACCAGGGAAGCTCTGAGCATGCAGGCAGCAGGAGCTCATGGCCAGTCTTGTCTGTGTTCTTCAGTGGGAACACATGAACTCTTAACTATTTTTTGTTATGGTTTCTCTGTATTTTTTCCCCTTCAGTTTTGGATGATTCAGCTAAAGATTCAGATTCTAAGAAGAGAGTGGTTGGGAGGTCATGTTACCATTCCTCAGCCAGGAATATATCCAATGGAGGAAAAGTTCCCAAGGAGAAGTAGGGTGGTTTTTCCAGAAGAAGGGGCAATGGCAGAAACAACAGGTGTTCCGCCAAAGGGGACACAGAATAATAATGCTTGCAATTTATTTTGCGTTCACGTGAGCCTCAACCACTTCTGGGTTTCAAATTATGCTGGTAGGGGACTTCCCTGGTGGTTCAGTGGCTGAGACTCCATGCTCCCAACGCAGGGGGCCTGGGTTCGACCCCAGGTTGGGGAACTAGATACTGCATGCATGCCGCAACTGGGAGTCTGCATGCTGCAACTAAGACCCGGTACAACCAAAATAAGTAAATAAATATTAAAAAAAAATTATGCTGGTAAACAGTTTAGTTCATCATCTCTTTAAATCTTCCCAACCCCATGAGACAGGCATTATTATTATGGTTGTTGTTTCTATGTTTTAGATAGGGAGACTGAGGCTCAGAAAAGTTGATCAACTCTTCTGAGGTTTTAGTATGAGGCTTACGACAACCCAGAGTCCAACCTCAACTCTTGTCACTCTGAGTGACATCAGAGGCTTCGATTCTAAGACATCAAATATGCTTACAAGAAACTCTAGATCTTGGTTAGGGAATCTGACTGTTTTAACAAAATGAGTGATCAAATTGCTGAGTCGATAAAGTTGTGGCCACTTCCTCGGTTGGAGTGAGTTGTCTGAGAAGCAGCATGTATCCTCTGCTCTGGGGTTTTGCTCAGGATCAGAAGGAATGTGTAAAAGGACTTCACAGTTTAAATAACCTCAAGTCCGTCCCCCAGTGTTTTTTCAGAGTATAGTGAAGTGAAGGCCATAGAGGCCAACTGTCTAGACTCAAAAACTGGTTCTGCCACTTACTGTGTGACTTCTGTAGCTCAGTTTCCTCATTTGTTAAAATGGGGATAACAGTTGTATCTGTCTCAGCAAATTGTAAGAATCAAAATAGATGACATATGTAAAGTTCTTAAAACAGTGCCTGGCACTCAACAAATGTTATCAATTACAGTCATCCTCATCACCAGTATTTTCATCCTTAGAGATGCTGATCTTGGTTGCAACACATAGAAACACACTCAGACTAACTTAAACCATGAAAGTAATTTACTGGAAGATTTAGGACCCACAGATCCCAAGGGCAGGACTTCCAGCTGGACTTTACAAGAGACTGGAATCTGTACCCAAAAACCTATTAGGACCCAACACACTCACCTTTATCCCTCTGAAACTGCAGTTTCTAACCTTCGTCTCTGTCTGGGTGTCTGCTACTCTCATCTTTCTTCTGCAGGCTGGCTTTCTCTTATCTCTGCAGCTGTTGAACAACTGCCCCAGCCCTAAAGCTGAATCATCTCCCCTCTGCTACACTGCCAATTCAATAACTAGTATTCCATGTCCAAAATCCCAGGAGAGAATCTGATTGGCCTAGCTTGGGTCAGCTGTCTACCCCTGGTCCAATCAACTGTGGCCAGTGGGACAGAGTCATGTAAGCAATCATGGCTGCAGGAGACCACTCTAGTGATGGAGAGGGCCGTTCCTCCCCCTGAGCGTATTCTCTTTCCATGGAGTTTAGAGTATACCTTTGCCAGAAAATTACTATTTTTCTGTAGGCAACTTTGGAATCTCATTCATATTGCCTTTATCCTAGCTTATTTTTTTCCTCATAATGCTTATTACTATATGAAATTATATAGTGTATTTGTACATGTTTATTGTCTGTCTTACTCTAAAGATAAGATTGAGACAGGCAATAAGTTTTTCTTATTCTTGGTCGTAACCATAGCACCTGACACATTGTCTGACACAGTAGGGAGTCAGGTAAGCTCTCATGATGAAAAAAATGTTTGAGGCCTTCATCAGTCAGATCAGTTTCTTCAGAAGTGGCAATTATCAGCTGATCTAACTCTGCCAGATTCCAACAGTTTCCCAGTTTCACTTTCATTGACTCTGGGGAATCACATCTCTTTTGCAAGATTTGCAGTTGTAGTTAGCTATCTGATGTATTGCCTGTAAATTGCACCAAATCCAGCTATCTGTGAGAAACTGACCTTTGACAAAGACTTTGAAGACTGAGATAGATGGAATACTTCAATATAGAGGGGTGTTTAGTGGGACCTAAATTAGAAATTGTCTAATTGATTAAATATGTTTGTCTTATGATGAAATTCCCTACCTTCCCAGGGACCAGGATAATAAATACTTAGAAAATGAGGACTTCCTGGGTGAGGGCAGAACCCAGAGAGGGTAGTTCATGCGTTCATGTTCATAGATGTCAGAGGACTTTACAGATGAAGTGACCTTTGAACTGGGTTCTGAGGGATGAGTAGGAGTTTCCAGATCAGTGGGGGTTGGAAGGTATTCCAAACAAAAGGATGAAAGAGAATTTCACCAAGTTGGGTGGAGCCAAGGGTAGGAGTTGAGGGAGTGGGAGAAGTAGCTGAGAAACCAGGCAGAGGGAAATCCAAACAGCCCTTCTTTGCCAGGTTAAGGGTATCAAGGTGCCATCTGATGCAAATAGCAAAACATCCAGATTCAAACCAGCTTGAAAAGGAAGATTTAGTATCCCGCAAAGCAGGAAGTTCGGGGGTATGGCAGGCTCTGGGGTTGGTTAATTAAGCGTTCAGTGACCTCAGTGAGGTCTTAGGGTCTTTCCATCTCTTTGTTCTATTGGCCCCAGCATTGGCAACAGCCTTGGGTTGGTTCTCTCTGCTCACAATTGTCTGCCTAAAGTGCTCGGGCCTCTCTGCACTTCATGTTGTCAGAGAGAGCGTGGCTTTCTGTGTCTCTCTCCCTGAAAGCAAGGAAACTTTTCTCCAGCACCTTCCCCTTCGTGACTTCCCCATTCTTCAACCTGTCCCTTCGGGGAAGTGGGTGGGGGAGTCCCCATAGATCAGTCAGACCCAGAGCTGGGGGCGGGGCCAGCTCTTCCCTGGGTTCCTGGACAAAGTGGGGGTCCATTAGCGAAGACATGAGTTGGGTCTTCATGAAGTGGAAGGTGAGGAGCCACTGAAATGCTTTAAGTAGGGAAGTGACAAGATCAGATTTGTGTTTTTTTTAAAGATCATTCCGGCAGCTTTGCTGAAGAGAGATTTGAGCAGGGCTGGCCCAGGAGCGGGGAGCCCTGGTAGGAAAATGAGACGTGAAAGAGGGAAACAAGATAAAGCCATGTTTCATCCTCACAGCCTGACCGCCCCCCCCTCCCAACCCCATCTACCTTTCCTGCTTCACTTCACTCATTCCTGCCACACGCGCCCCCTTCTCTTGTCTCCCGCCATGTAAGCCTTCCTTTGTGCCGCTATTCTGTCTGGAATACTCTTGTCCATATGCACTTTTTTTTTTTTTTTTTTTTTTGCGGTACACGGGCCTCTCACTGTTGTGGCCTCTCCCGTTGCGGAGCACAGGCTCCGGACGTGCAGACCCAGCGGCCATGGCTCACGGGCCCAGCCGCTCTGCAGCATGTGGGATCCTCCCGGACCGGGGCACGAACCCGCGTCCCCTGCATCGGCAGGCGGACTCTCAACCACTGTGCCACCAGGGAGGCCCTGTCCATATGCTCTTCTGCCCTTTTGCCTGGTCAGCTCTCTCTCAGCCTTCAGATCTTTTTAATTAATTAATTAATTTATTTTTTGGCTGCATTGGGTCTTCATTGTTGTGTGGGCTTTCTCTACTTGTGGCAAACAGGGGCTACTCTTCGTTGCAGTACACAGGCTTCTCATTGCAGTGGCTGGCTTCTCTTGTTGTGGAGCACGGGCTCTAGGCGCGTGGGCTTCAGTAATTGTGGCACATGGGCTCAGTAGATGTGGCTCGTGGGCTCTAGAGCGCAGGCTCAGTAGTTGTGGCACACGGGCTTAGTTGATCTGTGGCATGTGGGATCTTCCCGGACCAGGGCTCGAACCCGTGTCCCCTGCATCGGCAGGCGGACTCTCAACCACTGTGCCACCAGGGAAGCCCCAGGATATGCATTTTTTTAAATATAGAAGGCTGTAGAAGCTTGGCTTGGTACTCATTAAACTCATTATCACGCTCTGGGGATCTCCAACTTAGCCTTTATATCTGGGCAAAATGTTGGGGTCCCAGCCCAGGCCCGAGTGCCCTCCCCTCTGCCCCCTACCACCCCTCCTCCAACCCTGATTGCAGTAGGACAGACTAGCCAAGGAGGGGGCAGCCTTCTCTATCTAGAGAACTCCTCTTGTCTTGATTTCGGAGAGGCAGTAGTGAGTGGTGGCGTGAAGCGAGATCTTAACTCTCTGCCCAGGAATTGAACCTGGGTAGCCTGGATAAAAACCAGGAATCCCAGCCACCACCACACCCCCTGGCTCTTGTCCCCAGTGAAAAATGCATTTCTCACAGAGGCAAGAGCTGTAAAAACAGGTACAAAATTTATTATTAGAGACATAGCACAAATGGGAGGGCACACAGAGAAACAGTTTGTTAAGACAGAAGCAAGGCAGAGATGCCCCCAGAGAGGAAGGGTGTGGGCGTCCTCCCGAATGAGGAGGCATGCAGTAAAGAGGCGGTTAGGTCATTTATATAGAGCAGTTCTTCCAGGTCTTTGTTTACCTTTGGCCAATTACCTGGTTTCTTTTTCCACGCCTGATGCCCTAGGACCCTCCCCAACGTATGTGTGCAACTTTTTTCCAAGATGGATTCCAGCCCAGGGGCCTATGGGACGGCCTTAGCATCACATATTATGGGGTGGTGCACCTCCTTTTGACCCCCAAGGAGCTTTTATGCGCATGTGCAGTGTTTCCCTTGCCCCAAGGATGGGAAATGTATGACCTCTTGATCTTTTAACAGGGTTTAGTCCCACTCTGTCCCTGCCATAAAAATGTCCAATGTCTGACAGATGTAGAGAACAAACGTATGGACACCAAGGGGGGAAAGTGGCGGGGAGGGGAGGTGGTGGTGGTGTGATGAATTGGGAGATTGGGATTGACATATCTACACTAATATGTATTAAATGGATAACTAATAAGAACCTGCTGTATAAAAAAACAAAATTCAGGGCTTCCCTGGTGGCACAGTGGTTGAGAGTCCACCTGCCGATGCAGGGGACACGGGTTCGTACCCCGGTCCGGGAAGATCCCACATGCCGCAGAGTGGCTGGGCCCGTGAGCCATGACTGCTGAGCCTGCACGTCCGGAGCCTGTGCTCCGCAATGGGAGAGGCCACAGCAGTGAGAAGCCCATGTACTGAAAAAAATAAATAAATAAAAAATAAAATAAAATTCAAAAATTCAGAAAAACAAAGTCCAATGTCTGGTTATTTACCCAATTTCTGTTGCTGGTTTTTGTTGTTGTTTTTTTTTGTGTGTCTTCCTGGGACAGAATCATTTGCATGTCTATAGACAAGAATAATTTTCCATTGCTTTCAGTTATTTACAGTTTACAGAGAGGTAAAATAATTCCCAAGGAACCAAAATCAGATAACACAGAAGGGCTGCTGTAAACAATGCTTAGTTTTCACTGATTTCATACAAAATTTCCCAAACATGAATAATGTTACAGACTGAACGTGTCCCCTTAAAATTCAAATTCACACGCTGAAGCGCTTATCTCCATGTGATGGTATTTGATGTAGGGCTGTGGCAGGTAATTAGGTTTAGATGTGGTGCTGAGGGTGGGGCCCTCAGGATGGGATTAGTCCCCCGATAAGAGGAAGATATCAGAGCTGTCTCTCTCTCCACCCTGTGAACACAGCAAGAAAGCCCTCTGCAAACCTGGAAGCAGGTTGTCACCAGGAACCCATCAGTAGCACCTTGATCTTGGACTTCCCAGCCTCCAGTGAGAAATAAATGTCTGTTGTTTAGGCCAACCAGTCTGTGGTATTTTTTATAGCAGCCCAAGTTTACTAAGACAGGTAACAACTGTAAAAGAACCTGGCACACAGGGAGGAGTTCAGTCGGATAACTTCCAAATAGAAGGCAGCAATCTGTCAGATGGAGATGTGTGTCTGGACTTATTTTGCAGCTGAAATAGCACAGCAAATGTACATTTAAACTTAGACCGTGTGTTTATTTGGGGTAGGGATGGGACCTAAAATCCTGTAGCTACCTCTTACTGCTTCCACTGTTCATCTGGCCATTCAACAAATATGTATTGGCACTGGTGTGCCAGGCACTATCCTAGGTATTGGGGACATAAAAGTGTACAAAATTCCTGCTTATATTAGTGGGGTGAAGCAGGTAATTGAGTATAATGTGTGCTTCCAAGGAAAATTACACGTTGTCTAGAGAGCACACCTTTCCAGTTCCTATCCTTCCTTTCACTGCCTCAGAGATGTCTTACACTCTTAGCTGTAGATAACTGAGAGCAACGCAAATAATTCTTGCCTGTAAACAGGCAAATTGGGGAATTCTCTGGCGGTCCAGTGGTTAGGACTCCGTGCTTCCCTGGTCGGGGAACTAAAATCCCGCAAGCCCCATGGCGTGGCCAAAATAATAATAATAATAAAAATTTAAAAATGCAAATTAATTCTGAGCTAGTTTTGTGTCCACCTGCACATCTGTTCCAACATTCGTTTATTCTGTATAAACTTGCCCTTTTTCTGACTTCCCTTTTGAACGGATTATGACATCCGCTTGGTTCTCTCGTTTAATTAGAGTTAAAATATTTAACACGCGTTCATTTTACAATGCATGAGAACCATGACTTTTTGGGGGGGGCAATTACCCTTTGACACAGTAAGTAAATATCTAGCACGCTCATGGTGTAATGTGTTACGGAGAAAATAAAGCAAAGTACGGAAGGAGGTGATGGTCCATAAAGACCGTCCGGAATAAAAATGCTAGAAGAATTCGTTACCTGAGACTCAAATTTAACGGGGCGTCCTCTAGTTCATCTGGCAGGCCTTGCGAGGTCGGCTTGACCAACTTTGACCTGGCTGCGGGTCTGCAAGACCAGTCCGCGAGCCCGACCCGCGCGTGGAGGAGGGCTGTCGGGGAGGCGGCACCCCCGGGCCGGGGCCTGCGCGGAGGCGGGGCCTGGTGTGTGGGCGAGGCGCCACAGGCCCCGTCCCATCACGTGCCGACCCTCGCCTGCCGCGTCGGCAGCCCAGGAACACTCCAGACGCCGGCGGCTGAAGGGCAGGGGCGGCCGCGGCCTCGGCTGCGGGGCTAGGCCTATGGCGGCGACGGCGACGGCGGTGGCGGCGGGGGCCGGGGCCGCGGCGGGGGCCGAGTCGGCCGAGGGGCCCCCGGGGCCGGCGGCGGCGCTGGAGCTGTGGCTCAGTGAGTAGCCAGGGCCGCCCCTCGGCGCGGGCCCAGCGCCCCACGTGAGGCCTGGCTTCCCGCCTCCCTGGGCCTTTCTTCTGAGACCGGCGGCCGGACAGGTGGCCGCGGGGAGGCCGGCGCCCGGGGAGGCGGGCTGGGCCCGGCGCGGGTGGGAGGATCGCCGCGGGGAGGCCCCGAGAGGAGTCCCAGGAATCCGCCAGGGCTGCGAACCCGAGGCTGGGCGCCCTGCTCCCCCTCCTCCTCCCAACCTCCCCCAGTTGCGGTGCATAAACACTGTTAACAACATAATGGCTAAGGTTTATTGAGCTTTGCTTTTATGCCAAGCACTGTGCTGAAAAGCATTTCAGCCACTGTTAATCCTCATTACGACCCCAAGAGACAGCTTCTGTTTTTAACCTCGTTTTACAGATGGGGACCTTTCGACTTCCTCAGTTGTGCAACATACCCATCCTCTGGGAAGGAGCTGTCTCTGGCTGCCGACTTTAATGTCAAAACAAGCCCTTTACACCTCTTGTGCATGTTGGTTGTGGCCGGGTTTCTTATGTGTATTGTCTCCTGGAAGACTCACGGCAGTCGTTAAGAGTCGTTTTTGTTCCTACGTTACCGGTGGGGACTCGAAATTCCAAGAGAATAAAGCATATGCTCCTTGTATTGGGCTCTGCTGGGTGCTGGGAGTACTGAGATGCGTAACACAGGGTCCTTGCTCACAAAGACATTTTTAAGTGGGTGGTACAAGCCGACAATAACAGCACTTTGTTACATTAACTGAAGATTGGGAGGGAGCCGGGTTTAAAGTGCGGTGGTGGGAGTTGGGTTTGTTTACCTGGGCATTGTCTCAGGGGACATAGCATTTGAGTGGACAATGGAGGCGACAGCGTTTCAGATGCAGGAAACTGCATGTGCAAAAGCTGGGGGAACAGGAGGGTGTGGAGCATTCTGGGAAGAAGGAGGTCATTACTGCAGGAGTGCAAAGCATAAAGAGGCTGCACTGCTAATTGGGGTGAGATCTTCAAGGGTCTTGTATGTTGCAGCAAGGAGTTCAGTTTATCCCTGATGCAGTAGGGGAGAGGATGTTGGCGTTTTCAGCCTGGGACTCTGATCATGTACACTTGTTAAAGGCATCACCTGCAGCCGTGAGAAGAGACGAATTGGATAGGGATTGGGGAGGTCAGGCAGAGAGAGTAGATGAAAAGCTCTTCTGGTAGTGTGTCGGGGGTGAAATAGGACAAAGGTATTGGGATGGAGAGTAGAAATAATTAGCTAGTACAATCAGCAGGTTTGATGCATTAGAATAGAGGCCAGAGACCAGGAGGCGTTTAGGATGGATCCCAGGTTTCAGGCTCAGGTAACTGGTTGGTTACAGATATCTCACTTGTTGACTTGTGGAGTTTGAGGTGCTTGTGGCACAAAGAGAACCTCTCTGGGCAGTTGGTTGGCTCCAGAGAGGGTAAGAGCTGGAGGTCAACTTGGGACCTTCAGTTCATTGGCAGTGAGCTTGTTCAGGGAGGCTGTTCCCGTTAGGAAGAGTAGAGGTTTGCAGATGGAGCATGGAGAATCTCAACATGGATGAAGCAGGTGGGAAAAGCAGCCTGGAGACAGAAGGCGGAGGCTACAGGCTGGGCGTGGAGGGGGAAGCTTGGACGGTGGGGAGCTGCAGGTGGATGTAGTTGGTAGGTGGTTTTGCTGCTGAGAGAGAGAGTAGGAGGAGGAAGGAGGAGGGGGAACTTCGAATTTGGCGACTAAAAGGTTACTGAAATACCTTAGTGCTAAATGGTGGGGACAGAAGGTGGTTGACTAGGAGGCAGTGGAGTTGCAAAATCAAGTGGGCCGAGTTAGAGGCCAGCTAGCGGCCGACACAGGTGGGGGAGAAAAAGGGAACCTTGGCTGCTCAAGGAGGGGGTCCTGAAGCTCCAGCTGTTTTAGGCCAGCCAGTGTGGTCCCAGAGTTGTGAGATCTTCCAGTTGTTCAGGTAGGGCTAGAACCTGTACCAACAGCACACACCCACTCCCCAGTCTCGACAACCAAAAATGCCTCCAGACGTTACCAGATGTGCCCTGGCAGAGAGGGCAGACTCACCTCTCCCCTCCCCGCCTGAGATCCTCTGAGTTTGGGCTCTGGAGTGTGGAGTGGACTGCAGAAATGTATCTTGTAATCTTCGTGGTTGTGGGACTTGCACCTCCCCGCCCCCGCCCCTCCATAGGGCAGAGAAAGTGAACTGTGTAAACCAGACTTCTGGGGGGCTGGGGCGCAGTGGAGGTGGTACGTGGGAGGACAAGGGGTAGAAGGGCTGGTGGTGGGGCAAGGACAGGAGTGTCGTTGAAGGAAAGCACCGTGAGTCTGGACTGGATGGAGAAGGAAGTCACTCTGGGGGGGTCTGGGGACTGCCGAGCTCAGCTCACTGGCAGGTCTTACCTCAGCAGGCAAGGCAGCTGTGCCTCTAAGATCGGAATGTAATACCCTGTCCGTCTCGGGGCTTAAGAGGAGTTAGTACATGTGAAGCGCTCAGGATACTGCCTGGCACACAGTGTTGGCTATTATTATCATTAGTCTTCTTAGTTGGGAGTGGCAGAGACTAACTCATGTTGTGTTACCAAAAAAGAAAAGAAAAACGTCAGACCTAGGAAGCTGTTTCAGCAGAAGTTCATGCTTTAAAAATACAAGTAGCAGGTGTGCTAGCTTTCTGTGTGCTTTGGTGCGCAAGCTACTGAGGGTCTAGGTCCAGGCAGCTGAAGAGTGTGGTTAGCAAGATGAACAAAGATGCGCAGATGAGAGCAGCCATTAACCAAAAGTTGATAGAAACTGGAGAAAGAGAACGCCTCAAAGAGTTGCTGAGAGCCAAATTAATTGAATGTGGCTGGAAGGATCAGTTGAAGGCACACTGTAAAGAGGTAATTAAAGAAAAAGGACTAGGGCTTCCCTGGTGGCGCAGTTGAGAGTCCATCTGCCGATGCAGGGGACACGGGTTCGTGCCCCGGTCTGGGAGGATCCCACATGCCACGGAGCGGCTGGGCCCGTGAGCGGGGGAGGCCACAACGGTGAGAGGCCTGCGTACTGCAAAAAAAAAAAAGAAAAAGAAAAAGGACTAGAACACGTTACTGTTGATGACTTGGTAGCTGAAGTCACACCCAAAGGCAGAGCCCTGGTACCTGACGGTGTAAAGAAGGAGCTCCTACAAAGAATACGAACATTCCTTGCTCAGCATGCCAGCCTTTAAGATTGAATTAGATTGTGTTGTTTTGTGGTTTTATTTCTGAAAGTAAAACTTGCCATAAATTACGAATCGATTTCCCAAAATAAAATCCTTTCTTGTATGATGGTATACAGTTTTCAGTAATGATGTATACAATTGTATTGATTTTTTTCCCCTGAATGTATTATTTTAATAAACATCTCAAGAATGAAAAAAAGAAACAAAAGTAGCAGCTTCTGGGCATTTTGCTGCTTTTCTTACCCCACTTAGTTTATTTTGGGCATTGTTCCACATGACTGCATTTAGAGCTGCCTCCTTCTTGTTAATGAACCGCCTCATGTGCCCCATTCCTTGGGGTGCTATGCTCTGTTCCTTGTTAGTGGACACTTCGGGTTGCTGGGAGTCTTGGGCTATTAACAGCAGCCCTGGGGCCTCCTGGTCTCTAGCTCTGGTAGTGCTGCCAAGGAGGCAGTAGCTTAAGTAAAGGTAAGGCAGGCTGCTCAGTAAATCTCTCTCTTCTTCCACTCGGACCTACTCCCAGGTGAAAAGTCCTGTCCCCTAGCCTCGCTTTCATGCCTCCTTTGGGGATGGGAGTGGCTCTATTTATACTCTCCCAGCTTCTCAAGGGTTATCCTGGAACCCAAGCGTAGGTCATTCCTGTGGCGGGTCTTGCTTGGGCTTTCAGCGTGTGCTTAATTGAATGATTGCTGGATATGGGGGTCGATGTGTACCCCATGTAGGATTCCCCCATGCAGTGAGCACTGCTACGGGGCTGAGTTCTAAGTGTTCTCAAAGTGAGTGCTCCCCACAGCCTCAGGGCTCCCTTTACTAGCACAGGCTGCTCTAGCGCCAGGGTCATGACCCTGGTGGTTGGGTGGCAGCTGATGTGAGATGATTTGACTTTTGAATTAGTCACTGTTAGATGAACCATTTCAGGGAATTCCCTGATGGTCCCGGGGTTAGGACTCAATGCTTTCATTGCTGTGGCCAGGGTTCGATCCCTGGTCGGGGAACTAAGATCCCACAAACCCACAGCATGGCCAAAAAAAGATGAATCATTTCATTCACAGGTGGAGGGCTCAGCTGTTTTCTTTCCTTCTTCTTCTTTTTTTTTTCAATCTTTCTTTTTAAAAAAATTTTTTTGGTGGGTGAGTGCACCATGCTGAACTGCATGGCATGCAGGATCTTCGCTGCGGTGGAAGTACAGAGTCTTAACCACTGGACCACCAGGGAAGTCCCCCTCAGCTGTTTTCTTAATACCTCTCACCCTGTAGCACAGCGGTCCCCAACCTTTTTGGCACCAGGGACTGGTTTCGTGGAAGACGGTTTTTCCACAGACGGGGGAGTAAAGGGGGGCTGGGGGTGGGTGGATGCTTCAGGAGGTAATGGGGCGGTGATAGGTGAAGCAAAGTAGAGTGTTTTTTTGTGTTTTTTTTTGCAGTACACGGGCCTCTCACTGTTGTGGCCTCTCCCATTGTGGAGCACAGGCTCCGGACGCGCAGGCTCAGCAGCCATGGCTCACGGGCCTAGCCGCTCCGCGGCATGTGGGATCTTCCCGGACCGGGGCACGAACCCGTGTCGCCTGCATCGGCAGGCGGACTCTCAACCACTGCGCCACCAGGGAAGCCCAGGGTTTTGTTTTTTTTAAAAAATTAATTAATTAATTAATTTTATTTGATTGCGCTGGGTCTTAGCTGCAGCTCGCGGGCTTCTTAGTTGCATCACGCAGGGTCTTCATTGTAGCATGCGGGAACTTTGTTGCAGCATGCGGACTTCTTAGCTGCGGCATACATGTGGGATCTAGTTCCCTGACCAGGGATGGAACCTGGGCCCCCTGCATTGGGAGCATGGAGTCTTAATCACTGTGCCACCAGGGAAGTCCCAGAGTAGAAGTTTTTTGAGTTTTTACCTGGCCAGGCCCTGTCTGACTCCTAGCCACTCCTTGGGGCAAATTGGAGTCAAACAGACGTGGACGGTTGCTCTGGGCTGATCAGACCGAGCTACTGGTCCTCTGGGGGTCATTTTCTCTAGAGCTGCTCAAAGCCACTGAAATAGCTTGGCAGGGTGGAATTAGGTGTTCAGAGATCCAGTTAGTTCAGAACTGGAATAGCCATCTCCCGGTGTCAGCAATATGTGCAGCCAACTGGCCAGACTCTGCATAGTAAAAGATGAATCCTTCATTCATTAGTAGATGTCCATGCTGATGACTATTCTGGGTGCTGGAGATGGGAAGGTGAATGAGACCGACCTTCCTCCTGCCTTAGGGAGCTGATAACTTAGTGGTAAGAAAGTCAAGGAAGCTAGTTCCCAAAAGAGGCCCTGCCTTTGCCAAGGAACTGAAGACTTAACCCTGAGAAACATTTGGGCCCTGGAATCAGGCAGACCTGGGATTGAATTTTTGCCATTTTCTAGCTTTGTGGCTGGGCAGGTTTCTTCAGTGGTGAGGTAATAGTACCAACTTCAGTTGTTCTGAGGTTTACAGGAAAGGATGCTTGGAAAACACTCAGCATCATGTCTGACCCACAGCAAAAACAAAGCGGGGTGGGAGGGCAGCTATTACTATTATTGCTATTATTTGGGAGCTATGAAAAACCTTGAGGGAATCCTTGTCATATAAGATATAGCAAATAAAATAACTTACACTTTATAGATCTTTTTGCTGCTTTGCCTTGGTTAAGGGTTTAGAACATTATTTAACCTTAGAGGTTTTTTCCTTCCTTTCTTTGGAAAAACTGGTGACCTGGCAGTAGGGGAGGAGGGAGAGAGCTGGATTCTGCATGGTGAATTGGGGTCCTGCCTGCTCTTCTCTGCCACTAGGGCGTAGAGTCAAGTGTTGAGGTCTGAATGCCTTTTAGGTGTCAAGCTTGACCTTGTAGTGAAGTGAAACTTAATGAAGCTTAAAGGGTAAAGAATTATCTTAGATGAGTCAGATCTCCTTAATCAGACTCTCTGGAAATCACTGCCTTAAGTTTATTTCATGAGTAATTATTTTGTGCCTATGGGTATGGCATTGTACTAAGCACGGAAACATATGGCTTCTGCCTTCGTTTTTTTTTTTTTTTTTTTTTTTTTGCGGTACGCGGGCCTCTCACTGTTGTGGCCTCTCCAGTTGCGGAGCACAGGCTCCGGACGCGCAGGCTCAGCGGCCATGGCTCACGGGCCCAGCCGCTCCGCGGCATGTGGGATCCTCCTGGACCGGGGCACAAACCCGTGTCCCCTGCATCAACAGGCGGACTCTCAACCACTGCGCCACCAGGGAAGCCCCTGCCTTCGTTTTTTTTTTTAACATTTACTGAATATGTTGCTACCAACTTTTTTTTTTTAAATATTTATTTATTTAGGCTCTGCTGTGTCTTAGTTGCGGCATGCGGGATCTTCATTGCGGCATGTGGGATCTTTAGTTGCGGCATGCAGACTTCTTAGTTGTGGCATGCATGCAGGATCTAGTCCCCCCACCAGGGATTGAACCCGGGCCCCCTGCATTGGGAGCATGGAGTCTTACCCACTGGACCACCAGGGAAGTCCCTCTGCCTTCATTTTGAATAAACTTTTGAAGTTTAAGTGTAATAAGTCATGTGTACATACTAAAGTATAGACAGAGACTATTATAAGATTAGCTATCTTTTATTGATTACTTAATGGTTGCTGCTATACTGAGTACTTTAGACACTGTCTTTTAAAAATCTCATGGCTATCCCATGAGGAGGGTACTATTTTCCTTATTTTATAGTTGAGGAAACTGAGGCTCAGAGAGCCCAAGGACATGTAACTAGTAAGGGATGGAGCTGGAGATCCCCATCCTGAAAGAGCAGATAAGATGTGGGCCTTCTGAGAAGAAAGGGATGGCTTCTGTTTTGTGGGGGTGGGAGATAGAAAGATTAAGAAAGTCTTTATGAAGTGGCATTTGAATTGGGACTCGAAAGGTGAACGGCATTTTGAGAGATGGAACATAGGGAAAGAGCTTTGAGGAGGAAAAAGGTGAGGGGCATATGGGAATTGATCATCTAATTCCTTTGCTCTCCTTTGTTGTCTTTTTTCACTTAGGATGGAGTTGGTGGGTGGGAAGATGGGGGATTGAGTACCTGTCCTCTGAATCTCATGGTTGAGCTGTGGGGCACATGACTTCTGCGTGACATAAATGTGACTGCTGTCTGGAAAAGTTAAACTCTGGATGACTGTGTAGTCTTAAGTGATCAGAAGGGAGGAGAATTAGTAGGGGCTGGAGCAGTGGGAGGAGGGTTTTGGGAGGAGACAGAAATTCAGAGTGGCCTTGAAGAATGGATAGGATTTTGAGAGGAGAGAAGTGGACGTTCAGGCAAGAGGAATAGTGTCAGAGATGTGACCATAAGAATTACTTATTTGCAGAGCTTGAAAGAGCTTCTCTGTCAGGACCAGTAAGATATTTCACTGGAGAGCCAGGTAGGCCAGGACAGGCTGGACAGTGGGGAGTAAGGGAAATGTTATGAAAGGGCAGGATGAAGACAGTCTCAGCAACTCCTTTGTGAGAATGTGGCCTGGTTCAGTCTGCGGGCGGGGCGTGTGGAATGGGCATCCTTGTTGGGTTGCTGGCTGCGGATTCTGGCAGCAGCAGTGGGAGGAGAGGAGGAAGCTGCTACCGTCAAGCACCAGGAAGGATACACACAACCCCTTATTCCAGGAAGTCAAGGATTGCCCCTCCCTTCCGTGGAGCATGGTCTCAACATTAGGCCTTCTGACAATCCCTCTTTCTCCAGGTATCTCCTGCTCCTGGCTGTGCCCTCGTGCTCTTCATGCTCCGTGTCCTCATATTTCATCCGAATATGAATGTTCCAATGGGGGAGACCCTAGCGTGACTAGATCTGGGTTCCTTGGCCATGTGTATGGTAGCAGAGAGAAATAGCATTTTGAGGAGTGAAGACAAGGAGGTCCTCTTGTCAGACTGGATAAGCCGCTGACATGTGGAGAAGCTTCTTACTTAGGATGGTCAGGAGATTTCAGAAAAAGGAGGCTCAGATTTAGGCCTGTTACTTTGAGGATATGGTGGGAGCCGCTCAGGGCTTCATTGTATGTTCTAGTCTTCCTGTCACATGGCTAAGAAGATTACAGGTTCTGGCCCACGCCCAGATGCTGGCCCAAGCCCGTCCTCATTGCAGGGCCAAAGTGGGGGAGTCCTGACACGGGCATGAAGAAGGTGCACACAGGCCATCCCCTGCACTGGGAATGGAGCCCCTTTCAGGACAGTAGCGTGTTAACCAGTTGAGCTGTTCATTCAGTCAGCAAACAGTCGCTGAGGCCGTATCATGGGCCAGACACTGTGCCTGACAGTGATGATGAGTACAGGCCCCTGTCCCTTTCAGCTGTCTGCTCCCTGGGTCTGATCCCCTAGAGGTTATGTCACAGTCCTTGGCTGTTGTCATATTTGGGGGGCTAGTGGTGTGGAGAGGTGTTTGTTTCTCTTTATTATACTTTAATTTTATTTTTTATTTCCTTGACAGATAAAGCCACAGACCCAAGCATGTCAGAACAGGATTGGTCAGCTATTCAGAATTTCTGTGACCAAGTGAACACTGATCCCAGTGGGTAAGGTGACTTCACACACGTGCTTGACTTTGGGGGCACCTCAGACTGTGCATGCCTTTGTTTCTCAGGATTGTTTCACGTAGCATAGATTGTTGTTTCGTTTTTTTCTCCCTCCGTGACCTACTGAGTACATTATTTTTCTAGAAATAGCAAATTCATGTGGTTTTCTAAAAAACAAATAGTCGGTTTGTAACTGGCAGCTACTTAATACATTTTAAATAGTGTTATGAAACACTGCTCCTGAGGAGGTCTCTGAATGTTAGGGACAGAATGTAGCTAGGGTACGCAGCAATGTGAAAGATCAGTGTGTTCTCCATAATTTAAATGCAGTCTTTCTTAAGGAACAGCAGGGGGAAAAGGGGTAAGATTTTGTTGAATTTGGTTTCTAAAGTATCTGGATAGGAACTTAAGAAATGAGTCAGTCATCCGGATGTTTTATCTCCATGTTGCTGAATATTCATTTTGAAACGAGCAAGAAGGTTGATCACATTTTCTGCTCTAGTGTTAACTGAGCAGTTGTCATATGACAGACAAGGTCTGTGCTGCTCACGACCACGTTACTCACAGGTCTGGAAGTTGTAGGGGTGGGTTGACTGGGGAGAGGATGGTGTGCCCTGGAAGTGTAGCTATGAGAAGGGTGGGTGGGAGTCGGCCGCCTTCAGGGGCTCATGCCTGGCCGTGTGCAGTCACATCCCACCTCTGCTCTGGGACCCGAGCTCCTGGAGGAGAGGGGACTTTACTGGGTGTGCTCAGCCAGACTGGTGTGTTCCTCTCCGCCCAGAGTCCAGGTGTCTTTGTTTTCCCTTAGCTCAACCCATGCACCTTGGCTACTGGCCCACAAGATCCAGTCTCCACAAGAGAAAGAAGCTCTTTATGCCTTAACGGTGAGTTCGGCTTGCCCCTTAGCCTAAGCTCTCCTGTCCTGAGGCTAGCGTTTCTGTGGGGAAGAGGCTCTGAGAAGTTCGCCTTCACTGGCCTTGAGAAAGCAGGCTGGAGGGAGTTCCGGGCTCAGATCGCCCCATTCTAGATCTGTTTCTGGAGAGTAGTATTGAGCCCGCTTTGCGAGAAGGAAAGGAAGGCTTTATTTCTTTTTGCCCTTTTTAGACCCGGGCTGGCAAGGTCAAGTCCCACAGGGCCAGACTGGTAACATAAGTGAATGAGCTGCTGGGTGGGGACCAAGGAACTGGAGAGCCCATGCCCAGTCTAAAGAGGGCAGCTACAGTGCAGGACCTGCTGGCTGTTGCCAGGCGTGAGTTTGGGCCCAGTGTTGCTAGGACTTCTGTTTAAGAGAAACTGGGAATCTAGATTTTTAAATATATGAATTCTCTGAATTTTTCAATATTGGTGACTGATTTGAAACGTTAAACAAGATTGTGGACCAAAGAAGACATTTACAGGCGCAATTTGTCACTCAAGTGCCAGTAGGTAGCCCGTAGTTTAACAGTTCTTGGGTATTCCACGTCCGATTTCCGCCTCTAAGGAGAAAGAAGGAAGTGATTCTCTGACTGCTTTCACCTGCCCAAAGGGTCTCCTTAAAAGGTGGGGTGAGGGAATTCCCTGGTGGTCCAGCAGTTGGGGCTCCACGCTCCCAATGCAGGGGGCTGGGGTTCGATCCCTGGTCGGGGAACTGGATCCCACATGCCGCAACTAGAAGATCCCGCATGCTGCAACTAAAAGATCCCACACATCACAACAAAGATCCAGCACATGGCAACGAACATCCCGCAGGCCACAGCTAGGACCTGGCACAGCCAAATAAATAAATAAATATTTTTTAAAAAAAAAGAAAAAAAAGGTGGGGTGACCTCAGAGTACCCCACTGAGCTATTTCCTGGGCACAAACCTGTCAGTTACAACAAGAGCAAACAGGTTCTTTTTTTTCTTAATCTAAAAGTGTCACCCTTTCTCCCAATCTTTAGTGTCCTCAGTCTTGAGCCATGATTTCAGCAAATACTTACCAGGTTTGAAATGAGCCCTGGAGCCAATGGTTTCGCCTTCTCATGGGGGTCCTGTGTCTGCACAGGTGCTGGAGGTGTGTGTGAACCACTGTGGGGAGAAGTTCCACAATGAGGTGGCCAAGTTCCGCTTCCTGAACGAGCTCATCAAAGTGTTGTCCCCAAAGGTGAGTACCCTGGGCTTGGCTTCGCTCACTGTTCTGCATGCACCCCAGGTTTCAAACTCCTGTCACCCTTCTTGGTCCAGAGGCAGACCTGCTCATGGATAGAACCTGCCAGGCTGTCCCAGGTTTGTGAGAGCTGAGAGGTGAAAGCTTTCCTCTCCAAGGTGTAGGATGATGGTCATGGTCATCAGCTGATCCCCGCCCTTTGATGGTTAGCATTTTCAAATTCTCCCTTTAAAAATGGCCTTGTAGACAGGTGGCCTAGAGGGGCGAGCACAGAGGGGCCTAGCTGGTGGGCACAGGTTTCCTGGTAGAGATAACAAGACATGTTGGGTGTAGCTTTAAGTTTCCTTCTTTCCTTGTCTTCTGTAGCTTTTCTCCTGTGTCTTAGCAACACCATTCTCGGGTAACTAACATTGGTGGAACCTTCCTTTGCTGCTTCCCAGCAATTCTGATACCAGCTGGGTGTCCTGTGATTGAATTCATTTCTGAAAATAAGTACTCAAAGTTAGGACAGACCCTACAGGTTAGGAGCTCAGTCCTACCTAGACTACACCTACCTCAGACACCAGTCATAAGTCTCGGGGATGCCCAAGCTACTTGCACTTCTGCCCGACCAACTACAAGTTCAGAGCTTCCTCTGACCGCCTCTGCCAGGTTCCGTCATTCACTAGAAAGAGTCACAGAACACAGGAAAGCACTATACTTACTAATATTCTTTTACTGTAAAGGATGTAAATGCAAGAGATACATAGGCGAAGGTCTTGGGGGTGAAGGGGGAGCAGAGCTTCCATGCCCTCTCCTGTGGAACCTGAGCATACCACCCTCCCAGCACATCCATGTGTTCAACCAGAAGGCTCTCTGGACCTGGTTGTTTCGGAGTTTTTATCTGGAATCATGTGGGCATGATTAATTTAATCACTGGCCATGTTATTGAACTCAGTCTCCAGCCTCCCTCTCCTCTTGGGGAGGTCAGGATAGGGCTGAAAGTTCCAACCCTCTAATCACATGGTCAATCCCTCCCTTGAAACTAAGTGCCCACCAGGAGTGTTTAGCAGAAACTCAGGTATGGTCCATGGGGGCTCATTGTAAATAACAAAAGACGTTCCTGTCACTTAGGAAATTCCTAGGGTCTTTGAAATTCTGTGCCAGGAGGAACTGAGGACAAGGGTCAATATATATATATATACATATATATATATATATATATACACACACACAAATATATATATACATATATATGTATATATATATTTTATTTCTTCAAAACATTTAAGTTTCAGCAATTCCTTTCACTTTACCTTATTTTCATTCCAAATACATTTTTATTCTAGACTTGCCACAGTCAGATAATGAGTGTCCCCAGTGGCTCTAACCTAGGCCAGTATATGGTAGGATTTAATTTTAGTGGCTTTATAGGTTGATTCTTTGAAACCCAGAAAGAGCCCTGGAAATGGGTGCCAGGTAATTCGTCTTCTAGCTGTGCCTCAGCTCTACCAGCCTTGGGCAGCTCACTTCTCTGGGTCTCAGCGGCCATCTCTTTAGTGATAGTGTGGGCTGGGCAGTCTACTAATGAAACTGCACAACTAGGATGGGATTTGAACCCAGCCAAAGCTCAGATTGGGACTTGAATGCACAGGCTGGGACTCAAACCCACTGTCTTTTTTTTTTTTTTATCATTATTATTAATTAATTAGTTTATTTTCAGCTGCATTGGGTCATCGTTCTTGCGCACCAGCTTTCTCTAGTTGTGGCGAGCGGGGGCTACTCTTGGTTGCGGTGCGCGGTCTTGTCATTGCGGTGGCTTCTCCTGTTGTAGAGCACGGGCACTAGGTGTGCGGGCTCCAGTAGTTGTGGCATGCGGGCTCAGTAATTGTGGCTTGCAGGCTCCCGAGCACAGGCTCAGTAGTTGTGGCGCATGGGATTAGTTGCTCCGCGGCATGTGGGATCTTCCTGGACCAGGGCTCGAATCCGTGTTCCTTGCATTGGCAGGCGGACTCTCAACCACTGCGCCACCAGGGAAGTCCCAAACCCAGTGTCTTTTAATTAAAATCAATCACCTGGTGTCAGGACTTACTGAAGCTCAGGTTCATTATGTCTCTGCACAGAAGGAGTTCAGCAAGAGGCAAAGTGATAGGCAAGAAGTAGATTTATTAATATAGGACGCCTGTGAGGGATACAAGTGCGCAGGCAAGGTGGCTCTGCCCCGAGAACTAAGTGGGAAAACAGATTTATTTAGAGAGATATACATTCCAAAGGTAGAATGTCTCAAAAGGTGAGAGCAGTCCTGAAATATGGGGTGGTTAGTTTTTATGGGTTGGGTGATTTCATTGGCTAACGAGTGGGAGGATTATTCCAGCTGTTTTGGGGAAGGGGCAGAGATTTCCAGGAATTGGGCCACCGCTCACTTTCTGGCCTTTTATGGTCAGCCTCTGAACGGTCATGGCACCTGTGGGTGTGTCGTTTAGCTAATGTATTACAATGAGCATATTACTGAAGTTCAAGGTCTACTGGAAGCCAAATCTTACACCATCTTGGGCCTAATCGGTTCTAACCAGTTTATGTCGTATTCTCAACAGCTGTGTCATTCTCTAAAGGTTACGTCTTGCCGCCTTCCCTCCCGTCTCACCAAGTCCCTTCCAGCTCTGTAATTCCCTTTCCTTTTTCAGTACCTAGGCTCCTGGACCACAGAAAAAGTTAAAGGAAGAGTCATTGAAATACTCTTCAGTTGGACAGTGTGGTTTCCAGAAGACATCAAGATCCGAGATGCTTACCAGATGCTGAAGAAACAAGGTCTCACTACCATTACTTATGTTGCATTCCCTTTTCACAGTAGTTGTTCCTTCTTGCTTTTTTGTACGCTTTGTTACTTTGGGGTGAAAGCTGGAGATCTTGTGTCCAGTAGATACAACAATAGAGGCTGACGCAGTAATTTTGATCCCTGGAAATGGGTAGACCGTTCCTTCCGGTTGACGGGAGTTGAGCTAGGTTTGAGATGGTTGTTGCTGTAGTTACCCTCACTATGCCAGGTTCCAGACTCTCTAGTGTTAGCTTGTGTTGAGGGTGGAGGCTGACTTGCTAGAGCGTTTCTCTCAGTATCTGCTCTACTCTCAGCTTTGGGTCTTCCTCTTGCTCTACACCTCAGAGGGGGTCTTATTCCATCGCCTTTCCTGACAGTAGACCCTTACTACTTGTTCCTCAGTGCCCGTAGCCTGGTGGTGGTGGTGCTGGTTCTGCTGTGAGTAAGCCTCAGTCTCAGGCAGGCATGTGTCCCTGGTCTTGGTGGGACCTGTTTGTGATGCTGTCCCATCCCGACTCGGGTCTGGGCCGGGACACGTTGCTGCCCCTCCCCCAGGGGCACAGGCTTTTCTTTTCTTTTTTTTCCAGCTCAGTAGATTTTCACCACTGTTCTAAGGACAACAGGTTTGGTGTCCTTCCCCCAGCAGTGTGAGGCTTTTCTGTTGGGAGAGAAGGATTTCAGTGGGCCATCAGGCCTCTCCCATTCTTTTTTTGTGAGGCCTTTGGAGAATGAGCCTATTCCTCTTGTGTTGTGAGCCCCAGAGTGTGTCCTGTGTAGAAGCTGGGAGTCCATGTTCCTTTTCTCTTGGGCTCTGTGGGAGGAGCCTGGACTCAGCATGGACTATTTTTCTCCCTGTCGCATACACTCACTTAACATTTTTAGGAGTATTAGGGATTCTACACTAATTTCTGGGCTCTGGGAGATTGTATACCTGCATAAAATGATCAGTATTTGTATAGTGTAAGGCCCGTTGACCACTAGCCTTACGGTCCGGTTCTGCTCTAATTTAGTTGGCTCTGACCTCTCCAACTTTGTACTGGTTCCATGGATTCTCCCAAGGGAGGATGCAGAGCCTTGATCATACCCTGGGTGTATCTCTGTAAGGTTGTTGACAGTGTTTTCCTGGTGGGACATCAGGAACCAGGAGTTTCTGGGCTTTATACTGGATCCTGCTGAAGTCAACGGGTACCTATATCTGTATATTCATGAGTTGCATGTTTTAGGAATCATAAAGCAAGATCCTAAACTACCAGTGGATAAAATCTTGCCCCCACCTTCTCCCTGGCCCAAGAGCTCCATCTTTGATGCCGATGAAGAAAAGTCAAAGGTAAGGAGCTTCTCCCTGACCTTGGTGGCCTACCTGGAGTCTGACCAGACCCCTTCTTTTTTTTTATTTGAATTTTATTTTATTTACCTTTTTACACAGCAGGTTCTTATTTGTTGTCCATTTTATACATATTAGTATATATATCTCAATCCCAATCTCCCAATTCATCCCACCCCCACAGATCCCTTCTTTTAGGGACTCTCCTGCAATGTCCCCTGACCCCAAACCAAAGTGTGGGAGAGTGTGGGGAGGTGGGTTTTGAGTTCCCTGTGGAGCAGAGAGAGGCAGCTGAAGGTCTGGATGTTTTCTTTGTGGATAGGCCAAATAATAAGTGTCCTGTTCTTTATATCTTTCACTTTATCTGTTCAGTGTTCCTGAGGGAAAGAAGGTACGAAAGGATAACCCTAGTGGGTAATGGGGTCGTCGGTCATATCCAGAGTGTGGTGTTGGGGGAGGAGAGTGGGCAGTAAAGAATTGGTTGTATGTTGGCTCAGATCTTTTTAGTGTCAGTAAGCATGATCTCACCCATTTTCCTTCCATTTTTGTCTCCCAGAATTGTTGCTCCTCAGACATCAGTAAGGAGAGGGAAGGGAAAAGCAAGGTGGTCCAAACCTAGGCCAAGACCCAGGGATAACTCCAGGGTGCCCCTGAAAGGTGGCAGTGCTTTTGGTCATTAGCGTTCTTGGTCCCTCACAAGGTCTTGTAAGTGTAGAACCAGGAAGACTCTAGTCCGAGGAGGGGTCTCTTCTGGTACCCTCTGCCTTCCAGCTGCAACTGTCAGCTGTACTCTTCCCTTGGATCGAGGTGCTCACTGTGGGCAGAGTGAGCAGGGCTGTGCTGGGTTCTGGGCGGCTTTCCCTCTGGCTCCTCTCCTACAGGTGCTTCACCATTGCAGAGGGTGGGAGGAACGGGGGAGGAGGTGTGGCATGGACTTCTGAGAAAGATGGTCTTGTGTCAGCTGCTTAGACTCCCTGACACTCAGTATCTCCACCTGTCCTGCCACCCATCCAACAAAGAGTGAGTGACTCCTCTACCTATTGGGAATAAGGTGGATGAGATCGCCAGGGTCTGTCACATCATAGTATGCGGTCCAAGACAGCCTTGGCACTGTTGACATTTTGGGCCAGTTAGCTTTCTTGTTGGAGGTCGTTAGGCACTGTAGGATAGAGTGTGTACAGTATCCCTCTAACCACTAGATGCCAGGAGTACCCCCAGTTGTGACAACCGAAAATGTCTGCGGACTTTGCCAGAGGTTCCCTGGGGACATCCACCGCCCCACCCCATGGAAAAACCAGTGGTCTGTGGGGATGGTCGTAATCCTTAGGTTACTGTGTTGTGAGGATTTGGTAAGGTAATGCGTATAAAATGTGCGAGCTGTTATTAGTGCTGACTCTGCTGTTGCTGGTGCTATCAGTCTGGGCCGTTTGACACAGAGGGAATTGGTTTCACCTAGTGTTGTTCCCTCTTCAGCTTCTGACAAGGCTTCTGAAGAGCAACCATCCTGAGGATCTTCAGGCTGCAAACCGGCTGATCAAGAATTTGGTCAAGGAGGTGGGCATTTTCCAGGGGGTTCTGCAGAAGCAGCACTTGACAGGGGCTGGACAGTGTATATGTGTATGTGTGCTTGAGGGTGTGGGTACACAGTCGTCTGGGAGAAGGGATGGCTGCTTAGCCCTGAACCGGGGAACAGCTGTGGGCTCCCTGAAGGGCAGCAAGGTGGTGACTGGAAGCAGAAACTGCTGTGTGTTTCTCTAGTACTTCCGTCTAGGAACTCAAAGCATTTCACAGACACCAGTTTCCGTCCCAGCGACCGGTATTGGTGTGGATAGAATCCAGGTTTGGGAATTTCTTTTCCAGAGGGATTTAGGCTGGTGGTACAAAGGAGTAGTCCCAGCTCCCCAAACTGCATTGTCTGTCCCAGGAATTCCGGGCCTTGAGCATCTTCTCTACCTGCTGAGTGAACACTCCATTCGCTCCATGTTTTGGTGGCTTCCCTGAGCTCTCCACAGTGCAGCGTCCCTTTCCCGGCGCTTGTTCAGGCTTTCTTCAGAGCTTCTACTCCCTCACTTCATCCTCTTTCTCCCAAAAGGAACAAGAAAAATCAGAAAAGGTGTCCAAGAGAGTCAGTGCTGTGGAGGAGGTACGGAGCCACGTGAAGGTGCTGCAGGAAATGCTGAGCATGTACCGCAGGCCAGGGCAGGCCCCGCCAGACCAGGCAGCCTTGCAGGTACTCTTTTTAAAACTAAATTTCAGGTGGCACTGAGTATCACTGACGTACTGGGAATACACATATATTTCAAGAAGTCATCATACAATCAAAATTTATGTCCCTCAGCCGCCGCCAACTTCCTCATTCCCTTCCCTTCTGTTCCTGCCTCTCTCCCCATCCCCAGGCAACCACTGATTTGTTTTCTGTTCTGATTAGTATATTTTTCCTAGACTCTTACATAAATGGAATGATACAGTATTACACTTTTTTTTTTGGTCTGGCTTCTCTTCTCCCTCTTGGCGTTATTATTTGAGACCCGAGACCCATTCTTTTGTTTTTTTTTTTTGGCTGCACCGCTTGGCATGTGGGGTCTCAGTTCCCTGACTGGGGATCAAACCCATGGCCCCTGCTTTCAGAGCGTGGAGTCTTTTTTTTTTTTTGATTGCAAAGCAGTGTTCATTATTATCATTTTTAACATTTTTATCGGAGTATAATTGCTTTACAATGGTGTGTTAGTTTCTGCAACATAACAAAGGGAGTCAGTTATATGTACACATATATCCCCATATCCCCTCCCTCTTGCGTCTCTCTCCCACGCTCCCTATCCCACCCCTCTAGGTGGTCACAAAGCACCGAGCTGATCTTCCTGTGCTATGCTGGGGAGTGCAGAGTCTTAACCGCTGGACCGCCAGGGAGGTCCCAGTAGAGTATTCCTTTTTACTGCCGAGTGGTACTCCGTTGTATGCGTACACCACAATATGTATATCCGTTCATCTGTTGGTGGATATTTGGGTTGTTTCCAGCTCTGGGTGATGATGAGCTAACCTGCTGTAAACAGTTGTATACAGGGTTTTGCGTGAACATACACCTCCCTTTCTCCTGGGTAAATGCCTCGACGTGGGATTGCTAGGTCACATGCTGCATGCACAGTTAACTCTTTAACAAACTGCCAGACCGTTTTCCAGAGTGTTTGTGTCATTTCGTATTTCTGAAAGCAGTGTAGAGATTTCCCATTTCTTCACATTTACACGTCTTGGGATCTTTCTTTTTTTATAACACGCTTACTGAGCATTTACATAACGAGCTCTGTTTTATAGGTCGTGTATGAGAGGTGTGAAAAGCTGCGGCCCACCCTGTTCCGGCTGGCAAGCGACACCACCGACGATGACGAGGCGCTCGGTATGATGTTTTTTTTCTTTAATTAAAAAATATGTATATATTTATTTTTGGCTGTGTTGGGTCTTTGTTGTTGTGTGCGGGCTTTCTCCGGTTGGGGCGAGTAGGGACTACTCTTCGTTGTGTTGCTCAGGCTTCTCATTGCGGTGTCTTCTCTTGTAGTGGAGCACAGGCTCTAGGCGTGCGGGCTTCCGTAGTTGTGGCTCGCGGGCTCTAGAGCGCAGGCTCAATAGTTGTGGCACACGGGTTTAGTTGCTGCGCAGCATGTGGGATCTTCCCGGACCAGGGATTGAACCTGTGTCCCCTGCATTCGCAGGCAGATTCTTAACCACTGCACTACCAGGGAAGTCCCTTGGTGCAGTCTTATTCTTTAGGCATAGACAGCACCCAAGAGTGCAGGGCAGACGTGGGGCTTCCTGCCTTACTGCTGACGCAGAAACAAGACAGTAGCCCCTAGGTGTTATGGTGGTTGGGCTTGGGGAGGGTGTGGCCTGAGTTGATTCTTCTGATTTCCAGAGGAATCTACTATGTTTGAGCAAGAAATGAGCCGCAAGTCTGAAAGCATAGAAAAGGGTGGAAATTTGCCATGTAGATTGGGTGTGAAGGGGATAGAAGAAAGAGCGGCTACAATTGAAGGCTTGAAGAAAGGCTGAACATTCTCAGAGGTCTGAGAAACAGCTGCGAGGGGCTCCTTGGAAGGTTTCACACCCAAAGTGCCTTCAGGGGCTGGGTGGGGAGTCTAAGTGGAGAAACCAAGTGGAAGGCACAGGGGAGAACTGTAATCCTGTACACAGGTATTGAAATGTTTAAAACTATTTTATTTTATGGAAAATCTCAAAACACACAAAAGGGATTTATTCTATCCCCATGTACTCTTCACCTTTTGTTAATAATTACCAACTCATGGCCAGTCTTTTGATCTTGTTTTATCTGTACTGCTTTCTCCCTCCATCTTCCCCCCTACATCCCCAATTCTATTTTTTTTTTATTTTAATAAGATCTGGCACCTTATTAGATGTCTGTTCGATGACTGTCTATGCATTTACTTTTATTTATTTATTTATTTACTTTACTTACTTATTTTTATAGGATCTTAGTTCCCCGACCAGGGATCAAACCCGTGCCCCCTGCACTGGAAGCTCAGAGTCTTAACCTCTGGGCCACCGGGGGAAGTCCTCCCAATTCTATTTTTAAGCAAATTCCAAACATTTCAAAGTAACCAGTCAGTGTTCAGATTTTCCTGGGCATTTTTCCCTCTAATCATTCCTTGTTGACCCTCTTTCTTTTTTTAAAGTTTGTTGTAAATCAGTATCAAAAAGAAAAACCACGCTTTGTAATTGGTTGATATTTAAGTCCCTTTTAATGGGTAGCCCCCATTCTTTTTTACTTCATACATGAAAAACATGTCCTTTGACTTGCAGAGTTTCTCTTGGTCTCAATTTTCTGATGGCATCTCCCATGGTATTTAATGTTTCTCTGTTCCTGAGATTTCTGAAATTCCTGCTTTCTTATAAATTGGATCAGGAGGCTTGTTCAGATTCAGGTTCAAATGGCAGGGCGTGTGCTGGGGAGCAAGAATGCTTCACAGGTGATGTGAAGAGGCCCATGGTATCTGGTTTTCTGGGTTTTTTGTGATGTAATTATTGTCTAAACCCGTTATTTCCTCCGGTTGCAATGAAGTCAGAGATCACAAAATTTAAATTTTAATCACCTTGCACATGCCAAATAAAACACTTTGCCAGGTGAATTCAACCTCGTGTTAGTTCACAACTTCCATCCAGTTTAAAGATTGACAGGAAATGAATAGTTGGTCGCTCTTGCAGTGCCTTCCTAGTACCGTGGCCTGCAGTGTTATACATAGCCCCTGGCCCTGTTGCTGTTCTGTCTCTCTCCTAGGAAAGGCTTTCTTGCACCAGATCATGAGATACTCTTGACATTTCTGAAATCCACTGCATATTTTATACTTACAGGATGTTTCAATTTGGATGTCAGATTTTCATCAGGAATACTTGATCTGTACTTAGATTTTATAAAATTTACAGGTGAAAAAGTAGATTCGTGTACCAACTTGTTTCCTACACGCTTCCCAATAACTGAATAAAGTACCCAAAATTTTTTTTAATATTTGCATCCACATTGACAAAGTAGCTTTAAGTTTTGAATTAAAATTAAAGTTTTAGTTCCTCACTTGAAAGACCCATATTTCAAGTGTTGGCCATCATATTGGACGGTACAGACAAAGAAAGTGAAAAAATTTGGTTCCTCCTACATCCTGCGAAGAAAGTGTTGAGGTTCAGGGATTGAGTGACTGGGTGTGCCAGGGGACTGATCTCATGATCTGGGGGCAGGAGGCATGGATATACTGAACCTGGTAGAGCCGTGTGACAGCTGCTTTGTGGAGTGGCTTAAAAAAGACTGAGATTGTTGGTAGTTAACCAGGGGATTCTGATTTTTCTCTCATTCTTCAGCGGAGGTTCTCCAGGCAAATGACCTCCTCACCCAGGGAGTTCTGCTGTACAAACAGGTGATGGAGGGCCGTGTCACCTTTGGGAGCACAGTGGTCAGCTCTTTGGGAGACATACCTGTCTCCAGAGGTATGTGCAGAGAGCCTCTCCCACCCTCTGCCGTGGGGCAGCCTGCAAACACCGGGAAAGAAATGGATCCCTGCACGCTCTGGGTTATGGTATAGAAATGAGAGAGCATGTCCTCTTTTCCCTTTCCTTTGAGAACTGGTTTTATCTAGCCAGCCTCTGCCCCACGTGCCATCACGGGTTGACTGCTAGGCTGGAACTAGCTTTGGCTGTAAACAGAAGCGGTGGCTATACCGTGCCCGGGTTTGGATTGCACCTCTCATGAGTGCTTACTTATGGGAGCTCACACCAAAAAAAATATGACCTTCTTCAGGTGTTTCCTAGTGCCAGGCTAGCTAAATCGGAATCATCTGGAGTACTGGTTAAAATGCAGATTCTTGGACCTTCTGAATCAAGACTACTTAGAGCTGGGACCCGCATTTTTATCAAGCGCTCGAGATGATTCTGATTCACTGTGGTCAGAACCTCAAAGGCCTCTGACCTGGAGCAGTCAGCTCTGCTACTGTCCAGGTTGAATGGACCGTTAGAGGATTCTGTGTTTACTGGGGTGGGAAGGCAGTTCCTCTGGTTACCTCGTATTTCAGATGCCACTCGAGGCTGTAAGTCAAGCCAGTCAGCTGAGGTGGAAGGTTCATCTGGGGTGTGCTTAAGGGTGGGGTGATGTGATGTCTTTTGATTGGGAGGAGGCCTGAGGGAAACGGGTAACCTTTAAGTGGAGACTTTGCTCTTATTCCGACTGACTTATTTTCCTAACTGTCTGTTTTCTAGTCTTTCAGAATCCAACAGGCCGCATGAAGAACTGCCCCCTGATTGACTTGGAGGTGGACAGTGGATCTGAGCAGGCTGGGACTGTGGCTCCATCTTTACTGCATCACGACCTGGCAGCCTTAGGTGAGGGTGCTGTTTAGGGGCAGCAGGCACAGAATGGTCCTGATTCCCAGGGAGAGAGTAAGCCCATTCCCCCTGGTGAGAGTGTGCCGGTTTTTAGAAGGAATTGGGTATACCGGGAAGTTCAGAGAGGTCCTCCCTGTACTCAGTTTCAGATTTGCCATGAATGAGTTGAATGACTTTGGGTAATTTGTTTTGTCTAGGCTTTCTAAATGTTCTAGAAAGGATGATGGTATCAGTCTCCAATTCATATCAGGTAGAGCTACGGATGTGCATCTCACTCTGTTCCTTCTTTACAGGGATCAGTGATGGCCCAGTTACCAAAAAGGTAAGGAAGCTCTTCCTAGGGACCGGAGAGGAGAGGGGAAGTCCCTCAAACCTACCTTCATGAGGGCAGCAGTGCCTGGGGGAGGGTGGAGGGCTACAGCATAGCCTGGTGGCACTGTGGACTCAGAGGTCCAAAGCCTCTTCCTCATCCTCACCTCTACTGTCTGGCTTGAACCCCTGGAGGGATTTTGCTCTCCTTCTTCCCTACCCTTTTCTGTTGTATCCAGGCTCCTGCTTATTAAAGGTCTGCTGAGGAGTCATGTCCTCTTGACCTTTCTCCACCTGCCCCAGGAAATGTAGTAAGCCTGGGCTTTGGGGTCAGGAGAGCTGTGCCCCAATGTCACCATGGCTCATAGTCACTCATGCCCTGGCCTTACTTTAGTCATTCCTGGTTTTGACAGGTTGCGAGTCAGAATTGCGGTCAGGAAAAGAGGAACCCTACCACCAGCACACTGCCAGGTGGTGGTGTCCAGAGCCCTTCTGCAGAAAGGAACTTGCTGGATCTCCTCTCCCCACAGCCGTCTCCGGGACCTCTGTGAGTCTTGTGGGCAAGGAGCGTAGAAGAGTGGCTCCTGTGTGCGGTGCTCGCTCACTGCGCGAGGCCAGGCAGCGGGGCCCAGGGCTGCTGCTCCCCCTGAAGGGCTGCTTCCTTTCTGTCGGAGTTCAGTGTGTTCTCCTTTTATTCCGCATCCTAAGTCAGGAAAGTACACGTTTGGCCAGGACCTCCAAAACGCAGTTTAAGGAGCAACAGCAGTGATGATGATGATGTTTTTTGTCTTTATAGGTTTTTTTTTTTTTTTTCCTGATTTCAGTGTAATTTGAAGCAAAGCTTGATTACTAGAGAAATAGATAATATAGAAAGTCCCAAATATCACTCTCTAAAGACAATGTTGAATGGTCCTTCTTTGCTTTTTTTCTACACATGTAGTAATGTGTTGCTGTGGCTTATTTTTACACAAATGAGATTATAATTTACAAACTGTACTCCACTGTGGTTTTTTATATCACACATCTTGGATGCGTTTTCATCAATTTATGTAAACTTGCCTCATTCTAACAGTTGAATAATAATTCATATACATATAATATATATATTTAATCATTTCCCTCTTGTGGATATTTACATAGCTTCCAGGTTGGAGGAACCTGGAGTGTTTCTATAGTACAGATTTATAAAAGTAGAGGTGCTCTTAGGTATGAGTATAAACATATTTTCATAGGTCCTGTCCCTTTGCCTCTGGCAAGGCTGGAACACTTTGCCTTCGCCCAAACAGCCTGAGAGCCTGTGTCCCTGGTGGAGACCACAGAGCTGGGTGGAAATGGAGATGTGCTGGGAGGTCATTCTTGTTAGTACCCGTAAGGGGTTTCTTCCTAGTTTACTGTTTATAACCACTTGACATGGGGTCAGTAATAATTCTAATTTTGGTGGGTTACTTACGTCTGGAGTTTGGTTTTCCATAAATGTTTTTGATTTGTATTCCAAATGGACAAAATCATGAAATATGAATGAAGTGGTCAGTGTAACTTGTGCTGTCATCTTCCTAGCTTACGTCACGCTGGTGATCATGTATGGGAAACCATCTGACTGAGCTACTTGTTGTCAGAGACTGCCTGACAACTACAACATTAATTACTTTATTGGGTCCTTATTGTATGCACACATTCCGCTCAGTGCTCTTCATATACTTTCTCATTTAATTCTTGTAACAGCCTATGAGATAGATACTAAACCGTTTCTATTTTACAGTAAGAAAACTGAGGCTAGATCTAAACTGGGTTAGATTACTCGTCTAAAGTCATACACCCGTAAAATATATATATACACACATATACACATGCATATATATATATTTATTTTTTTCCCCTTATTTTTCACAAAACCTAATCAGATTCCTGGAATTCTCTACAGTTTTTGCCAGTCTTGATATTATTTCTTTGCAGGAATTATATTCCGCAGAAAAGTATCCCCAGGGAAGTGACACCAGGTACTAAGTCCTCTCCAGGTTGGTCCTGGGAGGCTGGCCCATTGGCTTCGTCTCCGTCTTCCCAGAATACACCTCTGGCTCAAGTGTTTGTCCCTTTGGAGTCTGTTAAGCCCAGTAAGTACAGTTTCACCCTTTTTTTCCCTTTCTGTTATTATGCATTAAACTGGGGAAGATGAGTCGGGGAGAGATACTGCCTGGGGACAGAGGATAAGGCGGGTGGCCCATGTCTCTTAGCTAATACTTTTTTAAGTTTTCTCTGTCTTGGAGTTGACACTGAAGGATATTGGCAGGCGGAATTTAATTAGGGGCCTTGAATCCACTTATGGAGATGATCTTCATTTGGAATTCAAGAAGGGAATGTTCAGTGTGATCTGAAATAACTCAGAAGAGGTGGAATTAGAAAGAAAGGAAGAATTTGGCTGGTGATCCTCTTCCTCTCTAATGATCCTCATTAAAGCAGGAAAAGTAGCTATTAACCTCCCTTACAAAGAAAAGGAAACGGAAGGCCCAGCTAAGTAAGGTGAGACTGCCTGTGGTCAGCACACTGGTATGTGAGTGGGAAACAACTGGGGTCTTTAGATCTAGGGCCTGGGCCCCTTCCTTGGGCACAGGGCCTTCCTGTGGCTCAGTGTGGTGAGCTCAGATTACAGAGGGCCCTGGAACCAGGCAGAGGAAATAAAGTCAGCAGTGGGGGCCCTTTGCATACTTACTTTATTAATTTTTATTTAAACATAATAAATGTTCATTGTTAATTTCCTGGTTTTGATAATTGCACTGTAGTTATATATAATGTTAACATTTGAGAGAGCTGGGTGAAGGGTACATGGGAATTCTTTGTGTTTTTGTAACTTTTTGTAAATCTGAAATTATTAAAAAACAAAATTAAAAACAAAATTCAATATAGTTTTAGAAAAGATAGAATAGAGCAGAAAATTAAAATCATCTATACCGTTACCACCCAGAGATGAAAGTTCTATTAATGTCTTGATGTATTTTCCTGTTTTATCCATGTATGTATGTTTAGTAAATTGTCACCATAGTATATATACTGTTTTATATCCTGCTTTATTTAATATTTTAAGCTATAGCATTGTTTCATGCCCTTATTCTTCAAAACCTTGATTTTTTAAAAATGAATTCATTCTTATGCCACTAACATGTACTGTAACTCATTTATTCAGTTTCTTTCTGAAGGATAATTTGTTTCCAGTTGTTTACTGTTATAAACAGTGTTACAGTGAACACCCATTGCAAAAAATGGAGATCCATTTTTGAAACTTTCCTGATTATTTCATTAGGATATATGCTTAAAAGTGGAAATGCTGGGTGTAGACATTTAAAATTTTGATCTTCGTCACCAAGTTCCTTCCTGGAAGGGGGTTACCTTTTTCCCCATAACCTCACCTCCATACCTCATGAATATTTTCAGTCTTTTAAATCTCCGACAGTTTCATTGTCAAACTATATTTTTATAATGTGCGTTTTGATAAGTGATGTTTGGCATGAAATAAGGATCTTCATTAAAATTTCTTCCAGTTGGTTAGCAAGCTGCCTGCCATTTATTGAATCAGCCAGTGATTTTCAAATATATGCTCTTGACATGTTAAATTCTCGTATTTGGGTCTGTTCTGCATGCTGTTTTCAATTGCAATTTCGTACATATCTGAGTATTTGTTAATGCAAATAGCCCTACTCTCCCTTCTTTTTTAATGGTTAGTCTAACGTATCTTTTCCCAAAATTAACTTACGAATCATTTCTTAGCTAAAGTAGAACAATCCCTTTAGTATTTCCAAGACCTAATTAATTTGAAGAGATCTACTGTCTTTATAGTTTTGTAAAATTAAATATAAGAGATGTTATGTGTATGTAGTCATACAAGAGAAACCAGAAGGATATAGGCCCAGATGTTAGCAGTGCTTATTTCTGGGGAGTATTAAGGGTGTTTTTTATTTTCTCCTTTATGGTATCCTGTATTTTCTGTAGTGTTCATACATTATTTTAATCGTAATCATTTCTTGCTCAAAAAAATGCTTTTTTTTTTTTTTCTTAAACTGGTACTGGATGGTTGGATGGAGGGGAGAGATCAGTTTGGAATGTCACAGGAGTCCAACTAGAGGTAACGAGACTTGGATTATGGTGGTGCAGAGGGTTAATTTCAGGAGCTGTTCTGACTGGAGAAGCAACAGGATTTGGTGATAGGTGCACATCTCTTTCAAGCATGGCTGCTCTTTCAGGGGAGTCTGTAACAGTGCTAATCCTTTCGGTCGGGTCCTTCTCTACCAGGCAACCTGCCTCCTCTTATCGTGTATGACCGGAATGGATTCAGAATTCTGCTCCACTTTTCCCAGACTGGGGCCCCTGGCCACCCAGAGGTACAGGTGCTACTGTTGACCATGATGAGCACGGCCACCCAACCTGTCTGGGACATCATGTTTCAAGTAGCTGTGCCAAAGGTGAGTCAGCGGCTGGCCCGCTCCTTTGAATTTTTCAATAAAGGCTATCATTTTTGAGCACCAGGTCCTTTGCTGGGTTGTTATCTATTAGGTGGAAGGGCTAGAATCTTCACTCGAAGTAGGTTAAGATAAACTGGGAGTTTTGTTGGCTCATTTAACTGACAATTCCTGAACGTCTGACTTCAGATATGGCTGGATTCAGGTAAATTCTTAAACAGTTCCTTAAGAATCTGTCACTTTCCATCTCTTGACTTTGTTTTTCCTCTCTGGACCCTGTTCTCTCATAGACTCCCTCCACCAAGCAGGAAAATGGTTATCAGCAGCTCCAGAGTTACGTGGTCCTTATCGCTTTTTATCTCAGAAGGAAACTGCCCTGACATGAGGCATGCATATTGATTACCTAAGGAAGGGCTAGGGTTGGCCTTGTTGGTATTACTTGCATACCTTGGACCAGTAACTCGTGTTAAGGGGTATGAGGTATGCTGGCCAAGTTGCATGTTATGTTTTTTTTCTCGAGGGAAGTAGCTCCCCACAGATTAACAGCCATACCAGAATCACAAGAAATGGGCAAGGGGCCTGTCCTGAAAGGAAGGATTCAAAGCAGACAAAAATAAACTATGTGTTTTCTGATACTCATGGTAATTTTGTAGGGCATGTGCTATCATTACCTCTATCTTATAAATTAAATGATCAATCCAAGGTTCAGAAGGGTTAAATATTTCGCCCCAAATCACAGAGCTAGTAAGAGGCAGAGTTAGAATTCAACTCAAGATATGCTCTCACTCTTCATGCTGCCTCTCAGAAGCCAACCTTTGATCACACAACTTCAGATACATTCCATGTATGAGTGGAAGGGCTTTTGGATCCTTTCATCAATTGGTGGGGTGGAGGCCAAGCTCTCCTGTTCACCTGATCTCCCTCATTAAAGCTGCAGTTTGTTAGGAATGAGTTATATGTTGGATTCTTTTTGCCCCTAATAGTCAATGAGAGTGAAACTACAGCCAGCGTCCAGCTCCAAGCTTCCTGCTTTCAGTCCTTTGATGCCTCCAGCAGTGATCTCTCAGATGCTGCTGCTTGACAATCCACACAAAGTATGTTCTGGTGTCTGTGGTAGCAGGGAAACGGGGGCCCCTGAACTCTAGGGAGGCAGCTGGGCAGGTGGAGAGAGGTATATTGAGGTCTTGCTTTGGTTGGGATGGTGGTAGAATGTCCCTTGCCAGAGTCCGTTTTCTTTTGGGGCTTATTGAAAGATCTGTGACCAGATTGTCATAGCTGGGGACCAAGGGAGTGGTACACACTCTCCCTAATCCCATGGAATCCTCTGAAAGGGTGAGGCCAATCTGTCCTCTTAGCTGGTCTCCAGGACTGCAAAAGCGTGGGAGGATTCCCAGGATGTAAGCCTGGCTCCCTTTGTGTTTGTAGTCCCAGAGGGTCAAGGCCAGGGTATGCCTGTCATACAGTTGCTTGAAGCCCTCACTTGGGTGGAGTTAACATACATATACTGTTACTTGGTGACTATGGGGTGGGTAAAGGCTTTTACTCTGGGCCTGTCTCTGTGTTCACTCCCCACTAATATAACATCTTTTATCTTTGCTCAGGAGCCCATCCGGTTACGGTATAAGCTGACATTCAACCAGGGTGGACAGCCTTTCAGCGAAGTAGGAGAAGTGAAAGACTTTCCAGACCTGGCAGTCTTGGGTGCAGCCTAACTCCTCACTGGACAGACCCTGCCATTCAAGCTTAGGCCAGTGTTACTTTTGCTGTCTAGATAGGACTAATCACAGTGATGTAGTGCAGAGTGCCAAGAGTTCTATCCTGACATCAGGCTCTGGATGCCAACCTCTGACTTATTCTGCAGATATTGTGCGTGCGTGTGTGTGTGTGTGTGTGTGTGTGTGTGTGTGTGTGTGGCCCGGGGGGCTGAGGGGCAGGGATGTGGGCGGTGTGGGAAATGCTAAAGCATTTCTGATAACCATCTGCTACGATCATATCTGGTTTTGCATGTTGGTGGACACTGATGTCCCTGCCTCAAGTTGGAGGTTTTATAAGCCAAAGTTGTTGTTGTTGTTTTCCATGTATTATTATCTTTTCATTCATCCACTCTGTGCCTTGTCAGCCTTTGAAAGACTTGGTTGCTCCCAGGCTGCTGTTCTCAGGGACCTTTAAAGGGACCTGGTTGGTCTTGGGGCAGAGTGTCTTCTGGGACACTCTCTTCCAAGAAAGACCTTGTCTCCATTTCCATTAGCGAATGCTGCTTGCATGTGTTCAGGAAGATCTTCTAAATGGAATGCTTGTTGCACTGTGTTCTAGGCGAGGGGCTGCCACTAGACCAGAGGACCGCGCTTGGTGGGCCAATCATGTCCTTCACCACTGTGCCTTAGAATTGCCCATAGATGGACCCTTCAGGGCAGAGGGGAAAGCAGATCCCAGGCCTTATTCAGGCCTCATGTTCCATGGGTCGGGCAGCCTGTCTGGACCCTTCCTCAGGACCCTCATCTCCATCCTCATCCTCTTTCACCACAAGCATTTACCCAGAGCTCTTTTGATTGTGACACCATGCCAGTCGTTGTAAATCATAACTAACAGGTTCGCCCTGGCCTGTTGACTTCACAATCCAGGATGAAGAACTGTGATGCAAATGAGATACGAAGTGAGTTTAGCAATGAAAAGTGATGACTAAATACAGAAAGTCATTGAATAAATACCCGTGTAGCAAATACGCTTTGTGGAGTTTTGAGTAAATAGGAGATGCAAAGCCTGTTGCATTTAGAGATAATAGGCTTGAAGGGATCATTCATCTGTTGAAGTAAGGAAGACTTCCTGAGGGATGTGGAACCTTAAGAACTGCTTCAGTGAAGAGAAGCCCTGAGGATCTGAATGAAGCTGGAAGAGAGGTGGATTCTTGTTACAGTCATGGTGTGAAGGAAGAGTTCAGGCCTGCAGTCAGTTAGTACTTAGCACCTACAATGTGCTAGGCATTTGTGCATGTTTTACAAGTCTTGCTTGGCCTGATGGATGGGTGAAGAGAGCTGAGCCTGGCTGAGATGGCCTGATGAAGGATGCAAGATCCAAGCAGCTCACCTGTCTGGGTAGGATTCTGCCTCAGAAACTGCAAGGCTCTGTTTGGGGCTCTTTGTCACAAGATCTGGTACTCTACAGTCTGATCTTTTACCTGCTACATATAGTTGGAAATGTGCCAGCACTATGGTGGGGCTGAGAGCTGTAAAAAATCAAGGTATGTTACTTTGAAAGCAAATGTGAAAACTCATAAAACAGATAAATGATGGGGTGACTTCTTCATTCGGCATAACTCATAAGGTTCATTTTAATCTAAAATTTTGTGTTCAAATATTCTATACAGCTTTTATGGGCTCTAGCTATTTCATAAAGTCTCCTAGAGGTGCCCATCATAAAGACGATGCCTACCTAGGACTTCCATCAAAAATGGGTGAATGAGGGCTTCCCTGGTGGCGCAGTGGTTGAGAGTCTGCCTGCCGATGCAGGGGACACGGGTTCGTGCCCCGGTCTGGGAAGATCCCACATGCCGCGGAGCGGCTGGGCCCGTGAGCCATGGCTGCTGAGCCTGCGCGTCCAGAGCCTGTGCTCCGCAACGGGAGAGGCCACAACAGTGAGAGGCCCGCGTACCGCAAAAAAAGAAAAAAAAAAAAAGGGTGAATGAGACCTACACATGAAAAAACCTTTATCACATAGTTAAAAGGTAGACTCACTGCGTGTGAACGTTCTTCTGTCTTCTGGGAGACAGACTCCCAGTGGTGCTCTGCTTAGATAGAGTTGGACAAGGGTAAGGGGGTAGGGAGGTGGGTGTCCTGAAAGTGGCCCTGGTTTATGTTATCAGTGCCTTCTAATTATGAAGTTCAGCGACCACTTAAGAAGAACCAACCCGTATCTTTTATTCACTCAGCAAGTTGTTGTTGACTAGCTACTGTGAGCCGAGCACTGCTGTAGGCACTGCAGATACAGCAATGATAGAAGGTCCCTGCCCTCATGGGTCTTCTGATGGGGAGAGACAAATCCATAATGTGTCTGTTGGAGAGTTGGCACTGACCATCCAGTATTTTCCCCTATCCTGAACTCTTCCTTCTGGGATCCTGCTCATCCCTATTTCTTGACCTACCTCTGACTGTTCTTTTTCCTCTGTCCCTTAAATGTGTTCCCATAGCTTTTAGTCCTTAGGACTTTTCTAGGCATTCTGGGCAGTTAACTACTAGATGGGTGGTAGACCTGTATCTCAGGCTTCCACCTCCTTGCTGACATCAGGTCCATATTTTAAGCCGTCTAATGGATATCTATCTGGAGGTTCCACTGTTGCCTCCAAGTGCTTAGAATGGAACACAGCCACTTCTCTCATTCTGTCTCTGTTCTTTTATTTGAAAGCACCTATCCAAGCCTTCATAGGTCCTTGATTCTTGCTTCATCTCCATCCCCCTCAATACTTTTGTCTCGTCTAGTCTATTTCTAAATAGTATCACATCTTGTATTCACATTGTCACTGCCCTGGTTTTGCTTTTTTTTTTTTTTTTTTGGATGGTGCCGTAGCCTGCCTCTCAGTTCTCCTCTGAGCCATTATACTTGCCAGCATCAGAATTCTGTAACATACCTGGGCACTTGACCCCTGCTGAAAAACTGAATGGCTTCTTAATGCCCTAAAAGCCTTTGCAGCCAAATTCAAGTTGTTTACTCTGGCGTTCGGTGCCCTTCTGTAACTTTGTTTGCTCCTTACCCTTCTGGCGTCATCTGTCAAGAATAGAGGACACTTTGCCAAAGCCACAAGAAAGTCCCTTCATGTTTTGATAATACCACGTTTTCTCGTATCTCTTTGACTACACCTGTAATTGACTCCTTTTGTGTCTTCAGTGATTTAAGATTGGGCTAAAATGCTGCTCTATCTGTGAGCCACTCGTTGAGAGTAGATGAGCTGTGGATTTAGTAGCGTTGAAAAAAGGATAAATAATGACCAAAAATATGAATATTACCCGTTAAAAATAAAGTAGTGTAAATTGAGAGATCAGACACGAAAGGTTAAAAGCGAAGGTGATATTCTCATACAAATAGTGTTTAGTACAGCGTTCATAAATCACAAATTCTTAGAATATATCTAATATAGAAGGTGCTTACCCAGGCCCAAAATATAAAATTCTACAAACTAGTGTGTTTGTTTTAAACTAAGAAGAAAACAATAGAGTGCTAGCCATAGTTTGTTTCATATTTTTTTTAAGCAGTAACAGCCTGACCTCTTTCATCTGGAAAGAGACGGAGTCAAGTAGATAAGCAGGAAGTATCCTCAGAGAAGATAAGGCCAAGGTCCAGAGATCTCATCACACATTTAATGTAAGCTGAAATGGAAAAACTCCAGGCCTTTAGTTCCCTTGCCCAATGCATTCCCAGCTATACCATGTTCGTTCTGAGAAAGCTTGCATCTAAAAATGTGTACACATTCTGCTCCTTTGACTTTTATTCTTGAACACTTACTTTATCCCACAGCTAGAGGTACTACTATGATTTTAAAAGCTGAAAAACATTGCAGTGTTACAGGCTCCAGATACATAGGCTTTTAAAGTTTGAGGTCTTCTGAAGCCCCAACAGTTTGAAGTAATTAAATCAACCCTTACTTGTAATTCCATTCTTTAGCTTCACGTACTACCTCTAGCCATGTGACCTGAGACAAGTAATTTGTCCTCTTCCGCTTCCTTCCCTGTGAAGTGCATAATAGGACTGTTTTGAGAAGTGAGTTAATAAATGTGAAGGGACTCCAGTACTTCACAGGACTAAGCTAAGACTCATATTTCATTTACTGTTTGCTTGTCCACCTGGCTTCCAATACATGAACAGACTTGACTTACCCATAACTTTTTTGGCCGTGCCGTGAGGCTTGTGGGATTTTAGTTCCCCGACCAGGGATCGAACCGGACCCTCGCCCCCTGCAGTGGAAGCGCGGAGTCTTCACCACTGGACCGCCAGGGAAGTCCCTATGACTATTTGAAGTTTACCTCATGAAATCAAGCAAATATTTTAATTTTGGCAAGGTTCAAATTAATACTGAGATGCAGTAAATGTCAAGGATAGAAAGGTAACAAAACTTTGGAAACCTTACGCATAAGTCTAGTCAAAAGCAGAAATCCATAACAATATACTTAGAAACTAATCAACACTTCCTATAAAACATTCAGTTAAATTTTGTAAACAAGGCTATGTAATTCTAAAATTCATAACCCTGTCACCAAAATCTGAAGCAGATACCTTTTAGTCTATTCTTGTTTTTGAATGCATAGGTAAAATATTAACTTTAAAGCTAGTGGCAGGACTTCCCTGGCGGTCCAGTGGTGAAGACTCCATGCTTCCACTGCAGGGGGCACGGGTTCGATCCCTGGTTGGGGAACTAAGATCCTGCAAGCCACGTGGCGTGGCTAAAATAAATAAAGCTAGTGGCGTATTGAAAGAATACACTGTGTAAAGCCTTTGGGAATGCAGTCGGCCACATTAATAGCTCAAATGGACAATTTGATCATCTCAATAGATGTAGAAAAGGCATTTTCTCTCATTCGTTGTTTATTCCTAATAGAATCAAACAACCAGCATGATGTTTAATAAGGAAATGACAACAGTGGCTTAAACACAAAGGTTTATTTTCTTATTCAAAAGAAAGCCAGAAATAGTCCCAAACCATTTGTTGTGTCAACGGAAAAAAAATGCACAACTTAAAAGTTGAGAATTTTATTTGGCAGACCTACTGAGAATTGTAGCCAGCGATACAGCCACTCATAGCTCTGAGGGACTGTTCCAAAAAGGTAAGGGAAGTGCCAGGATATATAGGCGTTTTTGTTGGGGAAAAAACAACACTCTCCCCCATGTGTTTAAACATCAAAAAATTACTTTTAATCACAAAAACAGACATCTCAAGTCAATGATTTTAGTGCTTTTCTATGTATGGGAAAGATGCAAGAGCCCGGACTCTGAAATCATTCCTTTGATGCGCGTCTTAACTATCTAGGGCCAGTATCTTGTTTTTTTCCATTCTGATTCCCCTCAGAGTATACCACAGGGGCAGCTGCCATGGTTGATGGCTTTATGGCTGCAACATCCTTTGTTTACGGAAGGGGCAAGCGACATTCTTAGGCCCTAAGTCAGCACCCAAGGATGTGCTCCTCAACATTATGTTACAAGCTTTAACTGCTGACTGTTCTAGGCAACAGGAAGGGAGTGGGGGAGCCAGGAATAGAGGAAAACTGCTGACGTTCTTAAGGTTTCCTGGAAATTTTATGTGATATTTGCATTCACATCTTATTGGCTATTTAGTAGCATGGCCACTCCAAGGTGCAAGGAAGGCTAAGAAATTGTCATATTTGCATACAATGCCACACACTTGGCTAAGGAAGACGGGGAGATTGGATATTGTAACAATTTATCCATTTACCATAAGACACTATGGCCATCTGTTCTACTGTTTAAAACCAAACAACTCAGGTATTTGTATGTACGTATGACTGTTTATATTTGGGTCGTAGAATTACAGATTTGTTTTCTTCAGAATTTATCTGAATTTTCTAAAGTTTCTAAACTGAAAAAGCATTATTTTTAATTCTCAATGTTAGTTTTTCAAAACTAAAACAACAAAAGGTGGAAATTCTTCCCACCAACCGATTACCCTCCTAGGAGACAATATTACTAGTTCCTCATCTGTCCTTGGAGATATTCTAGGCATTTTTAAACAAATGAACTGTTCCACACTTTGCTTTTTTTTTTAATGTAATAATATAGATGACTTGGCGATAATGCCATTATCAGTATGAACTGAGTGATAAAAAAGAACAGCCCCTGCTTTCCTCTCTTCTGACCGCAGATGGTGTCAATCACTTATATGCTGAAAGTGCTTTGTATTAAACGGGCACATGAAGTTGCTGATAGTTTCCATGCATCTCCAGCCTCTCACTTCCACTGGCTCCATTCCTGTGGGCCCAAGCCTGCTTGAGTCTTCCCTGCAACCCTCCCCCTTCCTCCTGCCTTGTTTCTGGTAGCCCTGCATGGTAGAGTGAAACAAGCATGGGTTTTGGGGTCAGGTTAAGTTTCTAGTTTTCTTGCCACCTTGGGCAAGTCACTTAACTCGGCCTTGGTTTTTATATTCTTACATGTTAAAAATGTTAAAAATATACTTCATAGGTTTTGGTGAGGATTTAATGAGGTCACCAAGATACCAGACATGATAGGTACTCTTTAAATATAGGTGCTATTATTTCTCCTCAAATTGCCTCATCTGAGATTTCTCTTTTTTAATTTACTACCTTAACTTGTGGTGACTTCCATTTTGTCACTATGTTCATTTCAAAACCTCTCCTGCTCTCATGGAAACCAGTGAAATTTTGCTAAGGATACTAATAACCTAATATTTGCAGAGACAGCAAAAAGGGTTGCATTTGATAAAATCTGACCATCCTCTCTATATTTGTAAGATTAGGGTCAACTTCAGGAAATGGAAAAAGCTCAAGGTAACAGTGGCTTAAAAGATACTTATTTCACTGTATTAGCTTCCTGGCATTCCTGAGCAAAGCTGGGTGACTTAACAGAAATTTATCGTCTGGCAGTTCTGGAGGCTAGAAGTCTGAAATCAGGGCCATGCTCACTCTGAAACCTGCAGGAGAATCCTGGTGATCTGCGACAGTCTTTAGCGTTCCTTGGCTTTTAGCTGCATCACTCGTCTCCGCCTTCATTGTCATGTGGCGTTCTTCCTGTGTGTGTCACCCATGACCATCTTGTAAGGATACTGATCATATTGGATTAGGGGCTCACGCTACTTCCGTAAGATCTCAACTAGTTTCATCTGCAATGATGCTATTGCCAAATAAGGTCACATTCTGAGGGACTAGGGTTAGGATTTGTATCTTTTCTGGGGTGTCAGCGGGTGGAGACACAGTTAAACCCACAACACTCTCGAGAACCCCAGAGGTAGTGAAACTAGGACTGGTGTGCAGTCCATGGTCAGGCACCTAGATGCCGTCAATCTGTTGCCCTGCCGTGAGTGACTTAATTCCTAAAAACACTTCATGGTTCAAGATGACAGTTATAATTCTAGCCATCACGTTCACATTCCAGCCAGCAGGAAAGGAGAGTAGTGTATACGCCATTCTTTAAAGAACATCTCCTTGAAGTCCCACATAAAAGTTCTGCTCACGTTCCAGTGGCCAGTACTTAGTCACATGGACACACTTAACTTTTTTTTTTGGTTTTTTTTTACAGCTAATTTTTAACTTATTCATTTACTTATTTAATTTTAACTTTATATTGGAGTATATTTGGTTTACAATGTTGTGTTTCAGGTGTATAGCAAAGTGATTCAGTTATACATATACATATATCCATTCTTTTTCAGATTCTTTTTCCATATTGGTTATTACAGAATATTGAGTAGAGTTCCCTGTGCTATATAGTAGGTCCTTGTTGATTATTTTTTATACAGTAGTGTGTATGTGTTATTTTTTTTGGACACACTTAACTTTAAAGAATGCTGGGAGATGTCTTTGTCTTGAGAGGCTATGGACCCGCTGGGGAGAACAGAATAGAATCAGGAGATATCTAGCAGTGTCCGCCACACACTCCTGATGCTTTCCTGTCCCATGGCTTTCTGATACTCTTCTGATTCTTCCCCCAGTTCTTCCTCCCACCCTAAACTTCCAAATATAGGCATGCTGCTAAAGGCTTTTTCGTTAACCTTCATTGCTACTCTACTAAATCTCCCTGAAGTACAAATCTGACCCTCCTACTTCAACCTTTTGATCATTTCATTGGATTAAGTAAAACCAATTTCCCTAGCATTCAAGGTTCTCCATAGTATAGCCTCATCCAGTCTTGGCCTCATCTGAATCTCATTTTCCCTTCCTGGAAAATAAAAATAATATCCGCCTTGACTCCAAAGGCTGTGAGGATTAAAATGGAAGTGTAAGGGAAAGCAAGTTTAATCTGTAAAGGTCTGTAAACATGTAAGGAATCTAGTGCTCTGTTCCTTCACATGGATGGATGGGTCCTGTGCTGTAGCCAGTCTGGACTCTTCCCTGACCTATGAATCTGTCTAGTAGAAATGGAGAGGCTTCCACACATCTTATCTCAGGAGGAAGACACAGTCTCTTCTGGTAAACCTGGTTTATGCCAATGATACAGACATGCAGCTGCAACCTGATTCTGATCACTGGGCATTTTTCTGATATCCTGTTATTTTTCAGCTGTTTCTTTCTGTTGAGTGCTCTGCTTATGGGACAGACTCACCTGCTAGACAACAATATTATATACCTTTGGCAGGGGCTATTGAGGTATGTACCATATTATGATGTGCTGGCACACCTCCCTATACATGGGGTAGCAAGGAAATGTATTAACCAAATTTAAGAACCCAGAGGCAGTGAGTCTAGGGCTGGTATGACAGTCCCAGATCTTTCAGTATCCTCTCTTTCCACTTCCAACAGCCGTTCCTACCAACCTGTCCATAAGAGTTCCTCATGGGCAGGTGTGGTAAGAAGCAAAACTCTTCCACATGAAGCCCGTCTGGGTGACCTGGACAAACATTACGCCCATTTAGGGAAGGGTGACTCAGTTTTGGCAAGTCTCAAAAAGTGTGGGCTCAGAGGCAGAACTTTTGGCTATGGCCCAGTAAGGAAATTTGCAAGCCCTGTCTCCAAAAAGGCTAGCTATAAAGCTAGACAAATTTGACAAAAATAACCATTTCAGTGCTACAGAAATCAAAGTAGATAGCAATCTGAGAAGTGTTTATGCTTGAAAAGCCACTGAAGTTTGGGTAAACAACATTTGCAGTTTCTGTCATTCTTCCCTGGGGCTGCATCCAGCCTCTCCCTTGCACCAACTCTGTAGGATTGATATCTTCTTTGAAATGATGTTAGCAGAAGTGACGGTTGCTGTGGTGGGCAAGTGGGGAGGGCCAGCACTTCCACTAGTTTGATGTTATGGTCATCATTAGAAAAAGCATGTATCTTGATGAAGATGTGCACATGTACATCAGGGACCAGAGAGAGCCCAAGCTAACCACACAATCCCAGCTGACACTGAGGCTGCATTCACATGCTGAGGAAACAAAGGGGCACAGTGGAAAGGAAAAGCTGGGACCAACTTGAAAGTGACCTGATATTTTGAATGTGCTCCCTTACCCACACACAGATCCACTGACAGGACAGAAGCCCTACTAGCTCAAAAAATTTGGTACAACTGTAGTCTGATCATTAACTGCCTTTCAGCTATGTAGACACAGGAAGTCAGATTTTAAAATAAAAACAAAAAAAAATAGAGCCATCAGACGCTACACACCATAGGGGAGAAATTTCATGAGTTTATCTCAGGGAAGCTACTAAACAAGCAAACAAAAACAGGAACAATCTTTGGGGAGTCCAGAATCTAGAGTTGCTACAATATATTATCTAAAATACCTAGTTGTCAATAAAAAATTATGAGATGTGCAAAGAAACAGGAAGGAAAGATCCATACTGAGGGAAAAAGTGGTGAATAGAAACTCAGTCTTCAGACAATGGATTTAACAATCAGCATTCAAAGTAGCTAATATAAATATGTTCAAAGAACCAAAGCAAACCATGTTTAAGGAATTATAGGATGATTCTCAATAGCAAGGCAGTATAAAAAAGAAATGGAAATTCTGGAATTGAAAAGTACATAAATTGAGATGAGGAATTCACTAGAGCCTCTCAACAAAAGATTTGGGATGGCAGAAGAAAAAGTCAGTGAACCTGAAGATAGGTCAGTAGAAATTATCCAATCTGAAAAACAGAAAAAAGAAAAACAGAGCTGCAGAGATATGTGAGACACCATCAGGTGTCATACACATAATGGGAGTCCCAAAAGGACAACCGAGAGAAAGGGACAGGAAAGTTATTTGAAGAAATAATATCCAAAACCTTCCCAAACTTGCTGAAAAACAATCTGCACATCCATAAAACTCAACCTTCAAGTAGGATAAACCCAAAGAAACCCATACATAGACACATTAGAGCCAAACTTAAAAACCAAAGCCGAAGATATTGAAAGCTGTAAGAGAGAAATGACATACAATAGGTTCATAATAGATTAACAGCTGACTTACTTCTTATTGGAAATAATAGAGTTCAGAAGGCAGTGGGATGACATATTCAATGATCCGAATATGAAAAGAATTCTATTTCCAGCAGAACTGTTCTTCAAAAATGAAGGCATGGGCTTCCCTGGTGGCGCAGTGGTTAAGAAGCCGCTTGCCAATGCAGGGTACACGGGTTCGAGCCCCTGTTCGGGAAGCCCGTGCACCCCCAACTACTGAGCCTGTGCTCTTGAGCCCGTGAGCCACAACTACTGAAGCCCGCGCGCCTAGCGCCCACGCTCTGCAACAGGGGAAGCCACCGTGATGAGACGCCCACGCACCACAACGAAGAGTAGCCCCCGCTCGGGCAACTAGAGAAAGCCCGCGTAGCAGCAATGAAGACCCAAAGCGGCCAAAAATAAAATAAAATAAATGAATTTATTTAAAAAAAAAAAAAAAAAGAGCTCAGGCTCCAGTAGCAGGCTTGGCTGAGTTCAGCTCCCACAGCGCTACCTTCTAGCGCTGACATTGAACCACTTGCTTAACTGCCTCAGTTCTTCCTCTTTAAGTTGGGGGAGGATAACAGCACTCATAGGACTGTGAGTATTAAGTGCGCTCATACAAGTAAGGTCTCTAGCGTAAGCACATATTTAAGTGCCCAAAAGTCACTTAAGTTAGCAGAGCAAGAGGGACGCCCACACCCTCTGGCCGCCAGCCCGCCACGCTTCCCGGAAAGCAGGCAGTCACTATAGTAACGACCCCCTACTTCCGGAAGAAGTACGGCGTGTGGCGAGGGTCAATCCCAGCCGTATACATCAGCGAGCTGACTGAGAGGCAGTGGAGAGGCTAGTTGGCGGCGCCGTCAATCCCAGCCCGCCGCCTCACAGACCCGCGTGGGTGCTCTCGCAGGGCCGCTTGCTTCTGCAGCCTCGCGGACGCCCAAAGCCAGCCCTTCAGGCCTGGACGCTGGGGTGCGGCGGTGCAGCCATGGACTTCTCCAAGTTCCTTGCCGAAGACTTCGACGTGAAGGAGTGGATCAACGCGGCCTTCAGGGCTGGCCCCAAGGAGGTGGCGGCCGGGAAGGCGGACAGCCACGCGGCCACCCTGGTGATGAAGCTGCAGCTGTTCATCCAGGAGGTGAACCACGCCGTTGAGGGTAAGCGGCCGGGCAGGGCTCCCCGACAGGCCCGGGGCCCCCGGGGTTGCACGTAGTGGGCCGTAAACGTCGGCGCCTCCCACGGAGAGCGAGCGAGCCCTGCTCCGGTTCTCCCGCAGTGCTTACCGGGATATCCAGGAGGAGGTCTCAGCCCGCTACTCCTCTCTCTCTGCAACACTTGCGGACTTGGGATCTTGGTTTTCCACCTCTGGCGGTGCTGTCAAGTTTCCTTTTAAAACTTAAAAGAGTGAATTTTAAGAATATTAAATAATAGTCAGCTGATCCTTACATTTGGCAAAAAAACATATAGAAGGTGTATAGGAATGACAAATCTGGGAAACATTGTTTTAAAGGATTTAAAAAAAATTATTTTATTGAAGTATAGTTGATTTACAATGTTGTGTTAATTTCTACTGTACAGCAAAGTGATTCAGTTTTATATATATCTATATTTATATCTATATATACACATTCTTTTTCATATTCTTTTCCATTCTGGTTCATCACAGGATCTTGAATATGGTTCCCTGTGCTATACAGTAGGCCCTTGTTGTTTATCCATCCTGTATATAATAGTTTGCATCTGCTAATCCCAAACTCCCAATCCAACCCTCCCCACCGCCCCTGTTTTAGTGGATCTTTATGTCAGTGGGAAGATGGGCTGTCCTGACGGGAGACTTTTAAGTATCGAATTCACTAACCAGAATAGTGAATTATAAAAAATAACACACCAGAACCATTTCATTAACTCCTCGACCTGGTTTTCATTCACTGTATGTTTATTCAGTGCATACTGCAGCCAGTCTCTCTGCTCGGCTCTGTGGGAAAGAGGCTCAGACTGCCCACACTGGGAGCTTATGGTCCTGTAAATAGAACTTTGTTTTATAGATGTGTCCACTGTTTAAGAAAAGGTGGAGGTGGGGGGACGCTTTATGTCACTGCAGATTCTTTATTGTATTTTGCATCTTTTAGTAATTATTGAACATCTACTATGCACCTGCCAAGAAATGAGTGCTGGGGATGAAACGTTTACCTTTCTAGAGCTTGCTGCCCTGTGGGGAGCATACGTGAACTCTTTAATTACAGTGAAGGGTGGCTTTACTGAGAGTAGAACCGGAAGCTGAGAGCTGGATGAAGGAAGCAATTATCTCTTGTCTGGGAGAATCATAAAGGGCTTTTCCCTGTGTTAGGCCTTGAAGGAAGACCTCACAGGGCCAAGATGGGGAGGACACTAATAATAATATAATCGCAAATATCTGAGTCCTTGGTATACATCAGGCACTGTTTTAAGTACTTTATATGCATTAACTAAGTGGTTCTCAACAGGGGTGGTGGGACTTCCCTGGTCCGCCTGCCAATGCAAGGGACACGGGTTCAGTCCCTGGTCCGGGAAGATCCCACATGCCGCAGAGCAACTAAGCCCGTGCACCACAACTACTGAGCCTGCGCTCTGGAGCCCGTGAGCCACAATTACTGAGCCCGCGTGCCTAGAGCCCGTGCTCTGTAACAAGAGAAGCCACCGCCTTGAGAAACCCATGCACTGCAACGAAGAGTAGCCCCCGCTCGCCAAAACTAGAGAAGGCCCGCATGCAGCAACAAAGACCCAAAGCAGCCAAGAAAAACAAAAACAAAAAATCTACCTTCCAGTGCACAGGACGCAGGCTCGATCCCTGGTCGGGGAGCTAAGATCCCACATGCTGTGGGGCAACTAAGCCCGCACACTGCAATTACTGAGCTCGCGCGCCTCAATGAGAGAGCCTGTGTGCTGCAAACTACAGAGCCCACGCGCTCGGGAGCCCATGCACCACAACTAGAGAGAGAAAACCCACACGCCACAACTAGAGGGAAGCCCGCACCGCAACAAAATATCCCACACACCTCAACGAAGAAGACCCCAGTGCTGCAACTAAGACCTGATGCAGCCAAAAAAATTTTTTAAATAAGTAAATAAATAAATAATCCCTGCATGATCTGGCTCCTGCCAACGCCTCCAACCTAAGAATAGATCTTGTTCAACATTGTATCTCCAGACCCTGGAAAACAGTTTGTGCCCAATAAATATCCACTGACTGAATAAATGAACAAATCAATCCTCCTATTAGAGTTCCTCAGCAACTCCTGTTTGAGCCTCTGCAATAACTTCTCTTCACTGCAGACTTGGGACGTTGTTTCATCGTCCATAAAAATAAAGCTTTAAACCTCTGAAGGCTTCTCACTGCCCACGGGATGAAATCCAAACCTTCAGGATGGGCAAAGCACCTTTCACAGTTTGATCCTAATCTACTTTTCTACCTTACCTCCAGCAGAAGTTCCCCCCATGAAAGTGCAATCCTTCAATAATAATAACACTAATGACTAATATAAATTGATGTTATTGATGAAACTCTGTTTGAACTTCCCGCCTTTCTCTGGACTGGTTAGGCCTTTTTATACCCACATGCCTCTGCATGTTCCCTCTCCCTTTAATACCAGAGAGGCAGTAAAGTATAATGGATAACAGCCTGGGATCTGGAACCAGTTACCTGGATTCAAATCCAGGCTCCGCATTCATTAGCAGCATGATGCTGGGCAAGTTACTGGCCTCAGCCACAGTTTCTACAGCTATAAAGTGGGAATAATAACTATGCCTAACTCTAAGGATTACTGTCATTTTAAAATTAGATAATCATGCCAAGGGGAGGGGAAACTATTAACAGTTTGGCCAGGACACTTCTTCATTGCTCAGGACTCTCCCAAGCACTGCAGGACATTAAGCATTGTTGGGTCATTTCCATTTCCACTAAATGTCCTACCATAGCAGCAACTAAAAAATTCCTACCAACTTCCAAATATTGGGGGGGTGCAGAGGTGGCATTTACCACCCCTGTTTTCTTTGTTTTTTTAAAAAATTTTATAAATTTATTTATTTATTTTTGGCTGCATTGGGTCCTTGTTGCTGCGCGCAGGCTTTCTCTAGTTGTGGCGAGCAGGGGCTACTCTTCGTTGCAGTGCGTGGGCTTCTCATTGCGGTGGCTTCTCTTGTTGTGGAGCACGGGCTCTAGGCGCGGAGCATGGGCTCTAGGCGCACAGGCTTCAGTAGTTGTGGCACACGGGCTCGGTAGTTGTGGCTTGCAGGCTCTAGAGCGCAGGCTCAGTAGCTGTGGCGCACGGGCTTAGTTGCTCCGCGGCATGTGGGATCTTCCCGGACCAGGGCTCGAACCCATGTCCCCGGCATTGGCAGGTGGATTCTTAAACACTGTGCCACCAGGGAAGTCCCTCTTTGGTTTGTTTGTTTGGTTTTTCTTTTTGGCCGCACTGCACAGCATGCAGGATCTTAGTTCCCCGACCAGGGATCAAACCTGCGCCCCCTGCAGTGGAAGCACAGATTCTTTTTAAAAAATTTTTTTTTAATTCTTTTTTTTTTTTTTTTTGGAATGCGGGGATTTTTTTTCAATTTTTTTTTTTAGTTCTTTTATTTATTTTTAATTAATTAATTTTATTTTTTTTGGCTATGTTCGGTCTTCGTTGCTGTGTGCGGGCTTTCTCTAGTTGTGGCATGTGGGGGCTACTCTTCGTTGTGGTGCGCGGGCTTCTCATTATGGTGGCTTCTCTTGTTGCAGAGCACAGGCTCTATGCGCATGAGCTTCAGTAGTTGTGGCACACAGCCTCAGTAGTTGTGGCTTGCAGGCTCAGTAGATGAGGTGCACAGGCTTAGTTGCTCCGCGGCATGTGGGATCTTCCCGGACCAGGGCTCGAACCCGTGTTCCCTGCATCGGTAGGCAGATTCTTAACCACTGCGCCACCAGGGAAGTCCCCATGCAGGGATTTTAATGTCACATTAAAGAGTTTTGATTTGGTTTAAAATTAGTGTAATGGGAAGGTACTGGAGGATTTTTAAGCAGGGGAATGAGATGGTTTGATTTATGTCCCCATTCAGGAGACTATGGCTGTAGTCCAGAAGAGAGGTGACAGTGGCTTCGTCTGAGGTTATAGCATTAGAGATGGTGAGAAATGGGTAGCTTTAAGGTATTTTTTAGGAGGAAGAAAGGGGAGAACTTGCTGATGGATTGGAATGAGGGATGAAAGGGGAAGAAAATCAAGAATGATGGTAGATTCTTGAACTGAGCAACTGGATGGAGGTGCCAAGTGTTCAGCAATGTTGAGAGAATTTGTAGTAAACATTCATAACCCACTACCTAGATTCTGCAATGAGCAGTGTGCTGTTCTCGCTTTATCACAATTCTGTCCATCCCTCTCTCCATCCATTCGTCCATCTTATTTTTGATTTTGAAATAAATCAGTATTTCATAGTAAGTTAGACATCAGTACACTTCACCCCTAGACATTTCAGTTGGAACCCTAAAAATTATAGAGTTCAATACTTGTTTACGTCTCTTTTTTTTACTAGATAAAATTTACATAAGGTGAAATGGAGGGACCTTACCTGATAAGTTTGGGTTTTGACAGATGTATACGCTAGTGTAGCTCAAGCCCCATCAAGATGTAGAATGTTACCATCGCTTCGGGAGGAGCCCCAGTCCCCTTTCACAGGGAGATTTGGCCCTGACCCTCCCAGAGGCAACCACTGGAGGTGAGACTTTGTTTGTTTTGATTTTTTTTGGCCACACTGCAAGGCTTGTGGTGTCTTAGTTCCCCAACTGGGGATCGAACCCAAGCCCTCTGCAGTGGAAGTGCGGAGTTCTAACCACTGGACCGCCAGGGAATTCCCAGGAGGTGATAGTTTTAAAATGGATACTAGAAAGAATTAAATTTGTGTGTGGGCATGCTGTGGAGAGGGAAGAAGAGGTTCAGCCAGACATGAAGAGTGACTCTGAGGTTCCGCAGGCAGGGGGCCAGGCTGGGACCATGACAGTGCTGTAAAAATCAGCGCTGTAGAAATCACTGTTCCCTGGTGGCACAGTGGTTAAGAATTCGCCTGCCAATGCAGGGGACAGGGGTTCAAGCCCTGGTCCGGGAAGATCCCACGTGCCGCGGAGCAACTAAGCCCGTGCGCCACAACTACTGAAACCCGTGCACCTAGAGCCTGTGCTCCACAGCAAGAGAAGCCACTGCGATGAGAAACCTGCGCACTGCAACGAAGAGTAGCCCCAGCTCGCCGCAACTAGAGAAAGCCCGCGTGCAGCAACAAAGACCCAACTCAGCCAAAAATAAAATTAAATTTAAAAAAAAATCAGTGAAGTCTCTGTGCCTCGAAGAACTCTTTGTTCTGCCTTTGTTTTCTTAAAACTTTACTTAAGGTCAGTGCTGGAGACAGATTGTTATTTTATGGCAGAGCTGGATGAACAGGTTCCTGAAGCACGTCTTCAAGATGTTAAGGTTCCGTTCAATGCACTGGTGGAGCAGAAGGCTCTGGACTTCTTTGGTTGATTCCCCAGCGAATTGCTATTTAAAGGGCTAAAGGGTTATGCTGTTAACCCTCCTGTTTCCAGATAACACATCATGGTCTGCAAGAATTTTCAGATTTTATTCTACACTTGGGATACCTGTTAAAAAAATGCAGGTTCCTTGATCTTGATCTTCTACCAGCATTCCTAAATAAGAATCTCTGGCAGGTGGCCTGGGGACCTGCATTTTAACTGCATTCCAGCTGATGCTGTTGGTCTGTGGACTACATTTTGAAAAGACTGTGGAAAGCAGACATTGGGTCCAGACACACGTTGGTTTCAGTTCTGAAATCTTGGGCAAGTTACTTAACCTCTTCTGAGACTCAGTTTTCTCATCTGTAAGAGGTGGCTGCTGATGATTGCCATGGATATTGGGTGATATAATGTATATAAAGCACCTGGTGCAGAGCTGGCATTTGCCACTGTCACATTCCTCCATTCTCCTTCCTTGAAAAGGGAGTTGCTTGGGAGCTCCCTGGCGGTCCAGAGGTTAGGACTCGGCGCTCTCACTGCCAGGGTCCAGGCTCAATCCCTGGTTGGGGACCTAAGATCCCACAAGCCACGTGGTGTGGCCAAAAAAAAAAAACCCAAAAAACCAAGGAGTTTTAGTAAGAAGACAACTGATGTTGGGTCAGGTCGACAGTTTATTCACAGGGCCCTCACCATCATTCTGGAGAAGACAGGGACCCGGCATAGGCCAGCTCTGCACCTCTCCCACACCACAACTTTCCACAGGCTCAGAAAACTGCGTGGTTGGTAGTGCCTTAGGGAAGATTTGCTTCCTGCCATCTGATTTATTCATATTGTTCACTGGTGAGTGATCTGATGTTCACCTTTGGTTCTTGGGTTCTTGCTGCAGAAACAAGTCACCAGGCCCTTCAGAACATGCCCAAAGTGCTCCGTGATGTAGAAGCCCTTAAACAGGAGGCATCTTTTCTGAAAGAACAAATGATTCTTGTCAAGGAGGACATTAAAAAATTTGAACAGGACACATCTCAGTCGATGCAGGTATTTTGGCTCCTGTCCTAAGTGTTGACTCTTGTTTTTGGAAGATGTTCACTTTCCTAGTGGGAGGTCAACCTTAACTCAAAATTCTGCCAAGCACTCAGACTACTCTTTTGTTTGGTTCTTTCAGCTTATCCATCTCTCTTTAGCGCCGCTGAACAATTTAGCCATGGAATCGGTGTTGTACGGGGTACAGAGGCTCCCTAAAGACAGGAGCATGCCACGATACTTATGTTTCGAGTCGCTGATGGAAGGTAGAGGAAATGGAACTGCCACTTCTTTAGTGTTCGACCCCTCATTTCTCTTCTAGGTATTGGTAGAAATCGACCAGGTGAAGTCCCGAATGCAGCTTGCCGCAGAATCTCTTCAAGAAGCCGACAAATGGAGCACACTGAGTGCTGATATCGAGGAGACATTTAAGACTCAAGTAGGTTTCTTGTTTAGGGGATGTTGTGACATCTCTTTAGGCAAGAACTTGAGGTTTGGAGAAACAAATGAGCTAGCTACGCCACTCACAATCAGAAGGGCTAGTAAATAGCCAGGTGTGGGAATATTCAGGCATAGGTTGGGGGCGATCTGAGACTGCTCTGAGTTTTTCCGCCTCCTTTAGTTTGTACCACCTGCTTGACTGAAGCGTTTTAGTCACAAAAGTGAGTTCAGGAAAAGCTTAAAAAGGCAGAGAAAATGGAGTAAATGGGAGTGTGGAACTTGGGCAGGGGTGCCCTACACACCGTGGAACCTCAGCAAGTTACTTTACCCTCCTTGGATAGCAAAGTGTGGAAAATAGTGATATTTTGGATACCTGGTTATAAGGATGAAGTAAGATGATATCTTATAAAAAACTTTTTTTTTCAATTGTAAAACAAAATGAATTATTTATCATCTCTTTTGCTATTTAAAAAAAAAAACTTGTAAAAGTTTTTTAAAAGTTCTAAATGCACATGGGAAAAATTGAGTAAACAGGAATAAACAGTGAAAAATAAGTCTTTCTCATAGTTCTGACCCTCCCAATTACCTGATTTCCCTTCTAAATACAAACCCTGTTGTCAGCTCTGTGCCTGTTCTTCCAGATAAACGCACACACATATATGTTCCTTTTCCCCCACTAATGGTAGTGCATTGTGAATACTGCTTCACACGTTTTTTTTTCAGTTAACAATCTATTATTCTGTCAGTTATTGTTACCTTTTTTAAAAAAATTTTATTTATTATTTTTGGCTGCGTTGGTTCTTTATTGCTGTGCTTGGGCTTTCTCTAGTTGTGGCGAGCGGGGGCTACTCTTCGTTGTGGTGTGTGGGCTTCTCATTGTGGTGGCTTCTCTTGTTGGGGAACATGGGCTCTAGGCACGTGGGCTTCAATAGTTGTGGTGCTCGGGCTCAGTAGTTGTGGCTCGCGGACTCTAGAGCGCAGGCTCAGTAGTTGTGGCGCACGGGCTTAGTTGCTCTGCGGCTTGCGGGATCTTCCTGGATCAGGGCTTGAACCCGTGCCCCCTGCATTGGCAGGCAGATTCTTAACCACTGAGCCACCAGGGAAGCCTGTCCATTCTTAATTGAAGTAGCCGGAATGTTTTAACATAAATATCCTCTATTCTGGTCTTTTTATAGGACATAGCTGTAATTTCTGCCAAGCTCACAGGTATGCAGAATAGCCTAATGATGCTTGTTGATACACCAGACTACTCAGAAAAATGTGTGCACTTGGAGGCGTTGAAGAACAGGCTGGAGGCCTTGGCCAGCCCCCAGATTGTAGCAGCATTCACATCTCAGTCTGTAGGTGAGTGCTGGCCATTTATCATCTCTCTGTACACCTCTTCACGAAGGTAAGGCTTTCCGAATCTTCAATCTTTAGAATGTCTTAATGGTGACTAAATTATGTAGATTGGGGCTTCCCTGGTGGTGCAGTGGTTGAGAGTCCGCCTGCCGATGCAGGGGACACGGGTTCGTGCCCCGGTCTGGGAAGATCCCACATGCCACGGAGCGGCTGGGCCCGTGAGCCACGGCCGCTAAGCCTGCATGTCGGGAGTCTGTGCTCCGCAACGGGATAGGCCACAACAGCAAGAGACCCGCATACCGCAAAAATAAATAAATAAATTATGTAGATTGGAAGTCAGTCTGTAGCTTTATGGTGGTTGCCTTTTCTTCAACATTTTATATGAACTTTTTCAAAATACAGAGAAGTTGAAATAACCATCAGTGAACACACCATCTAGATCCTAGTGTTAGCATTTGCCACATTTGCTTTATCACATATCTACCCACCTATTCACCTCTCTATCCATCCACCTTATTTTTTTTAATGCATTTCAAAGTAAGTTGCAGACATCAGTATACTTCACTCCTAAACACTTTAGCATTCATATCAATAACTAGAGTTCAGTGTTGGTTTATGATTCTTTTTTTGAGGTAAAGTTTACATTTAGAAAAATGTACAAATCTTAAGTGTACCATTTGATGAGTTTAGACGCTGATCAAGTCCATTATGATGCTGTGTTATTTTCCAGTGATTTTTTTCAACCAATAAGTTTATCTAACTCCCTTTCCATTTCATCCACAAAACTATTGGTTAAACAAGAAGCAGCAGCAGTAAAGCTGTTTTCTTACCTTCACAGCTATTTACATTGGCAGAATATAGTCTGTATCCACTGCCCTGCTTCCTGCACTCTTGTTCATATATCACGCAAGCCCCTCTACTCTGGGGTTAATGTTCTCCTGAACCTGTTCTGTTGAAGGTCTCCAACAGCTGTATCATCACCAAACCCCAAGGCCTAATATCACTTTATTACTTTTCTGTTTATTTTTTTTTTTTAATTTTTATTTTATTTATTTATTTTGGGCTGTTTTGGGTCTTCGTTGCTGCACATGGGCTTTCTCTAGTGGTGGTGAGCGGGACCCGCTCTTCGTTGTGGTGCACGGGCTTCTCATTGCAGTGGCTTCTCTTGTTGCGGAGCACGGGCTCTAGGTGCACGAGCTTCAGTAGTTGTGGCATGCGGACTTCAGTAGTTGTGGCTCGTGGTCTCATAGAGCGCAGGCTCAGTAGTTGTGGCGCACGGGCTTAGTTGCTCTGCAGCATGTGGGATCTTCCCAGACCAGGGATCGAACCTGTGTCCCCTGCATTGGCAGGTGGATTCTTCTCCACTGCACCACCAGGGAAGCCCTGCTTTTCTGTTTCTCATTGTCAACAACAGTTAACAATGTTTTTTACTCCCCTCTGTCCTGAGAATGCTTTCTTCCCTTGGCTTCTGAGAGGGAGCATCAGTTTTGTTTATATAATGGTACATTTCCAGTGGTGAAATTAAATCATAAGAAGTTCTGATATCTTTGTTTTTCTAGTTTGTTTAAAATTTATTTTTTTATTGAGGTAACATCGGTTTATAACATTATGTAAGCTTCACGTGTACAGCATTATATTTCTACTTCTGTATACGCTACAGCATGCTCACCACCAAAAATTTAGTTTCCGTCCATCACCATACAGTTGATCCCTTTACCAATTTCGCCCTCCTGGTGCCCCATCCCCTCTGGTAACCGCTGCTCTCTTCTCTGTATCTAAGTATTTGTTTTTATTTGGTTTGGTTTTTTCATTTATTTTGTTTGTTTTTTATATTCCACATTTGAGTGAAATCATACGTTATTTGTCTTTGTCCATCTGACTTATTTCACTAAGCATAATGCTCTCAAGATCTATGCTTGTTGCAAATGGTAAGATTTTATCTTTTTAATTTATGGCTGAGTAGTATTCCACTATATATATCGCATCTCCTTTATCCAGTCACTTGTTGATGGGCACTTAAGTTGGTTACATATCTTGGCTATTGTAAATAATGCAGCAGTGAGAAGTGCTTATATCTTAAGAGTTCTGATTGGTGTTTTATTTTGTCTTAGGATGGGTGAGCCTAGGCTTTAATAATTAAGAAAAGTCTATAGCTAGATAATTATATATGAATATGCAGACATGTGCACATGTAAATTCTTATCATACGTAAAAACGTTATAAAATTTCAGTATGCTGAGTTTGACCATGTAATTTATTATTAAACTAGGAGACTTTTGAGAGGAAAAGGGAGTGCTTTCAATAATGCAGCTGGGGCAACAGGTATAAACCAAGACTGTCCTGGGCCAGCTGGGACATATAGTCACCCCTGTACCCATACAGTATAGAACCCTTTTAGAATGACCCTCTGGATAGTTGAGTTTTCAGTGTGGGTGAGAGCAGCTTAACCTCCTCATTCTGAGCAGTAACACTATCTTCCCTCCAACGATGGTTTCTTTCCACTCCAGTTCTCTCAATAGTCAAGGTCTGCAAAGGTTTGGCCTCCCTTGCCCTGGTGGTGAAGTCACACCAAAGTGGGGCCCTCTTGGAACTCAGCCCTGGAGAGTTGTGTATGTCTGTTCCCAGGAGCGAGTCATCTCTTTTATAATCCCTGTGCTGTTCAGTAACTCCAAAGACAGAAACAAGTCTCGGTCAGTACTTGATACTATCCCGTTAGGTAATTTTAAAAAGGTAAATATTGTCAAATTTTATTAAATGGCCTTTTAGCATCTTTCAAGATCGAATGTGTTGTTTTTATTTCCTTTGACCTACCAATATGGCAAATCATATTAATAGCATTCCTAATTTTACATCATTCTTACAATTCAAGAACAAGCCCTACTTGTTCACCGTGTGTGTGTGTGTGTGTGTGTGTGTGTGTGTGTGTGTGTATACTACTAGATATTTGCTGATATTTTATTTATTTATTTTTTGGCCATGCTGCGAGGCTTTGTGGGATCTTAGTTCCCTGACCAGGGATCGCACCTGGGCCCAAAGAAGTGAAAGCACAGTCCATAACCACTGGACCACCAGGGAATTCCCCTGGAATTTTACTTAAAATTTTTAAATTGAGGTCCTGTAAGTGAATATCTCTGTTAGGTTTTAGTATCATGATTGTGTTGGCTTCACAAAAACAACTGGGACCGTTTCATTCTTTCTTCCTATTAGGATTTAAATAGCATTTTTATCAAATATTGCCATGGCCCCATTGAAGACTTTCTGTCTGCAGTTCAGCTTGGGTATAAGTATGAGGACCACTGCCTTCTTTTTTGTTTGTATTTGCTTTACTGTGTCTTTGCCTATTTTGTCTTAACTCTCAAACTTCCTGAGATGTTTTATTTTAGACTTGTCTGTTGGAGATGGCACATAGTTGAATTGTATTTTTTGATTTAATCCTGGTATTTCTTTTTTAATCAGTGACTTTATCCCATTTAGGTTTTTCTTTTTAACAGAAATTTCCAGTCTTACATGTTTCTATTTTTATATTTTCTTCTTTATGTTTCTTTTGATCTCTGTATTTTGCTGTTTTCTTTGTGTTTTTTTCTCATGGATAACTTGAAAGATACATAACTTGTTTTTAGTTTTACTAGTGATTTATGACTTCAAATAATAAACTAATTTTTTTTTCTCAGTTTATCAACATTGTGAATGAAACAATATATGATTCCCTCAGTTAGTGCATTTACACTCCCCTCCGTTTCTCCCACCCTTCACCCTCCCCCTGCCCTGTTCTAGAATATTGCATAGTCTAGAATTTTTCTTCATGGTATACCATCAAGTTAATAATTTTTTTATCATGTAGTTTTCTCTCTGAAATGTAAACATTATAAAATTTTTGTGTTTTATAATATTTTATTTTTATATAACTGTTTTATAACCAGAAATTGCCATGGTTGTCTATGCTTAATATCATGTTTTTAAGTGGATTCAGTCTCATTTCCAGATTTTCATCCCACATTTTCCCCACTTGTTAATTCTTTTTTCTTTTCTTTTTTTTTTGGCCACACCGCGTGGCCTGCGGGATCCTAGTTCCCTGACCAGGAGTGGAACCCAGGCCCTCGGCAGTGAAAGCGTGGAGTCCTAACCACTGGACCACCAGGGAATTCCCTGTTAATTCTTTATTTTGAGGCTTCTCTTCATTAGAAGGATTCTGTTTTTAAGTAGACTTTTTTTTCCCTCAGGAAGGGCATGGGGATCATATGTATATCCTTGGTATTTAAGTAAAGAATGTGTTTTTATTGCTTTTCCATGTAGAAAAGAATGACTGCTTTTGGAATTCTTGGTTCATACTATTTTTCCTTCAGAAATCTAGAGACGTTGCTTCTTGTCTTCTGCCAACTATATTCTGATGTTCAGTATGAGACTGGCCTGCCTAGTTTTTTCTTTGTACGTAGTATGTTCCTTGAATAGTTAAAATAGGGTGGGCAAACATTGTCTGTAAAGGGCCAGATAATAAAGTTTTGGGCTTTGTGGGGCATATGGTCTGTAGCACAAATACTTAATTCTGCAGTTGTGGCACGAAAACTCATATGTAAATGAATGAGCTTCACTGTGTTCCAATAACATTTTATTTACAAAAACAGTTGGTAACTTGGCTCATAGTTTGCTGACTTCTGGCTTATGAGATTCTTTTACCCTGTAGTTTAGTTACTTTACTAGGTTATTTTTAAGTTTTGAAAATTTTTAATGTTTTCTGGAACATAGTATCTTATTTGCTGATTCATATTTTTCTTCATTTCTAGAAAATTTCTTTCTTAAAAGCCTTTTTCTTCTCTTTCATTTATTTTCTTTTTCATTTTTGAGAACATCAACTATCTGTTCATTAGCTCTTCCTTTCCCCCCTCAACATATAATATGTTCACGCTGGTCTATTTTGGCTCTTTGCCAACAATCTCCTCTCCTCCATAGTCTGTTATTTTTCAAAAGTCTGTCTTCCATTTGATCAATAGCATTTTCTAAAGTATGTGTTCTGCTCTTTGTTCTTCTAATTAATTTTTAATTCATCATATCATTATTTATTTCCTCATTTTTTTTCTTAGCTCTGCCAGCCTCCCTTTATATCTCATTGTGATACCTTAGATCCTATTGAAGAAAGCGTATACCTTGTGTAATTTCCTTGAGAATGTGAAGCAGTTGTAGTGCAAAATTTTCTCCTCTTCCCTAAGGTAAAACTTTTGAAGTGCTCTCTCTTTTAAGAAAAGTTTTTTTTAAATTTCAGATTTGTTATTTATTATTTATTTTTAATTAGTTAATTAAATTTATTTTTTGGGCTGTGTCTGGTCTTTTTTAAAATTTTTTATTTATTTATTTATTTTATGTATCTATTTTGGCTGCGTTGAGTCTTTGTTGCTGTGCTTGGGCTTTCTCTAGTTGCGGTGAGTTCGTTGGGGTGTGCAGGCTTCTCATTGCAGTGGCTTCTCTTGTTGCGGAGCACGGGCTCTAGGCACGCAGGCTCAGTAGTTGTGGCGCACGGGCATAGTTGCTCCGCGGCTTGTGGGATCTTCCCGGACCAGGGCTTGAACCCCTGTCCCCTGCAATGGCAGGCAGATTCTTAACCACTGCGCCACAAGGGAAGCCCTGTGTCTGGTCTTAGTTGCAGTACACAGGGTCTTCATTGTGGCACGGGCTCTTCATTGTGGCATGTGGGCATCTCTCTAGTTGTGACGTGAGGGCTTCTGTTTAGTTGTGACGCACGGGCTTAGTTGCCCAGCAGCACTTGGGATCTTAGTTCCCCAACCAGGGATCGAACCTGCGTCCCCTGCAGTGGAAGGCAGATTCTTTACCACTGGACCACCAGGGAAGTCCCTAAATTTCAGATTTAAATCCAAGGTCATGAGGCTTTTCCCTTGTGTTTTTTTCCTAAGAGTTTTATAGTTTTAGCTCTTACATTTAGGTTGTTGAGCCATTATAAGTTAATTTTTGTATATGGTACAAGGTAAGGGTCCAACTTCTTTCTTTGGCATGTGGACATCCAGTTTTCTGAGCAACATTTTTTTTTCCTGAGCACATTTGTTAAAAGGACTGTTCTTTCCCCATTGAATGGTCTTGACATCCTTGTTCAAAATTATTTGACCATAATTTTCAAATAATGTGAAGGTGTATGTGAAGGTTATTTCTGGGCCCTTTATTCTGTTCCATTAGGCTGTATATATGTCTGTCCTTATGCCAGTACCACATAGTTTTGATTATTGTTGCTTTGTAGTAACTTGAAATCATGGATTGTGAATCAACCAATGTTGTCCTTCTTTTTCAAGATTGTTTTGGCTATTTGGGGGTCCCTTGAAATTCCATATGAATTTTAGAATGGGTTTTTCTGTTTCTCCAGAGAACACAATTGAACACCATTTTGGAAGGGATTACATTGAATCTGTAGATGGCTTTGATAGTATTATCATCTTAACAATATTAAATCTTCTAATTCATGGACATAGCATGTCTTTTTATTTATTTGTGTCTTTTAAAATTTCTTTCAGCAGTGTTTTGTCACTTTCAGTGTAAAAGTCTTTTAGCTCCTTGATTGTATTTATTTCTAACTATTTTATTCTTTTTGATGCTATTATAAATGGAATTGTTTTCTTAATGTTTTTTTCAGATTGTTCATTGTTACTGTATAGAAATGCAAGTGAGTTTTGGTGTGTTGATTTTGTATTCTGCTGCATTAACTTATTAGTTCTAACAGGTTTTTTTTGGTGGAATCTTTAGGGCTTTCTATAAATAAGATCATATCATCTGCAAACAAAGATATTTTTCCTTCTTCCTTTCCTGTTTGAATGCTTTTTACTTCTTTTTCTTGCATAATTATTCTGGCTAGAACTTCCAGTACTAAGTTGAATAGAAATTGCAAAAGTGGGCATCCTTGTCTCGTTCCTGATCTCAGAGGAAAAGTTTGAAATGGTCTTTCACCATTGAGTATTATGTTAGCTGGGGGCTTTTCATATATGGCCTTTATTTTGTTGAGGTTGTTTGCTTCTATTCCTAGTTTTTTGAGTGTTTTTGTCATGAAAAAGTATTGAATTTTAACAGATGCCTTTCTGCATCAGTTGAGATGATCACGTGCACGATATTTTGCCTTTGTTCTGTTAATGTGGTGTATTTCATTCATTGATTTTCATATGTTGAACCTTCCTTGCATCCCAGAGCAAATCCCACTTGGTCATGGTGTATAATCCTTTTAATATGCTGTAGAATTCAATTTGCTAGCATTTTGTTGAGGATTTTTATATCAATATTCATCAGGAATATTAATCTGTAGGTTTCTTTTCTTGTAATGTCTTTGTCTGGCTTTGGTATTAAGGTAATGCTGCCCTCATAGAATGAATTAGAGAGTATTCACTGCTCTTCAGTTTTTTTGGGAGAGGTTGAGAAGTATTGGTATTAATTCTTTAAGTGTTTGGTAGAATTAATCAGTGAAGCCATCTGGTGTGCTTTTCTTTGTTGAGAGGTTTGTGATTACTGATGCAATTATTAGTTTTAGGTCTGTTCAGAGTTCCTATTTCTTCATCATTCAGTCTTGGTACATTGAGTATTTTTAGGAATTTGTTCATTTCATCTAATTTATCCAATTTGTTGGCATATAATTGTCCATAGTACTTTCTTATAATTCTTTTTATTTCAGTAAAATTAGTAGTGATATCCCTTCTTTCATTTCTGATTTTATTTATTTGAGTCCTCTTCCTTTTCCTTAGTGAATCTAAGTAAAGTTTTATCAATTTTGTTCATCTTTTCAACCCTTGATTTTGTTGATTTTTGTTTTGTTTCTGTATTCTCTATTTACTTATCTCTGCTCTGCTCTTTATTGTTTCTTCCCTTTTGCTAAATTTGGGTTTAGTTAGTTTGTTTTTTATTTTCTTAGTTCTGTAAGATGTAGAGTTTAGGTTGTTGATTTGAGCTCTTTCTTCTTTTTTAGTGTAAGTATGTACAGCTATAAATTAGCTCTTTGGGCTACTTTTGTGGCATCCCATAAGTTTTGGTATGTTAGGTTTTTGTTTTCATTTGTCATTTTCTAATTTCTCTTGTGGTATCTTCTTTGACCCATTGGTTGTTTAGGAGTATGTTGTTCAATTTCCACATATTTGTGAATTTTCCAGTTTTCTTTCTTCTGTTGATTTTTAGTTTTCTACCAGTGTGATTGGAAAAGATACTATATGATTTTAATCTTTAAAAATTTATTAAGACTTGTTTTGTGGCCTGAGATACGATCTATCCTGGAGAATGTTTTCTGCCATTGTTGGGTGGAATGTTCTGTACTGTCTGTTAGGTCTAATTGCCCTGTAGCGTTTGTTGAAGTCTCTGCTTCCTTATATCTTCTCTCTGGTTGTTCTTGACGTGCTCTCTGCATGCACCTTCCGTATGCTCTGTTCCTTTTCTTTTTTACCCTCTGTGGTACTTTGCATAGGTCACATGCTGGAATTTTTTTGTTTGTATTTGTTTCTATTTATTCATATTTGTATGTGGGTGCTTTTTTCAGGGTCTACTGTTTACTGAAAAATAGTTAGCATGGGACCTCCTTGGAAACCCCTCCTTTGTTGACCTGGACTTGGTTGAGAGATTTCCTCTTGCCCTTGATTTAAAGGCTACGTTCTGTGTTGTGCCTTTCAGTTGCCCAAAGAGAATGGGTTCAGGACTCATCTCCAGGCTTTTTGTTCCATATCTTCCCCATTTGTCAATTCTTTATTTTGAGTCTTCTTCTCATTAGCAGGATTCTAGGACTGGAGCCAGGCCTTTGGAAAATCACCATCTGGCAGCTTTATTCCTCATGTTTTCTCATGAATTTGTGGCAGCTACAGACCATGGAACTCACCTGCGCGGTTTGGGTGTATGTCTAGTTATGTGAGGTTAGGGGAGTAGGAGTGGCGGCGGGCAGCTCCATGAATTTAAGTTTTTTCCTTTCCTTCTGTGTGAGTTGGCTACTTGGTGCTGGAATCAGGTTTGAAGAATGCTCTGTGGGTCAGGATCATGGGCTTTGGTTTGGGGGTTAGCTGTTTTTGACAGCTTTCATTCACAGATCCGAATCAGGCTTGATTCCAGATTCTACTCTCTGTAGGCAGGATGCCGATTCAGAACGGGGAAATGGCGCTTTTCAGCCCTGTGGCTGTCCCTGTCCCACTGCTGAGCTGGTATGGAAACAGGCCTTCCCCTGCCTGCCCAGTCCTCCCTTGGCTCCCAGTCTTTACCTTTCCATCATGCTGCTCCATGCGTGATACATCCAGAGTTCTCCCAGCATCCCCACTCATCTGCCAAAATGATTGAATATCTGATTGGTATTCTGTGAAGTTTGGCTTTTTTTTTTGTTTTTGTTTTGTCCATGCCCTGCAGCATGTGGGATCTTAGTTCCCCAACCAGGGATCGAACCCACGCCCCCTGCATTGGAAGCGTGAGTCTTAACCACTGGACTACCAGGGAAATCCCCTCCGAAGTTTGTAGTACAGACATTTTCCTGGCTTCAACACAGATGAATGATATTGTGTTTTTCTTTGGGTGGTTAATTTTGAATATTTTTTTAAAAGTTAATTTATTTTTGACTGCATTGGGTCTTCGTTGCTGCACATGGGCTTTCTCTAGTTTCAGCGAGCGGGGGCTACTCTTCATTGCAGTGCATGGGCTTCTCATTTCAATGGCTCCTCTTGTTGTGGAGCATGGGCTCTAGGCATGTGGGCTTCAGTAGTTGTGGCTCGTGGGCTCTAGAGCTCAGGCTCAGTAGTTGTGGCGCACAGGCTTAAATGTTCCGTGGCATGTGGGATCATCCTGGATCAGAGCTTGAACCCATGTCCTCTACATTGGCAGGTGGATTCTTAACCACTGCGCCACCAGGGAAGTCCCTGGGTGGTTAATTTTGGTGAATATCAGGAAGGGCTTTTTTCTGCCACGGAAGTAATATGCTCTTTAATCAGTCATCTTTCCTAGAAGGCCAAGGTGCTTCTTTACTAACAGTTTTTAAAGGAAAATCTGATAAATTAGTACATCCCCAACACATTACCCACAATCTTCACATATACATGCCTGATTCATTTTACACAACCAATGAATTCAGTTGATAAAGTGAAGCAACTTTTTGGAGCCTGATTTTACATATGGCAGGGATATTCATTTATTTAAATGACCTTATGAAAATGATAAGCATTTTAAAAGCAAGTAATCATTAAAAATTAATTTATTTTTGGCTGCACTGGGTCTTCATTGCTGTGTGCGGGCTTTCTCTAGTTGCGGTGAGCGGGGGCTACTCTTCATTGCGGTGCACGGGCTTCTTATTGCGGTGGCTTCTCTTGTTGCAGAGCATGGGCTCTAGGCGCACGGGCTTTAGTAGTTGTGGCTCACAGGCTCAGTAGTTGTGGCTCGTGGGCTCTAGAGCGCAGGCTCCGTAGTTGTGGCGCACAGGCTTAGTTGTTCCATGGCGTGTGGGATCTTCCCAGACCAGGGCTCGAACCCGTTTTCCCCTGTATTCACAGGCAGATTCTTAACCACTGAGCCAGCAGGGAAGTCCCAAGATTGATATCCTTCAAAGACTTTACACACTGATGGAGGGTGAGGCTGGGAGAAGACAAGTACACAAATAATTTTATTACAAGATGGAATGTGAAAACTGCCTTAGGCCTCCCCAGGATGAAGGAAAGGATGAAACAAAATCGAGGAAGCTTTTATGAAAGAGCTAGTATATGTGCAGAACCTTGAAAGAGATGAATTAAAAATTAATTGTTTCTGATTATAAAATAATACATATATAGGTTATTAAAAATTTGAAAAATGGAGAAAAATTTAGAAAAGAAAATGATATACCAGTAAAATGATATACTCACCACCCAGAGATGACTGTTAGCATTTTCTTCCAGTTCTTTTCCCTTTGTGTACATATCTCTTTTAAGGAAAGTATGTACATTGAGTATATGCAATTTTATATCTTTTTTGCTCGCAGTCAGCAATGTAGCATGAGCATTTTCTCATGGATCTAAGATTTTGATAGGTGAGGAAAAGTATTTAGGGCAGAAGGAATAATACATATTTGAATGGTATAGAAATGAGAAAACTCAGGGACTGTTTTGCAAATAATAATTAAACCCATTTTGTGGAATGAACCTTGGCATGTGGTATCTGATTGAGTCACATGTTCTACCCTTAACTTCACTTGTTTTTCATATTTATGATCTCCACACATGAGTTAATTCATTGTCTTGGTGGGAACTTCTGAATACTAGCTCATGTATAATCCACATTTATCCTGCTGAATTCTTTCTCTTGGCTGCAATAGAAAACCTGGTAACAGTATGTACATGTTTTCCATTGTTTTTCTTTAGATCAGTCCAAAGTGTTTGTGAAGGTTTTTACTGAAATTGACCGGATGCCCCAACTTCTTGCATACTACTACAAGTGTCACAAGGTGAGAAGCTGTGAGTGATTACCATTGTGGAATGCTTGTAGAACTGGGCTACAGAATCAGTTTTGAATCCGTTTCCTACTCAAAGGTAAAAATATTTGCCTCCCTGCCCTCTGGTCTTTTTCTTTCAATTAGCCAGTAGGGGGTGCTCTTGGTCCAGCCTGTGGATTCATTTAATTGCAAGTTGGAAAAAAGTCATTAGTTTTCAGCCTCACTTGTATTTATAACTAGATTTCCTTTACAGATTGAAGAGTTTTAATTTTTCCTATTTTTGTCTTTTAAGGGCGATTAGGTTTATTATGCCTTCAGCAAGCCTTAAGAATTTTATGTTTTCTAGGTTTGTTGAAATTAGGTTACTGAAAACCTTGACAGCTTCCTGGGCTAACTTGTTAATTCCTTCAAGTCCAGTGCCCATCTGTCTTTTAAGCAGTGGTGTTAGGACACGAAGCTAAAACACATATTCACGCCCACCTCTGAGGTCTATTCAGAAGAATGGTAGCATGCTGAGTACATTGGCATGCTTTGGGGGCAAGAAAAAAGGAGAAAGGATCACTTGGAGGGCAACAGATTCAAGTTCTGGATGATGATCAGAGCAGGTGACTGTAAATTTTTTTTTCCTGCCTCTTTTGAAGTGAATCGTCGTTCGTGGGTACCCGATTGCCTGGGAGAGTAGGCAGTGGCCAGTCGCTTGCCCTGGTAGGAGGGCCAGGGCAGTTGCAGCAGGCAGCATGTCTTGGCGGACCCAGTAAGGCCTCCTTTGTTCTGCCTCTGCAGGTCCAGCTTTTAGCAGCCTGGCAGGAGCTGTGCCAGACTGACCTACCCCTGGACCGGCAGCTCACTGGACTCTATGACGCCTTGCTCGGTGCTTTGCACACGCAAATCCAGTGGGCTATGCAGGTAACAGCTCTTTTGGGTTCTAGCGAGAACAAAGCCTCTGGTGCCGAGGGAGAGGGTGATGGCTTTGGGAGTGGGCTGCTCCACCGACCGCAGAGCACCCAGGCCACCCAGAGAGAGCACCGCTTGAAGAACCTCCCCATTTGCTGTCGTCACCAAAGGGGCAGGAAAATCTTTAGGTCTCTGTTCTAACTCTTCTTATCGCTCTTATCTATATCTTAAATAGAATCTAATGTGACAATGTTGCTTGTTGTTCAGCAGGGGAGCCCTGTGGAATTCCTGGAGGCCATTATCTTCTGATCTAAAAGCAGGAGGGCCTCAGTCAGGTGGTGCTTGAGTGAACAAGGCTGTTTTAATCTTAACTTTGGGTAAAATTTACCCGGCCTAAAGTTAGTTTCCCTTGTTCTCACAATAGGCCAAGAGTTAGAGGAACAGTATAATTTTAAAGGCACCTTCTGACTTAGGGGAGAGGTGAGACAGAGAACTTCATTTCATTTACTTTCATGAACTTTCCATCATTTACTTTCCTAAAGTCTCTAGGCATTTTCAGTCTTGAAGTATATGAAACATTGGTCCCTTGTCTTGATGCCAGGAGGTGCACTAGATCTTCTCTTTAGAAGGGGAAAAAGGCTGTGTTATGTCTGAGTAATGACTGACTGGGCCTGTTTATGGTGTGGCTTATATTTTTTTCAGAATTAGTTGTGAATCACCCTTCGCATATTGGTTAGTAATTTGCTGGAATGGACTCCACTGTAGTTGGAGAGAATTCCTCATATAGGGTCATGTCATTTAAGGTGGTTGAAGTGCTCTTCTCCATCCTCTTTTCTTTCTCCTTGAACCAACCTCATTCAGACAAAAAAACCCAAAGAAACAAAAACACCCCCAAACCAGCGAACAAAACAAAAAACAACCTCCTGTAGAAGTTTCCCGTTTTTTATGTAATCGTCAGTTTTCAGTGATGCTGTCCATCTGCACGCATTTCTGTGTCCTTGTCTCGTCTACTGCTTATATCTTGAGGATAAAAACAGTGCATGCCTATAAGTACAATTGCCCTTCAGCATCTTGGAAAAAGGATTTCGACTTCTCACACTTTTTTTTGGGCCTCACCCCAAGTTTTGTAAGACGTAAGTTTATGCTAATTTCCACTTTTGTCCCATGGCCCATTTTCTTTTCAGAATGTGAGCATGATAGGTGACGGTCATCTCCTGAAGCTCAGTAGAGTACAGAAGAAAACCAAAGGAGCCAGGGTGAATGTGTCTCTAAAGACTTTTTTCCCCGGTATTTTATTTTATTTTTTATATTTTGGCCACGCCACGTAGCATGTCGGATCTTAGTTCCCCGACCAGGGATTGAACCCCGGCCTCCTGCAGTGGAAGTGCGGAGTCCTAACCACTGGACCGCCAGGGAATTCCCTTTCCCCAGTATTTTAATATGGAAAGTTTCCAACATATAAAAAATTTGAAAGAATTGTACAGTGAACACCACATACCCACCTCCTGTGTTCTACAATGAACATTTTGCTATATTTGCTTTATCACAAATCTGTCCATCTATCCATGTGTATCTGTTCATTGACCCATCTTATTTTTTGATTCATTTCAAAGTAAGTTGCAAACATCATTCACTTCAGAACATACGTATTCTTAACTAGAGTTCAGTATTTGTTTACTGGGATTTTTTTTAGGTAAAATTATAAAATGCAATGATCTTAAATATGCCATTTAATTAGTTCTGACAAATGCTGTTTAACCTATTCCCCTACCAAGATATGGAACATGACTGTCACACTAGAAAGTTCCCTTGTGTTCCTTCTCAGTCAGTCTTAGTACCAACATCCCTGAAGGCAACCACTGTTCTGATTTTTCCCACCATAATTTAGTTTAGCCCGTTTTAGAACTTCATGTAAATGGAATCATATGGTGTATGTCCTTTTGGCGAGGCTTCTTTCATTCAGCATGTTTTTGGAGATTTATTCATGTTGTTGTACGTATCAGTAGCTTGTTCCTTTTTATTACTGAACACTCTTACATGGTGTGAATATATGACAGTTTTGTTTATTGAGGTTTTTTCAAAATTTTATTTAATTAATTTATTTTTGGCTGCATTGGGTCTTTGTTGCTGTGCGTGGGCTTTCTCTAGTTGCAGCGGGCGGGGGCTACTCTTTGTTGCGGTGCGCGGGCTTCTCACTGAGGTGGCTTCTCTTATTGCGGAGCACGGGCTTCAGTAGTTGTGGCTCGTGGGATCTAGAGTGCAGGTTCAGTAGTTGTGGCGCTCGGGCTTAGTTGCTCCATAGCTTGTGGAATCTTCCCGGACCAGGACTCGAACCCGTGTCCCCTGCATTGGCTGGTGGATTCTTAACCACTGTGCCACCACGGAAGCCCTATTGAGTCTTTTATTGATGGACACTTGTGCTATTTCCAGTTTAGTGCAATTATAAATAAAGCTGCTCTAAACATTGTTCTGTAAGTTTTTTGTGGACACCACATGTTCATATCTCTTGGGTAAAGACGTGGAAGTGGAATTGCTGGGTTATAGAGTAGGTCTATATTTAGATATATAAGAAATCAGCACTTTTGGGGCTTCCCTGGTGGCGCAGTGGTTGGGAATCCGCCTGCCAATGCAGGGGACACAGGTTTGAGCCCTGGTCCGGGAAGATCCCACATGCCACGGAGCAACTAAGCCTGTGTGCCACAACTACTGAGCCTGCGCTCTAGAGCCCGCGAGCCACAGCTACTGAGCCCACGTGCTGCAACTACTGAAGCCCGCGCACCTAGAGCCTGTGTTCCGCAACAAGAGAAGACACCACAATGAGAAGCCCGCGCACTGCAACAAAGAGTAGCCCCTGCTCGAAGCAACTAGAGAAAGCACGCACACGGCAACGAAGACCCAACGCAGCCAAAAATAAAGAAATAAAGAAATCGGCACTTTTTCAAAATGAGTATGCTTTTTACATTCCCACAACACAAGCATGTGAGAGTTCTGATTGCTACACGTCAGGTGTTGTCTTTTTTTTTTTTGTAAATTTATTTATTTTATTTATTTATTTTTGGCTGCATTGGGTCTTCGTTGCTGCACTTGGGCTTTCTCTAATTGCAGTGAGTGGGGGCTGCTCTTCGTTGCGGTGTACGGGCTTCTCACTATGGTGGCTTCTCTTGTTGCAGAGCACGGGCTGTAGGCGTGCAGGCTTCAGTAGTTGCAGCACGTGGGCTCAGTAGTCGTGGCACACGGGCTTAGTTGCTCCACGGCCTGTGGGAATCTTCCTAGACCAGGGCTCGAACCCATGCCCCCTGCATTGGCAGGCAGATTCTTTTTTTTTTTAATTAATTTTATTTATTTATTATTTTTGGCCACGTTGGGTCTTTGTTGCTGTGTGCGGGCTTTCTCTAGTTGCAGTGAGCGGAGGCTACTCTTTGTTGCAGTGTGTGGGCTTCTCGTTGCAGTGGCTTCTCTTGTTGCACAGCACGGGCTCTAGGTGCATGGGTTTCAGTAGTTGTGGCACTCAGGCTCAGTAGTTGTGGCTCACGGGCTCTAGAGCGCAGGCTCAGTAGTTGTGGTGCATGGGCTTAGTTGCTCCGTGGCATGTGGGATCTTCCCGGACCAGGGCTTGAACCTGTGCCCCTGCATTGGCAAGCAGATTCTTAACCACTGCACCACCAGGGAAGTCCCTAGGTGTTGTCTTTTTAATCTTAGCCATTCTGGTGGGTGTGTTGTAGTATCTCTCTGTGGTTTTAATTTGCAATTCCCTGATGACTAAGGATGTTGAACACCTTTTCTCATGCTTATTGGCCATTTGTATATCTTCCTTTGTGAAGTATCTGTTCTGGTCTTCTACCCATTTAAAAAAATTGGGTAATTTGCCTTTCTATTATTGAGTTATAGAAGTTCTTTACGTATTCTAGGTATAAGTTCTTTATCAGATATATTTTGTAGATGTTTCCTTCCAGTCTGTGGCTTGAGCAGAAGTGTTGATTTTGATGAACTTGATTTTATCATTTCTTTTATGGTTATTGCTTTCTTTGTCCTCAGAAACCATCACCATTCCCCAAGTTGCAAAGCTCTTCTTCTGTGTTTTCTTATAGAAGCTTGTTGAGCTTTTATATTTAGTTCTATGGCCCATCTTGAATTATTTTTTGTGTGTAGTGTAGGGTAAGGTCAGATTGTTTTTGCATGTGCTGTTTGGGTTAATTCTATGGCCCTAGTTGTTAAGTTTGGTCTTACAGTCTTTGAACTTTTGGTTCTTGTTTGGCAAATGGCCAGAGCATCCCTTTTGCCAGATCACTTTAAAGGAAAGGGGACACCTTTGAGCATAGGGGACCTGTTGGTTGGTCAGCTGGAACTATCAGCTATAAACATAGTTTCAGCTGACCAACCAATTAGAACGCTTGGGTACAGAGTCGTTTAGTCTAATTCTCCCCCCTCCACCCAGCACCTCAGCCTCAGGTCACTTAAATAGGAGCTAAGAGTGAAGTAGGTACTCATTGCCTAGTCCTTTCTCACAGTACAAGGAGAGGAGTCAGGATTTCTCTTTCTAGATAAGAATAGTTTTCATTTTCTCCTTTGGTCCCATCCTTTCTTGTAGTAAAATGTTTCTTTTGTCAAATCAGGACATTGGACTGGGTGATGTGTAAAGGTCTCTATGGTTCTCTTATGTTTGGGGGATCGTGGGGGGAATACACTGGATGGAGACAGAGGAGGGTTTGTATTGGTGCAGCTTTGTGTGGAGGGAGTGGGAACATTGAATGCTAGACAGAAGTTTGGCTTTCTCTAGAAGATAGTGAGCCTCTGGAGCAATAGAGTGAATGATGATGTTACTGTTTTAAGAATGCTTTTGGTGTCAGAATATCACCTAAGTAGTTTCTCTGCCAAAAAGTCTTACCATGAGGAAACATGCAGACAAATCCAAATCAAAGACCATTTTTCAAAACAACTGTCCTAGGGCTTCCCTGGTGGCGCAGTGGTTGGGAGTCCGCCTGCTGATGCAGGGGACACGGGTTCATGCCCCGGTCCGGGAAGATCCCACATGCCGCGGAGCGGCTGGGCCCGTGAGCCATGGCTGCTGAGCCTGCGTGTCCAGAGCCTGTGCTCCGCAATGGGAGAGGCCACAACAGTGAGAGAGGCCTGCGTACTGCAAAAAAAAAAACCAACTGTCCTAGACTCTTCAAAAATGTCAGTGTCATGAAAGAAAAAAAGTCAGGAAATTGTTTAGATTAAAGGAGACAAAAAAAAAAAAAGACAACTAAATGTAATTTCATGATCCTGGATTGGATTCTGCATGATGGCAAAAAAAACTATCAAGGACATTGAAAGAACAATTGGGGAAATTTGAACAGGGACTGTGGCAGGTAAAAGTATTACATCAAGGTTACATTTGATTATCTGCAGTGTTGTAATATAGGAGGATGGCCTTATTCTTAAGTGATAAACGCTGAGGTATTTAGGGGTGACGTGTCGTGATATCTGTGATTACCTTTCCAATGGCTTAGAGAGAAATAGGAATAAAGCAATTGTGGCAAAATGTTGATTGTTGAATCTTGCAGTATTTAAACATTTAAAGTGTAAGAAAAATTCTAAATAACATTTCAAAATAATGAATTTGGTGGTGGTAAATAGGGTGAATTGATGAAGAAAGACTGAAGACAGGTAGGAAGCTATGTTTGGTCTAGGATGGTGATGGTAATGTAGCAAAAGATACCCAGTTAAAAAATGAACAGTTGCTAGGACCTGGTAACTGATAAAGGGACTGAAAGAAAGGAAAGTGAAAAGGGAGATTTTTATTCTGGTTGAATGGTGATGCTACTGACAGAAATAAGGAAGTTGATAGAAACAGACCTGGGGAGGTCAGTGGGAAAATAATGAATTCCAATTCAGGACACTTTTTTTTTTTTTGTGGTACGCGGGCCTCTCACTGCTGTGGCCTCTCCCGTTGCGGAGCACAGGCTCCGGACGCGCAGGCTCAGCAGCCATGGCCCACGGGCCCAGCCGCTCCGCGGCATGTGGGATCCTCCCGGACCGGGGCACAAACCCGCGTCCTTTGCATCGGCAGGCGGACTCTCAACCACTACGCCACCAGGGAAGCCCTCAGGACACTTTTAAATTCCAAGTGAGAGTGGCTCAGCTTAATGGTGACATCCAGTAGATGGCTAGAAGCTGTTGCTCAGGGTATAAATGGGTCATTTCGGTATTTGTTGGGTTAGATTTGCATTTCCTCTATTTCTTTCTCTCAGACCCCAGCAGTGATGTTTATTAAACTAAACAGGTGTTTGTTGAAGTTTTGTGAATTCTCTATGAGAATTTAAAAATTTTGTTTTCTATTTTGGTAATAATCTAAGAAAAAATATAAGCATATTTTGGGTCATGTATGTGACCACCTTATAACCAACTGCTGCCATGTAATTTCAGTGGGTGCTTTTCTGTTGATAGTCACACTGGTACCCCTGTTCTGTTGGGGGCCGGTGAAAAAAGAAAGAGACAAACTTAATGCTTAGATAATGTAAGTGCTGGTGCCAAGTGAGTGCTGTTTAATGCCGTTGCCAACTTGATGTTTTCTTAGTAGTTTGTAGTTTGAGTAGAGATAGAAGCAGTGTAAAAATTCTCCTCACATACCACAGAGAAGCATAGGCAGGCTGAACTCAAAAAAAACCTGTGCTGTAGCAGTCAGATCAAATTATTGATGAAAACGGCAGTTTAGCTGCAGTAAACATCTTCATCTGTCCTATTATTTTGAATTTTATTGATTTGATAGTTAATTTTTTATGTGTGGTAAAATATACATAAAATTTACCATTTTAGCCATTTTAAGTGTACAATCAAGTGGCATTAAGTACATTCACAGTGTTGATTAACTATCGTGCTATCTATTTCCAGAACTTTTTCATCACCCTAAACAGAAACTGTGTACTGATTAAGTAATAACTCCCCACTTCGCCCTCTTCCATCCCCTAGTAACCTTAACCTTTACTGTGTCTATAAATTTTCCTATTCTAGATACCTCTTATAAGTAGGGCCATATGATATTTGTCCTTATGTGTTTGGCTGATTTCACTTAGCATAATGGTTTCAGGGATCATCCATGTTGTAGCATGTATCAGAATTTTCATTACTTTTTTATGGCTGAATAATCTGTTGTATGTATTTACTACATTTTGTCTATCCATTCATTTGTTGATAAACACTTGAATTGCTTCCACCTTTTGGCTATTGTGAGTAATGCTGCTCTGAAAGTGTACAAATATCTCTTTGGGTCCCTGTTTTCAGTTCTTTTGGGTGTATACCTACAAGTGGAATTGCTGGATCATATCATAATCGTATGTTTAACATTTTGAGAAACTGCCAGACTGTTTTCTATAGCAGCTGCACCATTTTACATTCCCATCAGCAATGCATATAAGAATTCCAATTTCTCTACATCCTTGTCAGCACTTGTTAATTTCCATTTTTTTGATAAATAGCCATTCTAGTGTGTGTGAAATGGTATCTCATGGAGGTTTTGATTTGTATTTCCCTAATGACTAATGATGTTGAACATCTTTTCACATGCTCATCAGCCATTTGTATTATCGTCTTTGGAGAAATGTCTATTACAGTTTTTTGCCCATTTTTGAATTGTAGTGTTTGGTTTTATGTTGTTGAGTTGTAGGAGTTCTTTATATATTCTGGATATTAATCCCTTATCAGTTACATGATTTGCAAATATTTTCTCCCATTCCATTGGTTGTCTTTTCACTCTATTTGTAACATGCTTTAAGAGATTTTTAATTTTGATATAGTCCAGTTTATCTGTTTTTTCTTTTATTGCCTATGCTTTTGGTATCATACTTAAGAAACTATAGTCATCTCTTGGTATCCTCAGGGAATTGATCCAGGAACCCACCCCCCTCCCCATACCAAGATCCATGGATGCTCAAGTCCCTTATATAAAATGGTGTAGTATTTGCATATAACCTATGCATGTACTCCTGTATACTTTAAATCATCTCTAGATTACTTATAATACCTAATACAATGTAAAGGCTATGTAAATAGTTGCTGGTATGCAGCAAATTCAAGTTTTGCCTTTTGGAACTTGCTGGACGTTTGTTTTTTTTCCTGAATATTTTTGATCTGAGGTTGGTTGCATCTGTGGATGCAGAACGTGTAGCTATGGAGGGCCAACTGTTGCTAAATCCAAGGTCATGAGGATTTTGCCGTATGTTTTCTCCTAAGAATTTTATAGGTTACTCTTTTTTTAAAAAAAAATTAATTTAGGGCTTCCCTGGTGGCACAATGGTTGAGAGTCCACCTGCTGATGCAGGGGACACGGGTTCGTGCCCCGGTCCGGGAAGATCCCACATGCCGCGGAGCGGCTGGGCCCGTGAGCCATGGCCGCTGAGCCTGCGTGTCCGGAGCTGTGCTCCGCAACGGGAAAGGCCACAACAGTGAGAGGCCCGCGTACCGCAAAAAAATAATAATAATAATTAATTTATTTTTGGCTGCCTTGGGTCTTCATTGCTGCGCACAGTGAGCGGGGGCTACTTTTCGTTGCAGTGTGCGGGCTTCTCACCACGGTGGTTTCTCTTGTTGCAGAGCATGGGCTCTAGGCATGCGGGCTTCAGTAGTTGTGGCACATGGGCTTCAGTAGTTGTGGGTCGTGGGCTCTAGAGTGCAGGCCCAGTAGTTGTGGCGCTCGGGCTTAGTTGCTCCGTGGCATGTGGGATCTTCCCATACTGGGGCTCGAACCAGTGTCCCCTTCATTGGCAGGCGGATTCTTAACCACTGCGCCACCAGGGAAGCCCTATAGTTTACTCTTAACATTTAGGTCTGATTAATTTTGAGTTAATTTTTGTATATGGTATCAGGTAAGGATCCAACTTTTTTTTTTTTTTTGCACATAGTATCCAGTTTTCTGAGCACCATTTGTTGAAAAGAGTGTCCTTTTCCCATTGAATGATTTTGGCACTCATGTTGAAAATCATTTGACCATGTATGTGTGTTTCTGGGCTCTCTATTCCATTGGGCTATATGTCTATCCTTATGCAAGTACCACACTGTTCTGACTATTATAGCTTTATAGTAAGTTTCCTTTTTGCGATACGCGGGCCTCTCACTCTTGTGGCCTCTCCCATTGCGCAGCACAGGCTCTGGACGTGCAGGCTCAGTGGCCATGGCCATGGCCTAGCCGCTCTGCAGCATGTGGGATCTTCCTGGACCAGGGCACAAACCCGTGTCCCCTGCATTGGCAGGCGGACTCTCAACCACTGCGCCACCAGGGAAGCCCTGTAGTAAGTTTTGAAATTAGGAAGTGTGAGATAGCCAATGATCCTCTTTTTCAATATTGTTTTTGCTATTTGGGGTTCCCTCAAATTCCATATGAATTTTAGGATGGGTTTTCCTGTTTCTCCAGGAAACACCTTTGGGATTTTGATGGAGATTGCATTGAATATGTAGATGGCTTTGGGTAGTATTATCATGTTAACAATATTAAGTCTTCCAGTACATGAACATGGGAAGTCTTTCCATTTTTTGTATGTATTCTTTAATTTCTCTCAGCAGTGTTTTGTCATTTTCAGTGTACAAGTCGTTTAGTTCCTTCGTTACATTTATTTCTAAATACTTTATTCTTTTTGATGCTATTGTAAATGGAATAATTTTCTTAATTTCCTTTTCAGATTGTTAGAATAGAATTGCTAGTATAGAAATGCAAGTGATTTTAAAAAAATTATTTATTTGGTTGCACTGGGTCTTTTAGTTGTGGCAGGTGGGCTCCTTAGTTGTGGCTTGTGGGCTCCTTAGTTGTGGCATGCAAACTCTTAGTTGCAGCATGCATGTGGGATCTAGTTCCCTGACCAGGGGTCAAAGCCAGGCCCTCTGCATTGGGAGCACAGAGTCTTAACCACTGCGTCACCAGGGAAGTCCTTGAATGTGAGTGATTTTTGTTTGTTGATTTTCCATCTTCCAACTTTGCTGAATTTGTTTATTACTGCTAACTTTTTTTTTCAATTTGTTAGGATTTTCTACATATAAGATTACATCATTTGTGAAAAGAGATAATGTTACTTTTTCCTTTCCAATATAGATGCCTTTTATTACTTTTTCTTGTCCAATTCTTCTGGCTAGAACTTCCAGTATTATGTTGAATAAAGTGGCAAAAGCAGGCACCCTTGTCTTTTTCCTGGTCTTAGGGGAAAAGCTTTCAGTGTTTCACCATTGAATATGATGTTAGCCATGGATTTTTCTGATATGGCCTTTATCATGTTGAGGAGGTTCCTTTCTATTCTTAGTTTATTGAGTGTTTTTTTTTCCCAATTATGAAAGGGTGTTGAATTTTGTCAGATGCTTTTTCTGCATTAATTGAGATTAATGAGCTTTTTCCCCCTTCATTCTGTTAATATAGTATATTACATTGACTAATTTGATATGTTGAACCATTCCTTCTGGAGATCAGTCTCAGTCATGGTGTATAATCCTTTTAATATGCTGCTAAATTCAGTTTACTAGTATTTTGTTGAGTATTTTTGTATGTGTATTTATAAGAGATATTGGTCCATAATTTTCTGTTCTTTTCTTTTAGTATTTGCCTGGCTTTGGTATCAGGTTAATGATGCCCTCATAGAATGAATTAGGAAGTGTTCTATATTAATTTGCTAGGGCTGCGATAACAAAGTACCATGTAATAGGTGGTTTAAAGAATAGAAATTCGTTCTGGAGGCTAGAAGCCCAAGGTCAAGGTGTTGGCCGGGTTGATTTCTTCTGAGGCTTCTTTCCTTGGCTTACAGATGGCAGTCTTTTCCCTGTGTCTTTCCTTTATGTGTGCCTGTGTCCTAATCTCCTCTTGTGTAAGGACACTGGTCAGATTGGATTAGGGCCCACCCAGATGACCTCATTTTATCTTAATTGCCTCTTTAAAGGCCTTCCATCCAAATATAGTCATATTCTGAGGTACTGGGGGATTTGGACTTCAATATATGAATTTTGGGGAGACACAATTCAGAATATAACATGCTCCCTCCTCTCCAATTTTTTGGGAAGAGTTTGAGAAGGATTGGTATTAATTCTTTTAATGTTTGGTAGAATTTACCAGTGAAGCCATCTGGTTCTCGTTTTTTTTTTATTGGGAGGTTTTTGATTACTGATTCAGTCTCCTTACTAGTTATAGGTCTATTCAGATTTTCTGAAGTCACTTTTCGTAAATAATATTTGTAGGAATTTTTTGTCCATTTCATCTAGGTTATCCAGTTTGTTAGCATACAACTGTTCATAGTATTCTCTTATAATCCCTTTTATTTCTATAAAATTGGTAGTAAATGTCCCCACCTTCATACCTGATCTTAATAATTTGAATCTAATCTCTTTTTTTTTTGGTCAGTCTAGGTAAAAGTTTTGCCATTTTGTTAATCTTTTAAAAGAACTAACTTCTGATTTTGTTGATTTTCTTTACTGATTTTCTGTTCTCTATTTCATTTACCTCTGCTCTAATCTTTATTATATCCTTTCTTCTACTAGCTTTGGGTTTAGTTTCTTCTTTTTCTAATTCCTAAATGTGTACAGTTAGGTTATTGATTTGAGATATTTCTGCTTTTTTAATGTGTGCATTTACAGCTATAAATTTTCCCCTTTGCACTGCTTTTGCTGTATCCATAAGTTTTGGTTTCCATTTTCCTTCATTTCAAGATATTTTCTAATAAAAATGTGAATTGATTGATTTTATAATTTCTAAACTTACACTTATTTTGGCCTTAGTGTTGCATAAGAACAGTCTTATACCTTGTTTCACATTTGACTAAGTGAATCTGTACTTAATACAGGGGTCCCTAACCCCAGGGTCCACGGCCTGTTAGAAACGGGGCCACACAGCAGGTGAGCGGAGGGCGGGGCCAGCAATAGACAGAAAGTAGCCAATTGTCCTGGACAGGATGCAAGTCTTGCTAGTTTACTTGGCTTTCTGAGCATGTTCACATGGGTGCTGAGGAAAGCTTGGGGCTCTTGACTAGACCGCTTTCCGGCTTGGAAGGATTCCTTTGAGCAGTCCAGGAGTCTGCTTCTTTAGAAGGTCTGCTCCAGTGTGCTAACACAGATACCTCTCTTCCCCTGCAGGTTTTCAGGAACCCCTACGAGGTGGTGACTGTGCTGCTGATTCAGACCCTGGGGGCCCTGGTGCCCTCTCTGCCCATCTGCCTCAGCTCCAGTGTGGAGAGGGCAGGGCCCGAGCTGGAGCTCGTCAAGCTGCTGGACTTCTACGACGCCACCGCCCACTTCGCCAAGGGATTGGAGATGGCCCTGCTTCCCCATGCAGGTAAATAAACATCCTTCCTCCCAGCTCGCAGGCTTTTTTCTTTTTTTTCTTTTTTTTCTTTTTTTGCGGTACGCGGGCCTCTCACTGTTGTGGCCTATCCCGTTGCGGAGCACAGGCTCCGGACGCGCAGGCTCAGCAGCCATGACTCACGGGCCCAGCCGCTCCGCAGCATGTGGGATCTTCCCGGACTGGGGCATGAACCCGTGTCCCCTGCATCGGCAGGCGGACTCTCAACCACTGCGCCACCAGGGAAGCCCTCGCGGGCTTGCTTTTACTCGCTCTTTTTGAAGCTTCTGGGGCCTGGGTTTGTTTGCCTTTTCTGGTGACTGATTTTACAGAAATGCAAGGGATCAGTGTTTTCCTTCTCAACAGATATGAAAACCTTTTCCGTGAAAACATTGCCATTATGGAAATAATTGTTGCCTAGCTCCAGTGCTGCCTAGGTGCTTTTACACACTCTGGGGAAGTGATAGACACTTCTGCAGGGGCTTAGAATGTAAGAGGCGGGTAGACATTAGTGGCAACGAGTTGGCAGTGAGTTACACTTGGGAGGGTAGTGTCCTCTTCCTTTCAAGGCATCACAGAACCTTGGGTAAGTCAACCTTAAAAGTAAGTTTAAGAGAACAAATGGATTAGAGGAGCTTTTTAATAGGACAACAGCAAGTTTTTAAGGGCAGGGTTGCTGCATTAGGACTAAGGGTGGCTATAAGGAAACTGGGCTTTCCCTGGCTGCCATCTGAGAGCAAAGCACTCCTTCTTCCCATTTAGGCAAACAATGCCTGGTGTGTTGCATTTCCCCAGCTGTTTCCCATCTAGGTTAAAAGCATCATAAACTTTTCAGTCATACAGACTTCATCACAAATGCTACCATCAAATCAGGAAATCGCTTCAGGAAGGCCTGCTTCTGCCGTTTGGCTGCTGTGTGTCACTGACTTGGTTTATTTAATAGTTATTCTCTTTAATTACCCTTGCGTGTAATTACCTCGTACATTCCTGGGAGTGTGTTTATTGTTCGAGTTCCTGATGACTCATCGGTGTTTTTGGCACACTCACTGGTCAGGCCCTGGTTGTGGGAGAGGCATGGTGGATGTGGCTTTCAAGGGACCTGGATGCTGTGGTCCTAGTGGCTGAAAAGTATGTAGGCTGAGCGTCCTGTGGAGCAGAGTGAAATGAAGGCAGGGCAAGGAGCAGATTGCTTTTCTCCCACTGGTGATGGACATTATTGAAGAAGAGAGAACCACCCTCTGAAGAATCATGAAAATGCTTTGTTAGTCAGCCATGGAAGTTTAGATTTTTAATGATTCCTACTGAGGTTTTCAAAAAAGTATACTTTTTTTTTTTTTTTTTTTTTTTGCGGTACGCGGGCCTCTCACTGTTGTGGCCTCTCCCATTGCAGAGCACAGGCTCCGGACGCGCAGGGTCAGTGGCCATGGCTCACAGGCCCAGCCGCTCCGCGGCATGTGGGATCTTCCCAGACCGGGGCACGAACCCGTGTCCCCTGCATCGGCAGGCAGACGATTCTCAACCACTGCGCCACCAGGGAAGCCCTAAAAAGTATACGCATTTTTAAAATTAAAAATACTTTGGAAACACACAAAAATAAAAATAAAAGAGTAAAAATGATCCATAATCTCATGACTCAGAGAAGGCCATGGGAACATTTTATTTCCTCCCAGTAATTCAAATATAATTATACATTTTCATAAATAAATATAAAATATATGCGTATATAAGTATATGCGTATATAAATATATATGCACATACATATTTTTAAATATTAGCTTAAAAATTTTTATTTATTTAGTTTTGGCGGCTTTGGGTCTTCATTGCTACGCACGGGCTTTCTCTAGTTGTGGCTAGCAGGGGCTACCCTTCGTTGTGGTGTATGAGCTTCTCATTGCAGTGGCTTCTCTTGTTGCATAGCACGGGCTCTAGGCACGCGAGCTTCAGTAGTTGTGGCTCGCGGGCTCTAGAGCTCAGGTTCAGTAGTTGTGGAGCATGGACTTAGTTGTTCTGCGGCATGTGGGATCTTCCTGGACCAGGGATTGAACCTTTGTTCCCTACATTGGCTGGCAGATTCTTAACCACTGCACCACCAGGGAAGTCCCAAAATATTAGTTTATATGATCTTATATTCTCTTTTTTGCTCAAATTAATATAATGAGCATTTTTTATGTCATTCAGTATTTTCCTAAAACATGGTTTTTAATGACCACTTGATAACTATGGCTTACTTTAATTTTTAAATCTGCGGTTATAAATAAAACTATTATTAACAATCTTACATATTAATTTTGGAGTCCAGCTCTGATTATTCCTTGGGATAAGTTTGAGAATTACAATTGCTAATAAATGAAAAATTTAAAGATGTTTGTCACATTTTTCTCTTTAGAAAGTTTCTACCTGTTTTCACGTCCATCAGTAGTAAATGAGGCTGCTGATTCCCACATGCCCTCACCAGCACTAGGCTCTATCTTTTTTTTCCCTTGCCAGGTTCTTAGACAGTTAATGATATATTATTTTAATTTTCATGTCTTGATTACTAGCCAGTTTGAAAATTATATTATAAAAAGTTATATTTTTTTCTTGAATTTCTTATTCTTTTGCTTCTTTTTCTGTTTGAGGGTTTAATCTATTTCTGGTTAATTTATAAGAGCAATTTATTTAAAGCAATATATTATTAAATATGTTATAAAAAGCAGCAAAGTATTGTTATAAAAATTCATGATATAGCTATCTGTAACACAAAATGAAAGTCTCCTATAATCCAGCTTGCTGGAAATAACCACTGTTAAAAATTTGGTGTATATTCCCTAAATATCCTTATATAGTAAGGATTTTTTTTTCTTATCAAGTATGTTGCAGATATATTTTCTAACTTTCTGGTTTGCCTTTAACACTTTTCCATTTTAATAATTAATAATGTACATAGTATAATTCAAAATATGTAAAAGGTTATGCAATAGAAAGTCAAAAAGTTAAATAATTTGTTGACTTTATAGTTAATAAGCAATATGTATTCAGTATAGAAAAAAACCAGAAAATACAAGGAAGGAAAAAGATCGTGCTCAACCAACTGTCCAGAAACAGTATTTTGGATTATATACACATGCAAATTTTGTATATGAGTGTGTGGGTACTTAAATGTTTTTAATAGAATATTTTATTATCATTATCACCCCCCATTTTATATTGATTCAATATTGTCATCCAAAACACAAGTTTTCCCAGTTCCACAGAAGTCTTTATAGCTGTTTCCCTACCTCGCATTAAAATCCAGTCAGTGTACATGCATTGTCTTTGGTTGTCCTGTCTTTTTAATCTCTTTTAATCTAAAAGAGTCATCTCATCTTTTGTCTTTCATGACATTGACGTCTTTGAAGAATACAGGGTAGTTTTCCTGTAGAATGTTCCATATTCTGTAATTATCTAATTGTTTCCTTGTGATTACATTTAGATTAAACATTTTTAGTAAGAATACTACATTGGTGATGATGTGTACTTCCTGTGGCATCACATCAGGAGACACATAATGTCCAATTATTGGTGATGGGTTGGATTAATCACTTGGTAGTTGTACCTGCCAGATGACTCCATTGTAAAGTTACCTTTTCCTCTTTGTAATTCATAAGTATCTGTGGCGTGACATTTTGAGCCCATAGGAATATACTGTTACTTAAGAAATATTTACCTAATGACTTTAGCATCCATTGGTAATCCTTGTCTGAATAAACTTTTGCATTGCTGATTATAAAATGGTAATATTCTAATTCTCTCATTCCTTTTACATGTATTAGCTGGCATTCTTTTTTTTTAAAAATTTATTTATTCATTTATTTTTGGCTACGTTGGGTCTTCGTTCTGCTCATGGGCTTTTTCTAGTTGTGGTGAGCAGAGGCTACTCTTCGTTGTGGTGTGTGGGCTTCTCATTGCAGTGGCTTCTCTTGTTGTGGAGCATGGGCTCTAGGAGCACAGGCTTCAGTAGTTGTGGCACATGGACTCAGTAGTTGTGGCACACGGGCTTAGTTGCTCCACTGCATGTGGGATCTTCCCAGACCAGGGCTCGAACCTGTGTCCCCTACATTGGCAGGCAGATTCTTAACCACTGTGCTACCAGAGAAGTCCCTTGCCGGCATACTTTTGTGAAGAGGAGATTTTTCTTTCTCTTTGATACCACTATGAACTCATTGGATTCTTTTTTTATTCATTGTATTATGATCCATTATTTTCATTATTCATTTTGATGCTCGAATTATTTCAAATTTGGTCAGTGGTTGCCCCTTCAGGCTGGCTCCTGTATCATTTTGACACGTCCCTATCAGCCTTTGAGTGCTTTATTGTTTTTTGGCACACACTGTTCCAGGAACACTTTGTACTTTCTCTGCCTCAGACCGGGAATCAGCCATATTCTCGAGGAGCTTGGTTTCTTCTAATGGGAAATGGTATTTAGAAACCAAGATCTGGCACCAGGGATGCTTATTGTTGCTGGACTATTATTACTTCCTATGCCCTTTGTGGACAGAACTAGGAAATGCATAGTTTTTAAAATTACCAGTTTATACTGATACTTCCAAATCAAATGCAACACCAATAGATTTTTACCTCTTGCTGTTCTCAGTTGCATCTCTTTTCTCCTACAGTGAAAATTCTGGTTCTCATCAGCAGTGTGTGAGTGTGTGTGTGTGTGTGTGCATGTGGTGTGTGTGTGTGTTATATACACATACAGTTATTTTTCATGACCCTATTATGGATAGGTCAAAATGTATTTAGTTTATTTATTCAACTACAAATGGACTAGTTCTAGAGTGCTGGATGCTGAGGATGCTATGCTAAGCAAAACCAGACACAGTCCCTGCTCTCATACAATATATGTCCCAGTGGGAAATAACCAAATAATCACACTAATGAGTGTATAATTACAAAGTGAGATGAGTCCTTTGAAGAATAGCAAAATGGTTCTAGGAGAAAAGCAAAATGGTTTTAAGCAAATAAAGATGATTGAGACTAGCAGACTTGAGTTTAGTGAGTACTGAAGGAAGAATAGGCGTTAACCAGATGAAGAGGGATAGGGAAGAACAAGGTCGTTTCAGACAGAAGTAGTAGCAGGTGGCCAGAGGGGAGCTTCTGAGGAGCTGAGGGAAGGCTAGAGGCTAGGGGAATTGTGAAGGAGGCTGAGTCTATAGAAGTAAACATAAAAGTAGCTGGCCTTTATTAAGTGCTTATACATGCTAGACACATACTATTTTGGGTTTTTTTGTTTTTTTTTTGCGGTACGCGGGCCTCTCACTGTTGTGGCCTCTCCCGTTGCGGAGCACAGGCTCCGGACGCCCAGGCTCAGCGGTCATGGCTCACGGGCCCAGCCGCTCCGTGGCATGTGGGATCTTCCCGGACCGGGGCACGAACCCGTGTCCCCTGCATCGGCAGGCGGACTCTCAACCACTGCGCCACCAGGGAAGCCCGACACATACTATTTTATATAATCTCCAGTTAAGCCTTATAAAATTGATGCCATTATTAATTTCATTTTATAGTTGAGGAAACAGACACTGAAAAGTTAAGTCATATGCACAGAGTCACCTAACTAGGAAGCAGTAGAGCTTCAATAGAAGAGCCTTCACCCTTAACTACCACCCCCTTTCACCCCCTGAGGTCAAACGATGCAGAACTTTGTAGGCTATGGAAAAGCTTTTGGATTCCAACTGAAGAGATAATTCTTAGAAGTTGAATTGCTGTGCCATAGAATATGCACATTAAAATTTTTATGTAGTTGAATATAGGAATTTTGGGAATGCCTAGTGTATGGGCTCCAGATGGAAAATGTTCTTTCTGCAGAGCCTTTTCTCTGTAGCAGTTCTTGAACTTGACCCTGAGGAGGGTTATCATTTGAAGAGGTTCTTGACTGTGATGGGTTGTAGGATTAAGGGGATTGGTCTTTAATAGTGCCTTAGGCACATAATGCACAAAGCTCAAGTGTATCAGAAGATTTGCTGACATGATTGCTTCAGCTTCCATGAATGGTAAAAGCAGATGAACAGAAAGTAGTCATCCCTAAGATGAAATAGGAAAAGTTCCAGTGGAGGTCCTTGCACCTGTTGTTTTTCAGCAATTGATTTCCAATTCTTTGTTCATTATTGCATTTAATTTCTGATTCCCTGAAGATGAGCAAACCCTGGTGAAAGTCGTGGAGCTGGTGGATGCTGTTTATGGTCCGTACAGACCCTACCAGCTGAAGTACGGTGACATGGAAGAGAAGAACCTCCTCCTCCAGATCAGCGCGGTGCCTCTGGTAATGGCATAATACCGGCAGTGGCCATTCGGGAATCATTCTATTTGCCAGACTCCTAGGGTTGGGGGTGGGTGGGGTGTGTCAGAGAAGGTGTGAGGTGGCATTAGGAATGCAAAGAGTGGGAACTGGTGTGCAAACACTGGGCTCTCAGTGCTTCCTGGGCTCTTGTAATCCAAATGTAAAATGAGACCACAGATATGCTACCAGTTTTTTATTTAAAATCCTCTAGCAAAACTTAGAGGCTTAAATCTTCTTGAGAGTAAGTTGATTATCCCCCTGATTCAGTCATTATCACACAGTCTTTTGTTTAAGGCAGCATATGCAAATGGACACAGGAGCTGAGTATTCGTGGACAGTACTCTAGGGCCAGGTTCACCAGGTGGGCACCAGAGGGGAATTTCCATTGTAAATGTTAAGGTTGCCTAGCATGATGTGAGTTGACATTTAAGAATAGATCATACAGTAGTTAAAACCTGCCGCCTCCCGCTGCTTTTCCGTTTTCTAAGGACGTACCTAGAAAGTCTGTTCCGCTCAGTTATGTTCTTGCCTCTGAAGGAAGCATTTTCCTTTCACTGCATTCTTTTGGAGCGTGTGGTATGGAGAATTCAAATCCTAGCTTGAGAGCCAGAGGGAGAGATGCCATCTTAAATGACAGAAAAAGAGGAAAGAGGTGAAAAATGTAAAGATGAATATAAGGATTTGATCATGCTTTTTAGCCAGGAGTTTATTTCTGTGATCTCACTGACCACTTAGACTGTTCTTCCCTAGGTCGGGCTCTTAAAGAGCTGTCACAGTTTGGGACTGCATTTCTGTTGCACCTATTAAGTGATTTACCATGAATGAGGAGGTTTGGAGCTCTCCCCATCTTCATGTTGTCTATTCGTTTGTTCTTCAGTCTGAGGCAGCTTTTTTTATCTCTGTTTGCTGACCAGGAGCGTGGGGAAGTCATTGACTGTGTGCAGGAGCTGAGCCACTCTGTGAACAAGCTCTTTGGCCTTGCTTCTGCAGCCATTGACAGATGCATCACATTTACGAATGGCCTGGGGACCTGCGGCCTGCTGACAGCCCTGAAATCCCTCTTTGCCAAGTAAGGCTGGGGGGAGTGGGATCAGGGCCAGCCTGATTGGAGAATGATGTCTCTCCCAATTAAAAATGTGTGTGTCCTGTATTCCTGCCATGAACCCGGGAGAGGCACTTGCACCTGAGCCCAAGGGGGTGTTCTTAAGGATGTTAAGAACACTGTGGCACGTTTGTAATGGTGGAGCATCTGAAGCAACGTGAATGTCATCCATTTGGAAATGGCCAAATAAGATACGGTATATTCATATGAGGGGAGTTCCCTATGTGGCAGTTAAGGTGTTAATTAGATCTACACATAACAACATGGATAGATCTCAAAACATACTGCTGAGTGAATAAAAGGTTGCAGAATACTATATAGAGTCTCATACAGTGTGTGAAAAGAATATACAAAAAATAGAGTATATTTTCTGTAGCAGGGTTCGGCAAATTTTTTCTGCCAAGGGCCAGATGGTATGTATTTTAGGCTTTGAGGGCCTTACAGCCAACGGAGACTTTTGTAGTGCACTGCCCTAGTAGTAGAAAAGCAGCCAGAGACAACACATACATGAGTGGATGTGGCTCTGTTCCACTAAAACTTTATTTACAGAAAACCAGGAGTGCCAATTCCTGTTCTAGATCTTTTTTTGTCACTTTAAAATGCATTATATATTCCTATAGCACAGAGGTCAGCAAACTCTAGCTCATGAGCCAAGTCTGTTTTTGTACAAGTTTTTGTAAAAGCTATATTGGAACGCCACCATGCCCATTCACTTAACTATGGCCTGTAAATCCTCACTATAAAGTTAGAGTTGAGTAGTCAGGACAGAGACCTTGTGACTCTCAAAGCCTAAAATACCTGGACCTTAACAGAAAAAGTTTGCTGAGCCCTGATGTGGAAGGTTAGGCAACAAACTCAAAACACTGGTTGTCTTTGGGGAGATGGGGAGGGACTAAGGTGGTGGTCATAGGGGATTTAGCTTTATTTGTTATTTTCTGATTTTTTAAAAAATTAAAAATATAAATTAATTTATATTTAAAATGTAATTAAAAATATAAAATAAAAAATATATAAAATCATGCTAAGTGAAAGAAGCCAGTTACAAAAGACCACACGTTATATGATTCCATCTATATGAAATGTCCAGAACAGGCAAATCTGTAGAGACAGAAAATAGATGAATGGCTGCCTAGGGCTGGAGAGAGGGGAGTATTTGGAGGAGATGAGGGATGACTGCTAAAAGTTATGGGGTTTCTTTTCGGGATGATGAAAATTGTTCCTAAGTTGATTGTGGTGATGGTTGCACAACTGGTTTTTGTGACTACCCTAAAAACCTTTGAATTGTGTGGTATGTGAATTAAATCGCAATAGAGCTGTTGAAAGAAAGAAAGAAGGGGAAACCAAAGTTAAGTTTACTTAGAAAAAAGAAAAAGAAATCAATATAAGGCTGGATTCTCTGACCTGTGTAATTGAGATGTAAGGACCCTCAGGAGGTTAGATGCTTTAGTCTCTAGCTTATAGACAAATACATTCTTAGGCTCTCCAAGAAATCTTGTTCTAGAGTGAAGTTGCCACGAGTCTCAAGAAATTCCTCATACTGAACTGAATGCTCTTTTGCTGCTGTAAGTTTAGGGAGCTCTTGTCATTCCAGAAATGCTGAGCATGCCCCTGTGAGCTCTGAGGGTCCTTGGACCCAGTACTGTTGGTCACTGCCATGGGCAGTCTGCACCTTCCAGGGTGGCTCACAGGAAGGCACTGAAGGCTGCGAGATCATGTCCCCTGCATAAGACAGGGGGAGCCAGGTGAGCCCAGACATGTCCCTCAGGAAGAGAAACATCAGCAAAAAGTTTTTTTTTTTTTTTCCGGTACGCGGGCCTCTCACTGTTGTGGCCTCTCCCGTGGCAGAGCACCGGCTCCGGACGCACAGGCTCAGCGGCCATGGCTCACAGGCCTAGTCACTCCGCGGCATGTGGGATCCCCCCCGGACTGGGGCATGAACCCATGTCCCCTGCATCGGCAGGCGGACTCTCAACCACTGTGCACCAGGGAAGCCCATCAGCAACAAGTTTAATGAAATAAAATTTATCTCTTTCTCTCTCTGCCACCAGCTGGGATCTTGTGGATAAAATAATTTTTTTTGAGATCTAAAAATTTTATTATAAAATTTAAAAAGTAATGCTTCTAGAAATACATATATATTTAAATATGAAAAGGTGTAAAAAGGTGAAAGTCTTCCTTCTTTCCTGCGCATCCTTAGGCAGTCCTCAGGAGTCACAAGTTTTAAACATTTTGCTTTGAGTCTTCTCATTCTTCTCTCCAGACTTTAAAGATTTTTTTGTTTATTACCTTTAACTATTATGTCTTGACGCAACTCTGAAAGGTGAGGAACTGAGCCTCCTTGAGGCTGGTGCTGTCTCTTATCCCCTCTCCTCCTCCTCTTGTTGGTGATATTTTCACTTTTAGTTCTTCTGTTGGTTACTTCAATTACTTCATTTTAAAAAGTAATACAGGGGCTTCTCTGGTGGCGCAGTGGTTGGGAGTCCACCTGCCGATGCAGGGGACACGGGTTCGTGCCCCGGTCCGGGAAGATCCCTCATGCTGCGGAGCGGCTGGGCCCGTGAGCCATGGCGGCTGGGCCTGCGCGTCCGGGGCCTGTGCTCCGCAACAGGAGAGGCCACAACAGTGAGAGCCCTGTGTACCGCAAAAAAAAAAAAAAAAAAAAAAAGTAATACAAATCCATATTAAAAATTCAAAATGTACAAAAGGACGTATGATGAAAACAGGTCACCTGCTCTAGAAGGGAAGGTTTTGAAGCTACCAAGACAGCTGATGTTTATAAAATTAGGGAAATGAGGATGATGCTAACTTGCCCAGGGTTCAAGTGGGACCTTGTTCAGGAGTGGGGAGGGTGTGGGGATGGTGTTCAGGAAGGCAGGGATAGGGAGGATGGAGGACGCAGGCAGAGCAGGAGGAGATTGGCCTAACTTGCACTCTGCTGAAGCTGTAGGATATAGCTGCTGATGGGGTGTTGCAGGGTGAGGGGTGTTACAGCTGTGACGGGAGCCTGGGCCCTGGAGTTGTAGCCACCTGGGCTCAGATCCTGTCTCAGGCACTTACTAGCGGGGACCTTGGGTGGGTTAGTGTGCCTTTCTGAGTCTTGGTATCTTTTATTTGGGTAAACTGATGGTGATAATATCTCCTTTCCATGGTGGTTGTGAATATTGAGTGAAAGCATATAATTAAAGCACCTAATGCAGCAGCTCTTACATGGTAGAGACACTTGGAAACGTGTATTGTGAGAGAATCAGAAGGTTTTGGTACAAATGCCATAAAAATGTGACGTGATACACACATCACGTGCGAGCCCCGCTATGGCTAAACAGTCACCCCCCGTCTCCCCCTGGCCCCGCCTCAATGCTCAGCGGCTGCTCACTGTTCCGGGGACTCTGTCGGGAGGTTCTGTGGAGCTCATGTCTTGTTGGACGGAGTGTTCTTCTTGTTTAACGTCCTTCAGCTAAAGCACAGTTAAAACGTTCTTCAACAGCTCCCTGTCAGTGTGTCCTGAGGGCCCTCCCCCTCTCCCAAGGAAAGCTGTCACCTCTCTGGGTGCAAAGGGAAGGTGCTCTCTGTGGCATTTTGGTTTTGTAGCTTTTCGGCCCTGTGTGAAGGGAGCAGCAGTGGCGTTTGTCCCTCACTGGAGTGGTCTGCAGCAGTTCCTTCCACTTGCTTCTCTGAGCGGCCTTTCTCTCCACCACACAGACTTACTCTTCAGAGCCGTGCCCTGGGTCATCACAGCCCACTGTCCTCACTAGAGCTCGTGGTTTGGGAAGGGAGAGAGGCGAGACTTCTTGTGATGTATGCAGGTGTCGTGGGTTTTAGGGAGCCTATTGGCTTCCAGAGCACATGACCATCCACCCCTGTCCTCCTTACCACACCCTCCCAAGGACTTATGTGTTCATGTTCCAAGAACTATACAGCTGGCCCTGTGTATCCAGCGTTCCTTATCTGCGGGTTCAACCAACTGTGGATCAAAAATATTCAGAAAAAAAATTTCCAGAAAGTACCAAAAAGCAAAACGTGAATTTGCTGCATGCTGGCAACTCTTTATGTAGCATTTACATTGTATTTACAATTATTTACATAACATTTATGTTGTGTTAGGTATTGTAAGTAATCTAGAGATGATCTATTAAAGTATACGGGAAAATGTGCCTAGGTTCTATGCAAATACTATGCCATTTTATATTAAAAACTTGAGCATCCATGGATTTTGGTATCTTTGGGGGAGGAGGGGGGCAATCCTGAAATCAGTCCCTCATGGCTGCCCAAGGAGTACTATACATAAAAACGATACCACTGCACATCAGCTTTCATTTTATACTTTTCAGGGAGCTTTTGTGCCTACTATTTCATTCATTTCATTTTATTTTATCATCATGACAACTCTGTGGGGCAGTACAGAAGTCATCATTAAGTCCATTTTAAAGATGAGGGAACTGAGGCCCAAAGACAGCTAGGTACTTGCAGTGCAGGTCTGTCATTGACTCAGGACCTATTTCTGGATGTTTCCTTTATGCCCAGGTCTGTGTTAATTCCTGGGGATATGATTATGACCTACAAATGGATAGTCCCTATTCTCCCAGAGCTTCTAGTCTGATGACAGCAATAAACGTTAAACACATACATTAAATAAGCTATTTAATTATACTTGTGTTAAGTGCTATGAAGGAAAGTATGTGGTATAGGTGGGAGCAGACAGCAGTCTGTGAGGAGGGAGGGTTTTCAGTTTTGAATCCAGTTTCATGCTCCTGTACCATTAAAGTCGGGCTCTTGCCTGCCATGGAGCTTGGCTGTTTAATCTAAATTCAAGGATTTGAGTGGTATAGAAGTACCCTGGATATCAGTGAACTGCCTTATGGTATCCTAGGTGACAGTTGGGTATTATAGTGGGACCATGACGTTTTAAAACAGTTCTTTGAATCAGCTTCCAAAAAATGCCCCTGTTAGGATGAGGGAGTAATTAACCAGCATCATCTCTCACCTGGTTGGTCAGAGTCTTGGTCTTAGTGGCCATCCCCTTCCCCCCTCATCTTGAGCATCTCTTAAAGCCGCTCTGCCAGGTGAGAAAGACAGTCTTGCCACATAGAGGAGACCTTTTTGTGGTCAGAGCTTTATAAGTAGTGACAACCCTTGGTAGGATAGCCTCTGAAGGTGCTCTCAAGGTCATTAGCAGTTTGTCCCAAGCTGTATAATTCCAGGTGTCTCTAGGTCTGAGGAGTTTTTGATGATACCACTGTCATTTTTTTCTGTCCCCATAGGTATGTGTCTGATTTCACCAGTACTCTCTACTCAATACGAAAGAAGTATAGGCTGGATGATATTCCTCTCAACTCCCTTTTTCAAGAAGATTGGGCGGCTTTTCAGAATTCCATTAGGTAAAGTGGGGGTAAACATGCATAATATAGTATATAAAAATGATAAATGTGTGTGTAAGGCGTTCTTTTTTCTCTCTTTCACTGCCCCCCCCTTTTTAAAGCAAATACTCTAGACTCTGAAAACAAGCCAATAAACAAAAAAAACAAGGCAAACCAAACAAACACCAAAAAGACCCCTCTTGCTCTTAAAATATTTTTAAAAGTTCTTTATGAACTCATCTCCTTTGGTGACTTAAGTTTTCTTATGTTTGGTTTGAGATTTTTTTTTTCCCCTTAGCCTATAGTTTCTACAAACGTAAAATAAGTTAGAGCTTTTATTTTAGAAAATGCACAGCTGATTAGATCCTGTTTCTGGATCTGTGCCACAGAACTAAATGGTAAGTCAATGCTGTTTGGCCTGCAAAGAGCCGTGTAAGAGTTCCGTGAAAGGCCTTGAGGTGACCCTCCCAAGTCGTCGTTGACAGACAGATTCTGGCATAGCCTGTGTGACCTGTGGGCCACTAGGTAGACACCATGTTGCCCTAAGCCCTGAGGTCTGGTGGGAGTGTGATCGGCAGTGGCCTGAGGAGTTTGGCCCTTGATGTGTCCAGCCTGAGGGAATGCCCTGGCAGTCCAGTGGTTAGGACTCCGTGCTTCCACTGCAGGGGGCACAGGTTTGATCCCTGGGCGGGGCACTAAGATTCTGAAAGCTGCTCGGGGCGGCCCCAAAAAAACACAAAAGACGGAAGCCCTGGAAGCACTGGGCCTGCATCGTCCCAAGGCTGTGACCCGAAGCCTCGGTTGACTAGGGTGTATGTTCTCTATTGTGCTGTGGTTCTCCCACTCCTATGAGGTCTAACAACTGTACTATCAGCCTGAGATAAAAAGCGATCTAGAAATTTCTTTTCCTTACAACCATTCTTTGCAGACATACGTTCTGAAAAGGCAAGCTGCTCTCCCCCCACTTACATTTCTTGCCTGACCCCCGGCCTAGGTGGTATGTGCAGAGTGCCCATGGCACATGTGGGTCTCAGTGCAGATCCAGACCCTCCAAAAGCTGTCTTTAATCAGGGTAAACCCGGGGCCTCCCAGGACCATTTGGAGTGTCTCCTCATGGGCTCTGATCTGAACTTTTTTTTTTGATGAAATTTAATGTTCTAGATGCCAATATCCCTTATCAGCTGTGGCAGCTTGGTACACCAGAAAATATTATGCGCAAGGTTGTTCTCTTGTAACTGGCGTGAGTGGAATATTTCACTTTCTCATAAACCTTTCTTATGATGGAATGCCTAGATATCCTGGTGATGATAGACACTTTCGGAGAAAGTTAAAAGTTAACTAGACCTAAGATGTTTTTAATCCTTGGATTTGCCCTGACATTATAGTTTGGTGTTGAAGGACTCAGTAGCTGGAGTTTGAGGCCTAGCATAAAATTACTTGAAAATTAAAGGATTATTAAATACAGAAATGATCATTCAGGCTTATCTCTGAGAAACAAATGGATTAATCTTCATCTGCCTTTCATGTGATCAGAGAGAAACAATTCTAAGATCAAAACAGTTTTCTCTTCTATGCCTGGCAAATAGCAGGCAGCTGACAAATATTAATGAATTTTGGTTTTTAAATTTTAGATACAAAGAATTTCCAACCCATTTTATTTGTTTGTTTGTTTTGTTTTGTTTGTTTTTCTTTTTTGTCCACGCTGTGCAGCTTGTGGGATCCTAGTTCCCTGACCAGGGATCGAACCCGTGCTCCCTGCAGTGGAAGCGTGGAGTCTTAACCACGGGACCTCCAGGGAATTCCCTCCAACCCATTTTCTTGAGGACAAAGCCCAAAAGCAACCTCAGTATTTTTGGAAATGTAAAATTATTTGAGATCATGTTGGATAGAATTGTGATTCATAGCAGAGAGACACATGACAGGAGGATATTGGAAGGGACCAGCATTTCCCTTTTACATGAATTACTAATGAATGGAACGTTTCAGGTAGGCCCTCAAATGGTTAACTGCTTTCCCACAAACCAGCACACCACCAAAAGTGGTGAATAGTTAGAATTTTTATGAATGGGACAATGTTTGTCCTGTAAATGTCGGCATTCCAGATACTTGAAGTGCTTTTTGTTTCGTTTAGGATAATAGCCACCTGTGGAGAGCTCCTGCGGCAGTGCGGGGACTTGGAGCAGCAGCTAGCCAACAGGTAGGAGAGGGCTGTGGGCCGGCCCCTGGGCTCTCAGCTGGGGAAAACCTTGATAGAGTGCGCAGCACCGTCTGAAGCCACAGAGCTTGAGGACTCTCTGTACCTAGGATACGAGGTGTCAGTGTTGTCACCATTCAGCATTTATTGAGCACCTAAAAGGAGCAAGGCTCTGACCTCCTTGGCACATAACTTCAGTTAGATATGGAAGTTTCAGCCTAAATGAGGAAGCAGTACATGTTGTCTCCAAATTATGAGTGGGCAGGGCTCCCGCTGCATGTTTGCAAGTCAGTTATTGGGGATGGAAAGTTATAGGTGGTGCGAGGTCCCCTGGGCCAGCCCACAGAATCGGGATGAATCCGGCCAGCCTGCCTTCTGGGTTCTGCAGTAGGATTCTGTGCTGCGGAAGCCGGTGTGTGTGTCAAAGGAGGATGTCTGGGGTCAGGCCCTCCATTCTGATACCTGCCAGGGCTTTTACACTGCCCCGAAGTGACCCCATTCGGACCTGCTTTTCCCTCCAAGGGCTTCAGGCTTCCCAAATGTCCTCACTTCTTCAGCGGAATTTCTGATTGCCATGGTGCAGCTGCTTTCTCTGTCCTGCAGGAATTCAGGGGAAGAAGTCTGTTTCCTACAGCGGTGTTAGGGCCTAGCGGCAGTCCCTTCACCTCTTTCTGGGATAACTCAGAAAGTTATCTCTGCAGGAGGGAATTTCTGGCAGTGGTACAAAGTGAAAAGCAAGCTGAGGCCTCGAGACTGGGTGGGCAGTAGGGCTGAGCTGCTGGGGAAGGTCGTCAGACCGGCCGCAGGGTCCGGGCTCTGAGTTGGTCATTTCTTCTCCTCGCCACTCTTTGTCTCCTTTCATTTCTGAACCCACGGGTTGCCTTCAAGTCCCAAGACTTTTTACCATGGTTCTCATTATGGAGAAAGCCTTGCGGGGGCCAGGGGTGCGGGGGTGGGTTGGAATGGGCAGCTGTTGCAGTTCATAGCTCCCAAACAGCCCAGCATAGAGCTCATGTGACTTCTTGGAATGAATAAAACCAGAACACCACAAGCATACAGCAGAGTGTGTATAAATAATATAAATGATGAGGTAAACGCCCCCTTCCTCCCTCCCCATTCCCACACACACGTATGCTCATGTTTATATGCACGTGTGTGCGTGCACACAGACACGCACACGGTGAGGGGAGCCTATGGCGGAAGGGTGAGTAGGTCTGGGTTCACGAAGGGCCCCTAAGAAAAGGTGAAAATTTGACATTTATATATTTAAAAGAAAGCCATGTAGCTTATTAGTTTCTTGATTACGGTGGTGATTACAGCCTGGGCCCAGCTCAAAAATTAAAAGTTCACGAGTGTACAAAGTATTAAAAACTGAAAATCTACTCACCCCAAAAATTCTTGAGAAGAAATGTTAACAGCCCCCCTGCCCCCATCGCATTTGTTTTTTTTTGTTTTGTTTTATTTTGTTTTTTGCAGTACGCGGGCCTCTCACTGCTGCGGCCTCTCCCGTTGTGGAGCACAGGCTCCGGACGCGCAGGCTCAGCGGCCATGGCTCACGGGCCCAGCCGCTCCGCGGCATGTGGGATCTTCCCGGACCGGGGCACGAACCCATGTCCCCTGCATTTGCAGGCGGACTCTCAACCACTGCACCACCAGGGAAGCCCCCACATCGCATTTGTTGAGCTCTGCCATGAAAGGCTTTACATGAATTAACTCCTCAATCCTCCCGGGGCGTCCAAAGAGATAGGTACTATTCTTACCCCCATTTTTACACATGAAGAGACATTGAGGCATAGAATTTGGCACCGGTAGTAACTTTTTAAGTAAAAGGAATTATCTGTGGAAAGAGCTGTGTCTGAGGTGATGCATCTAAGAGGCAGTGATCTGAACCTGGACATCAGCTGAGTCATCCCGAGTGTGTATCACCTCCACACTGTCCTTCCTCACAGATGAGTGTCCGTCCTCAGACTTGGGTTTCTCTGCATATATATCAGACGTCTTTCCATATCAGAACGTATAGACTTGCCTTAATCTTTTAATGAAGATGAGTATTACCTTCTAAAGGGTAAGGAAGGATCTGGTTAAGAAGGTGAATGGGGGCATGACAGTTAAAGGTTGAGCCCCTCTAACTGCATTTTGCAGCCCAGAGAGGCTGAGAGCCTGGCCCGAGCTTTGGTGTGAGATGAGAACAGATTGGGTGTATCCAAGGGAGCCTTTTTAAGAGATGATGTCATTCTGGAAGCACTGAGCCTGGGAAGGGAAAAGAGTAACAGTTATCATCTGTGTTCCCATCAGGGAGCCTATGCATGTGACTGCCACCTATAAAGCTTATCTCCCTGTCGGTTTCACTGGCAGACCCAGACTGCAACTTAGGACCACTCCCCTCGGGTGGCAGAGGCAGTAGCTCGAAACACTGCAGATTACTTCAGTAACAAGAGTGACATTGGCTACTGGGCTTTTAAGATCACCTGTTTGCAGACAGAGATCGTTTTGTGATTAGTGGGGCAAGTAAAGCAAGGTTGAGTTGGGTGTCACCCGAGGGATTTCTCTTGTACTTGGGTGACATACAGGGAGATTGCTGTGGTTCCTCTATACTTTTATGGTGCCCACCACTTATTTTTGGAACAGAGGTATTTTCACTAGGGCAAGGTTTTAGTGGCATAGTTCAGTGGGACAGTGAGGTTTGGGGAATCCAAAATAAATGTCTAGGTTCCTATGGCTGAGGAGTGGGCAGCAACTTTTCCAGAAAAGGAGATGAGTTGAGGAAGGAGATGGAATTGGGATGTTAGTCCCTCCCTCCTCTGCTCATACTCACTGCCTTCTCCTGGCTCAGCAGGTAGCACAGCACTGGCACATAATGGACTCTCCTGTTAATCTCTGAGCTTCTGAGGACAAGCTCTATGTATAATCATCTGATAATCGCCAAGACCTGGCTTAGAGCCCATTAAAATGATGAGAAAACGTTTCTTTTTTTTTTTTTTTCTTTATTTTTGACTGCGTTGGGTCTTCGTTGTTGCGCACGGGCTTTCTCTAGTTGCGGCGAGGGGGGGCTACTGTTTGTTGTGGTGCGCGGGCTTCTCGTTGCAGTGGCTTCTCTTGTGGAGCACGAGCTCCAGGTGCACGTACTTCAGTAGTTGCAGCATGTGGGCTCAGTAGTTGTGGCTCACGGGCTCTAGAGCGCAGGCTCAGTAGTTGTGGTGCATGGGCTTAGTTGCTCTGTGGCACGTGGGATCTTCCTGGACCAGGGATCGAACCGTGTCCCCTGCATTGGCAGACGGATTCTTAACCACTGCGCCACCAGGGAAGTCCTGAGAAAATGTTTCTTTTTTTTTTTTTTTTTTTTTTTTTTGCGGTACGTGGGCCTCTCACTGCTGCGGCCTCTCCCGCTGTGCAGCACAGGCTCCGGACGCTCAGGCTCAGCGGCCATGGCTCACGGGCCCAGCGGCTCCACAGCATGTGGGATCTTCCCAGACCGGGGCATGAACCCGTGTCCCCTGCATCGGCAGGCGGACCCCCAACCACCGCGCCACCAGGGAAGCCCATATTAGATTTGGTTTTTATTCTAGAGCACACTATTGTGACATTTTAAAGTATAATTTTTTTGTAAATTAATTAATTAATTAATTTTTGGCTGCACTGGGTCTTCGTTGCTGCACGCGGGCTTTCTCTAGTTGTGGTGAGCAGGGGCTACTCTTCATTGCGGTGCGCGGGCTTCTCATTGTGGTGGCTTCTCTTGGTGCGGAGCACGGGCCCTAGGTGCGCGGGCTTCAGTAGTTGTGGCACGCGGGCTCAGCAGTTGCGGCTCGCGGGCTCTAGAGCGCAGGCTCAGTAGTTGTAGCTCACGGGCCTAATTGCTCTGTGGCATGTGGGATCTTCCCGGACCAGGGCTCGAACCCGTGTCCCCTGCATTGGCAGGAGGACTCCTACCCACTGCGCCACCAGGGAAGTCCCTTAAACTATAATCTTTAATACTCAAAACATTCCCAACATAACTGTTTTTCTTCAGCTTGGATGGCAGACTGATGCCACTTGCCCCTGGCAGCCTGAGACTGAGACACATATTGCAGTAACCCCAGGAAGGAGAGCTGACTTCCCGGAGGGCAGAGACGAAAGCTCAGCTGTCAACTTCCTGCTCACCAAACCCAGGGTCACCTGTCAGTCAAAGAATAATTACGGAGCGCCTGCTATGTTCCCGGCACTGTGCTAAGTGCTGGGAATTCAGAGATGAAGACCACTCTCTGGTTTGGCCTCACCATCTAGTGTGTAAGAGAGGTGAAGGCTGGTGAAGTTAGAAGACTGTGTGCCTGGGGGGATGCCCCTGGGACCGGTCCTTGAAGAAGGAGTAGGATTTTTCCAGGTGCACCAAGGAGGGGAGAGCATTTCAGATCACGGTAGTGTGCGAGCAAGACACGCAAGGGCGTGAAGCATGGTGTGTGGTCTGGGGGCAGTTGGCATGGTAGCGGGAATGTTTGTAAGGATACAGGGGCTCCAGCGATGGAGGGCGCTGGGGGCCATGCCTAGGCATTTTTAGTTTTATCTTGGGGAGCACTGAAGGATCTTTGGGAAAAAGACAAAATCAGATTTGCCTTTTGGAAAGATCATTCCAGTAGTCCTTAGGAGGACAGATTAAATGGAGTGTGGAAGGGAAGGCAACTATGATCCAGACAAGAAATAGTGAAGACTTGGAAGTAATGCAGCGGCAGGGACAGGCCACAGTTTCACAGAGAAGAGATGCAACCGAAATTACCGGTAGGTGTAACCAACAGGGAAAACTGTAACTTGACCTTAGTGGCAGAGGCAGGTGGCTACTTGTGTCAGCAGTGGTTCCTGAGGAAAGTCCTGTCCCCAGGATTTGTTTGCAAGTACAGGCATTTCTTGACAAGCTCATGGGATTTGTTTTTGAAGAAGTGAGTGCCTACAGGCTGCCATGTCCAAAGTGATCTTTTTTATAAGAAATTGTGGTAAAGGAGGCACTGGGGAATTAGGCACAGTTGGGATGTACTACAGCGTCTAGTCTTTTGGCTACATAGGTTTGTATAATTCTGTACACATTTAAACGTATAGGCCGAATGGTGAGGTTGGGCTAAGGAGGAAACAGAGTGAGGATTTTCGGCATCCGTCAAGGGAAGTCATCCTTGTTGGAGACAGAGATCCTGCTCCGAAGCAGCGCCAGAGGTTGATCATCCCATAGAACCTCCTCCAGGCATTGTTCTTTCTCAGGAAATCACCAGGTTCTCTCAGTAGATCTCTCTAAACCTCAGAAGTAAACTTTACGGTGCCGATGAACACAAACACCACACGAGCCCAGCGTGTGCGAGAGTGTGAGTCCTGTGGGTAGAGGTGTGCAGCGAGCTGCTGTCACTCTTCTCCAGGGACACTGTTGTGTCTCGTGCCTCTGACTGCGGTGCCAGTGGCTCCCCTGGCTTTGACTGTTCCAAAGAGTGATGCTAATATAGCTCATATATAGAAAGTGCACAGTATTCCCAGATTGTAGTGAATTGACGGCTGCCCTGTAGGCTGTGCATTATATTAGGAAGATGGCATATTCTGTTAGAGTGTTAAATAGGAAATAAAAACACCTGGTGTTTATTGTGTACCTGAGGTCCAGCTCCCTCCTAAAGGATCAAGGGCGTCTCCATTTCCTTATAAAATGGACCCTAAATCAATCTGCCTCATGAGGATATCCTGGGATTTAGTAAGGAGCAGTCTGAATGCTCCAAGAAGAAAATTCCATACAAATAGCTTGGGGCATAATGGTCATCACTTTCATTACAGGATTTTGTCCACCGCTGGGAAGTATCTCTCTGAGTCCTACAGCCCTCGGAGCCTGACCGGTTTTCAGGATAGCATCTTGACAGACAAGAAGAGCTCTGCCAGGAACCCATGGCAAGAATATAATTACCTTCAGAAAGACAGCCCTGCCGAATATGGCAGTTTAATGGAAATACTCTATACCCTCAAGGTATGAGACCTGACTGATGGCATTCTTGCAAATGAAAACTTTTCCCTTGCCACTCACCCTTTCCCTAACCCAGGCTTTCTGCCCCTGTGTGTGGGCCCTGGGCTGTGGCATGCCCTCCCACGTCTCTGTCTCGTTTACGTTGGTGTTTTAAGAAGCTAATCAACTAAACTGGGGTCGAAGCAATTGAAACACAGCTGTAGGAGGAGTTGGATAAATGGAGCTTTATTACCGACGAAAGGGAGGCTGGAGAGTGTGGCTCTCGATCTGCAGCCGCGGGAGCTCGCTGTTCTCCTCTCCGGAGTTAGGCCCGTCAGCAGGGTGAGTGGAGCTGGACGGCCCCGGGCCCCCACGCGGGCACAGCCCCCCCCACTCCCCGTACTGAGTGGCAGAGAGGGGACCGGAACTCCTGTACTGCCTGGGCGTGGGCAGAACCTGGGAAGGTGGACCCCAACCCAGGAGCCAGAGGAGGAGCAAGGTGGGGAGGAGCCAGGAGCGCCCCTCGAGTGCAGGTTCTTCCGTGTGGCAACACGACGACGTGGAAATCGGTGTTCCCTCCTGGCTGTTCCTTTGGTTTAAACTCTTCGTTTGTCTACCATAAAATGGCCCTTGACTTTGAGCTTTGGGCCTCTTGGGGTCCAGGGACGGGGGACCTCCCAGCAAATGGAGTGAGCCACACGCTCCCTGGGAGTGGCCTCAGGGTTCTTAGAGGGCCACGGCCTCCTTTCCAGAGCCACCCCCACCCCCAGTCTAGTTGAACCTCACTCTCTTGGTGATAAGCCAAGGAGGTACGGCTGTTCCCATAGCACCAAATTCAATCTGAAATTATCCTGATGGGCCACGAGCTCTGGAGGTGACTGCACAGTGTGCCTCAGGATGTGTCTGAGGCCTCAGCGTTGCCCTCACAGGGTCTCCCCCATCCCTCTGTACCTTGACCCACCAACTGGCTGCATTTGAGCTTGACAAACACTTCTTGAAGCCATTCTGCAAGTTCATTCATCCGTGCTTCTGTGATTACGTTAAAGCAGCTCTGTTTATCTTTATTGCTGATCTGATTTATGTCTGTTTGTTGTAATCAGTTCATTTATAATAGCAAAACTAAGGTTACATTTTCCACCTCTATTTTCTCAGGCTGTTTGGAATACCTCAGGACTCACACAGGTGGTGCACACTCTGGTGTACAGCCGAGTATAATTGACCTGACCTCGCTGGGAATCAGGGCTCTGTCTGTCACTCTTGTTTCTACATGACACTTCTGATCATTTTTTCCTTCTTCCTCTATCCCTGAGGGACAGCCACAGGTTAATTTTTCCTAAACTACCAGTCCATGAGCTTATATTAGCTTAAATGCATCAGAGTCACCTGGGAAAGTGAATGAAAAATATATCAATAGTTTCCTGGGCTCCAGAACCCCACTGGATCCAGATGCAGTAGTTCTGTGGTAGACCCTGGGTATCTGTAACTCAGCGTGCTCTCCAGGGGGTCCTGGGGCACAGCCAGGTTTGGAAGCTACTGTAGTAGAGAACCCTCTTACTATTTTCCTTTCAGTGGCCTTTCAAAACCCTTAGCTAATACCTTGGTTGGATTCAGGGCATAACAACATGCCTTCTGCATTTTCTTGTCTTAGGAAAAAGGGTCAGGTAACCACAACCTGCTGTCAGCGTCTCGAGCGGCTCTGACTCGGCTTAACCAGCAGGCCCACCAGCTGGCTTTCGATTCCGTCTTCCTGCGCATCAAACAGCAGCTGCTCCTCATTTCCAAGATGGATGTAAGTTTCCCACCAACTGGAAAACGTGCCCCTTCACCCCCCAGCCTAGGCCTAATGTCCCCTTCCCCGAGCTTTGGGTGGTGCCCCCTCTGACTCTCCTAGGCTAGAAGTCCAGCTATAGAGTCACTGTTCCCTTGCAACTCATTGCTTAGCGAGACTGTCCTATCTTAATTGTAGTTACCGTGATGCTGTGTTTTCAGACTGTTTCTTGGGATTATTACTATTGCTTGATTAACTTTCACAGCAGCTTAGCTGTGCCCTCTCAGGGAGAAGTAAGGGAGATTATGTGCCACTGGAAAAGTTGGGGCCAGTCAGAAGAGCTAATTGTCTGATGAGGTTGAATTGTTTTCGTGCCAAACATTTGTGGAGACTTGGTTCTGGAACTTTATTCAGGAGACTGCCTTACTAGATTTGATCTGGTGTTTTTGAGGAGACTTTGAAGGGTTCTGCTCTTTTCTATCCTTGATACTCTTTCTATTTGGCTATTCTTAGAACATCTCACTTTCCTTGCCTTGCACACTCTTCTCTTTTCTGGTTGTCCTTATTCCTTTTCAAGGAATTGCCTATCAGTCCTGTTTTCTCTACTGGCTCTGACTTTCCCTGGGTCCAGATCGCATGACTTTCCTTTCAGATTTCTGAGACAGTCCCCTGATTAATTTTTCTCACTGACTCCTCAAGTCTATCTGGATTTGGCTTATTTTAAAGATAGTCTTGGGACTTCCCCGGTGGTGCAGTGGTTAAGAATCCTTCTGCCAATGCAGGGGACATGGGTTCGATCCCTGGTCTGGGAAGATCCTACATGCTGCGGAACAGCTAAGTCCGCGTGCCACAACTACTGAAGCCCATGCACTCTAGGGCCCACGTGCCGCAACTGCTGAGCCCACATGCTGCAACTACTGAAGCCCACGTGCCTAGAACCCATGCTCCGCAACAAGAGAAGCCACCGCAATGAGAAGCCCGCGCACCGCAACGAAGAGTAGCCCCCGGTTGCCGCAACTAGAGAAAGGCCGCACGCAGCGACGAAGACCCAACGTGGCCAAAACAAAACAAAACAGTAAAGATGGTCTTTTGGGAAAGATCCAGTTATGGGCTTTTACTAACCAAGAGATCCTTTAAGGAAGTCCTTTGCTTTTTGCTGCCCTCTGGAAAGCATACTAGGCCAGGAGCCAAGGGCCACTCGCTTTATTCACCGTATGATCTGGTTAGGTCTGTGCGAAATGCCGTGAGATCTACTCCAACCAGATTTTGCACTTCTGGCCTGGCTGGGGCAGGGCTGTGTGTGGGGTTGGTGGTGTGGGGCCCCTGCTGTCACATCCTAGTGGAAGTGCTGTCGATGGAGCTGTACCGGGCACCGCCCAGGCGTGGTCTTGTTGGGTCACATGGCTGAGGCTGTTACCTCCTCTGTGAGCCTCATCTCCTTATCTTTAAAATGGAGATACAGTAATTCTCACCATATGGGTATGTGAGGATTAAGTGAGAGTGTGTATGTGATAGAATTTAGCACAGCCCCTGTCACAGAGTAGATGCTTAATACGTGGTGGTTTTCTTTTTTTCTGTGATTCTCAAGACTAATGATAGTTTTTAAAAATAGAAATTACATATATTCATTTTCAGAAATTCAAGCAATATAGGAAAGTACAAAGAAAAAAAGCAGTAAACCCCTTCAAAGTCCCAGTGACCAGAAATCATCAAGCCAGACATGTCTTCCTACCCACGCACGTGTTGAAGGCTGGACGGGCATTGGTAGGGAAATGATCCATAGGAAGAAATGGAATTGTGCTACACATGCTGTTGTTCAAAAACCATAAAATGTATACAATATAAATGTTATTTGAATTTAACTAGAAAAAGAAGATAAATGAAACCAAAGGAATGGTTGAACTTGAGATAATAGTTTCTTCACGGTGAAAGGTATCAGTTCCCAGAAGATCTCTTCAAGATTAAGAAAGAAAGATTATGAAAACTACTGATAGATGGGAGTCTTTGGTTTTTGTTAATCATGTTTCTGTTTTAGATAGAAATTGACATTGATTCGCCTGCCCTGAAAGCTGATGGGATTAGCATTCCTTACATCTCTCATCTTCCTTCCCCAACCTCCCCAGTCTGGTTGTTTTTATTATTTTTATTTTGTCAAAGGTTAAAGTCTTGACCTTCTGTTCTGAAACCTTAATTTTGCCAGTTATTTAGTCTTCTTCTCCATCGAGCCCAGCTCGGTGCTTCCCACCTGTCCTTTTTCCTCTACTTCTGCATTCCACACTCATTGTTCTGCCCCAGTCCTTGGTTGCCTGGTCTTGCCTTCTCATTCAGGCCTCACTACAATGGCTCGGGCGCTGGGAATGGACGCAGGCAGCTTTGGCGATTAGGAGGAATTCTCCCAGAGTGCCAGCGTGAAAGCACACAATACAAAGGCAAACGCTTTGGCCTTAAGGATTTGAAAATTAAACCCTGGTCATTCAATGTTTGTTTTTAATGTTTGCTGGTAAATTGTATTGCTCTTGTACATTACAAGAATATAAACCAGCACTATATTCCCTTTCAAAACAGGGAAGTTTACCTGCGTTACCTGGTGACAGGTGGCCCTTTGAAGGAAATTTTAAATTCAGAAATAATCTGCATCATTTCCTTATTGACCCTCTTCAGGTCCACCCCTCTCTGTCTGCTTTTTCAGGCCCTCCCTCATCAGCCCACTCTGTCTTGCCCTTATTCTAAAGTACTTTTCCACTCTGGCCCTTCTTTCCCTCTGCCCTCCGCCTGATCACCTTCCAACTTCGCTCCTCCCGCCTCCTCTGTGAAGCCTTCCCGGGGCCTGCAGCCCACGGTGCTGGTCCTTTAGATGCACTCTGGTGATGTGCTCTTTCCCCACAACTCAGCCCTTGCTCCTGGCCTCCCCTTCTCTGCCTCACTGACCCTCACCACCTCTGCTCCCTCCTGTGCTCCTCTGTGCCAGGACTTCACCACCAGGTTGTATGGTTCCTTCTTTTTAAATCTGTCTCTGTTTCCATGGCCACTGCCCTGGTTTGGGTTCTCGTCATCTCTGAATTGTTTCTCGAGCCTTTCATCTTCCTCTCCGCCCACAGCCCTTCTCAGAGTTGCTGCATGAATCTTCCTAAAGCATCGCTCTGATTTTGTCTCTCCGCATTCAGATCCCTTGCTTGGCTCCCCCCAGTCAGTGTGATCGTCTATGTTAAACAACTTTTTGCTATGGAAATTTTCATACATATGCATGAGTAGAGGGTGTCCTCATCACCCTGTTTCGTCAGTGATCAACTCCTGGCCGTTCTGTTTCATGTATACCCCTTATCTAAAATAAGAACTCTAAAAATAATCACAGTATCATAATCACCTTTAAAAAATACAATTAAAGGGCTTCCCTGGTGGCGCAGTGGTGGGGAGTCTGCCTGCCAGTGCAGGGGACATGGGTTCGGGCCCTGGTATGGGAGGATCCCGCATGCCGCGGAGCAGCTGGGCCCGTGAGCCACATCTGCTGAGCCTGCGTGTCTGGAGCCTGTGCTCCGACGGGAGAGCCCGCAATGGTGAGAGGCCCACGCACCGCGATGAGGAGTGGCCCCCGCTCGCCGCAACTGGAGAGAGCCCTCGCGCAGAGGCGAAGACCCAACACAGCCAAAATTAAAATAAAATAAAATAAAATAATTAAAAAAAATACAATTAAAAATAATTCCTTAATATCATCAGTGTTCAAATTTCCAGTTGTTTTATAAATGTCATGCTTTAACTGTTTGAATCAGGATCCAGATTAGTTCTGCACATTGGGATTGGGGGATGTGTGATGTGTCTTTTACGTGTCTTTTGAACTCTACAGGTTACCTTTCCATCTCTCTCTATCTGCCTCCCAACCTCCCTCCTTCCCTCCCTCTTCTCTCTCTCTCTCTTTCATTTTCCCTTTTCTTTTTTTAAAATTTATTTTATTTATTTATATATTTTTGGCTGTGTTGGGTCTTTGTTGCTGTGCGCAGGCTTTCTCTAGTTGCGGTGAGCGGGGGCTACTCTTCATTGCGGTGCGCGGGCTTCTCATTGCGGCGGCTTCTCTTGATGCAGAGCACAGGCTCTCGGCACCCGGGCTTCAGGAGTTGTGGCATGAGGGCTTAGTTGCTCAGCGGCATGTGGGATCTTCCCGTACCAGGGCTCGAACCTGTGTCCCCTGCACTGGTAGGCGGATTCTTAACCACTGCGCCACCAGGGAAGCCCCGTCATTTTCCCTTTTCTTAGCCTGGTGTTCACAGCTGTGCATTCTCTTTCTAGCCTTCCCTCTCTGCACCTCATGCATCCTGTGGCCGGCCCCTTCTCTAGCCACCCTAGGTTCTTGCTCCTCTGAACTCTTATTGTATAAAACCTGACTGAGAACTTCTGCCACTGAGAACTCTTGAAGTGGAAGCCTGTGCGTGTGTGTGTGTGTGTGTGTGTGTGTGTGTGTGTGTGTGTGTGTGTGTGTAGGTGTAGGGGGTATAGGGTGGGAGTGTGTCAGGGGTCTTGGTTCCCTAAGGAGAGCAAGAATTAAGATTGCCAGTTCTTTGTCTCCTCCCTACAAAACCTGGCACAGGGTGCTGTACAGCATGGGCACTCGGTGCACGTGCGTGATTGGCGTGTTCCTTCCCTGTGGGTGGGAGTTAACTGAAAAAAGTAGGATATTTTGAAACGAAAGACGATTCTCAAAAAACAGCAAGGAGGGCTTCCCTGGTGGCACAGTGGTTAAGAATCCACCTGCTAATGGAGGGGACTCAGGTTCGATCCCTGGCCCGGGAAGATCCCACATGCTATGGAACAACTGAGCCTGTGCACCACAACTACTGAGGCTGTGCTCTAGAGCCCACGAGCCACAACTACTGAGCCTGTGTGCCACAACTACTGAAGTCCATGTGCCTAGAGCCCGTGCTCTGCAGCAAGAGAAGCCACTGCAATGAGAAGCCCGCGCACAGCAACGAAGAGTAGCCCCCACTCACCACAGCTAGAGAAAGCCCACGCACAGCAAAAAAGACCCAACACAGCCAAAAATAAAAACAAATAAATACATTTATAAAAAAACAACAACAAGGAGTTTAGAAAACTATAGGGGCAGGGGTGGGGAAGAAAAGGCTTTGTCTAGAGCAGGAAAATTAGAGTCGAGTTGGTGCTAGAGAGTGTGGGGAGGACGGCTGAGGCTTGGCCTGGGCTGGGATCCCAGGGGTGGACACGGTCATGACATTCCCGGAAAGCTCCTTAAAGGATCAAGCAACCAGATCGGGCATCAGGTGGCTGCAGAGAGCAGCTACCACGTGACCTTGGGAGTCACTCCAGGAGTCCAGCCAGAAAGGGCCTTGTTTTCCAGGCTGGCCTTAGGGTGACTCAGGTAAGAATTAAGCAACTAGATTTCTGTGGAAAGCTGTGCCATACTGATAATTAACCACCTGTGTGCTGGTAATTGGCCTGACTCTGTAGGGGAGGCTGGGAAGGCTCCCACAGTGACGTCATAGTCCCATTGAATGATGAAAGAAGACGTGTTGGTGCTGCAGGTCTCCAGACAGGGGGTCCTGAAGAGGACAAAGGAGCTGTTGGTGGAGTTTGGAGGCTCCTTCTCATCCCTTTCCCTTTGAGTTCTGAGTCAGTTGAGACATAGATACAGAAAGCAGGTGGAATAAAAGCAGCACCTTTAACTTAGTAAAGCAGTGTTGGTGAATGTGGTTTGGATATTCCTGCAACCAGACAGGGCTTCCAATTCACATATGGTCTCTGTGGAGGATTTTAGGGGGTCCTGGTCTCTTCAGAGTGCTGGCTGATGACCCAGGAGTTAGTGAGGCTACCTGTGCCAGCAGGTGTTAACCGGTTGCCCTCACCCCGTAGAGAAACTCAGAACAAGAATATCCAACTCTTCCTTTCACGTTCTGAGCGGGTAAACACAGAAGGGATCAGTTCCCATCGAACAGTTGAGTGGAGAAGGTGGGATTTCCTGCTTTATGGATCTGAAAGGATGCAGAGAGAGAGAGGATTACTTTCTCTATGGCAGGCTTCAAGGTGATGCCTTAAAGAAGAGAAATCCCTGGTCTGCCACATGGTGATTCCAAAGGCCAGCTCTGAGAAAAGATAGTGCCTGTGGTGATGCTGCGTTCTTCATGTAGTTTCCAGCATGTGGTGCTTTCATGTGCTGCCTGGGTGCTGTGACATTGACCCTTTCCTCTCCTTCCTCCCCTAGAGCTGGAACACCGCCGGCATTGGAGAAACCCTGACCGATGACCTGCCCACTTTCAGTCTCACTCCTCTCGAGTACATCAGCAATGTAAGAGACTCTGTGCGCTTTTCTCTGCGCTGGTCACAGCATCTGAGACCTTGTCTTGTATGGCCCTTCTGGGTAAAGCGGTCCTTGCTGCATCGGTTCTGTCTGGACCTTTGCTTTTGGATAGTCCCCATCCATATCCATGACTTTAAGGAAATGCGGTTGATTTTCTTAAATCAGCTGATGAAACACATGCTGATTTCAAAGCCTAACACATTCCCGCCCCTCCCCCATCCCTCTCAATATGAGGTGTGGCCAGTGCCTGAGGGCATCAGAGTATGAGTCCAGCTCCATTGCTCTTAAATGTCAGTGAGCATAAGAAATGCTGTACAGGAATGATAGACCCCAACTGTGTCTTCCTCACACTATGGGGGAGTTCTGCAATTTTCAGGGGTGATTTTGAGATAGGTGATTTCTGCCTTGAGCTCTCACTTTAGAACCCACCCCTGTGTAAGTTATGACTGTTGTAATAGATACGAAGGAATTTTATTTTATTTTTATTTTATTTTTTATTTTATTTTTTGCGGTACGCGGGCCTCTCACTGTTGTGGCCTCTCCCATTGCGGAGCACAGGCTCCGGACGTGCAGGCTCAGCGGCCATGGCTCACAGGCCTAGCTGCTCTGCGGTATGTGTGATCTTCCCAGACTGGGGCATGAACCCGTGTCCCCTCCATCAGCAGGCGGACTCTCAACCACTGCGCCACCAGGGAAGCCCTATTTTATTTTTTAAAATATTTATTTATTTATTTTGGCTGCGCTGGGTCTTAGTTGCAGCATGTGGGATCTTTGTTGCAGCATACGGGATCTTTAGTTGTGACATGTGGGCTCCTTAGTTGCAGCATGCGAACTCTTAGTTGCAGCATGCATGCGGAATCTAGTTCCCCAACCAGGGATCGAACCCGGGCCCCCTGCATTGGGAGCGTGGAGTCTTACCCACTGGACCACCAGGGAGGCCCCTGCAAAGGAATTTTAGAAGTAAATATTGTACAGTTAGAGGAAGTGTGTGTGATCCCACTGGTGAGTAGCAAGGAGGATGGCTTTCCTCTCTGTTCACTGAGCAAGTCCAAAACAGCAATTGTTTTCCTCTGTTTTTCAGGGTATTATTCAATACCCTGGACGGATGGAACTAAAAATGTTGGTTGGTCTTTACAACCAATGAGAATAATCTTATTTTTAGAATTGAGACATGTGTATTGCAATCGAAATTGATTCCAGAAACGATGTTGCTTAGAAGGAACTCAAAAGGCTATCGAGTTGATTTTAAACACAGAGGAGTAAGGAAGGCGAGGGGGCGTTTTCAGGCCAGGGCTCTTTTCCCACCGGCTGTCACTCGTCAGCCCCCAGGTAGGCATCGTCCTTATGAGGTCATCTCCTGATGACCTCGGCTCAGGAAATGAATATCTACTGAGCACGTACTGTGTACAGGGGCAGTGCTAGGCTCTTATTGGTGCCATGAGATAGTGTGCAGTATAGACCGAATTTTATCTTAACAACAACTTTGTGAGCCGGTTGGTGGCAGCCGTGTTTTGCGGTCAGAAGCACCAAGGCTCTGGGGGATGGGAGTGGGGCAGGGAAGCCACTCATTCAGCAGTCACTCTGTTAGGAAGCCTGGTGCTTTATGTGTGTCTCACGCATATTAGTTTCATCTTTGCCACAGCCCTCTGAAGTAAGTATGAGATCACCCTCATTTCAGAGATGGCGAAACCAAGGCCCCGACAGATTAAGTAAGTTGCCCAACGTCACACAGTGGTAGAGGCAGAACTCAAACCCAGGTCCTTCTGACCACAGAGCTGTTCATTTTTCCTGAGTCACTGCGCTTACCCAGCCAGGATATCATGGAGTATTTCTTGAATATGGGAGAATAGCAGACAAACGTCTACAGGTGTGATGGTGAGCATCCCTTCCCACGTTGATTTCCAAGAAATAAGCATAGACAGAACTCCCAAGAAAAACTTGGCATTGTGGAACCTCTCTAGGAAACACAGCAATCCCCACAGTCTAAGGCCAATTAATTCAAGTTTGAGATGTCAGATTATTGAAAATTTGCACCTAACCGATGCTTTGCCTTGCTGGTGAATGCCCTCACCCACGCAGAACTGTGTGAGCATTATAAGGGGATGAAATAGGAGAAAATCCTTGGAAGAAATAAAACAGCATAGATGCAAGGCATATCGATGATGATTCTTTATTTCAAGTAAAGCTGGGTTTGTGGATTTAGCCAAGAGGTGATGGCTACAGATGAAAGGGGTACCAAATACAGGAATATGCCTGTGGTCTCTGCACATAGTAGGTATTCAGGAAGTGCTTGCTGAGTGGAATTACAATGGAGAAATCCTAACCCCAGAAGTCAGCATCCTTCCCTTCCTCCAGCCTTGGGGAAAAATGATGAATTTGTTGCCATTTCAAGCTGAAATAATGTACAGTGGTTGTGGTTATTAGTGACGTAAGTGACCACTTGTCTAGTTTGAGTGAAAGACACTCAAACTAGAGTATTTTACTTACTAAGTAAATGAAAGGAAAAGGTGCTGATTTTTTTCATTTTACCATCTATGTACATAGCGCTTTAAAGGGAGACCAAACACAATTTTTTGTTAGCACGATGGGCCACATTAAGTGTTTGGAGATGAAGGTGTAACCATCCTGTAGTCCTCTGGGCTGGTAGATTTTGGGAGTCTGTCTTAACTTCTGGACACCTGCTACCGTACAGGTGTATGTAAGGCCAGATCGAGAAGATCTTTCTCTAATAGTCCTTGGACTTTTAGCTTGCAGAATCAGTATCAACTCTAAGATGGAATGAATGTGTGAAATCAATATGGAGCCAAAAAAATCAACAACAGGCTCCAGTACCTTTTTAAGAAAATATATATTACGTTGTCGTAACCTGAAAATCAACCTCATTTTGAAATGACACATATACTTACCTTAAAATGCTAAACAGTTGTGAGTTGTGATAGAAATAGGTGTCTAAAATGTATCCATGATGACAGTCATGTGTATCTGACAAACACATGACAAATCCTGAATTACTCATGGGCTTATCCCAAATGTCTTGTAACCCTGCCTTTGCGATTCCTAACCAACCAAGAAGGTTTATTTTCTAGAGTTTGTATTATGAAAACATACAGTTTTCCCTCCAGATTAATTTATAATTATAAACTGCTTTTTTCCCCAACAAAATTCCTTCCTTCGCCTGGTTAAATCACTTAGAAGGAAGAGACCCAGATCCAAATCCAGAAGACAGGATTGAAATTCTTGCTTGACCATGCACTTGTTGACATTAGCATCTTACTGGTTTTTCATCTATGAACAGTAATAATGACATATTTACACAAGTGCTTTAAATTTTACAAAGCATTTCAGTATCCATTACTCATTTGAGGTAGAGCTTGCACTGAATGCATTCCAAAAAACTGAGGCCATGAGTGAGAAGGATGAATCTATGATCTATGTGCAAACTACCGGTGACTTTTTTTTCAGATGTTGCCTCACCAGTATTACCACACACTGGAAAGATCAGACCTGGAGCTGCTGTAAGGTCTTGCAGTTTTGTCTGTCCACCATTTGCCTTCACATAAACGTACTGCATGAAATAATTACCGCCGCATGTGTCAACGTTGGGCTGACAGTGCTTTCTTTTGTTTCAGATCGGGCAGTATATCATGTCCCTCCCCCTGAACCTTGAGCCATTTGTGACTCAGGAGGACTCAGCCCTAGAGCTGGCTTTGCACGCTGGAAAGCTGCCGTTTCCTCCTGAGCAAGGTAAGAGAGACCTGCAGGAAAGAGAGCGGCGGGCTTGGATGTGATCGCATGCCCCTTGTAGCACCTTACCCTCATCATACCCGTCCTCCACACTCGCACTGAAATAGTTGTCAAAGTGTACAGTCGTGACTGAGAAAGATTGGGGTTCTCTTTTTGCACCCTCTGAGGGACTTCTGCGGGACAGAGTGGATTAGGGAAGGCTTACTGTATGCAGGGCATCCCTGGGGAACTCCCCCAGTGCCGTCAGTTGGGAGGTGGTGGCAGGTGGGCCTGGGGTCGTAGGCATTCATTGGTGATAGAAGGGAGGTCACAGGGCAAGGGACCCGCCAGGTTTTTTCTCTCTCTTTGTTCCCCCTCTGTGTGGACCACCTGTCAAGTAAAGTGGCACCTCATAAGAAGAGTTTTTCTTGTCAAGACAAAAATAAACTCTTCAGGGACTTCCCTGGTGGCGCAGTGGTTGGGAGTTCGCCTGCCGGTGCAGGGGACATGGGTTTGAGCCCTGGTCTGGGAGGATCCCACGTGCCGCGGAGCGGCTAAGCCCATGTACCACAACTACTGAGCCTGCGCTCTAGAGCCCGCGGGCCACAACTACTGAAGCCTGTGCGCCTAGAGCCCGTGCTCCGCAACGAGAGAGGCCACCGCAATGAGAAGCCCGCTCACTGCAGCGAAGAGTAGCCCCCGCTAGCCGTAACTAGAGAAAGCCTGCACGCAGCAACGAAGACCCAATGCAGCCAAAACTAACTAACTAAATAAATTTGTTGAAAAAAATAAATAAAAAAAAAATAAACTCTTCAGTGTAGAGGTTAACAACACTTCTGTCCAAATGCCTCTGGCTGTAGTGAGCTTCCAACTCCCCAAGGCTCGTGGATCTCTAAACTGGCAAGGTAAAAAAAATATAATATGTTAACACTTTTCCTTTTTCTCATTGTCTGGGCCTGACAGATTGAACAGGGACCACATACTCTCTGATCCAAAATCATCTTATCCCTAACATTGGGCATTATAGGCCTCCCTCTGTAATACTGAAGAGACAGAAAAAAAATCACTTGGTATATAAAGGATTCAGCAGCTCAAGAGAGGGTACTGCACTGAAAATAAAATCACATCGAAAGGTTAAAAATAAAGGGTTGCTAAAAGACATCTCATGTAAATTCAAATAAAAAGAAAACAAGATGACTGCATCATTATTAAAGAAGTTGAATCAAATCAAAAGATAATAAATGAGACTAAATGATTCTTTATGTCAATAACGGGTGGATTCCACAGTGAACCTGTAGTAGTCAGGTACCCTTATGTGGCCAGTAACACAGCACTGAAGTATATAAAGAAGAAGCTGGCAGACGTATGACAAAACCACATTAGTACTGAGAAAATCTTGTACCTCTCGTTTAGGCTTTGACAGATCAAAAAGGAAAATTAATGAGAAGAAAAGAGGAATTGTTCCGTATAATAAGCACATTTGATTGAATCAATATGTCAAGATTTTTATCCCACAGAATAGGCATAGTTGTCAAATTTCTATAAACTGTTTGCAAAAGTAATACAAATAAAATCTCCATAAGTTTCATAGGATTATAAACATTAATGGTACTTATATAATTTTTGAAAAAAAATTCTATTTAAAATTCAAATTTAAAATGTGAAACCTGCTAAGCTAAACTATGAGTGAATATTAATTAATCTTCGTGATAGGGAAGGGAAGACTTTTTTGAAATGAAAGATAGAAACTGTAAAGGAGGGGACCTCCCTGGTGGTCTAGTGGCTAAGACTCCATGCTCCCAGTGCGGGGGGCCCGGGTTTGATCCCCGGTCAGGGAACTAGATCCCATCTGCCACAACTAAAGATCCTGCATGGTGCAGCTAAGATCCCACGTGCCGCAACTAAGACCCGGTGCAGCCAAATAAATAAACAAATAAATATTTAAAAAAAAAAAGAAACTGTAAAGTAAATTGAAAGATAAATGATAAACTGGAAAATAATAGCAACATATATGATAGATGATGGTTAATATCCTCATTTTATAAAATTTCTTACAAGTCAGTAAGAAAAAGATGAACACCCACGGAAGAATAAGTAAACAACATGAAGGCATTCAAATAAGCTAAAACATATAAAGAAATGTTTTAACTTTAATAATCCTCAGAGCTGCAAATGAAAGTAGGATAGATCATTTTGCAGCCTATCAAATTGACTATATATACAGGCATATATTTTATTTTATTTTTATTTATTTATTTTTTAAATAAATTTAATTAGTTAATTAATTTATTTTGGCTGCGTTGGGTCTTTGTTGCTGCACGTGGGCTTTCTCTAGTTGTGGCGAGCGGGAGCTACTCTTCGTTGTGGTGGGCGGGCTTCTCATTGCGGTAGCTTCTCTTGTGGAGCATGGGCTCTAGGCACACGGGCTTCAGTAGCTGTGGCACACAGGCTCAGTAGTTGTGGTGCACAGGCTCAGTAGTTGTGGCGCACGGGCTTAGTTGCTCTGCGGCATGTGGGATCCTCCCGGACCGGGGCATGAACCCATGTCCCCTGTATCGGCAGGCAGACTCTCAACCACTGCGCCACCAGGGTAGCCCTCTGCCCAGTTTTTTAATCAGACTGTTGTTTTTTGTTATTGAGTTCTTTATATATTTGGATATTAGCCCCTTATTGATTATATGATTTGCAAATACAGTAGTGCCCCCTTATCCACAGGGGATGTGTTCCAAGACCGCCAATGGATGCCTGAAACTATGGATAGTACTGAACCCTGTATATACTGTGTTTTCTCCTATACTAATGCGTGGGTGGTATATACAGTAACAATACACTGGACAAAGGGATGACTCATGTCCCAGGCGGGACAGGGTGGGGCAGGGTGGGACAGGATGAGATTTCATCATGCTACTTAATGCATTTTAAAGCTTACTATATGGATTGTTTTTTTTCTGGAATTTTCCATTTACTGTTTTTGGACTGTAGTTGACTTTAGGTAACTGAAATCTCAAAAAGCAAAACCACAGATAAGGGGGGACTACTGTACCTTCTTCTATTCAGTAGGTTGCCTTTTTGTTCTGTTGATGGTTTCCTTTGCTGTACAGGAGCTTTTTATTTATTTATTTAAAATATTTATTTATTTATTTATTTATTTTATTTATTTATTTTTGGCTGTGTTGGGTCTTCGTTGCTGTGCGTGGGCTTTCTGTAGTTGTGGCAGCTGGGGACTACTCTTCATTGCAGTGTGCAGGCTTCTCATTGCTGTGGCTTCTCTTGTTGTGGAGTCCGGGCTCTAGGCACGTGGGCTTCAGTAGTTGTGGCTCATGGGCTCTAGAGTGCAGGCTCAATAGTTGTGGCACATGGGCTTAGTTGCTCTGCAGCATGTGGGATCATCCTGGACCAGGGCTCAAACCCATGTCCCCTGCATTGGCAGGCGGATTCTTAACCACTGCACCACCAGGGAAGCCCCCCAGGAGCTTTTTAGTTTGATGTAGTTCATTTGTTTATTTTTTCTTTTATTGCCATTGCCTCTGGAGCCAGATCCAAAAAAATATTGCTAAGAACAATGTCAGGGAGCTTACTGCCTAGATATTTTATGGTTTTTGGTTTTACATTCAAGTCTTTAATCCATTTTGAGTTAATTTTTGTATATGATGTACGACAGTGGTCCAGTTTCGTTCTTTTGCATGTGGTTGTCCAGTTTTGCTAACACCGTTTTTTGAAGAGGCTGTCCTGTCCACTTTGTATATTTTTGCTTCCTTTGTCACAAATTAATTGACCATATATGTGTGGGTTTATTTCTGGGCTCTGTAATCTGTTCCATTGATCTTTGTGTTTTTATGCCAATACCATACCGTTTTGATTACTATAGCTTTGTAATATAGTTTGAAATCAGGGAGTGTGATTTCTCCAGCTTTGTCCTTCTTTCTCAAGACTGCTTTGGTTATTTAGGGTCTTCTGTGGTTCCATACAAATTTTATAATTATTTGTTCTAATTCTGTGAAAAATGCCATTGAAATTTTGATAGGGATTGCACTGAATCTGTAGATTGCTTTGGGTAGTACAGACATTTTAACAATATTAATTCTTCCAGTCCATGACCATGGAATACCTGTTCACGTATATGTGTCTTTTTAAATTTCTTCCATCAGTGTCTTACAGTTTTCAGTATACAGGTGGTTCACTTCCTTGGTTAAATTTACTCCTGGGTATTTTTTCTTTTTGATGCAATTGTAAATGGGATTGCTTTGCTGATTTCCCTTTCTGATAGTTTGTTATTAGTGTACAGAAACCCAATCAGTATTCTGTATATTGATTTTATATCCTGCAACTTTACTGAATTCATTTATTAGTTCTAAGAGTTTTTTGCTGGAGTCTATTAACATTTTCTATATGTAGAATTGTGTCATCTGCAAATAGTGATGGTTTTACTTCTTACTTTCCTATTTGGATGCCTTTTATTTCTTTTTCTTGCCTAATTACCATGATTAGGACTACCAACACTAAGTTGAATAAAAGTGGCAAGAGTGGGCATCCTTGTCTTCTTCCTGATCTTAGAGGAGAAACTTTCAGCTTTTCATCAGTGAGTATGATATTAGTTGTAGGTTTGTCATATACGGCCCTTATTATGTTGAGATACTCACTCTATACTTACTTTGTTGAGAGTTTTTATCATAAATGGATGTTGAATTTTGTCAAATGTCAAATTTTGTCAAATGTCAATTGAGATGATCCTGTGATTTCTATCCTTCATTTTGTCAATGTGGTATATCACATTGATTTGTGAATATTGTATCCCTGGGATAAATCCCACTTGATCATGGTGTATGATCTTTTTAATGTATCGTTGAATTTCGTTTGCTAATATATATATATATATTTCACACTTTAGAATCCAAAATGCTTTATTTCTCATTGGCAGTGATAAATCAGAAATGTGTATTATTTTTGCAGAGGCAGGTGAGTGGGGTAGGGAATTAGATGTAATGTTTTTTTCTAATCCCAAAACTCTTAACGTAGCAAACTGAGAGACAGGAAAGCACAAATGAAAAAGTACAAACCACCTTTCATGTCCCCCCATCGAGATGTAACCAGGTGGTTTGTGAACACGTCCTTTCTAGTTTTTAGTATCAAGGACACAGAAATATTAAGCGACAGGCCAAAGAATTTTCTGCTATCCCAGGTTAATAAAGGACAGATCCTAAACTGTTACTGTTTTCTCCGCACAGTTCCTCTACTCAGTAGTCAAAAGACTATCAGAATGCTTCCCATGTCAATTCAAAGAAGTCACACAATGACCAACAATTTACTCAAATGTTTCAGACTGAGTTTTGAACAGGAGCCAATCTGTAAGACATTTATCTACTGAACTAAGGGCCTTAAATCCGATCTTGTGCTATAGAGTGCCACGTGCCCTATTCCATGTGACCTGTGCTGCCACTTAATACCATGTCTTGGAAAAATGGCCTCTTAGCCTCATAAAACAGCTGAATTCTAGGTACTGTTGACTAAGGTCGAGGACTGTAGTTGAAAAGGAAACTTGATTGTCCTCAATCTTCACAAGAACCACACAGGGTAATTCCTAACTTTATAAAGTGAGGCTAAAAATGACTACTTGCTCCAAGATGGAAGGTCCTTCAACCAGGGGTCTCAGAACCTACCGTGGTCTGAGGGCCACATCTTCCCGAGCCCACCTGGAGCTGACCAAGGCTGCTCTGGGCGCCTGAGGCCTGGGCCCCATGAAGGAGGGATCACGTATCCTTTACAAGCGCCTTCCAAACAGAAGGTTCCACAGAGCACGAACAGGCAAAAGAGCAATCTCTGTGACAAGCTGTCAAACAAACTGAAGAGTAAAACCAAGGGGGAAATGCCAGATGGCTGTTTTGCAGTTTTATTAAATAAAACGTGCACACGAGCTGTCTATTCATTTTCTTCGCTGTGCAGCCTGGTGTTGGGATTGGTGACTCTGATGGCCAGCTGGGCTGCTCTCTCCACAATGGCTTTGCGGTTCTTGGAGGAGACGTTGTGCACAATCTCAGCACAGTAAGACTTGTTGCACATCAGCAGCACTTAAAGCTCCTTGACATTGTGGACCAGGAACTTCCGGAAGCCGCTGGGCAGCATGTGCTTTGTTTTCTTGTTGCTCCTGTAACCGATGTTGGGCATCAAGATCTGGCCCTTGAATCTCCTGCGCACCCTGTTGTCAATGCCTCTGGGTTTCCGCCAGTTCCGCTTAATTTTGGCATATTGGTCTGACTGGTGCCGGATGAACTTCTTGGTCCTCTTTTTGACCATCTTGGGCTTCACGAGGGGTCTGAGGGCAGCCATGATGCTGAGTAGGAGATGGTGGCCACCTCCGTAGGCAGCGCCGAGGAAGAGAGGGGAGGGAAGGTAGTGCACGAGGCTGATGGGACTTCCTCGTTTGCTGATATTTGGTTGAGAATTTTTGCATCTATGTTCACCAGGGATATTGGCCTGTAGTTTTATTTTTTTGTGGTGTCTTTTCTGGTGTTGGTATCAGAGTAATGCTGTTCTTATGAATTAAGTTTGGAAATGTTCCCCCTCTTCAGTTTTTTGGAAGAGTTTGAGATGGATATGTATTAAATCTTCTTTGAATGTTTGGTAGAATTCACCAGTGAAGCTGTGTTGTCCTGGACTTATGTTTGTTGGGAGGTTTTTGACTACTGATTCAATCTCCTTTCTAGTAATTGGTCTATTCAGATTTTCTGTTTCTTCGTGAGTCAATCATAGAAGATTGTATGTTTCTAGGAAGTTATCCATTTCTTCTATGTTATCCAGTTTTTTGGTGTATAATTGTTCATAGTAGTCTTATATGATCCTTTGTATTTCTGTGATATCATTCTCCTCTTTTCATTTCTGCTTTTATTTATTTGAGACTTCTCTCTTTTTTTCTTGGTGAGTCTAGCTAAAGGTTTGTCAATTTTGTTTATCCTTTCAAAGAACCAGCTCTTAGTTTTATTGATCTTTTCTGTTGTTTTTTAGTTTCTATTTCATTTATTTCCATTTTCATCTTTATTATTTACTTCCTTCTACTAACTTTGGGCTTCATTTCTTCTTCTTTTTACTAGCTCTTTTAGGTGTTAAGTTAGATTATTTATTTGAAAATTTTCTTGTTTCTTGAGGTAGGTCTGTATTGTTTTGAACTTCCTGCTTAGAACTGCTTTTGCTGCATTCTATAGATTGGGGTGGTTGTACTTCCATTTTCATTTGTTTCAAGGTATTTTTGATTTCCCTTATGATTTCTTCATTGACCCATCGGTTGTTCAGTAGCATGTTGTTTAATCTCCACATATTTGTGATTTTTCCAGTTTTCTTCTTGATTTCTAGTGTCATACCATTGTAATTGGAAAAGATGCTTGATATGGTCTCAATCTTCTTAAATTTATTGACTTGTTTTGTGGCCTAACATGTGATATGTCCTGGAGAATGTTCCATGTACACTTGAGAAGAGTGTGTATTCTGCTGCTGCTGCTTTTTGGCTGGAATGTTTCATACACACACACACACACACACACACACACACACACACACACGTGGCCATCTAGTCTAACAGGTTATTTGAGGCTGATATTTTCTTGATTTTCTGTCTGGATGATCTATCCAATGATGTAAGTGGGATATTAAAGCCCCCTACTATTATTGTATTGCTGTCAATTTCTCCCTTTAGATGTGTTAATATTCGCTTTATATATTTAGGTGCTTCTATGTTGGGTGCATAAATGTTTACAAATGTTACACCCTCTTGATGGACTGACCCCTTAATCATTATGTAATGACATTCTTTGTCTTTTATTACATTCTTCGTTTTAAAGTCTGTTTTGTCTGATATAAGTATAGCTACACTGGCTTTCTTTTCATTTCCATTTGCATGGAAAATCTTTTTCTATCCCTTCACTTTCAGTCTGTGTGTGTCCTTAGATCTGAAGTGAGTCTCTTGTAGGAAGCATAGATGAGTCTTGTTTTTTATCCATTCAGCCACTCTGTGTCTTTTAATTGGAGAATTTAGTCCATTTACATTTAAAGTAATAAGTATGAACTTACTGCCATTTTGTTCATTATTTTCTGGCTGTTTTGTAGTTCCTCTCTGTTCCTTCTTCTCTTCCCTTGTGGTTTGATGAATTTCTTTAGTATTATGTTTATATTCCTTTCTCATTATATTTTGTGTATCTACTGTAGGTTTTTGCTTTGTGCTTACTATGAGGTTCACATATAACAGTGGCTCTCTCTCTCTCTCTCTCTCTCTCGCTCTTTCTCCCTCTCTCTCTCTCTCTCTCTCTCTCTCTATATATATATATATATATATACACACACACACACATATATAAAATATACTATATTAGTATATATAAAAATATGTACTATATTAGCATATATAAATATACTAATATATATTAAATATATATATAAATATGTATATATAGCATACTGCCAAATATATATATATATATGGCAGTATAATTTAAGTTGGTAGCAACTTAAATTTTTTTTTAAATTTACTTATTTATTTTTTGGCTGCGTTGGGTCTTCGTTGTTGCATGCGGGCTTTCTCTAGTTGCGGCGAGCAGGGGCTACTCTTTGTTGCAGTGCGTGGGCTTCTTATCGTGTTGGCTTCTCTCGTTGTGGAGCACAGGCTTTAGGCATGCAGGCTTCAGTAGTTGTGGCTCTCAGGCTCTAGAGTGCAGGCTCAGTAGCTGTGGCACACGGGCTTAGTTGCTCTGAGGCTTGTGGGATCTTCCCGGACCAGGGCTTGAACCTGTGTCCCCTGCTTTGACAGGTGGATTCCTAACCACTACGCCACCAGGGAAGCCCAGTAGCAACTTAAATTTGAATGCATTATATTTATTTATTTTTTTTTCGGTACGCGGGCCTCTCACTGTTGTGGCCTCTCCCGCTGCGGAGCACAGGCTCCGGACGCGCAGGCTTAGTGGCCATGGCTCACAGGCCCAGCCACTCCGCGGCATGTGGGATCTTCCTGGACCGGGGCACGAACCCATGTCCCCTGCATCGGCAGGCGGACTCTCAACCACTGCACCACCAGGGAAGCCCTTGAATGCATTTTAAAAACTCTACATTTTTACTCCCCCCTGTCACGTTAAATGTTTTTGATGTCATATTTTACATCTTTTTATTTTGAGTATCCCTTAACTAATTATTGTAGTTAATTTTACTACTTTTTTCTTTTAACTTTCATACTAGCTTTATAAGTAATCTACTACCTTTACTATATATTCATCTTTCACCAGAGAGATTTTTATTTTCATATGTTTTCTTGTTATTAGTACCTTTTCTTTTCAGCTTAAAGAAGACCCTTTAATATTTCTTATAAGGCTGGTTTAGTGGTGTGAACTCCTTTAAGTTTTGCTTGTCTTGAAAACTATCTCTCTTTCAATTCTGAATGATAGCCTTGCCTGGTAGAGTATTCTGGGTTGGAAGTTTTTTCCTTTCAGTACTTTGAATATAACATGCCAGTCCCTCTGGCTTTTAGAGTTTCTGTTGAAAAAATCAGCTGATAATCTTATGGTGGTTTCCTTGCACATACAAGTTGGGTTTATTTTCTTGCTGTTTTTAAGATTCTTTCTTTAACTTCTGACATTTTAATTATAATGTATCTTGGTGGGAATCTCTTAGGGGTTCATCTTGTTTGGAACTCTGTGTGTCCTGGACCTCAATGTCTGTTTCCTTCCCCAGGTTAGGGAAGTTTTTAGCCATTATTTCTTCAAATAAGTTTTCTTCCCATTTCTCTCTCTCTTCTCCTTCTGGGACCCCTATAATACAAATGTTATATCTACTTGATGTTGTCCCATAGGTCTCTTAAATTATCTTCACTTTTTAAAATTCTTTTTTCTTTTTGCTGATCTGTTTGAATGAGTTCCACTGCTCTGTCTTCCAGGTCAGTGATTTGTTCTTCTACTTTATCTAGTCTGCTATTGAACCCCTCTAATGTATTTTTTAGTTCTCTTATTGTATTCTTCAGCTCTCCAGCTTCTGTTTGGTACTTTCTTACATTTTCTACCTTTTTGTAGATGTTCTCATTATGTTTATCCATTCTTTGCCCAAGTTGGGTGAGCCTCTTTATCAGGTAGATTACTTATCTCTGTTTCATTCAGGCCTTTTTCTCAGGTTTTGTCTTATTCTTTCATTTGGAAATTATTCCTGTTTCCTCATTTTGCTTGACTCTCTATGTTGGCTTCTATGTAATAGGCAAAGGAGCCACCTCTCCCAGTCTTGAAGGAGTGACCTTGTATAGGAGATGAGCCTTATCATTCAACCTTTCCCTAGCTCTTGGTTGTCTCTCAAACCTCTGTGATTGTCTGAGTAGCCTGGCTTATTCTTGATAGGCTCCCGTTGTTGAGGATGCACCAAGACCTGTCAGTGTTCCAAAGGGAATGATCTCACTCAGCACCCAGATTCAGGCTGATTGGAAGCCAGATACTCAGGCAGCAGCTTTTGAAGTATGCAGATGTATACAGTCCTATGGGACTGCAATCATAGACCCTACTGACCTCCAGACTGGGAGATCTGGAGGTGTCTCCTGGGCAACAGTTGCAAGCATTGGGACTTCAGACGAGTGTATAAGCTCCTTGCTAGGAGGTACCAGTGAGCAGTGGTGAGGCCAAGGGAGGGTGCAAGAATGGTGCCTCCCTGCCTGCTTCCCTGAGAGCACCTCTGTAGCCCTGAAGCCTATCCCTCAGGTTGAAGCTCCAGGACAATTAAATGGCCCTTTTTCACCTGCAGACTGGGGATGTGACTCAGTCTGCTGCATAGTGTCCTGGGTGTGATATCCTGCCCAGAACTGACTTTCTGATTGTTACAGTCCTGTGCCCAGGAGCACAAGCCCCTCTGGTTATCAGAGCCAGGCCCGTCGAGGTGTTCCCTGTGTGGACTGCACTTGCCCACTGGTGTTAGCAAGGTTGGGAAGGAGCCCTGGGGGCAGGGCACACCTGTGCTTTTAGCGATGTGGGAAGAGAGTGTGGAGCCGGGCACACCCTCAGCTTTCCCGAGGCCATGTCTGCGCCTGTCCACTGCGCCCGAGGGAGAGGGAGAGTGCAAAATGGCGTTTTCCAGCCTCTTTGTCCCCGAGGTCAACCCTAGATACTCCCTGCCCCATTGGCAGATGCTTTAAGATTAGCAGCGGAATCTCCTTCACATAGAATCTAGTCACCTCTCAAACTGCTGCCTTTGCGCTGGTTCCTGGGGTGAGTCTGTGCACGAGCTCCTCAACAGGAGTACCTCAGATTCCCACAGACCCCTGGGTCCCCTGCACATAAACTCCATTGGTTTCAAAGCCAGATGTTTGGGGGGCTTCGTCTGGCTGCAGGTCCCAGGGTTGGGATGCCCGACGCGGGGCACAGACAGACCTCTTGCTGCTCAGGAAGGGGCTCTGCCCATGAGATCCTGCCCTACTGTGTGGGGCGTTTGGTGAGGCTGTATCTTGCCTCTCCTCCCCATCTTCGTGTGGCCCTCTTCTCCCTTGCTGCGGAGGAAGCTGTTCAGCTGGTTTTCAGTTCTTATGCAGTGGGTGTTATTTCATGAATAGTTGTGGGTGTGGTGTGCTGGGGGAAGAGGTGAATTCAGGGTCTTCCTGTGCTGCCATCTTGTACTCAAGGGCTCCAAGTGATTCTTATTTTCATCTATTGGCTAATACACTTTTTAAGTTTAAAATTTTTTTAAACTTTTTTTTCATAGAACTTTTCACGTACACAAACTCACACACAAAAGTAGTGAGAATAGTACAAGGAAACCCAGACACTTGTCACCTGGCTTCAAGAATGGCTTCTTGTTTCATGTATTCTGCTCACATTTTTTGCTAGAGTATTTAAATCACATCCCAGGCATCATGTTATTTCATCTATAAATACTTCATTATGTATCTCTTACTGATAAGGATTAAATTCAGGTTCAGATTCTTTGGCAAGAAAATGTGGTTCTCTGTTCATTGTCTGTTGCCTTACATCAGGAAGAACATAATGTCTTATTGTTCCACTGCAAATAAATATATACAGATTTAGTGAATATATGATTGTTTTCATTTGCTCACTCATTCATTCATTCACTCACTTAAGAAATGTTTATTAATCGTTCTGTGTGCTGGGCTCTGGGTTGAGCATTGTTCAGAAGGAAAAACCTCCCGGCCATAAAGTAACATTGTAACAATGGTTGAAAACATAACAACAAGAAGAAGCTGATCCAGGTAATTTTTTTGTTTTTACCTTTCATTCAACGTTTTATTATGAAAATTTTCAGGCATACAGAAAATAGGAAAGAATTACCCAGTGAACTAGCATTCTAGTTCTAGTTTTCTTTTTCTTTTTTAAAAATTTTGTTGAAGTATAGTTGATTTGCAGTGTTGTGTTAGTTTCTGGTATACAGTAAACTGATTCAATTATACATATACGTATATTTTTTTCATATTCTTTACCATTATGGTGTATCACAGGATATTGAATATAGTTCCCTGTGCTATACAGTAGCAGGACCTTATTGTTTAGCCATCCTATATATAATAGTTGGCACTAGTTCTAGTTTTCTCCCGTTTTAACATTGAAAGTTTTATGAAGCAGATGGTTAAACAGCCAATAGGAGCTTTTTGGCTTAGATAAATGATAAGTAGGAGGGAGATTTAAAAATCATTGTGAGTCTTTTTCCTGTGAGGAAATTGAACTTTGGGAATTGTAAAGGGATGTGTCCAAGGGTCACAAACACAGTGGGTTAGAGCAGAGGCATTTGCAGGAAAACTCCAATCTCCACATGTCATGGTCCTCTTCCTTTGTGGAGTTACCAGGTTTGGCTGCAGTGGACTTGGGAGATCTGTGGAGGCAGCCGGAGCTGCCGTGGAGTCATGATTCTGGGCACTGGGAAAAAGTGCTTCCCAGGTGTGGCACTGGGCCCGGGAGGCTCCCGCACTCTCTCTGGCCTGGCTGACAGGCAGAGGGCCCAGCTCCTGGTTCCGGCAGGTCATCTGATGGGCAGGTGCAGCCTCTCTGCGGAGCTGCTGCTGCGTGGTGGGCCCTCGGTCGGGAAGAGCCAGCCCCGCGGGGACTCTGGCTCAGGAAGGGGCCGCCATCTGCCGTGGCCAGGCCATTGCTGAAGGCAGTGCAAAAGCTCAAGCGTTGCCGAGCCCAGCCTGGCCTTTTTAAACCCCTGTTTCTTGAGATTTCTTTTCTTTCCTGCATTTTGTCTGTCTTGCTTCTCTTTCCTGGTTCTTGCCCTCACCTCTGACTAATGATTCCCTGCCCACTTAAAAACCTCTGATGGCCCCTTAGGACCTACAGGTCCTAAGGTCCTAAATCCAAACTCCTCGTGGCCTGGCACTGGGGACCCTTCCCAGTCCTGCCCAGGGGAGTGCTTGCGGCCTCATCGCCTCCCTTTCTGTCTCTTCTGTGCCCCACGTGCTCACATTCCAGCCACTCAGAAGGATTTTTTCTTCATTTTCAAAATTAAAAAAAAGTTTTGATTAAAAATCCACTGCCCTGGGTTTCCCTGGTGGCGCAGTTGTTGAGAGTCCGCCTGCCGATGCAGGGGACACGGATTCCTGCCCCGGTCCAGGAAGATCCCACATGCCGCGGAGCGGCTGGGCCCGTGAGCCATGGCCGCTGAGCCTGTGCTCCGCAACGGGAGAGGCCACAACAGTGAGAGGCCCGCGTACCACAGAAAAAAAAAAAAAAAAAAAATCTACTGCCCTGAGACAGTCACTGGTAGCATCTGAGGGACTATTCTCCCCATGTGCTTTTCTCTACGGATCTGCACGTACCCGCACTTCTTCACAAACAGGATCATCTCACATGTGCTCTGTTTATCATGGGCACTTTTTAAAAATGAGTTTTGGGCTTCCCTGGTGGCGCAGTGGTTGAGAGTCTGCCTGACGATCCAGGGGACACAGGTTCGTGCCCTAGTCTGGAAGATCCCACATGCCGCGGAGCGGCTGGACCTGTGAGCCATGGCCGCTGAGTCTGCGCGTCCGGAGCCTGTGCTCCGCAACGGGAGAGGCCACAACAGTGAGAGGCCCGTGTACCGCAAAAAAAAAAAAAATGAGTTTTGTTCTCTCTGCTCAGAATGCTCTTTTTCCTTGTGTGCATTTGGCAAACTGCCCATCTGTCCAAGTAAGCACAGGCACTCGCTCCTGGTTGTGGGCTCCTGCTGGACTCAGAATGTGCAGCTGCTGCAGCCCTGACCTCATTGAGGTCTGTCTTTGTTGCCTGGCCACAGGGTGCCTGAAGGGCAGGGCCACCCAGGACAGTGCCAGACCCGGCAGGGTCTCCACAAATGGGACTTAATACAATTAACACACGACTGCCCGCCACCCGCTGTGTCCATGTATCTGTGTCTCTGGGCTCCTCTTCCCCTGACCTGGAGGGTCTCCCAAGGCACCAGCCTAAGTCTCTTACTCATTTTCATGTCTCCCTCTCATCCATTTCTATCAGCTTTCAGTTCTGTCCGACAACCCTAGAATCTAGGTGTTTGGTGCTCTGACCTGTTAGGTTCAGCCCTTTCTGGGTCAGAGTCAGTGAGAAGAAGCTTTGTCCCCCAAACCAGCCTCCCTCCCAGCTGTGTTTCTGGCCACACTATAGCCAGTCCAGTTCCAAGGCGGAAACGCTAGATCACACATTATTGTCCTTGTCCTCATTTGTGTTTATCCTGTTTTGATTTTTAGCCTTCTGGCTTGTATTTGTTGTACAGATGCTCTGTGTTAAACAGGTCACAGTTTTCAAAGAAACTAGATCACATCATCCCACCGTTGCACTCACCGGTGTTGCCGTGTTCCCACATGCCCTTTGGGCTCTTCTCTAAGCAGATGGTGTTTATAAGTAACTTTATATTCTCTGTTACTATTATTATTAGTGGTGGTAGTAGTAGCATTTTGCTTATCTTCTTCTAATTTTCCACTGCTTGGCTCCATACTTACTTATAAAAAAATGTTGCTCTCATTTCTCCCCTTCTTTCCACTTCTGCTGCGGGGTATCCCCCTTGCCCTCAGGTGTCAGGCCCGTGCCTCTCGTGCCTGGATGGCCACTGCATCTCCCTCCTTCACCCCGCCCTGGCCTGGCAGGCCCTCCCAACATGGGCTCGTCTTCTCACAACCTTGCAGGGAAGCTGCAGTCACTGCCTCCTCCCTACTACATGGGGTGCACGCGGTCCTCGGGGTGCCCTCTGTGACCCAGTCCAATCCCCTAACACACTTCCCTCTGCTCCCTGTACATACTCCCCCCACCCCCAATAATCATTCTAGCACTAATGGCTACTGTGCACTGGTCCTGAAAAGCCAGGACTGATGTTATCTCTATTTTACCGATGAAGCAAACAGTCAGGTGGCACCCGGCTCATTAGTGGCAGGCTTGGTCTTGAACCCAGGTCTCGGTTCTGATGTGCCGCCTGTGTCTTCAGCACTGCCATCTGTCTCCTGCTGGGCTGTGCCAGTTCTCCACCCTCTCACCTATGGTGTGGGCCCCCCTCCCTCTTGCTCTGTCTGCAGAACTCCTCCTGGCCTGCCTGGCTGCATCTGCCCCCAGCCTTTGAGACCTCTGAGGTTGTCCCGCCTCACCTGATTGCTTTCTTTTCTGAATCCTCATTGTACTGAGTCAATACCAGTTGACCTAAGATGTAATTGTCCTCTGTTTCCTGCGTTGTCCATTGAGACTGTAGCTTTGCATATTGCATGTGGCACCTATCATGGGGCCTGGTCACCCCGAAGAGCCCCATAAGAGCTGTTGGTGGCCGGTTCTTCCTGGCCAGGCTGTGTTTCTTTGGTGACCCTCTTTCCCTTTCCAGGGGACGAACTGCCCGAGCTGGACAACATGGCCGACAGCTGGCTGGGCTCTATCGCCAGAGCCACGATGCAGACCTACTGTGACGCGGTCCTCCAGATCCCTGAGCTCACCCCGCACTCCACCAAGCAGCTGGCCACCGACATCGGTGGGTCTCTGGGACGGGTGGGGGGAGGGTCAGCTCTGGCCTGTTGCATCCGTCAGGCCCCCTGCCCTCCAGGTGTGTCGTCCCAGGTCTCCTCTCAACTTCAGCTCTGGGTTTGTCTGTGAAGCTTTGTTAAACATGTGGACTCCCCAGGCCCCACCCCCAGAGATTCTGACGTAATAAGCCTAGGATAGAAGCCTAGACACCAGTGTTTTGACAGGTGTCCCCGTGGACTCGGATAGCTGCTGAGGCTAAGAGCCATTAAGGGGCGCTTTGCCGAGATGGGCTGGGATGAGTGAGGCAGACTTGTGTGATGCCGCCTTGCCCCGCCTTGCCTTCTGCCCACCGACAGAATCATCATGCAAACTGACATTGAATAAGCTCTCACTGTGCGCAGGCATGGCAGGTGCTGAACCAGGCGCTCACGCACCCACGGGCTTACGCAATCTTCAAACCCCCTGTGAGCTCAGCGCCCCTGCCTTCATCACTGATGAGGAAGCGGGGCACAGAGCACGTGCAACACCAGGCCACCCAGCCGGGGTTGCCCCGTGGTCTCCATCCGAGTACCTGTCTGCCTCCCGGGTCACAGGGGCGTGTGCCCACCTGCTCCTGCTGGCACACGTCCCTGGAGGTGATGCCGCCTGCAGGGTGCTCTGAGGCTGGGGGTACTGCAGGCAGGTGGTCGGGGCGTCTCCCCAGCCTCTTGGTATCAGTCCATTGCCTGCCTGTTTTTTAGCTGGAGGCAGCTCTTGGAGCGGGTGAGGGAGAGGGTGGTGGGAGCCTTAAAGATTACCTCCTTGGGGATCCAGCCAGAGCTTTGCCCTGGGTGACCCCAGGCCCGAGCCAGCCTCTTGTTTGCTGAGGGAGAAATGGACGTGAGGCCTTTTGCTCCGGGTCCCAGAGCAGTGAGTGAGGGGGCCAGGCCTGGAACCCAGCTGCCCCAGCTCCCAGCTCTGTGCTAATTCGTGGTTAGCTCTCAGCCGTTACAGGGCAGCAGCCAGCTTTTGTCATCTCACTGGGCACAGGTTCAGAGAAGAGATGAAGAGGTTTAAATGTTCATCGGTGGTCCCCGTTGGTATAGGCGGGAGCATTGAGGAGAGAACCAGCGGAACTAGTGAGTGAGATTTGGGGGTGGTCCCTACAGTTCACTTGTCCACATCGCATCTCCCTCCGTTAAGCTGCCGTCCACATCCATCTGCTCACTCGCTCAGCGTTGACTGTGAGTGTCTGTTATGTGCCAGCCATTGTGCTAGGAGATGGGATGCAAGAGAGGTTTGGACAGTTCCTGTGCTCACTGAGCTTATGCTGTGAGGGAGTGTGCTTAAGGGCCGGGAAGTTGCCAGGTGGTAACACGATAGAGAGCGGAGAGGTCTGTGGCAGTGTGTGGCCACCTTAAAGACGCTCAAATTAAGCATTAAAATGTAACAAAACCAAGGGGCTTCCCTGGTGGCGCAGTGGTTGAGAGTCCGCCTGCCGATGCAGGGGACGTGGGTTTGTGCCCTGGTCCGGGAAGATCCCACATGCCGCGGAGCAACTAGGCCCGTGAGCCACAACTACTGAGCCTGCGCATCTGGAGCCTATGCTCCGCAACAAGAGAGGCTGCGATAGTGAGAGGCTCGCGCACCGCGATGAAGAGTAGCCCCCACTTGCCTCAACTGGAGAAAGCCCTCGCACAGAAACGAAGACCCAACACAGCCAGAAAAAAAAAAAAAGTAACAAAACCAAAAACACTCTTGCCGTCTGAACAGAAGATGTCATGGTAGATCATGGGCTGCCGTTTCGCAGGTCCTGGCCGACAGTCGAGGGGAATTCACAGTTTTATGGGTGAATATGTGCCAGAGGCAGGTGCCTGACTGGTTGGTGGTGCCCTTCCTGGGAAGCGGCTCGCTAGGACATGAGTCAGGCAGCCAGGGCAGAGCAGGCACCTCCTATGGGCTCTGCCCTGAGCCGGGCCTCAGAAAGAAGACACAGGGAAGATAGAGCCGTGCCTGGAGCCCCAGCCTAGTTGGGCAGAAAAGATTAACGTGGGTGGTCATCAGAACATAAGGAGGGACCTGCTGGGTGATGCGTCTCCCAGTCCCGCAGAGCAGGAAGAGGGAGGGGCTGGAGAGCGCCCTGCCTCGGGCTCGGCCAGCCGTGCTGCCCAGGAAGAGGAAGGGAAGGAGCAGCCGGTTACTGACCACCCGCGTCACATCAGGCACGTCCGCGGTCCTTGTCCCACTTCATCCCCCGAACATGCTGCCTGATGGGTACAAACTGCATCCACAGGTGGAAGTAGAGACTCGGGAGGTGGATGGAGTCACTGAGGTCACCCTGACCTCGGAAACCCGTTTTTCTCCTCCACTCCGCCGGCGCTGCCCGAGCTTGCCTGCCGGTTGGAGGGCACTGCTGCTTTTCAGAAGGACAGGAGCCTCAGACCCTCTCTTGGAAATGCTCATCGACTTGGCCTGGGGGTGGGCTCAGTAATCTGTCCTAACTCGTACCCTAAGGGGTTATCTGGGAGGTGTGGGAACTGCGTTACACCAGGCCTGGCCCCCTGCACCGTCCAAAGTCCCCCCTGTAGGGGCTCTGCTGGGAAATCTTCGGGAGCTGCTTAGATAAGCCCTGTGTCTCCTGACCCCTTGGGTTTTCCATGTCGTCAGTGGGGTCCGCTGGGGAGCAGGGCTGGGAACGCAGGGGTCCCGAGGGTAGAGCTTCGGCTGAGGTCGGCTAGGCTGTAGAGCTGAGTGTGCAGTGGGAGTGGCGGGGATGGGGCGATGTTGGCAACTCCTTTATGAGACTAGAATTCCTGGACCCGGGCCGAGCTCACAGGCAGGTCTGACCCCTTGGAAAAGCCCTCAGAGTGAATGCTTGTGGGCTGAGGGCAGACCTGGCAGCCAGCACTTGGGGGTTGGGGGTGTGTCTTGTCCCTTACTGCGGCGAGGCCTTTGGGGCTCGTCCTCTCGGTGCTGAGTCTGTCGAGCTGTGTCTGTCTGCTCCCTCCCCGCAGACTACCTGATCAACGTGATGGACGCCCTGGGCCTGCAGCCGTCCCGCACCCTCCAGAACATCCTGATGCTCCTGAAGGCCAAACCCGAGGATTACAGACAGGTCAGCAAAGGCCTGCCCCGCCGCCTCGCCACCACGGTGGCCGCCATGCGGGCTGTGGACTACTGACCCCCACGCGCCCGGCTGGTAAGAGGGTCGGGGCTGGAGTTCCGGGGCCACAGAAGCCCCCAGAATGGATTTGCTCTAAAAATCCGCCTGGGATTGGGCAGAATTCATTTCAAAAAAATGTGGTTCATTTGTATAATCAAAAAAAAAGGTTGTAAATTAGAGGTGTATTATTTATCAGGGAGGAATTTTCAGATGATTTTTTAAATGATCCTGTCTTGAAAGTGCAATTAATAAGTACTATGAAATGAAAGAAGGCTGTTTTCTTTCCTCAGTGAATATTTGGGTGCTTCGCATGTGCTGTGCTGTCTGCACTGAGGATTCGGCAGGAAAGGATAATCCCAGCTGGTTTAGCCTGCTTGTGCCAGCCCTCCGGAGGGGCACTGCCGCGAATGTGGCCTCTGAACCAGCCCCACTGGGCTGCCAGGGCCGTGTCTCTCTGGGCTTGTCATCCAGGGCTTCCCACACATTCTGTCCCCACATCTTGGGAACCAGCTTGGCTGGCCCCGAAAGAGCATCAGCTGTGAATCCGCACCAAGAAAAATACTTTGGTTTCTCATGTGGTGGATCACAGAGTGTCTGGCAGGGCTTGAGCCTGGCTCCCGCCTTGGAGTGGGAGCTGGTCACCTGGAAGGTGAAAAGAGCTGCTTTGAAGTGGAAACCTCTTTGCAGTGACCTCTGTGCCAGTGTGGGTGAGTGCCACTAGGACAGGCTTGGTCTTGATTCCCAGCTTTGCCACCTTTCAGCTGTGTGACCTTGGGAAAGTCATTAGCCTCTCTGAGCCTCATTTCCTAATCCGAAAAACAGGGGTCATAACGGTACCTAACTCATAGGGTTATTTGAAGAGCCACTGAGACACAGTGGGAGCAACAGCATGTAGCAAGTGCACAATAGCTGCTAATTTCATAGTCCTCTAGCGTCTGTAACCTACCTTCCCTTTGCGGGTAGAGGAGGGAATTACAGAATGCCATTTTTCTGGGCAATTTTGGCCCTGCTAGACTGATTTGTCACCCTTAAACGGCTCTAATGGGAACCCAGAGTAGGAATAGACAGCCTGTATCTCCTCTAGATCCGGAGGGGAGAGGAATGCCTGTCTGTCTGACCCAGAGCCTGCTTTTGGAGATGGGGCCATTATCCATCTTCACCCCGGCCCTCAGTACTCCCCAAGAGAGAGATGGCAACTGATACCCACGTCAGCCTGGTCCCCGTCTCCCATCTACAAGCAGCTTTGGGGGCCAGAAGCTCCTTCCCGCTCCGCTTCAACACGTCTCTGAGCAAAACTTCTCACAGGAGTCTGTAAGGGGCTGCCCGCTGTAGATACACCCCAGGATGGCCAGGCAGCATCTCCCATCCTCAGTGGCAGTGGTAGGTTCACAATGAGCATGTGGCCCAGGCTGATCCAAATGAGCCTCACTGTCGAGGCTTTTGCTGGGACTGTGAAGGAAAAGCTTTCTTCCTGCTGTGGTTGCTGAGCTGAGGGAATGGAGTCTGGGACTATGGAGGGAAGAGTAGCCTATGGAGAGAAACTGTGTGAGAGGGATATCGACACAGAAGAAAATACAGCCTGTAGCTGAAGCCCTGGATACAGCCAGGCTTGAAATCCCTGGACTTTAATTATAAGAACCAATGAATTCCCCTTTTAGCTCAAGTTCAAATTAACTTGTGACCAAAGGGCTGGCAGATGGAGTTAGAGAATAATCATTGCTCTGCCTGCGCCAGAGCCTCAGGTGAGATAATAAATACGAAAGCCCTGGGCTTCTCTGAGGAGCTGGTATTCTTATGACCAGGAGTCTCGCCTACGTCACTTACAAGAACAGCAATCTAGTCTAGCACCTTACTTTACCTCTCCAAGCGTCAGCTTATTTACTTGTAAAATGGCATGATCATATTTCCCAGTGGTTATGAGAATTCAATGAAATAAGACTTACTTATAAACTACTTGGCCTGGTGCCTGGCATGTCATAAGTGTTTGATACAATACAGTCATTGTTTAAAAACAACAAGTAATAGTGAGTGTGGTGACAACAACTACCATTGCTATTGATAAAAGTCCTAGTCATAGTAGTAAGTGTGGTAATTACCAAGAATTGAGACTCCAGCGTACAGACTTGCCTGGCCCTGAGCTCAGAAACCTGGCTTCCCCAAGGCCTGCCCCACTCAGTCCCTAGCAGTGCTGCCTTTGGCTGGAGTGGCATCAGCCTATGACACCTCCTTCCTCCACAGTGCCATCGTGGGCACTTAATGGGAGGACAGCTTGTTTGCCTTTCAGGCCAAGGACCCAGGTGCTCTAGACCAGCAGGGCTGGGATGCCCTGGTCCCAGGGTCTGAAGCGAGAGCTCCTTCACCACCAGGGCCAGCAGGTGACAGCAGGGCCCTGCAGTGGTCAGCTGTCTGCAGCTGCCAGACCACATTCTTCTTTGATAACAGCTCCCTGATCTCTTTTTGGGAAGCCATTAGGGTTGCCATATTTAGCAATTAAAAATACAGGAAGCTCAGTTAAATTTGAATTTCAGAAAAACAGTGAATGATTTATTAATATGCCCCCAATATTACATGGATGTACGTCTACTAAAAAATTAATTTGCTGTTTATCTAAAGTTCCAGTTTAACTTGGTGGCCTATATTTTATCCAGCACCCCTAGGAGCCATGTCCCCACCACCCTCAGACCATGTGATTCTGCTGGGGGCCAACTGGCCTCAGGTATGGGCAGGATCTGACCAATCCCAGCAGCCTGCCAGTTGGGCACACTGATGATTGGCTCAGAGACAGGCATGTGACCCACTCAGTGACCAATGAGAGTCTGCCTGGGAACTTGCTGTGGCAACTGGGAAAGAGGTGCTCTCTCCTAGCTGAGTTTGGAGTTGCAGATGGCCCTTTGCTGCTGTAAAGTAAGGACAGCCTGCCTGGGAAGGCAGAGAGAACAGACATCACTTGAGCTGCTGGAGATGCTTTTGCTTAAGCCAGTTTTGAGTATTTCTCCCATCTTACCTCTCTTTCTCTCTCTCTTGATTCTCGCAACCCAAAGAAATAAGTTGGACGACACTGAAAAAGGCATAAAGCCACTGTTTCAGGGACAACTTGAAAGAAACTTTAAAAATCACCAGCTTGGACCTTTCTTTGGCCAGGCCTCTGCTCTCAAGTTGTTATGGACGCCTTTCCACCCCCAGAGATGCATCAGGGCACTCTGGCTGCCCAGTCAGACAAAGAACAAAGCTAGACTCTGTGTTTTCTACTTTTATTTTCCAGAACAAAACATGTGCCACCTGGCAGGGCCTCTGATGCCTGCTATCCACCAAAGCTGCCCTCAGTAAACCCACTCACAAGGTCACAAGCGTGCTGCCTGTTCATCTTCGGGGCAGATGGTGACCGGCCCTGGGAGGGAAGTGGCCTGCCTCCAGGGGAGGATGCTCCAGGTCTTGGAGCCTGGCTGGGGGCATCCCAGGCCAAGGATTGGGTCAGGTTGGAGGGTGCGGGCAGGAACACAATTCCCACATCCGTACCAGCACCGTTACTCCACGGAGCCCTCAGCCTGGGACTGGCCAGGAGCTGCTGGCTCTCTGTAGCAGGACCTGGACTCTGGCCTTGGCCACCTCCCGTCCCGGGCCCGTGGAGAGGGCATCATAAAATGTGGCCTTGGGCGACGGTCTCCACTGCTTAGGTCTGAATTCCTGGGCTGCCCGGGATGGGCAGGGTCTAGATGGCATCGCCCTCGTTGTCAGACTCGATGACGTCCAGTGGCTGCAGACGCAAGGAGTCGTAGTTGGGGGGTGGGGTGCCTGGGATGGGCGGGGTCTGCTCATGGGGGTGGGGCCCAGCATCGGGGCCGTGTGTGGCCGTGTCAGGCTGGAAGCCAAAGTTGGTGTGGGCCTCCACCAGCTCAGCCACGGTGGGCGGTGGGCCATCGTAGCGGGCCTGGGTCCGCCTCCGCCGCAGGCTCTTGGCGAGGGCCACCAGCTTGATGATGGTGATCCACACGAAGTCGATGATGATCTCCGCGAACTCGATGAGGCACAGCACCGAGCCCCCCATCCAGAAGCCAAACTGTCCTCCCAGGTTTGAGAGCAGCCAGACGATCTGTGGGGAGCAGGGGACTGAGGGCCCGGCCGGGGAAGAGGGGCTGGTTGGGCCACAGATTCCTGCCTCAAGCCCAGCCTCATGGGTTCCTGTGAGGTGGGTTGTTGGCCAGGAAGGGGGAAAGGGTGACCGTCTCAGCACAGGGAAGTAATCTGACACTGCTTAAGGGACCGTCCTCTGGGTACCAGGTGGAGGGACTGCAGGCGGGGCCGAGGTGCCAGGAGCCCCCAGACTCACGTTATTTGCTGCTGACTCCTCAATGGTGCGATAGTTGTATTCTTGGAAGTAGATGTTGAGCTTGATAACTCCCTTCCTGCAGGAAGCAGCAAAGGAAGCTGGTGCCCTCTCCCCAAGAGAGAGAGAGACACACACACACACACGCACGCACGCACGCACGCACACACACACACGCACACACGCACACGAAAGGCAGCAAGGCCCCCCCAGCCCTCCTCTGGCTCGAGCTTCTCACCTGCCACTCCCAGGAGTGGTGAGGTCCAAACAAGCGCCAGGAAGGGCCCCTCCAGGCCTTGGGGCCACAAAAGGCAGCACTGCCCAGCACCCATCCTGTGTGCCCCTTTCTGAACCAGCTCTCCAGAGGACTCTGGGGCCCGAGACAGTCCTGAGGATCAGCTCCGGGCTCCCCTCTCCCACTCCCAGCCCATGGACAGTAGGCTTGACATAGAGTCCTAAGCCTTGGCTCTCTGTCAGGGGACCTGAGATGGTCCTCAGAAAGGCGATGCTCTCTCACACCTCCAGGCTTCTGCCGGGACATTGCCTCTTCTTATTTGTCTGAACATTTACTACTCCTCCTTGGAGGATCGGCTCAAGTGTCATCTCCCTATACAGACCTCCCTTATCTCTCAGGAAGAAGGAGCCTCCTTCCCTGCTGGGATCCCACAGGAAGGGTCCTGGGCAGACTCCCATCATCATAAGCCCTGTTCGCATACCTCTGTCCTCTAGACTCGAACTTCCTGGTAGACTGAATCTTCTGTTTTTCTTGTGCTCAATGCATGTTTGTGTTGAATGGATGGAAAAATGGTTGAATGGATGGAGGGTGGGTGGGTGGATGGATGAGTGGGAGAATGGAAGGATGGACAATGGAGGGGCGGATGGATGGATGGATGTGTGAGTGGAGAGATGGGTGGGTAGAAGACTGGAAGGATGGATGATGGATAGATGGGTGGATGGGTACAAGGATGAAAGGACTGGAGGGGTGGATGGCTGGATGGCCAGGTGACAGATGGAAGAACAGGCTCTCCTTTAGGAAGCGGTAGGCTCTGAGCCCCCCTGGCTGGCCTCTCTCAGTGCTCCTCTAGGCTTGCTTCTGAATCTGATCAGTGTGAGAAGGTGACTGAGTAGCAGCTCTATGCCCAAGCCCCTCCCCTGAGGCTCTGGTTCCTCCTCTCTTCTGCCTTCCCTGGCCCGTCCAGACTCTGAGCTCACCTGTTCATGGTGATATTGGGGCTCTGGTCCCGCTCCTCTGACAACACATGGAAAATCCAGTCCTGGAACCCAAAAAGGCAGCTGAAAACAATGGTGCCCTGCAGCATCCCCTCCCAGTCATGGGCCCTGCTACCTGTGGAGGCAGACCACAGCCCTGTATCTTCTTGAAGCCCCTGGGGGACCACGTGTTGGCCCAGGGAGAAGGGAGGGTGACAGTGCACGCCGTGGCTGCTGTTCTGAGGAGAATGCACTCGGCTCTCTAGGCTCTCCCCCATAGGCCCGGCCTCCCTGTGCCAGCTCTTTCCCACCTCTGACCCTTGCACCTGCTGTTCCCTCTGCCCAGATCCTCCCCAGACCCGCCCAGCCTGGCTCAGCCCCATCCTCCAGTTTTAATCAAATGTCACCTTTTTAGGGAGGTCTTCCCTGACTACCCTAAGGCCTCTTCCCCCAGTTAGCCTCTCATCATCTGGTCTACCCTACACAGCCATTTGAAATGATCTTATTTCTGTATATTGTCTGTCTCTCCAGGTAGAAAGTACGCTCCGTAAGGGCAAAGGACTGTGTGTCCCGCTTACTGCTGTGGCCCCAGCACAGTGCTTGGGGGACGTGGGTGGAAGTTAGCAGGGAGGGAGGGGAAGGAGGGAGGAACCCCCCTCTGTAAGGTTCCAAACAGCCTGCAGACCTCTGCCCAGACCTGCCTCCCACCCAAAGATGGGCAGCCAGGAGCTTGGCCGTGCCCCTGACTCACCTCAGAGGACTCAGAAGGCCAGACGGCCATGGAGATGGTCATCTTGTACTGCGTGTCACTGGAAGAGAGAAGGCAGCCTGTCACTGTCCCAGCTGCCCCACCATCCACAGCCTGCCCCGCCGCCCACACGAGCCTCCGGGCAGGACTCACTTGCAGGACTCCTTACAGACATCGATGCAGGTCTCCCTCTGCGCCAGGCTCGTGCGCAGGGCCGAGTAGCAATAGGCTGAGCGGTAGCGGGTGGGGAGAGAGACTCTGAGCGGGGTTTTGTGCTTTGAGCCTCAGGCTGCCCTCTGCCCTCCTGGCCCTGGGCCACCTAAGGCCTGTGCTTAGGTTGAGTGGGGGGAGTTGTCTCAATCCGAACCCCCCTGGTCATGGAGAATCACCTACATCCACCCCCAACCCGCCCCGTCGCCAGCCATTTCACCCCAGCCTGGCCTGGGGGATCCTCTCCCCAGACAGCCCAGCCCCAGCTCAGCAGCATCAGAGCAGCTTTCCCTCCACCTGTCACCCGATCCTGGCCGGTGGGCCGGGGTGATGGGGTCATGTGGGAAGGGATGGGTGGCTGGAAGGGGTAAAGTTTTCCCCTTTTGTCCACACATTTTGTTAGTTTTAAGAGGTGGTAGGGGGCTTCCCTGGTGGTCCAGTGGTAAAGAATCCGCCTTCCAATGCAGGGGATGCGGGTTCGATTGCTGGTCAGGGAACTAAGATCCTACCTGCCACAGGGCAACTAAGCCCCCGGGCCACAGCTACTGAGCACGTGCGCCGCAAACTACAGAGCCCATGCGTTCTGGAGCCCACGTGCCACAACTAGAGAAGAGAAAACCCACATGCCACAGCTAGAGAGAAGCCTGCGCGACGCAACAAAGAGCCCGTGCGCTGCAACGAAAGATCCCACACGCCTCAATGAAGATCCCGTGTGCCGCAACTAAGACCCGATGCAGCCAAAAAGTAAAATAAATAAATAAAAGGTTAAAAGAAAAAGAGGTGGTGGGATGCTCTTTGCTGCTGACAACATCCATCGGTGTTTGGACTCCAAGCCTGGATCCCAGCTCAGTGTGAGCCCAGCAGGGGCTCCTCCGCCTGTGGCTTCAGGTCTCAAGGACAAATTCTCTTCCGAACATACATGTTTCAAGTGTAGTTAATGGAGTCGAAGAGTAGGGGGAGAGGCGAGAGGGGCTGTGGTCTGAGAGGACGGGGACGGAGGGCGTGGAGCTCCGACCTCCCTTGTGGTCAGGGCCTGCGGGGGCAGTGGCCCAGCTGGCGGGTGGCCGGTCCCCCGGGGCTCCCCACTCACCCCAGTCTGGGAATTCCTGGTTGTTGCAGTATTTCTCTCCACGGGGCAGTGGGTACAGGTAGTGGCCACAGCTGCAGTTACGGATCATGTGGTCTTGGAAGCAAGAGCGAATACAGGCCTGGGGGTGGAGGAGGTACAGAGAGAATGCAGACTTGACGGTGATGTCCCCGTCCCAGCCCCGGGGGAAGGGGGCCCAGAGAGCTTGCTGCCCAGGCCACGGGGGCTGGGGGGCGGGGGGGAGGGGCACCTCCCGCGCAGAAGCAGCGGCCGAGCCTCCTCCAAGTTGGGGCGTGGTGGTCCTCCCCTGTCCCTGGCCCCCGTAGAGGGACTCGGGCCAGAGGCCAGCTCTCTGAGGATGGCCCCTGCCACCTTTCAGAGTTGGGGCCCCACGGATGACATGGGGAGGGGTGGCTTGTTCCAGCACTAAAGCGGACTCTGAGGGACTTCCCTGGCGGTCCAGTGGTTAGGACTCTGCGCTTCCACTGCAGGGGGCACGGGTTTGATCCCTGTTCAGCAAACTAAGATCTGCATGTGGCCAAAAAAAAAAAAGCTAACTCTTAGATAGCGCTTGTCACAAGGCTGCCAGCAGCTTTCCGAGCCCTTTACGTGGAAGGACCCAGAAGGGAAGACAGGCAGGCTTGCCCTGTGCTCCTTCTTCCTGGAGAGAAACACTCAGGGAAGGCGAGAAGTGTGCTGTGATTGCTCAGAGTGGATGGAAGAGGAAGTGACCTTGTACAGAATGTCCCCTGTTTGGGAATGGGGAGGGGGAGAGTGGACTCAGCCCTCCCCTCCCCCTGCCCCAGCCCCGGGCTGGTTGAGATGAATCTACTCATACTGGGTTTTCAGGTCATTCCACTCAGAGACGAGCTATGTGTCCCGGGGCCAGCCCTTAGCCTCTGAGCCTCAGTTTACTCCTGTCGCTCCCGTCGGCTCAGGCGGGGAGCTCGGCTTGCCATGGGGCGCTCAGCGAACGGAAGCAGCCATTCCTCACGTCTCTTGCTGCCCAGGTTCCCAAGCGCTGCCTCTGGAGGACCCCCTGCTCCCACCCCGGCCAAGGAGCCCACAGCTTCTCTTCCGCTCTCCTGCCTGCTGCTCCTCAGGCCAACCCATCCTCTCCTCTGTCCTCCCTGGCAAACCTGGGGGCTCCCTGCGGGAGGAAGTGGCCGGGGGGAGGTGGCAGATGAAATGGCACAGCCGGGAGGAGCGGGTCTGGGGCGAGGTCAGGGGCAGTGGCGTCAGAAGGGAGCCCTGACTTGGCCAAGTGTCTCCCACTCGCCCAGACCCCACTGTCTCACCTGGAAGGAGGGAGTCCTCTCCAGGGCCCAGCTGAGGCTGGGCTAGGGCGGGGCCTGGGCGGGCCGAGCACCAGACCAGGGCCTGGGGCTCTGCCAAGGTCTCCGGCCAGAGTGGTGACTGCACTGGACTGGACGAAGCAAGAACTGAGGTTTATCTAGAATGAGGCCTCCAGGGCTGGGGCCTGATGCCTCTGGCCTCCCCCTCCATGCTCCCCACCTCCCTGTGCTGTCTTGTCTGTCCATCTGTCCTCCCTCCAGAGGCTTGGAAGGTTCCCTGAGCTCTCCATCGCAGGCAGGAGCCTCAGAGTGTGGGGTGCCTGGGGTCAGCTGGATGGAGTGGGCGGGCAGGCGGGCATGGGGGAGAGTAGAGTCCCCTGACTAAGGCAAACGGGAAGACCACACCTTGCTTGGGGCTCTCAGACACGGAGCCAGGCACTGCTCTGCCATGGCCCTTGTTATGCCTCAGTTTCCTTATCCACCAAGGAAGACTGGGCTGGGAGAAAAAGTGTCAGCAAGTGGTCACTTTTGCAAAGACTCAGTGTGTCCTTCTCCACTGGGGCCAGGTCTGAGGCCAGGCCTCCTGGGCTGACCTTGGAGATCAGCATAAGGGGGAAGCCCCCAGCTGCAGCAAGGGGGATTGAGGCCAGATACAAAGAGGGACTTCTCAGGTACATCAATGAGGCATTTGGACTGGGGTATGTAAACCCCAATTTCTTCATTCCTAATAATAGTATCTACATCTTAGGGTTGTTGTGAGGGTTAAATGATTTAATGTATATATGTGAAGCACGTGGAACAGTGCCTGCCTAGCACACAATAAGCCTGCTGTTATTAGTATATTAATACTTATAATAAATGGCATATATAATAAATGCTATTAATAGCATAATACGTTAACAATAATTAGTAATTATTGTTAGTATATTATTGCCCGTAGGGGTATTGAAAGGATTAAATGATGATGTAATTCACGTAAACCCTTAACATACACAAGGCTTCTTCTTGGGAGACCCCAGAGCGAGACCCCAAGGGCACACCTACAAAGCAGGGTGGAGAAGCGGCCAGCCCTGGGCCCCGGTGGGAACCAGGACAGGGCACCCTGTGGTCCCAAAGATCCAGCAGAGTCAGCCCTGCTGGGATTAGCTTTCCCAGAGACCTCAGGCCTCAGGCTAGGTAGACGTGGATGGGGCCCCAGCGTCATGAGGCTGCACCATCTTCCCACCTGGATGGAGTAGGTCGTGTTGTAGTCGCTGTAGAGGTTTCGGATGGGGACGTCAGAGCCGTTCACGGTGCACTGGCTGTAAGGCTCGCCCTTGCGCTCCAGCTTGTCCTGTGTGAGAGGTTGTTTGTGGGGGGGCCCCTAGTCACCCCTAGGAAGCCCCCTCTGTTCCTCCCTCCCATCTAGCATGCAGGTCTAGGGGATGCTGAGAGGGGATAGAGGGCTCATGTCCCAGCAGGCGCCAGTGCTTGGGGGGCACCCATCTTCCCCCAGAGCGTGGCCGCCCGGTGTGGTTCCAGCCAGAAGGCGAGGCAGGAGTGGATGGTGAGGAGATCCAGGGCTTGGGGAGGCCCGGATCTCTGGCTCTCAGGCCCTGGGAGGTGGGCGCTGGGCAGGTGGGGTGCCCTTGGGCTGCAGCCATACCACCAGCACCCCGATGGAAGTCTCCATCCCCGACATGGCGAAGATGCCCTCTTCTTTGATGAAGGGGTACGACATCTGCTCGTGAAGCATCAGCCGGGCACCGGCTGTGGACGTGAGGAAGGGCACGTAGTCTTCCTGGCCCACGTCCAGGATCAGCTTCAGGCCTGAGGGGAAGATGGGGCTGAGGGCTGCCTGAGCTCGCTCCCCAAGGCTGAAGGGACACCCACCACCCACTGGTCCAAGTCCCCTCCAGCCAAGGGTCTGTGCAGGAAGCTGGCTCCACTTTACGAAAATCCAGACTTCTTGCTTTCTCTAAGGCCCCCATTCGAGTCCAAGCCACCATGGTCTTGGGCTCCTTTTGCCCCCTATACCACCCGCCATGATCTCTCTTCCACAGGGCAGGTAGACCTAGGGCCACAGCACAGGTGGTCCTACCTCCAATCACACAGGTCCTCACGCTCTCCACTCACTTCCCTTTGCTGCCGTGCTGCTTCCTGCTGCTAGGACTTCGTAACGCTCTCCCTTCTCTCTGGAATGCTGTCTCCAGCCTCACCTTTCACCTAGAAACTCTTGCTCTTCCTTCAGATCTCAGCCCAAGTGTCACTTCCTTCAGAAGCCTTCCCTGACTACCTAGACTGGGTCTCAGGATCTCTGCGATATGCTCTCCTAGCCCTGGAACTTTCCTTCCAAGTACCTCTCTCACTCTTGAGATTCTTCTTTTATTATCTGTCTTCCTGCCCCACTCCACTGTTCCCTTCTTGAAGGTAGAGACCAGACCCATCATTTTATGCACCATGGGACCGGGCTAGGTGGTCAGGACAAGAAGGCTAGCATTTACTGAGCACTTGCTACATGCTGAGTGCTGGGCTAAGGGCTTTATTTACATGATCCCACTGGTGCTTTCAAGGGGCATATGAGTTAGGTACAATTATCGTCCCCATTTTACAGATGAGGAAGCTGAGGCTCATAGAGGAGAAGGGATGTTGTCATAGGTCACTCAGTGAGGAAGTGGAGGGTTGCTGGGCTTCTAAACAGGCAGCCAGGCTCCTTGATCTTAATCATCTTCTCGTATAGACTTGAGTCGACCAGCACCTCTGTGATACCCAACGTCAGGGGCACAGGGGTGGTGAAGGGTGGGCAGCCCACCCACACCCCTATTGACCAGCAGCCCTGACAGTTGCTGAATGACACCTGCCCTCTGATGGCTGGGGAGGGCACAACCTGAGCGGGGAGGAAGGATTTGCTCCCCAGGGCCTGGTGCACGTGCCGAGTCCGCCAGCCTTTCTCCCCAAATGAGCAGCCTCTGCTGTCAACCGCTTCCTCTTCCTCCCTTCTGTTCACTACTTCACCTGCTCTCTGTCTCTCAAGAACTGCACAGAAACAAGGCTGAGAGGAAGGGTTCTGCCCCAGGGTAACTATGTGAGCGTGGGCAAATTATGTACAACTTCTCAGAATATCTGCATTTATCGAGCATTTGCTACTTGCCAGGCTTAGAGACAAGGCTGCTTGCTCTGTGCTCAGAGGTCTACCTGCCTTAGGCCAGGATGATTCGATGAGTTCTATACTACATATATGCCCTGCTCTGTTCGATATGGGGAAACAAGGGCTTCGAGAAGTTAAGTCTCAGCTCAGCCTCACCCGGGGATAAATGGTGGAGCTGGGATTCCACCCAGTCACAGAAGCCTGTGCTCTTGACCACTAAGCTTACTGCTACCTCGCTTTCCTCATCAGCAAAATGAGCACACCAGTCACTACCCCAGGGATTTATGAGCGTTGGGTGGGGGACGGCTGAGAAGGCACCTGGCCTAGCCCCCGTGCACACAGTAGGTGCCGGCCTCCCTCTACCCTCGGTCCTGCCCCTCAATGGCCGATGGTAATTTGGTCTTTCAGCCCCACGTGATAGGATTTAAATCCTCATGGCCCTGGCTCCAGGACAAACCAACACTTACCAAACTCAGCTCCGGGGTTGGCTGAAGGGAGGGCCTTCTCCTTCATGCCCCAGTTGAAGATGTAACAGTTGCCATAATCAGGGTGGAAGATGCGTGTGAAGTTCCTGAAAGAAACACCATCAGCTAGAGAGCAGGGCCCACCCCACCCCATCTGATGCCTCCCCTGCCCAGGGCTCGGGTAGATTACTGCTCAGAGAGGCTTAGGAAGGGAGAGGTGAGCAACAGGTCATTCTGTCCCTTTACCTGCACCCATGCACCCACCAGAGAGGAGATTCCTGGACTCCCTTGGGAAAGAAGGGTGAGGAAGGGTGGGACGAGGCTCTCTGGCTTAGCCATGAGTGATGAAAAAGAAGATTATTTGATGTTTTCATGTCTCATCTACACGGTCTTGTAAGTCATGTGGTCATTTAAACGGTGGCCCCCAAAAAGAGATGTCCACGTCCTAACCCCAGGGACCTGGGAGTGTGATCTTATTTGGAGAAGGAGTCTTTGCGGACATAATTCAGGATCTTGAGATGAGATCAGCCTCTTTTATCCATGTGGGCCCTAAATCCAACCATGAGTGTCCTTAAAGAGACAGAAGAGGAGACACAGATACAGAGGAGAAGGCCATGTGAAGACGGAGGCAGAGATTGGAGTTACACAGACAGAAGTCAAGGAACACCTGGGCCCACCAGACGCTAGAAGGGGCAAGAAAGGATTCTCCCCTGCAGCCTCTGGAGAGAGCCTGGTCCTGCTGACACCGGGACTGCCCACTTCTAGCCTCCTCTGTGAAAGAATAAATTTCTGTTGTTTTAAACCACCCAGTTTGTGGTCATGTGTTACAGCAGCCCCAGGAAACGAATACAGATCATAAGAGTGAGAGGGCGGCTCCAGGCAGTGTTTGCTGCAAGGAGCTGGCAGAATGCAGACAGGTGGGCTTGTCGGGGAACCTCGGCAGCTCAGGTAAAGAGGAAAGTAGACGGAGATGGAGGGCTGCGAATCAGGAGGGGGTGCAAGCAGAGGCCAGGAAAGAGAACTTCACAACGAGGTGTGAAGAGCCCCATCTAGGATCCTATCTTATGTCATGAGAATGTCTCCTAAGGAAATAATTCAGCAACAACACAAAATGTTTGCATAAAGATGCTCATGGAAGAAGCGACAGTATAATGTAGTTGCAGATAATTTGGTTAATTTTTTTTGATATGGAACTTTTCAAACATAAAAAGTTGAGAGAATGAAGCCCACCACCAGCTTCAACAATCCCCTACGGGACTTCCCTGGTGGCGCAGTGGTTAAGAATCCACCTGTCAATGCAGGGGACACAGGTTCGAGCCCTGGTCTGGGAAGAGCCCACATGCCGCAGAGCAACTAAGCCTGTGCGCCACAACTACTGAGCCCACGTGCCACAACTACTAAAGCCCACGCACCTAGAGCCCGTGCACCGCAACAAGAGAAGCTGCCGCGATGAGAAGCCAGCTCGCCGCAACTAGAGAAAGCCCGCACGCAGCAACGAAGACCCAACACAGCCAAAAAAAAAAAAAAATCCCCTACAGCCAGTCATGTTTCATCTCTACCTGCCCCCACTCTCCCTCCCATATTTTTGAAGAAGATCTCAGACATCATAGTTTTATTTGTTAACATTTCTATGTGTATCTCTACAAGAACTCTTAAAAAACCATGCTAAACATAACTAACAAAAATTCCTTAATATTATTAAACATTCAATTTATATTGCCTCACAGAGGTCAATTCTGGGTTTACAATTTATTTGTTTAAACTGGGATCCAAATGACGTTGACATGTGATTGGTTGATATGCCTTTGAAATCCCTTAATCTATGGCTCCCTTCATCTGACTTTTTTTTTTGTCCTTGTAAAATAGCTGTTAAGAGTTCTGGTTTCATCCAGCTAATAACTGAAGAGGGAGTGATACAATTAGAGGATCATCATTTTGCACCCCCGATTTTGGGGATTTGGGGCAATGTGCACCAGTAGTGACCAATGCTGTGTGTCCTGATGCAAGAGCACAGGCTGTCCGGGAAGTGGCCTTGCCAATAAACAAAACAACAAAACAGCAAAACCCAGCCTTGAACAGGATCGAGCATCTGTCTCTACCGTTTATAACAAATACTGGAGACAGAGGAACAAGTTCAAAGACACTACAAAAAGTCAGTATGCAAAATCCAGACTCCAGTTTCTTCAACAAAGAAATTGTGAGAGAGGGTAAGGGAGGTAACCTATAGATTAAAATAAACTACAAAGACTTGGTTACAGTCACAACCTGTGGACTTTAATTGGATCCTGATTCAAACAAGTAAACAAAAAAGTATGACATTGACGAGTGTGAACACGACTGGATAGTTGATGGTATTGAGGTATCACTGTACATCTCTTTTTCAGGTAGGATAATGGTATTGTGCTTCTGTTTAAAAAAGTCTCTTTTAAGATACATTCTGAACACTATATAGATGAAAGAATATGATGTCTGGGATTTGCTTTAAAAACAGCACAGGACAGGATGTGAATCACACTTGTTGGTTCTGGGTGGGTAGGTCCATGTGAGTTCATCACACCCTGTTCTATCTATGTGTATGTTCTCAAGTCTTCATAGGAAATAGCATTTAAAATGTCCTTGTGTTGGGCTTCCCTGGTGGCACAGTGGTTGAGAGTTCGCCTGCTGATGCAGGGGACGCGGGTTCGTGCCCCGGTCTGGGAAGATCCCACATGCCGCGGAGCGGCTGGGCCTGTGAGCCATGGCCGCTGAGCCTGCGCGTCCGGAGCCTGTACTCTGCAACGGGAGAGGCCGCAACAGTGGGAGGCCCGCGTACCGCAAAAAATAATAATAATAATAAAATAAAATATCCTTGGATGTTTTTATACTGTTTTTGTTATTTTATTAAAAAACAGAAAGGAATGGGGCTCAGTGCATCAAATACTGCAGAAATATCACCTGAAATGCAGTACTTTCTAAGCTTTCTGTCCCACAACTTTTACTGAGTGACTTTCAGGGGCCAGGCCCGTGCTGAAGATTTCTAATTCTCAAAATAACCCCATGAGGTCAGCTGCTCTTTGTCCCTGTGTTCAGATTAGGAAACCATTTCCTCTATCTTTTGTCTCACCGTCTGTGCCAGCAGAATGAGGTGGGTCCAGGGCAGGCAGTGAAATCCAATCTGGGAGCTGACCCTGCCTGACACATGTGAGCTGCCTCCTCAACCCGAGCTTTGGTGTCCTCCATGGTGAAAGGGAAATCAGGAAGAAAGTGCATCTCTTCACCCAACATTTATTGAGGAGCGCACTGCGTTGGGGACACTGAGGCTGGCGAGACAGCCCTACCCTCGAAGCTCACAGCGTGGGGGACACTACGGAGCAGCGTCACGGCAATCCTCGCTTTCCAAAGTGCGTCTCTGGCCTAGCTGCCTCCCTCCACCTCCAAGGCTCCCAGCCTGGTCCAGGCCGCCGGCATCTCCTGCCCCAGTTCCTGCTGGAGCCTCTGCCTCCCCGGTCCTGCTCTCTCAGTCTTCCTCCTGCACAGTGGTCAGGGTGAGTGTTCAAGTTGTGAATCAGCCCACGGCACGCCCCTACTAGAACCTTCCAGAAGCTCCTTGCTGCTCACAGAATAAAATGCAAACGCCCTACTGGGCTTTCTCCCTGCGTTGTTCATTATACTCCAGAGACACTCCAAGATGTTTCCAAATTCAAGGCCCGCTGCTCCTTGGGCCTGGGATGTTCTCTGAGCGTCCCCTGACCTCCCTACGCAAAGTCACTTCCCAGTTACTTGACCATTTCCACCTGCTTATTCCCCTGCGGGCATGCGCAGAAGCTGAACTCATCTCCTTTAACTGCTTGCTTATCAGCTGCCTCTTGCTTTAAACCATAATCCCAGGGAGGGCAGCTGTCTGTTTGCAGGGAGAAAGAAGTTAAAGGCTAGGAGCTCAGGCCCAGGAGCCAAGCCTGCCCGAATTTGAATTCTGGCTCTGCCACTTACTAGCTGGTGAGCCTGGGGGAAGTTACTTCACCTCTCCGTGTCTCGTTTCTCCACCTGTAACACTGGGGTAACCACAGCGCCCACCCAAAGGGACTGACGTGAGGGTTGGAAGCCAAGCACACTGAAATACTGAACAAATTCACCCCCCATCCTCAGAGCCTGGCACTCGGTAGACACTCAGTAAATATTTGTTGGATAAATTATAGTATGTGGTAAGAGTATCAACAGAGATAAGCCTGGAAGAGTGGGCGTCGGGGTAGGGAGTAGGTCAGGGAAGGTTTCGTGGAGGAGGTGAGGCCTGAGCTGAGACTTCAAGGGTGAGTAAGAGGTAGCCGAGCCTGGCGGGTGGGGAGGAGAAAGGGCAGCCCAGGCAGGGGGCACGACACACGCGAAGTCCCAGAGGGAAGGAACAGCTTTGGGCAGGCACTACAGAGTCTCTGTCCTGTGTGGGATCAGGGCTGTGGCCACAGGGAAGGAACGGAGCAGGGCAAGCCAGCTGCAGCCAGGCCCTGTTCTGGAAGGAGAGGCCCCACCCCAGGGGTGTGGGATACGGTGTGCCCAAGGAGCTGTCCTGGACATCTACAGCTCAGGAGCGGGTGACTCCGGGCACGGCCAGATCCCCTCCTGTCCCGGGTTGCACTCTCAGTCTTGCCAACTATTTGCTTGTTGATAATGTTCTTTACCTGGAGAGGCTGCTCCCAGCACTGGCTACCTCCGGCTCCAGAGCTAGGCGCTTCCCTCCAAAAACCTTCCCTGGAACAGAGGCTAGGCGTATAGACAGAGACCAGCAAGCCTCCAGAAAAGACTGGGAAACAGAGCATCCTAGCAGGAAGCAGTATAACAACAGTGGTACTGTGTAGTAGGGTTTGGGGGAGGTCAGGAACTAGCTTAGCTGGCCAATCCCTGAAGCAATAATAACAACAACAACAACACTTATAGATGCCTAGATCTTGGTTTCTAAATACCATTCTCCAATAAAAGGACTGGAGCTCCTCAGAGAAATGGCTGATTCTAGGACTGGGGCATCTTGTTGTGCCAGAAAGTAAGGAAGTACTTAAAAAATAAATAAAGGGATGGGAACACGTCAAAGAGACATAGGAGCCAACTGAAGGAGCTCTCAGTGGCCAAAGATGGAAAATTTTGAGTAAGAAAATAAATAGTGTGGTATTGGATTACAACCCAAATATACATGAGTCCATATTGGTATAAATTAAGAGACTGAATAAATAAACAAATGGAGAAGACATAAATCTTCCTTACAGAAGAATTCCGAATAGTGTATGTTCCCCTCTCCAGGAGAAGTGGAGTTTAGTCCCTCTCCCCCTGCCGTCACCTCCACCCCCCAGAGTACAGACTGAACTTAGAGACGTGCTTCCACGATACAGAGCACAGGGGGGGCAAAGGGGTTACGTTAGAGTGGAGAAGCCCAGCACGCGGCACCTGCACCTCGGAAGGCCAACATCACGGGTGGTGTCGAGTGCCTAACATGTACCCCACACACCATGGGATGAGAAGCCCCTCACCTCTGTGGTCTTCTTCCCCCAAATCCATCTTATCTGTGTAACCCCAAATCAAAGCCTTTCTATAAGACACCCAACCAGTTCTCTGAAACTGTCACAATCATCCAGAACAAGGAAGTCTGAGAAAGTGTCACAGCCAGAATGGACAAAGGAGGCGTGACAACCGACAGCAACCGACAGGGGTCTCTCGGATGGAATCTTGAACAGGAAAAGGTCACCAGGAAAAACTGACAAAATCCAAATAAAGTGTTAGGTGTATTTAATAATGATGTGCCCATGTCGGTTTCTTAGTTTTGATAAATTACTATGGTGATGTAAGATGTTACCGAGAGGGGAAACTGGGTGAGGAGTACAAGGGAACTCTGTACTCTCTCTCTGAAACTTTTCTATAAATCTAAAGCTATTCCACAATAAAAAGTTTATCTTTAAAGTGCTCATATATAATTCTTAACACATGCTCGGCACTGTTCTAGGCACTTTTTTGTTTTTCTTGTCTCCTCTACTTTTTTTTTTTTAACATCTTTATTGGAGTATAATTGCTTCACATAAGCACTTTATCTATGTTAACTCATTTAATCCCCATGATAGCCCTATGAGGTCATTTCAGTATCCCCATTTTCCAGATGAGAAAATTGAGGCACAGAGAGGCTAAGGAGCGTGCCCCACAACACACAGAGCTGGCATTCAAATCTGGGTGCTTTGGTGTCAGGGTCCAAACGTGGCTCACATGTTCCTAAAACTGCAGCTGCTGCGTCTTGAGCATTTGCCACATACGAGCAGGGGAGGAAGGAGTCCAGAACAGAGTGAGGAAGCCGTTGTGTCTGGAGCGTGGCACTGTGAGGGCAGAGAGAGGCACGTGTCCTCAGCACGGAGTCTGAGGCTGATTCAGGAAGGTGGGTAACCAGCTGGCTGTGGGAGTGAGCAGAAGCGCAGAGATGGGTGGACTGGGGTTTCTGTGCCAAGTGTCTGGGTCACACCCTCCACTCAGACTGCCGAGTGCTGAAGAAACAGGCTTGGGAGGGGTGGGTGGGGAGGAAAGATGATCTTGATTTCTGATGAGGTGGTGAAGTGACACAAGGTGAGCCTGGCCCAGACTGCCACCTCTGACACTCACCAGCTGTGTGACCTCAGAGATGTTGCTTAACCTCTCTGGGCAGTGGTTGCATCATATAAAACGAGGGCTTGTTGCCAGGGTCAAATTGATTTTATACATGTAAAGTGCTAAGAATAGTGCTTGGCACATCAGAAGGGCACAATAAACGTTAGCATCATTATTGAAGAATGAGTTCCTTGTCAAATGTGGGTTTAATGAGAATAATACTGAGTCTTCACTACTGTCAGCCTGTCATGCATATTAACTCATTGAATATTCAAAATAACTCTGTAGAGTAGGCACTGTTATTATCTATTTTACGGAGGAGGAAATTGGAGGCATATAAAGGTTTAGAAATTTGGGACTTCTTCCCTGGTGGCGCAGTGGTTAAGAATCCCCCTGCCAATGCAGGGGACACGGGTTCAATCCCTGGTCCGGGAAGATCCCACACGCCATGGAGCCACTAAGCCTCTGTGCCACAGCTACTGAGCCTGTGCTCTAGAGCCCGCGAGCCACAACTACTGAGCCTGTGTGCCACAACTACTGAAGCCCGCGCGCCTGGAGCCTGTGCTCCGCAACAAGAGAAGCCACCACAATGAGAAGCCCGCACACCACAACGAAGAGTAGCCCCCGCTCGCCGCAACTAGAGAAAGCCTGCGTGCAGCAACGAAGACCCAACGCAGCCAAAAATAAATAAATTAAAAAAAAAAAAAAGTTAAGAAATTTGTTCAAGGCCACACAGCTCGTAAGACAGAGCAAGGATCTGAACCCAATAGTCTAACTGCAGAGTCCAGCCTTGAGCCACCCCTTCACTAGACTTACTCCCCAGCCCTAGCGACACCACAGAAGTTGTGTGGCCAGTACCGGGTGTTGCCTGCCCATCAGCCATCTTCTCTTTGGGGGACCACCCTCAGTCCATGTGACCCAAATGTGACTCGTTTTGGAGGGCGCCATCTTGGCAACAAGCAGGTCATCCCCAGGTTGCCTCTGGCCCTGGATCAGGCCTGGAAACAGCTGGCTCAGTTTAGGGGCCGTGCTGTACGCAGAACGCACGCCTTCGAGCACTGGGATCCTGCTCAATGGGAGATGCTCACGCTTCAGGCACCAGGGACCTGGCAGCAGATCCCGGTGGATCCTAGTTGAACTCACTGTCCCAACTCACTTGCACTTCAGGACATATTCTGACTGCGCAGATGGGCCATATATTTGCAATTACAGTATTGCGTCTCTCTCTTTTAGCTGAGAGGGTAAAAGATGAACTTGTGGGCACAGCACTAGTCCATTGCGTACCAACAGCCTTCAGGCAGGGCTGCCAGGGATGGTTGGGCAGGTGTGCTCTGAACCAAGTGCCCTGGCCCAGAGAGAGGGTTGGAATCCAGCCTGTCACCAACTAGCCAGGAGGTGAACCATCAGCAGGGGGCCATCACGTAACTCTTCCACCTGTAGGACTGGCCTTTTCTGATTCTCACAACGGACCAAATGTGCAGTGGGCCTCCTCAGTGGGCCTGGATTCCGCGACACAGCCTACGAAATGCCTGCCTTTCGAGTGCCTGTGCGTTTTGGGGGACAGAGGGTCCACGGCTGTCAGCAGATTCTCAACAGAGGTCCCTGAAGGTGTACGATTTGACTGAGTTGGGCTGAGGCCACGATCCCTAGGAGGGTGAAACCGGTAGCCTGTCCCTCATCCAAAGCGGCCAGACTCAGCACAGCGCTCCATTCTCCAGAGGCCTTAAGTGTGGGAATTTGAAGCCCCAGGCCAGGAAGACGCCAGCACCTCTGGGAAACAGGACTGGCTGAAGCCCAGGGCGGGACCCAGATGGTGTGGTCCCCCTCACCCAGACGCTTGGCCAGGAAGCCAGGAGGGGGCGCTGGGGCTTCAGCAGCTCTGCCTGTACCCAGCCCCTTCCTTCCCCCGTGACCCGCCAGCCGACCTGCAGCCCCTCTGCCGGCTGCCCCAATTCGGGGACAGAGCTTGGCTCTCAGGCCCAGGGTCTGGATGGTCAGAAGCTGGGGAGGGGAAGGAGGGGGAGATCTGTGGGCTATTTGTAAGAGGACACAGGCTTTTAGGATTGACCCTGCCCTCATTCTGCCATCTTTTCAACATTGGGGGTTGTTTGGGAAAAAGGTGTTTACAGTGAAGACTTCCAGGGCCCTAAGTGCTGACATGAGCCGCTTCATTTCCTTTTTTTTTTTTCTAAAAAAAAATTTTTTTTTGGAAGTTATCTGCATAATGTACTTTTGTCACTATGAATTCCTTTCATATTTTTTTAACATTTTGGAGTATAATTGCTTTACAATGGTGTGTTAGTTTCTGCTTTAAAGTGAATCAGCTATATGTATACATATGTTCCCATACCTCTTCCCTCTTGCGTCTCCCTCCCTCCCACCCTCCCTATCCCACCACTCTAGGTGGTCACAAAGCACCGAGCTGATCTCCCTGTGCCATGCGGCTGCTTCCCACTAGCTATCTATTTTACGTTTGGTAGTGTATATACGTTCATGCCACTCTCTCACTTTGTCACAGCTTAAAGACACAGATCTACTAGAGAATGGACTTGAGGATATGGGGAGGGGGAAGGGTAAAAAATTTTTTTGTTTTTTGGCCACACAGCATGTGGGATCTTAGTTCCCTGACCAGGGATCGAACGCCGCACCCCCTGCCATGGAAGCACGGAGTGTCAACCACTGGACTGCCAGGGAAGTCCCCCCTTTCATTTACTCTTCACAGGAACTCTAGGAAGTGGCTATGGTTACTGTTCCTGTCTTAGGATGAGAAAACCGAGGGCAGTAGATGCTGGGGTACCTGCACAGATCCCCAGCTGCGGGGTATTGGAGGCTAACAGCTCACAGCCGCCCCTTCTCCCGCCACCTTGCCTGGGAAATTAGGAGACCCCGGCCCATCCTCCTGGGGGTGGCACAGAGCCAGTGAGTAACTGATGGGGGCACGTACAAGGGGCTGCTCCCACGCCCCCGCCCCCGCCCTCCGCTTAAGGGAGGTCAACTCTGTGGTGCGGTTTACGCTCCCCGTGGATCAGGTCAGGCCTAGACGTCACCTGTGGCCACAGCCTCCCTTAGCTCAGTCCTCTTTCCTGCAGACTTTCCCTAAAGCGATTCCCTCAGTACGTGATGGGGCCTTCAGCACATCCCTGTCTCAGGCTCTGCCCCCAGAAAACCAAAGACACCTGGGCACAGAAAACTGTGGTGCGGGCTGAGTGGCCAAGCAGGGGTGTGGACCGGGATGTGGACCCTGGCTGCAGGGGGCCCGGCGGCTCCTACCTGTAGGTGCAGGCCTCTGCCCCGAAGAGGCAGGCCAGGATCAGCTGCTCGGCGGAGTAGCCCATGGCCACCAGCTCCTGGTTTGGAACCTGTGCGAAGATGTTGGTGGCCTGCAGGGCGTACCACTCCGTCACTGCCTGGGTGGCGCTGCTGAAGTTCCGGAAATTGCATGTGGTCCCATTGTGGCTGCACTGCGGGGGCAAGAGAGGTTCCTGTGGGCGGGGGCTGCTGCCAGGCCTCTGCCCTGAGGGCCAGGGCGGCGAGTGCGCTGCCAGCTGCCCTTCCTCAGGGGGCGCCTGGGTGCGGGGGCTGCCCATGGCTGGGCCGGGGGGAGTGTGTTTGCACGCACGGTCACAAGGCTCAGGCTGTCCCCTCACACACAGCTCTGCAGTCACAAGGACTCACAGGCAGCACCTGCCACCCCCATATAACATAGCCTCAGGCACAAGGGAACGCACACACGCACACACGCATACACAGACCCTGCTTTCCGACACCTGCAGTCACATGATGTCCTGGGGTCACAACTCCACACACACGTCCATGTACCTTGATTTACGCAAGCGGCACCACATTCATGCTCACGTGGGCACATCTACAGCACACACTCGGACCCTCCACTCCCCTGACTCCCTTCCCAGCCCCCTCCCCAGACATCCAGAGGCAGCTCCCTGGAGGCTGTGTGGACCATGAAGGACCCAAGACTCCAGGTCTGCCCACCCCTCGGCTGGGAGAAGGACCCGGGCCTCGTCAGTTTGAGCCGACAGAGGGGCGCAGGCCCCTCCACCATGAAGCCCAGGTCCCCTGTAGACACAGGACAGGCTAGGCCCTGACACTCCAGCCTTGGCCACTCTGCCTCTATTGGTCCTCCTGGTGGGAACCAAGGAGGCCTGAGGGAGAAGCTTCTCCTTAGTTCTGAGACAGCCCTCTCCAGGCCGGCATGGGGCGCTGTCCTCATGCCAGTTCCTGGAGGTCCTCATCTCACCTCAGGGAGATGATACTACTTAAGAGTCACTCTCGGGACTTCTCTGGTGGTGCAGTGGTTAAGAATCCGCCTGCTAATGCAGGGGACACGGGTTTGAGCCCCAGTCCGGGAAGATCCCACATGCCACGGAGCAGCTAAGCCCGTGCGCCACAACTACTGAGCCTGAGCTCTAGAGCCTGGGAGCCACAATTACTGAGGCCACGTGCCACAACTACTGAAGCCTGTGCACCTATAGCCCGTGCTCCGCAACAAGAGAAGCCACGGCAATGAGAAGCCTGCGCACCGCAATGAAGAGTAGCCTCCGCTCGCTGCAACTAGAAGAAAGTCCGCATGCAGCAACAAAGACCCAAAGCAGCCAAAAATAAATAAATAAATAAATAAATAAATAAATATATATAAAAGGCTCACTCTGTCCTGGGCTCTGTTCTCAGGACTTTTTTTTTTTGGCCACACCCCATACCTTGCAGGATCTTAGTTCCCCGACCACGGATAGAACCTGGGTCCCCTGCAAGGGAAGCTCAGAGTCCTAATCACTGGACTGCCAGGGAATTCCCAACTCAGGGCTTTAGTTCTATTATCTCATCAATTCTCACAGCAGCCCTGCCCCATCATCATGAAGACACTGAGGTCCCCAGCCCACTTGCACACCCACACAACATGCACTCACAAACACACGTGGGGCCTGACCCTGAGAGCTGGTGCAGCCCCCAGGACCACGCCTACTTTACAGATGAGGAAATGGACACAGGAAGCCTGCTAACTGCACCAAAAAGTAGTAGGGCGTTGGGTCAGAGCGGGCACTGGGCCTCTGGAGCCTCGTGCTGTTTTGTATGCAGCGGGGGGCAGCTGGGTTGTGGAAGTCCTGACCACATGGGGGGCACGGGAGGCAGTGGCATCCTTCTCGGGAGTGTCTAGCCCCAGCCTGGGTCCCCAAACAAGGCTGATCATCAGAATCACCATGGAGCCTATTAACAAGACAGATTCCTGGGTCTGGGCCCAGAACTGCCCATTCAGATTCTCCAGGAATGGGGCCCAGGGACCTGAGCAGTTACAGAGCTCCCAGGGGATCCCGGGGCACAGACAGGGAACCTTCTTCCTACTGCTGGCTTGCGGGCATCCCAACATCCCAGTTATGCTTTGGCAATGACTGTACTGCATAGCTGTGGTTTTTCACCTGTCCGATATTTATGCCTCTGTCTTTTGATAATAAGACTTAATTCCTCATTGCTGCTGCTGTTGGCTGAGAAACATCTTTTTGTTCACAGAAAACAAGATTATGTTCTTACCAAAAAAGATGAAACCAGCTGGGTTACTTTCAAAAGACAACCAAGTGAGCACTGCAGACTAATGAGTAGGATCAATAAGAACGTGATTTTGGCACTTTTAACGTTGACAAGTTCTGCATTTCTGCTGTTTCAGTTGTACTACTACAAGCACTATTTACCAGCAAAGCCTTTGAATGTTCTTCTGTCAAAAATAACAGCCGTGGCTTCAAGATGGCAGAGGAGTAAGATGTAGAGATCACCTTCCTCCCCACAAATACATCAAAAATACATCTACATGTGAAACAGCTCCTATAGAACACCTACTGAACGCTGGCAGAAGACCTCAGATTTCCCAAAAGCTTTGCTTTTACCACTCGTCCTAGGGTTCTATCTGTCCGTTTAGTTGTTGTTTTTGTTTTTAGTATAGTTTTTAGTGCTTGTTATCATTGGTGGATTTGTTTTTTGGTTTGGTTGCTCTCTTCTTTCTTTCTTTCTTTTATTTATTACTTTTTTATTTTTAATAATATATTTTTTATTTTAATAACTTTCTTTTCTTTTCTTTTTCTTTCTTTTTTTTCTCCCTTTTCTTCTGAGCCATGTGGCTGACAGGGTCTTGGTGCTCCAGCCGGGTGTCAGGGCTGATCCTCTGAAGTGGCAGAGCCGGATTCGGGACATTGGTCCACCAGAGACCTCCTGGCTCCATGTAATGTCAAATGACGAAAGCTCTCTCAGAGATCTCCATCTCAAGCTAAGACCCAGCTCCACTCAACGACCAGCAAGCCAAAGTGCTGGTCACCCTATGCCAAACAACTAGCAAGACAGGGACACAACCCCACCCATTAGCAGAGAGGCTGCCCAAAATCATAATAAGACCACAGACACCCCAAAACACACCACCGGATGCGGTCCTGCCCACCAGAAAGACAAGATCCAGCCTCATCCACCAGAACACAGGCACCAGTCCCCTCCACCAGAAGCCTACACAATGCACTGAACCAACCTTACCCACTGGGGGCAGACACCAAAAGCAACGGGAACTATGAACCTGAAGCCTGAAAAAAGGAGATCCCAAACACAGTAAGTTAAGAAAATTGAGAAGACAGAAAAATACACAGCAGATGAAGGAGCAAGGTAAAAACCCACCAGACCAAACAAATGAAGAAGAAATAGGCAGTCTACCTGAAAAAGAATTCAGAGGAATAATAGTAAAGATGATCCAAAATCTTGGAAATAGAATGGAGAAAATACAAGAAACATTTAACAAGGACCTAGAAGAACTAAAGACCAAACAAACAATGATGAACAACACAATAAATGAAATTAAAAATTCCCTAGAAGGAATCAATAGCAGAATAACTGAGGCAGAAGAACGGATAAGTGACCTGGAAGATAAAATAGTGGAAATAACTACCGCAGAGCAGAATAAAGAAAAAAGGATGAAAAAAATTGAGGACAGTCTCAGAGACCTCTGGGACAACATTAAACACATCAACATTTGAATTTTAGGGGTCCCAGAAGAAGAAGAGAAAAAAAAAAGGGACGGAGAAAATATTTGAAGAGATTATAGTTGAAAACTTCCCTAATATGGGAAAGGAAATAGTCAATCAAGTCCAGGAAGCACAGACAGTCCCATATAGGATAAATCCAAGGAGGAACATGCCAAGACACATATAAATCAAACTATCAAAAATTAAATACAGGGACTTCCCTGGTGGCGCAGTGGTTAAGAATCCACCTGCCACTGTAGGGTTTGAGCCCTGGTCTGGGAAGATCCCACATGCCGCGGAGCAACTAAGCCCATGCGCCACAGCTACTGCAACTACTGAAGCCCACGCGCCTAGAGCCTGTGCTCTGCAACAAGAGAAGCCACCGTAATAAGAAGCCTGTGCACCGTGACGAAGAGTAGCCTCTGCACACCACAACTAGAGAAAGCCTGCGCGCAGCAACAAAGACCAAACACAGCCAAAAATAAATAAATAAAATAAAATAAATTAATTAAAAAAAATTAAATACAAAGAAAAAATATTAAAAGCAGCAAGGGAAAAGCAACAAATAACATACAAGGGAAATCCCCATAAAGTTAACAGCTGATCTTTCAGCAGAAACTCTGCAAGCCACAAGGGAGCGGCAGGACATATTTAAAGTGATGAAAGAGAGAAACCTACAACCAAGATTACTCTACCCAGAAAGGATCTCATTCAGATTCAACGGAGAAATTAAAACTTTCACAGACAAGCAAAGGCTAAGAGAATTCAGCACCACCAAACCAGCTTTACAACAAATGCTAAAGGAACTTCTCTAGGCAGGAGACACAAGAGAAGGAAAAGACCTACAATAACAAACCCAAAACAATTAAGAAAATGGTAATAGGAACACACATATCGATAACTACCTTAAATGTAAATGGATTAAATGCTACAACCAAAAGACACACTGACTGAATGGATACAAAAGCAAGACCTGTATATATGCTATCTACAAGAGACCCATTTCAGACCTAGGTACACAAACAGACTAAAAATGAGGGGATGGAAAAAGATATTCCATGCAAATGGAAATCAAAAGAAAGCTGGAGTAGCAATTCTCATATCCGACAAAACAGACTTTAAAATAAAGACTATTACAAGAGACAAAGAAGGACACTACATAATGATCAAGGGATCAATCCAAGACGAAGATATAACAATTGTAAATATTTATGCACCCAACATAGGAGCACCTCAATACATAAGGCAAATGCTAACAGCCATAAAAGGGGAAATCAACAGTAACACAATCATAGTAGGGGACTTTAACACCCCACTTTCACCAATGGACAGATCATCCAAAATGAAAATAAATAAGGAAGCACAAGCTTTAAATGATACATTAAACAAGATGGACTTAATTGATATTTATAGGACATTCCATCCCAACAACAGAATACACTTTCTTCTCAAGTGCTCATGGAACATTCTCCAGGATAGATCACATCTTAGGTCACAAATCAAGCCTTGGTAAATTTAAGAAAATTGAAAACATATCAAGTATCTTTTCCAACCACAACGCTATGAGACTAGATATCAATTACAGGAAAAAATCTGTGAAAAATACAAACACATGGAGGCTAAACAATACACTACTAAATAACCAAAAGATCACTGAATAAATCAAAGAGGAAATAAAAAAATACCTAGAAACAAATGACAATGAAAACACAATGACCCAAAACCTATGGGATGCAGCAAAAGCAGTTCTAAGAGGGAAATTTATAGCAATACAATCCTACCTCAAGAAACAAGAAACATCTCAAATAAACAACCTAAGCCTTCACCTAAAGCAATCAGAGAAAGAAGAACAAAAAACCCCCAAAGTTAGCAGAAGGAAAGATATCATAAAAATCAGATCAGAAATAAATGAAAAAGAAATGAAGGAAACAATAGCTAAGATCAATAAAACTAAAAGCTTGTCCTTTGAGAAGATAAACAAAATTGATAAACCATTAGCCAGAGTCATCAAGAAAAAAGAGAGAAGACTCAAATCAATAGAATTAGAAATGAAAAAGGAGAAGTAACAGCTGACACTGCAGAAATACAAAGGATCATGAGAGATTACTACAAGCAACTATATGCCAATAAAATGGACAACCTGGAAGAAATGGACAAATTCTTAGAAAAGCACAACCTCCTGAGACTGAACCAGAAAGAAATAGAAAATATAAACAGACCAATCACAAGCACTGAAATTGAGACTGTGATTAAAAATCTTCCAACAAACAAAAGCCCAGGACCGGATGACTTCACAGGCGAACTCTATCAAACATCTAGAGAAGAGCTAACACCTATCCTTCTCAAACTCTTCCAAAATATAGCAGAGGGAGGAACACTCTCAAACTCATTCTACAAGGCCACCATCACCCTGATACCAAAACCAAAGATGTCACAGAAAAAGAAAACTACAGACCAATATCACTGATGAACATAGATGCAAAAATCCTCAACCAAAAAGAAAAAAAAAAAATCCTCAACAAAATACTAGCAAACAGAATCCAACAGCACATTAAAAGGATCATACACCATGATCAAGTGGGCTTTATCCCAGGAATGCAAGAATTCTTCAATATATGCAAATCAATCAATGTGATAAACCATATTAACAAGCTGAAGGAGAAAAACCATATGATCAACTCAATAGATGCAGAAAAAGCTTCTGACAAAATTCAACACCATTTATGATAAAAACTCTCCAGAAAGTAGGCATAGAGGGAAATTACCTCAACATAATAAAGGTCATATATGACAAACCCACAGCCAACATTGTTCTCAGTGGTGAAAAACTGAAACCATTTCCACTAAGATCAGGAACAAGACAAGGTTGCCCACTCTCACCACTAGTATTCAACATAGTTTTGGAAGTGTTAGCCACAGCAATCAGAGAAGAAAAAGAAATAAAAGGAATACAAATCAGAAAAGAAGAAGTAAAAGTGTCAGTGTTTGCTGATGACATGATACTACACATAGAGAATCCCAAAGATGCTACCAGAAAACTACTAGAGCTAATCAATGAATGTGGTAAACTGGCAGGATATAAAATTAATGCACAGAAATCTCTTGCATTCCTATACACTAATGATGAAAAATCTGAAAGAGAAATTAAGGAAACACTCCTATTTACCATTGCAACAAAAAAGAATAAAATACCTAGGAATGTTTTACCTAAGGAGACAGAAGACCTGTATGCAGAAAACTATAAGACACTGATGAAAGAAATTAAAGATGTGATACAAACAGATGAAGAGATATATCATGTTCTTGGATTGGAAGAATCAACATTGCGAAAATGACTATACTACCCAAAGCAATCTACAGATTCAGTGCAATCCCTATCAAACTACCAATGGCATTTTTCACAGAACTAGACCAAAAAATTTCACAATTTGTACAGAAACACAAAAGACCCCGAATAGCCAAAGCAATCCTGAGAAAGAAAAACGGCACTGGAGGAATCAGGCTCCCTGGCTTCAGACTATACTACAAAGCTACAGTAATCAGGACAGTATGGTACTGGCACAAAAACAGAAATATAGATCCATGGAACAGGATAGAAAGCCCAGAGATAAACCCACACACATATGGTCACCTTATCTTTGATAAAGGAGGCAAGAATATACAATGGAGAAAAGACAGCCTCTTCAGTAAGTGGTGCTGGGAAAACTGGACGGCTACATGTAAAAGAATGAAATTAGAACACTCCCTAACACCGATCACAAAAATAAACTCAAAATGGATTAAAGACCTAAATGTAAGGCCAGACACTATAAAACTCTTAGAGGAAAACATAGGCAGAACAGTCTATGACATACATCACAGCAAGATCCTTTTTGACCCACCTCCTAGAGAAATGGAAATAAAAACAAAAATAAACAAATGGGACCTAATGAAACTTAAAAGCTTTTGCACAGCAAAGGAAACCATAAACAAGACGAAAAGACAACCCTCAGAATGGGAAAAAATGTTTGCCAATGGAGCAACTGACAAAGGATTAATCTCCAAAATATACAGGCAGCTCATGCAGCTCAATATCAAAAAACCAAACAACCCAATCCAAAAATGTGCAGAAGATCTAAATAGACATTTCTCCAAAGAAGGTATACAGATTGCCAAAAAACACATGAAAGGATGCTCAACATCATTAGTCATTAGAGAAATGCAAATCAAAACTACAATGAGGTAACACCTCACACCGGTCAGAATGGCCATCATCAAAAAATCTACAAACAATAAATGCTGGAGAGGGCGTGGAGAAAAGGGAACCCTCTTGCACTGTTGGTGGGAATGTTAATTGATACAGTCACTATGGAGAACAGTATGGAGGTTCCTTAAAAAACTAAAAATAGAACTACCATACGACCCAGCAATCCCACTACTGGGCATATACCCTGAGAAAACCATAATTCAGAAAGAGTCATGTACCACAATGTTCATTGCAGCTCTATTTACAATAACCAGGACATGGAAGCAACCTAAGTGTCCATCGACAGATGAATGGATAAAGAAGATGTGGCACATATATACAATGGAATGTTACTCAGCCGTAAAAAGAAATGAAATTGAGCTATTTGTAGTGAGGTGGATGGACCTAGAGTCTGTCATACAGAGTGAAGTAAGACAGAAAGAGAAAAGCAAATACCATATGCGAACACATATATATGGAACCAAAAAAAAAAAAAAAGCCTCTGAAGAAACTAGGGGCAGGACAGGAATAAAGACACAGACATAGAGAATGGACTTGAGGACACAGGGAGGGGGAAGGGTAAGCTGGGACGAAGCGAGAGAGTGGCATGGACATGTATACACTACTAAACGTAAAATAGATAGCTAGTGGGAAGCAGCCACATAGCACAGGGAGATCAGCTCGGTGCTTTGTGAACACCTAAAGGGGTGGGGTAGGGAGGGTGGGAGGGAGACACAAGAGGGAGGAGACATGGGGACATATGTATATGTATAGCTGATTCACTTTGTTATAAAGCAGAAACTAACACACCATTGTAAAGCAATTATAGTCCAATAAAGATGTTAAAAAAAAAAAAAAAAGACTTAATTCCTCCTTCAGGAAGCCACCCCTTCCCTCCGGCTCAGTCCATGTGGTCTGATAAAGGCTGACATCCTCCTCAGCTCCAGGGTACATGACCCAGGTCTGGCCAATCATGAAAGCCTGTCCTCCAGCTCACAGTGATTGGTTTAGGGGTGAGCATGTGACCTGATGATCAGTCTCAAGACTTCCACTGAGGCAATTTGGAAAGAAGAGCTTTGTTTCTGGGAAGAGTGCTAAGCTTGTGGGATATATGTCTGGCATTGCCAGGGTCTTCCATGTGGAGAGAGCCAGCCAGAGAGCACAGTCAACTGAGAGAAGAGATGAACCTAGGTGGAGAGAGATGGACTCCTGATGACGGCATCTGAACGCCTGGATCCAGACACATCTCAACTTAATACACCCCTGGACTTCTCATTTTGTGAACCAAGGAATTCCCTGCTTTGCTTAAGCTAGTTTGAGCTGGGTCACTGGCATCCAAAAGTGTCTTGACTAACATACCAACTATTTCTAATTTTAAAAAAGCACTGCAAACATATAAAATCGGCACCGGCTCCAGCCTGTTTTTCCCCCAGCAAGACCCAGATTATTTAAAGAAAGAAACTCCCATCAGCCTCACTAGTTAGGGCCCATTGTTTGACCTGTGCCTGGGGCCCACTTACTAGCTTCATGGCTACTTTGCATCCGTGGGCACTGCAGGTCCTTCCTGGTGCTGGGGTGCTGCTTGCTGAGCCATTGTAGTTGTCCTCAAAGAGGTCAAGAACCACCGGGTGACAGGGGTTCTGCTCATCGATAAAGACCAGGGGCACGTGGTTCCAGATGGTGAGGTTCAGGGCCCTGGTGGCGTTGACATGGCTGAGCTCAGGACCCAGGATCCTCGCCAGGACTGCCTCCATCAGTTCATCCAGGTCCTTCAGCAAATGCTTGACTTTGGAGTACCTGTGTGGGAGAGAGGGCAAGTCAGGGAGGCAAGAGGCAGCTTCAAAGCAGAACGACTGTAGGCTGGGATCCCCTCCTACTGCAGTGTGGCTGCCACCACATGTGAGAAGAATGCTCCTCCACCCCAAGCACTCACCTCTCTATCTACCCACCCACGCATCATCCATGCATCCTTCCACCCACCTGCTCACTCATTCATTCACCCAGTATTTGGTGAGCATCTACTATGTGCCAAGTACTGTGCAAGGCACAGAGGATATTATGGCAAACAAGACAGAATGGGTCTTTTTCCGTATGAAATTCACAGGCTAGTGGGAAAGAATCCTAAGAGCTCACAGTTATTGATCACTTACCATGTGCCAGGTGCTACGTGCTTCCTACACCTTTTTATTTAATCTTTGCCACAATTCTATAATCATCCCCACATATGGATAAAGAAACTCTGGGAGTTGCTGTGACTTCCTGAGCTCATCCCACTGATGAGGCCACAGAGCTGAGATTGGAACCCGGGTTTGGCGGGCTCCAGTAGGTGTGCTGTGCAGGCACGGGGCCCTGACTTCTCCCTGCCAGGAGGGATAGAGAATGTTGGGGGAGGGGCAGGTCTGTGATCCTAATTCTCCAGCAGCAATTTGGGGAACAGGAGCCGGTTTCAGGAGGGAGAAGGCAGATGGGACTGTGCGGCTGGGATCCAGGATCTTCTCTCAGCCCCTGAGGCTCCCATATTGGAAATGGTGACCAGTCAGTCTGGCAGAAATGTGTCCACACCAGCGGGTGTTCCCACCAGGCCCTGGGTGGGGGCCCCAGGCCCTGCACCCTAGTCACTCCAAAACCCAATTTATCCAAGACCTTGCCCCAGAGTGTGGTCTCCAGGGTGGTGTGTATCAGCTCTGGCTGGAGGACTTCCTGCAGGAGACAGCACTAAACCCTGGACACAGGCCCAAGTCCTGGTATGAAGGTGTACATCTGCCAGAGCTGACACCAGCCTCAGATGACGACACAACCTGTACCCTGACCATCAGACCAGCTGCCTCTGTGCACACAGGGAGAGGAGGATTGGGTAGGTGGCGGGCTGCGGGGTAGGGGCTGCTATTACAGCCTAGATGTCCACAGCTGCTGTCGAGCTTGGTTAAGTCCTGTTTTGGAATTCATGGGCTCTGGGTTTGAATTCCGGCATGTCACTTAATATCTGTGTGACTTTGGGTAGGTTAACCTCTCTGAGGCTCTGTTCTCTCATCTACAAAATGGGGGGGGGGGTTGAAATATTTACCCTAGAGGGCTTTTGGAGGATTCAATTAGGTGATGCTTATAAAGCAGGGTGTGTTATTATTATAATTATTAAGAGTTTTCTCGAGTAGCTTCAAAGACCACCCAAGCAAGGAAGAGCAGCCCTATTCCTAGAAAGAAGTGACTTTCTGACAGCTGGAAATGTAATCAGGAAATATGAATTCCCTTCCAGGACCTTCTTTTGGACAAGAACGTTCCCTGAGACTCAGACATGCTGGCCCTTCTGTCAAGTCCTTGAATGCACCAAGCTCTGTCTCACCCCAGGACCTTTGCATGTGCTGTGCCCCCCACTTGGGGCATTCTCTTCACTCTGCCTGGCTAACTTCTACTCATTCCTCGGGGCATTTTTCTCTGACTGACCCTCTGCCTTTCCTCAACCCAACCCTGACTAGGTTGGGTGTCCTTGGGTGTCCCCTTCCTAGGTCTTGCCATCAAGTGGTTCAACAGTGGCAGCTCTGGAGTCAGATCAGGCCTGGATTCAAATTCTACAGTTGCTCACTGTGTGTCTCTGGGCAAGTTCCCTCACTTCTCTGAACCTCCATTTCCTGACCTATGAATTGGGGCTACTATAGCAGTGCCCACCCCTAGGGCGGCTGTGTGGATTAGAATGACATGAATTACCCGAAGGACACTCAGCACGCTGCCCGGTGTTTCATAAGCACTCAGTGTACGGCTGCTATATATATATTTTAATCCTCATAATTACAATGAATTCAATATTTATGGAAAAAAAAGATTAATGTCTGTTTTCTCTGGTAGACTGTGACGAGGGCAGGCATGTTGTTTTAGTTACTGATGTATTCGTGGTGCCTAGAAAAGTTCCTGGCAATAGTAGGTGCTCAATAAATACACATTGAATCCATAAATAGGCACTGGCATGCCTGAAGGCAGGGACGACCAGGCATTTTTTGAGGTTCTTTTTAAGCCTAGGAGGTTTATGAATTTTGAATCTTACTTGCTACAAAGGGATGAAAACAAAGAAGGAAAGAGAAAGAGAGAAAGGGGGAAAAGGGAAAGAAGGAAGGAAAGCTGGAAGGAAGGGAAAAAAAGAAATGCAGCCCCGCTGAGACCAGCCGCACTCCAAGGACCACCTACTGGAAGGGGCTGGTGTTGCAGACGGTGACGGCGGGAAAGTCCATAGCCTTGAAGCCGACGGAGAGGGAGACGCTGACCTCCCAGTTCAGGTAGGTCCTGATGAAGACACCCCACTGCCAGCAGACGAGGGAGGTGAAGAGCAGGGTGAGCACGAACCACATGGCCTTCTTCTTGGGCCCCTCGCAGATGATGCGTTTGGGGCCATGGGTGTTGGTGTTGTCACAGTACCACACCAGCAGCTCCTTGTATGTGTAGCCAGGGCCCTTCTGCAGCCGGTGCAGGCACTTGAGCAGGTACTTCTTTATGTGCATCGTGGCTCCTGCAGATACAGCCGGGACGGCCACTTCAGATACCACAACAGCCTCCCGTCCCAGGATCTCCCAGTCACGGCCAGAGCATGGGCACTGGGGACAGGAAGGCCCTCTTTCTATCCCTCCCTCCCTTCCTTCCTTCCCTCTTGCCATTTATCATCCATCCATCCAACCAACCCCAAAGCATTTACTGAGTGCCTACTGTATGCCAGGCACTGAATTAGCCCCTCTGGACTCAATGATGAGCACAATGGACAAGGTTTCTTCCCTCTGAGAATTTCCAGCTTAGTGGACAAGTTACTTAAACTCTTAACTCCTCAGGTTCTCCGTGTGCAAAATGGGGACAACCGTACCTAGTTTTTATAGGATTGCTGAGAGGGTGAAATTAGGTGAAACATAAAAAGTGCCAAGTACAGTGCCTGGCACAGGCTACGTGCTCAATATGTTAGCTACCATTATTACTAGCTGTGAGTGCCGAGACAGAGATTAACCAACTGGTTACAGAATGTGATAGGAAGGATTGGGACCCTGAGTACCCAGAGGCAGCAGAGGGCAGTGGTTAAGAATGAGGACTCTGGAGCGAAATGTCTGGCTTTGAATCTCGGCTCTGCCACTTTCCAGCTGTGTGACTTTGAGCAATTCACTTTCTCAGTGCCTCAGTTTCCTCATCTTGTAAAATGGGGACAATAACGGTCCCCACCTCACAGGGCTGATGTGAAGCCTGAAAGGAATGAGAATATGGAGAGTGTGGACTAACGCCTGGCACCTGTCAGCTACTGTTATTACAAAGGGGGGCCCCCGAAGTCTGGGAGTCCTTGGAGGAGTTGAGTTAAAGGACAGAAGAGGAGTGGTGGTGGGAGGGTGAGGGGACAGCAGGAGCAGAGGCCGATCAGGAGGGAGCCTGGGGACATGAACAGAGCTGGCCGCGCAGGGCCTTGTGGGCCATGCTAAGGAGTGGGGTTTCAATCCTAGGACAGTTGGAACCTGTGGAGACGAGATGCTGTCAACTCTGCGGTCTGAAAAGAGCGCCCCAGCTGCTCGGTGGAGATGGACTGGAGCGGGGTGAGGGTGGCTCCAGGAGTGCCGGGTGCTAGCTGTGGGTCAGCCAGGAATGGTTAACCTCTCTGAGACTGTTTCCCACCTGCGTGAGCAGACAGAGTTCTTGTGACGTTAACCAAGATAGTTGTCAAAGAGCCTGGCACATGATGGCTTCTCAGGAAATACCCGTTTCCTCCTTCCTTCTGCCCATATACAGAGCCAGAACCTGCTGAAGGAGCACCCCAGCCCTATCCCTGGAGCCCCAACTGGCCAAAGGCCACCTCCTTCATGAAGCTGTCCTGACTCCCTGGCTGGAATGAGCCCTGCCCTCCCCTGAGAGCCTCTGCCTTTCTGGGGGCTCTGTGTTGGGCAGGGTGTTGCCTGTTTCCCAGCACCCTCTCCCCTTGCTTGGATATTTCCTCGGGTGAACCCCTCCCCCAGTCTCAGTTGGTGTGAGTGGCCAGGCTACCATCCCTAGCTCTGGGGGGGGGGGGGCTCACATGACCCCAGTTTGGACCATTAGGCTCAATTCTGTTACTTTATGTTGGAATAACTGAGGAAGAGACCTCCTTTGTAGCTAAGACTACTAAGCTGGCGGTATTTGGCATCACAAATGGGGAGACTGCCTGAGGAGAAAGCCAACATAGAGAAAAGCAGAGCCACAAGATGGAGACAGGTTCTGACAACATCGTTTGAACACCTGGATCCAGCCATTCCTGAAGCCTTTTATTCCTGGACTCAGCAGATATGGGAACCAATAAATTTGCTTTCTTCCTTATGCTGATACAAGCTGGATGTGTATCATTTGCAACCAACAGAGAAAGAAATTCTCCTCGTTCCACTCTGTGACATAGTTGCTTGTCCTGTGGCTTCTCACTCCCATGAGATCACAGTCCTCCTGAAGGTAGCAGCACTGTATTCCCGACAAGCCCAGCACAGCGCCTAGAACACCACTGAATATCGAAATGAATAACGCCAGACCTTCATATCTACACAGAGATCTTAGACTTACCCAGGCGTGTTCACTCCTGACCTAACTGTCTGACACAGTCACATTCCTCACCTGCCTGGCCAAAGCATTAAGGGCTTTACTCTCTTAACACCACTGCCTCTGCTCTCTGATGGAAATCAAGCTCCATGTGCCTGTCCAGGCCATCACGGCTGTAGGACAGATGTTCAGAGACTAACCCAACCCCCACCTTTCCCAGAGGACCCAGTCCCTGCTCTGGGATAATAAAGTAATAATAACTACAATAATAACAACTACGAGGGCAACATTAAAGTACTAAGTGTTTACCACGATCCAGGAACTGCAATGCGCTTCGTATGTTACTTCGTTCCTATACATTTTGATCCACAACCTTAAACTTGGAAAGAACTGGGGCTTCATCTGTCTCAAGGCCCAAGAGGTGAAGAGCACATTAGGCTCCTATAGTTGTGGAAGAAATAGACCAAGGGCCTCTGTGACATCTACCCTCTTCCATTCTAGTTTAACCATTCTGATTAAGTCAAGAAGAAAGTTTTAGGTCCTTAACATCCACCTAACCCCCTCTAATCTCCCAGTTTAACAATGAGGCCTCAGGCTCGCTCAGAGCCCTGTCAGGCAACGGTATCTGTAACAACAACCTTCTGTTTTCACTGGGTTTCTTTTTAAGACGGATCTTCTATTTATGGCAAGAGACACTGGCTTTTGCTTTAGGTTCATAAATACACTTAAGTTAAAAAAAAAAAAAAAAAAGACCTGAGATTGGTTCAAGATGGCGGAGCAGAAGGACGCGCTCTCACTCCCTCTGCGAGAACACTGGAATCACAGCCAACTGCTGAGCAATCATCGACAGGAAGACACTGGAACTCACCAAAAAAGATACCCCACATCCAAAGACAAAGGAGAAGCCGCAATGAGACGGTAGGAGGGGCGCAATCACAATAAAATCAAATCCCATAACTGCTGGATTGGTGACTCACAAACTGGAGGACACTTATACCACGGAAGTCCACCACTGGAGTGAAGGTTCTGAGCTTCCCAACCTGGGGGTCCGGCAATGAGAGGAGGAATTCCTAGAGAATCAGACTTTGAAGGCTAGCGGGATTTGATTGCAGGACTTCGACAAGACTGGGGGAAACAGAGACTCCCCTCTTGGAGGGCACACACAAAGCAGTGTGCGCATCAGGACCCGGCAAAAGGAGCAGTGACCCCAGGGGAGACTGAACCAGACCTACATGCTAGTGTTGGAGGGTCTCCTGCAGAGGTGGGGGGTGGCTGTGGCTCACGGTGGGGACAAGGACACTGGCAGCAGAAGTTCTGGGAAGTATTCCTTGGCGTGAGCCCTCCCAGAGTCCGCCATTAGCCCCACCAAAGAGCCGGGTAGGCTCCAGTGCTGGGTCGCCTCAGGCCAAGCAACCAACAGGGAGGGAACCCAGCCCCACCCATCAGCAGACAAGCAGATTAAAGTTTTACTGAGCTCTGCCCACCAGAGCAACACCCAGCTCTACCCACCACCAGTCCCTCCCATCAGGAAGCTTGCACAAGCCTCTTAGATAGCCTCATCCACCAGAGGGCAGACAGCAGAAGCAAGAAGAACTACAATCCTGCAGCCTGTGGAATGTAAACCACATTCACAGAAAGACAGACAAAATGAAAAGGCAGGACTTCCCTGGTGGCGCAGTGGTTAAGAATCCGCCTGCTAATGCAGGGGACATGGGTTTCAGTCCTGGTCCAGAAAGATCCCACATGCCGTGGAGCAGCTAAGCCCGTGCGCCGAAACTGCTTAGCCTGCACTCTAGAGCCTGCAAGCTGCAACTACTGAGTCCGCACACCTAGAGCCCGTGCTCCGCAACAAGAGAAGCCACCGCAGTGAGAACCCCGTGCACCGCAACAAAGAGTAGCTCCCACTCGCCGCAACTAGAGAAAGCCCGCGCACAGCAACAAACACCCAATGCAGCCAAAAATAAATTAAAAATAATGATAATAATAAAATAAATTTAAAGAAAATGAAAAGGCAGAGGACTCTGTACCAGATGAAGGAACAAGATAAAACCCCAGAAAAACAACTAAATGAAGTGGAGATAGGCAACCCTCCAGAAAAAGAATTCAGAATAATGATAGTGAAGATGATCTAGGACCTCGGAAACAGAATGGAGGCAGAGATCGAGAAGATGCAAGAAATGTTTACAAAGACCTACAAGGATTAAAGAAAAAACACCTAGAAGAATTATAGAACAAACAAACAGAGATGAACAATACAATGATTGAAATGAAAAATACACTAGAAGGAATCAATAGCAGAATAACTGAGGCAGAAGAACAGATAAGTGACCTGGAAGACAGAATGGTGGAATTCACTGCTGTGGAATAAAGAAAAGAGAATGAAGACAGACTAAGAGACCTCTGGGACAACACTAAACACAACAACATCCGCACTATAGGGGTCCCAGAAAGAGAAGAGAGAGAGAAAGGATCCGAGAAAATATTTGAAGAGATTATAGTTGAAAACTTCCCTAACATGGGAAAGGAAATAGCTACCCAAGTCCAGGAAGTACAGAGCATCCCAGGCAGGATAAACACAAGGAGAAACACGCTGAGACACATAGTAATCAAATTGACAAAAATTAAAGACAAAGAAAAATTATTGAAAGCAACAAGGGAAAAATGACAAATAACATACAAGGGAACTCCCATAAGCTTAACAGCTGATTTCTCAGCAGAAACTCTACAAGCCAGAAGGGAGTGGCACGATATATTTAAAGTGATGAAAGGGAAGAACCTACAACCAAGATTACTCTACCCGGCAAGGATCTCATTCAGATTTGACAGACAAATCAAAAGCTTTACAGACAAGCAAAAGCTAAGAGAATTCAGCACCACCAAACCAGCTCTACAACAAATGCTAAAGGAACTTCTCTAAGTGGGAAACACAAGAGAAGGAAAGGACCTACAAAAACAAACCCATAACAATTAAGAAAATGGTAATAGGAACATACATATCGATAATTACCTTAAACGTGAATGGATTAAATGCTCCAAACAAAGACACAGGCTCACTAAATGGATACAAAAACAAGACCCATATATATGCTGTCTACAAGAGACCCACTTCAGACCTAGGGACACACACAGACTGAAAGTGAGGGGATGGAAAAAGATATTCCATGCAAATGGAAATCAAAAGAAAGCTGGAGTAGCAATTCTCATATCAGACAAAATAGACTTTAAAATAAAGACTATTACAAGAGACAAAGAAGGACACTACATAATGATCAAGGGATCAATCCAAGACGAAGATATAACAATTGTAAATATTTATGCACCCAACATAGGAGCACCTCAATATATAAGGCAACTGATAACAGCTATAAAGGAGGAAGTCGACAGTAACACAATAATAGTGGGGGACTTTAACACCTCATTTACACCAATGGACAGATCATCCAGACAGAAAATTAATAAGGAAACACAAGCTTTAAATGACACAATAGACCAGATAGATTTAATTGATATTTATAGGACATTCCATCCGAAAACAGGAGATTACACTTTCTTCTCAAGTGCACACAGAACATTCTCCAGGATAGATCACATCCTGGGTCACAAATCAAGCCTCAGTAAATTTAAGAAAACTGAAATCATATCAAGCATCTTTTCTGACCACAACGCTATGAGATTAGAAATCAATTACAGGGAAAAAAACATGAAAAACACAAACACATGGAGGCTAAACAATACATTACTAAATACCAAGAGATCACTGAAAAAATCAAAGAGGAAATCAAAAAATATCTAGAGACAAATTACAACGAAAACACAACGATCCAAAACCTATGTGATGCAGCAAAAGCAGTTCTAAGAGGGAAGTTTATAGCAATACAAGCCTACCTCAAGAAACAAGAAAAATCTCAAATAAACAATCTAACCTTATACCTAGAGGAACTAGAGAAAGAAGAACAAACAAAACCCAAAGTTAGTTGAAGGAAAGAAATCATAAAGATCAGAGCAGAAATAAATGAAATAGAAACAAAGAAAGCAATAGCAAAGATCAATAAAACTAAAAGCTGGTTCTTTAAGAAGATAAACAAATTGATAAACCTTTAGTCAGACTCATCAAGAAAAAGAGGGAGAGGAGTCAAATCAATAAAAGTAGAAATGAAAAAGGAGAAGTTACAATGGACACAGCAGAAATACAAAGTATCATAAGAGGCTACTATAAGCAATTCTATGCCAATAAAATGGACAACCTGGAAGAAATGGACAAATTTTTAGAAAGGTATAACCTTCCAAGACTGAACCAGGAAGAAATAGAAAATATGAACAGACCAATCACAAGCACTGAAACTGAAACTGTGATTAAAAATCTTCCAACAAACAAAAGCCCAGGACCAGATGGCTTCACAGATGAATTCTATCAAGAATTTAGAGAGAGCTAACACCCATCCTTCTCAAACTCTTCCAAAAATTGCAGAGGAAGGAATACACCCAAACTCATCCTATGCGGCCACCATCACCCTGGTACCAAAACCAGACAAAGATACTACAAAAAAAGAAAACTACAGACCAACATCACTGATGAATATAGATGCAAAAATCCTCAACAAAATACTAGCAAACAGAATCTAACAACATATTAAAAGGATCATACACCATGATCAAGTGGGATTTATCCCAGGATGCAAGGATTCTTCAATATATGCAGATCAATCAATGTGATACACCATATTAACAAACTGAAGAATAAAAACCATATGATCATCTCAACAGATGCAGAAAAAGCTTTTGACAAAATTCAACACCCATTTATGATAAAAATTCTCCAGGAAGTGGGCATAGAGGAAGCCTACCTCAACGTAATAAAGGCCATATACAACAAACGCACAGCAAACATCATTCTCAATGGTGAGAAACTGAAAGCATTTCCTCTAAGATCAGGAATAAGACAAGGATGTCCACTCTCGCCACTATTATTCAACATAGTTTTGGAAGTTTTGGCCACAGCAATCCGAGAAGAAAAAGGAATAAGAGGAATACAAATTGGAAAAGAAGAAGTAAAACTGTCACTGTTTGCAGATGACATGATACTATACATAGAGAATCCAAACATGCCACCAGAAAACTACTAGAGCTAATCAATGAGTTTGGTAAAGTTGCAGGATACAAAATTAATGCACAGAAATCTCTTGCATTCCTATACACTATCAATGAAAGATCAGAATGAGAAATTAAGGAAACAATCCCATTCACCATCGCAACAAAAAGAATAAAATACCTAAGAATAAACCTACCTAAGGAGGTAAAAGACCTGTACTCAGAAAACTATAAGACACTCATGAAAGAAATCAAAGATGACACAAACAGATGGAGAGACATACCATGTTCTTGGGTTGGAAGAATCAATATTGTGAAAATGACTATACTACCCAAAGCAATCTACAGATTCAATACAATCCCTATCAAATGACCAGTGGCATTTTTTTTTTACAGAACTAGAACAAAAAGTCTTAAATTTGTATGGAGACACAAAAGACCCCGAATAGCCAAAGCCGTCTTGAGGGAAAAAAAGCGGAGCTGGAGGACTCAGACTCCCTGACTTCAGACTATACTACAAACTACAGTAATCAAGATAATATGGTACTGGCACAAAAACAGAAATATAGATCAATGGAACAGGATAGAAAGCCCAGAGATAAACCCACACACCTATGGTCAAGTAATCTATGACAAAGGAGGCAAGGATATACAATGGAGAAAAGACAGTCTCTTCAGTAAGTGGTGCTGGGAAAACTGGACAGCTACATGTAAAAGAATGAAATTAGAACACTCCCTAACACCATACACAAAAATAAACTCAAAATGGATTAGAGACCTAAATGTAAGACTGGACACTATAGAACTCTTAGAAGAAAACATAGAAAGCACACTCTTTGACATAAGTCACAGCAAGATCTTTTTTGACCCACCTCCTAGAGTAATGGAAATAAAAACAAAAATAAACAAATGGGACCTAATGAAACTTATTTTTGCAAAGCAAAGGAAACTACAAACAAGATGAAAAGACAACCCTCAGAATGGGAGAAAATATTTGCAAACAGCTCATGCAGCTCATATTAAAAAAACAAACAACCCAATCAGAAAATGGGCAGAAGACCTAAATAGACATTTCTCCAAAGAAGACATACATTTCTCCAAGAAGCACATGAAAAGCTGTGCTCAACTTACAAAGTTCAACATCACTAATTATTAGAGAAATTCAAATCAAAACTACAATGAGGTATCACCTCACACCAGTTAGAATGGGCATCTGTTGCACTGTTGGTGGGAATGTCAACTGATACAGCCACTATGGAGAACAGTATGGAGGTTCCTTAAAAAACTAAAAATCGAATTACCATATGACCCAGCAATCCCACTCCTGGGCATATACCCAGAGAAAACCATAATTCAAAAAGACACATGCACCCCAATGTTCATTGCAGCACTATTTACAATAGCCAGGTCATGGAAGCAACCTAAATGCCCACCGACAGACAAATGGATAAAGAAGATGTGGTAACATACAATGGAGTATTACTCAGCCATAAAAAGGAACGAAACTGGGTCATTTGTAGAGACGTGGATGGACCTAGAGACTGTCCTACAGAGTGAAATAAGTCAGAAAGAGAAAAACAAATATTGTATATTAACGCATATATGTGGAACCTAGAAAAATGGCACAGATGAAGTGGTTTGCAGGGAAGAAATAGACACACAGATGCAGAGAACAAACGTATGGACACCAAGGGGGGAAAGTGGCAGGGGAGGTGGTGGTGGTGGTGGGATGAATTGGGAGACTGGGATTGCCATATATGCACTAATATGTATAAAATAGATACCTAATAAGAACCTGCTGTATAAAAAATAAATAAAATAAAATTCAAAAAAAAAAGAAATAGGTTTAAAGAAAATTATTAATTACAAACAATAGTAATACATGCAACAAAAACTGTGACAATGGTAGGCAAATAACAGAAGTTTGCTGAGTACTGCCTTATCTCCTAACTAGTTTGGGACGTTAGCCAAGTTAAAATCAGTAAGTCCTATAAACCACTCTATGTTGTTCTTGTCAGGTTTCACCACTAGGGTGATAGATGGTCTGTGTTTGGAATGTATACACAGCTTGTGTAGAAAGGTGTGAATCAGCTTACAGCTTAAACCAACCCAAATAAGCCAAGTGGAGACTGAGTCCAGGTACGGACTCAGGAAGAGAGTCATGCTTCGAGAGTCACAGATCACTATCTACAACTTGACCCCGAACTTGTGGAGAACATTCCTGGCAGCAAATGCAAAAACAATAAATGTTGTGTACAACCGTTTCTGTTTTCTTATAAGAGAAAATATCTGCTCACTTTCAGAGATAAATTGTACCTGAGGTTTGACTCAGTGTCCTGGGGGGAAGGATAATGGGAACCAAGTCGAGACTGAGTCCACGTATGGACTTCGAGGGGCTGCAAATGGATGACCCATGAGCTGTATTGGATTTGCAAAAGTTTTTGTTGTTGTTAGCACAGTTTTTTTTTTTTTTCTGTGTGAAGCTGAATTTATTTCATATACTCCAAGCAAAATAGTATTTTCCAACACAATAAACACCAAAACAGATATGGCAATAAATTAAACAAGACGTTAAAGAGATTTGGTGAAAATAAAAACCAATGCCACTTTTTTCATTAAATTTTTGTGGGTTTGAAAAAGATTTTTTTTAACATCTTTATTGGAGTATAATTGCTTTACAGTGGTGTGTTATTTTCTGCTTTATAACAAAGTGAATCAGTTATACATATACGTATATCCCCATATCTCTTCCCTCTTGCATCTCCCTCCCTCCCACCCTCCCTATCCCACCCCTCTAGGTGGTCACAAAGCACCGAGCTGATCTCTCTGTGCTATGCGGCTGCTTCCCACTAGCTATGTATTTTACTTTTGGTAGTGTATATATGTCCATGCCACTCTCTCAATCTGTCCCAGCTTACCCTTCCCCCTCCCTGTGTCCTCAAGTCCATTCTCTAGTACGTCTGCGTCTTTATTTCCGTCCTGCCCCTAGGTTCTTCATGACCTTTTTTTTTTTTTTTAGATTCCATCTATATGTGTTAGCATACAGTATTTGTTTTTCTCTTTCTGACTTACTTCACTCTGTATGACAGACTCTAGGTCCATCCACCTCACTACAAATAACTCAATTTTGTTTTCTTTTTATGGCTGAGTAATAGTTATCAGGTACATATGCCACATCCTCTCTATCCATTCATCTGTCGATGGACACCCACGTTGCTTCCATATCCTGGCTATTGTAAATAGAGCTGCAATGAACACTGTAGCATAGTATTTTTAAAAATATAATTTCCTTTTGTAAATAATAGCTTTATCGAGATAGAATTCACATACCATATAACTCATCCACTTAAAGTGTAGATTCAGTGGATTTTAGTATATTCACAGGTTGTTCACCCATCACTACAGTACATTTTAAAACATTTTCATCTCCTCCAAAAGAAACTCTGTACCCATTACCAGTCACTTCTCACTCCTTCCTCTACCCTCCCCCACCCCAGGCAATCAATGATCTATTTTCTGTCTCTATAGATTGCCTATTCTGGACATTTCATATAAATTTCACATACATATATTATGTGGTCTTTTGTGACTGGTTTTTCACTTTGTGTAATGTTTTCAAGGTTCCTCCATGTTGTAGCATGCATCACTACTTCATTCCTTTTTATTGCCAAATAATATTCCATATTATGGATACATCACTCTTTATTTATTCGTTCATCAATTGATGGACATTTGAATTGTTTTTACTTTTTGGCTATTATGAATAATACTGCGGTGAACAATCATGTACAAGTTTTTGTGTGGACATATGTTTTCCTTTCTCTTGGGTATATACCTAGGAGTGGATATACCAACTGGACCATATGGTAATTCTATGTTTAACCTTTGTAAGAACTGCCCGACTGTTTTCCAAAATGGCTGAACTATTTCACAATTCCACCAGCAGGGTATGAGGGTTCCAATGTCTCCACATTCTCTATAACACTTGTTATTATCCATTAATACAGTAGATGTGAACTGCCATCTTACTCTGGTTTTCATTAGCATTTCCTGATACCTAATGATGTTAAACATCTTTTCATGTGCTTATTGGCTATTATATCCATTATATGGCCAATATATCTTCTCTCAAGAAATATCTATTCAAATCCTTTGCTTATTTTTTAATTGGGTTATTTGGCTTTTTATTATTAAGTTGTAAGAGTTATTTATATATTCTATATACAAGTCCCTTTTCAGATATAGGGTTTGCAAAAATATTCTCCCATTCTGTGGATCATATTTTCATTTTCTTGATGGTGCCCTTTGAAACACAAAAATGTTTAATTTTGATGGTGCTCAACTTGTCTATATTTCTTTTGTTGTTTATGATTTGGTGTCATATCTAAGAATTCATTGCCTAATTCAAGGTCATAAAGATTTATTCCTATGATTTATTCTAAGAGTTTTATGGTTTTAGCTCTTACATTTAGGTCTTTGATCCAGTTTGAATTAATTTTTGTATATGGTGTGAGGTAGGGGTTCAGTTTCATTCTTTTGCATGAGGATAACCACTTGTCCCAACACCAGGACTATTCTTTCCCCTATTTAATTGTCTTGGTGCCCTTGGTGGTTTTAAAAATATATATTTAATTTAAAGAAAACCTGAATAAATGAAGAGATATAACATATTCCTGGATCAGAAGACTCAATGTGGTTAAGATGTCAATTAACCTCAAATCGGTCTCTAGAGTTAATTCAATCTCAACCAAAATCCCAGCAGACAGCGTGTAGAAGTTGACAAGCCAATTCTAAATAGTATATGGAAAAGTAAAAAAACTAAAATAGAAAAAAAAAACTTTTGAAAAAGAAGAGCAAAATTGAAGGATTTATACTGATATCAAGACTTACTATCAAGTATAATAATCAGAACAGTGTAATACTGGTGTGATGATGGACATATTAATCAATGGGATACGATAGAGTCCAGAAATAGACCTACAAAGGTGCCAAGGTAATTCATGCAGAAAGGATAGTCGTTTCAACAGAACATGCTGGAACAATGGATATCCATATAAGAAAAAGGAATCTCAACTCCTGTCGCACACTAGATACCAAAGTTAACTTGAAATGGATCAGGGACCTAAACACAAGAGCTAAAACTGTAAAACATCCAGAAGAAAGTATAAGAGAAAAGTCTGTGCGATCCTGGGGCGGGCAAACGGCCTTTTAGATAGAACACCAAAATCATGAATAATAAAAGGAAAAAAAAAGAACTGTCCTTTATTAAAATTAAATCTTCTGCTCTTCAAAACACTGTTAAGAAAATGAAAGAGCAAGTCACTGGGAGAAAATCCTTGTAGTAGTATGACTGACAAAGAATTTGTATGCAGAATACATAAACAATCCTTGCAACTCAGTAATAAGACAAACAACCCAACGCCCGCAATAAAGGGCAGAAGATTTAAAAACACACTTCATAAAAGAGGATATATGAATGGCTCATAAGCACATGAAAAAACGCCTAACATCATTAGTCACTGGGAAAATGCAAATATAAACCACAAGGAGATACCATTTCCCACCCACTAGAAGGACTGACAGTATCTAGTGTTAGCGAAGATGTGAGGCAATCAGAACTCTCCTACATGACTGGATGGAATGCAAAATGGTGCAGTCACTTTGGAAAACAGTTTGGCAGGTTCTCATAAAGTTAAATGGGTACTTATTATATGACCTTTCAGGTCCACTCTTATTTATCCAAGAGAACTGAAAACATATTTTCACACAAAGGTGTGTACATATATACTCACAGCAACCTTATTCATTAATAATCCCAAACTGGAAACAAGCAAGTGTCCACCAACAGGTGAGTAAATAAACAAACTGTAGCATTTCCATACCATGGAATACTATTCAGCAATAAAAGGAACCAACTATTGATACATACAACAACATGGATGGATATTTTTTTTAAAAGCCATTATTCTGGGCTTCCCTGGTGGCGCAGTGGCTGAGAGTCTGCCTGCTGATGCAGGGGACACGGGTTCGTGCCCCGGTCTGGGAAGATCCCACATGCTGTAGAGCGGCTGGGCCCGTGAGCCATGGCCGCTGAGCCTGCGCGTCCAGAGCCTGTGCTCTGCAACGGGAGAGGCCACAACAGTGAGAGGCCCGCGTACCGCAAAAAAAAAAAAAAAAAAAAAAAAAAGCCATTATTCTGAGTAAAAGAAGCTAGACACAAAAAAGTACATAAGATATGACTTCATTTACATGAAGCCCTGGGAAAGACATAACTAATCTATAGTGACAGAAAGCAGATCAGTGATTTCCTGTGCTTGATGTGAATAGTGGATCGACTGGAACGGTACACAAGGGAACCTTTTGGAGGTGACGCAAATGTTCTGTCTTGAGTGAGATGGTGGTTAATTAGACGTATGCATTTATAAAAACTCATTAAATGCTATACTTGAAATGGATGTATTTAATTGTCGATAAATTACATCTAAATAAAGTTTTAACAAAACACTTAAATCCACTGCCATCTCAAAATTATGCAAGTTCACATTTTTTAAAAATCTAGATTTTCTTCAATTTTTGAAACATCAGAAAGATCTGATAATTGTCCCCACATGGCAGTTTCTGCTCGAAATGACTAGTGGCTGCCCTCCTTAGATGGAGACTGTGCTCCCCAGTTCACCCCAATTCTCCCCATTCTCTATTTTCTTATACTCAGCCCACTTCACTCGTTTTTTAATTCAGGCCTTGGCTTATGCGGACATCTGACTTTGTGACCCCTATAAATTACAGGTCAGATACTTTCATTAAAATCCCCTGTATTTATTTTTGCAGCAAAACCTCAATTATCCAAGGTAATCAGGGAATAAGAGTTCTAGGTAGCTGGATTTTTATAGTTAATTGAAGGTTAACCTGAAAATGGGTTGGACTCTGGTTATTGAAAAATCTTTCACGTTTCTTCCTTGTTAGCCCCAGAGCATGACTGACTCTTTGTTCTTGAAAACTTAGTCAGGTCAGAGCCATTGATGGGGCTCACTGTACCAGGCTGGAGATGGTGAAGGAGAGTTTTAGGGGGGCAGTCAGAATCTCCCCAGGGACCAGGACATATCCTGGACATCATTTCTACTTATAAATGCAAATGTGTGCATTCCAGACACCTAGATTTTGGTCTCTAAATACCATTCTCGGCTAAAGGGAACAGGGCTTCTTAGAAAAATGGCTGATACGAGTTTTGGTGCAGGAAATGTACAAGATGAGCCTGAGCTCTCTTACCATACCAGAAAGCAAAGAAAGCTATCAAAGACTACTGGGTCGGTCAAAAGGACTCCTTGAAGGGATTCTTACTGGCAAAGCTGGGACAATTTGAGCATCATTTTAAAAAAAAAATTACCAATGGCATTTTTTACAGAACTAGAACAATAAATCTTAAGATTTTTATGGAGACACAAAAGACCCCAAATAGCCAAAGTAATCTTGAGAAAGAAAAACGGAGCTGGAGGAATCAGACTCCCTGACTTCAGACTATACTACAAAGCTACAGTAAGCAAGACAATATGGTACTGGCACAAAAACAGAAATATAGATCCATGGAACAGGATAGAAAGCCCAGAGATTAACCCACGCACCTATGGTCAAGTAATCTATGACAAAGGAGGCAAGGATATACAATGGAGAAAAGACAGTCTCTTCAGTAAGTGGTTCTGGGAAAACTGGACAGCTACATGTAAAAGAATGAAATTAGAACACTCCCTAACACCATACACAAAAATAAACTCAAAATGGATTAGAGACCTACATGTAAGACTGGACACTATAAAATTCTTAGAGGAAAACATAGGAAGAACACTCCTTGACATAAATCACAGCAAGATCTTTTTTGACCCACCTCTTAGAGTAATGGAAATAAAAACAAAAATAAACAAATGGGACTTTATGAAACTTAAAAGCTTTTGCACAGCAAAGGAAATTATGAACAAGATGAAAAGACAACCCTCAGAATGGGAGAAAATATTTGCAAATGAATCAGTAGACAAAGGATTAATCTCCAAAATATATAAACAGCTTATAGAGCTCAGTATTAAAAAAACAAATAACCCAATCAAAAAATGGGCAGAAGACCTAAACAGACATCTCTCCAAAGAAGACATACAGATGGCAAAGAGGCACATGAAAAGCTGCTCAACATCAATAATTATTAGAGAAATGCAAATCAAACCTACAGTGAGGTATCACCTCATACTGGTTAGAATGGGCATCATCATCTGAAAATCTACAAACAATAAGTGCTGGACAGGGTGTGGAGAAAAAGGAACCCTCGTGCACTGTTGGTGGGAATGCAAATTGATACAGCCACTATGGAGAACAGTATGGAGGTTCCTTAAAAAGCTAAAAATAGAATTACCATATGACCCAGCAATCCCACTCCTGGGCATATATATGCAGAGAAAACCATAATTCAAAAAGACACATGCACCCAAATGTTCATTGCAGCACTATTTACAATAACCAGGTCATGGAAGCAACCTAAACGCCCATCAACAGATGAATGGATAAAGAAGATGTGATACCTATATACAATGGAGTATTGCTCAGCCATAAAAAGGAATGAAATTGGGTCATTTGCAGAGACGTGGATGGATCTAGAGACTGTCCTACAGAGTGAAGTAAGTCAGAAAGAGAAAAACAAATATCGTATATTAACGCATGTATGTGGAATCTAGAAAAATGGTACAGATGAACCGGTTTGCAAGGTAGAAATAGAGACACAGATGTAGAGAACAAACGTATGGACACCAAGCGGGGAAAGCGGGTGGGGGGGCGGTGGTGGGATGAACTGGAAGATTGGGATTGACATGTATACACTAATATGCATAAAATGGATGACTAATAAGAACCTGCTGTATAAAAAAATAAATAAAATTTTTTTAAAAGCATGCGATTAATTGAAACATGTTAAATACATTAAAAATCCATGAGTTCATAATAATACTGAAAAATGGGAGTAAGTAGAACATTAATGTTATTAATAAATGTGTCATTAAGAGATGGGCCTCATACAGGTTGTTGTGCCTGTATTTGGAGCACTAGCAGTTATTATGTTCAATAAATTCCTTAATTTACTGCAAGCGTCTGTAAAGTTGAAAAGCCAGCCTGTTTTTGTATGGCCCTCTGGTTAATAATGGTTTTTATGTTTTCAAAGAGTTGTAAAGAAAAAAAAAATGAACATGCAGTGTTTATGGCCCACAAAGCCTCAACTATTAACTATACCTGGCCCTTTGCAGAAAAAGTTTGTCAAAACCTGATTTACTGTGTCCTATATATTTGCATTAAATAAGAAAAAAATCCTTAAAATATGTTTTCAAATAAGTATTTGTAAGTTTGATTTTGTTATTTGCCCCCAAATACCTGCTAATTCAATGTTTCCCAAACATCAATCATTTGCACACCACCTTCACGATTTTTTGCTAAATCCCGATAGCCCTTGTATCATTATTCACTTAATATATAACATCATCTGAACTTGTCTTTTTTGCTTAAAAAAATTCACCCTCATCCTAAGCAACACTATGCCTGTGAATAAGTTTGATGTGCTAAGCCATTTTTTTCTTAAGACATATTAAAATAATTCCACGATTGAATAAAGGGTTCCTCTCAAAAGATTTAAAATCATCTTCCTTATGATCCTTGAGGAAATTCTCTGTTAATTGTTTTCTGCCCACTTGAAGCACACAACCTCTATCAAGCATTTCCTCCTGCGTTTTCATGACAGCCTTTCAAGAAAGTTCAGGTAGCCAGAATTATGCCCATCTCACAGAGAAGGTAACCAGAGCACAAAGGCACTTCCTCACGGTCACAGTGAGTCAGGCAGATCTGGAAACAGAAACCAGGTCCCTTGGCTTCCAGCCACCTCTTACCGACAAGCCTGATGGGACATGTGGCCTCTTGCTCCCGAGCTGGTGGGTGCTGGGGAAGTCTGCAGGGTAGCAATAGGCTCCACCTCCTCTGTGTGCACATATGCACCTCCTTTGACCAAGGCTGTGGTTCCCGGGCCTCCAGGGGTCCTCCCATAAAGCCAAATGCAGTGTGACTGATAAGACCTTAAAAAAGTGGCTCCCAGGGGGGTGGGGGAAAGGGCAGAATAGGGTAAGAGGATTAAAAGGTACAAACTACTAGGTATAAAATAGATAAGATACAAGGATGTGCAGCACAGGGAATATAGCCAATGTTTTATAATAGCTTTATATGGAGTGTATAGTCTATAAAAATATTGAATCAGGATGCTGTACACCTGAACCTAATTTAATAATGTAAGTCAACTATACTTCAATTAAAAAAAAAAAGTGGCTCCCTCCAGTCCTCCAGGAGAGGAGACACAGTGGTCTTATTTGAGCTGCTCAGAGATGAAGAGTGCTGCCAAGGTATACCATTAAGTGAGAGAGAAGAAAGGGCAGAACCATATATAAAGCTGGTATGCATTTGTGTTCAAAAAAAAAAAAAGGGCTTCCCTGGTGGTGCAGTGGTTAAGAATCTGCCTCCCGATGCAGGGGACACGGGTTCGAGCCCTGGTCCGGGAAGATCCCACATGTCGCGGAGCAACTAAGCCCGTGTGCCACAACTACCGAGCCTCCGCTCTAGAGCCTGCGAGCCACAACTACTGAGCTTGAGTGCCACAGCTACTGAAGCCCGCGTGCCCTAGAGCCCATGCTCCGCAACAAGAGAAGCCACTGCAATGAGAAGCCCGCGCACCGCAATGAAGAGTAGCCCCAGCTCCCCGCAACTAGAGAAAGCCCGCGTGCAGCAATGAAGACCCAATGCAGCATAATTAAATAAACAAATAATTAAAAAAACAAAAAAAGGAAAACAGCATAGAGATATTTAGTTGTGTGTGCATAGCCCATCTCCAAGGGGCCAGACACCAAAGTGCTGACATAAGCTGCCTTCAAGAAGGGGAACTGGGTGCTGGGGGCACAGGCACGGAAAGAGACTTTTAAAAATGAGTTACTCCTTTGGCACCTTTTGTATTTTGGACCATTTCAATGTTTAATCTATTCATTTATTCAGTCAGGAAATATTTACAAAGCACCTACTGTGTGCTCAGCACTGTTCTAGGCACCCAGCATCCCTCAGTAAGAAGTCCCTGCCTTTGTGTAGCCTACACGCTCCCAGGAGACAGAAAAAAAACATTAAAAAAAGCAATTTTAAAATTTATGCTGATTGGAGTTAAGTGAAAAAAATATCTGCACGGCAACCATTCGATTCGCAAAGATGAAAACATTTTGTAATACCAGGTATTACAAAGCACACCTTTACATGCCAATGGGGTTTAAGTTGGTACAGTCACTGCAGAGTAGTTTGGCAGTCTCTATTGCATTTAATATTTATTGATTTATTTTTAAAATATATTTTATTTATTTATTTGGTTGCGCCGGGTCTTAGTTGCGGCAGGCGGGCTTCTTAGTTGTGGCTCACGGGCTCCTTAGCAGCAGGTCGCTGGCTCCTTAGTTGTGGCATGCATATGGGATCTAGTTCCCTGACTAGGGATGGAACCCGGACCCCTGCATTGGGAGCACGGAGTCTTAACCACTGCGCCACCAGGGAAGTCCCTTTTTATTTTTTATTAAAAAAATTTTTTTGGCCACACTGCACAGCTTGAGGGATCCTAGTTCCCTAACCAGGGATCGAACCCAGGCTCCTGGCAGTGAAAGTGCTGCGTCCTAACCACTGGACCAGGGAACTCCCCCTATTGCATTTATTTATTGTTTTTTTTTTTTTTTTTTGCGGTACGCGGACTTCTCACTGTTGTGGCCTCTCCCGTTGCGGAGCACAGGCTCTGGACGTGCAGGTTCAGTGGCCATGGCTCACGGGCCTAGCCGCTCCGCGGCATGTGGGATCTTCCCGGACTGGGGCACGAACCCGTGTCCCCTGAATCGGCAGGCGGACTCTCAACCACTGCGCCACCAGGGAAGCCCCCCCTATTGCATTTAAAATGTGACAGCCAGGACCCAACAGTTCCACTTCTTGGGCATGTGTCCCTAGGTGCCTGTGTGCATGGGTGCTTGCGCGAGTGTGTGCGTGAGCATGTGTACGTGTGTGCGCACGCGTGCAGGTACGCACAGGAAGGATGGTGACTGCAACACTGTAATACCCTCAAACTAGAAACAACCTCAGTGCCCAGAATGAAAAGGCTGCTGGAGGGTGGATACGGTGTCAACTGCTCTCTACGAGAGCTATGGGAGCAAAGCAAGGAAGTGCAGTCCCAACAGGTGTGCCGGAGTCAGTGCTTCCGGTGAGCTGAGGTGTTGGTGCCCTTGGCCTTTGGGTGGCAGGCGTGGGCTGGGGCAGCAGGAACATCCGCCGCCCCCCTCCCCCCATCGCTGGCAGGCACAAGCCAGCCGTCTTGACCCTTCACCTTAATGCTTGATACAAACATACCCATTCTCTATCTTCCATGACGTGAGAGGTTGGAAAGCACTGGTTTAGAAGCGCTTTCATGTTCATTCTAGCCCCGAAATGCTAAGAATGCATGGCTCTATACTGCAGAGGTCACGTCCGAGTCCTTGCCCTCCTCCTCCTCTACGGTGTCGAGGCAGTGACCACACTCTGCACCCTGTGTAGATGTCCTTTGGGGTCACTGCCCCACGCCTTGGGGGTGGGGTCCGGGGGTGGTATGGGGGATGCCGCAGGTGTCCCACTATTTCTCTCCATGGAGGGGTGATGGCGGAGTCACCCTCTGATCCTACAGGGCAGGGAGCACCCTCCCAGGGCAACGAGGGATTCCCACACACAGCACAGATGAGCACATCCTGGGGCTTTGACAGGCCACCAAACACACGATGTTAAGGACCCAGAAGGGACTTACATTCTCATCAGGGTCAGACAGGGGAGGGCTTGGGAGTCAGTCCCCAGTTAGGGTCTGGCTCTGTTGTTTCCTCCAGTGGGGAGGGGCTCAATTCATGACAACAAGGGGTTGGCCTTTAGGAGTCTTAATTTTCTCAACTGTAAAGTGGGGATAATACTGGCTGTGCCTTCTAGGTTGTTGTCAGGATTCAATGAGATAATGAGTGGGAAGCACTTTGCACAGTGCCTGCACGTAGTAGTCTTGATAAGTGATAGATGCTATTATTATTATTATTTTATGCAAGGAGAAGAATTATTCAAAATTAACCAGAGTATTCAGCCTGAGTTTTGGGGACTGTCATTTGTGGCACAATGGCCAGCTGGAGAAGTGGCATCCAGGCTCTGCTTCCTGTGGGACTGAGTCCTTCCCTGACAGGGAAATCCCATGATCCCCAAGGTCTCTAGTGGTCCCCAAAGTACCCATGGCTGGCAACTGGCTTTCGCAGACAATTCCTATAAACAGCTGTACCTAATCCTAGGCTGCCTGGTATCAGCAGCTGTGTATGCAGCCCGAATACATAGACCATGTGTACTGGCCACTGACAAGAGCACTTTCTACGCTTGTTCCATATGAAAGAAGACCCATGGAGCTAAGGGTCCCTCCCCGAAATAGAGCCCTCACCTCTTCATACCTTAGCCCTGGCATGTCTGTCTGCGGGATGATGGGAAACCTGGGGGATCAAAAACATCTCTGTGTGTCTGACTTTGGCCTTGTGGGCTACCCTATAAAGCCCTTAACCCACACCTGTGGTAGTGTAGATTCATCCCATCCCTCTGCAGGGCCATGGCCAACCCACAAAGACACAGGTGGCAAGGCAAAACGCGGAACTGGAATACAGGATCCCTTCCTCCTGTGCCAACTCTAAGCTATCCTGGGAAAGAAGTGGCACGGGTCCCTGCTGAAGCCCTGCTGTGTCAAGCTGGGGGGCAGGGGACCCCACCCCATGTACCTCCCTCCCTGCACCTTCTTTAAAAACCTGGAACGTCCTGCAGTGAATCAGGTGCTAGCACTCTCTCTTTGTCGCCAAGCAAAATGAAACTGTCTTTCCAGGAGAGGCCACTTAGGACATGCACTTAGTGATCTGGGGTGTTGGGAAAGGAAGGGAGCCCGTCAGGCACTGGACACGGCCCAGGAGGAATAGGGACAGAGTGGTGACCCTGACAGAGCCAGCATGGGGCAAAGCGTATGGGCAGAGGCCGTTGTCATCTTCACCCCAACCCCACGTCAGGCTCTATCCTGCCCACCTGCCTGTTCAAAGCGGCCCTGCTGTGCCAGTCTGGCTGGTCCTGGGATGGAAGATGAGTCATCATGTCAGATAAGCGCTCAGAGCTGGCGAAGAACACGGGCCACACCTTGCAGGAAGCAGGCACCAGCGTTCTTAGAAAACCTGGTCTGGTCTCCAGATGTGAAGCCATGATTGAAGACCTCCCCGCAACCCTCCACCCCGACCCCGGCCCCAGCCAGCTCCATGGAGCACAAGAGATCCCACTGCTCAGAGCTCAGCACACCACACACCCTCACCCCTCAGGGATACACAAAAAGCAGGTTGCAGAATCCAAAAGAGAGAGGCATTTGGAAGGAAACACTTTTTCAGTGCTTCATGGTGGACTGATGGAAACGAAGCATCTAGGCCCCAGGAACGGCTGCTTATGCCTGCTTTTCTCCCTAACCATCGGGGGACCTGGAGGAATTATACGGGTGGGGTCTGTTCAGGTTGGAGGATGGGGGAGAGTTACTGAAGTCCAGCCCATGCTCCGCGCGCCCAGTTGTGAGCCCCCAAGGGCTGCTCCGGGCAGAGAGGCACCTTTTTCTAATTTGCTCGAAGGCGTCCTATGGGCCAGAAGGGGAGGTCCTATCAAACATCAGCTTCTTCCCGGAGCCACAGTCAGCAACATTTGGCTCAGCTGGGCCATATTTTCAAAAGAAGACTCTCCTATGCATTGGCTGGAAGGTGGGGATGAATTTCCCCAGGAAAAAAATCCAATAAAGATAGTTTTCAGTAAAGGTGTACCCACAACTCCCTGTATAGGGAAACAGCTCAGGACATAAGTGCTAAAGCCGAGCTTTGAGTTTGAGTCCAGCTGTGCTGTGCAACGTTGGGCAAGCTACAAGGTGTCTCTGTACCTTCACTTCCTCATCTGAATACTGGGGACAATATTACACCTACCTCTGAGGTTGATTAGGACAATGCCTGGTTTGCAGCAATATACGCGCATCAGCACCTAATAGCTTTTATTCAAGGGCCTATGCAAGTGAAAAAAAATTATTGTTCTCCAAATACAAAAAGAAAACTGCAGCATTTAAAATGAATGGAACAGTTAAATAAATGTTTGCAACGTGGATGTCAACCAGACAAACGCCATTCAACTCTTAGATAGTAATATGCCAATGAAAATGGGAGCTCATTTTTTTGATAGTGAAAGAAATAAAGATCACAAAAGAAAATGACCACAAAAATGAGGAACCTTGGTCTACACTTTTCCTTGAGCTTTGGTACATCCTGAGGGCACAGACCCGGGGACCCCTTTCCTGGTGGTGATCCTTCACCCACTTCCTAAGCGTCACGTTTACCAGCCCCAGCCAAGAGCTTAGAGTCAAAATCCTAAAACCACTCTATTTTTTTTTAAAGACTCACACATACATAAATAGGATCATCAACAATAGCTGGGGGCTTCCCTGGTGGCGCAGTGGTTGAGAGTCCGCCTGCCGATGCAGGGGGCACGGGTTCGTGCCCCGGTCCGGGAGGATCCCACATGCCGCGGAGCGGCTGGGCCCGTGAGCCATGGCCGCTGAGCCTGCGCGTCCGGAGCCTGTGCTCCGCAACGGGAGAGGCCACAGCAGTGAGAGGTTCGCGTACCGCAAAAAAAAGAAAAAAAAAAAACAAAACAATAGTTGGGAGATGCCTTGGATCCCTTCATATGCCAACATGATAATCCAATGTATAAAGAAAATCTCAATACACAAATCTATTTAAAAATCTCACTTCAAAAATAAATGCTCAAGTCATTGCATGAATGATGAAACTAGAGCCCACAAGTCAGAGGCATTTACCACAATCTTGCAGAACAGGACTTCTATGTTCAAAAGTGACCGGACCAGACCAGCTTCCAGGTTTTAGGAACTCAGATGATGCGTCTGCACTGACTGCTTGTTTCCAGCACCTTCTGGGTTCTTAATCCAACTCATACTGGAATGGTGAAGAAGCTCCAAGAAGCTGCCTCTGAGGACAGAGGCGTCTTGTGGCAAAGCGGGGGTGGGGTGGGGGGGGGTGGTCAAAGACTGGAGCTGAAGGTGCTGGCTGTCTTTCTGTTCTCTGGGACTAACTGTCTGATGTACAAGGGCCAACCTTAAGCGCTGCCTTCATGATTTGGGCTGCATCTGGGTACCAATTATACTTTCATCAACTTAATATCTTTCTTTATATTGACTCACTCTTGTTATCACTTAAACACCTACTTTAGCTTTGTCCTAAGCAAGAATGTCCAGAAAATCACAGTCCTGATGTTACTAATTATATATGTTTTCTAATACACCTCAACATAAATAATTACTAATGAGATGAAAGACATTTGCTCACCATCTAAAAACCATCTCCACAGGCCACACTACAGGGAAACAGATTCAGCAAAGATCTCCCCTTGTCTCATAAACTCACCAGATTAGATAAAATACCTCAGTACTTGCAACTCAGAAACAACCTGCCATGCTGACCCCTTGGCCCCGAGCTGCTGTGCACATCGGGGTTCTTACGAAACCCGTTCTGTAGGTTTCTCTGCTCCTGGGTCTAGGATTATATCAGCCTCCATCCTAGGAGCAGCCTGACACACGTCCTGCCACCCCAGCCAGAAGACCCCAAAGAACAAGGCATCAGATGTGGCCACAGCTGCCAGAAAAACATGTTCTTTTTGTATGGCCTTTAAAGGAGAAACATACGTGCATCTGGGCTTTGGCCAATATGCTAAACCCTGGAGGGCCCACCTTGTCATGAGGCCAGAGTACTCCTGGTTTGTCATTTCCTTGTCCACCTGGTGACCAAGTACCACAGGTGGGTTTGAAAGGTGACCACACCTTGTGGCGATTAATCCCTCACTGCCTGGCTTCCTTGCATGAACACAGATGCTCACGGCAAGAAAACATAAATGTACAACCGGAGCAGAAGGATGAGACAAACTATGATAGAAGCACATGACGGAATATTGGGGAAAAATGGGTAATTATTTTTGTTTAAAAAAAACGTATGAATTTCTAGGTAGCTATGTGCATAGGGAAAAAAAAAAAGTGGGTGAAATTAACCAGAATGTTTATAGTAACTACGTTTGGGTGAAGGATCTTGGATTATTTTTAAAAAATTATTTTTAGTTTATCTGTGTTTTGGAACATTCCTACAATGAACATATATTGCTTGTATAATAAAAAATAATAAAAGAAAATGATTTTTTATAGCAACATGGAAAAAGCTTATGATAGAATGTTAGGTGATAAAAGTGAGATTATAGCTTTATGGAAAAATCTGTTGTCAGGAAAAACGTTAGGGCAATGGGAATTATAGAAGAATTTTTTTAAATGCAGTCTTCCTAGAATTTAGGGGAAATTCTGGGGAAAGGAACAGGGAAGATGCTGGATTGGTTGGGATTAAGTATCTACTATTCGGCAGAAATGGGTCTTGTCAAAGAAGTTCAGATTGGATGTATACTTTAGCTTGTGTCCTAATATTTGTAACTATTTTCCAAACATTTGTTACTTTTACAGTTTCTTTAAAAAGTTAAAAAAAAAAAAAACCCAAACCAAACCAAAGGGAGAGGTATTCAATCAACTAGGAACATCTGCTGGGGTCTCCAGTAGCCCAGCAATTCTTTCCATAATTTATGCAGGAGGACCTTTCTTTTCCTCTTGGGGATGGATGAGCCCAAGGTGGATTTCAGAAAAGGTGGCGGCATCAGAACTTGTATTTCTTGGATGGCTCCTGTCTTCCAAAACCTTGTTGACAGAGTCTTAATGCTGTGTTTGCTTCCTTATTGCCGAGGACTTGGCTACACCAGGCTTGATCCTGTACAATCCTGTACAATTACATGGGAAAACACCTTGCCCACTAGGCCCGGTGCCAGGAGCAGAGTCATCGTGTCCTGATGGACAGATGACTTTGGGATTCAGGGATGCCAATGGTGTGCACACAAGCCCACGGCTTTGCCCCTACCCAGCTGTGCAAGTGGCCACTTGCCCAGGGTGGCTGGTATGTGTCGACAGCTGGCAGGGAAGAATGTGGTCAGTTTCATTTGCTCCCTACTCTCTCCCTACCAAGGCTGGAGGCAACTTGCAGTGGAGAGTATCTGCTGAGCCTTGGAAGATGCCAGGGGTGCAGGAGGAGCGGGTAGAAGTGGAGAAGGCAGGTGATTATTGCACTGGGAATAAAATGCAGTGTCCCTGACTAGAGTCAGAAAAATAAGGTCAACCTGGTAATATTTTGAGGCTCACGTAGTAGGTCTAGCCTCTCTCTCTCTCTCTGTTTTTCACTGGGAAACATGAATTATGCTATGATCATTAAAAATGAGAGCTTTGGAGTCAGACAGACTTGGGTGGAGTCTTGGACCCATCACATCACCTCTCTGAGCCTCAGCTGTCTTATCTGTCAATGGGGCCAACAATAGCACCTCCGTCCCTTGGCTTTTCTTTTTTAAATTTATTTATTCTATTTATTTATATTTGGCCGCGTTGGGTCTTCGTTGCTGCACGCGGGCTTTCTCTAGTTGTGTCGAGTGGGGCTACTCTTCACTGCGGTGCACGGGTTTCTCATTGCGGTGGCTTCTCGTGTTGCGGAGCACGGGCTCTAGGCACACGGTCTTCAGTAGCTGTGGCGCACAGGCTTAGTTGCCCCATGGCATGTGGGATCTTCCTGGACCAGGGCTCAAACCCGTGTCCCCTGCATTGGCAGGCGGATTCTTAACCACTGCGCCACCAGGGAAGCCCTGGGCTTTTGTTTTGTTTTGTTTTGAGTGAGGATTAAAATGAGATAATGCATATAAAGCACTTGGCATAGCATTGAACAAATGTTGGCTAGTATTACCATTATTAGGGGAAAGAAAGATGACAACATGTAGGTGGCCACTAAGCTTACAGGCTTACTTGCAAGGCTGCTTTAGAAAGGACAGGTGCTGGAAGGGGAGTTTCCCAGCTCAATAAATGCATTATTTGGTTTTGGACTAAATGAATGATTTGGTTTTTGGACGGCGTTTCCCAGAGGCTCAGCTGTCACCTGTCCCATGCCTGTCAGAAACTTTCAACAGCTCCCAGTGTCTGCGAATAAAGGCCATACAGTATGGCCCCAACCTCCATGTCTCCTTTTATTCCCTTCAAAATGGGTGATGGTTAAGAAGCTGGGTTCGAATCCCAGCTCTGTCACTTACTCGCTGTGTGACTGTGTGGAACTGATCTACCTTCTCTGTGCCCTGGTTTTCCAATCTGTAAAAAGAGGGGAAAATAGTCCGTCCTTCACTGGGTTGGTGTGAAGAGTCAATTGTAAATGTGAAGGGCCCGGCACAGCCTCTGGCACATAGAAAGAGGAGTGCCTGGAGCAGTTTCTGTGCTTCTCATATCATGTCCAATGGACCACTCACTGGGGCCCATGGATACTCCGGACATTCCCACCAGGTTGGTTTTACTCATGCTGTTTCTCTCCTGGAGTGCCTTTGCCCCAGGCCCAACTCCAGTGCCACCTCTTCCACGAAGTTTCCCAGTCCTCACTGAATGGACGTCATCTTCCCTCCTCTTCAGTCCCATAATATTTTCTGTGGACCACCCGCTCCTGTTTGATTTGTTCCCATCTGCCTTGTATCATGGCTATGTATGTCCCTTTCTAATCTATCTGACTGGGTGATGAGGGCCCTGGTCAGATTCCCCAATGTTTGAACTTGGAACTTTGCATATGATAGTTGCTCAATAAATATGTCTGGACTTCAGAGCTGGGGAGCAGGGCTGACATTCAGCTGCTATGCCTCGGTGTAGCTGCAAGAATTGTTTATGGCTGGAAACCTTCCTAACTGGAAGGTGCCCTTCACCTAAACATTCCAATTATTGCTACTGCTTATATGTGTAGAGAGGAGGTGCCGGGGGTGGTTGGGGGGAGGCGGGGTGGGGGTGGGGTGTGGGGGAGGGAAGCACCTGGTTTCCCTCCATCCACCCGCCACTTCAAGCTGTTGATGGGTTGAATTGCATCCCTCCCTCCCCAATTCATATGTTAAAGCTATAATATCCGGTGCCTCAGAATGTGGCTGTATTTGGAGACAGGGTCTTTAAAGAGGTGATTAAGTGAAAACATGAAGCCCATAGGGTGGCCTAATCCAATCTGACCAGCATTCTTATAAGAAGAGGTTATTTGGACACCCAAAGAGACACCAGGGATGGGCATGCACAGAGGAAAGGCCATGTGAAGACGCGGTGAGAAGGCGGCTGTCTGCACACCAAGGAGAGAGGCTTCTGCAAAACCTGCTCAACCAACACCTTGATCTTGGACTTCCAGCCTCCAAAACTGTGAGAAAATACATTTTTGTTGCTTAAGCCATCCAGTCTGTAGTAGCTGTTCTAGCAGCCCTAGCAGACTAGTAAAAGCTGTAAGGGAAAAGGAACTGGTAGGCATGAGGGTGAGTGGGGGTGAGGAGAGAGCAGGCTGGAGGGCTCCTCCCGACTCCAGGGTCGGGACGATGGGGTCAGTAAGTCTATCCCTGGCCCCCAAGTAGGAATGATTTTGGCTTAGGGGTGAATCTATTCTTTTTTCCCCACAACCAAAGGATGCCATAACCTTCCATGAAAATACACTCCTGCCTTGTAAGTCCCTCCTCATTACCAGATTAAAGGCAACGAGTGGCACCTTAAATTTTTTTTTTTTAAACTTAGGCAGAGGGGCTTCCCTGGTGGCACAGTGGTTAAGAATCCACCTGCCAATGCAGGGGACACAGGTTCAAGCCCTGGTCCGGGAAGATCCCACATGCCACAAAGCAACTAAGCCCGTGTGCCACAACTACTGAGCCTGCACTCTAGAGCCCACGAGCCAAAACTACTGAAGCCTGCACACCTAGAGCCCGTGCTCTGCAACAAGAGAAGCCACTGCAAGGACAAGCCTGCGCACCGCAACAAAGAGTAGCCCCCGCTCGCCACAACTGGAGTAAGCCCACGCGCAGCAACGAAGACCCAACGCAGCCAAAAATAAATTAATTAAAATTAGAAAAACAAACAGACAAAAAGAACTTAGGCAGAGACAAAGAGTGAGTGTCCAAGCTTTTGACAAAAAGGCCTTGCAGTTTTCCTGCAGTGAGTCCAGCAATGGCTTCTGGTCACACTTAGAATAAAACCCAAATTCCTTACCATGGCCTGGAGAGGCAGTGAGGTCTGGCCCTTGCCCCCCTCCAGACTTAACTCCTACCGTCTCACCCTTCCTCATTTCTGCTCTTCCAATTTGCCAAGATCTTGCCACCTCTCCTTTGCACCTGCTGTTCCCTTGGAATCACCCGTCCCCAGCAACTTCCACAGCCCTCCTGGCCCAGCATCAGGATTACTCGGGAAGCTCTTAAAAAACCCACAGGCCAGGGCCTCATGCACAGCAGCTCTGACTCCCCAGGTCACGGTACCTGTATATATATGTTTTTAACTCCTGCACAAAGTTCGATGCACAAGCAGGGTTGGGGACAATTGCCCTAGATCTTCATAGAGCTGCTTCTTCTTTGAGGCCTCAGCTCTAATGCCACCTCTCAGAGAGGCCCACCCTGACCCCCAGCACCCCACAGCCCTGTTTATTCTCTCCGTAGACGCCAACACCATCAGAAACTGTCTAATCTCTTCGTTTGCTGCCTGTCTCCCTCCACTGGGATTTGAACCTCCCTGCAGCGTGACTGGGCCTCTCTCTTCGCTGCTCCAGCCAATACAGGAGCCACAGTCCACATGGGGCGACTACTGGGCACCGGAAGCGTCACCGAACTGAGGTGTCTTTTACGTGAGAAATTGTACAAAAGAGGAGAGACATAAAATACTAATATTTTGCAAGATGAAAAGAGTTTGGGAGATGAATTGTACAACAATGTGAATGTACTTCACACTACTGACTGTACACTAAGAAATGGTTAAAATGGTAAATTTTATGTTCTGTGTGTTTTACCACAACTAAAAACTTTAAAAAGACATGTTGAACATTAAAAAATCTCGTCAATAATTTTTAATACTGACTACTTGTTCAAGTGATAACATTTTGAATATATGGGTTCCATAAAACCTATTACAGTACTAAAATGAATTTCACCTGTTTCTTTTTACTTTTTTTTTTCAGGGTGGCTATTAGAAAACTTTACGTTGCTTATGTGGTTCCTGTTTGTGGCTTGTGTTACATTTAAGTTGGATGGCGCTGACCTAGAACTGTGGCCGGCTCACAGTAGGCACTTTGAGTTGAATATCAGAATGAATCCAGTTGCTGCCAAAGAGGTGCTCTGATGAGCATAAGCGCACTGTCCTGTCTGCCAGGCTGCAAGAGGGTGGGAGGGAGGCTGCGGTGGAGCGTTCATGTAACTAAGTCATCATAATTAATACTTAACGTCTATTATTATGCTGATAACAGCAGCTGCAGTTCGTGGAGCACCTAACGTGCGCCAGGAACTGTCACGGCACTTTGTCCACGTCATCTCATTTCAAGTTAGTTAGTCCTATAAGGAACCACTGCCTCCATGAGACAGCTGGCTGCCCAAGGTCACCCAGCGGGTGAGGGGAGAGCTGGGGCTGTAAAGGGCTGGCCCAGCCGCCCCAGTACACCTGCCTCCCGCCGGGGCCAGGTCCCACGTGCCATCCTGTCATGTAGGACTTGCAGGCCCTGCCTGAGCCAGACAGTGGGCAGGGGCTTCTGGAGCCAACAGAGAGCCCCCATGAGGCAGCAAGTCCCTGCCCTCAGTGTCCAGGAAGAGAATGAAACAATCTGTAATCTCCGATCTCCTCAAGCTCACCCAGCCAGATCCGCTGCCGGCCCTCTCAATTTCAAGGACTCCGGGAACCGGTCCTGGCCCAGGTGGTCATTCTTGCTCAAGGCAGTTGTGGCGGATGGCGCTGGGCCCGGCCTGACCTGCCAGAGGGCCCTGCCCCATCCCTGAGGCTGCAGCAGCCACAGGATCTGTGGGTGTGGCCTCTCCCCTCCTGTTCTGTGGCTTTCGGGCCTGGAGCTGCAGGCCCAGACCCACCTGAGACTCCATCTCTGGGGCTCAGATCCTCTCGAGCAGGGCCCCCTGTGGTATCTAATGTGAGACCTTTTTGGAGGGGGTCTTTGATCCTAAGATGCAAGAATCAGAACCCTTTGTAATGGGGGAGGGGTGTAACGCATGGACAGAAAATTCTCCCACGTCTGGGCTCCAATTCCATCTTTAAACTGTCGATATGAACTTGAGGAAACTGCTTGGGTCTGGTCAGAGACAGTGACTGAAGAAGCCAATAAAGACGTGGTTTCCGGGACTTCCCTGGTGGCGCAGTGCTTAAGAATCCACCTGCCAATGAAGGGGACAGGAGTTCGAGCCCTGGTCCGGGAAGATCCCACATGCCGCGGAGCAGCTAAGCCTGTGCACCACAACTACTGAGCCTGTACTCTAGAGCCCATGTGCCACAACTACTGAGCCTGCGTGCCACAACTTTTGAAGCCCGCATGCCTAGAGCCCGTGCTCTGCAACAAGAGAAGCCACAGCAATGAGAAGAAGCCCGTGCACCGCAACGAAGAGTAGCCCCCGTTCGCCGTAACTAGAGAAAGCCTGTGTGCAGCAACAAAGACCCAACGCAACTAAAAAAAAAAAAAAAAAAAAAGACCTGGTTTCCTAGACAACAGCTGGGTGTCAAGGAGCCTGACCTCAGAGGGACCTCTGGAGGAGGTCATCTGGGGGACCTCAGAGCCCCCAGCCTAGGTGCGGACCAATGGATGGGTCAACCAGTGCCTAGCGGTTCTCAAAGTCTGACCCCAGAGCAGCTGCTGCAACATCACCTGGGAACTTGTTAGAAAGGCAGCTCCTCAGGCCCCACTCCAGACCTCCTGAATCAGAAGCTCTGGGTTTGATCAACTAACCTGGGTTTTCACAGCCCCCTAGGAGATTCTGGGCCACGCTAAATTTGAGGCCTATAGCCTTACTACTCAAGTACCAGGACCAGGCGATAAGCATCACCTAGCAGCTTGTTAGAGACACAATATTCAGGCCCCACTTCACTTACTGAGTCACAATCTGCACTTACCAAGACCCCCCGGCACTCGTGTACATGTTAAAACTTAGGACGCGGGCTTCCCTGGTGGCGCAGTGGTTGAGAGTCCGCCTGCCGATGCAGGGGACGCGGGTTCATGCCCTGGTCCGGGAGGATCCCACATGCCGCGGAGCGGCTGGGCCCGTGAGCCATGGCTGCTGAGCCTGCGCGTCCAGAGCCTGTGCTCCGCAACGGGAGAGGCCACAACAGTGAGAGGCCCGCGTACCGCAAAAAAAAAAAAAAAGAAAAACTTAGGACGCGCTAGCCTAGAGTTCCTTGCCATAAAGTCAAGGGTCTCAAACTCAAATGCTTCCAGGGACCAAGCAGGTGATGTTAAAAAATGAAGCCAGGTTAGATCCAGTTGATTATTGCTCTTTGGAAGTGTGAGCCCAGGACGGCCAGATCTTCCAATTTTTCAAGAGAATCTGGAAACCCAGATGCCAAAGTGAAATGTCCTGATTTAAAAATTACTGTGTGTGGGGAACTTCCCTGGCGGTCCAGTGGTTAAGAATCTGCCTTCCAATACGGTTCAATCCCTAGTTGGGAAACAAGATTCCAAATGCCGCGAGGCAACTAAGCCCGCAGGCTCTAGAGCCCACGTGCCACAACTAGAGAGCCTGCACGCTGCAACTACTGAGCCTGCACGTCCTGGAGCCTGCACACCACAACTAGAGAGAAGCCCACGCGCAGAAACAAAAGATCCCGTGTGCTACAACGAAGATCCCACATGCCACAACTAAGACCCGACACAGCTAAATAAGTAAATAAACATTAAAAAAAATATTGTGTAGGTCACACAAAATCAGGCCTATGGGGCACAAGCATATAGGCCTTGGGGCAGGAAAGGTGCCTCATCTCTGGGTAAGCTTTCTGAGCTTGGGACAGTCCTCCCAGGCATGGCAAGAGGCACACAGTAGGAACTCAAGAAGGGCTGGGACAGAAGTTCCCAAATTCGTCTGCATAATGGAACCACAATTACATTGAGTAGCTGTCGCAGCTACTCAATGCTGCCATGGGAGTGTGAAAGCAGCCAGAGATAATATTAAATGACTGAGCATAGCTCAATCATTTTTTTTTTCCTTTGGTCGTGCCGCGCCACTTGTGGGATCTTATCTCCCAGACCAGGGATTGAACCTGGGCCCCTGGCAGTGGAAGCGTGGAGTACTAACCACTGGACCACCAGGGAATTCCCAGCACAGCTGTGTTTTAATAATTCTTTATGAACACTGAATTTTAAGCTGCATGTAATTTACATGTGTCACAGAATATGATTTTTCTCTTGATTTTTTTTTCAACCACAGAAAAGCCATTCTTAGCTCATGGACTGCACAAACTTGGCCTTTGGGCCATAGTTTGCCAACCTCTGGGATGGAGGAATGAATTGAGGGCCTGGAGGCCTGGACTGCAGTCCTTCTTCCCGGTATTTACGCACATAATCTCCCCTACACAATCTCTAAAACCTTAGCAGCACTTGATTATGAAAAGGTTATGCTGACAAGGCCCGATCAAGTATTGACTTGGTCTGGCTCTGGGCCAAAGACTTCAGATTAGACCCTAAATCCTTCATCACCCTGACAGGATTTTAGGGAGCTGCCTTCCAGTGGGCTACTCCGAACCCCACCTCCCTGGCTGGTGATATCATTGATCCTTAACATGTAGTGACCATTTAGCTATGTGGTGGGCACTGTCCTTAGAGCTTTACCCGAATCACCTCATTTCCTTCTCACTCCCCAAGAGAGGGAAGACTAGTATATGCCATGTGTATTATCATATACCCATTTTTTAGATGAGGAAACAGAGGCACAGGTGATTTTCCTAAAGTCACAGAGTGACAGGAGTAGAACAGAATTGAACCCGGGTCTGCATGACTCCAGAGGCTGCTCTCATAACCACTTTGCTATATTGCCTCTCAGTAATCCATCACTATCACCAGTCAACACGATGCCCAGACACAACCTTCTCAAGGACAAGCCTTGGGCAGCAAACCTGGGCCTCTGCATCTTAACTGGCATCCAGACACCAATCAACCTTCTCTGCCTTGGGCTGCAGCCAGACCTGGGGGACCCAAGATAGCTTCTGTACCCACCCCAGGAAGAAGGAGGCTAGCAGAGCTGCCTCGTACGACTGTGCACTGCACAACTCTAGGGGGCATTATTCACAATGTGCCCTGTGTGAACGGCACCCCTGGGCCCGAGGAGCTGGAGGCTGGAGGTGAGGTGCTCATGTTGCCTGACCTAAGACTGGCCTTGGGTGCCCACCTTAACCGCTATTCAGAAACAATTCATCCAAAAGGGAGGCAGCCCAGAAGGAAACGCCACTATGGGTGGTGGAGGTGCAGGCTGGCAGCCTTGGGGAGCCCTTTGGGTCTGGGGCAGGGAGTGGCTGGCTCTTACTGGAACCTCCTCCATCCAACTTGGAAAAAGATCCTGCCGCCCGGTCTGTCTCAGACTGGACTGACCGCAGCTCCCAGCTCTGAACTGTTGGCCCTGCTCCAGGTGAGAGGTCCCCTTCCCATCCCTCCACACCCCGCCTCCCTGGAAAGAAAGAAGGGCTCTCGAGTGTTCTCTCCAATCCTGCCCCCACGCTGCCCTGCGCTAGCCCTCCACTGCTCGTTCTTACGCTGGGCAACACCCATGCAGGGCCACTGGGAACTCCCAGCCAGATGCTCCCAGCTCTCCCCTGAACTACTGCTGTCCTTACCTGTGTGCTTTCCTGTGTTCGTTTTGCTTTTATGATTTGAGCCAGGCCCTGGGCCAGCACTTTACATGCACCAGTTCATGTGACCTTCATCACAACCCAATGAGGCAGGGACTATGATTATCCCCATTTTACAGACAAGGGCTTGGAGAGGTTCAGAGAGGTTAGGCTGCTTGCCCAAAGTCACACAGTTAAACAGTGTCAGGGCCAGGAATCAGATTTGGGTCTTTGAGACTTTAGAGCCCAATGCTTATCTTTCTAGGGGATGAATGTGTCATGTCCTCTAGGTCTGTTTCCCTATCTGCAGATTGGGTCTTGGGTCTGGGAAGCCATGTGGGTGACTATGATGTTGCTGCTGGTGATGATGGTGACGAAGGAGATGATGATAAAAATGGGGATGATGGTGATGATGATGACGTGCTGATGATGATGAAGATAAAGGTGATGGTGACGAGAGTAGTGATGAGAGGATGGGGATGATAATGATGCAGGTGGTGATGATGATGACGATAATGATGGTGGTAATGACCATGATGTACCTACCCGATACAGTTATTGTGCAGACTACATGAGGTACTCAGGTAAAACATTGCTCACCGTGCCTGTTCTATAGTTAGCACTCTACAAGTGTTGGGTCATTTGAGGTCTCTGTGCCCTAGACCTCCAGAGTGGATTCCACTGCACTGGAGTGTGTTCAATAAACACCCTCCTCCTCAGACACTAGGTGAAAGGTGTGAATCAGAGACAAGAAAGGGATAAAAGAGTAACGTTTTTCTCTGTTGGTCCCTCCTACTTCCTGCTAAGTCTCCATTTCCTGCCAACCTCTGAAATCCAGCTTGGCTTTGGAACTAAGTCCCTGGGAGGGAGGCCTAGCCTCGGTGGGTTTCCTGGGCCCCAGGTGGCCTTCACCCAGGCCTCCAGGGAGATTTGGAGGCTGAGAATCTGGTGCCCAGGAAGGGGCTGCTGCCCCAAGAATCACAGCCATTTTCAAGCTGGGCTCCTGCCTTCTCTGTTGGGGGAGATTAGGATCTTCATCCACACAGCGACCCAGGGTAGGTCCTAGGGGAGTGAACAGCTGAAACCTTATACTCAGCTGCTGGTAAACCAAGGGCTTTGAGAGCCATTGGCACAGAGTAAAAAATGTCCATTCCTCCTCCACACTCATCTGGAAGCTGAGGAGAGGCAGGGTGAGCTCTGTGGTCAGACTGCTTGAGTTCAAATCCCAGCCCCATCATTTGCTAGCTCCGTGTGACCTTGGGCAAGCTACTTAACCTCTCTGAGCCTGCTTTCTTATCTGCAAAATGCAGACAATTACATCACCTGTTTCACTGGACTGTTGGAATAATATGATGAGATCCCACAAGTCTCTCCAAAGGTTAAGTGAGGGAGAGTGTCTGTACCTTTATGGTCGCTGAACGAATTCTATGATGTAACGCTTGTGCCCGGCCTGTAGTGTATACTTTAAAATGCTGCCTATTATTATTACAGAGGAGAAAGCCACATGGGCCCGCATTTCTCTGACGAACTATATCTTGTGTTGAGAGAAACTGAAGTCAGTTCATCCCTGTGCACAAGGCAAGCAGAATAGCATGGTTCCCAGACAGAGCGGCCGCACCGTCTGCAGTGACTGAGATGAGTGTTGGAGCTGTCTGGCTGCAGGGAGGAGTTTTTAGCCAATTAGATCCTAAGATCCAACAGGAACACAGCTCCACCCACCTCAGGCCCAGCCACTGGTGGGCCACAGTGGGAGTTCAAGAGTGGGAGTGAGGATGCAGAGGGGGTCTCAGATGAGGGTCTCGGAGTCTCCTGGGGGCTGAGATGTGTGACCTACTCCACCCTGTATCTCCAGGGCCTAGTCCGTCACTGGCAATCATCCAGCCACCTGTCATTCATTCACTCAACCAATATTCATTGAGTGTCTACTGGGAGCTGGGGCTGCAGCAGTGAAGCAATGAACAAAATACACAAAATCTGGCCCCTAGAAGTTTAAATCCCTGTGAACTAGCGTTGTAGCCTTCAGGAAACACTCCCTGAATATTCCCAAAGGCCGGGAAATGTGTCTGATGCCCCACCCCACCCCCGCCTTGCTTTGCCAGGTTCTTTCTTCTATGCGGGGAGATCTGCCCAATGGGTGGGTCATCCCATGGCCAGGCTGCCACCCACTGTCATCTGGTGTCAGAGGGGTCAGGGAGGGTGAGGCCTAGACCGGGTCCTGCTCCACCAGCCAGCAAGCTGCAATCAGCCGGTCCACCCTGCGCTTGAGTATCACCCCTCCCTGGACACACACGCCCAAGCCGATTCTGATCTTTCAACTTTCCCTGAATTCTGCAGGTGTCTAGGTCTTTTCAGCCCAGGACTCTCCTCCCACTGCCCCACCAGCATCCCTTCTTGAAGCAGGGCTAGAACAGCATTTCTGGAGTTAATCAGAGCAGTAGGAAGGGTGGGGCCAGTGAATGGGGGTCAGCTGCTAAGGTGCTGTGCTTGCTTACTCACGACCCTGCAGGAGGTCCTATTGTCTGCAATCCACAGGCCAGGGTTGGGGCTCAAAGGTTAAGTGTCTTGCGCAAGGTCACACAGAGCTAAGCTCCAACTCCAGCCTGTTTAACTCCCAAACCCTTAACCGTTACATCAACTGACTGTCCAAAGAAGACAACTAAGGCGTCTGGGGGATTTCAACACTCAAGGCGTGGCAGCAATGCTCTGAGGACAGGAGCAGTCTCCCCAGGCAGTCTGCAGTAAACCAGGCCCCCCAGGCCCAGTAAATGCCCCTCCTTCCACTTGGGAGCACCCAGCCCGTGCCAAGCACACGTCTAACATTTTACATTCTGCCCCCCCCACCCCGCCCAATCTCTAAAACAGCCCTTCAAAGGCTGCCTTCCGGTCCACCCCGACCCTCAGCCTCAGGCCCCGAAGGTCTCGCTTACCAGCCAAACTCCTCCTCACTGTGGTGCAAACCGCTGAGAAAGGACAAAGGTGATCCCTCCCGGGGTGGTGGGAGGGGGTGCCTCTCAACCAGGAAAATCAACAAACTCCGCACACAGACAGGTGAGAGTGGAATTTCAGGAATGAGCTTGTTTTGGGAGGTTGCAATCCAGCCCCCACTTAAGGTCCTTGATGGAGCCCGCGTGCAGGTGCGGCTCCTGAAGGAGGGTGTGCCAGGCTTCCCAGGCCTTAGCCCTCCTTCCAGGCCTCAGCTTGGGAGTGAGTTCCCCAACACGTCAAGAGGAAGCAAAGCTACCTGTATCATCCCAGAGGTCTGCACGGAAAGGGCCCCTGATCTTCAAGACACTGGGGAGAAGGAGAAAGTTGGGGCTGAATCTGGGCTCTGTTGTTATCACTGTGAGGCCTCTTGGGAAAATCCCTGAACCCCTCGGAGCCTCTTACTGCCTCATCCCTCATCAGCTGGCCTCCTCTTACCTTATCTTGGCCTCCCCAACCCATCCCAGGGAAGTCCTGCAGATTCATCTCAGCCCCCTGACTGTATTGCTAGGATATTGTTTCCTTAGTGTAAAAAATAAATTCCTCTTTTAAAAACAAAAATGCTAAGACTTTCAGGCTTATTTCAAGTTTATTTATTTTCTTAACAATTACTTAAGACTTACTGTGGGCCAGGCAACACTCTAAGCACTTGACACCTTTGATCCTCTAACATCCCTAATGGGGTGAGAATTATTATCACCTCCAGTTTGCAGAAGAGAAAAGTGAAACACAGAGAGGTTAAGTAACTTGCCTGAGGTGACACAGCTAATAAGTGAGAGTCAGGATTCGGATCTCTGTAGGTTAGGAGGCCACAGGTTTAGAACTGCTGCATCTTTGGTGGATTCCCACCGGCCAAGATAATTCTGTCTGACTCGACGTTCTGTGATTTTACACTATGGAAATGCATTAAATTTTTGCAAATACAAAGTGATATAAAAATATAGATGGTTCTTTTATAAACTCCCTGTATATAAACTCACTCCACCTGAATCTGCTGGTCTTAATATTTGGCCCAGTAGCTGATTCTAGCCTCCCCATCCTCTTGAACCTGACCTCCTACAGTTGTTCCAGAGATGCAGAGCAAGCACTCTGTATAGGTAAAGTCATCTAGTTCTTGCAGGATTCCCTGCAGGTACTCTCTGACAACCCCATTTTGTAGGTGGGAAAACTGAGGCTTTAAAGAAGTACACACACTTGATCAAGCATACACAGCTAAGAAGTGGTGGCATCAAGGACTAGAACCCAAGCAATCTGACATCAAAGCCCCTACTTGTTTCTTTGTCATCCCTAAATGTTTTCACTGTGGCAAAATATACAACGTAAAATTTACCATTTTAACCCTTTTTTTGGTAAAGATATACTTTAATGTCAAGATTCAGGTTGAAACGTAATTGTCTTACAAAGATTGTGAACTGAAATGTCATAATTGGAGTTGCAAGATGCCATACCAGTCCCCCTCCCAGCCTTTCCTGCCTGTGTCTTACATCAAAGGAGTTAAATCTGTTCCACAAGATAAAAATTAAAGTAGCCTTGGCTTACCAGCAATTACACTTTCACTTTTCCCATCCAGCTAATTGTTTTAAAACTAACTTGCTAATACGCTGTCGGTGCAAATTTATTCATAATAGACGTGAGCAAAAGGGTCACCATTTCAATCATGTTTAAATGTACATTTCAGTGGCGTTACGCATTCACATTGTTATGCAACCATCACCACTTATCCATCTTCAGAAAAATTTCATCATCCCAACCAGAATGAAACTCTGTACCCATTAGACACCAACTCCCCATCCACCCCTCCCCCTCAGCCCCTGGTAACCTCTCTTCTACTTTCTCTGAATTTGCCTCTTCTAGACACCTCATATAAGTGGAATCATACAATATTCGTTCTTTTGTGATAAAGGCCCTACTTAAAACGATAATTCATTTTTTATTTGAAAACATATTATATAATTTGGGTCGTAGTCAAAGGGGGAGTTAACCTTATCTCTAGTGTCATGCTTGTTTTAAATAAGGAGAAAGAAGATACATGTGGCTAGATTTTATAACTATAATATAACAACTGTATGAGGGAAAAAACATCTAATGAGTACCAAATTGTATGCAATGAAAGGTAAGTCTCCTCATGTATCAGTTTCCCTCCTCAAAGTTAACCAGCTTCTAGTGTGTCCTCCAGATTCTAATGTGCATATACAAATATATACACATATAACATTGAATCCCTTTTTAAAACACACACACACACACACACACACACACACACGTGGTAGAACACTATACACTGTTCCATACCTTGCATTTTTCTTTTAACAATACATCTGGGAGATGGTTTCACATTTATTCTTGCAGAGCTACTGCTTTCTTTTGAACGGCTGCATCATATTCTCTTGCATGGCTGTCCTGACATGTACAGCACTTAGTTCCCCTCTGGTGGATGTTTAGCTCATTTCCAATCAATTGCTCTCACACACAGACTATCTTTGTTCTAACATGATGCGCCCAATGCAAGGATATCCACGGGATATCCCAATGGAAGGATATCCACTGGATAAATTCCAAGAGGTGAAGTGGCAGAGACAGAGGACATGAGCATCTTCAATACTGACAGTTTTCTTACCCCCGCCTCAGGTTGCCCCAATTTGTGCTCCCACCAGCAGAGTCAGAATCCCGGTTGCCACACCAGCACTGAGTGTAACCCGGCGAACTTGCAGGTGGAAAACAGAATCAGTGTGGTTTTGTTGTGCATTTCTGTTTTCAGAGTTCAGCACCTTTTCATCTGTTTGAATTCAACTGTATTTCTTTTTATGTAAACAGTAGAATCATATCCTCTATTCCTTACCCCCCACTCCCCCCACTTTTGGATCACGTGGTTCGTCTTTCATTTATAAGAGCTCTCTATGAAATTAACTCTTTCTCATAAAAGTGGCAAATACTTTCACTAGTTTGACATGCCTGGGCTTATGCATTTTTGTTTGTTTGTTTTGGTCATGCAGAAAAAATTAATTTTTATGTAGCCAGACTCAGCAACTTCTATCTTTAAGGCAAGGCCCGTGCTTCTACCCATTAGGCTGTACTGCCTCCCCGCTCTGATCAGCGCTTTGAAGAAGACACGTGGAGTGGGCCTGCTTCTTGATTGGAGGTCCTCGGCAGAATATTATTGTCCCCAACCTAGACTTGGACCTGGACACGTGTTCTCAAGGTGCCAAGGGAGAAGAGATCGTTCACAGAGAGACCCTAATCACGAGCTTTTAGTGGGAGGGGGACAGGTCCTCAGCTCCCTGATCCCGCACTAGAAAATAACTCCTCTGAAAGTCAAATCTTGCCCCAGGCCCTCAAGGTGGGCCCACTGGAGGCTGTGAGACTAGAAAGGAGAGCACGTTCTAGAGAATAAAACCCCCACTAGGCTCCTTGGCAACTTTCCTATCTGTAAAGAAGTGGTTCTTTCCAGCCTCCCACACTGGAGGGGATGTGCCTTTGTCTTGGCGCATCCCCTCCGGGTTTGGTCTTTGCAAGGGCAGAATTCTCACCACCAACCCACTCTTCTAGAGGGAGGTGGATGCAGGTGGCCAAAGAGGATCTCATTTGAAGGTTTCCTCCAGACCAGTGATTCTGAAATTTTAGCTTTCATGAGAACCACCTGGAGGTCTTGTTAAATTACAGGTTGCTGGGCCCACCCCCAGAGTCTCTGACTTAGTAGGTCTAGACGGGGTCTGAGAATCTGCATTTTGAAAAAAATCTGCAGGTGATGCTGAGGCTTCTGGTCCAGGGACCACAACTTGAGACCCATTGGCCCAGGACATCCACTCCCTGGAGACTCCCATCTCAGGCTGGGCAGTGGTATGAGTTAGGGTGAGAGGCCTGGAAGGACACGGGCTTCATCCAATCGAAATAACAGCAACTGCTCTGTGCCAGGGGCTGTGCTATGGCTGTGCATTCATTCTCATCTCATCCTCACACCAAGCCCACGAAGTAGGTTTTACTGGTACTAACTCCACTTTACAGTGGAAAAACTGAGGCTCAGAGAGGGTGCATGGGCTTTAGAATTAGACAGATCTGGAGTCTGATTCCAGCTCAGCCACTGACCCATCGTGTGAGCTCCCGAGCAAGTGACTTACCATCCCTGAGCCTCTAACTCATCAGTAAGTGGGGACCAAAAACCTGATTCTTGGGGCATTATGAGGATTGACAGGGCTGATGATTATAAGGGCATCTGTAAAGCACAAGAAATGTACATCTCCTTTCTTGCCGCAAGCCCCATCATGATCTCAAGGTCCTTTTCTGTCTCTCCAGATCCATCTTCCCTCTCCCTATACTCTAAGATACCTTACCAGAAGTCACACTGGACTACTGTCACTTCCTAAACCTGCTTCACCTGGTCATGCCCCCAGGCCTTTGGAAAGGCTGTTTCCTCTGTGTGGAAATGCCTTTCTCACGCTATTGCTCCAGAGAAACTCCTATTCATCCTTCAAAACCCACCTTAGAAGTCCCCTCCTTTTTGTCACTTTCCTTGAAATGTTGTCCTCCTCCTGCCCTTGGAAAGGCAGGAGGAGGACAACATTTTCCTCTTTCACTTGTGTTCCCATAACATTTTATATGGAGTACAATCTGGAATACAAATTGCACTGTTACAGGGACCAGGCAACTTATACCACCACCAGCAATCATCAGCATCATCAGCACTTAGTGTTTTCCATGCACCAGGCACTGTTGTAAGAGGCTGAGGTTTGTTGATTCATTTAATGCCTAAAATAGCCCTCTGAGGCAAGTGCTACTTATTATACCTATTTTCCATATGAGGAGATCGAATCACAAAAATGCTAAATATTTTGCTTTAGACCATACAACTAATCCATGCCAGAGCTGGGATGCAGAAGCTGGCTGTGGAGTCTGTGTTATTAACATTTATATTATGCTGCTCTTTATGAATGAGGGGTGGGCCAGGTGGGGACTGTGCCACCTGGAGGGCGCCTGCCCCATCCCAGGGGGCAGCCGAATGTTAGGGCTGGAGTTGTCAGCCTTTCTGATCCTCTTTTCTCAAGAGGATCCAGAAATATGAAGTTTTATGTGACATCTCCCACCTTTTAAAATCTTGGGAGTAAGCTAAAATTGAAAAAGGAGTGTGGACCTCACAAAAGCTGCACACAGGCCTGCTTTGTGGGAACCTCGTCTCCGTTTGTTTCTGCATCTTAGCTCAGGGCTAGGCGCACAGTAGGTCCTTTGTAGGTGCCATGACACTTCTGGACCTCACTGTGAGGTGGGCGTGGCTCTCACAAGCTGAGCTCTCATCCCAGTCCCACTCAGCACTGAGATTCTCTGACCTGCACTTGGGATGTGGACGAGGTCCCAAACGGTGGCCCTGAGCACCACCCCAACCTTGGGGCCATCTCCGGGTCTCCTCTGTCCAAGATAAGACTTCCTGCTTTCCAAGTGCTGACAATGAGTTAAGTGTTTTGTTTCGTCATCCCACTGATCCAACAGATCTGGGAGGCTGCCATGTTCATCATCCCCGGGTTACAGATGCGAAACTGTGGCTCAGAGAGTGGATGGGAATTATTGCCCAGACTAGGAAGAGGTGGAGCTGGGACTGTGATGCACACAGCTCTGATTCTAGCTTTACCCCAAGCAGCTGTCATCAGGCCTTCCACCAAACTTTTGATAGTTCGGGCCCACGTTCTAGGGCAAGCACACTCCCACGGTACAGCCCAGACCTGGAAAGTTTGTGGTATGCAGATAGGACCCTGGACACTCCAGTCTGTCAGGCATGGTTTCTAGCTCCTTCTGTGTCTTATTGGATGGCGGGAGAGTGTCTAGAGGGAACTCCTGGACATGGTCCCTTATGGGAATTCTGCCCACTGGGGCCTGGACAGGCAGAACTTGTGGCCTGGCTCAACCCCAGGCCTTTGGGCTCAGCAGCAACTGCAGATAGCAGGGTATAGTGTTTTTACGTGTCCACAGACAGAAGGATAGAGATGTGCGTATGTGCACCTGTGCATGTGTGTATGCCTTGTGTATGTGTGCACGCACGTGCGTGTACAATGGAGAACAGGGGACCTTGTCCCCCAAATTCAGATCCTGTGAAGTTAGTTTAGGACAAAGTACAAAGAAATCTAAACCCAGAGATGTCAATTTACAGCAGAGGCTGAAATATGAAACAGTCCCCTAATTTTTACAACTTAACTGCCCATCAGTAGGCGTATTCGTGGTGGAAAACAAGGCAGCAGTTAAAATAAATAAGCTACATTTATATGCAGCAACTTGGATAACTTTCAAAGAAATGATAACTGGGTGGAGGGGGGTGGCAAGTTTCAGAATGATGTGGATGGATTATACCGTTTCTATTAAACATCCACCCACAACATTACTCTGCAGTTTACATACCTTCTATGGGTACGCATGTATACGACTGCCTGGGTGTAGGAAAGGCCTAGAAGGAACTCCCCAAATTACGAAGGCAGTCACCTTTGCGGGGCAGGGAGGTCAGGGGTTGAAATTTACAAAGGAGAATGGCTCTGTGTACTCCTCGCAGCATCACACAGTTCAGTGGGCTGGTACGTTGGGCCACTGGTGGATGTCACATGGAGGCCACAGGGAGGCTTAAGCCTGGGGAACAATTCACACAGGACCCTCATGGACTCTCTGAGGGCTCTGCTGTCAGGGACAAACCACCGCTTTGGCTGTTCTGCCCTCACTCCCTGGTGGAGATGGGGTGTGGGAGCTTTCCTGCCTCTTGTGGATGGAGGAGCTCTGCTGCTTCCTCCGGAAACCTCCCCCTGCCTCAGTTTCTCCCTCCACACTGGAGGGAGAGGTCCCGCCCCAGATGTCCGCCCCCACCCCCTGCCCAGCACCCCCAAATCTCCGACACATGCCCCTCTGGGGGATAGCAGGGCCTCCGGATCTGGCCTCCTCCCAGTGTGGCCCCAAGGGGGACAACTCAGGGAATGAATCCCTGTTGCCCAGAGGCGGGCTGGCAGAGGAGGCTAAGGTGGGCTCTGGGGTCAGACTCCCTGGGTTCAAATCTGGGCTCAGCAAGTTGTCCCTGGAACCCGGGGAGGCGTCTCCAGCCTCTGACCCTCAGTTTTCTCCTCTGTAAAATGGGGACACCAAGAAGGGCCTAATTCCAGCAAAGCGTTGTGCGTCCCGGCGCCTAGCCCGTGCTCTCAGGTGTCGCTGCTGTTGCGCTCCCGAACGACACCTCACCCCGCCCCTCGGGGCCGAGGACGCTGCCGCCTTCTCTGCCGCCCCTGACAGACACTCATCGCCCTCTCCCGGTCCCTCGGCTCGCATCCGGGGGCTTCCCCACTCCCCACAATCCTCTGCGGTGGTCCCCCCTACGCCCGAGGCCGGGTCCCCGCAGCGCCGCCGAGCGCCCTCCGGTGGGAAATGGCGGGGTGGGCGGCGGGGGAAGGCGCGGAGCCCGGCGTCGCTGACGTACCTGCTTCCCGCGGCGGCTTGGGATGCGCGCGGCTGGCGGCGGCGCTCGGGAGGAGGCGGCGGCGGCGGCGGCGGCTGGGCAGTTGTCACGGTGGCGCCGCGAGCGCGCGGACAGGTACTGGGAGGGAGCGGGCGGCGGGGCTGGGAGGTCCGGGAGCGCGGCGGGCGGGGCTTGGCGGCGCCGACGGCCCGGGCCCCCGCCCCCGCCCGGCGGGCCACCGCCCCCGCTCGGCTCCCCGCCGCCCCTCTTTCTCACTCTCCCGCGAAACAAGCTCCCGCCGCGCGCGTTCCCTCGTGCCCGCTTCTGCATCCACGTCTGCCCGGCACACCCACCCGGACCCCTCGCGCACACACCCCGCATTCTCCCTCTGCACATCCGGACCTGCGGCACCAATATGTACGCACAGACCCCGTCATCCTCGTGTTCCCCAGACAGACCACTGTGCCCACAGTCCCCTACCCCGCCCCCCCCAGCACATACGTGCCCCGTGCAACACTTCATCCTGCCCCGCGGTGTACCTGGACACATTGCGCACACCTGTACGACCACGCCCATCACATCCACACCCCCGCAGGCACAGATTGTCCTCTGGGCAAGGTGAGGACTTCAAGGAGTTTGCATAGGAACAGGCTTCTGCAGCTGATTTCCCTGTCCCTCACCGATCTCTGCATTCCCTCACCCTCACCTTTGCTTTCTCAGGGACCTTCTCCTTCCTTGGCCTCAGCCACATCCTCCAAGGTCATTCCCAGATCCCCGTCAGCCCCTGAAGGCCCCGTCTGTTTGGACCTTTGGCTTCCTGCCAGTGACACCCACTACACCTGTGCTTCCGCCTCAGCATGCTGCCAGGCCCCCTTCTCTAATCCTCATTTCCTTCCCTCTTCTCATCAGTTCTAAGGACTGTCATTTCAGTATCTTCATTTCACATGTGCATGGCAAACCCCAAATGTCAGCCTGTCTTTGTCTTGCCATTTAGAGACTATTCCTTTTCCCTTGCGGCTGTAACAAGCGACCACAAATGTAACTAGCTTAATACACATAAATGTATTATCTTACAGTTCTGGAGGTCAGAAGTCTGACACCACTAAAATCAAGAAGTGGTACGACTGTGCTCCTTTTGGAGGCTCTAGGGGAGGATCTCTTTCCTTGCCTTTTCTAGCTTCTAAATACTGCCTGCATTTCCTGGCCAGCAATGTCAGGACAAGTCTTTTGTATACACCACATCTCTGGTACTCTCTTCTGCCTCTCTCTTCCACTTATAAGGACTCTTGTGATTACATTTGTTCTACCTGGATGGATAATCCAGCATAGTCTCTCCATTTCTAGGTCAACTGATCACCAATCTTAATTCTAACTGCAGTCTTACTTCCCCTTTGCCCTGTAATTTAACATATTAACAGGTTATAGGAATGAGGACTTAGACATCTTTGGCTGTTATTCTGTCTATCACAGAGGCTGAGCCCTGCTAGAGAAAATTAGTCATCCGAGAGGATTTTTGCCACTATAAATTTATGAACCTCTACAAGCAGAAAGACCCCTATCACTGTCAGTATTTGCAGTAGAAAAATAATAAAATAAAATGTGGAATGGTTATGTGATGGAATACTATACAGCACTGAACAAGAACATATTCCACCTATGCATATGAATGTTCAAAGACTTCAAAATCATGAATGAAAAAAGCAGGAGAATTGAAACAACAATGAGAGCAAACACGTTTATAGTGCTTACCCTGTGGCAGATGGTGTTTCTAGGCACTTATATTAAAACTCACAGCAATCCCCTGGGGTAATACAGATGAGGAAGCTATGGCACAGGAGGTTGAGTAACTTGCCCAAGGTCACACAACTAGGTAGCATCAGAGTCGGGATTTGAACCCAGAGTCAGTCTTAATCCAGAGCCTGTGCACTTCACTGCAGCAGAGTAATTTGTACAGTATGAATGATTTCAAGTTAAATTTTTAGAGCACATAAAACTATATATATATCCAAATCACTTTGCTGTATACCTGAAACTAACACAATATAAATCAACTGTACTTCAATTAAAAAAAAGATAGGTGGATTCATATATGTGCTTCTAAATTCAGTCTGTTGCATTATGTTGTTTAGTGGAAATAAATAAAGGAAATCCAGCCTCATGTAATTTTACCCACCATTGCTTTTGTCAACCATTGCTTTCCTCAGTGCAAATGTCAATATGGTGACCAGGCAAGTAACATCTTAGTATTATTATGACAATATAATTATTATTGTATTTTTGACACACTCCCACTCCCACCCACCCCTCCACCAGAAGTCTGTGAGCCACACTTTGAAAACCATTAGTATAAAAACCACTAGGTTTGATAAACCTAGTATATCTAATATCAACAATTTCAATTGTTGTTGTTCAATTTCAATTGTGACCATTGAAATTGTTGATATTAGACTATTATTGACCTACAAAAATGGCAACATCATATGGTTCCACCCAGTGCGTGTTATTTTGGAGGGTTTTCCTTTTGGTTCCCACCCTGCTTCCCTGGCCAGGCCCTGTTGTTGAACATCACTGGGTGCGTCTCCTCTGGGACTGTGTTGCTGTGCGCGGCTTTGTACAAATGATACGTCTTTCTTTATGTCATGATTTCCAGTGGGGGGGGGAGCTGGAGTTTGGGGGGGTGTATAGGAACTACGAACTTGTTGATGTTAGGCTGACATATTTTAAAGTATGTATTTTAGGCAGTTGTGAACGTGGAGAGGGGTGTTCTCAGAGCTGGCTGAAGGACGTCAGAAAGTCCACGTGGACTTCTGTCAGGTGTTTAGAACTATGGATCATTTGGCAAAAAAACAAAACCCCTTTTTCTAGACAAAGACATGTGGGCTGAGTTATGGCACAGTTGGATGCATTCACGTCTGGATAGATTCATGAGTGGTTTGGGAGGTAAGTGACCCCAAAATGTTCTATTGAATATTTATATACTATTGTGGAAGAATAGTCCTCCTGCTTTCTTTAGTCAAGTTAGTGCAATTCTAGGAGATGATGAGATAGGAAAAGGGATCCAAGATCAGTCAAGCCAGCCCTGGGGATCAGTGGGGTGTTAAATGCCGTTTTTATAACCACTGTTTAAACAATACATTGTATAAAAGATAAGGCGATTATTCTTTTCATTTCCCCCTAAGGAGGGGGTCACTGAGCATCCATTCGTTCTACTCTAGGTAACTGCCTGTGACTTAGTTCTGGGGTCACCACCCCTTCCTCACTCCTACCCCATATTTTGATCCTGGTGACGCTTATTTCATGTATCACTGCCCCATTCAGGGTTGATACTACCCCAGCCTAGAAATCACACATTGTATTCCTCTTGGGATATTGATTGGTTCAAAGGAGAGAATGAGACACAACTCAAAGTTAACCGTAGCCAATGAAACTCTACACAGGGACTTTCTCTTTGAACTCTTAGGGAGTCCCACCTGCTTCCGAGTGGTTCAGATACGGAGCTGCATCTGGGAAGAGGCTGCATGAGAACGAATCCCATCCAGAGAGAAGACAGAGAGGAACTAGGTCCCAGTTTCATCGTCTGACCCACATGAAGCCATACCTGTCCTACCCCTGGACGTTTCAGGTGCATGAGGCTATACATTTCCTTTCTGCTAAGCCATCTTGGGTTGGGGTGTCCGTTGCTTGCAACTAAAGACTCCTAAGTGATTCTGGTGAAAATTTTATCCAAACTACAGAAGAAGGAAGTCAGGAGGGACAGTTACAGGATCCTGACATCTGGAATGTCAGGTTCCAAACTAAGATAAACTACAACAAGCAGAGACGTGAAGTCCTGCAGTTAGGCTCAATCAGACAAATACTGTGCTTAAGTACAGAATGGGAAGCCATGGCTTGGGACCTGTGCCACCCCCTGAGATATAGAGCCTCTTAGAGATGCAGCACCACCTGCAGGTCTGGAGGCCCTGGGCGCTGGGTCTCTGGCTTTGTTGGCAAAATCCTTATCTGGGTCCATTGATCAAGGTGGGCCCCTGGATCTTCAGTTTCATTCCCCCAGGCCACAGCAAGCTTGGGTGTTCCTCTTCTCTGACCACAGCTTACCAGCTTACACCATGCCTGTCCTTTCTGTTTTTCCACTTTCTCTCCCTGGGATAGCCCCCCTTGGCTTTCCCTTCCCCCCCATGACTACTACTAATACTGAACTGTGGTACTGTTTGCCAGGCACCTTGCTATGTCTCTATCCTCCCAAACAATCTTATGAGGTAGGTTCTATTTTTGTTCCCATTTTACAGATAAAGAAACAGACTTGCAGATGTCAAGGATCTTTGCCCAAATAGCAGCAAAGCCAGGCCTCTCTGCAACCAAAGTCCATGTTCTTAAGCCTTTTCTTAAACTGCAGATTTGTAAACAGTAGGGTGTGGGGGGGAGGGGGAATGGAGGAAATCCAGTTTTCAAACATGTTTTGTAAGATCACGTGGTATTTAAAAAATTTTTTGAACCAATGTTTAAAAGTCAGAGAAGAGCTCATAAAAATCAGCTTCCTGATTCTCCGGAAAATAAGCAGTCAGGAGGTCTGGGGACAACAGGGCTTCCATTCCCGCTTGGTCTAAGTGACCTGGAGCTGGGTGGCAGCTGAATGGACCTGTGACTCCCCACTCCTGCAGTGGCCAGAGTCCCCACACCCAGCCTGCCTGCACGTTGATGCCCCGCGGACATTTGAGTGTGGAGCCTCTGCTCTCAGCACCACCAGGCCTCCTTAGCTTGGTCTTCCCTGCTCCCCGGCCAGTCTGCCACAAAAGCCTCCAGCCCCTGCCAAGCTTGGCGCTTTCCACTTTGTTCCCAGAAAACCAACCACAGAGGCCAGATCACACAGGGCACAGCCAGGCTGGCGCTCAGGGCTCACCTGGGCATTCGGAGCACATACCTTTCCATTTTTCTCTCCCTCCTGGCCTAGATGAAAATTTTAATCAGCTTCTGCGGTTTTGACCTGAGGAAAAGGAAGATCTGGGAACAAACTTTGCAACTTTGCTATTGAGGTTTTCAGTTGCATCCAGGAACCTTGAGAAAGGTCAGGTTGCAGCTTGGTGACTTTAAAACACTCGAATATTCTTACAATCTAGTCAGGGAAGACAGACAATAAACGAGACAAAGAAGATTTTAGATGGTATAACTGCTGTGGAGAAAAAGAACGGAGACCAAAGGGGATGGGGTGAGAATTCCCCGGCAGTTCAGTGGTTAGGACTCTGTGATTCTGCTGCAGGGGGCATGAGTTGATCCCTGGTCGGGGAACTGAGATCCTCACGCCTAAAGAGGTGAGGAAGCCAGCCCTGCTGGTACCTGGGAGAAAAATGTACCAGGCAGAGGAACAAGTGCAAAGACCCTGAGGCAGAGCATGCCTGGCGTGTTTGAAGAGCAGTGAGGGTGCCAGTGTGTCTGTAGTGGATGTGAACAGGAAGACAGTAAGAGGGAGATTCAGAAAGTTCACATGGGGTGTGGAAACAGAACACAGGGCAGGGCCTTGTAGGCCAGTGTAGGGACTTCGGTCTTGAAGCACCGAGATGAGGGCCTTTCGAGCATTTGGGGTGATGTAACCTGATCAAAAAATTTTTAATGTATTTTTTTATTGTGATAAAATACACATAACAATATTTATCATTTTAAAGTTTACAGTTCGGTAGCATTAAGTACATACACATTGTTGTTCAACCATTACCACCACCCATCTCCAGAACTTTTTCTCATCTTCCCAAACTGAAATTCTGTCCCCATTGAATAATAACTAACCAGCCTCCTCTCCTCCCAGCCCCTGGTACTCAATATTCTACTCTCTGTCTGTATGAGTTTCACTATTCTAGGTACTTCATTTAAGTGAAATCATACAGTATTTGCCTTCTTGAGTCTGGCGTATTTCATGTCTTCAAGACTCTTTCGTGTTGTAGCATGTGACAGAAAGTCCTTCCTCTTTAAGGCTGAATAATATTCCAGTGTAAGTGTGTATGACATTTGTTTATCCATCCATCCACTGATGGACGTTTGTGTTATTTCCGCCTTTTGGTTATTGTAAATACTGTTGCAGTGAACACGAGTGTACAAATATCTGTTCAACTCCCTGCTTTCAATTCATTTGGGTGTATCTGACCGAAAGTTGAAAAGACTCACTTTATAAGAAGGGTGGCAATGGCTGGAGCAGGGACCAGGGTGAGAGCTGTGGAGGGGGTGAGAAGCAGTTAGATTCTGGATATATTTTTCAGGGATAGCAGACATAATTTGCTAGGGGATCAGGTGTGGGGTATGAGAGAATTTAGGACCAAGTCTTCCCAGACAACCCAGTACTTAATGAGTATCTTCACTTTTGAAGCTATTTAAGCAAGTTACAGAATAATGCCTGCCATATAACATTATTTACATAAAAACTATATAAAATAATAGGATACATTTTAATGAGCACATATAAGTTGATGTAAATGCAGAGACAGAGCTCTAGAAGGATACATATCAAGTTGTTAACCGTGGTTACCTCTAGAATGAAAGAGAGGAAGCAGAGGTGAGGGGGGTCAAGGAGAATCTCATCTTCAGCTGTGTTCCCTTTTTAAAATAAAAAATATATTCATATAACACTTGTATAATTAAAAACTTTAAAAACCCTAATAAATAGTGTTTACACTTTAAAAAGAATAGAAGGGGTTTGGTTTAATTGAGGACCAAGTTCTCCCAGCCAATTGGGTGTTGAATGAATCAGATTCACTCTTTTTAAAAATTAATTTTTATTAATTAATTGTAAAGTATGGTTGCTTTACAATGCTGTGTTAGCCTCCACTGAACAACAAAATGAATCAGCCCCACACATACAGATATCTCCTCCCATTTGAACTTCCCTCCCATTTAGGTTACCACAGTGCCTTAGGTAGAGGTCCCTGTGCTATACAGTACGTTCCCATCAGTTGTCTATTTTATATGTAGTATCAATAATGTCTATGTGTCGATCCCAGTCTCCCAATTCCTCCCACCCCACCCCTTTCCCCCTTGGTATCCATACACTCGCTCTCTATGTCTGTGTCTCTACTGAGTCAGATTCACTTTTGAAGCTATTTAATTGCTACTGACGTGGCCCGAATCACTGGTTCATGCTGGGAAGGAAAATAGGAGACTTTCATTTGGCTCGGTCTACTGAAAGTGAAAACCTTTCTAGCTAGCATGGGCCCAGAGCCCAGGACTGGCCAGGCAGCCTTAGAGAAGTCAGCAAAAATTAAAGTGTAATCACGTAAGTAACAATAATCATTTCAACAACATAAAATAGCAGGAACAACCACTTACACTTAGGTAGCACTTGCAGTGCTGGCCACTGCTCTAAACATTTTACATGTACTAACTCACAATAGCCCGGGGAGGGAGATATTACTATTACCCTCATTTTACAAGGGGGAAATGGAAGCGCACATATTTCCACTGGTTGCACGTTCTGGAGATCAAATTCATCTCCTGTTTCTCCCTTGCCTGTTTCTTGCCTCTTTTCTTCACTTCTGAGGTTTGGATCATATTGAAAGGCTTAGTACTGATGTAACAAACAATGAAGCTGTGGAGATGCCTACAGCAGGTCAGTTCCGTTCTTGCTTCCCTGGCATGTTGGCACATAGTCTCCACACAGCTGACAGAATAATCCTTTTATCCTTTACTAATCCACATCATATGAAACAAACAAAAAAATGAAACCTAGAAGTCACCTTGGAAGATGCTGGATGTGGCAGGATGACTCTGAGATGGCCCCCAAGTTTCCTCTCCTAATGTTAACTCCCTTGTGTAATCCCCTCCCCAACCACGTAAGTGATATCAGAATCAAATCTCTCCCCAGCTGAGCCTTCCGGTGAGACCACAGCCCAACCAACACCTTGATGGTAGCCTCATGAGGGACCCTGCAACAGAGGACCCAGCTAAGCCATGCTGGGATTCCTGACCCACAGAAACTGTGAGATAATAAATGTGTGCTGTTTTAAGCCACTAAATGTGGTAGTTTGTTTTGTGGCACTAGAAAACTAATAGGCTAGAGAGGCAATTCATTATTTTGAAAGCATATAAATAAAGGAAAAGAGTCAAGCATGTATTCTGCCTGCCTTATACAGGGTAACCAAATAGGTGATATGAGGAAATTTTCATATATATATTCCAGCTAATTAAAGAAAGAAAAAATAAAATGTCAGCACTTTGAAACTTCTAATGAGGGACTTCCCTGGTGGCGCAGTGGTTAAGAATCCACCCGCCAATGCAGGGGACACGGGTTCAATCCCTTGTCCGGGAAGATCCCACATGCTGTGGAGCAACTAAGCCTGTGCGCCACAGCTACTGAGCCTGCGCTCTAGAGCCTGTGAGCCACAACTACTGAAGCCCGTGCACCACAACTACTGAAGCCCGCACACCTAGAGCCCGTGCTCTGCAACAAGAGAAGCCACCGCAATGAGAAGCCCACGCACCACAACGAAAAGTAGCCTCTGCTCGCTGCAATTAGAGAAAGCCCACGCACAGCAACAAAGACCCAATGCAGCCAAAAATAAATAAATAAATAAATGTTTAAAAAAAAAAGAAACTTCCAATGAATTAGTGGACCTAGGCAAAAGTCATTTATGGCTGCTTATATCATGAGATAAAGGACAATCAAACAGTATACACCTCTTGATGAAAGTACCCAAAATCATCTATGAAGTATTCTTGCCAGAAAAAAAGGACCTTTAGTCTGATTAGGTCTCTCTATAGAACTACGAATTTACAAGAAATCCAGGGAACAGAGGAACTTGTTAAATAACACCATGGGGATGTAACCAGTGAAATTCAGATGGTGGGAAACTCTATAGGACGAATGACCTAGTTTCAACAGATTGAAAGAAACAAATAGAGATTGAGGAGAACCCTAGAGATCAGAAGAGACTTAAGAGCTATTTAAACAATTGTAATTCATGAATCTTACTTGGATGCTGTGTCAAGCAAGTGCATCGGCACCATTTTTCCAACAGCATATGCTCACTTTGTGTCTCTGAGCCATATGTCGGTAATTCTTGCAATATTTCAAACTTTATTATTATTATATTATATTATTATGGTGATCTATGATCAGTGCTCTTTGATATTACTACTACAACTCGCTGAAGGCTCAAATGATGGTTAGCATTTTTTAGCAATAAATTAAGCTAGGTACACTCTTTTATTATACATAATGCTATTGCATACTTAATAGACTATAGTAAAGTATAAACATAACTTTTATAGGCAGTGAGAAACTAAAGCATTTGTGACTTGCTTTATTGTGATATTTGCTTCATATTCACAGTGATCTGGAAGCAAACCTTGCAATATGTCCGAGGTATGCTTGTATACAAAAATATTTAGAGGTGAAATGATAAGATGTCTGGGATTTGCTTCAAAATAATCCATTTGGGTGGTGTGGGAGATATAGATGAAATAAGATTGATCATGAATTGATAATGGTGAAACTGCATGGTGAGTACTTGTGTGTTCATTATACTATTCTCTCTATTTTTTGTATGTTTATAAATTTCCATAATAATAATTTTCGTAAAATCTAGTGTTTTCCATTTCAGAATAAGAGCTGAAATGGCCTGTAAGTTTCCCCATCACCTGCAACCCTCCATCCCCTTTGCTATTTTCTCTGAGCTCATCTCCTACCTTTGTCCCCTTTGTTCTTCCATGTGACCCTCACTAGCCTCCTTGTTGCTTCTTGAATACCCCAGCCTGCTCCTACCTCAGGGCCTTTGCACTTGCCATTCCGTCTTGCTCCTCTATCAGGTATCCCAGGGCCTGCTTTTCTCACTTCTCTTAGGTCACTGCTTAAATGTCAACCCTAGGGGTGGTCTTCCTTGATTATCCCACATAAAACAGCAATATCTACCACATATAGATTTTCTTGCCCTATTTTTCTCCTCTCCAACGGGATGTAATTCCAGGAAGGTGAGGACTTAAAAAAAAAATCAATGACTATAGCACCAATGCCTAGATCAGTGCTTGACATATTACTATTTGTGGAATTAATGAATGCTTGTTTAACCCCCACTTGTCTTTTGTTATTTATTATGAGTAATTTCAAATGTACAGAAAAGTAGAGAGAATCACATGTAATAAACATCTCCTAGATATAATACTTGTGAACATTTGCCATGTTTGCTTCATCTCCTTTTCCTTTTTTGGCTGAAGTATTTTAAAGGATTTATAGTCAACATGACATTTCACCGCTAAATACTTCAGTATGCATCTTTAAAAAAATGAGACACTTCTTTACTTTGCCACAATACCGTTATAACACCTAGCAAAATGAACCCCAAATCCATAGTACCATCAAATTCCTCCATATCCACATTTCCCCAATCGCCTCCAAAAGACCTTCAAACCAGGACCCAGTCAAGATCCTCAAATTGCATATGATCACTTCTCAGAATCTCTAAGTCTAGAACCACCTCTCCTCTCATGTCTCCTCCCTTTTTTCGAGATCACTGAGAAAACCAGGTCCATTGTCTTATTGGTGCAACACCCTACCTTCTTGGCTTTTTCTGATTGCTTCCTCGTGATGTATTTAACTAGTCCCTCAATTTCCTGTAAAGTAGAAGCCAGATCTAAAGGCTTGATCAGATTTTAGCTTAACATTTTTGGCAATAATTCTTCCCAGGTGGTGCTGTGAGCGTCCTCTGCTGACTCACACCAGAAGGCTCATGACTGGGTGTCTCAAGAGTGAAGCTAAGATTGTTCAGTGGGTTTAGGTGGTGACAACCTGATCTCTCCATTGTGAAGTTGTTTCTTCTGCTATAATCAGCTCTATGGGTTGATGATTTGGCACCTTGTGAATATCCAGTCTTCCTTGAACCTTTCACCCCGTAGTTTCAGCATCCATCGCTAATCATTGCCTGAGTCAATTATTTCCTTCAGGGCTGCAAAATCGAATGCAGTCCTTCCTTCAACATTTATGAGCTGGCATTCTTCTGTAAAGAAGAGCTTCTTTCCCTCATTGACTAGGGCAGAATAAATTGTTTCCCTCTAATTACAACTTTTTTAGGGTAAGGATTTAATGCAATAGCTGCCTCCAATGGTGACAAATTAGTTCTTTCTATTCTGCTTTTTCTCTCTCTCTTTGTTTTTGTTTGTTTGTTTATCATTATAAACTCATTGACCTTTAAAAATAGAGTTAGGGACTTCCCTGGCGGTCCACTGGCTAAAGACTCCACGCTCCCAATGCAGGGGGCCTGGGTTTGATCCCTGGTCGGGGAACTAGATCCTGCATGCATGCTGTAACTAAAAGTCTGCATGCTGCAACTAAGAAGTCCGCATACCACAACGGAGATCCCACGTGCCGCAACTAAGGCCCGGTGCAGCCAAAATAATTAATTATTAAAAATAGAGTTAAGTGTTTCATTCAAATACATTCACTAATTTAAAAAAACTTTTTATTTTAGACTAGTTATAGATTTACAGAAAAGTTGCAAAGATAGTACAGAGAGTTCACACATCCAGGTTCTCTATAAAATAATGCAATGTAATAATATCTTACATTTCCATGATTCATTTGACAAAACTGAGAAACCAACACTGGTACATTACTATTAACTAAACTCCAGACTTTATTTAGATTTTACTAGTTTTTCCATGAATGTCCCTTTTCTGTTTCAGGATTCAGTCTAGGATCACTCATCCATTCTTTCTTTTTGATGCTTAAAGATGACCCAATATAAGTAAACAGGAGCCTGTTGAGGTTGGGTCCATGTCCTCTTGACATGACTATGGTCCCAACTAGTCTTTGTTAAGCTGCTTTCTGGCCCAGCAGGATGTCCCAAGCTCAGATGGATCTGACTTCTTTCCCAACTTTTAAAAAGTGGTAGGTTTAACATGAAAGTCAGGATTTTCAGCGCTCCCCGCAAAGTCAGAAGATCTGGCAACAGTGAACTCGCATTCCCGCTTGGCAGAAACTGGCCACAGCTTAGCAGGGCCACCCCATTTAGACAGGGTGTGCACACCCAAGCTTGACACAAGCATCCCCACCCCCCAGGACCGGTTCTGGCCATGCCGTTATGCAAGCCGCCTGGCTTCTGCAGCATGTGAGCTGCTCCCTCTGGGTTAAGAACACAGACTTTGGTGTCTGCCTGCCCTTCCTCCTCCCTCCCATCTTTCCTATTTATGAAGTGGCTTCTGCGTGCCAAGCACGATGCGAGATGCTGGGGTTCTAAAGGCAGATGAGACACATATGCAGGTCATTGGCTTGGGTGATCTTAGAGCCACTCCTTGACCTTCTCCTGCAAACTACAGTTCCCAGGAGCCACTGCCACTCACTGGCTGGCTGGTTTCCAGCTAAACTGAGCCAAAAAGAGGCACTGGCAGGAGATTGGATGGTGGGATAAAGGGAGGAGGGAGGGCCTCTTCCCAACTTCAGAGAGTGTTTTCCAGCAGAGGCTACATCTCCTCCATGGTTTAGCTCATCACTGGGTATCCCCTGCTGTTACTCTAGTTCCTCCTGGATGGCCCCAGAGAGGGACACCAACCCCTCTGTGTGCCCCAGCAGTGACAGCAGCTTCCTGCTGTCGCTCAGCCCAGGGTGGCTTCACCATCTCCTATTTGGCTTCTCAGCTGTTGGCTCATTTGTGTAATCAATTCCTTGTATGAAGTTCCCTTTGTTTGAAATAACTGGAATGGTTTGTGTTTTTCTCATACAACAGGCCTGGCCCGTGACGTCATGGAACACATACTGGTTCTTTTTCTTTACCTGCGTTTACTTGCTTTGTGACTCTTGGCAAATTACTCAATCTCTCTTAGCTTTGTTCGGTCTTCCTATCAGGAAAATAGGGTAATAGTGGTACTCCCCTCATATTATTGTCGTGAGGATTAAATGCAATGATGCATAGAAAGTGGTTAACTCAGTCTCTGGAACCTAATATTAAGTGTTAAAAAATGCTACCTAGTGGGTGGAGTGGGAGGAAGGGGGAAATTAAAAAAAAAGCTACCTATTATTCTAGGCTGCACGGTACGAACTGTTCCTGCCCCCACCAGGAGACAGCCATGGACTTCTTCCTCTGTGGCTCCATAGACATGCAGCTACTGTTTATTGGGCACCTACTATTTCCAAGGTCTTAACTTATTTACTCTTGATAAATATCTCTAAGGTGTAGGTATTACCCTTCTCCCCATTTTCCAGATGAGGAAATCAAAGCGCAGAGAGGTTGAATAACTTGCTCAAGTTCTCATAGAAGAGGAGGCATGATGTGAACCCGTGTGGACTGCCTCTGGAGCCCATGCCTTTAACCTGCCCTGTAAACTTCCTCAATATGCTGCACTCCATTGTTACAGCAGGTAAGAAAGCGTCTCTCCCCTCAGATAGCTCACAGCCCAGCTGGAGAGACAGGTTCATTCATCACTAGGCACAATGCAGTGTGATGCATACTAATCATTCTTTGTGTGCTTGTTCATTCAGTCATTCAGTCATTCAGCAAACTCTGGGCATCAATTATGTACCAGTCTGTGCTAAAGGCTGGTGAGGAGGCTCAAGGTGGTTTGGGGGACCCAGACTTCCACACCTTCTCTAGCTGCTGAGTGCAGAGTGGTAAAATGGGAGGCTTCTGACATTTCCTTTATTTATTTATTAACATTTTATTGGAGTATAATTGCTTTCCAATGGTGTGTTAGCTTCTGCTAACATTTCCTTTTTTTATTCCTCCAAAGCACAGCACTTTAGAGTCAGACATATTTGAGTTTTCCTCGTGCTTCTTGATTTACTTGCTGTGTGACCTCATGCAGATTACTTAACTTCTCTGTGCTTGTTTATACATGTAAAACTGGGGCTAGTAATGATAATAATGATAACTCACATGCTTAATGTTAAGGCACAAAGAGATGATAAATGCAAAGGTCTTAGCTGAGTACTGGGCACACAAGAAGGGCTTAATTATCAGTTGTTACTACTGTTTGTTGATAATGGTTGTTAATTGCCCATAACCACCAACAATGGAAGACTGTTGCTCTAAATACTACATCCCTTAGTTTGGCAAAGTTTTGCTGGTCTAACAAACCAGATGCATTCCTTCTGGCTTTTCAACTGACAAGTCTCAGCAGGATGAGAACAATGCTAGTAGGCATGACAGACAAATCATTAGCAAAGACAGAAAGTCAGCTGTTGTTTTCCAGGTGTTGCATAGAAGAGAGCTTTAAGTTCTGTAACCTTCCTCCACCCTGCCAGAGAGCCCAGCCCTGCCTGGCTCCAGCTCAGTCATGCCTGGATGGGTTTAAAGAGCCACACAGAGTGAAGTAAGTCAGAAGGGCAAAAACAAATGCCGTATGCTAACGCATATATACGCAACTTTAAAAAGCGGTGCTGATGAACCTAGTGGCAGGGCAGGAATAAAGACGCAGACGTAGAGAACGGACTTGAGGGCGCAGTGCGGGGGGGTGGGGGGGGAAGGGTAAGCTGGAATGAAGTGAGATAGTGACATGTACATATATATACTACCAAATGTAAAATGGATGGCTAGTGGGAAGCTGCTGCATAGCACAGGGAGATCAACTCGATGCTTTGTGACAACCTAGAGGGATGAGATAGGGAGGATGGGAGGGAGACGCAAGAGGGAGGGGATATGGGGATATGTGTATACATATAGCTGATCACTTTGTTGTACAGCAGAAACTAACACAACACTGTAAAGCATTTATACTCCAATAAAGATATGAAAAAAAAAGAGCTATAACCTCTTCTAATGCAGAAGGTATGAATTTCACTCCACAAACCTGGATCTGTGATACATAACATCGTTTACTGTAACCATGTCATTCCTATTTCTGGCTTCTTCTTCCAGGAAATAGAAACTTAGTAGTAGCCAATTCCAAGTCTAAAGATGAGCTATATGCTGAAGATTCGTAAATATCTCCTGCATCTTTCCTGAAATCCAAGCACACATCTATCTGTCTACTTGACAATCTCACTTGTTCAATAGGCATCTCCAAATTAATAACCAGTCAAAACTGAACACTGACATTTTCTCCCCAACCTCGCTCCTCCTACAGTCTTCGCCATCTCAGTGATGGCAACCCCATTCTTCAAGTTTTCAGACCAAAGACATCAGAGTCATTTAAAAAAAATTTTTTTTTTTATTGCGGTGAAATTCACATAACATAAAATTAACCATTTTCGAGTCAACAATTCAGTGGCATATAATTCATTCACAGTATCAAGGAAGCACTACCTCTATCTAATTCCAAACTATTTTTATCAACCTGTAAGAAAACCCATACCCATTAAGCAGCCGCTCCCCTTTCTCCATCTTCCCCTAACCCCCGGCAACTACTAATCTACTTTCTGTCTCTATGGGTTTACCTACTCTGAGTATTTTGTATAAATGAAATCATGTAATATGTGGCCTTCTGTGTCTGGCTTTTTTTTGTTTTTAACATTTATTTATTTATTTATTTGGCTGTGCGGGGTCTTCGTTGCGGCACGTGGGATCTGCATTGTGGCGTGTGAACTCTTAGTTGCGGCATGTGGGATCTAGTTCCCTGACCATGGATAGAAACCCTGGCCCCCTGCATTGGGAGCGTGGAGTCTTAGCCGCTGGACCACCAGGCAAGTCCCTGGGTCTGGCTTTTATTCACTAACAAACCGTTTTTGAGGTTCATGCGTGCTGTAGCGTGTACCAGTACTTCATTCCCTTTTATGGCTGAAGAATATTCTGGAGACAGTCTTGATGCCTCTGTCTTATGCTCCACAACCAACCAGCTAAGTAATCCGGTTGTCTACTTTCAAAATATTTCTTTTCTTTCTTTCTTTCTTTTTTTTCTGGCCATGCCACACAGCTTGCAGGATCTTAGTTCTCCAAGCCCGTGCCCCCTGCCATGGAAGCACAGAGTCCTAACAAAACTGGACCTCCAGGGAATTCCCCCGAATACTTCTAGAACGGATTCACTGCTCGCTGTCTCTACTGTACCCTCAATACACAGGACCATCTCTCTCCTACCTCAGGCCCTTTGTACTCAGGCTCTTTCTGGAACATTCGACTGTGGTTTTCGGCCCTTAATTTTCTTTACCTCTCTGCGAGTTTTACCCTGTTGAGCACTCACCCCTTCATGAAATTGTTTCTGTTCTTGCATTTCATGATGCCATGTCCTCATTTTCTTTTGTACCTGGCTGTTTCCTCTCAGATGCCTGTATGAGCTCCACTTCTTCCGTGCACCCCTTAAATGTTGGCATTTCACAGGGTTTCATGCAAGTCCTCTTCTCTCCTTTCTCCTCTCCCTGGAGTGAGTTCATGAATACACCATCAGCCTAAATCCTTTTCTTAATCTAGACTCATAGTAATTGCCTGCAGGGTATCTCTCTCTCTAAACAGCCCTGAGGCACTACAAACTCGACAAGTCCAAAGTGAAACAACCCTCCAAACAGCCAGGTTGTTCTTGCCAAATGGAATCCCCAGCCATTCAGTTGTCCAACATAGAAACCCAGTCCTAACCTTGATTCATTTCTTTTTCTCCTTAGTTGCACGTCTAATCCATCACAAATCTATAAATCCCACCTCGTGATATCTGGAACTGTCTACTTCTCTCTTCCCCTCCCATAGTTCAGATTGTCACCTTTTCTCAGACAGCTGGTCTTCCGGCATCTTCTCTGGTCCCCTTCAAATGTATTACCCAACGCAGAAGCCAGAGAGACTTTTATGGAATACAAACGTGATCCTCAATTGCTAAACCTGCCATGGCTTTGATTACTCTTGGGGTAAGTTCCTTAACCCAGCTTATAATACCATGCCTGATCTGGACCCTGTGACTCTTCCACCACCAAGCTTGCCTTCTGCCCTCTAGACAAACAGAACGAATTCTCTTCAACATACTATGATTGTCATTTTTGCTTACATTGATGTTTGCCTGCAATACTGCCCTTCCCACTCTCTCCTGCCTCTCTTCATCCTTTAACTTGTAATGTATCCCCCAGGTATCAGCTTAGAAACCACCCCTCCAGGAAGCTTTCCCCATTTTCCCAAGTCTGGGGCAGCATAGACTGCTACGTGTTCACTAAACTCTGATTCTTTTTCATCTTGGGCTCACAGTTGGACTACATTTCCCAGGCTCCCATGCAGATGGGTGGAGTCATGTGGCTGAGTTCTGACCAGTGGTAACTTCCTCAAAGAATGAGGAACATGTATTCAAGGCTTAAAACCTACCATGAAGACCTCCCATGTCATCCTCCACAGTCTCTATTTCCCTCCTCCACCAGGTGGATGCAGGGACCCCATGGAGAACTCTGACAGCCTGGAGGAGGGCAGTGGAGCCATTAGATAGAAGGACCCTGGATCCCTGAATGACTGCATGGAGCAGAGTCCCCCCCTGCCCTCTCCCCAACCAGCATGGGATTATAACAGGAGAAATAAACGTTGCTGTATTAAGTCACTGAGACTTGGTTGTCTGTTAAACAGCAGTTAGCCTACCCTGATAAATACATTTGCATTAATTGATCTTCCCTCCCCCACCCCACCCCCATTCTCCCATATAAATTTTTACCTCCCACCAGAGCACTTACCATATTAAATAGCAACAGCCTCTCGCCTGCCTCTTCACCTGCGGGAGGATAGGGATGGATCATGCCTGTCTCATCCTAGGTATAAACGGGCATCCAGCTCAGCACCTGGCTTGTCACAGCTACTAAACAAATAGTTGTGGAATCGTTTTGTGGTTGTTGGATTCTCCGTTCCTGGGTGCGTACTTTGGTAACTTGCCCAGAACTGGGATCCCTCCTGCACCTCCCCAGTCCTCTCTCAACACTCAGGACCTGCCTTTGACCCAGTCCAGTAGCTAGCTGGGACTACCAGATGACACAGCTCCTGAAGCTCACTGCCCCCCCGACCCCAATTTCCCTATATTGACACGGTTCCCAAGCCTGGTTTCCACCGACCTGTCAGGATCCCTGACACTGCTTGATTTTCTCATGCCTGCTGTCTGCCTTCTGGATGTCACATTTGCATCTGCTGGTCTGGATTTCCTCTCAAGTTCTGGAACTTTCCTGGTGACAAGCTGAGGCTCTGGCAATGGGGCAATGACCAAGCTATGTTGTTAGCAAAAAGAAGGGGTAGGAAACAGGGTATACAGTGTACAATAATTTGTGAAAACATCAAAAAGATACAGATACATTGGAGTTTTCCTTAAAACATTTTTAGAAGAGCACATCAGAAATTGGAAACAGAGCAGCATGGAGGTAGGGTAAGAGTAGAGTCCTGGGACTTGTTGTGGAGGGGGACTTATCTTTTACTCGCTTGTACTGTGTGGTAAGCTGAGTAATGGCTCCCTTCCCCCTTCCCCAGCAAAGATGTTCATATTCTAACTCTCAGAACCTGTGAATATGTTGCCTTACATAGGAAAAGAGATTTTTCAGATGTGATTAAGTTAAGGACCTTGACATGGGGTGATTATCCTGGATTATCTGGGTGGGTTTAATGTAATCACAAGAGTCCTTCCTTATAAGAGGGAGGTTGGAGGATCAGAATTAGAGGAGCAGCTGTGATGTTGGAAGCAGGTTGGGGGAGGGAGGGGCATGGTGGGAAAGAGAGAGAAACAGACAGACATTAAGATGTTCCTCTGCTAGCTTTTGGTGCTTTTTTTGGTCTGTGCCTGTTTACATTTTCAGGTTCCAGATTCCTTAGCTTCAAGTTTGGGATATATGAGGCAAAAAGAAAACCCAAGGAGCTCAACACTGTGTGTCCCCTGGTCCCAATGTCCCTATTCTGTCTGCTTTCTTCTCTCCACCTGGCAGAGTCTTCTGATGTTGGTGTTATATATAATGTCCAGAGTTTTTAGTTATACTTAGTGGGAGAACTAAAGAAAAGGACTTCAGTCTATCTTTCTGAAAGTAAAACGCCAGTATCTTTTTGAGGTTTACCTGGTGATTGTAATGTGGAGCCAGAGTTAAGAATCACTGTGATTGGACTTCCCTGGTGGCGCAGTGGTTAAGAATCCGCCTGCCAATGCAGGGGACACGGGTTCAAGCCCTGGTCCGGGAAGACCCCACATGCCGCAGAGCAACTAAGCCTGCACGCCACAACTACTGAGCCTGCGCTCTAGAGCCCGTGATCCACAACTACTGAAGCCTGCCTGCCTAGAGCCCGTGCTCTGCAACAAAGAGAAGCCACCGCAATGAGAAGCTCGCACACCACAACGAAGAGTAGCTCCGGCTTGCCGCAACTGGAGAAAGCCCGCGCACAGCAAGGAAGACCCAACGCAGCCAATAAATAAATAAATTAATTAATTTTTAAAAATCACTGTGATTAAGGAGTGGGGGGAGGGGGAAAACAGCATTATAAAATATAATTTACAAAACACAAATACATATGTATAAAAAGCATCTGGAAGGAAAAATGACAAAATGTTAACAGTAGTTATCTTTGGGTGGTAGGATCATAAGCAATTTTTAATGATAACTTTTTATTTTGAAATAGTTTAAGACTCACACAGGGAGATCCATGTACCCTTCACCCAGCTTCCCCCTTAATAATATCTTGCCTACTAGTATAATACTATTAACTCAGATTTCACCAGTTTTTAAGTTACAGGCAATTTTAATATCCTCTCTTCTGTTCATCTGAACATATTTCCTGTATAACAACAAAAATTTGTGAAAAACATCGATTCCTCCTTTAGTGTATCTGAGCTCACTCCTTTCTGCCTACTGAGGTCTTTCCTATGTTTTCTCTTCTGGCTCCATTTCTCCATCCACATCATAAACATCCTCCACAGAACAACCAAGGGAAGGAAGGTACATGGGACAGACCTTCACTGTCCTGGAAATCCATTCATTCAATAAATCTCTTTGACGTGCCTACTGGGGGCCTGGAATCAATGGAGAGTTACCTCCAATGCAGCTTTCATTGCCTACATTTTTTATTTTCTGTATATTATGATGTTTTGACATCTTAGAGAGTCTGGCTGGGGAGAGACTGCCTTTCCTGGGGCGAGCCGATTAGAGACAGCAAGGGACTCAGCCTTTGATATACAAAAGAACACATCCAGTGCCACATCTTGCTTTATCTGGTCCCCATACCACAGGAAGCAACATTCCTGGCCTTAATCAACCCAGAGCCAGATACCAGGTAACTAGGGACCACTCCTATAGGTAAGAACCTGCTGAAATTTTTCAGACTAACCCATCCTAGCCATGCTTTCTCCTCACTCCTGCTTTGTGCCTGCTGACCACTCTGGGCTTTCCCCACATTGCCCTGTTTCTAGGACCTGTTATAGAATAAACTGTATTTTCCTGAGCCTCTCCTGTGTTCCCTCTTGTGGCCATACCTGACTGGCCGTCACATAAAAGAACCTAGAACAAGCTTCCTCCACTGGAGTGCATACTCTAGTGTATGAGACAGACATTAATATTATACCTGTGAGTGTAAAACTATAACCATGAGGAAGAAGTTCATGGTGCTCAGAGCATTTTAACAGGGAGATGTGACCCAGGCTTGGGGGGGTGGGGTGGTCAGAGAAGGTGTCCTTGAGGAAATGACATGTGGGTGAGATCTGAAAGGGTGATCAGTAGAAATTAACCAGAGAAGTGGAGGAACGTTTTCCAGGCAGAGGGACCAGCACGTTGGAAGCCTCACTGCTGGAGCCTGCGTGCAGGGTGACCGGCCATCCCCCATTGCCCTAGACAGAGTTAGGGTTAGGGTAGGTTCTGGGTACCATATTTTGAGTTTTAAAACTGCGACAGTCTTGGGTAAACTGTCCTAGTTCTCCAGGGACTGGGGGGTTCCTGGGATACTGGATTTTCAGTGCTAGTGCTAGGAAAGTTCTGGGCAAACTAGGAGGAGTGGGTCACCCTGTATGGCATCTTCAAGAAATTGAAGAAGGTTCTTAGAGTGAGCGTCCTTGGAAGCAGTCCCTGAGAAAAGGAGTCACGTGCAAGGAGTTTATTTGGGAGGTGGAAGAGGAGGGAAACGGGGAAGTGAGACAGGGAAGGGAAGGCAGCCAACAAAGGGGACAGTCTTGCTCTACTGAGGGGTCTCCAGAGAAATAGAACCTGTAGGAGACAGGTAGGCAGGTAGACAGATAGATAGATCCATAGACAGATAGATATGGATGGATGGCTAAATAGATAAGTAGAGAGATAGATATGGATGGATAGATTGTCAAATGGATGGATGGATACATACATACATAGATATATAGGGATATTTGTATTAAGGAATTAACCCACATGAGCATGAGGGCTGGCAAGTCTGAAATCTGTAGGGGAGGCTGGCAGACTGGAAACTCAGGCAGGAGTTGATGCAATCTTAAGGCAGAATTTCTCCTTTGAGAAAGATTTCAATCTTGGCCTTGATCTTATTGAAGCCCATCCATATTATTGAGCATAATCTCCTTTACTTAAAGCCAATTGATTATAGATGTTAACCACATCTACCACATCTACCTGCATAGCCACATTTTGATCAGTGTTTGATGGAATACCTGGTACTATCGCCTAGCCAAGTGAACATAGAAAATTAACCATCACCACGCTCAAGCCGGTGACTCCTGTGGACAATGGGTTTAATCCTGCTGGGGCATACTGGGAGACAGTGGACACACCAGAGACACAGCAGAATCATCCACCCAGGTGAGGGACATCGGGTATTTACACTCCGATTCTCATCAGACACTGTCTGACAGATGCTGCAGGGAGGAGGTGGGGAGATGGGTGGGGAGGCAGGTAGGCAAGGATTTCCAAAGACCAGAGGACCTGCTCAGGCAAAGCAGAGCCCTGAGGTGGTTTGGAGGAGGGGAAGGGTGGAATGTCCACTACAGAAGGCCCCTGGGAATCAAGTGCTGAGAGCAAAGTAGAAAGGGGCCCAGCTGCAAAGAGTCCTGTAGGCCATGTGAAGATTTAAGGCTTTAAATCAAGAACAATGGAAAGGCATTATGTTTGGTGGGTGGGGGCATAAGGAGAGGCCTAATGACCGGATTTGTGTTTTCAAAGGTCTTTCCATTGATTCTGTTCCATATAGATCAGTGGAACAGAATAGAGAGCCCCAAATAAACCCATACACCTACGATCAATTAAAGACCTTTTAAAAACACAAATCCGGTCATTATGCCTCTCCTTACCACCACCACCCCCACTTCAACAAAGGAGGCAAGGATATAAAATGGGAAAAAGACAGTCTCTTTAGCAAGTGGTGTTGGGAAAGTTGGACAGCTGCAGGTAAATCAATGAAGTTAGAACACACCCTCACACCATACACAAAAATAAACTCAAAATGGCTTAGAGACTTACAAGACATAACACCATAAAACTCAGAGAAGAGAGCACAGACAAAATATTCTCTGACATAAATTGTACCAATGTTTTCTTAGGTCAGTCTCCGAAGGCAATAGAAATAAAAACAAAAATAAACAAATGGGACCTAATCAAACTTAATACAAGCTTTTGCACAGCAAAGGAAACCATACAAAGAAAAACGAAAAGAAACCTATGGAATGGGAGAAAATATGTGCAGATGATGCAACCGACAAGGGCTTAATCCTCAAAACATACAAACAGCTCAGGCAACTCAACAACAAAAAAACAAACAACACAATCAAAAAAATGGGCAAAAGACCTAAAAAGACATTTCTCCAAAGAAGAAATACAGATGGCCAACAGGCACATGAAAAGATGCTCAACATCACCAGTTATTAGAGAAATATGCAGATCAGAGCTACAATGAGGTATCACCTCACACCTGTCAGAATGGCCATCATTAAAAAGTCTATAGGGGCTTCCCTGGTGGCGCAGTGGTTGAGAATCTGCCTGCCAATGCAAGGGACATGGGTTCGAGGCCTGGTCTGGGAAGATCCTACATGCCGTGGAGCAACTAGGCCCGTGAGCCACAACTACTGAGCCTGCGCATCTGGAGCTTGTGCTCCACAACATGAGAGGCTGCGACAGTGAAAAGCCCACGCACCACGATGAAGAGTGGCCCCCGCTCGCCGCAACTAGAGAAAGCCCATGCACAGAAACGAAGACCCAACACAGCCAAAAATAAATTAATTAATTAATTAATAAATAAACAAAAAATTTAAAAAAATAAAAAAGTCTACAAATAACAAATGCTGGAGAGGGTGTGGAGAAAAGGGAGCCCTCCTACACTGTTGGTGGGAATGTAAGCAGCCTCTGTGGAAAACTATGGAGGTTCCTCAGAAAACTAAAAATAGAATTACTCTACAATTTAGCAGTCCCATTCCTGGGCATATATCCAGGCAAACTATAATTCAAAAAGATTACCTGCACCACTATGTTTATAGCAGTACTATTCCCAATAGCCAAGACATGGAAACAACCTAAGTGTCTATCAACAGATGAATGTGTAAAGAAGATGTGGTACATATGTACAATAGAATATTACTCAGCCATAAGAAAGAATGAAATAATGCCATTTGCAGCAACACGGATGCAACTAGAGATTATCATATTAAGTGAAGTAAGTCAGAAGGAGAAAGACAACCACCATATTACATCACTTATATGTGGAATGTAAGATATGGCATAAATGGGAGCTGCTGAGCTGAGGTGCTGATGCAGCCATTTCGTACTAGGACGTCCAGTCTGAAGTGCCGGGAGCAAGGTCTCTGCACATGGCCTCCTAGGAGGAAGTGAAACCAGGCTAAGCACAAAGGGAAAAAAAAAGGTTCCGAAGTTCTGAATCAGAGACTAACCACCCCTGGGGCAGAATTCCTGTGAGGCCTCCAGGCATCCAGTAAGTGATGTAGGGCTAAGGTGATGAGAGCTGCCCAACAGAGAACTTAAGAGCAGGAGCCCAGGGGGAGACCCTTAGAACAGATATGGGGAACATGGAAGCATTCCACAGGGACCCCCTGAAATACCTGGGAAGGGCAGCCCGATACAAGACTGCAACTCCAGTGGATCAATTAGGAGAAGAGCTCAAACAAATGTAGTGTAATGATTAATGGAAGATGGAGAATACAAGGATATCTGGGTTACAATGAACTCAACAGTACTGACTATGAATTCTGTATCCAGAACTAGAAAGACCATGGTGAACAAGACAGACATGGTCTTGAACCTCACAGATACAGCCACTATGTACAAATATGAAGTTGATTCCAACAGAGATTACAGTCTGTGAAAGTGTCAGCAAACTTTTTTCTATAAACCACCAGATAATAAATAGTTTAGGTTTGGGGTCATATGGTATCTGTCACAACTACTCCACTCTGCCATTGTAGTGTGAAAGCAGTCAGAGACAATGCATAAGCAAATAGGCATTGTTGTATTCTAATGAAGCTTTATTTATGGAAAAAAATGTGGCATAAATGAACCTATCTACAAAACAGAAACAGACTCACAGACATAGAGAACAGACTTGTGGTTGCCAAGGGGGAGGAGGGTGGGGAGGGAAGGATTGGGAGTTTGGGATTAGCAGATGCAAACTATTATATATAGAATGGATGGACAACAAGATCCTACTGTATAGCACAGGGAAGTACATTCAATCTCCTGGGACAAATCATAATGGAAAAGAATATAAAAAAGAATCTATATATGTGTATAACTGAGTCACTTTGCTGTACAGCAGAAATTAACACAACACTGTAAATCAACTGTACTTCAATAAAATAAAGAGAGAATTAAAAAAAAGATCTTTAGGCTGTGATGAGAAAAGGGGCAAAAGGGATGTGGAGCCACTAGCTTGGAAGATCTTGCTGGAGTCCAGGTGCCAGATGGTGGCATCTGGGAGAGAGTGGTAACAGTGAGGGTGGAGAGAAGACAGACTCTAGGGTTGTTCAGGGAACTAAAGCAACAGGTCTTGGTTATTGATATAGGATCGTTCGGAGGGTATTGAAAGGAGAGTATCAAAGCCATCCCTACTCCAGGAATCCTGCACTTATTTTAAAAACCTTTTTTTTATGTGTGGGGGAGGGCGGATAGCTGGGGCCCCAGAATGGACCAAACAGCCCAGAAGTTGCCTGCAACAAGCTGGACCATGAGAATGACCTTAAGATGACCTTGTCTGGGACTTCCCTAGTGGCACGTTCCCAATGCAGGGGGCCAGAGTTAGATCCCTGGTCAAGGAACTAGATCTCACATGCATGCCACAACTAACAGTTTGCATGCCACAACTAAGGAGCCCACGTGCTGCAACTAAGGAGCCTGCCTGCCATAACTAAGACCTAGTGCAACCCAATAAATAAATAAAGATGACCTCATCTGCTGCCTGATCTGTTTTCATACCCTAGGATGCTTATTGCATAATCAGAAACCTCCTGTTGAAAATACAGCTGGAAGATACAGTGTAAATGGAGGGTAACCATGGAAAACATTGCTTTGGGCTCTCAGGGCAGATCTCATAACTAGAACAGGGATGGTATGAAGTTGAGAAATCAGACACCCAGAGCCCGTCACCTTGAAATGGGCACCCTTAACCCTCACACTTTGGTTGTCCAAACATCACATGCTCCTTAAATGCCCACCTGCTTTCTGTGTCATATTTTGTTTTGCCCACTGTGTGGAACAAAGGGTGGATTTAACCTCTCTGGTGTGGGGGGGAGCGGATTAAGAGGGGATGGGAAGAGCAGTGTCACATTGGGGCTTTCCCACTTGTCCTTGGCTTTAAGAAGCCAGGTGTAATGAGAGGATCAGATGATGGTGGTGTAATTTGACAAAACTGGAATTTCCCCACCTCTGCTTCCGGCACCATGAGAATCTTCCTCTGAAGGGAACATTGGCCCAGCTGCCGAGCAAGAAGATGGGGACAGATAACTGTGACCTGCCCATACAAATGACTAGAAAACCAAACTGAGCTTTAACTTCCAGTGGTGTCTGAGGCCAGGCTATAGCGTTTCTCATCTCCTCCTCGGCCAATGTGCTCAAGATGGGAATCCACGGGGGGGATTGTGGAAGGCCCCCAGTTATCCGCGCCTCCTGGTATCCCTGTCCTTGGGTAGCTGCCCTCCCACACTTACCATGATGGGTCTGAGTGGTTGTCAGAATAACGGCCTCCAAAGATTCCATGTCCTAAAAGCTGGAACCTGTGACTATGTTAGGTTACACGGAAAAGGGGAAATTAAGGTTGTAAATGGAATTAACGTTGTTAATTAATTGACCCAGAGATGGGGAGATTATCCTGGATTATCTGGGTGGGCCCAGCGTAATCACAAGTGTCCTGAACTGGGGAAGAAGAATGCAGAAGAGTCAGAACCAGAGGGATGGCTTCATTACAAAGGCTCAGCCAGGCACTGCTGGCTTTGAAGATGGAGGGGGCACGAGCCAAGGACTGCAGGTGCCTCTAGAAGCTAGAAAGGCAGGAAAATGGATTCTCCCCTAGGGCCTCCGGAGGGAGCCCCGTCCTCATGACGCATCTTGAACTGTAGCCCAGCAAGACCCATTTCAGACTTCTGACCTCGAGAACTGTAAGCTAATAAATCTGTGTTGTTTGAAGCCATTAATTCTGTGGCAATCTGTTACAGCAGCAATAGGAACCTAACACAGTCACGTGGCTAATTTCACATGGCAGAATGTGACAGTGCATCACTTCTGAGACACGTTTAAAGGACTGAGGCTTCCGTTTTGAGCTCTCCTTCTCTCTCTCACTCCCTTTCTCTAATTATTTGCTCTGAGGGAAGCCATGCTGCGAACAGACCTCCAGAGAGGGCCACGTTGCGAGGAACTGAAGCCTCCTGCCAACTGCCACGTGAACGAGCTGAGAGGCAGCCCCTGCAGCCCCCGTCGAGCCTTCAGAGACCACAGCCCTGGGCAGCAGTTTGCCTGCAACCTCCACGACAGACCCTGAGCCAGAGCCACCTAGCTAAGCTGCTCCTGGATGCCCCCTCATAAAATGTGAGATAATAAATGCTGTTGTTCTCAGCCACTAAGGTTTGGGGTATTTGTTATGTAAGACTGGATAACGAATACAGGGTCATTCCATACTTTTCTGCTAACTCCACGTAACATGTTTCATCAGGTGCTAAGTCCTACAGACTCTGCTTCCTAGTGATCACTCCAGCTGTGCTCTTGCTTTTGAACTATTGCAATGGTCCTCTCATGCCTCAAGACCGCTGTACCCGCTGTTCCCACTGCTGGGAACAGTCCAACTGGATCTTCCCATAGTTGGCACGGTCTCATCAGGTCTCAGATTAAATGTCACCTAGAGAGGGCTTCTCTGATCATCCTGTTTCATATTGCTGTTTTATTTCACACAGAGCATGTAACACACTCTGAAATTGTCTTTAAAGAAAAAAACCATTTACTTGTTTATTTGTAAATTGTCTGTCTTCTTCAGTAAAACATAAGATCCATGAGGTCAGGAACCTTCCTTGTCTGCATCCCCCAAAGCTAACACACCCCTAATATATAGAGGGTGTGGTTGGCAGAATAATGACCCTCCAAAGACGTCCACATCCCAACCCCCAGAACCTGTGACTATGTTACGTTACAAGGCAAAGGGGAGTTAAAGTTGCCGATGGAATTAAGTTTACCAATCAGCCGATCTTGAGATAGAGAGATTGTTCTGGATTATCTGGATGGACACGATGTGATCACAAGGGTCCTTGAATGGGGGAGAGAGAGACAGAGAGAGGGGGGATCAAAGAGAAGAACTCAGCTTGATGATGCTGACTTTGAAGATGAAGGGGCCAGGAGTGGGGGGGGGGATTCTCTAGAAGCTGGAAAGGTAAGGAAATGGATTCTCCTCAAACACCTCCAGAAGGAACACACTACCCACATCTCGATTTTAGCCATTTCAGACCCATTTGGGACCTCTTTCAAATTTCTGACGTCCAGAACTGTAAAATAATAAATCTGTATCGCTTTAAGCCACTAAGTTTGTGATGGTTCATTATAGGAGCAATAGAAAATAAATACCAGGTGCTCTCAAAAAATACTTATGAAATCGAATGAATGAAAGGTCACTTTGCTCCAGTCCATCCCTGCTCTGTTTCAGTGTTATCTTTCTAAACTGAGGATCTGATCTCATCATCTCTCTGCCCATCTGCCTCTAATCGTCTCCCTTTGGCTGTAGGATGACTCCAAGCTCCTTCAAGACCTTTACAACCCATTCCAGCCATGCTGGCTTCCCCACTCATGGAAAAATCATTTGGATGTCTTGCTTCACTCATGGAAAAATCATTTGGATGTCTTGCTTCACCCCAGCTTGTCATGCCCTTCTGTGCCTGTATGCATCTTCAGATGTGTTCCCTCTTCCAGGACTCTCAACCCCAATACTTGGTGAATATCTCCTCACTCTTCAAGATTAGACTCAAAAGTCACCTCTAGCTACTCAGGTCATAATTTGCATCTACCGTAACTTTCTGTACTCTCTTGCATTCTGACTTTGATCACCCTGTGCTGTATTAAACTTTTCAGCCCCTCTGTCCTTAACACCATGTAGAGCCATGCACAAGTAGAGCTGGTGTCAGAGTCATCCCTGCATCCACTTGGGATAAGAATTTGGGAAGGGAACATCACTCCCAAAGATTAAGGACCAATAAAGACTAGCCTAAGCATCCTAAGGTTTTCCTTGATCTCTCCTCCAGAGATTAGTTAAACCTCCGAGTCACCTATTTAAAATAAAAAAAAAATGTACATAACCTCTTCTTGATTATAATAGTAACACCTAATCAGTGTCTAGTACTTGGGAAACAGAAGTGTACACAGAAGAAAATAAACTCCCACCCAGACCATCCAGAAACCTGTCACCCATCATAAGGAATAGCTAACATTTCCCTAGTTCTTACCATGCCACCAGAATAAAACCTCTAATGGGGAGGTTCCATCATTAACCCCACTAACAGATGGAGAAATTGGGGCTCACGGAGGTTGAGGGGGAGAGCCCGAGTTTATGTACATTTTGGTCTTTCTGGATACAAGCCCAATGCCGTGAACAGGCAGCAGGGTATCTCTGATATCCATAAACTACATCTGGGTTTTTTCAACCCTAATTATCATGAACTCTCCTATCTCTTAAATTGGAACCTGAAAAGCAAAGATAAAGACTTGAAAGGAAGACTTACACCACAGGAAGCAAACTCAAAGGCCTCCAGGGCCAGGCAGCTTCCTTAATTGCGTGACAGGGCCTGGGGGGTGGGGTGGGGTGGGGGGAGGTTTGTGACAAATCATTTTCCCCAGTTTAACGTTTAATAACTTTATGGTTTTTTGTTTGGTTTGGCTTTTTTTTTTTTTTAACCACACCTAAGTTTGAATTTTTATGTCACCAAATCCATCACTCTTTTTCCTCCTTTATGCTGTCTGGGTTTCCTTTGAGGTTTTGCAAGGCTTTCCTCCCTCCCGGGTTGTAAATTCACCTTCCTGACTTTCCTCTAGTTCTTTCATGTTTTTATTTTTCTTACACAAAAATGTAAGTCTAACTGATGTTTTAAAATACAGGTAAGATCTAATTTTTCTAAATAAAAAGTCAAATGTCTCCCTGCTTTGAAACACCATCTTTTAGAAAAGCAAAAAATGTTTTATTATGAAAAATGTCAAATTATACAAAAATACTATAATGGTATAATGACCCCCCAAATACGTATTCCCATCTACAATAGTTAACAATTTAGGACCAATTTTAAAAATTGTGAAAATTTACCATCTTTCAGTTTTTTTTGTTTTTTTTTTTTGGCTGCGTTGGGTCTTCACTGCTGCGTGCGGGCTTTCTCTAGTTGCAGCGAGTGGGGGCTACTATTCGTTGAGGTGCGCGAGCTTCTCATAGCGATGGCTCCTCTTGTTGCAGAGCACGGGCTCTAGGTGCATGGGCTTCAGTAGTTGCAGCTCGCAGGCTCTAGGCACGCGGGCTCAGTAGTTGTGGCACACGGGCTTAGTTGCTCTGCAGCATGTGGGATCTTCCTGGATCAGGGCTCGAACCCGTGTCCCCTGCATTGGCAGGTGGATTCTTAACCACTGTGCCACCGGGGAAACCCTATTTTTACATAGTAACAGCCTTATATACCTGGACTTGTTCTGGTTTAATTCATCTCTTTGTTAAAACAATACTACCCACTACATATACTGCTTTGCTTATTTTATTTTTATAATCATTGTATAGTAAAATTGCCCTTTTTTGGATGTATAGTTCTGTGAATTTTAACATATGTATATATTTGTGCAACCATCACCACAACCGAGATATGGAATTGGGATACACTTCCATCACCCTGAAAAACTCCCTCCCTCACGTCACTCCTTCATAGTCACCCACTTCACGCTCATTAAGTGGCAACTGGTCTGATCTTTATCAACATGGTTTTGTCTTTTCCAGAATGCCATATAAGTGGAATCCCATGGTTGGGCACCTTTTGAGATTGGCTTTAATCACTCAGCAAAAAGTCTTTGCGATTTATCCTAGTTGTTGCCTGTATCTGTAGCGTGTTCCCTGTTATTGCTGAGTGTTCCATTGCGTGGCTGTCCCTTACAGAGCTGCAATACCCCACTTCTAAGAACTGTAGCTTTATAATGATTTTGATATCTGGTTGGTAAGTTTCCTGCCCACTTACAATGCTCCCGTTCTATTTGTTTTCCAAAAGTGTCTTGGCTATTCTAAGTGTACTGATTCCTAGGGATTTTGTAGCTTTGGTTGTTTTTGTGAGTGATCCCTTCAACCTCTCAATTATCCAAACTCAAAAATATCCCAGAACAATCTTGAAAATTGTGCAAGACCCTTCTGAAGAAAACCGTAAAACTAGACAGAAGAGGATGAAGAAAAACTTTAATGCACAAAAAAACCTATTCCTGGATGTGAAGACTCAAAATGGAATAGATGTCCATTCCCTCCAAATTAATTGAGATATTTTGAGCTTTAATTGGCTTTAATCTTTTTCATCAATCTTTTCAAATTAATGACATAAAGTAAGTAAATTTTAAAAACTATGTTAATCTCCTCCCCTTCACTGTTCATGTTCCTTTTCTCTTTCCAAAAGCTGTGTGTGTGTTTTCTTTTTCGTTTTTTAAAAATTATTTTATTTTTGGTCTTAGTTGCGGCATGCGAGATCTTCAGTTGTGGCATGTGGACTTCTTAGTGGGTGCATGCATGTGGGATCTAGTTCCCTGACCAGGGATCGAACCCAGGTCCCCTGCATTGGGAGCACAGGGTCTTAGCCACTGGACCATGGGGGAAGTTCCTGTGTGTGTGTTTTCTGCCTTTTAGCTTGCTTTAACTGTAATCTAAATATGCCTGGGGGCCCACGTGGCTGGTCATGAAGTAGATTCCAGTTTGCGAGGTGTACTTTTGGCAGCCAAAGTCATTTGGAAAGGCTGTGCTTCTCTATCCCCGCATCTCGTAGGATATCCTGAAGAGGCAGGAGGGGGCTTCCATAACGTAGCTAAGTCTAAGGAATCCACTTCTACCTTAAGTGGCTCCAACGACCCCTCCAAGTTCAGCCTTCATTCCTGTTCCATAGGCTTGTTACCTCCCATTTTCAGCCTTTGCTCCCCTTTCAGCATTTCATATTTAAATTGGTTATAATAATTATATTAACTATCATATTACTAGCATGTTTGTAATGGGGAGAGGAAGGAGCTATATGAGAAATACAAAAATACAGGATTTTTTAAAGTGGGTCAGAAAGAAAGAAGGAGTCTGTGAACATAATTACACACACAAACATACACACTCACATAATTTTATTGTCTAGTCCTTTCAAATAAGCTGCTCTTGGTTTTACCAATGCTGCCCTTTTTCTTCTTTCCCTTCCCCAACTTCCATTTGCAATTTTTCTCATTTTCTCCTTCTGCTTTCTTTTGATTTATTTTGTTTCACTCTTCCTAATTTCTTGAGTTGAATGCAGGTTACTTATTTTAGAATTGCTTATTTATTAATAAAAACATTTAAAGCTAGGTGTTTTCCTCTGAATACCACCTTGGCAGCATTCTCCAAAGTTGTTGATGGCTGCATGGGCACTTGGATGGCAAAGTCTCCTTTACGTAGAAAACCATCTGTGCCACATGAATTCTGGGGCCAACTAGGGCCCTGTAGGCTGAGTCATTCCCCTGAAGTCCCTAGTGTGTTGGACCATCCCTCCTCCAGGGAGGCGTGGGGTAGGGGAACATAGAACAGATTTGCTGGAACTTGCTCTTCTAATCCAAACACCACTGATGAACATCATAAGGAACAGAAATCAAATGATATGTATCCTGTCTTTCCCAAACCTCTCTGTAAGTCCATCTTCTTCCCAATAAGCTCAGGGAAGTGATGGATCCTTTGGGAATTATTTCAGTTTATATGGAGCTTGGGAGTAGGGTACAGGGGTTGTAGTTGGCATTCCTTTCAACTTGGTCCAAACTGTCCAATATTTTTGAGTTTTGTGTTGTGATGTCACAGTTTTTCTCCTCTATTATGAAGTTTTTTGTGTTTTGTTTTTTTCTGCATATCTGGAAGGGTTTTAGTTTTTTTTTATAGTTTAAAAAAATTCATTTATTTATTTAGACTAGGGTCTTCGTTTCTGTGCGAGGGCTTTCTCTAGTTGCGGCAAGTGGGGGCCACTCTTCATCACGGTGCGCGGGCCTCTCACTATCGCGGCCTCTCTTGTTGCGGAGCACAGGCTCCAGACGCGCAGGCTCAGTAGTTGTGGCTCACGGGACTAGTTGCTCCGTGGCATGTGGGATCTTCCCAGACCAGGCCTCGAACCCGTGTCCCTTGCATTGGCAGGCAGATTCTCAACCACTGCGCCACCAGGGAAGCCCCAGGGTTTTAGTTTTGAAACACATTCTGTACTAATATGGGGCCTCTTTTTTGGGGGGCGGGCTCTTAATATGACAAAAACCTGATTCAAACTGGCTAGAAAAAGGGAATTTATGGAAATTAATTAATATTCACATTCATAGAGAATATTGGTATTCACACGTCCTGCTGGATCAGGTGCCGAGCCAGTGTCCTCAGAAACCCTCCTCCCTGTCTCCATCTCCTGGCTCTTTTCTGTGTGTTGGTCTCCAGCTGCCCCAGGCCTCCCTCCATCCCATGTGCAGCTCCAGACCAGACTCACCCATGTGCTTGGCCATGAGCCTCTCCCTGACCAATCACAGTGGCTAGAGAAACAGATGCTCTGGTCGGGGTCATAGATGCTGGGTTGACAGAACACCTGGTGTCCAATATATGGTTCATATGGCTGCCCTCTTCCTAAAACACCTCTCTAATCAAGGCCAGACTTGTCTTAAAATTTTACTGTTTCCTTAGCAGGGTGGAAAAACTCTGTCCCACCTCAACTTGCTCTCTTTACAGCTCTCAGCTCGCTTCCTTTCTCCCACACCCCATGTTCCAGCCACAACAAACTATTCCCCATTTCCAAACAAAAGCGTACTTTTGTTTCTCTCCCTTTGTACATGCTGTTCCTTTTGCTAGAAATTCCCTCTTCCCTTATTCATTCTTTAAGAGCCTAAGTCATGTCTGGAAATCACTTGGGCAGTTTGTCCATCTCCTCCCTGGGCTCCCACCTACCTCTACTCACACTCTGCTCATCCTGGACCTGGACAGGATTGAATCCTGTGGGACTCTCGCCCCTTTAAGACATCAGGACTGGACCCTTAGAGCTAAGGCTATGCCTCAACAATTTCCCTGCAGTGTCTGCAGTGTAGTAGATATTCAGTAAATGTCTGTTTAAAGAATGTGCAGACAGGGTCAGCTGCCCACAAGCTGATTATTTGACCATTTTTGTGCACTATAAGCTCCTGTGGATTTTCAGTCCAGCAGCCGGTACCTTCCTGCCTCTCGTGCCTTGGGGACAGCCCTAATCAATGGCTAACAGTGTGGGGGAGGGGTGTCCTAATGGGACTACTCTAGGTGTGACCTTCACTGCCCCCAAAGCTCTCTGGAGGGTTGGGCCACCATTACTCTCTATGTGACTTGATAACCCATCCTTCCTCGACCTCCTTCCCCTCTCCACCCTACTCCCTGACTCTCCTACCCGTTTTCCTGGAACACTTCCTAATAAGTCACTTTCTCACAAATCCTGGTCTCAGGTCCTCAGATCTGCTTCTGGGGAACCCAGCCTAAGACAGAGTTGATGATTCAATGAACAGAAGGAGAAGAATAATGAATTCAGAAATCAACAACTATTTATTGGTCACTAATTGCAGGGAAGAAACAGGAGTAGGAGAGGACCCTCCTTCTGGGATTATCTTCTTAAGGAGACAAGGTTTACACGTGTAGAAAAAGAACGAATGCGTGACATGAAATGTGATGAAGAGTACTGAGGTTTAAAGCTCAAGAAAGGATTCGCTTTGTTATAAAGCAGAAACTAACACACCATTGTAAAGCAATTATACCCCAAAAAGATGTTAAAAAAAAAACCCACCCCACAAAAACAAAAGCTTTAAACCCTAAAAAAATATTAAAAAAATAAAGCTCAAGAAAGGAGGGATGAATATGAACACAGGGATGTCAGGGGCTGGTCAGACTTTGAAGGCAGAAATGAACTTTGAAGTGAGGATGAGATAGAGCAGGGAAAAGCCCAGTGAATACAGCAGTGTGATTGGAGTAAAATGATGAAACTTTAAGGCCAGGACGTGAAGACTTGGAATCCATTCCAATGAGTTTGGACTTTATCTCATAAGGTAATTGGGGGGGGTCAACATTAATTTATTAATTCAACAAACATTTATTGAGTGCCTGTAACGTGTGGCACACCCAGATAGGAGCAAGGTGTACTCTAGGAGGGGTGTCCCTTAACTGCACTGCCTGCTCCGGCCACCATAATCTTGACTATATGTGTTATTTGGATGCACCTATAATTCCCGGATAGATTTTTTTTCTTACGTAGTTTTATCATGTGTATATATATTTTTCTGATTATAAAGTGAAACATTATCCTCATAAAATTTCAAACATTTGGAGAATTATGCATGGTAGGAAAAGAAATGTCTTCTATTCAGCAGAGAGGCTTAGAAATCTTCTTGAATGGGGATTGGGCTATAGGGAAGGAGAAAGTCCCCAGGGGTCAGGCTGGGCTTTGGTTCCCAGGAACAATTACTTGGAGCAGCAGTGTCAGGCAGGTTCTGATTTTACTCAAGCATTCAGTTAAGTTTGGCTCAACACCCTCATTAGGAAGGGAGGTTAAGGTCAGGGTTAATGTTAAGCTTGTTTCTGTGACGAGAATGGTATGGGGACCACAAAACAGAGGGTCCAAGATGAATTGCAAAGTCCTGAGCGGCAGCAATTCAAAGCAAGGTGAGCTGGTGGAAGTGACGTGGGAATGGAACTTCTAAGCATTCATTGGAAAGCCAAGAATGGGGGTGGGGAAGCCTGCACTTTCTGTTATCCGGGAAAGTTGGGGGTTGTAGTCATCATAGGATGAACATTTAAAACATGCAACCTTATTTGATAGGCATGGACTGGTGATATCTGGGGAAATTCTTACTGCATGTATTTTATATTTTAATAGAGAACGTGAGGAGCCATCCACAAAGATTATGCCTATTTACAGAACCACAAATAGACAATCAGAGTGCCTGTTGCTTTCATCCTCTCAAACACTGGTATTACCAAATTTTATTCTTGGACAGCCAATTAGGTAAAATTGAACAAAAATTATTGTTTATTTCAACTTGCATATATTTAATCATTAGTAAGGTCGAGCACCTTTGGTATACTTTTCAGTCATTCTTATTTCTTCTGGAATGGCCTCATTTATTTACATTTTTCTCATTGATTTGTAGAAACTCTTTGGATACAGACAACATTACCTATTTTGTTTGACATATCCTGTAAGTGACAGTCCCAGTTGAATGTAATTTAAGAAATTATCACAAGGATGTTTCTTTCAATATTCATAACAGTTATTGCACTTTACTTTTTGTAGCTATAGTTATGAGGTCCTTACCTTAATTCTCTCTAGATTGAGTGCTTTGATCATTGGGGCGTAGTACTCACCACCAGTGCTTTCACACTAGACCTTCTCCATGCATTTGTTTTTCACCTTGGTTCATCTTCCAGATGGCTGCGTTGTATCCTCAAGGCAATTTTTCCAGAATGAGTAAATAGTGCTCTAATGTTTGAGTTCTTCCGTATCTGAGAATGTCTTTAGGTTCTCTTTACACATGAACAGCATCCCAACTGGATACGGAACTCAGCACTCGGTTGACGTTGCCCTTAGCGTTCCAGGTGGAGAAAGAGAAAGGGGGACTGAGTAAGGAGAATGCGGAACAGATGGAGTGAACTGTGTGAGTCAGAAATGAATGGAAGACAGCGTTGAAGATGGAGGCTGTGATCTTGGAGGCCCTTGAAAGCCAGGATAGAGGCACTGAAGGCATCTGATCAGAGGGAGGACGTGCAAACAGCTGAATTTTAGGAAGATTAACCTGGCAAAGGCAATGGGAAGAATGAGAGGGGGAGATGGAGGACTGTTTTGTTATCAGTTAGAAACAATTTGGCTACAAGTCACAGAAAGCAACGAATAGAGGTTCATTTATATCATATACAAAATGTCCAGAACAGTGAAGGAAAAATATATACATATAAATATATGTATGTGTGTTTTTGTGTGTTTATTATGTATTTTGGTTTAGCTGCTCATATTGGGCTGATGTCTCTGTGGTTCTCTTGGCTTTTCCCTCATAGTTGCAAGGTGGCTGCTGCAGCTCCATACACAGTATTTGCATTCCAGGCACAAGATGGAGGGGAGGGGAGGTAGAGTCATAGCTGACTCATTTTATTAGGAAAGAAAAAACTCCCCAGAACTTTCCACCTCCCAGCAGAGTTCTGTTTATATCTCATTGGCCACAGCTGTGTCATATTGTTACTGAACCAGGTTTGTTTGCCTGACATGCAGCAAGCTAAACCCTGAGACACTGAGGTCTGCAGCAGAGAAAGGGTTTATTCACGAGGGAGCCAAGTGAGGAGACAGGAGAGCAAATCTCAGATCCGCCTCCCAAAAGGCAAGAGACTTTAGATATTTATGGGATAAAGAAGCAAGGTGGTTGTAAGGTGTGGGGAAAGGTGATTGGAAGTAGGGAAAAGGTGAGGTAATCGGTGCTCTGTGCAGGCTTAGTTTTAGTGTCGGTGGTCCCCACTAGACTTAGCCAGCCTGAATTGGGCAGAAGCCGACTCCAAATTTCTGTAAAACAACTTAAGCCCCTGTTACTATAGTGACCCATATGTCAGAAGCATTATCTATAGGGGTGGTTAAGAAGTCTGGTGATATATTACCTAGGCTACGTGAAGCTTGGAGCGGGGAGGGTATGCAATTAGAGAAAGGGGGAAAAAAAGAACAACTAAAGCAGGCTTAATCAGTAAAGGAAGGTTACAAACAGAGGGGTTTCTAACAAGTTGTTCCCTTATCTGCTGTTCTATAAGACACATTCAAGGATTTCTGTTAAGGCACCAGCTTCTGTTAACCCTATGGGGCACAGTCTCAATATGGCCACCCTATCTGCAAGCGAGGCTGGGAAGGCAAATTATTCAGCTAGGCACATTTCAAAGGAAAAAATAGGGAATCAATATTTACAGACAAATGAAAGTGTCTGCCAGAACACAAACGTACCACCACCACACACACACACACACACACACACACGCACATGCACACACACACGCACACACTCACACACACACAAGATAAATTGGACTATATTAAAACTAAGAACTTCTGTTTGTTCATCAAATAACTCCATAAAGAGAGTGAAAAGGCAAACAGCACTGGGGGGAAAAATGCTGAAAAGGAAATAAATGCAGAATATACATTTAAAATATATAAAAGGCAGACAACCCATTAGAGAAGAAAAAGGCAATAGAAAAGCAGTAACTTCACAAAAGAGAGTATCCCAATGCTCTATAAACATTAAAAAATGTACTCACCGTCATCAGTCATCAGGGGAATATACGATAAAACCATAACGAGTTACCACTTTACACCCACCAGGATGACTAAAAAAAAAGATGGAAATTAGCAAGTGCTGATGAGGATGTGGAGCAACTGGAACTCTCATACTCTATTGGTAGGAGTGAAAATTGGTACAGTCACGTTGGAAAGCACTTTAGCTTCTTTTTGGGGGGGGGGGCGGGACGCGGGTCTCTCACTGCTGTGGCCTCTCCCGTTGCGGAGCACAGGCTCCGGACGCACAGGCTCAGCGGCCATGGCTCACGGGCCCAGATCCTCCCGGACCGGGGCACGAACCCGTGTCCCCTGCATCGGCAGGCAGACTCTCAACCACTGCGCCACCAGGGAAGCCCTCCTCTTATTCTTATTCTCCCTTGCCTCATCCTCCTTCACTTGGCTAACCAAGCCCTTCAACGTAAGTCCCACTTCCTCTAGGAAGTGTTCTGGGAAGTTCCCTCAAGTAGATACCCTGTACTGTGCTCTTCGAAATGCTCATATTCTGCCTGACATGGAACTCACACCTGGAATTCTACCTCTACACTAAGCAGTGCCTATTCATTCATTTAAAAATCATTTATGGAAACTAACACAACATTGTAAATCAACTATACTCCAATAAAAAATTTTAAAAATTAAAAAAAATTATTTATGGAGAGCCAAGTATATGTATGGCACAGTGCTAGGCACTATTTTTGTCTCCTGCTCAGTGCCTGCCGCAAATTATATAGCGAATATTCACTGAGAGAATTAATGGCCAGCTTGAAGCAACCAGGCCTGAGATGGTGGCTGGCGATCAGAAAGAATGTTGGAACACCGATGGGTGGAGCCTTGTCTCAGCTCCAGGGAGCAAGATAAGTCCTAGGGTAGAGGGAACTGAGCTCTCCTAACCGGGCTGGTGCCCTGAGGTCAGCCTGCACTGGGAACCACCTGATAGCAGCCAACAGGAATTTGTTCTACAGGGCTCAGGCAAGGAGCCAGCCGGTGCTGGGAATTGGGCAGACCCTTCGATGTTGTGTCTGTGGCTAATTTCTCCTTGGCTAGGGTTCCACGCCAATGAACCACTATGCTGGAGTGTAGTGAAATGTTTAAGCCTAGGGTTTTTGCAGTCAAAGAGAGTTACTTAAGTTCTCAGAGCCTCAGTTTCCTTTTCTGTAAAATGGGAATAAGACTCGTACCCATTTTGTAGGCCGTTGCAAGGATGGAATGAGATTATGTATATGATATATCAGGCTGGTATCTGGCATACAGTAAAGTTTTATCAATGTTAACAATTATTGTTATCTAGGCTTGCTTTTTTAATTTGCAGTATGTCTGGGGGAGATAAGAGGAGCAAAACTTTTGCCCCAGTTTGGAGGTATATCTTTAGCTATCTCTAAGAGCCCCATGTATATAGCAGCCAATAGCAAATGAAAGCTCCCTGCTTGGACCTGTGCCTTCCCAGACTTCCCTTTGGCTGGGACATAGCACAGAATATCTGGGTCTTCCCCAACATGCTGCGTCTGTAAATGAGGCCTAAGGCCACCTCAAGAAGGTGAAAAGTTTCAGCACTCACTAACCATACCTAATCACAGTAAAAAATCTGAGGATAAAAGGAGTTACTTGGATATCATCAAAACAGCTAGATTTAGCAATAAAAGGGTTATCATGGGATCAAGTGGAGAAGAATGTAGGCCAAAGGAGGTTTCAAAGAGCCATAGATGAAGTCCTGTGTTGCAAAATGTAGATGTTTAAATTATGGCTCTGGCCCAATGCATTGGAGCAGCTCTCTCTCTCTCTCTTTTTTTTAACGTTTTAAATTTCTATTGAAGTATAGTTCATTTACAGTGTTGTGTTAGTTTCAGGTGTCAACTCTCTTTTTAAGCCTGCCCAGCATCTAGGGCTGGCTGGACTGACAGTGAAGGCAGAATGACTTCCAACTTTTTGCCTGACGAACTGCATAGATAGAGGCACCAGTAGTTGACATTTGGAGAAGATAAACAGATTTGGAGAGGGAAGAGACCAAGTCCAGTTTTGAATATAGAGACTTTTGAGGTGTTTGAAGGGTACCGAGGTAGGTATGTTTAGAAGGCAATTGAAAATGTGGATCTGGAGCTCACAGAAAGTTATATAAAGATGGACGATGAGAGAATTCCCTGGGAATCCAGTGGTTAGGACTCCACGCTCTCACCGCCAAGGGCCCAGGTTTGATCCCTGGTCAGGGAACTAGATCCCACAAGCTGTGCCACGTGGCCAAAAATAAAAGAAGATGGAGAATGAGAATTGTAAATAACAAGGGACAATGTCCACTGTGGGCAAGAACAAGACACCCCAGGGTATAAAGTAGAGTGAGAAGAGGACTAAGGAGAAAACCATAGAGAATTGCCATTTGGAGAGGAAAAATGGAGGAAGGAAAGCCAGCAGAGAGGATGGAGAAGGAAAAAACAAGCAGGGAAGTGAGAGCAAAACTAGGGCCTAGCTGTGAGACCACCAGACATCTTAAGGAGAATTCTGATTCACAGGAAATGAAATTGAATTTTTTTTCCCAAGTCAAAAGAGCTTTTATTCATTTTTAAAATATCACATGTGAACCTGGCCCCTTGCGGTCTCTGTAACTGGATCACTCAGATCTTATTCATCAGCCCGCTGAACTGTTCCTTTCTCAGAAACACAGATACCATCCACAAATGTTCTGATATCCTTGTTTTTAACTGTTGTGGCTTTTGCTGAATCAAGGCAGCTGAATTTGACACAAGTTCAATGTCGTTTCCTTCAAGAATCAACTCATCTTTCTGGGCTTGAGATACTGAACAAGCAACACCTGGCCTCATCCGAGCCCTGCGGATGTATTTTTCACCCCCCAAAATTTCGGATTTCCACAAGAGAACCATTCTCCTGAATAACGACATTGATGGGGAAGTGAGCATACACAGACCTCATCTGGTAACGGAAGCCCAGCGTAACACCCTTGATCATGTTCTGTACATGACTACAGATAGTGCGAACAGTGGCCAGTTCCTTTCTATTCCCCCACCATTTGTCAACCCGGAGCCTCTTCTTTTTCTTCCCAAGGAGACTGAGTTCTACACTGATGTGATTGAAGTCCCTCCGCAGGGTGCCTCTGGGGCCCTTCACAATAACTGTGCGTCCCTTCAGAGTAATGTCGACATTTTCTGGAATGTCGACAGTCTGACTGCTGAGAATGGTCTTCATTCTTGCAGTAGATGTGGCGAAGAGCTGAAATTGAATTTTAAAGGCATGAAAACATAACCTCACTCATAATGAAGACATGTACAATAAAACAATGAAGAGGTAGCATTTTTTAAAAAATCTACCAGACTGGCAAGAATGGAAAAGCTTAACACAGTGTTTGAGAGGATGTGGGGAAATAGACACTTTAAAATAGTAAAGATATACACTTTTGGGCTTAGTGATTCCATTTCTAGGAACCCACTGGATGGATATGCTTATACATGGGTACAGAGAGGTTTGTACGAGGATATTCATTGCAGCATTATTTGTTGTAGCAAAGGGTTGGAAACAACCTAAACGTCCATCAATAGAGGACTTGCCAAATTAATAATGACATCATTTCAGTGGAATATATGCATTTCAGTGGAATATATGGAGTTATTAAAACAAACAAGGGAGATCAATAAGTACTAATTTGGAACCATAGCTAAGATATCTGAAGTGAAAAACATCAGAAGGACAATAGAACAGGATGTGCTATCATTTATGTAAAAATGGATAAGGCTGGCTTTGGAGCCAGACTGCCTTGGTTTAATTCCCAGCCCCACCGCTGTCTAGCTATGTAACTGGGGGAAAAGCTACCTGTGCTTCAGTTTCCTCAGCCGTCACCTTCACAGGGTTATCAGAGATGTGAAGATTTACTTTTCCCTTTTGTACTTTTTGAATTTTTTTTTTTTTGGCCGTGCCGTGCGGCATGCGGGGATCTTAGTTCCCCGACCAGGGACTGAACCCACGCCCCTGCAATGCAAGTGCAGTCTTAACCTCTGGGCCACCAGGGAAGTCCCTGAATTATTTTTAAACCATGGCATGTGTAACCCTAATTTTCATTTAATTAAAAATTTTAAACAAAGAAGGTATGTGGGTAGCAACTAAGCATGTGGAAAAGATGCTAAATTCATTAGTCATTAGGGAAAGGCACTTTAAACCACAGTGAGACACCACTGCAAGTCTATTCATATGGCTAGAATTATAAAGACCAACAATACCAAGTGCACCACCCCAAGCCTATATTGCTTTGACAGCTCATTCACATCAAAGAAAATGTGATCCTCCCTTCCCAGTGTACAACTCATCAAGGGATTCATTCTGATTGGTCCTGCCTGGGTCACATGTCCAGCTCTGAACCAATCACTGTGGGGCTGTGAATCACCTTAAAGTGTTGGCGAAGATGTGTAGCAATTGAAACCTTCATAGGCTGCTGGTGGGAATGTGAAATGGTACAGACACCTTGGGAAACACATGGGCATTTTCTTACAAAGTTAAACATAACATCTACACAGTAACTCAGAATTCCACTCTTAGGGATTTACCAAAGAAGTATGAAATTTTATGTTCACAGAAAGACTTGACTTGAATGTTCTTAACCGCTTTATTCAAAATAGCCCCAAACTGGAAACACCCCAAAAGTCCATCAGCTTGGGAATGGGTAAACAAAATGTGGCATATCCGTACAAAGGAGTAAAAAGGAATGAGCTAATACTTGCAGCAGCATTGATGAATCTTAAAACATCCAGAAACAAAAACCCAAATACTGTATGATTCCACTTATATAAAATTCAAGAGAAGGCAAAACTATAGTAATGAAAAGCAGATTAGTGGTTGCCAGTGACGGGGGCTGGGGAGGAACTGACAAAGTGGCACAAGGGAACTTTTGGAGTGATGGAAATATTCTATGTTATGATTGTCGTGGTGGTTACATGACTGTATGTTTGTCAAAACTCAAATACATAAGATTGTGAATTCTATAAACAAAGTTGGATTAAAAAAAAAAGACTCAGTCTAACAACAACAATTTTTTCTTTTTAAAGGATGACCTCGTCTGTAATGTTCAATGACAGAGAGAAATTAAATAGGATGAGGATGCGAAGGGATCATTTGAATGGCTACTTATGTGCCAGGCTTTGCATCTTGGTTGGGGAGGGATGAAGTTGGACCCCATATTGTCAGGAGTCAATGGGGAGGGAAGAAGTGGAGGTAGTCATCCGAAGACATCTTCCAAGAAATTCATCTGCACATAGATACCAAATAAACATGACTCAACCTTTCTGGTTACGAAAGAAATACAGATTAAAACAATATCACTATGGCCCATCTGATTGGTATAGTCTGATAGCCTGGGTGGGCCTGGGTGTAGGAAGTGGTGTATAATCTTTGGAAAAAGCAATTCGAAATAAAAAACCCTACCCCCTCTCCCCACAAATGTCAAGACTTTGACCTGGCCACTCCACTAACAATTTATCTTAAGGAAATAACTGGACAGCTGGACAAGGGAGGAGGCATACAGTTGTTAAATCAAAGTGTTCTTTGTAATGTAAAGCAGTGGAAACAACCTAAGTATCCAGTAATGGGGGTTGACTGAGTAAACCAATGGTTTATTCATCCCGGAATTTGCTTTCAGCCTTTGACATTTTTTGATGTACATAATAACTTGGGAGAGGAAGGAATTGGGTGAGGAGGAAATGGGGATGGCAGGGAGATTTATATTTTTGCTAAATACCCTTTCCTACCTTTTGAATTTGGGACCATGTGAATCTATTGACTACCAAAAAGTTAAAACAAAAATTTTAATACAATAAGAATTATATCTGGAGCTATAATTACTAAACACGGAAGGCCATTTACAATATAGTGTTTAGCGGGAAAAGCGCATTGCAGGGCAGGGTGAGCATATTTTTGTAAAAAAATTGATTTATATGAGTAAAGCATTGCAGGAGGAGCAACAAAACGTTAGCTGTAGTTGTGCCTGGATGGTGGTTTTTGGTGACCATGATTTTTTTCTCTTTTTATATTTATATTTTCTAATTATTAAAAGAATGATTAATTGTAGGCCTTGTCTAATTAAAAATATACACTTTTTGGACATTAGTGGGAAAACTGGTGAAATCAGAAAGTCTGTAGTTTAGGTCATAGTACTGCACCAACATCAGTTTCCTAGTTTTGACCAACATGCCGCAGTTCTCTAAGATGTTCACGAGGGGAAGCTGGAGGAAGGGTATACGGGAACTCTTTGTACTATTTCTGTGGCTCACTTGTAAACCTAAAATAATTTCAAAATAAAAAAGCTTTTACAAAGTTTTAAAAATAAGTTTAATGACCTAAAAATATCACTTTTTCTATCATGATAGCGTTGTAGAATGTAGTTAGACATGACCAAAAACAAAGCTTGGTCGTGAAAGGAAGAGGAAGGTAGGGTATCAGGAGAGTGGGATTTTAGGACAGGAGAGATTTCACAGGCAGAGGAGGGCCCAGGAGGCTGGCAGAGGCTGAAGGGGAGCATGGAGGGGAGCTGTAATTGAACAAGGTGGCTGAGGAAGGCCGGCGGGACCTTCAGAGGAGGTGCCTCTTTCTCAAAGACTGAAGGGAAAAGAAAAAAGATGAGGGGATATAACTAAAGTTTATTGGCAGGAGAGTTTATGTCAGCCCACCTGGGGAGGTGGGTTTCTCTGGGAGATAAGGGCCAGCTTACGTGTTGAAGGTGGGGGTGATGGGGAAAGCGTGGAGCTTGTGGATGGGTGATAGATGAGGTCTGGAAGCCAAAATGCGTCATACAACCAAATGACCGTGAGACTGCGGTATTTCCCAAGTGTCCCAGGAGAGTCACTTGGAATGCGTTAGAATCACAGGGTCTCTGTGCCTCCAACCCAAACCAGGGAAGAGACTTGAAGACGTTTATATTTAACAAGCACCCCCAGGTGGTTCTTCCCTGGAGCGAAGTAGGAGGAACACTGAAGTATTGCTAAGGTCTGGCTGCTCAAAGTGTGCCCTGAGGACCGGCAGCAGCGGCCTCACCTGGGAGCCGGTTCGAGCAGCACACCTTACTTCACACCTGAGAAATCAGCTTCTGCATTTTAAATTTGATCTCCAAGTGAATCATACGCACATCAAAATTTGAGAAGCGTTATGCTAAGTAACAACTGTTACCATAAATATATACAATTGGCATAAAAACATGGCTGTCCCCACTGGAGAGCCCACTAGTAGGAAGAGAGAACCTCCCATTTGGACTGACCAGGGTCGTGAGGCTGGAAGATGAAGAGGGTGGTGAAGGGGTGGTTGCAATGTTTGAACATGGGGTCTAGGATGGAAGGAAGACAAGGAACAGGGCTGGTGAGCTGAGTGGCTAGGGAAGGCTGAGGGAGTCTGGAGAATCGGATTGGATCAAGAAGCAGGGGTGGAGGGAGTACAGAGTAGGAAAGGTGGAGGGATGAGGGGTATGTTTCTATCCAAGGTGTAGCCTTGGGAGTGGGTGGCTACAGAGGAATGGAGATGAAGCTATCTGAGTGAGGGAACTCGAGGTATTGTGAGGTCTTCCGGTTGAGTGGGTCATTCACAGTTCAAGTTCAATTTGCTCAGGTGAGGATCTATGCTAGTTTGCTCAGCCACCATTCTTCCTTCTTGTGATAGCAGCACCGTAGCGGCTCCTGAGCAACCACCCCTTACCCCACTCTCTTTCAGTGTAGCTTCTGGGGGGAGGATGCTCCCCTAATACAGAAATAAGTACACAGGGAGTTCCCTGGTGGCCTAGTGTTTAGGATTCCAGGCTTACATTGCCATGGCCTGGGTTCAATCCTTGGTCGGGGAACTGAGATCCCACAAGCTGCGCAGAGTGGGGAATAAACAAAAAAGAAAGAAAGAAGTACACAAGTCAGGCCCGGACAATCACAGTGTTTCATCTCTTTGGCTGCAGTGGTTGGTTCAAGAAAAAGTCTCAAGTATGTCCAATGCAAAACCATTAAATAATTTTGTTTTTTGGAATAGTTGTAAGAGAGAAGCTCTCTTCCTTTTGGGGGTGTGAAAGATGGGACACATGTCTGGGGCTTCCACTCTGTAGGGGGGAGTGTGTCTGAGAATAGAGCTAACATGAAGGAGAGCACAGAGGAGAGGCAGGAAGTGAGAGTTCTGATCTTATCATTCGAGTTTCTGGATCCAGCCATACCTGAAGCTAGTGACGCATTTCCAATGATATGAGCCAACATTTTCTTAATCCAGTGTGAGTTAGGTTTTTGGCACTTGTGACAAGATTCCTAACACAAGATTTATTACTTTTGTACAAATACAAATTTGTATTTTTGATAATTTTATTTAAAAAACACAAAAGACAACTGTCAGATTCCTGAGTACATGTAGTTAGTCAACTAGCAGAGCTGTTAAACAGAATTTGTCAAACAAACACCTGCAGATCTGGCCCGGGATGTGAGCAGACATGGCTGGGGAGATTGCTCCAGGAGTGCTCCTGGAGGCGGGGGAGGAGCTGTGAACAGTCAGCTCATTCCACCTCCTCCCTTGGCTCCTCCCAGCTCCAGCTGGGCACAATGAATGAATGCAGCCCTCAGCCTGCAATTAGAGCATGTGTCTCAGGAATCCTGCTGATGCTCGGGGCTGGTCCTGCCTCTGGAAAGAAGGAGCTGGAACAGTTCTGGCTTGCTGGGAGGCGGCTGTGGCTGCCTAGGCCAGAGCTGGGCCTGGTGGGGACCTTCCCAGGTCACCCACCCTGGGGGATACCCCGCCGGCCATCTCCGGGGCTGCCTCAGTGGAGGAGGGAGGGGACAGAGCCACAGAGATATTTGCCCCTTGGAGGCATTTCCTGGAACACTGCGTTGCTTTTAGGATGTTATAAACATCCATGCAATACCTATGTTACTGCCTACTCATCATTCTCTTTGTTTTCTGAGTTTTAAAAAATTCTGTAAAATCATGCACTATAGAGGTGTGCATAGAAAGTGTATGTGGTTTTAAAATACAGGAGAGCAAACACCCACGTTTGTATTCCCGATGAAGAGGAGATCACTGACAGCCAGTTCTCCACATGGAGACCTCTGATCGCCTCCACTCCCACGACCCCTCCAGAAATTTCCGTTATCCTGACTCCTGTGGTCAGTGCAATCTGCTTTTCTTTCTAGTTTCACTTACCATTTTTCTTTAAGTCAACTCACTCTTATTTTTTTATTTTTAATTTTTTATAAATTTATTTGTTGTTTTTTTTTTTTTTTTTGGGCTGCGTTGGGTCTTCGTTGCTGCGCGCGGGCTTTCTCTAGTTGTGAGCGGGGCCTACTCTTCGTTGCGGTGCACGGGCTTCTCATTGCGGTGGCTTCTCTTGTTGCGGAGCATGGACTCTAGGCACGTGGGCTTCAGTAGTTGTGGCTCGTGGGCTCTAGAGCGCAGGCTCAGTAGTTGTGGTGCACGGGCTTAGTTACTCCGCGGCATGTGGGATTTTCCCAGGCCAGGGCTTGAACCCGTGTCCCCTGCATTGGCAGGCAGATTCCTAACCACTGCGCCACCAGGGAAGCCCAACTCACTCTTTTAATTCAAATGATTTTTTTGACTTTTTTTTATTGAGGTAAAATTCACATAACTTAAAATTTTAAAGTGTACAGTTTAGTGGCACTCAGTACAGTTCCAAAACTTTCATCACCCCCAAAGGAAACCCTGTACCCACTGAGCAGTCACTCCCCACTCTTCCCTCCCACTCCTCCCAGCAACTACTAACCTACTTTGCCTCCGTGGATTTACTTATACTATTTCATATAAATGGAATCACACGATGCGTGGCCTTTGTGGCTGGCCTCTTTCACTGAATATAGTGGTTTTGAGGTCCATCTGTGTTGTAGATGTATCAGTGCTTCCTTCCTTTTTATGGCTGACTACTATTCCGTGGCAAATAAATTTCTTTTAAAAGGAAACTGCTTCATTAGTCCTGACTTTTCCCTCTGCCCGGAAAGTTATTTTCCCGGATATGTCTGCGTGAATGACTCCCTCAAGCTGTTCAGATAATACCCTTGCACAAAGGTCTCCCCTGACCACATAACACAGAGACTGGCCCCTCTGTCCGCCCCCAGACTCCCAGACCCTCTCTACCATGCTCTACATTTTTCTTCCTTCCATAGCACTTCTCACCCTCTGACATGCTATCCAAGGTACTCACTTCTTACGCAGATTGTTTCTGTGTCTGTCGCTCCCCCTGGGAGGGTGTGAGTTCCACAAGGGCAGGGAGCTTTGTCTGCTTGCCCCACACGTGCATCCCCAGCTGCTACAACAGTGTTTGGCAGCGAGTAAGCAGTTGTGGGAGGCTGGATAATGGACCCCCCAAGATGTGCACATCCTAATCCCTGGAACCTGTGAATGTTACCCTCTGTGGCACACAGAGCCTTTGCAGACATGATTAAGTTAGGAATCTTGAGATGGGGAGACTATCTTGGGTTCTCTGGGTGGCCCTAAATATAATCACAAGTATCCTTATTTAAAAAAAAAAAAAAAGGCAGAGGGAGACTTGGTTGCAGCAGAAGTCAATGTGACAACTGAAGCAAGATGCTACTCTGCTGGCCCTGAAGAGGAAGGCAGTTTAGAAGCCAGAAAAGGCAAGAAGACGGATTCTCACCTAGAGCCTCTAGAGCGACCACAGCCCTGCCGACACCTTGATTTTAGCTCCACAAGACTCCTTTCACAACTCTGGCCTCCAGAACGGTAAGGGAGTAAATTTCTGTGGTTCTAAGCCACTCACTTTGTGGTAGTTTGGTACAGCACCCACAGGACACTAACGCAGTGCTCAATAAACAGCTGTTAAATGAATAAACACTGTCCAACCAGTGACTAAGGGAAACACCGTTACTGCTTACAATAAGCAGAAGGTAACTGAGAAAACACAGGCAGTGTAAACATGGTGATGCAATTAAATTTGGCTTGATAGCTAGAAATCTACGGCCTCTGAGGCAGCAAGAGAGCTGAGCACCCGTTAGAGACTGTTAGAGACCTATGAGCCCCACGCTGGGAACTGATGTCTTTGCACCTTGAAGAATGGAATGGCGTTCTTGTCCTGTCAGTCAATGGCACTTAAAGCTCCAATTTGCTGGGGCAGGCGAGGGGCTCAAGGCGGACTTCAGAGAGATGGTGACATCTGTACCTGGTCTTGGAGGGTTAGTGGAGAAAGAGAGAGATCAGAGTTTGGCATTGTAATTAAGTTTGTGGGCCACCTAAAGTCACCACTGTAGGGTAGATCCTGTGACTTGACAAATGTGACTGAGGTGATGGGGGGGCCGCCAGAGGCATCTCAGCGGGACGTCTGTGATGGGCGTTCCTCGTGGAGACATCTCCCGGGCAGAGCCTGGAGTTGGGATGGGAGGGAGGAGAGCTGGGAGACTGGGAGAGTCGTGAGGATGGAGCCTCGTGCCGCTTCTACCTTTTGTCTCGGCTCCGTCTTGTGCACCAGCTGTGTCTTAAATGTAGAGGTCTCAGGGTCCCATCATCAACTCTCTTCCTCTTTTCTTCCATGTGACCTCAAACCACCCTTGCCGACCCCCTCATGTCTCTCTCTGGCCCAGACCTCTCTCCTGAGTCTTCAACACCAGGAGAGGTTGGGGTCTATCCGATATCACCCCTTGGGGTGCAGGCGCAGCAGGGACATGTTGAGTTTGAGACACCTCTATCATCAGGGAGACGTTCTATGGGCTGTGCAATGCTTGGGGCTGGGACTCAGGGGCCCAGAAGGGAGATCAGAAGAGCCCTGAGGTTGGGAGCTCAGCTTGAGAAGAACAAGGGCATATCAAGGACAAACGTTTCCACAACCTGCACGTGGAGCCGTTGTCTCTCAGAGTCAGTAACTCCTGGCCGTGTGGCTACCTACCCAGGGCTCTGGGGATGAAGCATTCCCCCCTGCCCCCGCCTCTGTCCCGGCACAAGAACACCTGAAGCCAGAGAACACCAGAGGGGACCTCTTCAGGGGCACGTGGACTCGGCCTCTGGGGAAAAGCTTCCATCTGAAAGGCAGTTTGCACAGTGGTTAAGTGCACGAGCTCTGGGGCAGGCCTGTGTCCACCAGTTATTAGTGATTGGGGCCATGAGAATGGGACCCATAGGGATGGTGCCCTGTGCCTCCATTCCCTTATTTGTACGAATACCTGTGCTGTGAGAATTCCACAAACTGATGTGTGTGGAGTGCTCAGCAGATTCCCGGGCCAACTATAAGCGCTCAGTCAAATATTAGCCATTGTTACGATCGTGATTGTTTTGATTAGCTCCATAAACTTTCCCAAAATACCATCACTGTATGCAGTCCTACCCCAGTTTGGAGACAAAGAGGTAAGACACAATTCCTGCCCTCAAAGCATTCACTGTTTAATGAGACAGATAAATGGATAAAAAATTGTATTGGGGATGGAAATTCTGTAAGAGAGAAAGCTCCAACTTCCTGGGGTAAGGGAAAGTACGGGAAGACTTTACAGAGGTGGTGATACCTGTACCTGGAAGGATGAGTGGAGGCGGAGAGAGGGCAGGTGCACGAGGTTGGGTGCTGGGCAGGAGGGAGATGGCTGAGCCGTGGCGTGTGCGCTGTACGCGGGGGGAGATATGGGCGACTGTTGCCCCAGATGCTTTTGGCCTCAGCTTTGACGAAGCCATCAAAAGCTGAGCCTCGCTGCAAATGTTCCTGCCTGTGATGTCATGCTGAGGCGGGTCCATTCCATGAACGTGAGGGCCTGGCCCCCACCCCTCCTTCTCTGGGGAGGAGGAAGCTCTCTCCGGGCAACGCCCAGGCAGGCATCCATTGCAGGTTCCCTGGCGGCACTGGCTGCGGCCACCCCAGCCCAGCATGGACAGGAGCCAGGCTCTTGCCTTCGGCAACCTGATGCTTGCCTGCGTCAGCCCTGGCTTGAGCCCACTCCTCAGGGGAGCCAGGGGTCACGGTGACCGTCTCCCTGCTGGCTGCCATGCCTCCTAGCAGCGCCCCACCCGTGAGGGCCAGAGGAACCACTGCAGGGGGCAGAGATGGCTCTGGCAGCCACAGGTCTGAGGTTGGGTTGGACCAGGCAGGGTCCCCCAATCCCTGCTCTTTCACCAAGACTTCTGCCTCTGCTTGAGCAGGAAGCAGTCCTGAATGCAGGCCTCTCCACACCCACGGATGTGGGACTTCCTTCTGTCCTACAGCCGGGTGGGGAGCCTACCACTCTTCCCAGCTGCACTGACGTGAGCCTCACACATATAAGGCACAGACACTGATTGGATGCAAAATGATGGAGTGATAAAGTGCACAGGGTCGGGGGCGTGGTCTGGAGTCACAGTGCCTGGGTTAGAATCCCAGCTCTGCAACTTCCTAGCTGTGTCACCCAACATTTCTGAGCGAGTAACTCAACATTTCTATGCCTCAGTTTCTTCATCCATACAGTGGGATACCTACTTACTGTGCTAGTCCAGGGGTTGGCAGGTATTTTCTTCTGTAAAGGGCCAGAGAATAAATACTTTTTGGTTTTGGGGGCTGTAGAGTTTCTGTTGCAGCTACTCACCTCTGCCAGCCATGGTAGCACAAACACAGCCATAGACAATTAGGGAATGAATGGGCGTGACAGTGTTCCAATAAAATTTTATTACGGACACTGATATTTGAATTGCATATAATTTTCAGGTCACAAACTGTCCTTCTTTTGATATTTTTAATAATAGTGAAAAAACCCCACCAAAAACCATCCAACTCACTCTTAGGTCACAAGCAAAAATGGGATTTGGCCTGTGTGTTGTCATTTGCAGTCTCCTGTGCCCATCTCTGTGAGCGCTTAGCACGGGAGCCAGAACACGGCCCTCGAGCTGACGTTGAGCACCTACTACGCGCTTAATACATGTTAGCTATTATCTCCCTGGGAGGTGTGAATACGCCAGGAGGCGGCTGTCCCCGTGGTTGGCTTGCTGGTGAGGCTCAGGCCGTTGGTGGGGGTACGGGGTCTGCCTTGGAGGGGGAGCAGCTGAGCGGGTTATCAGGAGATAATCCCTTATGGCTCAGGCTACCACTGGACAGCAGTGTCCAACAGTGTTCTTTCCCTGGTCCTTCTCTGCTTGGGGAAAGGGCCCAGAGCACTGGCTTAGCTGCCCAGAATAGGCCCCACACCCCCCCTGGAGTGAGGACCTCCTGTCACACCCCCCAGGCCTCCCTCCAGTGTACCCTTCCCCTCCACACACTCCGAGTATTGTGGGCCAACTCCCGCCTCAGGGTACAGAGCAGACCTCGCCCCAATGTCAGTGACTAAGCAGTTTATTCACAAACGGCTCCAGCTCCAGGCCTGAAGCTTCCTCCTTCCTATCTTTGGCACCAGGCAGTGATTGTCAGGCCTCAACACCTAAGGTCACATCCTTGGGTCCCAGCCCAGGCTGGGGGAGTGGCTGGAACCCCCAGCTCGGGGCTTTGGAGGAGTCTTTCTCTCCGAAGAACTCTGTTAGGCTTCACTCCTGGCCTTTGTCCAGGCCGGCCGCGTTTCCTCGGCCCCATCTGTCTCGGTAGCAGATGTCCTAAGGGTTTGGGCTGCAGGAACTAGCTCATCCTGGGCGGCTGCGAGCATTGCTGGGTGGGGTCCAACAGTCCCTTGCGCATGCCCAGGCCCCACCTTGTTCAAAGTAGACTTGTAGTCAATGTCTCTGAAAAGCCCAGAGGGGGTGCAGAGGATCCGCTCTGTGTGCAGGAGACAGGGTCTACGTTCTCAGACCATGGCTGGTGGTCCTGGCTCGGTCTCTCTTCCCCAGCCTACCTCAGGACTCAGCTGACACCTCAGTGCCTGTGAGCTGTCTGGAGAAGGCCCTCTCCAAGCGCAAGGTGTTGTATCTGGGGGGCGGCGTGCCCGGCACTTGGGCTGCTGGGGCTGGAGGTAGGCACAAGGCAGAGGTGAAAGTGGGCAGGTCATCGTCTATATTGAGGCCCAGGTTGTCCTGACCCTGAGGGCTGGGCGGAGCCTCGGGGCAGGGGGACGCCTGTCTCCGGGCCCACCACTCCTTGGCTTTGTGCCACTGGTGGCGTGCGACGATGGACAGGGAGTCGATGAAGAAGACCTCGATGATCTCAATGATGCAGACGATGGAGCAGCTCATCCACAGGCCCAGCTGGCCACCGATGTTGGACAGAAGCATCTCGATCTGCAAGGGAGGCCAAGCCAGACTATCAGGAGGGACCCCCGCCAAGTTGGCTTCATGCAAAGACCCCAGTTCCCAAGGGAGTCACTGGCTAGCCCTGGCCCCGAACAGGTTTGGGGAAAATGGGGGCAGCCTTCCTGTCCCCTCTTACTCTGCCTGGTCTGAGGCTTGGTTGGCCTTTGGTGACCCTACGAGCTCAGGCTGGACCCCCACCATCTGACTCTGCTCCCCAAGGCCAGGCAGATGTGTACACTCGCAGACCCGGGACAGGTCCCAGGAGGAAGCCACTCACGCTGTTGGCAGGGCTCTCCACGATGGATCTCTGGTTCAGGTCTTTGTAGAATATCAAAAGTTTGGCCAAGTCTGTCCTGTAAAGATTCCAATAGGCGGGGCCGAGGTGAGCTGGAGGCCTTTGCACTCTACCAGATGGACAGCCTCTCAGCGTGGCTCTCTCTCTCCTGCCCAGCCCCCAGCACGGACCAGGCTCTGAGCTCCACAGGGTCTTAGAACCTGGTTTCTGGGTTTCCTTCTGCACCACAGAGCACATCTCTGGCCTGGGGCTGGTTCATTCATTCACTCAAAAACCATTTCCCCACCTGTAGACTAAGTTCCCTCAGCTGCATTCCCACAGCACAATGTTCTTCATTAAACCTTGACATTGTAGTTGTTTGATTGCAGTCTAAAACATGTACGGGAGACAGGCGAGTGATGTAAATGAGCGAGGCAGCTTGGGTGTAAGGTCATAATGATAACAACCATAATAACAGCTAGCATTTACTGACCATTTCCTGTGTTGCCAAGCACTGGAAGAACCTTATGTGTTCCAAGAACCTTATGTGTGTCAACTTATTTAATTCTCACGACAACTCTATGAGGCAGGTATGTTTTAATTGTACCCATTTTACAGATACGGCAACTGAGACACAGATCGGATAAGTAACTTGCCCAAGACTACACAGCTCATGATTGGCAGAGCTGGTATTCAAACCTAGAAAGATCTGGCCCAGGGCTGGGCACTGTGGAGACAGTAGTGGCCCAGAGAGATGTGGGTTCACACGGCAATCCCCCCACCCTCTCCCATCTTTGTCTCCACCTGCTGAGGTCCCTGAACTCTGCCCTGGCTGATTTTTGCTAAAGGTCCCTTGGAAGTGAATTTCGATGTGGAAAATTCAAGTGGAATTAGAAGCTGCATGGCTCAAAGGAGTATTTTTCCAAGTGGGTCAAGATACATCGGGAAGCCATGAAATAAACTTACTGGGTCATGACCAGTACCTTTTACAAAATGAAATAGAAAAGATCAGATTGCATCCACAGAGAGATTCGAAATTTTTATCAACTGATATGGGCACTAATCATTCAGAATTGTGCTGTGACCAACTGGGATGGATGTAAACAATTGGTTTGGTACACGAGTGTGCAACATTTGAGAAGCAGCCCGAATGCATTGTACATCATAAGGGAGTACTGTTTCATGACAATTTTATTTCAGTTATGTATTCAATGGGCCACAATGGAAAAAGTATTTTCATACTGTGGGTCATGGTCAAAAAGTTTGAGAGCCCCAGGCCTCGAGCAGGGCCTGGCTCATGATAAGAACTCAGTAAATATTTGTTGCATAAAGAAATAATGAATGAATGAATGAATGAATGAAAAGGAGAGCGTTTGGCACTGAGGAGTCAAGTGAGGAGGCTGGGGCGGGGGCTGGCAGAAGCAGAGGAAGCAGGGTGGAGGTCAACTTACTTGTTGAGTTTTTTCTTTATTTGGCCTTGGTCCCAAGTGAGAACAGACAGCAACCATTTCTGTGGTGGAGAAAGAAGTGGCCTGGGGATGCCTGGAGAGACCAGAGCCAGCCTGTCTGCCCTCCCCTCTCAGCCCCAGCCCCTGACCCAGGCCTCCCCTGTGGATCACCCCTGAGGCCAGAGGACACAATCAGGACATGAGGCTCCAGGCTGAGGGCTCCAGGGGGAAGAAAGGACAGAGAACTCACCTCGGAAACCTCAGATGGCCACTGCGCCAGACTGGTGGTCAGCGTCCACTCCTTAAAGCTACGTGGAGAAGGGCATGGAGTGAGGGTGGGTGGCCTGGCCCAGCCCAGCCCTGCTCATCCCACTGCTTTGGGTCCACTCACCTGCAGGCTTCCTTGCACATCACCTGGCAGCCCAGCTCTCCCCAGACAAAGGCCTGGTGCAGTTCGTAGTAGCAGTACACTGAGGGACAGAGTGCAGGGTGGCATGAGCTTTGGGGTCACAGGACCCTTCCTAGGGTTTTCCAGTGGTACCCCCATAGTCTCCTTTTAATGATTTCACCTTCCACTTTCTACAAACACTAGTTCTCTGGAAACAATTTCTGGCTTGTGATTTTGAGAGACAGAATACTGCCACAGCTAAGAACTTGAGCTGGGGTCGGGGGCAGGTTAGCAGCCCTTGCTTTGGGTCTAGCTTTGTTGCTCCCTGGCTGTGTGACCTTGGGCAAGTTGCTTAACCTTTCTGAGCCTCAGTTACCTGTTCTGTCAGAGGATACTATCAATAGTTCCTACCTCCTGGAATTGACAGAGGTGGTCAAGGTTTTAGCACAAGCTGGGGTGTAGCATTTGATCCTTAATCAGAAAGTAGAATTCAAGCCAGGCTTCACGACAGGAGTGAAACTGGTTGGTGTCTCTCTATCAATATCTCCCTCAGGCCAAAGGCCATAGGGGCAGGGTCCCGGGAGCGCCTTAGCTATTGCCAGGGCTGGGCTGACCCCGCTCCTGGGGTGTGCAAGACGGGGGTGGGTCTCACTCACTCCAGTTGGGGTGCTGACGGTAGTTGCAGTAGTTGGCTCCCTGAGGTAGAGGCTGGCTGAACTGGGCACACCCACATTTCTCCACCATCTTTGCCTGGAAGCACGAGTGAAGGCAGATCTGAAAGACAAGACCCAGGAATTCCCTTAACCTCCTTGCACGTGGATGCCAGAGACCCCCTCCCTACATCCCTCAGTCGGAGAGGGTCAGCTTCCCACAGCCTTGGCAGACAGCATAATGTACCCCTCATGTCACAGCCGACTGGGCCACAGGGACAAAGCTAGAAAATTTATTGGGAATTTAAACAGATGTGGATGCCAGGTTGAGCTAGAGCTGCGGCGGTCATTTTCCATCATGTAAGTGCTGACCCAGATATAAGTGGGAAACTTGGAGCAGGTGCTAAGAAACAGAGAAACAAACCCAGCCCCCAACTTTCCGATTCTCAGGTCCAAGCCCTCCAGACTGGATCCCTGGGGATCATAATATCCACGAAGCTTACAGCATAAAAGCTAACGGTGTGGGCTCGGAAGGCAGGCTGCTTGAATTCAAATATCAGCTGTGCTACCTCCCAGCTGTGTGACCTCAGGCAAGTTACTTAATCTCTCTGATGCTTTGGTTTCTTCATTTTTGAAATAAGTATAACAAGGCCTACTTCATGAAGTTGTTGTGAGTATGAATTGAAAGATGTAAAGTGTTTGTAAATGGTAGCTTCTCACTAAATATTATCCAGAGTATCTTTCCAACGAGCTGACCCCCCACCCCCCCACTTTTCTTTTTGGTCTTGAAGTCAGTGTGAATGTGTTTCTATTTCTTAAAAGCAGACATTGTCTGACTACTGGTCTCTTTTCACTCAGTGTCTCCACCACCCCTCAGCTCAGCTCTGGTGGAAGCTAGTGGACTCAGTGCACTCAGGGCACGTGGTCCTTTTGTTCTGCTGGGATGATTCTCATTGGCTCTCTTAGTGTCCTGGTGGGAGGCGAAGGGCAGACTGCCAGAACAGGAGGCAGTGTAACAGGTGATCTCACTCAAGGGTTGACATAGGTAGTACACTAGCAGGTGGTGGAGATCATGGGGAACCAGAGAACATGTCTCCTTTGATAAGGCCACTCCACCCACTGTTTATCCTGTAGGAATATGGGCCCAATGTTGCCAGACCTTGTTTTTCAGGAGAAGCTAGAAATCTGGGTTTTCTTGTGAAATTCCCTGACTTTTAAACACCATCCAGGAAAACCAGGTGAGCAGGGTGGAAGGGACCTGGGAGCTGCCACTTAGCAGCCCCGGATCCAATCCAAACTGCCCTGATGACTGCCGAAGAGCACACAAGTTGCCCAAAGCCATCAGTGGGTGAAGGGCACCCCTCACCCAGTGCCTCTCCCAGACTGCTTCCTCCTCCTGTCCCTCGCTCGCCAAGGCCCATTTAGGAAGTGGATCTCAGCTGTACATTCTGTTCCATGCAAACCTCGATGAATCAATTAAGCTCTGGTTACAGATGGATTGAAGAGGACCGGAACCAGCTGGCACCATGTGCTCTTGAGGTCCTTGGATGAACCCCAGGATTCTAACCACAGTTCCCAGTCCCAGACACGCCCCAGCCTATGTATAACTTTGTTTCCTGGGTCCAGGCCACAACCCGGGGCTGGGTGCTGCCTCCAGCCTGTACCTGGAGGGAATACGTAGCGTTGTAGATGTTCGTGATGAGCACGCCATTCCAGTCCTCCGTGCACCGGCTGTAGGGCTCACTCAGCTTGAAGGACTCCGTCTGTAATCACAGCAGCACACATTCAGCCCTGATCTCCCCCAGGACCCAGACAAGGGGCATTTCTAGCAGCTTCGAGGAGCTGAGCAGCTACCCAGTCAGTCATTTAACAGATATTTATTGAGCACCTACTAGGAGCTTGATGCTATTCTAGGCACTATGGAACCCACAGTGATCAAAACAGACGAGTTCCATGCACTTGTGGAGCTCACATTCTAGTGGGGTAGACAGATGGTCAAAAAGCAAATAAATCATTCTGGATCTTTTTTGATAGTGATCGATGAAACTGGGTAGAGACTAGAGGGGTTGGGAGGAGGGGGCAGTCTTTCCAAAAGTGATTAGGGAAGACGTCTTTGAGAAGAAGACAGGTTGGCTCGACATGGAATGGCAACAAAGAGCTGGACTTGCCAAGAAAGGTAGGAAGAGGATTAAGCAGAGGCAGCAGCAAGGCTGGAGGTGGGAGAGGGCCAGGGCGGCCGGAACGTGCTCCAAGGGAGAGCCGTCGCTGGAGATGAGGTCAGAGAGGGTTGCCAAGGCCAAATCATGGTGGCGTCCTATGCTGTGCTGAGAAATTTGGGTTTGGATTTGGTTTTCAGAATGTAGTGAGCCACTGGAGGATCCATGGGGAGGGGCTGGAGGGATTAGAAAGATGAGCAGTGACTGTGCTGCGCGGGGTCCTTGTCTCAATGAAGGACCCATTTCCTACCCTCTTGTCTTCTGGTCCCAGAAGTTGACTTGAAAAAATGGACTTTCTTAGAGAGGACCAAAGAATACCCAGCAGGGCAGAATGATACCCTGATCAGAGGAGGTAAGAGCATCGTAACTCACTGTTCGAAAGCCTTATTAAATTATGTTTTATTATGGCTTACTATGTTTGGTTCTAGCTTAATATTTGTCACTGCAAAGGAACAATCCAGGCAAGCCAATTAAGGAAAAAAAAAAAAAAGGGTAATGTCTCCCAAGGGGGAAAACAACTGAATATATTGTGACCATATCATAGCTAGGATTTGGGGTGTGTGTGTGTACAAAGAGTTTTGTTTTGTCTTTTATGAAATGGGGAGGGTAAAGGGCAAATGGATGGCAGATTTATGGGAGGGAAGAAAATTCTTTTTCCTTTGAAGAGTGGATGCACAGAGAAAAAGGTGATTGGGTCGGGGGAAGGAATCAAGAAGTTTGGCACAGGTAGAAACTACAGACATCTCAAGTGGCTATAATCTCTTTCTGTTTGTATTATAATTCATCTGTTGACCCATTAGTCTCCCTCAATTAATTGCAAATTAATTTGCCCTCCGGGGCAAAAGTGCTCATTTGAAAACGTTTAAACGGAAGAAGCAGAGAGGAAAGTAGCCGTCTGTTTTCCTCTCTTCCCCCAGGGTACCCACTCCAACAGGTCAGATCTCGATCCTGAGATCCAGACACACATCACACATTCCCTTTGCCCTGCAATGTCCTCTTCTCACTAATAATAAAGAGTGAGTGTCTTTCCACGTCAGTACAGAATAAACAGACTTACTTCATTCCTCTAATAGCTGGGTAGCAAACTGATTTAGAGTCTCTAGTGCATGCCAGGGCTGGGCTGGGATCTGGGCACCAAGATGCCAAGCAGTGGCTTCCCTCGAGGACACCTCCATTCAGTGCTACCCTCTAAGCTTCTCCAAGCAGCAATCTCCCTGATCGGATGTCCCTTGGAGCCCTCAGGCCCAGGATGTCCACAGAGCCTGGAGCGTCAGCTACTAGGTACAGGGCTCTACCTGCCTGTGGGGAGAGTTCAACAGCCTGGCATCTAGGGGAGAGGGTCCGTCCACGCAGGTAAGCCCTGTGCAGCTGGTACAGGTGGCTGAGGCTCTTTCTACGTTGAGAACCGGGCCATGGACCACTTCCAGAGAACCGACTGTGAGAAGCCATATTGTGATCTTTACACTTTTTGAGTACTCGATGGCCCTTTACTTTGCGACGCTGCTTATCAAACTCAGAGCTCCTGGGTTATTCAGGTTACTTCCTGAAACACCTGGGGCTGGGGCAGATGGGGCCAATGGCCTTTTGAGAGGGGAAGAGAGGTCTTTAGCTTCTCAAAGCCTCAGCTAGATGTACTTGGACAGAGCCCTGGCTTGCTCTCACTCTCTCTCCCCCGCCGCCTTTCACTCCCCCACTTCACTGTCGGTTTACCAGAAGTGCTGATCTGGGCAGCGTGGGGAAACATTTCGGCTTCTGTCCTGACCCCTAGGGACCCAAAAATGAGAATGGGTATATATGTATGGGTGTGTGAGAGTGTGTGCAAGTTTAGATGGATAGATAGATAGGTAGATAGATAGATATGTGTGTGGCAAGCACAGGTATGTGTAGGTGTGATTAGTTGTCTGTGTGCACACGTGTTGTGTGTGGGAACAGGACTCAGTTTTATCAAAATGAGGTCCTATCTGCTTCCTTCTGAGAATCCTGGAGGGGGAGGGCAGTTGCACAGAGTCCTTAGCTCACCTCTTTAAAGGTATGAACTGTGCCAGGGAAAAGCCCAGGTGGCAGCAGGAGGCTCTAGGTGGAATTATGGGTGTTTTAACTCTTTTTTCTTTTGTCCTGTTTTTAAATTGTAATAAATTATAAAAGTTATTTGTAATGTTATAAAATAATTTATAGATATAAATAATTATAAAAGTTATTTTTATGTTTCTAATCAATGGAGGAAAAAAGAATTATGCAACATATGAAGTTAGGACTACTTGTTAAGAATTTGGAGGAATTCTGCATTTCACATCTTGCAGAAATAAAATTCTAGTGGGTTAAACTATTAAATGAAATAATAAAATAACTGGAAGGAAAATCAGCTCAGTATCTGATCTCAAGGAGGGAAAATCCTCAATAAACATAATGACTAAAGAAGAAAACAAAGATTTTGACCATGTAAACATCTGATGTTTTTGCATGTGAAAGAGTAGCATAATGAAAACCAAAATGAAAGCACACACTGGGAAAGATATTTGCAACACATATGGCAAATAATTAGTACTTTCTATATACTGTATGGAACAGATCAGTATCTTACTCAATATCTCACTCAGAAGGGTGTCACGAGGACAAGAAAAATCTTCCCTAACCCCTCTTTTTGGCTCAAATATTCTTCCTTTCCTTCACATCTCTTTTCTTAAAAAAAATGTATAGTAAATAGCCAATATTTTTGGAGCACCCAATACATGCCAAGCACTGTTTTCAATTTTCACATGAATCAACTCATTGAATTCTCACCAGACTATGCAGTAACGTTATTATCATCCCCATTTTACAGATGAGGTAACTGAGACACAGAGATCACACAATCAAAATGCAAAGCTGGGTTTGGACCCCAGTTGTCTGGCTCCAAAGTCTGAGCCCTTAATCCCTGTTATACATATGCTTGTGAAGAGAAGTGTGTGCACGCTTTAAGATAAAAATGTACAGTGGGAGGATTTCCCTGGTGGCTCACTGGTTAAGAATCTGCCTGCCAATGCAGGGGACACGGGTTCGAGACCTGGTCCAGGAAGATCCCACGTGCCGCGGAGCAACTAAGCCTGTGCTCTAGAGCCTGCGAGCCGCAACTGCTGAGCCCGCGTGCCACAACTACTGAAGCCCACGCACCTAGAGCCCATGCTCTGCAACAAGAGAAGCCACCGCTATGAGAAGCCCGTGCACCTCAACAAAGAGTAGCCCCCACTCGCCGCAACTAGAGAAAGCCGCGCGCAGCAACGAAGACCCAACGCAGCCAAAAATAAATAAATAGATCTTAAAAAAAAAATGTACAGTAAGGTTCGCAATGACAGTGAAGTCTCGCCCCTCTCCGGGGCCTGGCTCCACACTCCCCTGGGTGGATTTGCCCTTGCCTGCCTCCTCATCTCTCATTCGTGATCCAACCCATTGTACTTTGGTTTCTGTTCCACTCCGTCCACTGAAAACTGCTCTGGCAGAGAACCGATGACCTCTTGGCTGCCCAACCAAACAGCTTTTGCCCTTTACCTTGCTTGACCTCTCAACTGCGTTTGGCACCCTAGCTAACACCTTCCTGGAAACCCTCTTCGTTTCTCTGACACCAACCCTTTCCAGCTTCTGCTGCTACTTTGGTCCCTCTATTTCTCCATTTTCTTTCTGCTCAGCCCTTAAACATTTGCATTCTGTCTCAGGTCTTGGGTGATGGCATTCCTCTCCAAGTCTAGAATTATGCTAGGTGTAACCCCACCCTCAACCCCGCTGTGGCCCCCGGATTTTTCTCCTGAGCTCCAGGTTCACAGCATCTACTGGCAGGACGTTTTCACCTTGATTTCCCAAAGGCACAACAACTTGGGTATGTCCCAGACTGAAGTGGTTCTTTTCTCCCCCAAACCTACCCTTCTTGTATTTCCCTAATTTAGAACCTGATGCTTCCATCCACCCCACTACCCAAGCCAGAACCTAACTATCAATCTAACTCCCCCTGGCCTTTCCTCAGTGGCCTCGGTTGTCAAACCCTGTTGCTTGTAATACCTCTCAAATCCATTCACTTCTGCTCATCCCCACAGCCATCGCCTCAGCTAGGGCCTCATCATCTCCTTCTAGCGTTACTGTAAATACTGCACTGTCTCCAGTATCCTGATTGCACTTCAGCCAAAGCGGTTTTTCAGAACGACTCACTACCTGGCTTCAAATCCTTTCTGCGACCCCTTTGTAATTGCTATGCCCTTTGTCTGGACTAGCCTTTCCTGATACTATTTGCCTGACAATTGTCCTTTAAGAATCCATCACCTAGAAAGCCTTCACCAAAAGCTTCTGTCCTGGCTCCCAGCCACCCATCCATCTATCCAACAATATTTACTGAGGATCTACTATGTTCTAAGAACTGAGCCTGGGAACAAGATAGAGAAGGTCCCTGTTCTCACAGAGCTTGGACTTGCGTTGCAAAGGTATGTTATCTTCTCTTAAAGGTGAATCTTTGAAGGTAGGTGCTCTGTTGTATCCGTCTCTGAATATCCAGTACTTTGGACACACATGCCTCAGTGAATGAAGGAAGATTAGTTAACCAACTGCCTAACAAACTGAGTCTACCAGTTTAACATGCCTATCGAAAGGAAATAAATAACTAAATAAAAAATAAATAAGAAAGGAAGTCTAGTTTGTTTGGACTTATTCTAGTGGTTCTCTGGTGACCTCTCAGTAATCCCTAGTTTTTTGTCGTTTTAAATGCTCATAAGTCAAAACTAGAGCTTCCTGACCCTGCTCTGTGGCTTTGATTTTGTATATCTCAAATTAAGTGTAGCAGAAGACCGACCCATGCCTTTGTTTACCATCATTGCTAAAGAGAACATTTGCTTAACAGTGTGATGGATATTTCTCTAAGCTCAGGGAAGAAAACCAGAGGGCAATTCCTTAGTTTTTGTACTTTCCCAAGCTCTAAGTGCGCAGACACTGTGAGAGGCAGAAGGTAAGAATGTGCTGCAAATCCCAGGTGCTTTTTCAAGGTATAAAGCTGCCCGAGAAATGCTGGATCAAAATGTTCGCTATTCTGATCTGGGAGTTTTGTAATCTGCCAGTGAAGAATCAGAGACCTGGCTCCTTAAGTAGTAAGCTAAAGGGACTTCCCTGGTGGCCCAGTGGTTGTCTCCGTGCTCCCAATTCAGGGGCCATGGGTTTGATCCCTGTTTGGGGAACTAAGATCCCGCATGCCACACGGTGAGGCCAAAAAAAAAAAAAAAAATGATAGTAACTTAAAGTCTTTTCAAACCACAGTTCGAGCAGGTTGGGGCTCAAGAGTTTTCCTTGGGCAATCAGCATTCACACAGCCCAAGCTGGTACACAACACTTCTCATGTTGGAACAAATTTCCCACATTGAACAAAGCCACTAAATGACACGGCTTCACAGATGGTACCATCCTGCTGTTTTCTCTTGTCCAGGGTTGCCCTTTGATGGGACATGGTGAGGCACCGAAGCCACAGATGCCAGTTTATCTTCTCTGCTGTCTCAACTTAAATACCACTTCCTCAGGAAAGCACCCCTTGAACTTCCCCTCTTCTCCCTATTAAAAAGCCCTAAATCAGGCATCTCTGTGATATGCTCTCATGCATCCTGTATTTCTCCTTCTTAGCACCTATGATGATTAGAGTTAATCACCTGTGCAATTTTTTGTTTGTTATGGATTCTCTCTGCTAGACCCTAAGTTCTAAAAGGACAGCGACAGTCCCGGGGACATGGACGTAGCCCCAGCATCTAGCACACAGGATGTGCTCAGAAAATGCTTGTTGAATGAATAGATGATGGAGAAATATACAATCCCCAATGCCCACCATATCACTTTATAACTCACTCTGAAGTCATCATTTATGGCTGTGCTAAAGCTTTGGTGTCATCATAGCTTTACTTTCTCTTAGGAAGACACACTTTTCTTCTCTCATTCTGAACTACTCAGGTTTCTAAAGCTGAGGTTCCTGAGTTTGTGGCCTCTTGAAATGACCACTGGAGTTTGGTAAAAATACAGATCCTTGGGCTCATCTCTCAGAGACATTGATTCAGTAGATCTGAATCTACTGATTAACAAGTTTGGAAACGACTGCGCTGGAGGAAAACTTTGTGAGGGATGAGGGCTAATATGTTTAATTTGGGATACTGAGGTTGGATATAAACAAAGGCATGAACAAAGAGTCCACAAGGAGATTTTTTTTCCTCCATAAATAGGTGAAAAAATGCCACTAAGAATGACTGTCAAAAATTATAATAGGGTTTCCCTGGTGGCGCAGTGGTTGAGAATCCACCTGCCGATGCAGGGGACGCAGGTTCGTGCCCCGGTCCGGGAAGATCCCACATGCCGCGGAGCGGCTGGGCCCGTGAGCCATGGCCGCTGAGCCTGCGTGTCCAGAGCCTGCGCTCCGCAACGGGAGAGGCCACAACAGTGAGAGGCCCGCGTACCATAAAAACAAACAAACAACAAACAAACAAACAAACCAAAAAAATTATAATAGATACCATTTTTTTCTTGACAGGTTAGCAAAGATTAAAAATTGGTTAATACCCGTGTGGATACAACCTTATTGGAGGACAACTTGGCTAATATGCATACTGATTGATATACTTCTAGGAAGCAATCGATGACTACACCTCACATTGCACCATTGCTTTTAGCTGTACCTGGAAACAGTCTCAAGTCTATCAACAGGGAATTGCTTCAATAACTTACCCACACAATGGACTATTATGGGTCTTTAAGAAGAATGAGGCAGAATCTATATGTGTACTCATATGGAAATATTTCCAAGCCATAGTATCAAGTGAAAAATGGGGCACAGAGATGGAAACAACCTAAGTGTCCATCATCGGATGAATGGATAAAGAAGATGTGGCACATATATACAATGCAATATTACTCAACCATAAAAAGAAACGAAATTGAGCTATTTATAATGAGGTGGATAGACCTAGAGTCTGTCATACAGAGTGAAGTAAGTCAGAAAGAGAGAGACAAATACCGTATGCTAGCACATATATATGGAATTTAAGAAAAAAAATGTCATGAAAAACCTAGGGGTGAAACAGGAATAAAGACACAGACTTACTAGAGAATGGACTTGAGGCTATGGGGAGGGGGAAGGGTAAACTGTCACAAAGCGAGAGAGAGGCATGGACATATATACACTACCAAACGTAAGGTAGATAGCTAGTGGGAAGCAGCCGCATAGCACAGGGAGATCAGCTCGGTGCTTTGTGACCGCCTGGAGGGGTGGGATAGGGAGGGTGGGAGGGAGGGAGACGCAAGCGGGAAGAGATATGGGAACATGTGTATATATATAACTGATTCATTTTGTTGTGAAGCTGAAACTAACATACCATTGTAAAGCAATTATACTCCAATAAAGATGTTAAAATGAAAAAAAAAAAAAAAAGAAAAATGGGGCAGAACAGTATTTTGTATTTGCATAAAAGGAGAAATGCCTATACCCACACACACATGCTTGAAGCAGACTATCACATCCCTGGCGAAACACAGAAGCAGCAGCGATAGTCTCCGTGCAGAGGAAGGAGGGAACCAGAGGTCAGGGATAGAAGGGAGATACACCTGCATGGTAGGCTCCTTGTACTGTTTGGGTTTTTTACTTTGTGCATATACTCCCTTTAAATAAGTACTTAATAGTTATTCTATTAGATAGAGCAAGAGACAGAGACAGAGAGTGAGAGAGTGAGACAGAGACTGGCATAAAAAGACCCCAGGCCTGCAAACAAGAGACTGTACAAGCATGGCCAGGGGCGTCTGAGCACACTCCTCGCCTTGCCCTTGTGCTTCCATTGGGCGTGACTGACTCAGGGATTGGAGTCTGCAGCCCAGATGTGCTTTCGTTGACAGATGTGAGTGTTCTCAGCACCTACTGAGGTCAGAAAAGGTCAAAGACTTGAGGGAAGTGGCTCTCGGTAAATGAGGTGAAACTGATGGAAGTAGGATGGTCCAAATAGACCTTTGATGGCCCAATGACTTTCCAATAGTGGTTTACATGCCCCAGTGGCCTCTAGGTGTCCCAGAAAGGTGTTAATCTGCTCTATTTATATTAGTGACAAATACATAGTTAGTGTCTGACCAGCACAGGTTCCATAAATGCTGACATTTGTCTCTGGAACAAGGAAGGTTCCTTCAATTCTTATCCAAAATGGCATCCTGTCCTTGTTCATCTATACAAAAGATACAAAGACAGCCTTTAGTATAACTACTAGAATGACCACTGGGGTAACCATTGGAAAATACTAGACCATGCTTCCTTTTGAAACCAACAGTCTTTTCCATAAGCTGCACCTCACTGGTTATCCTTCAACAAAATCTGTCCTCCTCACCAAGCCGACGGGAATCAGAAAATTCTCTTACCAGGTGCATCCCTATGGAGGTGGCCATGGCCGTCTCAATCTCTGTTCCCACATCCTCGATGAAGGGGTACTCAAACTGCCGATGGACAATCACCTTAGCCCCAGTGGAGGACACCAGGAAGGGGTTGTACTCCTCTTCGTTTAGGTACAAGATGACCTGCAGCCCTGGGAGGATAAGGCAGCCTGCTGTGGTCAAAAGCCAGGAGAACGTTCCCTGGTGGTAGCCTACCTCTCCCACTGCTCTGAGATTCTCAAAACCAAGACCCAGGCATTTCCCACAAGTGAAAGGTAGACAAAGGTGAGACTGGAAACTCCAGCCTGACTTGTTCACTGCTCTGTCTCCAGGGCTTAGCCCAAAATAGGGCTCAGAAACAGTGTCAGCACTGCAGGTTTGCTAAGCATAAGGAAAACTACTACCCTGCCCAAGACACGAATCTCCATGTGGTTCTTTGAGATGGGGAGTTCTGCTGGGCACCCAAAGGGACACACAGAGCTGTGGCTGCTTCAACCCTCAGGGAGAGACACCAATGGTGAATCTGATCACTGGCCTAACTCCTCTCCCTGTTCCCACTCTTTTTTTTTTTTCTCTTGCGCCTGCAGTCTAATCTGAGCCCGGCAGCCAGAGGGACCTTTTCAAATCAGGAATCAGATCAGGTCACTCCCTTGCCTGAAACTCTTCAGTGGCATTTCATCGCATACACGGGGATGCCATAGAATAAAGTCCAGCAACCTGACTGTGGCTCTCAGGGAGATGATGCTGCCTCCCTCCTCATTCCACTCTCCCCTTCCATCAGGAAGCTCCAAGCAGGCTGGGCTTCTTTCTGTTTCTGCAGGACACCAAATCCATTTCCTTCTTGGGGTCCTTGGACTTGCTAGTGCCCAAAATGCTCTTCCATGGACCTTAATGCGTATTTTCCATCTTTAAATAACCCTCCTTCCAGAGGCCTTTCTGGACCTCCTTATCTGAAATAAACCCCCCATCTCAGCCCCAGCCACTCTCTCTACCCTTGCGCTGCTGTGTTTTCCTCATAGCGCGCGCTAGGATTGATAACCAGATAATATCTATGTGCTTGCTCACTCATTTATCTGTCTCTCTGCAACAAATTGCAAGCTCCCTGAAAGCAGAGATGGCATCTGTCTTATTCACCACTGTGTCCCTAAGGCTTGGAAGAGGGCCTGGCATACAGAAGACACTCAATAAACATTGGGTAAACAAATGAGAGCAGGGCCTATATGAGTTGAAAGAAGAGAACTTTGAGAGTTATTCTGACTTCTTCTATTTGTAAGTAAAGGAAACAAAGCCCAGAGTGGGGAAGCGATTTGCTCAAGGTCACACAGCCCACATTCAGCAGAGCCAGGATTGTGCAACAGTTCCCAGACTACTTCTTCTTCCCACTGACGTGTGTGCCCTGAATTATGGTTTCTTGCAGATTTGCTAAGAACACAGAGAATACAGTAACAAAGATGAGGTGTCCAGGTAGGTTTTCCTCCATGACAAGATCTTGCCTTTCCTTGTAGGAGTATATCTATATATCAAATCATGTTCAATTTGTTTAGGACCTTTCAAGAATTCCTTTTGTAGGTAAACCAGTCCAGTCTGTTGAGTTCCTGCCTTCTCTACAAAAGTCACAGTAGTAGAGTAGTAGTAATACTAATACTGGAGGTAGTAATTATTGGTGGTGATAGTAGTAGCAGCAGCAATGGTAGTAATGGTAGTAACGGTAGTAATGACAACCACATCTAGCATTTATTGTGTGGATAGTGTATGTTATGGACTGAATTTTGTGTCTCTCCGCAGGTTGCCCCTCCACCCTATTCATATGTTGAAGTCAATGTGATTGTATTTGGAGATTCAGACTTTAGGCAGGTAATTAAGGTTAAATGAGGTCATAAGGATGGGCCCTAATCCCATAGGATTAGTGTTCTCCTAAGAAGAGGAAGAGCCAACAAAGCTCTCTCTCTCCACAGAAGACAGGCCATGTGTGGACACAGAGAGAAGATGGCCAACTGCAAGCCAGCAAGAGAGTCCTCACCAGAAACTGAATTTGCCAGCAACTTGACCATGGATTTCCAATCTCCAGAACTGTGAGAAAATAAATGTCTGTTGTTTAAGTCACCCATCTGTAATATTTTGCTATGGCAGCTCAACCGAACTAATACAGTGTGTATCAGGTCTTATTCTAAGTGCTTTTTATATTTTGTCTTCTCAATTACCTTGTATCATCGATACTACTATTATTCCCTCATTATAGATGAAGGGGTGTAACTTGCACTGGGTCACACAGTGAGTGGCTGAGCTGGGTTTTGGCTCCAGAATCTGTCATCTTAACCAAGATAAAGGTGTGTTTGCTCCCCTAATCTCCTGTTCAGCACGTCTGGATTTAAGTCCATCTGGAAGCTGCCTGCCCAGCATTACTCACTCCAGTTACAAGCTTAAACCCGAGTGGTTTCCCTGGGAGAAGAAACCCCAGGGTTGTCCATGTTGCTCTCTCGAAAGCAAAGAGGAGATGTCAAAAAGGAAAACAGACTCTGATAAAGAAGGAAAGAACCGACATGGATGTTGATGGAAACACTGCAAGAAGAAAAGTTGTGCCCCAAGTTTCTGGCCAGGTGGGGCAAACCTGCATCTCTGGAAGGCCTAAAGCATCCCCAATTGTCCTGCTGCCAGCATGCTTGCCATTAGAGCACCCCAGGGTCTCCTTGGTGCAGATTCCCTTACCGTATTCACTGCCTCCCATGGAGGTGCTGAGGATAGTCTCATTCTGTCTATTGTTGAATGTGTAGCAATTCCCATACATTGGATGGTGGAAACGTGTGAAGTTCCTATCAGGGGGGAGAATACAGGTCAGAAAAGGGCCGTGCTGGGAACTCCCCTCATGCACCTGACCTGAAGTCCCAATGGGCAGTGCTAATGGGCCAGCTCTCTTTTGTGGACAGTGGATGATAGACAGGACTTACTTCCCCCGTCTTTCCTCTGATAGATGACAAACAAGGCCCCTCGTCCAATTGACACCTGTTGATGTAGAACTGCTCTCTGCTTTCTGTTCTCCCTCTTAATCTTCTCACCTCCATCTCCATCCTGACTCGGCATTCTTTGTGCCAATATATCTGCCCCCCATTTCCTCTACTCTTGAATTTCTCAGCCAACACTTGACTTTTTTCCATTCCAATTCCTAGCAAATGATCCCCAGAAAAGGAATTACATCATATGCGTCCTTATACTGACTTTAGAACCCAACCTTCAGGGAGACACGATTCCAATCACTCAGTTTTCGCAAGGGTCAGTATATCAATTAACATATAGAAAGGCTTAGTATTTCAAAAGAATGAAGAAAGCACTTCAGATAAGCAGGAACACTCTAGAATGTCTCATGACTGCCCAGTCTCTACCAGGAATCTGAGTGTTTCTTAAAGGTGGAAAGTTCTGAAAGTTCACACATCTGTACATAGACCTTTCTTCCCTCCCTCTTCTTTCCTTCTCTCCTTCCTCCCTTTCTTCTTTCCTTCCTGTACTAGATCAGTGGTTCTCACTGGTATGGGTGATAGTAATATACAAGGTTATATGTCCACCATCAACTACTACGTTTCTGTGAGTAATTTAATGAATTTAAGGATATTTTGACTCTACACCATCTCCACCTTCCTCACTGACTCTAGAGCTGAGCTCCTGTATAAGTCGTTTTCCAAAAGTCATGGTCAGTGAGAAGAGCACCTGTTGCTCCCAAGACCTCTAGTTGAGCTTCAGGTGCACGCAAGGAGCCCAGCACTCAGAGCCGCTGGTCCTTGGAGCTGCGAAAGCAGCCTTCCCCTACTGACCTGGCATCACAGGACTCTCCATCAAAGAAGCAGGTGACCAGCAGCTCCTCAGCAGAGTAGCTCATGTTGATTTTCTTCTCCAGAGACACCTGTGCCATGATGTTCATGTAGTGCAACTTGTACCACTCCCGGATGGCATTAACCCCCGAGGTGAAGGTGTAGACTGCACAGCTGGATGTGTCATTTGAACACTGTGAATAGGAGGAGACACCAGGATGGAACTATCAGCCCTACCAGTGGCCTTCAGAAGGACTGTAAGGAACTGAAACTCTAGATCAAACACTCAGGGGAACAGGAGGGATATCTGGGGCAAGGATGGGCTTCTTCTCACTTCTGGGGCCTGGGATACATCATTCTCAAGCCTCAAGGACCAAGAAGGGTCTGAGTAAGGAAGGACATAGAGCCTCACTCTCATGACTCCCTACCAAGCGAGAAGCAAAATCAGCTTCTTCAGGGTCCCCAGACATCCAGGCTTTGACTGATTATGGCTACTGAGTTCCCACCCAACTCTCACCATTTCTTATTGGGTCAACAGTCTAGAAATCGAGATTCTAGCCCAGACTCTGCCACGACCTCTCTGCAGAATCTTGGGCAAGGCATTACCTATCCATTATTTCACCTACAAAATGTTGACCAAAATACCATCCTTCCCCACCTCACATGGTAGTTGGGAGGACCAGCATTTAAAATACATAATAATGAGAGTTTTATAGGGAAACTGTGGTATATTCCAGATGTTCTCATCACACAGGACTTGAAAACTCTCCTAAAAGATGGACACCAGGGCTTCCCTGGTGGCGCAGTGGTTGAGAGTCCGCCTGCCAATGCAGGGGACACGGGTTCGTGCCCCGGTCCGGGAAGATCCCACATGCCACGGAGCGGCTGGGCCCATGAGCCATGGCCGCTGAGCCTGTGCGTCCGGAGCCTGTGCTCCACAATGGCAGAGGCCACACAGTGAGAGGCCCGCGTACCGCAAGAAAAAAAAAAAAAAGATGGACACCAAAGGATGGATTTTGGTATCAAGGAGAACTTTATCTTATATAAGGACCCAGGAAGACTTCAAAAAGGCTCAGTGATTTAGAGAAAGGGCCATTTTCCCCCAGGATTTGCAACCAGAGCCATGAAGTCTCACAATCGGCAACCGAGACTATCACGTGGAGGTAGTTCTCATCCTGCAGAGGCGGCTGGGGCACAGAGAGGAGGGTGATGGTTGAGTTTGGCCAGGAAGACAATGGAATTCCTTTCTGGTGAATGGCTGCTTCTTCAGAGTCCCTCAAATGGGACCAAGAAGGAGAGATGAGAAGTCAAGCTTTAGCACCCCATGAAGGCAAGTGCTGCTGGGAACACTGTGTTTCTGCTGCTCATTTTCTATTTTCTTCCTTCTGGTATCTGCACCCCAATTTGGCTTTGGTAGAATTTCCTTCCACCCTTTGGATACAGTCAGCTGAGACTGTCCATCAAGATGTCCTACCCTATGTGAGCCATCAGCTGACCCAAACTTGGCCAATCAGATAGTCCCCAAATGGGATCTGAATCCATCTTTATGGTTGGATTAACAAAAAGACTGAAAACAGTTGAAGCTTATTTAATCCAGTAGCAGTATCTGAAACGACTTTTCATCATTTCTTGCCACCGGGATCCCTGGATCTTCCCTAATTTCTGTCCTTCAAGAGGCCTCCATGAGCTACTGGTTACCTTCTAAGACATTTTAATCTTAAGATTGCCTGGATCAGTTTCAGTTGCTCGCAGCTGATTCACCCTAACTGAGTGTGTTTCTTCCTGTGGGACTATAGGGCTAATGGCAAAGGAGAAACCTCCCTGGACACACCATCCCATCCCATTCTCCGAAACCGTGAGGATGTGCATCTTACCAGCTGGAATCCTACCAAGCCCTTGGACTCATAGACGTGCACGACGTCTGATGCCGTGTGAACGATTCTGCCACTGACTTTCCGCTTCCGTCCTGTGCGGAAGTCCCTTGCCTTGCTTGTCTCACCCTTTTCGAAGGCCAGCAGTGGGATCAGGTTGAGGAATTTCGACCCTGTGCCCTTCCTGGCCGAACTCCAGGACTCTGCCTCTCGGCGTTTCCGAGATGTAATCTCTGAAAAGCCAAACAGGGTCTTCAAGCTCCCTCTGGTCTCCTGTTCCAACTCAGCTAGAAGGTCCCGCACGGCACTGTACCTGTCAAGGTGGGAAGGGGGAGTCAGGGATGGAAAACCCCTCTGGCAGAAAGCTGGCACTACCCCATGCTGCTTTCCGTCGATGTGCGTCAGCCTGTGCCCATCACCCCAGAGCACTTGGCCAAGAAAACCAGGCCTTTTATAATTTGCCCCCTCCAATGTGACCACTGGCTCAAGTAAATGGGGCAGGCTCCCATATGACCCTTGTGTGGCTTCCTGTGGTTTCACCTTTGCCACCACTGTCTGCTTGCTCTCAGAGTGTGTTGATGAGTTTGCCCCAACCAGCATTTCTGGAGTGGTGACTGTCAGGTGCCTCCCATAAACCAGCCACAGTGAAGACAAGTAAATAACTGCTAACCAGGAGTCTCCCCAGGGGGCGGGCTCTGTCTCGACCCAGCATACTTGCCCCTGCCCATGGGTTCTCCTCGAATCAATGCTGGGAGGGAAGAGGTATAACTGTTACCTTGACAGCCCCCAAGGACACAGAAGCATGATCTGGGAGTTGACTACATGAAGCATAACAACACCATCTTTTAATTTTCACAATACCAAATGGTCCTGGCCTCCCTCTTAACTCTCCCCACTCTCTCTCTCCCTTGCTAGGGGCACAGGCCACACAGCATAGTGACTGAGCGTATAAATTCCAGAGCCAGACTACCTGGGTTCCAGTTCCCCATTCTGGTTCTGGATGTGTGACCCTGGACAAACCGTTTAGCCTTTCTGTGTCTCAGTTTCCCCACCTGTAAAATGGGGTTATTGGCAAGAGTCAATGAGTTTATTCTATCTATCTATCTATCTATCTATCTATCTATCTATCTATCTATCTATCCATCCATCCATGTATCTCTGTGTGTATGTATGTATATACACACATATATATATATACACACACACACATATATGCTGTTAAATGGTCACTGTTATTAATTTTATTAGTGTAATTATATTTGTTAATATTTCAATCCTCTACTACAACATCAGCTGCACTAGGACAAAGGCTGTGTTTGGGTCATTCACTTCCATGCCCCAGAATCCAGCACAGTGAATGACGATTTGTAGATGCTGAGTAACATATTATGGAACAATGGATGAAAGGAAGAAAGGAGGGGGGTGGGAAGGAGGGAGGGTGAGGTAAAGGGAGGAAAGGAGGGAGGGAGCGAGGGATGGAGAAAGGAAGGAAGGGAGAAAGAAAGACAGACTTTGAGGTGGAGGATGAGTTTAGACCTGATTTTGACGTTGAGCTTCGCCATCAACTCATTGATGACTCTGGGCGAGAGAGTCGCCCCTGCTCTTCCCTTCTCCCCACCCTCACACCTGCTCTGACAAATTCTGCCAGATTCCGATGTGTCTCACAGATCAGTTTTCAATAATCCTGAGAAGGATTCCAATGACCCACTTAGAATAGGTCCTGCAGCAGACAATTGGGCAGTACCAAGGGCTGATCCTGCCCAGAGCCCAGTGATCTCAATTAGTGGGGCTGGGTTCGCTCAGATGAGTCGAGATGCTTCTGGAAGTCACCTAGGTGTCATGTCTGAGTCAGCCTCCAGCTCACATTCAGGAGAGAGTGAGGGTGTGAGCTTGGAGAGCTCAGGGGAAATGGCTAAGCTGGGCTGTGTGTGTGTGTGTGTGTGTGTGTGTGTGTGTGTGTGTGTGTGTGTGTGTATCTCCAGGGTAGGAGGAATGCTAGTTCATTCCAGGCTCAACCAAGCAAAAGTGATCCTTGCAGCCTCCCTCTCTTGCCTTCCTTGAGCTAGCCCATGCTGAGAAGTAGCTGATGGACTGAAACCTTGGTACAGATTTCAAACCTGGGAGAGGGCAGTTTCCCAACACTGGCAATGAATTCAAATTTCTAAAAAGCATGATTGCAGGCTGGAGTGTGTCACCTTTGGGAGGGGCATTGGCACCTGGAGGGGGTGTGACCCCCCTCCCTGTCCCTCCTCCTTCCTCTTACCTGTAAGGATTGATGTTGCAGATGGTGACAGCAGGAAAATCCAGCTTCTGGAAGTGGACTTTGATGGAGACAGAGACAGTGTAGAAGGATGAGATGAGGAGGGCACACTGCCAGAAAATGAGGGCCACGGCTGTCAGCGTGAACAGAATCCAGAGCAGGCGTCGGAGGCGGCCACGGGACACCACGATGCGGCGGCAGCCGTGGGTGTTGGTGTTCAGACAGTACCACCGCATCAGCTCTTTGATGGTAGGTGCCTGAGGTCCCCTCACGGGCAGATTCTTCTTGATTTTGGCTTTGATCTTCTCTCCAGCAGCCATGGTGAAGATGGGACTTGGCGGGGCAGGCAAGCTGGAGGGGCAAAGAAAAAAAAGCAGGTGAGTGGGTACAGCCCGGAGGCTGGGCGCTGGGAAACACCAGCCCTCATGTCCTCAGAGGCTGCCTTCCTCTTTCCCTCTGGCCTGGACAGTCTGTTTTGAGGCCTTGACCCTTGCTCCAGGATATTTGCTTTTGGGCCACCACAGCTGCCAAAGAGCTGCCTCCTTCTCTTGTGGCCCCCAGGCCAAGCTCTCTGGAGGCTGGGTGAGGTGTAACCTGTGAAATCACTGCACGGTTTGCAGGAACTTCCCCCTAGGTGCTTGGAGCAGGAACTCTCTGGGCAGCCCCATCCCAACCAGCCTCCACGCCCCTCTTATCAAGCTCCATCGTGATTAGAGCATCGAGGGGTCTGATCTTAGTGTCTCCATTAGCTTGCCTTCCTTAGGGCATCGTTCCTGCCTCGCCCTGCCCTCTGGTGCCCAGCTCAGCGTCTGGCACAGAGCAAGCACCTTGCAAATCGATTCTAACAGATAAAATCTGCCAAGAGAGTTTCCGGGCAGCCAGCCTAGATCATGTCCAGTCCCTTCCCAGCCCAGCTGTATCTTCCCAGCCTTTTCTCAGCTGCTTTACTGCAAGTGGAGTGTTTCTGTTTCGTTTCTGTTTCACTTCTCTTTACTGTCAAGCCCTTAGTGTTTCTAGAGCACCTGATATAATAATAGCCTACAAATATTGACCACTTAATATTTGCCAGGCACCATGCCATATTTCCTTGATTCTAAGAGAATTTGGAGAGTACACGTTGATTTAATAACAACTTTGTCTGGGGAAGAGTGTTGGAAAGCAAATGACCGTGTTCATCAATATACATGCTGCCCCTGAATTACAGAAACTTTACAATGTGAAATAATAATCTTTTAAAAAATGAACTAAAATAATATATAGTCTCATTAGCCTCAAAAATGCATACAGTCTCTCTCTGCATATATCATATATATAATCAATCTCTCTCCAAATATATATAATCTCTCTCTATATTTCAGTTCATGTTTCAACAATGCCGTAAGGCAGGCATACTATTATTACTTCCAGATTACAGAGGAGGAAAGTGAGCTCAGAGAGGAGGAGTAACTTGTGCAAAATTACACAGCTAGTAAGTGGAGGCGCTGGATTGGAATCTTGCAGCCTTTATCACCATGGTATATGCCTTGAGGGGCCCGGTATTGTGCTGGGTGCTGCCCCCTCCCCAAGACAGTTAATTAACAGTCCGTGGGACTAAAGTGGGGGGTGGAAAGAGATGGAATCCTGAGCTATTTAATTCCCAAACTCTGGGTAGGTAGTGTGGCCACTTCCTAACACTAGTATTGGTGAGCACTGGTACTGGGGAGGGGGAATATGGAAACTCTGTTTTCTATGCCTACCGTAGGTGACAGCGGCAAATTAGGATATACTCGAATTTGGAGTAGGATATACAGGGCAGTCCCCATGCCCCATCACATTCTTCAGGCAGGATTCTGGCATTGAGGAAATACTTTTCCTCCACCCTGAACCCATGGGGTATTATCCAAAATCGGGAGCTGGGGCAAAGGTGGGAGGCTTTCAAGTTAATGATGTTAGTGGGTTTCAGGTTTATGATGGCAAGGATGTAGAGTGCTGTGGAAGGAAGGTGAGACATCCAAAGGCAGCCAGCCCACTCTAACCCTCCACAGACGTATATGATCTTGCTGTGATCTCTGACCCTCAAAATTATGCAAGAAGCCTCTTGGCAAGAGGAATGTGATTTACTGTGTTTTATCATTTAAAATATTGCCCATCCTCATCTCCTCTCTCACTACAATCCAAAAGCAAAAATTAGCAAGAGTTTGTTTTAAGAAACCTAGATCCAGGTACAATTTCCTGTCAAATAAAACTGCAACCCAGGGAAGATTTTCTCCTCTGTGAACGTTCAACAGAAACTGTGATTCTGGAAGCTTCTGTCATCAAACCCTCCATTTTCTCACTGAAGATAACTCCTGGGGTCCCTCTGCCCCATCAGCCCCTTATCCAGGACTACCTTGACCCCAGTGGATCAGCCACCAATGTTAGTGAAACCACAGGTGAAAGAAGGGAACCCATCTTGCACAGCATAAAACATATACATGTTCACACAAATAATATTTCAACTTATAAACAAAGCAAGGTTGTAGCTACCTTTAGGTTATACTGCTTGATTAAACATGATGCCCCTGTGGAAGAATTAGTAGCTGACACCCAGCACTCACTCTTCTAAGCACTTTCCAGGTATTAACTCATTTAATTTCCACAAATATCTTCTGAGATAGGCACCATAATTTCCCCCATTATACACATGAAATTGAGACACTGAGAGGTTAAGTAGCTTTGCCCAAGGTCACCCTAGAAAGTGGCTGAGTTGGGATTTGAAACCATGCCTCTAACTACAAACTGCTCCTCAAATAATAATAATAATAACAGTAACAACAACAGCAACAGCACGAACAACAGAAATAATAGCAGCTATCATTTATTGACCCCTTACTCTACTCCCAGACTTCCTCCTCCTACTCTTTTCACACATTACCTTATTTAATCCCCATTATTATTACATGAGGCACAGAGGAGAAGACGGAGGTGCAGAGTTTAGGCAACTTGTCCAATGCCACACGGGGAGGAAGGATTAAAAGAATTCTCTGGAGTTCCGGAGTCCCTCATGATTCTCTACTGCACCCCTCTTGCCCATTCCCGACGTCAACTATCCCCTAGACCTCAGTGATGGAACCCAAGCCTTGGGCTCTGGGCGCCAGGCCCGCGCTCATCCCGGGGTGCGACTCTGCAGCCCCTGACCACCCCGCGCCGAGAGACCGGCTGCTGTGGCCGAAGCCACGTCTGCCCCAGGGCAGCCCGCGCTGAGGCCGCCGGAGAGAACCCAACCAACCCGCTTCAAGTGTTTGCTACATTCTGCAACCCCAGTCACCACAGAGAAAACATTCCAGAGGGGAAAAGGAACGATCGCGGTCAGGTCCACGCGTCTCACCAAGGCCAGGAAGAGAATGAGCGGGTGCTGGGTGGAGAGACGAGGCGGGGCGCGGCCCCGGACACCCCAGACTCGGTTTCTGAGTAACTCAGAAACGTCTCCCGCCCCAGCTCTGCGTCCCGGGCCACGGCGAGGGCTGACAGCAGAAAGCTGGACCGAATGGACTTGGGAAGGTGTCCCAGCATCCCAGGTACCGGGAGGCAGCCCCGGGCTGATGCCCGCTCCGCCGCCGACCGGGAGGGCAGTGTCCGGGAAGCCCAGGGACCCCGAGGCCACTCCGGTGCCTGAAACCCCCGAGCTGGTGCGACCCAACCCGGCTGGGCTCACCTCACTCAGTTCCGAAGGGTCCGCGGCTAGCGTGTGCGCGATCCGGGTACGCTCCGTTCTGCTCCTCGTACAGCGAGAGCATCCCGCAGCCCCAGAGACCAAGGCTCCTGTGGGTTGGGCCCCGCCCCTGTAGCCCCGCCCCCTGTAGCCCCCGCCCCTCTGACCCCGACCCCGCCTGCCCAGGTGTATTTCCCCAGCGGCCGAGGACTCGCGGCAGCCCAGGGTGGGCCGCGATTCTGCAGCGCCCCCTGCTATCCTGAGACCGCACTGCGCCCCAGCCCATCCTGCGCGGCGCTTTTAGGTGGTATCGCTCAGCACCTGCTGCCGCCCTGAGGCCACCCTGCACCCTGCATTCCAGCTGGGTCTGTGCGGCACCTTCCTCAAGCGCCTCGCAGCGTCTCCTGTCGCCCTGTTACTGCCCAGCGCCTTCCATTCTGGTCCAGTTGGGCGCCCTCCCGCCCCCACCATCAAGAGAAATCCCAAGTAGCCTCCTGCCCCTGGCTTCCACCTGACCTGGATGGAGCCTGAGGCTACTTCAGTGCCCATCTGGGCAGCAGGGCTGTTCAGGCAGGCCGCTCATCCTTTAGTCTCTTCAGCTGTCTTTTTATAGGCATTCACGCTGAAAACAAGACATGAGCTTAAAAAATTGCAACTCGGAGGGACCTTGGGGCCCCTCTGTCACAGGCCCCTTGAGTAGGGAAGGACACAGACAGGGGAAGCGGTCGCTCTTGCTCAGAGCTGCTCAGACTTTCCAATGCTAATCGCGTTCACGTGCAGATTCTAATTCACTAGGGGTGGGATGGGGCTTGGGAATTTGGATTTCTCAGGTGATGCTTCTGTTGCTGGTCCAAGGACCACACTTTGAGTTAGCAAGGGGCACTTGCCCAAGTGAGTGGTTCAGTATTTGGGGAGGGCAGTTTAAAGAAAATCGTCTTTTAAAATCTCAACTGTTTTTTTTTTCTGACAATACATCCTCATAGTTAAGAACTCAAAAGATAAAGAGAAAATGGACGTCTTTCCATAATCTGCGACCCCCACTAAATACCGGTAACATAGTTACCAGTATGTATATATAATGATGTACATACTATTCTTTAATTTAACTTTGTTTTAATGGCAATACACTGCACAGTTAGGTTCTCATTGTAAAATAAAGCCAGCTTTTTCACTTCATGATATATTATGTGTAACTTTCCTTGCCAATAACTACATTTACCCAAGTATTCCTTTCACATAACATATTTAATCGATCTATTGATATAGTTTAAGATTTCCTCTAATTTTTCACTAATATAAATGATTCTGTAAAATATCATGTACATCTCTGACTATTTCCTTGGGATAAATTTCTACTGGTGTATTTTTTTTTTTTGTAAATGTACTTACCCAGTTTAATCGGTACAACAAAAAGAACAGTTAAGAGAAAAGGGCAGGCTACAAAACAATATATAGATTAATAGAATATATATCAAAATATTTAAAAAGAGGTTATCTCTTGGGGTAAGCTTACAATTGAATTTTACTTATTTGTGTTTTCTTGTGTTATATATATCACAAATTTTACTTGTGATATATATATATATATATGTGTGTATATACATATCACCTGTGCCATAAAAATAAGAATGTTTTTACAAGACGGGAGCTAGTTGAAGTCAGGGATAAGACTTAAAATCAGCTCTACATCACCATAGGATATAATGAATTTAGGCTGGATTGGCTTCTTTTTAAAAATCCAGTTAAAATTTATATACAGTGAAATGTACAGATTTTACAGGTTCAGTGAGTTTTGATAAAGGTATACACTAGGTACCATCACCCTAATCAATATATAGATTACCCCAGAAAGTTCCCTCAGCTCCTTTTTACTCACTTCCCACATAGGCAACCAGTGTTTCCTATGGCAATAATAGATTAATTTTTTAGGTTCTTAAATTTCATGTAAATGGAGTCACATAGTGTGTACTCTTTTGTGGCTGCTTTTCTTTCCTGAATTCAGTTCTGGCTTTTGTTTTTCCACTATGCCATCACTGCTTCTGCTTACTGAGTTATTATTACCCCAGTTTTACAGATGATGGCACTGAGACTCAGAAAGCTGAAGTTTGCCATTTGCAAGTAAGTGGTAGAGCCAACATGTGCATTCAAGTCTGCTCTGTAGAATACAAAGCCTACACACTTACCCACAAAGCTTCATGAGAATCTTGCTGTGAGTGGGACCAACCCTCACCCTCCCAGGCCCCACATGAAGAATGACGAAAAGTCCTTGCCTGGAATGGCTGAGACGCAGAGAAGCCCCTCACTTCCTAGGCCATGGGGCAACAAGCCTTCTATCAAGGTGCTTGCATAAGGCATAGTTGATCAAAGTTGTAAAAATCGTCTTTGGTACAGGGTGGTGTTGTCTCTGAACCATCTCTGTCATCATTAGACCATAGGCAACTTCTTTTCCCTTTGGAAGCATCATGTCCATATTTATGAAATATATCTACAATCTACTTCTCATCACCTCTGGGGCCACCACTGTGCTCCAATCCATCATTTCTCTCACCTGGACGATTGCCATAGCCTCCTAACTAGTCTCACTGAGTCTGTCCTCTACAGCCTGTTGTCAATTCACTACCCAAAGGGATGCTTTTCAATTAGTCAGATCATGTCACCCTTCTGTTTAAACCCATTCAATGGTTTTTTACTTCATTCAGAGTAAAAACCAAAGCCTTCATGTCACCTACAAGGTCCTCCATGACCTGACCCCTGTTATCACCCTTCCCTTATCTCTTACCACCCTTACTCTGGCTCATTCTGCTTCTTCCTAATTGAACTCCATGTTGTTTCCTGTATAAGACCGACACTCCTGCTTCAGGGTTTGCTATCTGAACTGCTCTCTCTCTCTCTCCACACACACACACACACACACAGTCACTTAGATATTTCCATGGATTATCCCCTTGCCTCCTTCAAGTCTTTGAGTTATTGTTTTTCTATCAGCTAGAACTTCCCTGGTTACCCTATTTAAAATCACAATGATTGGACTTCCCTAGTGGTCCAGTAGTAGAGAATCCGCCTTCCAATGCAGTGGGTACGGGTTCAATCCCTGGTCGGGGAGCTAAGGTCCCCCATGCCTCAGGGCCAAAAAACCAAAACATAAAAACAGAAGCAATATTGTAACAAATTCAATAAAGACTTTTAAAAAATAAAATAAAACCACAATATTTCCTATCATTCCAAAGGCCTCCTACCTGCCTTCCTATGTTATTTTCTTGTATGGCAGGCCCAGTTAAGATCAGGAGGATTGCCACGCTTACCCCACAGCTGATTCCAGGTGCACCAGTTGTGCAACATTGCTATGGCAACTGATAACTGGTACTACTTCACTCCAACAGGAGCTTTGAAAGACCCAAACATTTCAGGACTACTGGGACTAGTGACAGGCTTAGCAGCAAGAGCTTAGAGCCTGGGAAATGCAACCACAGGGGCCAAGTTCAGAGAACATTAAAATCACACTCAAAATCAGCTATTCCTTCCTCAATGCTACTGGAAGCTTGTGGCTGGAATTAGTCTTGGTAAAGTCACTTGGTTTCAATTAACAGAAATTAGCAAATTAGACTCAAATTAGCATAAGCAAAACCAAAAAAATTATTAAATGGATGCAGGCAGAAGTCTTTTTAACAGGATCTGAAGACACACAAATAAGGCCTCAGGAGAGCGGGAACCAGGAACGTCTGGATCTCTCAGGAGGAGGATTCTGTGGGCTTTCTTGAGTTCTCAAACCCCTTCTCAGTCTCAGCGGAGGCCAAGAAGAATTTGATTAGCCACTAGGATGCAGATGAGCAAGATTTTTGGGATCTGTTGTCTTCATGCCTGGTCCAATCGGCTAGCACCATGAGGGTAGGATTAAACATGGCAGTACATGTCCACCGCTATGGGTGGATGGGCAATTCTCAGAGAATGTGGCTATAAGTGAAGAAGAAACCTTAAAATGAAGTGAACCAACACATCCTTTTGTGTTAATAGCACTACTTCTAGGCCATTTAGGAAAAGACAATATTAGATAAGATTTACACTGTCCCCTAAACGCACAGGTTTTATAGATTTGTTGCCCGAAACACTGGTATAGTGGTCGTCTGTTTTCTTTCTTTCTTTCTTTTTTTATCAACACTTATTTCCTCTTATTCTGGAGACATCCTGAATATCCTTTGGAGACCAATTCATCCTCCTTTCCTGGTACTTGAAACTGTGGTTCAAGCTGGGTTGATCACACCTCTGGCTCTAGGTCTAGCCAATCCGCTTATCTTATCATTCAGGTCACAGTGTTTTGCTCAGGAGTGGACATGGGCCCCAATTCAATCCAATGAGAGTCAGGCCCACCCAGGACATTTTCTGAAAGATTGAAAAGGAGAACTTCTTTTACTGTTGGCGCTAACAGCAGAAAGAATTGTGTAATCTAAGAACTGTTGGGAGACTCACATGGGACCTGGGAGAAAAGGAGAGCTGAGAGATGGAGAGTGTTCCAGCCCTGAAGATAAAATGTGAGTCTCTGGACCCAGAACTACCTGAAGCTGGGTATACCTCCTGGATTTTTCAGTCGTGTGAGCCAATACATTTGCTATTGTGCTTAAGACATTCTGAGTTCAGTTTCTCTCACTAGAAATCAAGAGAGCCCCAACCAACAATCTGCTTGGAGAGGGTGATGCCATCTTCCACTCCTTAAAGTAAGGGTATTCCATATCCAGTCCCAGACGCAGGATCTACAAACTTTCTGGGGAACATTTTTCTATGCCAGATGACACCAGTGAGGACCATCTTCCACAACTTGCTAGGCACATGAGAGGTAGTGGCATGATAGAAGATCATTCTTATTTCTTAATCTGACCCAAGCTCCCAATGACCTGGATACTATTTCTGCATATAGACTTAGCTTAGAGCAATAGCATTAATTGTTGTAATATTAAAGAAATGTAAATTTGGTTACGTTCATCTTCTAGGACACATTTTTCTCCAAGAGGCACACATGCTTCTAACAAAAGTTAGCATCATTATCTAGTGTAAGAAACATTCTTTTGTTAATCAGATTTTTTAAGGCTCAAGAGACATGCACAGATTACCTATGATGACGGGAACTTATTGAAAGCACACAAGACAACTATCACAGGAGAGTTCTTGATGGAATCTGTTTCTCCTGTCTACATGGAGTCCATTCCACTTTCTACTGGCAACAGAACCTATGTTTTCCTTTGGGAAATCCTCGTCCCCTACCTTATGGCCGTGTGATTCTGGGAGGAACCCCCCCCTCCTTCGACACCAATCATAATATATTCTCTCTGGCCATCATTGGTTCAGGAAGGGCATGCTTCCCAAGCCAGCTGATAAAAACCTTCCCTTAAGGAGAATTTAACCAGCATTTTTGCCAACATGTGAAAAGTCTTCTCAACCTCCTAGCTATGTCAGAAGGGTTTTCACTGCCCTATATCCAACCCGCTAGGCCTTTGACAATTCCACATTTTGGCATACATCATCTAAAACACTCCACTTCTAGTATTATTTGTAATCCAAGTAGAGCTCTGTATTTTGCAAGTATCTGAAACAAACAACTCTGAACTAGTTTAGGTTTTAAAATGGAACAAATTATCTCATGTACTGAGGAGTTTGGTTTCAGCTTAGCATAAACCTGGATTCAAAAGATGTCACCAGGACTTGTTTTCTCTGCCTTTAAGTCTTGACCCTACTTTCTCAGTGTTCATGCCATTCTCTGTCCAGTGCAATCATAAGATGGCTGCATTAGCTCCAGCCCCTAAATGTACAAAACTGAGTCCAGCAGGACTGGTGGCTCCAGCATTGTACGATTAGTTCTGAATGATCCTAAGCAGGCTTTATTACCTTGCTTGAAGCATGTCCTAACCTCTAACTGAAAGCTGTGATTAAAATAAAGAATGTGCTGATTGGCTTAGGTTTGGATCACATGCTTAGGTTTGGAATCACCTTTACCCAAAACACATGATCTGAGAGTGAGAAAAGGGTCATTTCCCCCAAAGCAAAATCCAAGTGAATTCTGGGTTGCAAAACAGCTAATCTTCCATAATTTCCCCAATTTTGCCTTCTTTGGCACTTGCAATTGATAGTTGTCTCAGTGAAACACTCTCTTCTCTTGGCTTCTATGTTGTATCAATTTATCTAAAATCTTTTTCTGCTTTTTGAAACTTTCTGTAAGGTGGAGTCTGTAGAGACTCTGGGTTTTAGAGGATCAAGGTTCAGGGACTCAGGAAGCCGGTCATGAGAAATATCAATACCAGGAAATCTTAAACCTTCTGGAGAGTCAGAGGAGATCTAAAGGGGTTTAAAAGGTTTGGTTAAACTGATAATAGGGCTTAGGACTCAGTGGCACAGGATTGGCTAAGTGTGGGAACCCAGTGGTAATAAGTAAGCTTGTTCCCAAGTATGGCTCTTTCCAGGATTCCTGTGGCTCTAGAATAATATCCCTCTGTTCTTGGGGATGTTAACTTGATGTTACAAGGATGAGATCAAGACTCTCTCTTCATGCATGCTCACTGACCAGTTTTGGAAACCTACTGTCTTTGATCACTGGGGAACAGGGAACAGGATCCGTAGGTTCACTTGTGTGAATTTCATGATTTTTCTGATGCTCCTTCTCTTGCAGGAATGTCTCTTTAGATGATCAGCACCGTGGACAGCAGCCATGGATGCCGTTGTGGGTTCTCCCATTTCCAGGAGGTCTCTAATGGTATGTTCCTCTCCCACAAAATGCCACTAGAAGATCTGAGATGGATACTGCAGGAAGGATGAAAGAGTGAAGGTGACCTCCTCCAGCGAGGTTGTTCAATCAGCACAGGTGACAGATAAGAGATGTCACACTCAGATTGCCTTTAGAACTAAAAATGTACAGTCGATCCCTGATATTTACTCTTGCAGTAGTTATGTTCTATGAAGTCACACAAACACCGAATTAGTGAATACTGAACCATTTCTCTTAGGAGAAATAGAGAGTTAGTTTCCTGCGAGCCTCTGGTCACAACGTATTCATCAACTGATAAATACATAACTTTTAGAATGTGCGTTTCTGTTTAAAAATACCTTACTGTTGGTTCATCAGCATTGAACGACCAATGGCATGATGACTCATGCACTGACGAAGCTTATCTAATGCACATATTTTCTCTGAAAGGCACATCACAGCCTTCTTGTGCATGGGAACACTGGACAGCACATAAGCACTACAATTGAGGGCCGTTTTAAACAGCAAAACCACCAAAAAAAGGCACAAAAATATGAGAGAATGGCACTAAATAGGCTGTAAAAATATAGCATGAGAGCTCAAACAAAAAGGCAGAAAAGATGGACATCCCGGCTCAAGAAGAGAGAGAGAAAATTTGCTCCTCCTCTACCTTTTCCTTCTACTTGGAAAGATTAGATGATGCCTGCCTACACTAGTGAGGATGATCTTCTTTGCTCAGTAGTGTTCCAAATGTGAATCTCTCAGAAACCTTCACAGAAGCACTCAGAAATAGCGTTTTACCAGCTATGTGGGCATCCCTTAGCCCAGTCACCTTGACATGTAAAATTAACAGGATACAAAAGGTACTCAGAAGTTATAGAACCCAAATCCTATATGGTCCTCCATGATTTAACTTGCTCTTCGTTTTCTGTGTGTTAGGGTGGAAGATTAGGTTATTGATTTGATATCTTTCTTCTTTTTTAATATAGGTATTTAAGGCTATAAATTTCCTTCTAAGAACTGCTTGAGCTACATCCCATAAACTTTGCAATGTTGTGTCTTCATTTTCACTCATGTCAAAGTATTTTCTAATTTCCCTTGTGCTTTCTTGTTTGACCATTGGTTATTTAGAAGTATCTTGTTTCATTTCCACATATTTGTGAATTTCCCACATTTCTTTCTGTTACTGATTTCTAATTTCACTCAATTGTGGTCGGAGAACATATGATGTATGATTTCAATCCTTTTAAATGTACTGAGGCCTGCTTTATGGCCTACCATACAGTCTGTCCTGGAGCCCTACATGATTTAGTGCCATTAAACCAGTTACCACACTAACCTCATATCCTACTACTTGCCCATTATTTACTCACCTCCACACTGGCCTCATCACTTTTTCTCAAACAACCCAGGCATGTTTTATGGTTTTTTTAAAAAAATTTATTTATTTATTTGGCTGCACTGGTCTTTGTTGTGGCATGCGGGATCTAGTACCCTGACCAGGGATCAAAACCGGTCTCCCTGCATTGGGAGCGTGGAGTCTTAACCACTGGACCACTAGGGAAGTCCCAACCCAGGCTTTTGGGCTACCCTCTGCCTGGAATGCCCTTCTTCCTAATTTTTGCCTAGTTCAAGATCTCCTCCAGATCCTTTCTCAAAAGTCACCTTTCCAACAAGTCTTTCATGACCACTCTATTTAAATTAGGTTTATTCCCCCTAACTGAATTCAAGATACCTAATAGAAGCTTTCAAATTTTGTTTCACAAAACTCTATACCATGATGTTAATGGTGACCCTCTGGAGTTGTAAAGGACACAACTGACTAAGATTTCATTCTGCTCCAAGTATTAGAAGCCCTGATTCACAGTGGCTTAAACAATGAGTGTAGAGAACACAACTAAAGCAGTGCTCAGATGGAAATTTATAACTTGAATGCACATATTTTAAAAGAATATTTCTTGGCAAGGATGCAGAGAAACTGGATCTCTCCTACCTTGCTGGTGGGAATGTAAACTGGTACTCTGGAAAGCAGTTTAGCTGTTCCTTATAAGACCAAACCCGAAAAAAACCCCAACCCAAACCAAACCAAACCAAACCAAACCGAAAAACCAAACACGCACTTACTATAAAACTTAGCAATCATATCACATCCTTGGGCATTTTCCCCAGACACGAAAACTTATATTCAGACAAATATCTTTATGTGAATGTTCATAACAGCTTTATTTGTAAAAGTCAAAAACTGGGAATAACTCAGAAGTTCTTCAGTAAGTGAATGGTTAAACAAACTGATGCATTCATGCAGTGGAATACCACTCAGCAATAAAAAGAATGAATGTGGATAAATGTAACAACATGGGTGGATCTCAAGGGCATTATGTAAAGTGCTAATAGCTAATTTCAAAAGGTCATACTCTAGAGGATTCCATTTATATAACTTCTCAAATTGACAAAACTATGGAGATGGAGGACAGATTGATGGTTGCTAAGGGACAGGGATGAGGGTAAGAGAGGGTGAGTGGGAATAGAGAGGGGCAGCAGGAGGGAGTTGCTTTGTGGTGATAGACCAGTTCTGTATCTTGACTGTAGTGTGGTCACATAAATCTATCCATGGGACTAAACTGCACAGAATTCCCTCCTCTCACATATACAAATGAGTACATTTGAAACTGGTGAAAACTAAATAATTGTAGTCATTCAACGATGTTGTACTAATGTCAGTTCCCTGGCTTTGATATTGCACATCAGTTATATAAGACATCATCATAGGTAGAAGTTGGCTGAAGGGTTCAAGGAACTCTATGTACTAGTTTTGCAACTCCTTGTGAGTCCTGTATTATTTCAAAATAAAAAGTTAAACAAATTTTAAAGAATATTTGAAAATCGACCCTCTAAGCTACCATCTCAAGAAGCTAGAACAAGAACAGCAAAATAAAACCCAAAGAAAGTAGAAGGAAGGAAATGATAAGAGCAGATAACAACAAAGTAATACAGATAAGTTAATTATATAGTCTTGATGTCTGGTAGTATAAGTCCTCATTCTTCCAGATTATGTTGGTTATTCTAGGTCTTTTGCATGTTCTTATAAAGTTTAGAATTAGCTTGTCAGATTCTACCAAAAAGCTTGCTGTGATTTTGATAGGGAATGTATTGAATCTATAGACCAATTTTATGAGAACTGACATTACAATATTGTCTTTACAATACTGAGTCTTCTAACCATGAATATGGTATATCCTTTCATTTATTTGGGTTTGCTTAATTTCTTTCAGCAATATTTCATAGTTTTTAGTGTAGAGGTCTTATGTTTCTTGTGAGATTTATTCCCAGATATTCAATGGGTTTTGGCGTTGTCATAAATGATTTCATTTTTAATTTCATTTTCTGCTTGTGTTACCAGATGCTAGAAGTTAATGCAGCTGCTCAAGGATGTCAAGGTCCAGTCTCCTGTTTTCTTTTGCTCCACCGTCCTTTGCATCTCAGGGTCACAAGCTGACCTCTTCATCCCTTGGTCTGGAATATCTTTCCTGGGAGGAAGAAGCAAGTGACAAGGTGGAAGGGTTAGCACCTAGACTGGGAAAGAAAAACTTTCCAAGAAATCTCTACAGAGATGTCAGGGACTAGAACTCTGTCTGGCAACTCCTAGATACAGGGGAGGTAAAAATGGAATTTTTAAACCGGGTTCATTGCTGCCCCAAACAAAAATCAGAGTTCTGTTGTTAAATCATAAGGGGAGAATAGATATTAGGCGGGCAACTAGCACTGACAGCCACAGTGCAGAAAAGGATTTATCACCTTCATAGCACCATGTACCCTTACCAACCTCTCAATATGGCTAAGGGACAGTTTTTATTTAATTCAGTGTTTCATGTTATTTGACTTATGTAAATATTACTCCATACTGATCTGTGTCATGTACTCTGACTAATTTCCTCCCTTGGTCAACTTTTGTGTTTTCCTTGGGGTTGTGGCTTCTTGTTTTTGTTTGCTTAGTTTTCTATGTCACTGTCTCTAACTCTTTCTAAACTCTCCAACAGAATTGCGAAATTTCACTTGAAAAATATTTTTTATGTAGTCAGACACATCAAGTTTCCCTTTTTCCCACATCTTTCCTGGAGTCTTCTGTAATCTTACTCCTCCTGAACTGGTTGTTCACTAGCATTCTGGAATTTTCTTTAGCCTCTCCTTGTGTTGGGTTTTCTGTCGGTCTTAATGGTTTAACCCCTCATTTTTGTTGACTGTATTTTCTAATAGCCCTGACAAAAAAGTCATGGGAAGTATATTTTCTGAGGCATTACCTTTGTTCCATCCTCACACTTGATTCAAGTATAGTTTGTCTGGGAATAGAATTATAGATTAGAAATAATCCCTCATTATTTTGAAGGCATTACTTCATTGTGTTTAGCTTCTCATTTTGCTTTTGAAAGTCTGATGAGATTCTGATTTCCACTTTTTTTCCCTTTTTCTTTTTGTGACTGTGTCCTATTTTTTCACTATGAAAGTTTTTATGGTATTTTTGTTCTTGGGATTCTAAATTTCCCAATTACATGCCTTGGTGGGGATCTTTTTCAAATACAATGTGCTGTATACTTTATTTTTTATTATTTTTTATTTATTTATTTATTTTTACTGCGGTACGCGGGCCTCTCACTGTTGTGGCCTCTCCCGTTGTGGAGCATAGGCTCCGGACGCGCAGGCTCAGCGGCCATGGCTCACGGGCCCAGCCGCTCCGCGGCATGTGGGATCTTCCCGGACCGGGGCAGGAACCCGTGTCCCCTGCATCGGCAGGCGGACTCTCAACCACTGCACCACCAGGGAAGCTCTGCTGTATACTTTTAATCTAGACGCTCATGTTCTTCAGTCCTGGACATTTTCTTCTATTACTGCCTGCTGGAAATTACTGCTCTCTTGGTAGAATTACTGTCAGTTGAGTATTGAACGTCAATGAATTATTTCTCATTATCTTTTCTTTCCTCTTTCCCATCTGTTTTCTTTTTAATTCTGTTACCGAATGCAAGTTTCTGTGCCCAACTCACAGTGAGGTCAAACAATACTGAAACATCAGAGTTTGGAGCAGAGAAAGGTTTATTGCAGGGCCATGCAAGGAGAATGGGTGGCTCATATCCCCCAAAACCCCGAACTCCCCAAAGGGTTTCAGCAAGCATTTTAAAGGACAGGTGAAGGAGTGGCACCCCAGGGTCTGCGATCAGCTCGTGCACAATTCTCTGATGGTGAAATAACAGGTGGTGTCACAGGGGTTAACATTATCAGTCCTTAGACTCCAGGAGGCTATGTGTTCATGGTCATCAAGCAGTTAACATCTTCCATTTGGTGGGGGTTTTAGCAACTGTAAAATGACTCTGGAAATGTGCATCAGATACTATTATCCAGGTACTTCAAAGAGGAGGTAAGTAGAGGATATGAGGAGGAGTGTGTCCCGGGAAGGCCCCATAGGGTCTTGCTTGGTTACAGTTCTACTTTCTAGGAGATTTCTGCAACTTTATCTTCCAACTCTTTTGTTCAATTTTAAATTTCTTCTATCGAAACTTTAATTCCGGGCTTCCGTGGTGGCGCACTGGTTGAGAGTCTGCCTGCCGATGCAGGGGACGTAGGTTCGTGCCCCAGTCCGGGAGGATCCCACATGCCACGGAGCGGCTGGGCCCGTGAGCCATGGCCGCAGAGCCTGTGCGTCCGGAGCCTCTGCTCCACAACGGGAGAGGCCACAACAGTGAGAGGGCTGCATACAGCAAAAAAAAAAAAAAAAAAAAAAAATGTAAAAAAACTTTAATTCCCAAAAGTCATTTATATTCTTATTTAAAAAAAATCATGTTATTGCTTTATAGATGCAATATCTTTTCTTATCTCTTTGAACATGTTAAGTACAATTTTTAAAAACGTTCCTTTAGCTCTCTGCTTTGTCTCAATTTCCTCCAAAGGAAGGAAAATGTCTTACTTAATGTCTGATGATCCTGAGCTATTTATCTTTAACAGTGAGCATTAAAAAGCTGTGGATATGAGGTGTGACTTTTCTTTTTTTTTAATTGGGGTATCGTTGCTTTACAATGTTGTGTTAGTTTCTGCTGTACAGCAAAGTGAATCAGCTATATGTACACATATACCCCCTTGTTTTTGGATCTCCTTCCCATTTAGGTCACCACAGAGCACTAAGTAGAGTTCCCTGTGCTATACAGCAGGTTCTCATTAGTTAACAGTTTTATACGTAGTATTGTATATATGTCAATCTCAATCTCCCAATTCATCCCCCCCACTTTCCCCCCTTGGTGTCCATATGTTTGTTCTCTACACCTGTGTCTCTGTGTTTCTGCTTTGCAAATAGGTTCATCTGTACCATTTTTCTAGATTCCACATATATGCATTAATATACGATATTTGTTTTCCTCTTTCTGACTTACTTCACTAGGTGTGACTTTTCAACTCAGAGGGCCTCAATGTTCAGAAGGAATCCAGCCATTTGTGTCAGACTCCCAAATGTCACGGTGTGCAGACCTTTTTTTTTTTTTCTTGCGGTACGCGGGTCTCTCACTGTTGTGGCCGCTCCCGTTGCGGGGCACAGGCTCCGGATGCGCAGGCTCAGCGGCCATGGCTCACGGGCCCAGCCTCTCCGCGGCATGCGGGATCCTCCCGGACCGGGGCACGAACCTGCTTCCCCTGCATCGGCAGGAGGACTCCCAACCACTGCGCTACCAGGGAAGCCCTGTGCAGACCTTTTTCAGAGCCCCTTTTCTCTAGAAAAGAATGCCGATTTCCTGCTGATGGTCCTCTGTACCGGTTGGGACCAAATGGCAAAAGAGGGTTGGGTCAGGGATGGTTTCGCGATCTTTAGGTGCTAGTCTCTTACTTGGTTCCCTACTTTTCACAATAGTTCCTCTTGCCTGTCCTTTACTAGGGCTTTAAATTTGGAAACTCTCCGAAGTTGGAAACTTTCTAGTTTAATGTCTTTGTCGAATATACTTCATGTTGGATGTTGGAGCTAGAAGCATCTTTGCCTTGGATGTGTGTGATAAGTGAGGGTACCTAAGCGTCTAAATATATAGACTTTCAACCAGGCTCCCTATTTTAAGACCCATGCTTTACCCCATCTTTTACTGCATCTGATGCTTCTAATTCCTGACTGTATTAGTTTGCTAGGGCTGGGATAAAAAACTACCTCAGATTGGAGGGCTTGAACAACACACTTTTATTTTCTCACATTTCTGGATGCTGGAAGTCTGAGATCAAGGTGTTGGCATTGTTGTTTTCTTCTGAGGCCTCTCTCCTTGGAAGATGGCTGTTTTCTCTCTGTGTCTTCACATGGTCTTCCCTTCGTGTGTGTCTCTGTACTAATCTCCTCTTCTTACAAGGATATCAGCTGTATTGGACTAGGGCCCACCCTAATGACCTCGTTTTAACTTAATTACCTTTTTTAAAGATCCTATCTCCAAATACAGTCACATTCTGAAGTACTGGGGTTAGGACTTCACCACAGGAATTTGAGGGGAGAGGCAGGATGCAACTCAACCCATAACACTGAGCTTTTAGAGATTCAACAACTTAGTTTGCTTGTTGTTTTCCTCCTCTCTGTGACTATTTGATATTCATATTTCTCAGTTCTGGTAATATCTTTACCTGATTTCCAGCTTTTGAAACAGTCTTGACATCTCTCTGTTGGATTACCTGTTATTAACTTGACAGCATTACCTCTCTTTTATAGTTCCCTCTGTGTCACAGGGAAGAAGCCTAGAAGTACATTTCCAAGAATCTCTTTCTTAGTGTTTGCTAATGAGAGGTACCCACAAAGAATTCAGAAGATAAAAGAGAAATTGTTATTCTCTGGTAGCTATTGTGGGCAGGTGGGTGAGCAGACAGTAAACTTGAAGTTCTCAGTATCTCCCAGTCAAGGACTATAAATCACTCCTTTTAATTCTACCGTTAGCTGGGAAGACCATAGGTTCTCCCAGAGCTACTGAGCAGGGCTGGGATTAGGGTGAGGTGAGCAAGGTAGGGTCGTGCAAATGCACGATCAGACTGTTTCCTGTTTAAAATTTTTAAATTAAATTTTTTTTAATTAAAAAATTCTGTTTTAAAATTCTGGCATTTTTTTCACCATAGATTTTTTTTGCATTGTTTGCTTTTAAAAAAATATTGTGTTAAAATATTCTTTATTTTGATAAGTGAGTTGTGATGGTTAATTTTAAGTGTCAACTTGACTGGGCTAAGAGATGCCCGGATAGCTGGTAAAACATGATTCCTAGGTGTGTCTGTGAGGGTGTTTCTGGAGGAGATTAGCATTTGAATGAGTAGACTGAGTACAGAAGATCCACCCTCACAAGTGCAGCTGGGCATCACCCACTCCACTGAAGACCTGAATAGAACAAAAAGGCGGAGGAAGGGTAAATTTGATTTTTTTTGCTTGAGTTGGGCCATTCATCTTCTCCTGCCCTTGGACATCATCACCCTCGTTCTTGGGCCTTCAGACTCAGACTGGGAGTTACACCATTGGCCCCATTCTCAGGTCTTCGGAGTCAGAATGAATTATACCACCAGCCTTCCTGGTTCTCTGGCTCACAGACAGCAGATTGCAGGACTTCTCAGCCTTTACAACCATGTGAGGCAAGTCCTATAATACATATATACACATCTACTCTGTTAGTTCTGTCTCTCTGGAGACCCCCTAGCACATGAGTGTTTTGGTATCCTCTTAAAGTCTGTATCGAAGGTGACTGCCTCACTAGTCTCACCCTATACCTGGCCCTGCCCTTGGTAGGCACAGAGCTGCCAGGTTGCTCGGAGATTCTCTCGCTTTGGTGCTGCGGGGTGAGACTGGTGACAGTGACCGGCCTGCCCTGCTTTCCCCAGCTTTACATTGGTGGGGTGAGCCCTACATTTCCCCTTCCTAATCAAAGCACACAGAGTGGCTTCTGTTTTGATAGAACTTTGATTTACACAATCTTTCATTGGCTGTATTCTCCTTTCTTAATCTCTCTTTTGTAGATTTATATCTTTTTTATTCTTTTATTTTCTCTCTCTTTCTCTCTCTCTCTCTCACACACACACACACACACACACACACACACACACACACACACATCTTACCTACTGGATCTGTTTCTCTGTAGAACCCTGACTAACACAAAGGGTTAGTGTTAGTGATATCACTTGATATCAACATGACTTATCTCTGAGTGACGTCAGCCTTCATCATCACTTGGTTTAGGGAGTGTCTGCTCCATCACAAATTTACTATTTCCCCCTTCCCACACTTTGTTCTTTGGAAGCAAGTCATGAAGTCTAGCCCACACTCAAGGGGTAAATGTATTTAAAAATAAAACCTCTTATCATTGCAGCAAGTAAGAATCAGTGTTGCTAAAATAGAGGGTGAATGTAAAAATGAATAGAGGAAAACAAAACAATATTATTAAAATCTATCTAGATACTTGTTCAGTTATCTAATCATAACAAATTACCCCACAACTTAATGGGTTAAAACTATACAACAATTTATTTTGCCTGTGAATCTGCAGTCTGGGCAGGGCTTGTCAGGGAAGACTTGTCCTTACTCCATGGACATCACTGGGGTGGATTGACTGAAGGCTGGGGGACCCTCTTCCAAGACTACTCACTTGCATGGCCGGCAAGTTGGTGCTGGTTGTCAGCTGGAGCTCAGTCAGGGCCCAGGGCCCAGAGCTTCAGGCTTGATCCCTTTCCATGTGACCCTCTCAGTGTGGCTTGGGCTTCCTCACAGCATGGTGGCTGGGTTCCTAGGGTGAACATTCTGAGAGAGAGACAAATGGAAGGTATATACCTTTTATGATATGGCCTCAGAGTCACATAGTTTCACTTTTGCTGAATTCTATTAGTCAAGGCAGTCACAGAAGCTCACTAAGTTTCAAAAGGGAGGGGATGTAGATTCTATTTTTGATGGTCTTGATGGGGAGTAGCAAGGTCCTCAAAGAGCATGTGGAATAAGAACTACAAACTAGGCCATTACTCCTGCTGCTGAAGGCTCTGAACTTGTTTAAAAAAGGAGAGAAAGAAAGAGATTAGCAAGTGGTGGAGAGGTTTACAAAACATACTAGCACCACACTGAGACTTTTCCTTTCACAAGGAAATGAATGACAGGAACATACTTTGCTTATAATGTATGTATGAGTCTATATAGCTACACTGAACTTGCGCTTCCTTGACATGTGAAGCTTTTTCATGTCCTGTGTCATTACACATGTGATTTTCTCTTCTTAAATTTCCTTTACTCCTTTCTTTGCCTAGAAAACTTATTTTCTTTCTTCCAAACCCAGCTTCACCCTCTGAGGCAAGAACAACATCTTGTTTATTCTAGCCCTTATTTTACCCTTGCATTATAATTTCTCTGAGAGCCATTAGGCTTCCCAACTTAACTCACTACATTTTGAATTCTTAAAACATAGGAGCCACATGTTATTTGTAATTGTAAGTTTTTGGCCATTTTATCTCTGCCTATAACACCTCATCTCCATACTACATTTCCTATCCAGTCAACTCCTATTCATCCTTAAAAACCCAGATTGACTAACACTTTCTAAACGCAGTGTTCACTATCTCCTCCCCATTGAGGTATTAACTTCCTCTCTGTACTGTCACCAGATTTCATTTGTATTTCTATGGCAATGTCCAGGTGTTACAGTGTAATTCATTGGATGGTATGTCAGTCTTTGAGGGCAGGGACTAAGTTAAATCATCTTTGCTTTAGACCAATTCCCCAGAACCAGACCCCAAGATGAGAACTCATGTGTAAGTGGTTTTTAAGGAAGAGCTCTTACAAGAAACTCATAAGGGGTGTGGGGAGCAGATAATGGAAAAGGAAGCTGTCAAGCAAAGATGGAATTTGGAGCAGGGTCTTGGAAAGGGAACTTTCATCCTAATCCTGCAGGGAGCTCTTGACTGTAAGTTATGTCTCAAAATTTGTGATGATGAAGGTGGAGAAATTGGCTTCCATACTCTTGCACGCAACCATCGTTGGCCAAGGGCCACCCCAGGAGACACAAGCCCCCAGCACTTCCACTCTCTGCGTGTGTAAATGAGGCAGTGCCAGTAGCCCAAAGACAGCTGTCAGAAGAGAGTCACAGGTGCAGCCATTCAAAGCAAAGCACACAGCTGGAGGGCTGGCACACAGAAAGGGTAAAGGATCCCATGCATCTAGGTGGGGCACCAACAGTGTCGGCCAAATCCTGGAGCCTAGTGAATGTCCTTACAAAGAAGGAAGGACTGGGGGAGAGGGGAGGCCGTTGCCATATCTTGCTGAAGATATCATATCTTCCTAATGATAAGAGAGTCACAATGGAAGAATATATTTAACTCACTTCAATGGTTCTGAGTCAAAAAAAGAAAATAGAATCTTAAGATAATCCTTGTAAGATTGTGCTAGCAAATTGGAAAACATGGGTGATTTTCTAGCAAAATAACATGACTGAAATTAATCAAGAGGAGAAAATTTAGACAGACCAATATTAAAAAACTTTTTATTGAAGTATATTTGATTTACTATGTTGTGTTAATTACCTCTGTACAGCAAAGTCATTCAGTCATATATATATATATATTCTTTTTTAAAATATTCTTTTCATTATGGTTTATCCAAGTATGTTGAATATAGTTCCCTGTGCTCTACAGTAGGACCTTGTTGTTTATCCATTCTGTATATAATAGCTTACATCTGCAAATCCCAACCTCCCACTCCATCCCTCCCCCAACCCCCTCCCCCTTGGCAACCACCTGTCTGTTCTCTATGTCCATTCTGTTTCTGTTTCATAGGTAGGTTCATTTGCATCATATTTTAGATTCCACATGTAAGTGATATCATATGGTACTTGACCTTCTCTTTCTGACTTACTTCACTTAGTATGATAATCTCTAGTTGTATCCACGTTGCTGCAAATGGCATTATCTCGTTCTTTTTAATGGCTGAATAGTACCCCACTATATATATGTACCACATTTTCTTTAACCATTCATCTAGACAGACCAATATTAATGGATGGAAATTACAAACTATTTCAAAGAACTCCCTGCCCTACCAGATCCAGACAGTAAATGGGAGAATTCTTACAACCTTTGAAAACACGTTATTTAAATTGTTCCAGAACCTGAGGAAAATAGGGACGCTTTTAAAAAGCATAATGTCCCTTATGTCTCCTGGGGTGGCCCTTGCTTTTAAAAATCTGGTAAAGCTGAAATCTGCCGAGGGTAGTGTGCACACACACACAGACTGCAAGCTGGCTTTCTTATAAAAATAGATTTAAAATTCTATGTGAAATGGTAGCAAGTAGATAAAGCAATACATTTAACGCTATCAACAAGACACGTCACGTGAGCAGGTTGCAGTGGACATTTGTCATTTTTGGCTGCCCAGCTTTGAGTAGTCTTCCTTTTGGAGGGAATCTCAAGATGAATGGGAGGCAGCTCTTTCTCCCACTATGTGGTCCTCTGTCTTCCTAATTCCCAGCAGCTAGTAATCAGATCTAGGATTTAGCCCAACCAAATGGATGCTTTCACTTTGGGCTTAGAATTTTGAAGGTATGATAGCAAAAGTTCAAGGCAACCAGAAATTATTCAAGATTATTAACATCTGGTATAGCAGAACCAAGGGTCCAGAAGTATGGCTGCCACTGTTCAATGGCGGTGCCAGCTTTGGTGGCAGCAGTGTGTCTAGCTTCACCAGTGGTGCCAACGATGACATGTACGATGTTTAAGGCAGCATCTTCTGGTGCAGGGTCCTGACTATGTACTGTCTTCCTTGGTTTCCCAAGTCTGATTCTGAAGCTCTTCTGACAGTTCTGTGAGCTGTTTGATATCCATCCTTCCAATAAACTCCCTTTCTGTTTAAGTTAGCTGAAAGTAGTTTATATTGTTTGCTACCAAGAACTTGCGATGAGTATACAGGTCAAAGGATATAAAAGCATATGCTCATTTCTGTTGGTGCCCAGAGGCATCTGATAAGATTCAAGATCCATTTCTGATAATAACACTTTCTGAAGTAGAAATAAATGGATACTACTTTAATGCAATAAATAATATATATCTCAAACCAAAAGTAAGCAGCATGCTTAATGGTGAAGCATAATGTCAGGAACAGCGCAGGCTTTCCCACTCTCACTGCTATTGCTTAACAGAGTTCTAGAAGGGCAATTAGACAAGAGAAAGGAAAAAATGAGGTACGAATATTTTAAAGGAAGAGGCCAGGTTACTATTTCATGCATTGATATTAATTCCTGAAAAACACAAGAGAATTAACTGAAAATTATGAGAAACAACTAAAGTACATCAAGGTGGTTGGTTACAAAAATAATTTTGTCCTAGAGATAAACAACAGAAAATATAACAGCACAAAAATATCCCATTCATAATAGCAAAAAACAGGAACAAACTTATTAATGTTACACAAACCGATGGAAGGAAACTGTAGTACTCTGAGGGACGTGGAGAGCCGTTTTCTAATTTTTAAAATATATACTTTATTCTCAGGTAAGAAGATAAATATTATGATGATGTCAATTGTCCTTAAAGTAATCTATATAAATAATCCCCCCAATAATTAAATTCATCTGAGAGAATAAGTGAACAGCCAATAAAATACTAGGAGGCATTGCCCTACCAAACATTTCAATATATTCTATATATTATCATGGAATATAAAGACACATCAATGAGAAGAGAATTTTTAAAAACGCTAAATGTATGTGGAGTTTAATATGTGATAAAAAGTGGTATTTTTGAAGCAGTGGAAGAAGGTTAGATTAGAAAAAAAAAAGGTGCTGGGACAACTAGCTAGCCATGTGAGTGGGGAAAAAGGCAAGATCCTTACCTCATTTCCTTCACAAAAATAAATTCCAGGTGGAACCAACATTAACAGTAAGAAAAAGAAAAAAATACAAACCATAACAGTACTAAATGAAAAAACAGATGAGTATTCTTTTTTTTTTAATATATAAATTTATTTATTTGTTTTTTGGCTGAGTTGGGTCTTCGTTGCTGTGCGCGGGCTTTCTCTAGTTGCGGCGAGCGGGGGCTACTCTTCGTTGCGGTGCACAGGCTCCTCATTGCGGTGGCTTCTCTTGTTGCAGAGCACAGGCTCTAGGTGCGCAGGCTTCAGTAGTTGTGGCTCACAGGCTTAGTTGCTCCACGGTACGTGTGATCTTCCTGGACCAGGGCTCGAACCCGTGTCCCCTGAATTGGCAGGCAGATTCTTAACCACTGCACCACCAGGGAAGCCCAGATGAGTATTCTTATGATCTTGGAGTTCCTAAGCATGTTAAAAAAATAAATAAATAAAAAAAGAAAGAAATCTTTATAGAAAAAATTGATCAATCTGACTATATAAAATAATTTAAATTCTCTACTTGATATAAAAATACTGCAAATATGGTGAAAGGTAAATAACCAAATGAAATTGCATAGACCAAGGAATAACTCATATACAAAGTACTTTCACTGATCAATATTTATAAAAGAAACACACCAAAGAAAAAATAAGCAAATGATGTGTACAGGTAAATCACAGCAGCAAAAATACAAATTGCTAACTAAAAGGCATTACTAGTCATTTTCTTGATTGCAAACAACGGAAACTGACACTGGTTAGTTTCAGCAATAAAGAAATGTATAGGAAGCCTATTAGGTTAGCTCGCAGAATAAACAGAGCTGGAGAAACAGGCTTGGACAGAAACACAGGCAGGCAGACACCAGTAAGAACTTGCCACTAGAGCAGCCAGCTGGACACTCACTGCCACCATCACTGGCACCGCCACCACTGGACCTTCTGCTGAGTATAGAGCCACTAGATTCACTAATTATCTCCAACTAAGCTTGTATCTATACACCCAGAGCCAAGGTCCAGGTGGGAGCATCTGACTGGTCTTTCTTAGGTGATCTTCCTGGGCTCTAGCTTCCAGGGGTGGGAAGGCAAATACTTTCTCCCCCTCCCCTGCTCCGTTTTCATAATAGAGTTTGAATTGCCCTGCCTAATTTTGTATCCTCTTCAAAAAGGAAGTCTGTTTAGATGTTGGATGGTAGAAGACCAGAACATGTTGTTCAACTTCACTCCTACAGATAAAAGTACATTAATACGCCATCTTTTTTTCATTGTATTTGCCAATGTGAAAAAGACTGAAAAACTCAGTACTGTCTAGGGTTTGGGTAATGTGCACACCCCATTCATCGTTGACAGGATAAAACCTTTCTGGAGGTGAGCTTGACACAACAGGTGTCAAAATATGAAATTTGCATACCCTTTGGCCCAAGGTGTCAGCTTAAGGAGATAGTTGCAGGGATGGACCAAATTTACATCACGACACTACTCACTGCACTGTTGTTTCTAATTTGCGTTTCCCTAGTTTGGGGGTAAGGGGTGGGTATAGAGAGCAGAAGATTTACTATAGAATGTTGTTTGGGGTGGGTCTTAAAGAAAGACCATCTGAGCGCTCCAACTAGGAATCCTTTTCCAAGCCTGTTCTGGTCAAGCTGGGAGAGGATGGCTTTGGAGCCCTTTGGGGACCAATAAGCCTGGAGTGGAATGGTAAAAGGGGCCCGATTTGGAAGAGGGTTCATATGTCTTATTAAGGATTTCAGATGTTGTTTATACTGCTGCCAAATAATCAATATGCTATACAATGGCTACCTTACTAATTATCCAGTAATGGGTAAGAGGAGCGTCTGTTGGGTTGAAGTCTATACCTTAGGGCAAGTGACAGATTGTAAGCTGACTTCCAATATGGTAAAATTAGTGTCATGACTGAGAGGTGCCAAGAGAGCCTGCAGAAGGGACACCTCCTGGAGCAGGTGACACTTAAGATAAGACTCTAAGGATGGGGAGTGCCCAGGGAAAGGTGTCTGGCCTAGAGAATATATCTTGAGCAAAGGCCCATGGGTCTGGATCAAATTGCCTGAGAGTGTGGGGGAAGAACAAGACATTCCATAATGCTGGACTAGAAGCAGTGATTGGAGGATACTCCCATGTGAGTAACATCAGAGGGAACCGTATTTTACTGGACTTTGGTGACCAAGGAAACCAGCCTCCAATTACTGCTGAACTATAGCAACTACATTTTGGATTTCAGCTACGTGCTGGTGGGAAAAGGTGGGAGTGACAACCAGGTGGTACTGGGCTAGGGGAGGGGGCAATGTTCAAAGGGGCGTGGTGAACCATAGCTTGCCCCTGCTGTGTGGTGGTGCTAAGGAGGTGCTAAGGTGCCCTAATTTCTTCAAAGCACGTGATAGCCACGGGATGCTGAGTAGCTGGCTCGGACAAGCGAGGAAAATGGAAAGGAGGGCCCAGGCAATGTGGTCATATTTTGCCTAAGGCTCCAGTATAAAGACGAGAGCAGGATGGTAAATTTCCACTGGTCTTTGACCACTCTCCGTTTTAAAATTTAAAAAAAAGAACTCTTGTTAATACCCACTGTCTTCCAGGCATGCATGTAAAGGAAGGAATGATGTTCTGGAAAGCAGCTGTCAGGACAGTCACGTGGACAAGGTGCATTGGTGGAGAAGGCCAAGGATTGTTTGCAGCAGCTAAAAGAAAACCCCATCTCAACCAATCCCAGATCTGTCCTGGGTTTGAATTCCCCAGTTCTAATTAAAGTGACTCAATGTCTCAGTTTGGGTTCCCCTTAGATCAGAGCCTGAGACAAAGACCTGGGTGCAGATAGTCTGTTTGGGAGGTGATCCTGGAAGCAGGACTGAGGGAGTAAGAAGACTGAGACAGGGAAGTAAAGAAATCTAGAAAAGGGTGCATTATTGAACTGGTTACTATGGAGGGCAACTGGGGCTCAGTCTTGCTGGAGAATCTGTGAAGAACTCTGTTGGATGCACCCCACAGTTGTCCATCCAAAGGACGGGAGGCTGGGATGTTTTTCCACCAGCTGATACTTCCCACTGGTTGTAGGTTGCCCCTGCTTAGGGGAGGGGGCTTATTAATTCCACTCCACCTACTGAGTTCCCTGGCATTAGGGAGAGTCCTCAAGCAGAAAAGCAAAGAAACAGCAGGCTTTTGAAGTGGCGGGGGTGTGTGGGGGTGTGGTGGGTGGCTGCCACACAGCAATGACTTACACAGTTTATAGCTGAGGCTGAAATTGTAGATAGGCTCAGGGCATAAGACGTGAGGGATGAAAAGCTGTTGCTATGCTCAGTTTCCTTCTAAGACAGTTTATTCATTCAACCAAACATTTATTAGAGCCATGGTCAGTGCTGGGCATCTATGGTCAGCAAAAGAGAGCTAATCTCTGCCTTAAGAGCTGACAGTCTTTTGAGGATTTTGAGCAAGTGTGACTGGTGCTATGGACATGAGTCCAAAATGGAGCAGTGCTAAAATAAATAAATAAATAAATAAAGGCAGCATCGGGAAGCAAACCTTGGGGGCTAACTCCCAAGTCAGATTGAAATCTACAGAGAGACCACAGCCCCAAGACCCTTCCCATATACTAGAAACAAGCAAGCAAGAAAACAAACCAACTTTCAGCATAATGGCTGAATATTGTGATAAAATGTTGTCAAACTGTTTGAAATTTCACCAAAAGCTCTTCCTTTTCTTGTCCCTTCCTCCGCCACAATTTCATATTTGAAAAAATTTAAACACGTCTGCAAGGTGATTTGGGGACTAGTGCAAAGAATCCACTGGGTGTCAGCATAAGGGTCCTGCTTACTACGGGGTGGGAGGTCAGAGGCAAAAGCCATTTACTTTGAAATACGGTGTAAGGTGGGATTTATGTTTTGAAAAGAGGAAAGGCTCTCCTTTCCCTGATTTCTCCGTTCTGCAGTAACCAGGACTCAGGCGAAGGGTTAGCAAAGAGGAGAATCTACAGAGAGGAGGTCATAAACCAGTGGATTTGGCAGCACAAAGATGTACTTTTTTGCACTATTTTCTTCTTTTTTAATTGAACCAACATTTAAAAATAGGATTTCCACCTTCTCTTAAAGAATCAGATGATCTGAGCCCTCATTTCTGCATGGGAACAATTGGCTGGAGCTGAGTGGCAGCCACCCCCTTTAAAAGGATGTTGATTTGCAATTTGCCAGAGTCCCTGCCATTCCTTATATTCTCCGCAACACTAAGTCACTTAAAGTAATAATAGTATGATTGAAACACCAGAATTCTTCATTCGCTGATAGGACCACCTGATATTTGTGGGTCTGTGACCTTTTGTTTAGAAGGCAAGTCTAGGGGCTTTGAAACATACTAGGGTTTGAAATGGGTAAGAGTCTACCAATCTCAAAGAAATTGAATGGAAGATTGAAGGAGAGATTGCATGCTTAACGCAATGCTTGTAACGGCGGCTATTACCAGCATCCACTAACAAGAGAGCACGCAGAAACCCTGTTAGTTTCACACTTCGTCTTAACTCCCAGCGTCTAGGACCGTGCTTGGCACTAACAGTAACTGTTGAATGAATGAATGAATGATGCTAGAGCTCAGGGGGTCTGAAAAGGAAGGTATTCTGATAATATAGTTTCACCGCGACCCCAAAGTGCCGCCTGGAAGACAAGCCTGGCCGAAACGTGCCAGGCTCTGCGATGGCGCTCTAGTGGGCAAGCAGACCATCGGGGTCCCTCGGGAGCCTGGCGGGGCTGGCTTGCCCAGGATCGGTCAGGGCCATGTCCATCACCTCTTCCAGAGTATGGTAAGGGGGCGTCCTGATTCCTACACTTTCCCAAGGCCTCCACCATCAGATAGGTCAAGACGGAGTCCTACGCCGGGGCATCCACTACCCAGCGCTAGCCCAGCGATACCCCGCGGCGCCTGGACCTTGACCACACTAGACATGGCCTCCCTCGGGCTTCACGGAGCAGTACCGCGCCCGGGGCCGCCAGTCATCGCGTCTGGCTGGGGAGGCAGCTCCGTTCCCGGAATCAACATGGCGGCCGCGGCGGCTTCAGCGCGGGGCGGGGGAGCTGGGAGGCGGGTCACGTGAGCGGCCCAGCTGGGCGGATCTCGCGCGCTCCCGCCCGCCCCGCCGGCCGCCGCTCGCTTGCTAGCTCCGCGGCGCTCTGAGGTGTGCGGGGCATCGAGCCCCCCGTCCCGGTGAGGCGCGGCGCGGCGCGGCGGGATGCGGCGGCGGCCGTGGCGGGGACGCGGGCCGGGCGGGCGGACGCGGTGATGAGCGTCAGCGGCCACCGCCATGTCCAAGGTAACGGCGCCCGGGCCCGGGCCGCCGGCGGCGGCAGCGGGCGGGAAGGAGAAGCGCTCCTTCAGCAAGCGGCTGTTCCGGAGCGGCCGCGCGGGCGGCGGCGGCGGCGCTGGGGGCCCCGGGCCGGCCGCGCCCTCCTCGCCCTCGTCGGCGCGCTCGGTGGGTAGCTTCATGAGCCGCGTCCTCAAGACGCTGTCCACGCTCTCGCACCTTAGCTCCGAGGGCGCCGCCCCGGACCGCGGCGGCCTCCGCAGCTGCTTCCCGCCCGGGCCCACGGCCGCGCCCACGCCGCCGCCGTGCCCGCCGCCGCCCGCCTCGCCCGCGCCGCCCGCCTGCGCCGCGGAGCCGGTGCCCGGGGTGGCGGGGCTCCGGAACCACGGCAACACGTGCTTCATGAACGCCACGCTTCAGTGCCTCAGCAACACCGAGCTCTTCGCCGAGTACCTGGCGCTCGGCCAGTACCGGGCGGGGCGGCCCGAGCCCTCGCCTGACCCCGAGCAGCCTGCGGGGCGCGGCGCGCAGGGCCAGGGTGAGGTCACCGAGCAGCTGGCGCACCTGGTGCGGGCCCTCTGGACCCTGGAGTACACCCCGCAGCACAGCCGCGACTTCAAGGTGAGCCCCTGGGGCACCCGCCTGCCCAGAGCTTCCTTCTCCGCTTCCGTCGCGGCCAGAGGACTGATGCTCTGGTTGCCTAATGAAAGAGGAGCGGGCCTCGAGTCCGGGCAGATGGCGCTGATTGCGAGGAACAGTCATTCACTCATTCATGCATCGGGCATTTGGAAGGGCTTGCTACGTGGCGGGCCCTTTGATGGGCACAGGGGAGGGATGGGACAATGGGCAAGACCGTCTGCCATCCTGGAACTTACATTCTTGGGGGTGGGAGTGTTGAGCTTGGGTTCAAATCCTTGTTCTGCCACTTACTAGCGGTGTGACCTCGGGCAGGTTACTCTACCTCTCTGTGCCACAATTTCCTCATCTGGTACCTACCTCATAGGTGATTGTGAGCTGCTAACAAGTTGATATGTTGGGTTGAACCCTATGAAGTTACCCACTGTTGACCGTTCTGACTTACAGATTGGCATTTTTATGGCGTTCAACCTGGTATGTAAAATGCTTCCATTGTGTGCAGTGCTATGAGTATTTGCTGCCATTATTATTTTTAGTATTAAAAACTTTAACAAGTTGAAGAGGTGGTACCAGACAGTGGTTTGAAGGAAGTAAAACCTGGTGATGTGACTGTTGTGCTGGTAGGGTACGTTACATGGGTTAGGGTGACTTCTCGGAGGAGGTGATGTTCTGAGACTTGAGTAACCACAGGGAGGGCCAGCCTTGAGGAGCTCAGGGGAAAGCGGTTCCCAGGTGTAAGGCAAGTGTGGACACCTTGAGACGGGAAAGAGCCTGGTGTACTTGACCCGCAATGTAGCTCCGGGATGGGCAAACTCTTTCTGTAAAGGGCTGCATAGCAAATGTTTTAGGCTCTGCTGTTCAAGATGCAAACTCGAGGCTATTAAGTAGATACGTATATAACAAGAAAAGACACATTTCTACACATTATTGCCTAAAATAAAAATGTTATAATAATTGAGTACAATATTTTGTAATACAGGTCTACTAAGGAGAAGCATGGGACTCCTTTTTTGGAGAGTACAAAGTTTAACTTAATTGGAGTTCAAAATTAATGTTCCCTGTTGTCAAATTGATTACAAGCATTCATCTCTCCAAATCATTCGTAGCTCACAGGCCGTATAGAAACAGGCAGTGGGCTAGATGTGGCCTTGGGTCCTTGTGAGTGCGTGAGAGCTGAGGGAGGAGTGTGAGTGGTGGGCTGGGGCCAGGTGGTGTAGGATCATAAATTTAGGCTGTAGTACTAAGGAAACGGGCTCTTACTCTAAGCAAAAGGGGAAGATGATTTGAGATTGTATAAGGGATACTTTTAGGTGGAAAATGGATATAGATAGAACTAAATAGAATGAAATCACACAATAAGAAAGTTAATTCCTTTTCTGTTCTCTTTCTCTCCTGATCATGCCCAAGAGAAAGTCTCAGCTTGGTGGTTAGCTTGTCTTTAACACCTCTTGCTCACTCCCCCACCTTTTTTTTTTTATTTGTTTATTTATTTTATTTATGTATTTTTTGGCTGTGTTGGGTTGCCCCTGCTGTGCACGGGCTTTCTCTAGTTGCGGCGAGCGGGGGCTACTCTTTGTTGCAGTGCGTGGGCTTCCCATTGCAGTGGCTTCTCTTGTTGTGGAGCATGGGCTCTAGGCGCACAGGCTTCAGTAGTTGCGGCACGCAGGCTCCGTAGTTGTGGCGCACGGGCTTAGTTGTTCCATGGCATGTGGGATCTTCCCGGGCCAGGGCTCGAACCCGTGTCCCTTGCATTGGCGGACAGATTCTTAACCACTGTGCCACCAGGGAAGCCCCCCCTTTTTTTTTTTTTTTAAATAGAGAATAAGCTTCAAGTTTAGAGATCTGAATAGGTAACAGTAGCTAGAATTTAATAAGGTTATGTCTTCATTGGATTTGTCTTTTCTAAAATAAATTTATTTATTTATTTTTGGCTGCGTTGGGTCTTTGTTGCTGCATGTGGGCTTTCTCTAGTTGCAGCGAGCAGGGGCTACTCTTTGTTGCGGTGCGTGGGCTTCTCTTGTTGTGGAGCACAGGCTCTAGTTGCACAGGCTTCAGTAGTTGTGGCACGCAGGCTCAGTAGTTGTGGCTCGCAGGTGCGGGCTCTAGAGCACAGGCTCAGTAGTTGTGGCTCATGGGCTTAATTGCTCTGCAGCACGTGGGATCTTCCCGGACCAGGGCTCGAACCCTTTGCATTGGCAGGCGGATTCTTAACCACTGCACCACCAGGGAAGCCCTGTCTTCTGTTTATGGCAAATGGTACTGGCAGTCCATTGGTGCTATGAAGTTTCTTTCTAAAATACACTTATTTAAGTATGAGTAAATGATTTGATTAAAATATAAATTGGTCAGCTATCTAAGGGAATCAGCTTGGTTGAGGACCTACTGTCTTGCTGAGGAACAACACTGCCAAGGTCCACTCCTCTCCTTTTAATACATTTTACTTACATGTTATTTATATTTATTTATGTTCTACCCTGTTTTTCTCAAAAAGAAAAAAATGGTTGTTGTTTGATCTTGGAAATTTGAATGGAAATACTTGACTGGGATAGGGACTGGAAAAAAAGAGATTCATGTCAGAGATCTCAAAATAAGAAAGTAGGAGGGAATGGCAGCCAGCCAGCTACTATTGGTCTTTTTCTTTTTGCCTATACGTGCCTGCAGGTAGCCACAGCAGTTGCAGACTTTTCAAGGTCACAGCCTAGTGTTTTCAGTTTGGTTTTCCATTCTTTTCCAAAATGTGAAAATCAATTTCTACAGCATTTTTGTATGTGAACATTTCCATTGCTTTTTAAGAGATTGTGTTTACTTTTTTATCAATTAAAAAGCTGTAACAGAATTGGGTCAATAATTCTAGAAAAGCATGCTTTGGCAAAGTTGAACAGGTTCTTAGAGGCCTTTTTTTCCCTGAATTTTATTTTATTTATTTTTTTATACAGCAGGTTCTTATTAGTTATCCATTTGATACATATTAGTGTATATATGTCAATCCCAATCTCCCAATTCATCACACCACCACCCCTACCCTGAGGCCTTGTTTTTAAAAAATGTAATCTTCTGAACCGTTAGTAGATTTCACTTTGCATTCATTCATTCATTCACCTCCCTCTGTTGAAGGTTTATTCAGTCAGTTAGGAATGCGTTCCGCACCAGAAAGAAGCAGCCCTAATGATGGTGCCTTAAGCAATAAAGATGTTGAATTAGCTCACCTGTAAGAAGTCTGGAGGTAGGTGGTTCTAAGGTGGTGCAGTGGCTTTATGGGCCCAGCTAGGACCCAGACCATTTCTGTGTTTCCATTCTGTTGTCCTTAGCTATCAGTGGCCTTTTGTCCTTAATGTTTGTCACCTCAGGGTTTTCTACCCAGTCAAGCCAGGAAGTCATTAGGGAAATAAAAGTTCTTCCAGAAGCCCCCTCAACAGGCTTCTACTTACATCTCATTAACTATAATCATGTCGCTTGACCACCCTGGCTGCCGTGGAGGCAGGAAGGTGGTGTTTGGGTTTTCCTGCCTTAATAGAAGAGATGAGTAAAGGAGGGGATTGCCTTGTAGGCAGCCCACCAAAGTGCTTCGCCTACCACGTGCCAGGCACTGTCACGTGGGGAAGACACTGCGCCTGCCTGTGAAGCACAAAGGAAGTTGAAGCACCAGGCAAGAGGATGCACCAGTCACCACGCCCCCCTCACCTGCTGGTGATTTGATATTCGAGGCAGATACTCTTCTCTGCTCTTCTTGAGCTCACATTCAGCCTCAGAATCCTGTTGAACAGCCTGTTGAACAGCCACTACCAGTTGGCAGAGGAGATAAAACCAATTTGCCATGTTGAGATAATTTGCCTTGAGGTCTCAGAAAGCACTTAGTATGTCTTTGCATGTACTTTTATCGTCCTAAAACTTCTTTAAGTTCCTAACAATTTTGTTTGTAAGATTTTCAATTCGGATTCTAACCACATTGATTTCAGCTTTAGGAGCTTGCCAGGTAAACGGAGTTTTGGTTTTGGATGAGCTAGATGGTTGTTATGGTTGGATTTTCGTTTTCCAGAATGAAAGACGTTGACTGGTCCAATCTTGGTAAGCTTTAAGAAACTTCTCTAGCTGCCACTTATATCTTTTTCTTTTTTTGTGCAGTCCTTTTTCTCCTGCTGATAGAGTAGCGGTTGTCAACCAGGGCACTTTTGCCTCCCCTACCCCCTCACTTCTGGGGACATTTGGTGATGTCTGGAGACACATACTTGGGTGTCACAACTGGGGTGGGGTGCTACTGGCAACTAGTGGGGAGACTCCAGGTTTGGGGCTAAGTGTCATACAACATGCAGGACAGTATCCCTCAAAAAGGATAACCCAGCCCCAAATGTCAGTAGTGCTGAGGTTAAGAAACTGTTGGAGGAATGTTTTGAACTTCCTTAGTGCAAGTTTTCCTTACTTTCCCAGCTTTTAATGGTTATCTTGTTACTTTTTCTTCTTTGTTTGCTGCGGCACTAGAGTAAAGGTTGGACTTTACTGGCAGGATCCTTGGATCCCTGTCTTAGTAAAACTATGACAGTAAGTAAATCATTTTGAAACCTGAATGCTCAGTATGCTGTTGTAAGAGGAAATAAGCCTATTGTCCTAACTTTAACAGGATGCTAGCTTGGGTGCTCCAGGTTCGTACAGATGCTTTCTGATTTCTAGTACTCAGTGCCCTTTTGCAGCAAGTGAAAGACGGAAGGTCATCTTTCAAGTAACAAAGATGGGTTTTATAGCAGCAGTTTTCAAACTGTGCTTCCAGAGAACGACTAGAACAGAGTGATCTACTGATAAAAGAAATGTGGGGACTCCTTTCAAATTTGCAGGAAAACAAAAAGTAATTGATGAATCAGATTTTCTCTCCCACATGTTTTTCCTTGAACTTTGGTGCCTGGTGGTGCTTATTTATTAGTGAGAGTTCTTGGGTTACAAAGGGAGTATATGTGTGTAAATGAGTAGTGGCAGACAAGCCAGCAACCAGGGGCTTCCGCTGGCTCAGTTTCACACCTTACTGTGTCATGGACTCATGCTGGGGAGCTCTGATTTTATGCTGCAGACCTATGATGAAAGTTTTCCTCGTTTGTATGAAGCTGTTTAGTATGTTGACATTTCACAGTGGTTCCCAAGAAGTGATCTGATTTTAGGGTGTCCCTCAAATTAATTTGAAAAATAGGAAAAAAAAAATGAAATAGTGGCGGTCACATTCAGATTTGTGATGGTATTAAATAGAAAGTATGTGTCCTCCTGGTCTGTTCTCTTGTCTGTCAAATGCTGTCAGTTCTGTTTTAGTGAAGTTCCACATCTTTGAAGAAGGGCTGTGAGAGAATCATCAAATTTTAGACTTGGAAGGAGATGTGGGTGAAATGTGAGTGGCCCTCAGCCTTTCTGGATGCGGAAACTAAGGTTCACCTGCTGGCTAGAGGCTGAGGGAGCAGAACCAGAGTTCTGACCACCCCCCGCATGCCGATGCACGCACTGAGCCCTGGTTCTGAGGTCGTCTTATTAGCACAACCACTGAAGCGACAGGTCTCAACATAAAACATAAACAGGGAAGGTGGACGTGCTGAAACATGTAGCATTTTTTTCCTCTAAGTTTGCGGTGCTAAATCGTAGTGAAAATAAGGTCAGCTGCAGCTAGCTTTATATATGTGCTATTGCTCCTGAGACGTAGGCACTTTTGGAAGACTTCCTTAAAAAATTATCCTTTCAGACCATTTAAATGCATATATAAACACATCTTTTACATTGATGGGCTTATACTCTCCATAGAGTTCTGTAACTTGCTTTCCCTTATGCCCCTATACTGGACTTCAAAATATATCACAGGTAGCCATAGCTTTCATTGTTTTTTGTTAATACATCCAAGTCCACCTCATTCTTTTTAACAGTTGTATGGAAGCCCACTGATGGGTGTTTTGGTTGTATAAAATTTTTAACCATTATAGCCAATCCTTCAACATATATCAAGTCTCCTTTTCTAAGGAGTGGGTCTTAGCTGTGGCGTTGCTGAGTCAGAGGGAACGTGCATTTACACTGTGGATGCACCTCACCAGACTGCCCAGCAAAAGCCCGAGTAGGACAAGACTCTGACCCATCCACGCTGCATGCTAGGGCCTCGCTGCTGACACGTGCTTCCTCTTTCAAGTGACTGCCCTATTCTTCAGTTTTCAAACTTATTTTCTTTCACGTAGGTCAGTTTTGTTCCTCTAGGTATGCCTATTCTCCACTCTTCTTAAACGTGTATGTCTCTCTTTCCAGACATGTCCACCTGATGTGTGCAGCTTCTTATCAGGTGGTAAAGGGGACTCATGAGAAAGTGCAAGAAAAGCATTGAAGAGGACTAGTTGGGGAATAAAAATACACAGGACAATTATGGACTTTCATGTTTGCTGACTTAAACCACATTTACTGAGCAATTATTGTGTATAAAGGGACTAGTTTAGGGGAGAGGGTTGGGAATAGAGGATTAAGTATGACAATTATAGGACAAAGTTCTTGCCCTCAGAGAACTTACCAGTTTTATAGGGAAATTAAAAAAAATTGTATTGACTGGGAAAGTTCAGTGGGAGTTCAGAGAAGGGTGAAATCATTGTGAGCTGAAGTGCAAGTAGAAGATTCATTCATTCATTGTTGGCAGTTAAGCTTCTACAAATTTATGAATTTATGGAGCTCGTAACTCTACGCCACGTGCTGTGCTAGTCCTTGGGTATATGGGGTAAACAAAACGGTATGGTAATGTAAAAAAATGGTGCCAGGTCCCGTGATCCATTCCTTCTTGGAACTTTTATTGTTACAGGGGAGGCAGATGTTAAACACACACTGGTAAATGTGAAATTTAAAATTATTAGAGCTAAGAAGGAAAAGATAAGGTGTATGAGAGAGAATGATGGTGTGGCCAGGCAGGAGTGATAAAATGTATTCAAAAGGCTCTGCAGGGGACAGGGCTGGGGGTCCATTTGAAAGTCTGACAGGCCTTTTTCATGGCTTAGAGAGCTAGGAGGGGTGTGGGATAGATGAGGCTGGAAAAGGAGGTCAGGTAGGCAGAGGCGGGTCCTGTAGGACCCCCTTGTAGACCAAGATTAGGGGTTTAGATTTGGTTCTAAGAGCAGTGGGGAGCTGGTGCAGGTTTTAAGCAGAGTTCTGGCATGATTTCCTTGAAATGTGAAGTGATCATTCTGAGTCTGAATAGTGACTATAGACTGGAAGCAGGGAGGCCAGTTCGGAGGTTTTGCGAAGGTGGTGGATGGGATGGAGAAGCGGATAGATTTGATATGTATCTGGAGGTAGACTCGACAGGACTTGCTGAAGGATTGATTCTGGGGAAGGCACTGAGGCAGAGGGGAGCAGCCAGAATAACGCCCCGGTGTTTGTTTTGAGCAAGAGAGTGATTACTGGTGCTGTGCACTTACTTGAGGAGCAGCAGTTCTGGGGGGGTCGGGAGTTCAGTTTCAGATGTATTAAATAGGACACTCATGAGATATCTGGTTGGCAGCTGGATAAGGAAGTCTGGAGTTCAGAAGATTGGGACTGACTAGAGATAAAGATATGGGACTCCTTGGTCGATAGGTGGTATTTAAAACTGTGACATATTGCTTGGAATGGGATTTGAAGATAAATAAGGCTTGGATAGTTAAGGGAAAGAGAGATGCCATTCCATATTGTTGGGGAAATATTCAGAGCAAAGGCACAGCCATGGCACATTGTCTAGGGTCAGGGAGGCCACTGGGCTGTCTGCTGTGTGCAATTGATTTGCAGAAGTTTTTTTCAGCCTTGGCACTGTTGACATACCTGGCATTATTGGCTAGATGAGTCTTTGCTGTGGGAGGCTGTCCTGGTGTATTAGGATATTGAGCAGTGTCCCTGTCCTCTACCCACTAGGTGCTGGTAGTACTCCCCTGCACCCACCCCAGTCATGATAATCAAAACTGTCTCCAGACATTGCCACATGTCCCCTGGCGGGCAAGATTGCCCCTGGTTGAGAACCAGTGATGTGGAGAGAAGGGCAAATATATGTAGATGGCTGAGGAGATGAGAGGGGACAGATTATGGGTGCCCTTGAAAGTCTGTCACAACAATTTAGCCTTGAGGCTGCAATCAGTAGTGATTCAATTGCGGCTTTTTGAGCTGTGCAGACTCTGATTTGATGAAAAAAGATGTTTTAGAAAAATGGTTCTGATGGTGAGCAAAAACGAATCAGGTGGAGGAGAAAGTAAGTGCGTGGAAAGGGCAGTCACAGGTGTGACATGAGGAAAAGGAGGAGGAAAGGGTGAATCCAAGAGACATTTTGGAGGACATCGTGACATCATTAAAGAGACTCCAAGAGATGGAGAGTAAAGGAAACACCGAGGTTTCAGACCTGGGTGATGGAGAAAATAAGGGGATATCTGACAGAGGTGGAGCAGTCCAAAAAGGGCACTAAGGGCAGAGAAGATCATGAAGATAATTTGAACATGTGGGGTTGGGGGTCATAGGATATCTAAGGAGAGTCTTAATAGTTGGAAATATGGTGCGATTTAGAACTAGCTGTGTAGACTTGGATTCAGCTGCATAGAGGTGATAATTGAATCCAGGAGCATTGAGTGTGTAGTCAGAAGCCCAAGGCCAAGCCCTTGGGGGAAACTAAAAATAAAAGGATAGGAGGAGCGAGGGACTTCTTGGACTTGTTAAAGGGGCAGAGAGATAGGCGGAAAACCAGGAAAGCAGAGTCAGGAAACCTGGCTTATTTAGGTTGACTTCCTGCTCTTAGCCCTGAGTACAGTGTAGAGCTGCAGAAACGTCAGTTTATACCCAGTAAGAGGGGCTTCCCTGGTGGTGCAGTGGTTAAGAATCTGCCTGCCAATGCAGGGGACACGGGTTCGAGCCCTGGTCTGGGAAGATCCCACATGCTGTGGAGCAACTAAGCCCGTGCGCCACAACTACTGAAGCCCGCGCGTCTAGAGCCCGTGCTTCGCAACGAGAAGCCACTGCAACGAGAAGCCCGCGCACCGCAACGAAGAGTAGCCCCCGCTTGCTGCAACTAGAGAACGCCCGCTCACAGCAACGAAGACCCTACGCAGCCAAAAATAAAATAAATAAATAGATAAATAAATTTAAAAAAATGCTATATACCCATTAAGAATCAAATTCAGGTTGATATATTGTAGTCATGATTCGTTAAGTCTGCAGATTTATCGAGCATATTTTTGTGCTGGTCCTGTGTTGGGAGGCACTGAGCTGTGCCAGCATGACTGAGATGGTCCATGCCCTTAAGGAATGCAGGGTCTAGAAGGGAAGGCAGGGGTTAAGAAACAATTGCAGAAGGGTAGGATGAGTGCTGTGATAGAGGTATGTATAGAAGTGCTGTGTAGACCCCAGGGAGGGAAGGGAGGGTTGTGGGGGGACTGGAGTCTGGAAGGATTTGGTCGGAATCCTCTAGGTGGGTAAGGGGAGAGGTGGGAAAGGCCTTTCCAGGGCAGAAAACCCATCAAGTGCAAAGGCTCAGAACCTCAAACAACTTGGCTTATTCAGAAAATTTCAAGGTCTAGTGTGGTTGGAGCAGAAGGGCAGGGTGGTGGATGGGTTGGGGAGGAGGTCACTGAGTGATGCTTTGGGCGAGGTTAGGTCTCTGGCTTTGTTCTTTGGGTGCCATGTCAGAGAATAGCATCTTGTGAGGGCAGCACCAAGGAATTTCAGACAGGCTTGTGGTATCATTGTCTTTTTCTTTTATTATTTTTCAAAGAATGATCACTCAGAGGCCAGGGACATTGAGGATGGGGAGGTGATGATGAGAGAGGGCAGGGGCAGAACTGGGGGGTTCAGGGAGAACAGAATATATCTTAGCCTCTTTGAGCCTGGTTACATTTGGGAAACTGAGGCAGCATAAAACTTTTCAGAGGTGCTGAATTCCACTTTAGGCATGTTGTATTTGAGGTCCCATGGTAACTCATGGAGGAAAATATTCAGTAGTGTAGGCTAGAGTTTCGGCTAGAGATTTTTATTTGTTATTAAACTCCCCTTCTGAGTTTTTAAAAATATCTTTCAAACCAGCAACATAAACTAGCACTAAATCTGTTATTTTGATTTGATCTAGTTAGGTTCTTTACACATTTGCAGGGGCAGAGCTTCAACTTGAACTCAGGGCAGTGTGATGATAACATTTATGCTCTTACTGTACTGAACACATTGCCTTGAAGTGCCATCAGTTTACATTTTTGTACTTGTCCACATACATACATATTTTACGTAGTTGCTATTATCCTGGCCAGGCCATTTTGTATTATAATTTTTTTTCATGCAACTTACAAAACATTTTTCCATCTTTCTAAATAGTACTCATAATACTGTTTAATGTTTACTGATACATATGGTATCATATTGCTAAGTGATAATTTAATCATCCAGTCCTCTTTTTTTTTTTTTTTTTTTTTTTTAACGGTACGCGGGCCTCTCACTGTTGTGGCCTCTCCCGTTGCGGAGCACAGGCTCCAGACGCACAGGCTCAGCGGCCATGGCTCACGGGCCCAGCCGCTCCACGGCATGTGGGATCTTACCGGACCGGGGCACGAACCCGCGTCCGCTGCATCAGCAGGAGGACTCTCAACCACTGCGCCACCAGGAAAGCCCTCCAGTCCTCTTTTATTGGGCAATTTCCCCCATACTCTTTTTTATTATAATGAACATGAATCATGTGTATAGCTTTTTGTTTTGTCATGTTATTTATTTAGGATAAGTTTCCAAACATGTTCTCAGAGCATCAGAAGCTTATGGACATCTTTTTGACTTCTTATTACAGAAATTACAGCGCTGCTAGTTTGATCATAAGCTTCACCCAGCCCAGTGAATGGTGCATGTTGGATGCTCACAAACCATTTTTGGAATGAGTTGGATTTTATAATTTAAATTTGTTATTGTCAGTTTATATTCATTCTTTGCTCATTTGTCTGTTGTCATTTTTTCCAATTTTTTGTTGTGGTAAAATACACGTAACATAAAATTTACCCTTTTAGTTGCTTTTAAGTACAGCTCAGTGGCATTAAGTACCTTCACTGTTGTGCAACCATCAACCACTGTCCATTTCCAGAACTTTTTCATCGTCCCAACCAGGAACTCTGTATGCATTAAGCAATCACTCCCGTCTAGTCCCTGGTAACCAGTGTTCTACTTTCTGTCTCTATGAATTTGCCTATTCTAGGTATCTCATATAAGTAGAATTACACAGTACAATACACAAAATCCTTTTGTGTCTGGTTTGTGTCATTTAGAATAATGTTTTCAATATTCATCTGTGTTGTAGTATGTTGCAGAATTTCATTTCTTTTGATGGCAGAATAATATTCCTTTATACGTATGTACTACATTTTGTTTATCCATTCATCTGTTGATGGACAACTGCATTGTTTCTGCTTTTTGGCTCTTGTGAATAATGATACTATGAACATAGGCATTCAAGTATCTATGTGTGTTCCTGTTTTTAATTCTTTTGGGTCATGTAGTAATTCTGTGTTTAACTTTTTGAGAAACTGTCAAACTTTTCCACAGTGGCTGCACCATTGTACATTTCCACCAGCAATGCATGAGGGTTCCAGTTTCTCCACATCCTTGCCAGCACTTGTTATTTTCCATTTTTGTTTTCAAATAATAGCCATCCTAGCGTGTGTGGTTATTGTGGTTTTGATTTGCATTTCTCTAATGACCATTAGTCATTAATGACTTAACTGATGTCTTGGACTATCTTTTCAAGCAATAGGCTTATTGCCTGTTTGTATATCTTCTTTGGAGAAATGTCTATCCAAATACTTTCCTCATTTTTGAATTGGATTTTTTTGTTGTTGATGCTGAGTTGTAGGAGTTCTTTATATATTCTGGATATTAATCCTTTATCAGATATATGATTAGCAAGTATTTTCTCTCATTCCGTGGGTGGTTGTTTCACTCTCTTGATAACTGTGATGAAGTCCAGTTTGTCTATTTTTCTTCTTCTGTTGTCTGTGCTTTTGGTATCATATCCAAGAAATCATTGCCAAATTTAATGTCATGAAGTTTTCCGTCTTTGTTTTTTACTAAAAATTTTATAGTTTTAGCTCTTATATATAGGTCTTTCATCCATTTTGAGTTAACTCTTGTATTGATGTATGGTGTAAGGTAAGGTTACAACTTCATTCTTTTGCATGTGGATATTTAGTTTTCTCAGCACTGTTGTTGAAAAGACTACTGTTCTTTCTTTGTTGAATGGTTTTGGTGCCCCTGTCAAAAATCAATTGACTGTATATGTGTGGGTTTATTTCTGGGCTCTTTATTCTATTCCATTGATCTATATGCCTGTCTTTGTTTCAGCACCACACTGTTTTGATTACTGTAGCTGTGTAGTAAGTTTTGAAATCAGAAGTTTGAGTCCTTCCAATTTGTTCTTCTTTTTCAAGATGGTTTTGTCTTTGGAGTTCCTGGAGATTCTATATGAATTTCAGAATAGGCTTTTCTTTCTGCAGAAAATGGGATTTTTATAGGGATTGCACTGAAATCTGTAGATTGTTTTGGGTAGAATTGTCATTGTAACAATATTGTCTTCCAATCCATGAACATGGAATGTCTTTTTTAATATTTATGTTGTCTTTAATTTCCTTCGCTTAAGTTTTGTAGTTTTCAATGTACAGGTTTTTCACCTCCTTTGTTAAATGATTATTCCTAAGTATTTTATTCTTTTTGATGTTATACATGGAACTATTTTCTTAATTTCCTTTTTTGGATTGTTCATTGCTAGTGTATAGAAATGGAACTGGTTTTTGTGTGTTGATATTGTATCCTGCACTTGGCTGAATTCATCTGTTAGCTCTAACAGTTTTTTTTTGTGTGTGAGTCCTCAGAGTTTTCTACATATAAGATCATATTATCTGCAAACAGAGATAATTTTACATCTTCCTTTCCAGTTAGGATACTTTTTTTTTTTTTAGATAAAGCATAGTCGGTATACAATGTTGTATTAGTTTCTGGTGTACAGCAAAGTGATTCAGTTATATATATTCATATATATATATTCTTTTCCATTATAGTTTATTAAAAGATATTGAATATAATTCCCTGTGCTATACAGAAGGACCTTGTTGTTTATTTATTTTATATATAGTAGTTTGTATTTGCTAATCCCAAACTCTTAAATTTATTCTCCCACCCTTCCCCTTTCTCGCCTAGTTCTGGCTAGAAATTCCAATATTCTGTTGAATAGAAGTGGTGAAAATGGGCATCCTTGTCTTGTTTCTTCATCTTAGGGGAAAAGCTTTCAGTGTTTCACCATTGAGTATGATGTTAGCTGTGAGCTTTTCGGATATGGTCTTTATCATGTTGAGGAAGTTTTCTTCTTTTCCTAGTTTGTTGAGTGTCTTTATCATGAAAGAATGATGAATTTTGTCAAGTGCTTTTTCTGAATTAATTGAGATGATCGTGTGGTAGTTTTCTTTCATTCTATTAATGTGGCATATTACATTGATTGATTTTCATATGTTGAACCCCTTTTCATTCCAGAAATAAATCCTACTTGGTCATGGTGTCTCTTGGGATTTTTTTTTTTTTTTCTTGGGATTTTGAAGTTTCTTTTCTTTTTTAAAAAACTTTATAATAGCTCTTTATAGAGTGTAGATGTAAGGTAACACCTTCATTAAGCCTTGATACATTTGATATAGATACTTCTCTCAGACTCTTGCTCTTTTAGTTTTGTTAACTTTTATGTATTACAGAAGGTTTTAATGTTTTCGAACCTGTACCTTTGCCTTATTTTTTGTTATGTATAGCTGAAAAGTTAGGCTTTCATATAGGATAATTTTTCTCTTTTATTTTTTGTTAGTTTTTTCTTTTATGTTCTAAAATATTTCTCTTTCCAATAATTTGGAGTTTGGTTTAGTATAGTGCAACTGTAAAGTGGGGATTTATTTTAAGGTTTGAGATTTCCCATCTTGTATAGTACATTGAGTGGTTGAGAACCTGGACTGGGGAGCCAGACAGCCTGTGTTCCAATCCTAGCTGCAGCACTTATTAGCTATAGGTCCTTGGGCACTTAATTCTCTGGGCTTAGTTTCCTCATTTGTAAAATGGGGATAAGACTATATCTACCTCATTTGGTTGTTTTAAAAAGAAGAGAAAAACTTGGCTAAGGGACTGGCATACCGTCAGTGCTAAGTGAGTGTTAACTGGTATTGTTACCCAGCCTTGTTATCACACTGCTTATTTGTAAAAGTCTTCTCCATATTTAGAATTTTATGGTCTATTTCTGAATTGTGTGTTCTGTTTCATCAGTACTTTTATTGGTACCACATGGCATTGTTGTTGCCTGTTCTTTTCATGCTATTCTTTTTTCCCCCCACTGTGAAACATTTATTTTTCTTCTGCAATATTTTCTTCTGATTAAAACCAGTGCAGAAAAGTACTCAGTACCTTGGGTAAGAGATGAGCTATCTTGCTGTTCTTTTAAAGTTCTCCAGACAAATTTTAGAATCATTTTGTCAGGTTTCAAAAACCAATCCTGTGTGAATTTTAGTGTTAAATATCTACATTAGTTTGGGACAGATAACCATCTTTGCTGAATGTCTGCCTGTCACTGATAAAATTCATAACTTTAAACAAACCATAAACTAATAATAATGTTACAGTAAGAAAACCTGGTTGACTGATAAGTGAGGAAGAAATTGCAAGAGTTATTAAAAGAACTGCCTGTTCCCCCCAAAGATTACAGAATTGGATGGATTTATTCGTACATTTTTCCAAGGATCAGATAATCCCCATGTTGTATGACTGTCAAAAGTGTAGAAAAATTTCCTCTCCGAGGCAAAAGGATTCTGTTTCCTAAACCTGTTCATGTCTGTCTCCTCCATTCCACTGCGAGGCCCTCGAGGGCAGTGAGTCTGTCTTATTCAGCATTGTTTTGTTGGAGGTGCACAATGTATTGGTCCATCTGAACTGAAGATGCCACAAGCAAGGAAGGACAGCTTGCAGACCAGCCTCAGTTGTAAATGTAGATGTGCTGATGATGGGCCACTTCTCTTGTACACATGGGTCAGACCTCACTTGAGGACTGTGATCACGCTTAGGCTTTAAGCCTTGCAAGAGGAGGAGGGAAACTGGAGATGGGTGGCATGCCTCAGTAACAGAATTTTTTGAGCATGTTGTCTGAAAATGGAATGAGATGCCTCACCTGAGTATTTTTATCTTTGGACAAGTTGAAGCAGAGCCCTGGGTAGTATTGTAAAGGAGAGTTACACACCCCATAATAAATTGGACTGGATTCAGTTTATTTCTTTCCCTTTCCTTGTCTCCTGCTCCTTTCCTCTGACTTTTGAACATATAAAAAATGTACATTTGAAGCAGAGTTGACAGTGTTTGGCAGCTTTACGTGAAGGGTGGATAAGATGAGGAGGTGAAAATAACTTCGAGGTTTTGAAACAGGGTGTCTTGGGATGGTGTTCTTCACGCCTGGAAGCACAGAATGGAAAACGATTCTGGAGGTGAGTGGATAAGTTCAGTTTTAGAGAGCTCACATAGTATTTGAACATAAGAGCCCTAGGAAAACTTGTTTGTTGTTGTTATTATATTTGTTGAATGTCTCTCATATGTCAGGCAGGCACTGTGTAAAGTGAATCGTTTTAAGTTTTTGGTGAGCCATGTAGAAATGTGCCGATCTGGTCAAAATGTGGAAATCTCTCTTAAACTGATACAGATGTAGTAATAAAGATGCTTGTGCTGAGTTACAGATGCTTATCCTGAGTTAGGTGTTTTACATCTTCCTTTGTGTGGCTTGAAGTTTTTAGTTTGACTCTGCCCCTTTTGTTTTGTTATTAGTGTGTGGTTTGGTGCATTTTTCCTGTCCCCATCTATACACTTGTCACAATGAGGGGCTGCTAAATAGGGCAGTGTTCTCTGTTTGTGTAGTTCCCCACAGCTGTTTCCTATAGTGAAGACTCAGGAAAACAATGACCTCATGGTTTCCACAAAAAAAGCCTTTTATATATAGTCATGGAAAAGAAATCATTGAAAACTGAGTAATTTAAAATTCTGTCCTCTGCAGCTTTTTCCTTCAAAAATATTCTTGTTTGCTCTGTTAATTGGCTGTTCCTCAAATGACCTTTTATGTTTAACAAACAACATTTTTGCAGTGGAGCACATCGGGATATCTTGTCTTTCATTTGATTGTGATCTTTCTCTATTTAGAAATCATTGTTTTCTGCCACGGACTGTGGCAGTTCCTAGAGGAATTGGCCAGTCACCCAACATCTGTTGCTTCTTCCCTCCAGTTGTTGAGCTTGGATGGTAGCAAACAGTGTGTCCACAAAGAAACAGTTCACGCATTAGAAGATTGCATAGGACTGGTCAGGAAATGCCTTTGTTGCTTCTACTGTCAGGAACCTTTGTAAGCTCATCACCAGCTTAGTAAATTCTTCTTCTGTTTTTTTTTTAAATTCCTTGACTTTAACTCTTGGTCTTCTCATCTTTAAGAGCAAGGCAGAGCTGTCTGATTCTCAGGAGATTTAAGAAATAATAATAATCATAATGAAAATACCATTTATTTGTGTGGAGCCAGATGATTGATTGATTGATTGATTGCGGTACGCGGGCCTCTCACTATTGTGGCCTCTCTCGTTGCGGAGCACAGGCCCAGCGGCCATGGCTCACGGGCCCAGCCGCTCCGCGGCATGTGGGATCCTCCCGGACTGGGGCCACTGTGCTACCAGGGAAGCCCCATTTATTTATTTTTAACCTTCTTTTTAAAAAATTTATTTGGCTGCGTCGGGTCTTAGTTGTGACATGTGGGATCTTTCGTTGTGGTGAGCGGTATTCTCTCTAGTTGTGGCATGCGGGCTCTGGAGTGTGCAGGCTTAGTTGCTCTGTGGCATGTGGGATCTTAGTTCCCTGACCAGGCATTGAGCCTGTGTCCCCTGCATTGAAAGGTGGATTCTTAACCATTGGACCACCAGGGAAGTCCCTGGAGCCAGATCATTTACACTGTACATTCATATACAACTTTTTCATTTAATCTTCCCAACAGCCCGTGAAAGGAGCATTGCTATTCCATTTAAACGATTAGGATATAGGGCTTCAGTGCTAGTACTTGATAAGTAGCAGAGCCAGAACTCCAACCTTGCATGGTTTTTATGAGGTTAAAGGAGAAGATATAATTAAGGGTTTAGTACAGAAACTTGCACATGGTAAGTATTCCAGAAATGGAAGGTGGTGATGAGGAAGGTGCTCATTCCAAGTCTGTGGCCGCCTGAGTACCCGTCCCCATTTCTCAACTCTGTCCTATTGGCAGTTTTTCTTGCTGCCAGAGTAGTCTTACAGCTTATCTGTAACTACATTATTTCTCTTCTCAAAAATTGCCTTTACTTTTTCTTTTATATACAAAATGTGGTATAAATTTCTTAGCTTGGCATTTAAACTTTTCCGGAAAAATAAAATAAAAAAGGCATGCATAAAACCAGCCCCATTAAAAATAATGGTTAGATTCAATAGACACACAATTACTGTTAATTTGCTCTAAATGTTACTGATGCTTACTCTGATTTCTGTACTTATCTCATCATGGACTGGTTAAAAAAGTTCACAGACAGGCACCTACCTGTGGATCATACTTTGAAGAGCACTGCTGTGCAGCTTCCCATGGTCTGATTTTGTCTGTTTATTCCCATAGTTTCAATGAAAATGTTTTTCTGTCTTTGCTTTTCTTGTAAAATGGTAGTTAGATCTAGAGGCTTAATGAGATTCAGGTTTGAGGGTTTTTTTAAGCCCTCTTCTTCTTTTTTTTTTTTGGTAAAACTAGTTTGTGGGAGGTGTTATAAACTTCCATCAGGAAGCCTATCTTGTCTGGTCGTGTCTCTTGCAGTGTTAGTAGTCGTCAATGGTTAGTCCTTGATCCATTAGTTCAATAAGGGTTGAAAAATGGTGATGTTTTACTTTTAACATTCCTTTTCACTTATTAGCTGGAGAACTTCTATAGAGACTCTCGCCCTTGTCGGTTGTTTGGTTATCCCAAAGTAAATTTGGAGAAGAAAGGCAAAATAAATACGTGGTGTTTTTTTCCCTTTATTTTCTGGATTTCAAAATAATTACTTGATTTCCAAATGTAGTTAGTGAGTTTTTTTTGTTGTAACTGTATGAATTAATGGATTTAAATGCATATTTGATGTGTTTCAGTCAATTACAGTTATTAACCTTATTATGCCCAACTTGTCCCTATTTTGGCCATTGGGACAAGTTGGCTACCAAGTCCTTTTGACACAATACTGCTAGTAGTCTGTGATGTCAAACCAAAATGCAGGAAGTTAAGATTTTCAAGGCTCATCTTATATGTTTCCTGCTCCAGATCTGGAATCAGTCATTTCTTCAAGGAGCCCAAGTTCCTTTTGGTGGCAGATGGTACTAAGACACCACAGTCTGGGCATTAGGGGTGTACTTGGTTTCTCTGTGTCTAAGTAGGCAGAGCTAGGAAATGTGTGATTTGTTTTAAAGGTGTATTAAATCAAGAATTCATATTGATAGTTCCATTCAGGATTTCAGGGTTTTTATTTAACCTCATTGATCTTACATCTGTTTTTCCTTTCTTCCATGCTGAAAATCCTGTTCTTAACACTAGTGTACATTCTCATTTACATTATCTCACAGTGCATTCATAAGTCTCAGAATAATCCAATACTACCACCAACAGGATGAGTATTTGAAAAAGGTTTAAGATTTATTTATTCATTTATTTATTTTTCTCCATAGGATATGTCCTACTAGGACTGTATAGTCATATTATTATGTTTTAAAGTCACTTGGAATAGTTCTCAGTGTGGCTTTGTCACCAATGTGGTATACAGTTAAATTGATTTGTTTCTTTTTGCTTTTGGTTTTGAAGAGTCGTTTTTTAAAATGTAGCTTTGTTGCATAATTATGTAAAAAATAAAATTCATTTGCCTGAAGTCAAATCTACAAAACAAGATCTGTTCAAAGAAGTCTAGTTTCTGTCTCTGATTCCTATATGCTATTCCCTTTCTCGTTAAATTTTATGATTTATTCTTTCATTGTTTTAATATAAGCAAATACATGTATTCATAATCTTCCTCTTATTCAGATAAATAGTAGCACACCATCCGTACATGATTTTCTTCATCTTGCTTTTTTCCTATAGATAATATGTGAGTGCTTACCATATGCCCTGCACAGTGGATTATTTTATGTATTCCTTATAACATTGTAAGGTAGATATACATATTATTATTTCTGTTTTACAGATGAAGAAACAGAGGCATTTCTACAGACCTTTAATTCTCTGATTTCCATTATTCCCCATAGTATCTGGTCCTGTCCTTTGTGTGCTTGTTCATGAGTGAATGAATGAGCAGGACCTCACTTTTGTAACTGCTTTACTTTGAGCAACGATGGGAGCAGAGAAAGGCTGTTTTTAAACTGTAGGAAAGGAGATTCAACCTTTTCTTTGAGGTCCATAGCTCTCTATAGCTGGAGAAGAACGCATAGTAGAAAGAACCTTTTTCCTGACCAGCAATTACAAAGATACGTTAACTTGGAACATTCTTTAATGTTACCCTAAAATAAGAGTCCCTTTTTGACAGTGCAGTGACAGCTTGGTAAATCTCCCTCATTTTAGAGTCTTTATTCCACTGAAGTTATGATAAAGTAGGATAGCTAAAGAAAAGACAAACTCCTTTAAAAGCAGTAGCTCATGGGAAATAGCTACTAGTTAATGATTTCAGGATTTTAATAGTGACAGGAAGGAAGGAGGGTAGCCTCATTTCCCTGCAGGCAGGAGAGAAAGAGGAGCATTGGCAGCTTTTTATCTTATATCCAGCAGGAGGAAGGGTTAGCTAGGTTGGAGGCCTGTTGGTCGTTACCCTCTGAGGCTCTGTTGTGACATCAGGCAGCTGGTTAGGCTGTAGTAACTGCCCCACCCACTTCCTGGTGATACCCAATTCTCTCTCAGACTTCAGGTTGTCAGCATCAGAGGATAGTGCTGGGAGGAGGATGGGGCAGCCAGGGTGCAGGTCTGCTCCTTTCCTTTTGAAAATCTGTGAACCTATGAATTTTGAATTTAGTTAGAATCCTGGTATGGCTGAGATCTTGGGGTGGTCACTGAGCCTCAGTTTCCTTATTTTCCTTTTCATTGCCCTGTGGTAATGTCAGCCTCACAGACTGTGGTGTTGAGTAACCACTGGTTCCTTTACACCTGAGTGGTGGAAACACTTTAGCAGGAAAAACCCACCAACCCAGCCTGTGAAAGTAAGCCTAGAACATAGGAAAGGGACCCTGGTAGGAAGAAGATGTGGAGGATCCTACACCACAGCTAAGTGCTGAAGAGAGAGAAATGTGTTCCACCCCAGATTTTCTCTGGGTATGGCCTTGTGACTGTAATTGTTTGGAGCTCACCTTTCATGCATGTGTGCTGACCTCTTGAGTTGTAGACTGTTTTTGAAAGGGTGGTATTTAAATCTCCAGTGTAACAGTGCTAGAGGACTGACTCACTGAGGCGTCTGTCCCCCAGGAGGGTATCTCTCACTATGATATATTCTGTGCCATTTTGTTGTCATTGTATGATCTTTCTTTTTTTTTGTTAATATTTATTTGTTTATTTATGGCTGCTTTTGGAAGCCCCTGTATGATCTTTCTTGAGTAACACAGTAATAACCCATTCATCTGGCTTTTTGAGGGAGTAAGTCTTTCATATAAGTTATTTCCTAGATAATTATTTATTTAAATATCAAGTCTTTAAAAGTTTAACTTTTGTTTTGGATAGATGGCTTGATATAGCATATCTTACACACTCGCTTTCTCAGGGAGGGAATCCCGGGCATACTTTACGCTTTGGTGATTTAGTCTTTATCATGAGCACGATCTATTGCACTCTTCTTCTGTACTGTGGAGGTTTCTTTGGGGCTAGTGGGACTACGTAGGACTTAGTGAAGGGTCCTGGCTTGCTGTATTGTTTGAATTCTTATTTCTACTTTTTGTAATACTCCTTCTTGCTCCCTACAATCGTCCCTCAAGGTCCTTCCTTCGTTTTCTCTTGCTTCATCCTGTTTTACTTTATCCTGGGAGCCTGTACCTCCTACCTCCTCATTCCTGCATTTTGCAGTTTCTAATCTGCTTCTAGTTAAATAACCAGATAAATAGAATTGGCTCAAATAAAACTAAATATGCTGAGTTAGGGCCTGAGAGTCTGGCTAAATTAAGAAACTTTAGGGTTTTCCTTTTTGAGGTCAATTTTTAAGAGCTTCAAAATAAAGTATGGCCTACATACAGAAAAATGCATAACATCATTAGTGTACAGCTCAATGAATACTAAATCCTAATGTGATATTGTATCACCCAGATCAAGAAATGGGTTGTCATTAGCACTTCAGAAGCTTCCTCTTTTGCCCCCTCCCAAACCCTACCCTCTCCCTTCTACCCGAAGGTAACCACTTGCCTGGCTTCTAACACCATTGATTCGTTTTGCTTGGTTTTGAGTTTTATTATGAATGAAGTAAAAGTATATGTTCTTTTTAAAGAGAGCTTTATTGGGATACAATTTACATACCATATACTTCACACATTTAAAGTGTGTAATTCAGTGGTTTTTAGTATATTCACAGAGTGGTGCCTCCATCATCACAATTTTAGACATTTTTATTATCCCCAGAGAAGCCCCATATCCATTAGCAGTCATTGTTCATTGCCCCCAACCTCCCAGTGCCAGATGTCCATTAATTTACTTCCTGTTTCTGTAGATTTTCCTATTCTGAACATTTCATATAAATGGAATCATACAACACATGGCCTCTTGCATTTGGCTTCTTTCACTTAGCATGATGTTTTTCAAGGCTCGTCATGTCATACCATGTATCATTCCCCTTTATGGCTGAAAAATATTCCATTATATGAATATACCATATTTTGTTTATCCATTCATTTGTTGATTGACATTTGGATTGTCTCTGCTTTTTGGCTGTTATGAGTAATGCTGCTGTAAACATTCATCTACAAATTTTTGTGTGGAAATATGTTTTTATTTCTCTTGGGTGTATACCTAGGAGTAAAATTGCAGGGTCATATGGTGACTCCATGTTTAACTTTTTGAGCAACTGTCCAACAGTTTTCCACAGCGGCTGCACCGTTTTCCTTTTCCACCAGCTGTGTGTGAGGGTTCCAGTTTCTCTACATCCTTGTCAGCAGTTGTTATTGTCTGTCTTCTGTTATAGCCATCTTAGTGGGTGTGGAGTGGTATCTCATTGTGGTTTTTATTTGCAGTAAGGAATCTTTTGTGTCTGGTTTCTTTTGTCAAAATTCATTATGAGTAACATCTATTTGGATAAGAGTAATATGTAAAATATTGTAGAAAACTTGGAAAATATGTAAAAGTTGAATGAGGAAAATTGAAAATGTATTTTTTCCTTTTTGTGTATGCTTTAACATAATTGGGATCAAACTATACAGTTTTGCATTATGTGATTGTCTTTTCATATTGTATTAGTCATTTTTTTCACAAAAACTCTTTAGATCACTGTATGAAGGTACTGTAAACCTTTTTTTGGATGGTTTCTGGTTGCAGTGAACATATTTTTTACATAAATCTTTCATTTTGACTATATCTTTTGGATATTTAGAAGTGAAATTCCTTGGTCATTGTTTATCTATTTTGAAGGTTCTTAAATCATAGTTAGTTTATTTTACAGAAGGGTTGTGCCATTAGCAGTGTAAGAACGTCTGTCATACCCCACTGTTGCAAAAAAGAAACCCTTAAGTTGATAAATGGAAAAGAGCATTTTATTGTTTTATTTGCATTTTTTTGTTGATAGTGAGGTAGGACAGCTTCATCTGTTCTTTAAAGTGGGAGGATATCTATATGAGAGTAACATTTCGATAATTTAGGGAATTACTCTGTTTTGATTTCACAGATTTCTCTTGTGTGCTCTCTGTGTTTTCACACATACCCTTCCAGTTAGCTTTCACATTCTACAGGCAGATGAACAAGACCTGTACCAACTAACATTGGCTGAGATTGGGGCAGTCCGACCAGGTCTAGACTGGGAAGGTTCTAAGTTGCACTTTGCTAGGAAAAGCCTGGAGCCAGGATAAGCTGGAGGCTTGCACCTGTGCTAGTTGTCCGCTACCTGATTCTTTTTTTTCAATTAAAAAAAAATTGATTTTTTGGGGCTGCATTGGGTCTTCGTTGCTGGGCACGGGCTTTCTCTAGTTGCGATGAATGGGGTCTACTCTCTTCGTTGTGGTGTGCAGGCTTCTCATAGTGGTGACTTCTCTTGTGGAGCTCAGGCTCTAGGCACCCAGGCTTCAGTAGTTGTGGCACGCAGCCTCAGTAGTTGTGGCTTGCAGGCTCTAGAGTGCAGGCTCAGTAGTTGTGGCACATGGGCTTAGTTGCTCTGTGGCATGTGGGATTTTCTTAGGCCAGGGCTCAAACCCATGTCCCCTGTGTTGATAGGCGGATTCCTAATCACTGTGCCACCGGGGAAGTCCCTGCTACCTGATTCTTGTGGTGAGGGTTGAAAGAACTGGTGGAGGCCAGGCCTGATTTGGAGACTACACCTGTGTGTAGTTTACTAGTCCGCCTGGCTTAACTATCAGACATGCACAGTGCTGGGTATGGAGAAGAGTGAGGCCCATGAGCAGGCCCATGACTTGAATGCTTCTTTAGCCAGTTAAAATTTATTTGGAGTGCTCTGGGTTTATGGCAGTATGAATGCATAATTTATAGAGAAACTTGCTGTATCTCTATCTGCTTATGAATAACATCTCTTGATTACTACTAATTGATGCTTTAGTTATCAAAATGCAATAACAGAATACTGATTCAAAGCAAGATTATTTCCAGAATACTTTGAATCCCTTTATAAAATTGTCAATTTGGTCAAAAACATTTTAGATCTGTTCATCATCAAATTTCCAATATATTCAAAATCAAGAGGATGTATACTTTGCCAGTGGACGTAAACACACTGATTATGGAAGAAGTAAATGCACGTTTGGCCTTGGAGTAGTTCAAGGCTTCATGCCTACCCCACTCCTTGTCTTTCCCACCCTCTTTCACCTCCGATGACGTGTAGGTCCCTTTCCTTCCACCCCAGAGAGGAATGACACTCAGCCAGGAGCATCATTGGCCCCTGTGCTGGTGAGCAGAGCCATGTGCTGAGTTCATAAGCCAAGCCCACGTCCCCCCTCCTCTTCCCTCCACTTGATCAAGAAGCTGATGCTGCTATTCTTTTTTTCTCTTACTAGGGTTAAGCTTCCCCCTCCCACCCGGCAAGCCAGGGAGGCCTTTTAAAAAGGCCCCTAATGGGTGGCTATAGGCATAAATTCTTTTCTTTCTCTTTCCCTAATTTTTCTTTGATGCTGGCTGCTTTTTCCCCCAGTTGGTAAGATCCAAAGATTGATTTGGGCTTTGGTTTTAGGATTAATATAGGCAGAAGACTTTGATTTAAGGCTCCCTAGGTCTGTCTAGCAGAGAAAAAAATTCTTAGCATAGTGCATCCTGACTCTCAGGGATTTGGGGCCAAAACTTCAGCTAGAAATAAGGTCTGTTTTTGTTGGTTTGTTTCTGTCAGCCCTGTTTTCTTTGCATAGGATTTGGGTTCCTTGGTCAGAAATACTAGGGTATGCTATCATAAGATCACCCTTACGTACCACTTGGTTATCATTATCAACAAATTCATTTGAGAAAACGTGGAAAATACTGAAATGTGTAAAGAAGAAAAAGAAAACTCACCCAAAATATGCTACTTTAAGATAATGACTGTTAATGTTTTGGTGTATATTTACAGGGATAAAAAACAAAAAGGTCTTTTAAAATGTTTTTTAAAAGTTTGAAATCAAGTTCATACGTAGTTTTGTTATCTTCTTTCCACTTAATTTTATTATGTATTTATTTCTTTGAATTTTCTAAAACTCTCAAACATTTGTAATGTTCCATGGTAGGAATATGTAATAATTTCTTAGATATTTAGATGGCTTTTCCAGTTTTTCTGTTTTGAGTTTTAACTGCTGAAGATTATTACACTTCCTGTATGATGACCTTTTAGTCACATCAGGGCTGGGTGTTTGCTTTTTTGATTGTGTTGGTAGTTAGCCAAAATTCCCCATTTTAAAAAAAAGAAAAGCTTTTAAAAAGCATTATTTTACTATAGTTGGGAAGAATCTTAGATTGTGTAGGAAAATGTCAAGGAGACTAAAAAGAAGACACTCTTGAGTTACTGGATTGTATACATAAACACATTTTGGTGACCCAAGCTGACTTTGGAGTTGGCTAGGCTTGGCCTGTTAGAGTGCTCTGGGAGGGACGGACGGCATCAGAATCATCTCCACCAGCAGAACAGCTTGACCATTATAAGGTGAACACTCCCCTTTACATTTGTTGATGAGAGACAGATGCAGCTCTCCGAGGGGTGGTGGTCGACTCTCTCTGGTTTCCTTTCTCTAGCATCCTGGGACACTCAGGCAGGTTATAGTTCTTCACATGCTGCACCTTGATTTTCTGACATAGTCCGAATTCCTCCTTATTTCTCGAATAATAACATTTCAATTAGATAAACTGCATTTTTCTTTCTGGGCCATGTTTCAGTCATAGGAAAAAATGCAAATTATAACAAAACTGATTAACGAGGATTTATTTAAAAGCAAATAAACTCCCAGAAGCCTCAGGCTTGGTGCAGCTGTAGTTCAGTCTCCAACACATGTTTTGTGTCTGCATTGAGAATGGCGTCCAGAATGAGGAACCTCAAGCCCAACAGGATCCTGAGTTCTCGAAGGGAAAAAATCGTTTATTGAACAAAATGATTATGGGCAAAAATATTTTAAGGCCGTTTTAATCAGATGAGGTTGAAGAATAGAGGTAACTATAGACAAGTTACTTCACTTTACTGAGCCCAAGGTTTTTTATCTGTAAATAGTGATGTTAATACTTAACAGCCTAGGGAATTTCTGGGGATTCATTTTATAGGAAATAACGCCTATAAACAATTAGTATAAAGCCTGATACATTACAGGCACTCAAATATTAACTTATTGTTATTCTTTGTGTCAAGTATTTTATTCACTAGGCTTGGGGGAAATAATATTCAATAAGACATTCCTGATCACTGTCTAGTGGTGGAGACAGATGTGAGATTATATATTCTGGTGATTTGAATAAATTGTAATAACTGATATAATACAGTTACGACAAAAGAGCCTCCCATAAGTTTTAATGCTTTTGGAACTGAAACTTCAGAGTTTTTCCGGTGTAGCATGCTCTTTCTCAGTCGCAGCTTCACATTAGAAATAGAATTGTGAAAAAAGAAAATCACATTTGACAAAAAACTAGTGATGATCAGGTCCCACCATAGACCTAATTAAATCAGCATCTCTGGGCTGCTGCCGTGCATGGTTTTTATTAAAAAAAAAAAATTTCCCCAGGTGGTTCTAATGTGCAGCCAAGGGTCAAGAGCCAATGCTTTAGATACTTTCTTCTCTTTTGCTCTGGTGTTTTCCAGGATTATACTACACCATAGGGTAATTCCTTGCTTTTTACTTGACTTTTGAAACTTACATAACGGCAGGTGTTTAGAGTTTAAAATGCTTTTATGATCTCATTAAAGCCTCACAATTATAAATTTAGAAAAGTATTATCATCCCCATTTTGCAGAAAAGATAGCCGAAGCTCAGAAAAACTACACCTTAAGTAAAGAGTAGACTTAAACCAAGGTATTCAGAATCCAGTCTTTCTGTTTCTGTTGCCTTTCTAGCAGAAACTTCCAACCACTGTTTAAATACTTAAAGGTCTTCTCTTGCTGCTACGTTTTCTGCTGATACAGCTTTATGATCTGTTGAGAAATCTTTGCTCATTGTTCATCTGGCTGAACCACTTGTGTATTTCTTTTTATATTTCTTCCTTTTATTCTGGCTCTAATGCTCTTGACCATACTTCCACCCTCAGCTATAATTTCTTGAAATGCAGTAGCTATTTTTCAATCCTTTTTTTTTACAGTTTTTTCTTTTATAAAAGAATATACCCTTTCCTGTATTTTATTTCAGTGGTGAGTCCCTGCCACCAAGTCTTTGTGGTATATATAAGTTTTGTTTAATACTGAAAACTAATCTTACAACTGCAAATATCCGTTGTTGTCCAAATCTGTTTTAGTTCCTGAGTTTGGATCTTGAGAACTTGGATATAAGGGACACCTGTACTTGAGGTAACCTTTGTTCAGTTCTCTGTCTGGAAGGATCAAGGAGCTCTGTATCAGAATAACTCACTTTTCCCTGTGGCCAGACATGAACACATGAACAGGTTGTGTGTGGTGTTCTCTACTATTCTTCCCGAGTTGTCTTTCCATCCTGGAAGGAAACTCCTTTCCCATTGCTTCCTTCCTCTTCTGTCTTTCTCCTCTCCCACCAGGGTCCCAGCTCCATCTTGCTGAGGAAGGAGGCGGGGGCAGTGCATTTGGGAGATGGGAGTGGAGGGCATTCCAGGCGTAGGGAAAGTGTGTGAAAGTCTGGAGGCCTTACGGTCTCTTTCAAGGGCCCATAGTTGCCACGGCTGGCTAGTACTGAGGGCCTCTCTGCCTCATATGTACTATTATGTGAACAGACCTCCCCACCAGAGGTGACAATAAAAGGAGGAAAGGCTGAATGAAGGTCACAGAGAGCCCCGTTGAGTGTGGCTGTGTTCTGTACCCTGGCATGGAATTCTGTTGTATGGACACTTTATCACTGTTTTTTATGGGTCATATCTGGTTTTACAGTGTTCATCCATTTGTACCAATTTCATCCACGATGTTTTTAGTTAATTATTCTTCATCAGCTTAGGTGTCCAGAAAGTCAAATACAAGAGATGAAGCTTTTCTCAAGACAAGTGCTTATCATTCTGTTCTTTCCAGCACAGTCCAGAAACCAAGTTTCACTTTTAGATACCATCTATGAACCCAACTTTTTTTTTTTTTTTTTTACACTTCATCTTTCTCTTAAGATGTAAATATATTGTCCTCCCAAGTTCTTCTGTTCTTTCCCAGAATCACTGAAAATAAATTCTACGTTCCTTCTGGCATAGAATCAAGGAAAGTGAGTGATGATTTGGTTTGATGAGTTTTGGCAAGCCACCTTTTCCCCAAAAGAGTAAGCCAACTCCTGATCAGTCATGTCAGACCGGTACTGCCATGTCCATTCCCCATGGGAGGCAATCACCAATAGCCATTACTTTGTCATCTTCTTGGAGTCAGGTAAATGATGTCTTGAACCAATTACTGTCTTTTTGCTGGAGCCCAGGATTCTGCTGCTTCTGTACTAGGGCTCTGTGGAAAGAAAGAACCTCATGTCTAGTTTTATAGCTCCAGTTGGATAGACTTCATTCTTTTCCTTTTCTGGACCATGCTTCCAACTCATTTTTTTTCCCCTTTAAGGGAAAAAAAAGTTCTCTGTAGTTCTAGTCCTTAAGGTTTTATTTGAAGGGTAAGAAGGAATTTTATGAGGCTTGAAGGCCCTACAAATGTGTTTGACTTTTACTTTATAGTAACTAGATGTTAGGGATCATCCTGAATGGAAAATTAGAATGATGGTTACATTTATTTGTAATAGGATGTAAAGGATTTAAAGCAACAGATTCAGTTTAATGTTTTTACAAACCAGAATCATACCCAAATTCTATAAAATAGACACAGATGTGTAAGGTTAATTTTAAGAAGGTTCTTCTCTATTTTTCATAGAAGTATCAAATTTAATTTTAAATGGTTTCTCAGATTGTAGCAATGCTTATATTTACAGATGACATATTCTAGTGATAATCAACTTTTTAAAAAACTGCAAAAATACGGAAGTATTAATTTTAGGACATCAAATAAACCAAAATTTATTAGGAAGAAAAAATCATAAAAGACAAACCAAAGCAGTGTCAGATATGGCCCAAAAGAAAAACCAAATCACTTGCTGGGACTCTAGGGGCAGAGCTTGGGTGAAGATAATGGGATGCCAGGGTCTCTGTGGTGGTCCAGCTCAACTGCTTCATTGTATGACCAGGAATCAGGTTTGGTGAGTTACCTAAGATAATCATCCGTGTGTGGCAGAGCCATGCTTGAGCCCAGGTTTCTTTTTTTTTTTTTTTTTTTTTGCGGTACGCAGGCCTCTCACTGTTGTGGCCTCTCCCATTGTGGAGCACAGGCTCCAGACACGCAGGCCCAGCGGCCATGGTTCACGGGCCCAGCCGCTCCGTGGCATGTGGGATCTTCCCGGACCGGGGCACGAACCTGCGTCCCCTGCATCGGCAGGCAGACTCCCAACCACTGCGCCACCAGGGAAGACCGAGCCCAGGTTTCTTGACTCCTACTATGTTTCTTCCTTCTGTAACACACGCTAAAGGATGGTTACGAGGTTATTCTGTGTTATGGTTTCTCTGGGGAAGAAGTAAAATAAATAGTCCCTTGGGTCTCTGCAGTGGGAAGAAGTCACCGTTGTGAAGGGAAAAAGGAGCCTTTGTGTTGTGTATGTTCAGTGAGGTTTCCTTTAAAATTTCATTTAGTTTGGGATATAGTGATTTAGGGCGGGGTTGACCCAGAGCAGTTTTGGCCGTAGTTACAGAGGGTTGTAGAAGGCCTGTTGCTTGTTTAGTCGTGCCCAACAAAAATCTTGTTGAGCAGCTTCAGCACAGCACCTTTTACAGAGTGATTGGAGGATAAATGCTGGATGGGTTGACGTGATAGTGGCAGGAAGCATGAATCAGATTTAATGCAATCCTGATAAAGAACTGAATGTTGTCTCCACTCTGGTGGCCACCGTGCATAAAATATCTGCTTTGACACAAAAAGAAGCATTTGATTTCAGCTAATTTGTTTCTTAGGATACATATACTGAGAACTACCTCTCCCTCCCCGTTGGGAGTAAATAAGGGAGAGGGTCCTGAACAGAAGCTTGTTATGCTTCTAGCATTTTGTGTGCCCCAACTATATGCCATGAGATTTGTCTTTACCCTTGCTGAACCTAAAACTTCCTCTCGGCAATTGGCCTCTGCTTCCTCCACAAAACGAACAAAGCTTCCCTGCCTTCCTGTCTATAACTTCTCTGAATCCATAACTATCCTTACCTCCTTCTCTTCTCTCTTACCTCCTGTTTAAGATAGTTCCTCTACCTCTTTTCTGAATCCTTCCTTCTCCCCTTACTGAAGAATCCTCTTTCTTCAGGTATCTCCTTTCTGTTAGCTTCTTCCCTCAGCACTAAGTCCCTCTGTCCTGTAGGTGCCCCTTCCAGAGAGTTACGGCATCTTTCTTCCTGCCTTTTATAACCAAGCTTCTTGTATGTGAAGAGTGGTCTTCTTGTAACCATTCAGTGTCAGTACCTTTTCTTCTCCTTTAGCCTCTCTGATCAGTGTCACTGAAATTGCACAGGCAGTCAATCTCTTAATTTGCAATTCCAAAGGACCCGTCTCTGTGCTTGTCTTACTTGACTTTTCTGTGGTGGTTTACGTCGTTTCCATCTCCTTGGAGGTTTCTTCTCCGTCAGCTTGTGTGATGCCACTCTCTTCTGGCTGCTACCTCTTATCTTCTTCTTGGGCTTCTTTTCTGTGACTTGTCCCTTCTATAAGATTCTGCCCCAGCTGCCTCCTTTTCTCATTAAATGTTCCTTATTTCCTCTATGCTCATATGATAGGTGTATGTGCTCTGATTTAACTTTCCAGCTCAGATCTCTTTCCTGAGCACCAGACCTAACCTCACTTGAGATCCTGTAGGTACCTCAAACTCAACATGTTCAAAGCTCTGCAGTCCCCAGTCTCTTCCTCAGTTCCCGATTTCGTTATGCACCGAAGCCCGAAACTAAAAACCTTGGTGTCATCCCCGATTTCTTCTTTATATCACTCAATATAGTGTCACCAGTCATCTCTTTCTCTTCCATCCTGAATCAGCCACAGGTTTACCTGCTAGTGCTGCTGATGTTTTTTTTTACTGATTCATTTTTCTTTGCTAGGAGGTCTCTGTCTTCTGTAGCTCACTTTCTTTTGCTCTTCATGCCAGTGGCTTTAGTTTTGGTTCTCCTAAATGAGAACATAATCATGGCCGCAAGCCAAACCTTTTCAAGATGGAGTAAGATGTCAAGTATATAAAATGCTACAGGGAGAATGAAAAACGTGAAGACTGAGAAAGAAGAAATTAGATTTGGTGATGTGGGTGGCGTCTGACCTCTGGGGTAAGTTTTGTAGTGTAGTGAAGACTTTTCCCCACACTCACTCCGCCTTTTGTGTACCTGTTTCTGAGGTGGCACCCAAGTGGTATCCTTCCAGTCACTTGAAATCTTGTTTGTTACCAGGGTCCTTTCTCTCCCTTGTTCACTTCGTTCAGTTAGTGAGTTTTGCCAGTGACACTTGTATATTCTCATTTGCATTGCTTTGATTTTTTCCTCCTTAACTTCGAATTTTGTAGATCATCTTTTTGTTATTCACATCTAATTGATCATCATGTTGTGATGGTTCTTCTTCATAATTAAAAATGTATCCCCTCTTTTCATCTCTGTTATCATTAATTGGAAAATACAATGGACAGTTATTAGTTCTTTGGCTTACTTTGTCATTCTTCAACTTTTAATACAATTGATCACTCTCTCCTTCGTAGCTCTCTTCTCTTGACTCTTGGGACTCCATTCTCTTGATTTTCTTGCCACATCTTTGATGGCCTTTTCTTAGTCTTCTTTTAGGGCCCCCTAAATATAGAAGTCCTCTGGATTCTGTCCTCTGGCTTGATCTCTCATGATCTTGTCTGGGCAGTCTTAGCCATACTCGTGATTTCAAGTGCCACCCATCTGTTGACCCCCAAACCTTTGTCCTGAGCGCAGACTCTTCTGCTGAGTGCCAGATCTGTTTTTTTTTTTTAGTTGTTTGCCAGGTACTTCCATTTGGAGGTTCCACAGAACTTCAGAGATAGTGGATTCTAATGGGAACTCATCATCCTCTTTTCCAGACTTCTTCCTTTTTTATTTTGTCTTGATGAAGGGAACCACCAGTGGCCCATCATCCAGATAAGACACCTGAATGACATTAATGCCTCCATCCTCACTTTCCACATTCATTAGGTCACAAATCCTATTGATTCTACTGCCCCAATTTTGAAATCTCTCTCAAATTTGCCCTCACGGACTTAGTTTAGACCCTTATTGTTTCTTGCCTGATGGTTTCATTTGTCTCCTAACTGCTCTCTCTTTGTGCAGTTGTCTCCCCTCCTTTCTCCCTACTTCCAAATCCAATATTCATAGCTAAAATTTGAGTGCTTATTATATATCATTTACATGTGAAATATTTTATATGCATTCTCACTTGACCATCACACTAAACCATTATTATCCTTTTTACTTTGGAGCAGAGTAGGCCAGGCCTCACAAATAGTGGTAGGACAGAGAGATCTGAATTCAGGCTATATGCTCCAGAGCCCATAATCTTAATTTTAATTAACCAGTTCACCTACAGCCATTCATGGCCACCCCTCTTTGCATACTCTAGTTTGGAAGCAAGTCACTGTCACAGTCTATATTCAAGGTTGTGGGGAGGGGTTGGGGGGTTAAGATCCAACTCCTGGATTATTGACATAAATTATTCAGAATTCTTCTTTAAGGAAGATTTATCTCTTCCCACTTATTTATTCACTCAGTCATTTACCTTACATAGACTTGGTTATTTTATACTTTGGTTTATAATCAAATACTGTGATACTTATTTAACCAATTCTCATTTTTTTTCTTTTACTTTTTAAAAAATTGAGGTATAATTGACACATAACATTAGTTTCAGGTTAACAACATAATGATTTGATATTTATAACAATTCTCATTTTTAAGATGTTCAAGTTATTACCAGTTTTTTGCTATTAGTGAATGAATATCTTAGAAGTCTTGGCATGCTGTGTTGATGGTTTCCTTTACATATATTCCTAAAAGTAGGATTGTTGGGTAGGTGCATTTAAAAGTTTTTGGTACATGGGTGAGGTTTTTACATTGAGCATCTGTTTTCATATTTGCTGTCTTTCCAGGAAGTACTCTCTAACACCCTTGAGATCTTGCGTTCCTCTTTGGGATTATGAATAGTTAATGTTTAAAGCCAGGAACTCACAACTCTTCATGCTGATTTATTTACCTGTGTAGAGTATTGTGTCAAAGAATGCACTGCAATATCGGGGGAATTCCCAGCATGATGCCCAGGAGTTTCTGCTGTGGCTTTTGGACCGAGTTCATGAAGACCTCAATCATGCTGTGAAGCAGAGCGGCCAGCCTCCTCTGAAGGTAAGGGCGCGCCCTCAGGGCAGTCAGGGAGCAGTGAGTGGCTGCAGCACAGGCCACCGGTGAACCGGTGAACTAGTGAGGAGTGAGTATAGATTCTTCTTCCAAACCTCCTCTGAGGAGTTGTTGCAGTTTGCAGTTAGTTAATATAGTAAAATTGACTAAGCTCTGGGTGAGTATAAAATTCATGGATACTTAGGGACTATTTCCTCTGTTTACCACTGTGCTGGCAGTGTCAGATAGGAGCTTACACTCTCATGAGAGGGGACACATTTGCATGTATGACTACCTTTAGACTGACATTAACGGATTCCATCTCGCTAAACTGTTTTTAAAGCAGAAATTTGCTTTCTATTCCAATGAGACATAGTCTGTAGATCATTGGAATGTGAATACACAATCAAAAAGGAAATGTATTGATGTCTCTGCTGTTAGGATTCGATTTGAGTGTAGGAACTGAACCCTTAGAATATACTTACTGAGAAACAGTGATTCATTCTCAATTTTTATTTATGTAATCTTAGTATGATGGGTAAAATGATTTATATAATGCAAATAAAGTGTTCTCTCACAGCTTTAAAAATTTTTGATAATTCTTTTCTGTACCTCAAATTTTATTTTATTTTATTTATTTATTTTTATATCTTTATTGGAGTATAATTGCTTTACAATGTTGTGTTAGTTTCTGCTGTACAACAAAGTGAATCAGCCATACGTATACATATACCCCCATATCCCCTCCTTCTTGAGCCTCCCTCCCACCCTCCCCATCCCACCTCTCTAGGTCATCACAAAGCACTGAGCTGATCTCCCTGTGCTATGCGGCAGCTTCCCACTAGCTATCTATTTTACATTTGGTAGTGTATATATGTCAGTGCTACTCTCTCACTTCGTCCCAGCTTCCCCTTCCCCCCACCCCCGTGTCCTCAAATCCGTTCTCTATGTCTGCATCTTTATTCCTGCCCTGCCACTAGGTTCATCAGTACCACTTTTTTAGATTCCATATATATTTGTTAGCATACGGTAGTTGTTTTTCTCTTTCTGACTTACTTCACTCAGTATGACAGACTCTAGGTCCATCCATCTCTTTACAAATAACTCAATTTTGTTCCTTTTTATGGCTGAGTAATATTCCATTGTGTATATGTGCCACATCTTCTGTATCCATTCATCTGTCGATGGACATTTAGGTTGCTTCCATGTCCTGGCGATTGTAAATAGTGCTGCAGTGAACATTGTATATACCTCAAGTTTTAAATTTCTAGTTTTGGTAAGTTGTTGAAGTATTCTGATTCAGGGTCCTTTGTGCCTGAACATTCTGTACTCTCATATGACTATATGCTTGCGGCTGACTTTCCCACCAGATTGAGACGTACTCAAGGGCAGGCACTGTGTCTCATTATCTTTGTATCTTAATGCCCTTTGCATTGCTCTCTGCACGTGGTAGCTGATGCTCAGTAACTGTAAGGGGGAGGGACATGAAAAGGTTAAGTAAAATGTGAAGTAGAAATATTAGGCCCAGATAAGCAGCAGAGGTAATACGTGCCAGACAAAACATTCTCTTTAGGCAGGGGAGGAATGGGCACTTCTGAATAGTTGGGATTACTTCCTGGAAGAGGTTGGAGGGGGCCCTTTGAGAGTTGGAGGGGGATTGGAGCGCTCTGGGGAAGGACTGCCCGACTGCCTGGATGGGGTGGAGAGACGGATAAGCACTGTGTCTGGGAGAGCCTGTGAGGCGATGAGTCCATGTGATCCACACCCCGGCATCTGTGTTCTGGTCCCTTTAGCAGATGTCTTTCCCTGAAACATCTGGATCTGATGCAGATCTTGGAAAGGAGGTCAAGGACATCTGTGACATTTTTAGGCTCATCTTTAATCAAGAGCTGGCACTTTTAGTCTGTGAAATTGTACTTTATTTTTTTTTAGCCACCATCAGAGACTGATATGATGCCCGAGGGACCATCTTTTCCTGTCTGTAGCACTTTCGTACAAGAACTTTTTCAAGCCCAGTACAGGTACGAGCAAATTAAAATTTCCCTTATGTTGTGTGCTTATGTAGTTCTAGGTGATCTTAATGTGAGTGTCTTACATTTTTATTTTTGCAGATCTTCTTTGACATGTCCTCATTGCCAGAAGCAGAGCAACACTTTTGATCCTTTCCTCTGCATTTCTTTGCCAATTCCACTACCCCACACAAGGTAAGAACAGAGTTAATAAAATTAAGACTATATTCCTATATGTTCCTTTTCCTCTGTAGGCTCCTGTTGGGGCTTCTTGCATATTTAAACAAGTAATAGGCTTAGTGATAAATTGATACAGGCATTGTTAAGGCCTTATAGAAATTTATAAATGCCTTTCTGAGTTTGCAGGGTGAGCAGGTGCATGGGGCAAGCAAGTCTTTTTGGTTGGTCTGGTTGTAGTCTGTTCCGCCTATAGGTCATCCACCTATAGTATTGGGGCCGGAGAAGGTTGCTGAATGCCTTCTAGAGCCTCTAGAGACCTTACGTTCCACTTTGAATTAGCTGCTTTATTTGAACTGTTCCTTGAAATTTCTAGGAGTTACGCTGTTATAAAGAAAATACAAAGCACAGAACCAAGTATTGATATGCTGTATTTTTGTTGTGCTGCCTTTATTATTATGCTGTATTGCCTTTTCCAAAGAGTTCTTGATTGTTGTTTGATAGTTCTACTTAGGTCCAATTAAAGGTGTGGGTTAGCTTTAGTTTTGTTGATTCCAGGTCAGGGTTGTCCTGCTTCTATATTTTAGTTGAAGTAAGTGACTAATAAGAATATCTGACTTTGATCTGTACAGGCCTCTGTATGTCACTGTAGTGTATCAAGGGAAATGTTCTCACTGCATGCGGATTGGTGTGGCCGTGCCTCTGTCTGGGACTGTCGCCAGACTTCGGGAAGCAGTGTCTATGGAAACAAAGATCCCCACTGATCAGGTAATAAGCTTGCTAAGACCGATTACACACGGGCCACAAAAGTGTTGCTTTCTTTTCTTCTGGAATTTTGTAACAGTTCTCAGCCAAACGTGGTTGGAGAGAAATTTAAAACCAGTTGTTTCTAGTGTTGAGGGAAAAAATGAAAAATTAGGATCCAAAGGAGAAAAATATACACAAAAACTTCTCATGCTTCATTTAATTGTATATATATATTTAAAAGGAAAAGCTATGACTTTACACCAAGACCTTCTTTCAGCTTTGTTTATAAAGTATAATTAGTTAACACCTCTTAAATCATTCTGTGGGTGCTCATGTGGGCAATAGGAAGAGCATCCTGTGGTATTTGAAGGTCAGAGAGGCTCAGAAAACTCAACCAGTGGCTCTTGAAAATCCCTTCCCATTATGGTGATAAGAATGGGCCTGTTTCTAGTACAGTACATATAGGTGCTCAGTTTGGTTTATTTTCTGATTAAAGCTAGGCTAGAGTCTCTTACCTTGCTTAGAGAAGAGAAAGGAAAGTTGTATCTCCTCCCTTTCTTTTTTGGGTAAATTTTTGATAAGTAGTTATATTGACCGAAAATAATTTTGGCCTGTTTGTGACTTGACATACTTTTGCATACTCTTTTACTCAATTCACTGTTGGGGTTTTATTTGGAAAAAAATTCCCTATTTAAAATTTACCAAGGAAAGATGATCCAGTGGCTGAATAGCTTTCCCTAGATAACTTCTGGAAGCTGCTGTGTAATCATGTGACTAATAAAGGTGTTTTGTACTTTGGCCTCCTGTGACCTCATTTGAGAAGTTACCACAGTAAAACAAAAACAACCAGCAGTGTTGCCCTGATATAGCAAATATCTCATATTTTCATAGGCCAAGTACTGGCAGATTGATAAAATGTTCACATTTTTCCTTACTTTGAGGTGCTCATTGATTTATTTACTTATTTATTTATTTTAAATTCAAGGTGAGGGAAAAGACAGAAAGAGGGAGGCTTAGGTGTGTGTCCGAGGCAGATCTGTCTGTATCTTTAAATCTTCCAGTGCTGTCTGGCTCTTTTTGCATTGTTTAAATGAGTGATGTAATTACAAGTTTGTTTTTGACCTCAGCTTGCTGGAGAAAGTGAATTATACTTGCATGTTCACCTTCAGGAAAACAATACGGTCATTAAAATCATTAGAAGAAAAAAGGGCCAGAAATATTTTTCTTGGACTGTTTGTGGAATATGCCACCAAGCTCCTTTCACCTCATCAACTCATAGTATGTTTGTGATAGTAGAGGGGACCTTAGGGGTCCAGTCCAACCCCCTCATTTGAAGGAGGCCCAGAGAAACCATGTGACTTGTTCAAGATCACAGGGCTGGTTGGCAGTGGCAGGCCAGAATTGGAACTTCTTCAAGCTCAGTCCAGTGCTTTTTCACTAGAGGGTGCTGCTGAGCATGTAATGAGGTCTCTAAATGTCTCCATTGTCTTTTTCCCCATCTTTTGTTTTTCTTTCATTACAAAATACTCAACCATTTCAGAAACTTAACTTAGAAGTGAAAGTATCTTGTACTAAGTATCTTAAGAACTAAGGGTTACTAACTTTAATACTGTGTTGTATATTCATTCATATTTTTTCCTGTGCATGTACTATATTAATATTTTATGAAAATGGAACCGTGTAGTCACATTTTTCTTTCCCTACTTTTAATATTTACTTAGGAGATCTTTCCACGTTAGTGCAAATATATGCAGCTCATTCTTTGGAAGCGCTTTATAATTCCAGTAGAACTATAGTATAGTTAGCTAGTTTCTTTTGTTGGACATTTGAGTTGATTTCATTTTTTTTCCAACACAAATGTCCATGATTATTTGACATTTTTTAATCTGAAAAGAAGAAAATTTAATGGTAGGAGAAAGTCTCGGAGTCAGATGTGGACTCTATCCTCGCTACGAGGCTGAGTAGTTGTATAACCTTAGGCAAGTCACTCCGTCTCTCTTTAGTTTCTTCCCCCTGTGAAAGAAGGGCCTTAGACTTTGTATCTGCTGAGTCTCTTCACCAAAACTTAGAGGAAACTCTGGATTTAGTGCCACAGCACTCTGAAATCAGAGTATGTTGTTATACAATCATAGAAGATATTGTGCTTCCAAGACTCTCTTATTAAAGGCAAATCACATCGGCTTGATGAGGTGTTTCCAAGCCCTCAGATCACTGCAGTCCTGCTGGTCTGGAGACGTTCACAGCTGGATTGGGAGATCAATTCATATTGACTTTCCAGTTATCCAACTATTTACATTTTTCCCATTTTTAGATTGTGTTAACAGAAATGTACTATGATGGGTTCCATCGTTCCTTTTGTGACACAGACGACCTGGAAACAGTCCATGAAAGCGACTGCATTTTTGCCTTTGAGACTCCAGAAATATTTAGGCCTGAAGGAATTCTCAGTCAAAGAGGTAAATGAGTATCTGTTTCCATAATACCACCTGGGTTTGCAGGTCTAACAAATGTCTACCCTCTTAGATTATATGATGGTATAATTTTTTTAAATTGTGGTAAAATACACATAACACATCTTTTTATGATGGTATAAATTTTAGGTAACATATTTCCCTGGCAGAAGGCAGTTCTTGGAAAAAACTTTGTTCCTGGCCTTAGTGTTCTTCAAGATCCTAGGGCTTCTATTCTGTTTGCTGTACTCCAGTGTTGTCAAAACATCAGTGTCTCCTGGGAACTGATTAGAAATGCAAATTCTTAGGTGCCACTCGAGACCTGCTGAACAGAAACGCTGGGGGCAGAGCCCAGCAATCTGTTTTTAACAGGTGATTCTGATGCATGTGAAAGTTTGAGAACCGCTGCTCTACCCAGTCTTGCCAGTATTTTCTACTGGTGATTTTTAGAGCTAAACTCTCCACTAGCCCCCACTTTTCTTCTGGTTCCATTCCCTGACTTCCAGCTGTCCACTGGAAACTCTATTTATGGTCCTACAGGTATCTTACACTGAGCGTTTCTTTCTTAGCTCCTCTTGCGTTTCTTCCGTGAAATGCGGCATCACCATCCTTCTCTTCACCCAAGCTGGACCCAAACACTTCTCCCTCAGATTTTGACTTAAATTCACAACTGAAGTTTTCCTCTGCATTCTACTGCGACTGACACAGTGCAGACCAGTCTCAACTGGGCTTTTCTAGTAACTTCTTTATCCCTGGGCTTTCTCCCGTTCAGTTATTTCTTCACAGCACCACCAGACTTATTCTGACGTACAGTTCTGACCACGTTACGTGCTTACTGATTTACCAGTGCTTCCCTTTTGTCTGCGATTAAATCTGAATACCTGGGAAGAATGCATGGCCCCTCATGATTTGGTCCTTGCCTTTTTTTCAGCCTCTACTATATTCCATTTTCTTCCCCATGTACCCTATCCAAGTTACTCTTTATTTCTGGAACATGCCACATGCTTTTATACTTTCCCTACTGTTCGCTTTGCTAAAAATTCATTCCTCCAGGTCCCGTCTCATTAGCTCCTACTTTGTCTCCCCTAAGGACACCTCCCAATCTCCCCATCCCACCCAGTCCTAAGCAGTCGTTATTCTACTTTCTGTCTCTATAGACTTCCCTAGTCTAGACTTCGATATGAATGGAATCGTATAATAAGTGGCCTTTTGTGACTTGTTTCTTTGCTTAGCATAGTGTTTCAAGGTTCATCCACATTGTAGCATATATCAGTCCTTCATTCCTTTTTATGGCTGAGTATTATTCCATTATATGTATACACCACATTTTGTTTATCCATTCATCTGCTGATGGACATTTGAGTTGTTTCCACCTTTTGGCTATTATGAAATACTGCTGCTATGACCATTCATGTACAAGTATTTGTTTGAATACCTATTTTCAGTTCCTTTGTAGGTATGTACCTAGGAGTGGAAGTGCTGGGTCATATGGTAATTCTATGTTTAACTTTCTGAGGAGTTGCCAGACTGTTTTCCATAGCAACTGCATCATTTTTCATTCCCACCAACAATATATGAGGGTTATAATTTCTCCACATTCTTGCCAATGTTTGTTATTTTCTGTCTTTTTGATTATAGCCATCCTAGTGGGTGCAAAGTGGTATGTCATTGTGATTTTTATTTGCATTTTCCTAATGACAGATCATGTTGATCATCTTTTCATGTGGTTTTTGGCCATTTGTGTATCTTCTTTAGAGAAATGTCTGTTCAAGTCCTTTACCTACTTCAAAATTGTGTTGCTTGTCTTTTTGTTTTTGAGTTGTAAGAGTTCTTTATATCTGCTGGATACTAGACCTGTATCAGATATATGACTTGCAAATATTTTCTCTCATTCTGTGGGCTATCTTTTTACTTCCTTGGTAGTGTTTTTTGATGCACAGAAGTTCTTAATTTTATGAAGTCATATCCAAGAATCCACCACCAAATCCAAGGCCATGAGGTTTACCTGTGTTTTCTTCTAAGAGTTTTATAGTTTTAGCTCTTACATTTGGGTCTTTGATGCATTTTGAGTTAATCTTTGCGTGTGGTGTGAAGTAGGAGTTCAACTCCATTCTTCTGCATGTGAATATTCAGTAGTCCCAGCACCATTGTTGAAGAGATTATTCTTTCCTCATTGAATGGCCTTGGTACCCCTGTTGAAAGTTCTTATTTTAGTTCCTCTTTTCCTTCACCTCTACTTCTAGAGGTCTCTGGTGCCTCTAGTCTCTGAACCTTTGGTAATTCTGTATTTTGGGTTGGTCGGCTTTCTGCACTGCCAGCTTAGGATTCAGTTTTCTCTGGTCTACTCATATTTACATTATTATTTTTTTGAGTCTTATTTCAGTTGTCATTCTTTGACTTGGGAGCTTTTTTGTTTATTTTCTAGTTGTTGTGTTTTCAGGCATGTGCTTTTGTTTGTTTAAATTGTTTTCTAATTTTAGTTGCATTATAGTAAACAATAGCCAATCATCACCTTGTCCAGAAAACCTTTCCTCACTTCCCCCACCCCAGACTGGCTGACTGACTTCTGCTCTCCTGTGTTCCAGTGTAGCTTCTGCTCATCTCTGACACTGGCACGTTGTATGGAAATGCTCTGTTCTCTATCCTTCCTACCAAACTGTGAAATTCTCTGCAGTTGGGACTACACTTTGCTTTATCTTTCTGCACCTAGCAGTTTAGTGTACTTCGTAATACACAGCGAGAGCCCAGTTAACGTTTGTTTAACTGAAAATTTCCCCCAGTCCCCCTTCATACCCCAATTGCTTACGGTTAACACTAAGTTTCTATTTATAAATGAATTTGGTGAGGTCCAAGGTTATATAGTCTATCCAGAGAGCGCCTTTGTTGGAAGAATATACCACTAGTGAATATGCATAAGCCTCTGTTCTTCACAAAGGCCTCATCGATATTTTGTTGGTGCATATGAGGCTACTGTCTTCCCCAGTTCACCGGCGAGGGAGCTGAGACTTAGAGAGGTTAGGTCACGGGCCCAGGTCACACAGTGGGTAGTGACGGGCCTGGACTATGAATGCGGAGCTTGACTTCTGAGCAGTTGAGTGGTATCCTCTCATCTCATTGGGAATCCTGATCACTTTTAGCAGAACTGGTCTTCCCAGCCTTACTTCTGCCAAGAACCTGGGAAATGAGCCTGTTAATTGTCTCAGATTCAGACTTCTATTTATTTTTCTCATACCAAAGTTTAAGGTGGTTGTGAAGTGAAATCTGCTGCTTTTTTGTGATTTCTCTATGGTATTTAAGCTTAAAAAGTTTTCTTCCCTCTAATAGCTTGGTGAAGATTCAGTTCTTCCTTATTTCTAGTTTCTGTGTTCTCGTTTCTAAACTCTAATTAATCTGGAATTTATTTGAGTATTAACTCTGTATGTTAATAGGTTCAGCAAATCTCCTATTGCTGGATATTTAGGTTATTGCTGGAGTTTTGCTATGGATACTTTTGTGTAAACCACCTTTTATTTTATTCCCCTTTTGGTGATACTGTTATTATTTCTTTGGTGTGGTAGTGGTGGAGGGCTTCTTCTGTTCTCCAGTTTGGGGTATCATTTCCTTAGGCTATACTTCCAAAGGATTAAAGAAATGATCAATTATTTAGTCAAGCATTTATTGAGTTCCTACTAAGTGCAGGACCTTGTGCTAGGTGCTGAATTGCTAAGTACCTCTGACTGACAGATAGCGCTGCTTTGGGGCATGTCTGAAGACCTGGTTTTTAGCAACCAGCACTGTGCCTGTCAAACATACATTTTTGTTCACTTTACTGTAGGTCAATCCAGGCTAGTTGATTGTATTAAAGTTCCGTAATGGCTGTGAGTTTCTTACAAGTCTGGGTCTAAAGTGGGGGAAAGAAGCTGCTACTGGAATATTGAAGATCATTCTACATGTACTAGTCTTTATTTTTTATTAAAATCTTTTTATTTGGTTGCTGCTTGTATGGTCTCACTTTAAGTTTGTCTTGGTGGGTCATCTCTGCAAACTTGCCATTCTAAAACTAATATTCATTGAAGTGAAGAGTTTTAATTTTCAGTTTTTAAGGTAGTAGGTAGGTAAGGCGAGTTTAAATGAAATAATGGATGCAAAAAATTTTCTTATGACTAGATGAGTAATCTCAAAGTAGGTCATTTGTTCCTTTTTTCAATTGCAGCTTAAATAACATAATGACAACTTCTTAATTTCCCTAATGGGTAAATTTTTTGTAATGAAAGAATAAAAAATTTTGAAGAGATAAAGTAAGTTTTCATTTTGTTTTAGGAATCCACTTAAACAACAACCTAAACCACTTGAAATTTGGCTTGGATCATTATAGACTGTCTTCTTCTACACAAGCAGCAGCAAAGCAGGGGAGAGCGGACTTAACCCCCACGACAGCAGGAAGCGACAAGATTGTTCTGTTAGTGTGTAACCGAGCCTGCACTGGGCAGCAAGGGAAAAGGTGAAGACCAACTTATTTTCCAATAAATATTGAGACTTTAAAAGTCTAATATTTTCAAATGTTTTAAAAAGTAGGGATAAAAAAAATCCTTACTTTTAGTAGTTAATTGTTGATTCTGATATTTAGAAAGAGCATGTGTGTAAATTGACCTGATTTGAGGGGTTGGGAGGGGGAGAAGATAAAATTAGGATGATAAGATCTGCGTTAGAATGGCTCCCAAGCTCATGTAGTTTTTAAAGGCACATTTCTCTTGTGTATTTTCAGCTCAAGATCCTCCTGGGTATCTAGACCTATAGACCTATATCCAGCTACTTTCTTTACAGCATTTTTTCTTCTATTAATTCTTAACAAATCTACTTGGATGGCACGTGCACCTCAGTCTTGTGTTCCAAACTGAACCCATTGTGTTTCCCTATAAACCTGACCCTCCAGTATTTCCTGGCTTGGCAAATGGCACCAGTATTCAGCTGCATGTAGTCAGACATTTGGGAGTTAGAAATCTCTCTCAAATCTGTTTCCTTCTGTAAGAATTTATGGGAGTTACTTTTCTTTTTTTTTTTCCTAAACATCTTTATTGGCGTATACTTGCTTTACAATGTTACGTTAGTTTCTGTATGGGAGTTACTTTTAAAGTAACTTTATCACAATAGTAATGTAACTTGAGTAATAACAAGATATGGATGTGTCTCAGGGAGGAAGGATACTGTGTTTCTAATATTTGTCAGAGTAGCATTTATATTAACTTTTTAAAATGTTGCTTTGAAATAAGTTTCTTGTTTAAGAATGGTAAATAATGTAGAAGCAAAATGTGTTGGTTTGTATGTTTGTGACGTTCACTAGCAGCTCCTTTAGTGTTTACAGTGTGTTGGCCACTATTCTGAACACTAGGGATACAGCAGGATCTGTGTGTTCTCATGGAGCTTGCATCCTAGTTAGGACAGAGCCACTAAAGACAAGATGTTAAAACATGCGGGTGTGATAGAACGTGCTGGGGGGGTCTCTAGCAAAACCGTATTAGAGAGGGAGGCGAGGGGGGCCTCCCTGAGGACGCAGCAGCTGGGCTGAGCCGAGTGGGAAGGTGCGAACTGTGTGAGCCTCTTGGGAAGGGATCCCGTGAAGAGGGGACATCGAGTACAAAGATGCTGAGATTATGGCTGAGTAATATTCTGTTGTATATATGTACCACATCTTTATCCAGTCCTCTGCTGATGGACGTTTAGGGTGCTTCCACGTCTTGATTCCTGTAAATAGTGCTGCTGTGAACATTGGGGTGCAGGTATCTTTTCGGATTACGGTTTTCTCTGGATATTACCGGGGGAAAGGGGGCAAGGGATAAATTGGGAGATTGGGATTGACATATACATACTACTATATATAAAATAGATAACTAATGAGGACCTACTTGTATAGCACAGGGAATTCTACTCAGTACTCTGTAATCCCCTATGTGGGAAAAGAATCTAAAAAAGAGTGGATATATGTATATGTAGAACTGATTCACTTTGCTGTACACCTGAAACTAACACAACATTGTAAATCAACTATACTCCAATGAAAATTAAAAAGAAAAAAAGTTGCTGAGGTTAGAAGGAGCTTGACATGTTTAAGGGACAGAAGAAAAGGCAGCTCATCGTATTTATATAAAATAAAGAAATTATGAAATCCCTTTCATGATGCTAGTCTCTTAAAAGTGAGGGCATCGTCGTGTGAAAAATATGGCCTACTGATTTACACATCGTGCTTGTAACTTATTTCGCATCACAGTTGTCTTTAGGAAGGTAGGCTCACTCTTGAGTACTACTGTGAGTAAACTGGTACTTGTTAGGAGCGGGTTTCTTGGTGACCTTAGCACCCCCGCTTTGGCCTGAGTCAGGGTTTATCTGTTTGTTTATTCACTTGTTCATTCATTCATTCAGCATCTACTGTTGTCTAGGTATGGCTGTTTGGGCTAGGAAGATAAGTCGGTCACAGTTCCTGCTGTCAGGTAACACAGTCTGTTGGTGGAGGCAGCAGAATAAGCAGGCAGTATTTGTAGTGCAGCCGAGCTCAGGGAACAGATCAACAGGGTGCCAGTGGCTCCTTCTGCGGACGAGTAGGAAATAGCTTAAACGAAGAGTGAGAAGGGTAGTCCAGACTGAGGGAATTGGCTGTACGTTGGCGGTGTGAGTCGGACGCATTCAGAGCACAGCATGCAGGTCTGAATGGCTGGGGCTTGGGTGAGAGTTAAGGCTAGGCCAGTGCTCCTCCACGTTGGCTGCATATTAGAATCACCTGGGGAGCTCCTCAAACAGCCTTAGTGCTCCAGCCACAGACCAGAGGGATTGCAGCAGAATCTCGGGGGAATCATTGTGTTTTAAAGTTCCCTGGCTGATTTCAGCCTGCAGCCACTGCTGAGAACCATGGCTCTGCCTCTGATTCTCTAACACCTGTGAGCTCAGCACTGGATAGGAAACCTGGCAGGGGCCATGTGACTTCTGCCCTAGGCTAGGAGCTGACTTTTAGTGTCAGTCACTTGCCAGTGCCTTCCTTGTTGTCAGGCCACCTGGATGTGGCTGCCTCCCTGCTAGACCTTCCAGCCCTGTCTTTTCCTCTGGCACCTAACCCCTTATATGTTTGACCCATGCTGCTTGCTAGACTCGTGTCCACTCCCACCTGCTTTCCTCCCCATCTCCACTAATCCTGTCATCTTATTACCTGGCACCATACTCTGTTAAAAGCCATTTTGGTGTATGAGTTGTTAAATTTCATTTAGAAATCTCAGTTTCCCTTCTGACTGTTTCATCCACTTATGAGAGTATTCAATTTCCTGTTTGTTTTATTTTGAGAACTGTCCTAAAACTAATTGTATTGTGATTCCATTTAAAAAGGTCATGAATAAGGAGTTACAGTATTAAAGGAATTGTCATACCTTTTAAGGTGATTATAATATTTATGTGTGCTAGATTTGGACTACCTTTTGTGCTGCACTTAGAGAAGACAATAGCATGGGACCTTCTGCAGAGGGAAATCTTGGAGAAGATGAAGTATTTCTTGAGGCCCACAGTTGGCATTCAGGTGTGTAAGCCTTTTGGTACTCCAGCATAGCATGTGTGTACCCAGTGAAGAAAGTGATTACAGTGAGACTGGAAGTTCAGACCTTTGCCCTTAGGGAAGACCAGACACTGAGCTGGAATGCTGGGGAGCCCTGGAGAAAAGCTGCATAGTAAAATCTGCTGTGTTCAGGTTTCCCAGAATGAGGACTGTCCCTCATTTTATGAAGGGAGCTGACCACTGCACGGTTTTCCATGCACTGCCGGGTGTTCCTTTATAATGTTTGTCTAATAAAGTTTAGCACGTGATCGGCTTGGAGAGATTTTGTAGACTATCTATATATTTTCAAAATTATGATTTCTTTGTTAAGGTATCCGTGGAAAACTTATATTAATGTTCAGCTAAAGTAACATATTACTTGTCTTGCGTAACATATTTGATATGTTAATTGCATTTGGGGCAATCATACTTAAAGTGTATTAGAGTGGCTCAACAGCCTCCCAGAATGTTGTAGAGAAGCATTTTGCAAAACAGTTTGCTCTCGCTCTAATCTGTTTTGGAAATGCCCCGGTGAACCACATGCCCTCGAAGAGAAACTCAGCCTGATTTACCTTTGCCATTTGTTGCAGGTGTGTCCATTCAGTTTGCGAGTGGTCAGTGTCGTGGGAATAACATACTTGCTGCCCCAGGAGGAGCAGCCCCTGTGCCACCCAACAGTAGAAAGGTAAAAAAAAAAAAAATCACCTTCTAGACTTTCATATATGTTTGTGTGTAATTTCTAGTGATGTCTGATGTAATTTCCACGTAAGTGTGGTGGGTCCTCCAGGCTCACTTAGAAAGTAAACACTTATTTTAATTTTGATTCATATTTGAGTAGGGTATGTTTTATGATCTTTTTTGGAATCGGGAAAGCCTAGAGTACTAAGTAAATTGATTGGTCTCAGGACCGCAGATGAATTGCACTTTCATATTCATCAAGATAAAAGTTTTCCAAAGTAGGATTCTAATCATAACACTTTCCTTCTTGAAATCCTTAAATGGTAACCCGTGGCCTCAAAGATAAAGCCCAGTTTCCACAGTATGTGAAGTTCTCCACAGTTTGAACCCTGACTACTTCCCTTCTGTCAGGCCTCTTTCTTCTCCCCACTATATTAAACATTCAGCAGCATCAAAGTACTGAGGGTTGTTTGAACGCACAATATGGTTTTATGTGTGCCTTTGCACGTGTAGTTTCCTCTGTTGATAATTCATTCCTTCTGAGCCTCTCTTCACACTGTCCCTCCTCTCCCCCTTAGAATTATCTTCTCCCTCTGCTATGTCTGTGCTTCTACATACTTCTGTTATTAATAAAGTAATAGAGATATGTGTATATAGACACACGATACATATGTGGATACATATAAATATAAAAACACATTATTGTTTTTATTATAATGACTTTTTCAACAAATATCGTAGTGCCCTGCATTTCAGGATTCCAAAAAAGTATACAACATGGTTCTGTTTGAAAGCAACTCACTGTTTGGTTTTAGAGATTAGAGTTAATAGATTAGATAATGATCCAAAACATTGCAAAACTTAAAAACTATTTGATGGGTAATACTGACTGTTAATGCTGAGTATCTCAGGAGATGGCCAAGGAGCCAAGGAGCTCAGGGGAAATAAGTGAGGTGAAACTTGAGGGGTGCCTTGTAGGAAGGCACAGTTTACATTGGTGTGGGCATGGTCCAGGGACCAAGCGTGGCCTATGGGGGCAGGTGGAGAGATGCAGGAGCAGAGTTTGTTCCCAGAGAGACTATCGTCCCGTCCAGTCTCTATTGATTTGGTGAGATATTGGACAAAAATTGGAAAGATCATAACATCTTAAGAGTTATTGTGGATGACCTTATAGTGTGGTACTAAATTTATTCCAATATCTTTATTTCCATATTGAATATTTTAATTTAAGGATTTTTCAGTCCAGTTGTAATCAAGTTATTAAATAAGAGTTTATAATGGTCAGAAACCTTTTCTGATGGGGAACGATGATGAAGATTTTCAGCAATCACACTATGATTTCAGATTTCAGATAGGATGTATATTTAATTAAAATCATTTATTTAGAAAGTAATATGTGACTTCCTTCCCCATCCTATAGGGCACTAAAATCTTGTGGACCAGGTGGCACTGCTCATGTGAAATTAGTGGTAGAATGGGACAAGGAGACAAAAGATTTGTAAGTATTTTTTTTTACTTAGTGTTTGTAGAGTCATTGTCTTAATTATCACTATAATAGCATACCTTTGATCTTTCAAATTAGCTGAAACACAAACCTCTGTTTTCTTTAGCTAAGTATCCAAGTGTGTTGCTGATCCTTTATTTAAGTAATTTATTATTTCTCTCCTACACATTCTGTCATCTGGATCCCCAAACCTTAGAACGTTTGTTTGCTGCTAATGAGACAGAAGCTATATATTCATTAACTACTGTGTAGGTCAAATTACTTCTTTTATTACAGACCCATTAACTCTAGCAAGTTATGCCAAATGCATGCCCTTTGATACAGAGGACAAGGATATATGATTAATCAGTACAGTTTGTGCCCAATCCCAGAAAAAACAATTCCAAGTTATTTCTTGAAAATAACGTTATAGATAGAGAACGTCTCACGACATTTTGGAACATAGAAAAGTTGGATTGCCACTTTTACTTTCTTATATATTGACCTTTTTGGTTATGAATTTACAGCCACGTTGTGAAGCTGTTAATTGTATTTTGTATCAGTTTTCCAAGACATTCTCTAATACGTGCTTTTTCTCCCCCGACTGCAGCTTGTTTGTAAATACCGAAGATGAGTATATCCCTGATGCAGAAAGTGTCCGGCTGCAAAGGGAGCGTCACCATCAGCCTCAAACTTGCACTTTATCCCAGTGTTTCCAACTCTACACCAAAGAGGAGCGGGTAAGGGTTGGGCAGCATTTGTTGGGTGGTGAGGGTAGTAGGGAGGGCCCAGGGCAAGATGACAGTGGGGAAACAAATTATGCACCAGAAAACTCCCCAAGGATTTTTGCATTTACATAGGTTTTGCACATGTGATGTGCATCTTAGTGTTATTCCTCTTAGGATTTTAACAAAAAGTAGTTTAAATTTCTGGAAAACCTTGATTAAATGAAATGCTCTAGATGTGAACCTTTGTATAGTTCCTTTTTTTTTTTTTCTTTTTACTTTTTAATGGTTAATGATAAAGTTATATTTTTGTTTCAATTTAGAGATTTTAAATTATTTTCCTTAGTAACTAGATCAGTGGTTCTCAACTTTTTGGAACTAAGAACATAGGTGCCATTTTAATTAAAATTAATTAAAATTAAAAATTCAGTTCCTTAGTTGCATTAGCCACATTTCAAGGGCTCAGGAGACACATGTGGCTAGTGACTCGTATCGGACAGTGTAGATATAGACATAAAGTTCTCTTGGACAATGCTTTAGACTACTTAGCATAGTGTTTGCAGATCGTAGGTACTCAGTAAATATTTGAATGAATGGATGGACAAATAGTGGATAGGACCCTTGCCTATGTGTTTTTTTTTTTTTCAACAGGAATATTTAATAACAAGGTAGATAACATGTTTATCTAACATATATTTTTATATAACTGAAGCTAAAGCTAAACATCCTGTTATTGGATAAATATGGCCTGCTGTACGTGTGTACACTGCAGTGCAATTAAAAAAATACTGTAAATATAATTTCAGAACTTCAGAATTTGAATAGGTGCCAGTATTCTGTCCTTTTTTCATATGGGAAAAGAAAATGCCTTTGAAAATCATTTGAAGCTTGGAGCAAAATTCTATAGCTATATTCTTCATATCACTCTGGAGAGTCTTCATGATTCAGGTGATACAAGGGAAGCTTCAGTTCAGCCTTCCTTTCGGAGAAGATATTCCAGCTTTCATGATCTCACCAACCAGGAGAATATTGGTGGCAGTTACAGTGCAGGAGTGAAGAAGCTGTTTCTTTACATAGTAGTGTTCCCATATGCCTCCCATTGGCTTACCTGGGTTCAGGTCCACACCCACAAGCTGACCTGAATGTTCTGCTTGGACTCAAACTAGTGTTTCCTGAAGGTCCAAACCAGAGTTCTGAGCAAGAGCCTTGTGAATAGTGAGCACTGCGTTAGCAAATACTTGAACTCCCAAGTTGGGCCCTGCCCTTTACACTGACTGGGCTTTTATTTAATCAGGGCTTCTTCCATTGCCACTTGCACTGCACCAGTACCTGGAATGACACAGCCATCATCAATAACATTTTTAACAGCTGTCAAGCCACCTTTGATTGCATCTTTGATTTGCATGAGTGTGTACTTATTTGGTCCTTTGACCAGTAATGTGATGGACGTTACGTTTCTCAATTAAGTCAAACTTCTCTTCTCCCAGTGTGTAGTCATAGACAAGTCCTGCATTTCCCAAACAATCAGGGTTTAGGTCATCAATAGAATTTAGAGCTACCCCACCACGAGCAAGTGTCAGCCTTTCCACATTTCTCTTAGGTCCTTCTTTTGCAAGAGCATCTAAGGCAAAGGGGTCAATTCCCTTTTGATTAATAACAACAAATCCTTTATCTGAATCACCACCACACTTTCTTTCAAAGTTCTATTATTTTTTTAACTCCATCTTCAGCGAATTTTCTTTCAGTCTTCACTAATTTCTCTCTTCTGCACGCTTATTTAAAAAAAAGCCAGAATTCACTTGTTTTTTCATATTCTAATGGCACATTTCATATGAAGATGTATGCATCTTCTACTTTTTTTTTCATATCAGGATGCCATGTCCCATGATCCAAAACAAGACCTCTGATTAAGCTTGTATAGGTTTCAGATTTATGTTTCATCCCTGTGATCTCAACCATGAAGGGGTCACTACGTTCATCTTGTTTTTTAATGGCCAAAATGGAGTCCACTACAGCATCTGTTAAAACGTCAGCAAGTTTAGCATGAATTTTAGTATGTAGAGATGTTCTGGCCACGTCTGTAAGTGTTTTTTCACTGTTCATCTCTTTGCATATTTTGACTAGTTGCCAAAACTGAAGTGCCTTTTTCTTTGCAGCTTCAAATCCTTCTGTTATTATTTTGAGATGAAGATCCTATAACAAACACATGGTTACAAAACCACCACTAATACTAGAGATCTTCAGTTAGATGCAACTATAGTTCGTGATAAAGCAGATTTATGGAAGGATGTTCTGGATCATTCATACCCTTTAATACAACTAATATGATGTGCTGACTTTCTGAATACTTTACAAAGGATAAATAAGCTTTCAGTGTAGAGGAAAAGAACAGACATTGCTCTAGCACAGAGCTGAAACCAAGGAACTAAGGCACTCCTGGTGTTCACTGGCAACAGGCCTTTGTGCTTTTTTTTTTTTTTTTTTTAACATCTTTATTGGGGTATAATTGCTTTACAATGGTGTGTTAGTTTCTGCTTTATAACAAAGTGAATCAGTCATACATAAACATATGTTCCCATATGTCTTCCCTGTTGCGTCTCCCTCCCTCCCACCCTCCCCATCCCACCCCTCCAGGCTGTCACAAAGCACCGAGCCAATATCCCTGTGCCATGCGGCTGCTTCCCACTAGCTATCTACCTTACTGCGTTTGTTAGTGTGTATATGCCCATGACTCTCTCTCGCCCTGTCACAGCTCACCCTTCCCCCTCCCCATAACCTCAAGTCCGTTCTCTAAGAGGTCTGCGTCTTTATTCCTGCTTTACCCCTAGGTTCTTCATGACATTTTTTTCTTAAATTCCATATATATGTGTTAGCATACGGTATTTGTCTTTTTCTTTCTGACTTACTTCACTCTGTATGACAGACTCTAGGTCTATCCACCTCATTACAAATAGCTCAATTTCGTTTCTTTTTATGGCTGAGTAATATTCCATTGTATATATGTGCCACATCTTCTTTATCCATTCATCCGATGACGGGCACTTAGGTTGTTTCCATCTCCGGGCTATTGTAAATAGAGCTGCAATGAACATTTTGGTACATGACTCTTTTTGAATTATGGTTTTCTCAGGGTATATGCCCAGTAGTGGGATTGCTGGGTCATATGGTAGTTCTATTTGTAGTTTTTTAAGGAACCTCCATACTGTTCTCCATAGTGGCTGAACCAATTCACATTCCCACCAGCAGTGCAAGAGTGTTCCCTTTTCTCCACACCCTCTCCAGCATTTATTGTTTCTAGATTTTTTGATGATGGCCATTCTGACTGGTGTGAGATGATATCTCATTGTAGTTTTGATTTGCATTTCTCTAATGATTAATGATGTTGAGCATTCTTTCATGTGTTTGTTGGCAGTCTGTATATCTTCTTTGGAGAAATGTCTATTTAGGTCTTCTGCCCATTTTTGGATTGGGTTGTTTGTTTTCTTGTTATTGAGCTGCATGAGCTGCTTGTAAATTTTGGAGATTAATCCTTTGTCGGTTGCTTCATTTGCAAATATTTTCTCCCATTCTGAGGGTTGTCTTTTGGTCTTGTTTATGGTTTCCTTTGCTGTGCAAAAGCTTTGAAGTTTCATTAGGTCCCATTTGTTTATTTTTGTTTTTATTTCCATTACTCTAGGAGGTGGGTCAGAAAGGATCTTGCTTTGATTTATGTCATAGAGTGTTCTGCCTATGTTTTCCTCTAAGAGTTTGATAGTTTCTGGCCTTACATTTAGTTCTTTAATCCATTTTGAGCTTATTTTTGTGTATGGTGTTAGGGAGTGATCTAATCTCATACTTTTACATGTACCTGTCCAGTTTTCCCAGCACCACTTATTGAAGAGGCTGTCCTTTCTCCATTGTACATTACTGCCACCTTTATCAAAGATAAGGTGTCCATATGTGCATGGGTTTATCTCTGGGCTTTCTATCCTGTTCCATTGATCTATCTTTCTGTTTTTGTGCCAGTACCATACCGTCTTGATGACTGTAGCTTTGTAGTATAGTCTGAAGTCAGGGAGCCTGATTCCTCCAGTTCCTTCTTTCGTTCTCAAGATTGCTTTGGCTATTCGGGGTCTTTTGTGTTTCCATACAAATTGTGAAATTTTTTGTTCTAGTTCTGTGAAAAATGCCAGTGGTAGTTTGATAGGGATGGCATTGAATCTATAGATTGCTTTGGGTAGTAGAGTAATTTTCACAATGTTGATTCTTCCAATCCAAGAACATGGTATATCTCTCCATCTATTTATATCATCTTTAATTTCTTTCATCAGTGTCTTATAATTTTCTGCATACAGGTCTTTTGTCTCCTTAGGTAGGTTTATTCCTAGATATTTTATTCTTTTTGTTGCAATGGTAAATGGGAGTGTTTTCTTGATTTCACTTTCAGATTTTTCATCATTAGTATATAGGAATGCCAGAGATTTCTGTGCATTAATTTTGTATCCTGCCACTTTACCAAATTCATTGATTAGCTCTAGTAGTTTTCTGGTAGCATCTTTAGGGTTCTCTATGTATAGGATCATGTCATCTGCAAACAGTGACAGCTTTACTTCTTCTTTTCCGATTTGGATTCCTTTTATTTCCTTTTCTTCTCTGATTGCTGTGGCTAAAACTTCCAAAACAATGTTGAATAAGAGTGGTGAGAGTGGGCAACCTTGTCTTGTTCCTGATCTTAGTGGAAATGCTTTCAGTTTTTCACCATTGAGGATGATGTTTGCTGTGGGCTTGTCATATATGGCCTTTATTATGTTGAGGAAAGTTCCCTCTATGCCTACTTTCTGCAGGGTTTTTATCATAAATGGGTGTTGAATTTTGTCAAAAGCTTTCTCTGCATCTATTGAGATGATCATATGGTCCTTTGTGCTTTTTAAACCTCTCCAGGTTCAGGCGCCTTGAGAAACCTTGACGAGAGCTCTTGGAGTTCATCTGATTTTGAGTTGATGTTTAGGATCATAATTCTGGCTACTGATTCTTACTGCTCACTCTTGCATATAGGGAATCATGCAATTTCAGGGTCAGAGGGGGCTTTAAAATTTCTTTTTTCTAATGGTTGAGTTCTGCCTAATTTCAAATAGGTGATTATCCAGCCGCTGTTTTTCAGAGACACCATTTTCTCTTAGGGTATCTCTGATGGTGACTGACGTTAACCTGAAATATGTCCCTGGTTGCTACAGCCAGCAGGTGAACTCTCAGGTCGTCAAGAACAGAGGACAGGTCTTCATTTTCTTCTACTTGTTTGTCCTTCAAATATTTGAAAATAGTTTTCATCTTCTAAGTCTTTTCTCCCCCAAGCAGTTAACAGCTAATTCCTTTAATAGTTTTTCATTAGACGTATTTTTCCAATCTTGGGCTTATATAAATAATTGGCTTTGAAACTGGTTGATCACATGCTGTATGTAGCACCTTATCCTATTTAGCTTTTTTTTTTCTTAAATTGATTTGGGAGATGTCTGAGAATGTCACAAAGCTTAAAGGTGAGCAGATCTACTAGATGATAACATTGATCAGAACATCTGATCAGATCAGAACATCTCGCTGATCTTTCAAGCTAGCCAGATACATTTTAATAGGGCTTTGTTCATTCAATCCATGTCTGTTGAGTACACACTATGTGCCAGGTACTGTGCTAGGAACTGGGAATATAGCAGGGACCAAGACAGAGGAAGGTTGAGAAAAGAAATGAGGCCACTGTGGCTGGGGCACAGCAGGTGAGAGAATCCATCCTGGTCGTAAAATAACCCCAGCATGCCTAGCAGTGTCCGGCCCATGGAAGGCATTCAGCAAATCTATGCCACAGTGAACGAATGAGTGAGTGTTCCTTGGGGAGCTCAGTCACTGGGTCCAAAAATAACAGTCCAGATATGGAAGAGGAGGAGGTCAGACTTAGCAGTGGGCTGTGTGACGATCACTTTGGGGTCGCGTTGTCTTCAAGCTCAGTATGATCAGCAGTGTCATGTGGGTGTCAGCCGCTGTTGGCTACCTAAGGATGCTTTAGAAACAGTGTCCAGAACTCAGATGGTGATAGCACTGCTCTTCTCATTACCTTAAATGTTCACTGTTAAGAGACTGACATCCCGGGGCACAAGCAGAGAGTGTGGATAGGGGATGGCGCGGCTGAGTGTATCTTGACGAAGGAGACCTTAAGTGAGGATCTGATAGTTATTTTCACATACTTCGAGGGCCATCCTGTGGATAAGGGGTTGGACTTAATTGTATCTAAAAAGCAGAATTAGAGATTGGAAATTACAGGGAGAGTGATTTTGTCTTAATAAGAGGAAGAACTTTGTAACAGACTGCCTGAAAGTGGAACAGCTGCCTCTGGGGCTAGTCGTCTTCCTTGCTGGGCAGTTAGCGAGGCTGGCCACGCTCCAAGGGTGCTCTGCAGGCCTAGCAGCTCTTTGTGGCAGTTTACAACGAGATAAGTACAGAAGTCGAGCAGTGTTGTAGAAACTGTCAAAGCTGCCAGACATTGTCTTGACATTCTTACTGTATCTTATCAAAGAGTATCTGTTTATGATGTATTGGAAATTAAAAAACAAATAAACAACAACCTGTTCCTTTACCGCGAGCACTGGGCTGATGGCCACATCTGTAGACAGCGTGTTAGCACAGATGTGGACATGCCAGATGACAGTTAGGTTCCTCCCGCCTAACTTTCTTTCTATTTTTTTTTTTTAACATCTTTATTGGAGTATAATTGCTTTACAATGGTGTGTTAGTTTCTGCTTTATAACAAAGTGAATCAGCTCTGCATATACATATATCCCCATATCTCTTCCCTCTTGCGTCTCCCTCCCCACCTCTCTAGGTGGTCACAAAGCACTGAGCTGATCTCCCTGTGCTGTGCCTGCCTAACTTTCTGATTCACTGCTATCCACCCAGACTTCTGTCTCCCCCCATCTTTCCTACACACATGACAGGATCTCCCTCTCAGGAAAAATAACTCCCTCACTTCTGCTTCCCTTTCAAACTACTGTGCTGGTCTTTCTCTTCTTTTCTGTGTAACTTTACCATTTAGTGATTTCAGGTCTTTCCCTTTCCTCCCTTCCAAACTCTTGTCATCTGTCTGACTTGCGTTTCTGACATTGCTCTCCGAAGTTCTCGGGGCCCATAGTTTGCTCAGTTCAGTGGCCTCTGCTCAGTCTGCATTTGACCTCTCCGTGGGCTATGGTACTGATAACCACCCTGTTCTTGCCACTCTCTTTTCTTGGTGTGCATAAAAGGAATGCTTCTGATTTGCCTATTTTTCTGACTGTGCAGCCTCAGGTTCTGGTGGTTTCTCGACCTTTGTGTTTCCCTTAAAAATCGGCCTTCTGCAAGATTCTGTCCTTGGCTTCTTTCTCTTCCATCTGAGTGGGCATTGCCATCTGTTTCCGTGGCTTCCCTTACCTCATTGTGTTGATGGTCCCAGATCTGACGCATCTTCTGAAATCCAGAGGAGATTTTAAAAATCTCTCTTACCAGACCTGCTCTGTTAGTACCTTTGTGCTGTCATCCTGAAACCCTTGCCTGCAGAGGTGACGTACGTGGATTCGAGGGCTCAGATGGATGTTGAGGAAGATCTTGTTGGTAGCAGGATGGGGAGGGTTGTTCGGAGCAGTTTGATGCTTGGGGGAGAGAGGACAATTAAGAGACTTGAGGAAGTCCAGGTAAGAGCGAGTGAGGACTTTGAATTACGGTGGATGGAGAGGAGGAGACGGGTGTGAGGAATGGCAGAGAGTGTTACCTCAGATGGACGTGGAGCAGAGGAAGAGGGAAGGGTTTGAGGCTTTGGGTTAACCCCCCGTGTTCTGCTCTTGACGGGTGGTTGTGGTATTTGCTGGGGTAGGACATACAGGAGGAGGAGAAAAGGGAGCTATATTGATGGAAAGGCGACGAGTTGAGCTTGGGAGTGTGCTGAGCATGAGGTGCTTCTGTGGCATCTAACATCTCTGTGCAGTATTTACCTGGTTGGTCATTCCTTTTGGAGAGGTAGTCTGTTCAGCAAATGTTCGGGTGCCAGCTCTAGCCAGGCGCCACTCTTAATTGTGTTTTTCTGTCGGCTCCCATCGGACATGGTTTGGGGAGATCCAGCGCCGTGCCGCGCCCTGGCCGGGAAGTGTCTGGCCGTCTCCTGTAGCAAAGTCTTGCCTGAAGCGGCTCTTAACAGAAGTCGTGCTCCTTGTTTTCAGCTTGCCCCAGATGACGCCTGGCGTTGCCCGCACTGTAAGCAGCTGCAGCAGGGGAGCATTACCTTAAGCCTCTGGACTCTGCCTGATGTGCTCATTATACATCTAAAGAGATTTCGACAGGTAAGGAAACCCTCTGTCCTAGGGAAAAAAGCTGTGACCAAGTTTCTTACGCCCCTTCCTGGTGGGCTGTTGGGCGGGGAGCTCTTTGGTGTCCCTGTTTGGTCCTGTGATCCTGTGGTCGCAGACACACATCTGCCGCTGCGTTCGGGGCCGTGTGTTCTGCTCTTTCCCAGAGCAGTTTGCGCGTCCTGTGGCCCTTTAAATCCTCACCATTGTAGTTCATACTGCAGGTATTTTACCCTGTTCCTGAGGGTCTGCTTTAGATTTGTAAATGTTGTGCTCAAGTAAGTGCGCTTTGGGGTTAAAGAAAAGTTGAGCGCCTTTCTTGGGGGTGGGTAGAATTCTATTTCTGCCTAAAGTAATAACGGGTGTTATCCTGCTTCCAAGGAGCAGTTGTACAGTTGTGGAGATGAGTCATAAATATATACAAAGAAAATCTGCTTTGAGTTGTGTTGCTTTGTGAGTCAGTTTCCCCACAGAGGCTCTCTCTTCCTAAGGTTAGAGTTGTCCTGGGCAGCCCCCTTGTAAGAGAGGTAAATGAGAGGTAAACGCTGGAGGAGTCTGAGCCTGGCGTAAGAAAGTTTGCATCTGAAAGATTAGGAGGAGGCCTGTACCGGGTGGGCTGGGAGCGGGGCTGCACATGTCTAGTGGCTGAGGGAGCAGCGGGTGCAGAGCGTGTGCAGGAGGCTGAAAGCTGAGGCCAGTGTGGCTGCAGCTCCGGGGGGTCGGGGGGAGAAAGGCGTACGTTGAGGTAGAAGAGCAGGCAGGGGCTGGTCGTCCAAGCAGTCCTTGTAGGCAGAGTGGGATTCTGAAGCAGGGAAGCAGCATGACCAAATTTGTGCTTGGAGAATTAGAGGCTACAAGGGTGAAGACAGGGAGACCTGAAGGAGGCCTTTGCAGTCACCGCGGGGGCGGGGCCGGCAGATGGCTCGCAGTGGAGTTGCGGCAGTGGAGATGGAGAGACCTGGATAGACTTGAGAGATGTCTAGGGCTGGCTGATGAAGTGACTGTGTCGGGGGCGTGCACATGGTCCCCAGGGTGGCCTTTCACACACAGGTTTGGGGTCCAGCTCCTGTAGTAGTGAGGAGTGGGCACTTGCCCTGAGTGTCCCAGCTGTACGCTTCCATTGGGATCTTTCAGGGGGACAGCCAGTTGAGGGTTTGAACCCAGCTTCTCTGTCTCTTTCCATACACACAGACTGGCTTCCTTTGCTTTCTGTTTCTTTTGAAGCCATATCATCACCCTTCCAGCGCCCCAACTCAAAACTGCAGTGTCATCTTTGACTCTTCTTTCCCTGTCACCTAGGCAGTCACCTCTTCGGCCTGGTTGTGCCTCTCCACTGCCTCCTGTACGTGTCCCCTTCTCCCCATTCTTGCTGTCATCCTGCCAGTTCCAACTTCTGATACTTCCGAGCTGGTTGCAGTTGCAGTGTCTTTTCATTGGTTTCGTAACCTACACTGCTCTTCCCTTTCTACCATGTTTTGGGCACTACTTAATGACAGCTCTGATGGCATCACCTCCTCCCTCAAAGCCTCAGTGCTTCTCCCTTGACTGCAGGACAAGGTCCAGGTTCTTTAGCCTGACCTTCCTGACCATGCAAGACCCATCCTACCTTTCTCTTAGGAACATTTTTCTTCCCTTAGTAGGTCCATAGTTCCTTGGGATGGGAATTATCTGTGCCCGATTAATTTTTTAAAGCTCCCATAGACACAGGAAACATTCGGTAAATATCTACTCAACTGATGGTTGGATTTCCCAGTGGGCTTAATGGGAAATACAGATTGCCCAAGATTGTCAGCTAAATGACTATATTAAGTTAAGTCACTGTTAACTGTTAATTTGTCGGAGGAGTTGGGGAGGAAAGAGTCCCTGTTCTGTGAATGGCTGTTCTGTGCCAGCACTGTGCTTTCCCTTCACATATGTTGTTATTCCATTACTTTTCATGCCTCTTTCGTGATAGAGGTTTCAGGATGAACCCTTTATCAGGTAAGGCAATGAAGGCTCATTAACCCTTATATGTAGATCATCGCTGGTTCCATTTTTGGTGATATTAAAACCTGTTCCTCCAGTTAGATAAAACTGTTAATCTGTTTCCCTGTGTTGTATGTGTCTTTGGAAACATCAGATAGGTAACTCAACCCTACTTCAGTTGATAGGGTCTGCCTTTCACGCTAAACTGATCTACCATCTGCTTGCACGAAAATATCATCAGAACTTGTTTTTCTTCTTGCCACAGGAAGGAGACAAGCGTATGAAACTTCAGAACATGGTGAAGTTCCCTCTGACTGGCCTGGACATGACACCTCACGTGGTTAAGAGAAGCCAGAGCAGCTGGAGTTTGCCATCCCATTGGTCTCCATGGAGACGGCCCTACGGACTCGGGCGGGACCCTGAGGACTACATCTATGACCTGTATGCTGTGTGCAATCATCACGGCACCATGCAAGGGGGGCACTACACAGGTCTGCAGCGCGAGAGGCCGGGCGCCTGTGCTGACGATTCCTCCCGACATGTTTTGCTTGTGACAGGGTTGCTTTGCTTCAGAACCTCGCTTTCTCTTCCAGCAGGCAGTGTGCCAACCGTGAGGGCAGTTTTCATCCTTTGGTTCTCTGCCCTGAGTTAGATCGTCTGGTCGGGCTCTGACCCAAGCAGGGAATGGTGTGTGCAGATGGGTGACATCGTCTGGCTCACCCTGGACTTGCTTTCTTGACCTCACCTGCATGCCCCGTTTAAGGTTTTGCTCTGCTTCCTTGAGGACCTAACATCTCTTTTATTTGGAGTGGTTGTGAACCACTTTTATAGTGTCTTTAGAGTGACTTGGAAGGGGGTTTCTTTTTGCTGTATGGTTAAATTTACTTTTTCATTTGTCAAAGCAATCGTGCTCATCATATGAAATTTAGACTAGAGAGAGACAGACGGAACGGTGCTATCAACCCACGAGATTATCACTCAGAAATAACCCATGAGATTAGTGCTCAAAAAATGGGAACATTTTTAGAAACTGTGGTAAAATATACACAACAAAATTTACCGTTTTAACCATTTTTAAGCATACGGTTCAGTGTCATTAAGTACGTTCGTATCTTTGTGCAACCATCACCACTGTCCATCTCCAGAGTTTCTTTCATCTTCCCAAATTGAAACTCTGCATCCATTAAACAGTAACTTCCTGTTTACTCCTCGCCCATCCCCTGGCAGCCACCATTCTTTCTATGAATCTGACTGCTCTAGGTACCACATGTAAGTGGAATCATACAGTATTTGTCCTTTTGTGTCTGGCTTATTTCACTTAGCATAATGCAGTCAAGATTCACCCACTTCGCATCGTCTGTCAGAATTTCCTCTTTTTAAGGCTGATAATATCGCATTGTATGTAGGTGACATTTTGATATGTGGTGTTTCCTTCCAGTGTTTTTCTGTACGTTCTGGCCATTATTTTATACTGTTGTGATTGGCCTGATTGGCCTTTTTTTTAAATGTCCAATGCTCTGTTCAGGTGAACCTTTATGGAACACCTCCTCTACGTCCTGCTTGCACTGGGCTGTGTCACATCAGAGACACACTGGAAATGAAAAGATCTCGACGTCTGTCTTCCAAGAGAGTAATCAAGTGGTTGAGGCGGTGTAGGTACACTTAAAATGAAAGAGCAGGATGTGTATTAGGTCCTGTGGTTGAAGTGTGAACAGAGCAGGGGCTGGAGGAGAGAGTGGTCAGAGCAGCCTCCTCCTGGAGGGTCAGGAGAAGCTATTGGGATTAGTAACCTGCTGCCTACACGTGAGGCCCTTATGGGCTAATGGGGCAGACGCTTAATTTTTTTTTAAAATAAATTTATTTGTTTGTTTTTATTTTTATTTATTTTATTTTTGGCTGCGTTGGGTCTTCGTTGCTGCACGGGCTTTCTCTAGTTGCGGCGAGCAGGGGCTACTCTTTGTTGCAGTGCACGAGCTTCTCATTGCAGTGGCTTGTCTTGTTGCGGAGCATGGGCTCTAGGCGCGCGGGCTTCAGTAGTGTGGCATGTGGGCTCAGTAGTTGTGGCTCATGGGCTCTAGCGCGCAGGCTCAGTAGTTGTGGCGAACAGGCTTAGCTGCTCCGCGGCATGTGGGATCTTCCCGGACCAGGGCTTGAACCTGTGTCCCCTGCATTGGCAGGCGGATTCTTAACCACTGTGCCACCAGGGAAGTCCCAACAGACGCTTAATTTTTGTAAATATTATTTTTAATGACCAAAGAATATTCAGTTGATGGAACTCTAATGTGATATAACCATTCCCCATTGTTGAACACAGATATTGTTTCTGGTTTTTAACTTTGAAGATAACTGATGGACATATTTGTGTGTAGTCACCTTTTCTGTACTTTAATTCTGTATTTCCTTGAGATTGAGTCTCAGAAATGGAATTATTGGGTTAAGGGCATTCATGCATGCTGGGGAGGCAGGTAGATTTGGGGGCTTCTTGCTTGGACATCTGTATGTCGGGGGACTTGATGTGAGGGTCCTCCTACTGTATAGGTGGCCAGGACTCAGATTTCTGCGTCCTTCTCACTCAGCCTATTTGGCATGAACACTTCTCTGGGACTTTTTGTTTCTGCAGTTCAGTGGTTTCTGCAGCAAGACCCCAGGGTGCTAGTGATTCATAAAGGTAGGGGGAGGTAGAGGAGGGTAGGCTGTGCCAGTTGGTGTTTCAGTCTCTCTGAGACTGTTCCCCGGCAGTTAACCCTGAGACCCCTGCAACATGGTGAAGGAGCCTCTCGGGCCCCAGACCCCCTCCTTGGCCCAGCACAGTTACTCTCTCAACCTGCTCTTCCTCGGGAGACAGGGGACGTGGAGTGTGACTGGACACAACAATCTTTTGTTCTCGAAACCTGTTTAGTTCTAGTTCTTTCAGTACGCTGCCGGCAGCAGTCACTTGTGAGAGGAATCATCCCGACCTGGAGCGTATCTCGTAGTGGAGCCGTTTGGATGGCCTCTACTTGCCCTCGGAAGTACTTGAAGGAGAAAAAGGGGACAGAGGATCTATTGAAAAGTCCGTAGAAGACAAAGTTAATATTAATTAAATGCTTAAGTATGTTTTACCTCGTGTTTTGGTTTAAGCCAAATTTTAATACTGTATTTTGTGTCTTACATATGTTATATTTATATTTTGGGGGGCCACTTGTATGATAAGTGTTGTGTTTCTAGTTGGATTTTTGCTTTTGTGGCATTCCCGGTCATATCTGCATTCTTCCATACTGAGTCACAGAGTTATATACTCAGGGACTCTGAGACTTGAAAGGGACTTAGAGGGAATTTAATTTCACTGATTAGCTGGTGAAGCAGTGCCTTTGCCAGCGTCACTGGTTGGTGTTCACGTAGCTTCAGCTTTGGTAGAGAATCTCCTGTGTGTAACAGTGTTTCTCAGGAAAATATGGGTGAGCACGTTGTGTGGTTTCTAGCAAGAAATTGTTGAGGAAAATCGGACAGTGCCAGATTTTCACCTGTCATGTTGCTCTTTGTATAGCATAGACTCTGGAAAGTGCCCGGAAACCCATAACTGCCTTGGAGGCAGTACAAATTAGGGAGAGGAGTATGGGTTAGAAGCTAGACACGTGTTCCTAGCTCTGTGACCTTAGGTGGGTAACCTTATTCAAACCTGGCGACCATGTGAGGGAGGCAGAAGTGCTCGTGCCTGCCTCCTGGGGCCTGTTACCAACGAGGGGCTCGTGGTAAGCATCCCTTTCCCGTGCTTAGGCCATACGGCTGCTTTTCTGATGAGAACATTTTAAGTACCTCAGCATTGTTGAGTTAAAGATACCTTGTTTTTAAGCTTTCATTTGGAGTGTTTATTTTAATGTGTTCTTTTATTTTGCACTGGTTCTAACTATAATTACATGGTACATGTATGGCTGACTTGTGTAAGGAGTCTAGAACAGTGCTTCTCAAACCATCTGTGATGAGGAACCTTTAAAAAAATTTCTTAAACCTTTTTTTAAAATGTCCAATTCTTCATGAACCAGTACTTTTGCAAAAACACAATAAAAGTATCATACAGTATCAGATTGCTATGAATGTTTTTAAATGCTTACCTCGTTGTGGTGCTTATCTCATGGACTGGCACCGGTCTGTGAGCCACAATTTGAGTAGCACTGGTCTAGGAAATACTTCAGAAAATAGCGCTGGGAAGAAAAGCACATAGAATTATTTTATAAATACGTCATTGACCCATTCATGAGTCCCTGTGCTGCCTTAGTTTCCACACCGTGACGGAGGACAGACCATCCTGAGGAGAAACGGACTGAAGCTGGTACAGGCTGCTCCGTCACCTCCTCTCGGGCGCGTTCCCCCTTACAGACCTCCCACTCCCACTCCCGAATAGCAGCCCCTCACCGGCTGGGTCGTTCATCCGGCAAGCCTGATGACACCACTGACCAAGCAGTCGCTGTTTTACCAGCTGCATTTGCTGCTTGTGTCTCCCTTTCTCTGCCGTCTGGTTCCAGTGAGTCCACAGCTGCAGACGACTTTCCTCCCTACAGTCAAAGGTTCTTCTTCTGCTCTTCTTTTTCGGGAAAAAGAAGAGCAGAAGTATAGCCCTTCCTCTTCCGGGTCCCTTTCGTCTCCTAGGAGTCCATACTTAGCAAAGTGGTTGTGGCCTGTCGAGGGAGTCACTCCTGGTGCCACTCGGGGCCTTATGTGTCCTGCCCCTGGGGCCCTACTGAGCCTGTTCCAGCGTTCAGCTAAATATTCCAGCACTCGTTTATTTTCACCCCAATAAATGGGTCTTTTTAGAAAGAATTGTAAACGTGTACGTTTCTGGATCAAGCTTATCACACTCCTTGATGATTCACAGGATGATGTGTCTCCAGGAACGCTGAGCTGTGTCCTCGCTGGTACTTGAGTGCTCTTTATTTTTATCTCAGCTTAGAGTTTGGACTGGAGGGAAGGCCGCATGCATTCATGAGCTCCAGTGTTCTCAGTTTGCCAGGGGCCTTCCAGCAGGCATCGTTTGTGCTACCTCTGAGGGAGGCAGGGTGGGATAAGGCTTTAAGCTCAGAGACTAGATAATCCTGTAATGAGCTGGCCCCTGCCCTTCACCAGCTGCATGACCTTGGGCAAGCTGGTTAATCTTTTTGAGCCTCTGTAAAATGGCAATGATAATAGAACAAATTTCATAGGATCAAATGAGATGCACATAATAAGTGCTAAACAAATGTTAGCTACTGCTCTCATTAATATCATCATTTCTAGTTCTGTTGTTTTCTGACTCTAAGAAACACTAAACTGTTACAACATGCTTGAAACAGGGTTTCTGCATACTGGTACAGTAACATTTTTGCTGGGTAATTCTGCATTGTGGGGACTGTCCCGCGCATGGTGGGACGTGTAGTGGCGCCCCCTGGTCTCTACCCACTAGATTGCACTAGCATCCTACCCTCCCCACGCCCCCACCCCCAGTTGTGACAGTCAAAAATGTGTCCCCTGGGGCAAAATCATCTCTGGTTGAAATCCACTGGTTTAAAGAAGTATATTGTGTTTTCTAAAATTAAATAGAATTTCATCCATTTGGAATAGTTTGGAATTTCTTGAAACATTTTGCCTGAGTGTGATTTAGAATTTGGATTTCTTACCTCTTTCTGTATTACTATCTGCAGCCTTAAAAAGTTCTTGAATTAATTACATGAGCCAAAGACATGGTGTCTGTGGGTCAAGTGGAGTGGCCGTTGCGGCCGCCCTGGTGCTGATCGCTGATGGGCTCTTTTTGGCAGCATACTGCAAGAACTCCGTGGACGGCCTCTGGTACTGCTTCGACGACAGTGACGTGCAGCAGCTGTCGGAAGACGAGGTCTGCACGCAGACGGCGTACATCCTCTTCTACCAGAGGCGGACAGCTATACCGTCATGGTCGGCCAACAGCTCGGTGGCAGGTAAGGCCACTCTACTCTTGGGTGGTTTGTTTTGAGAGCAGAAAATTGCAGTTGATGGTCCAGAGAACTTCTCCAGGAGGTCTCATGATTCTGTTGGTTGGATCAGATTAATTCTCAGGTTTGCATTTAATCTGGAAACCAGAATGGTTGCAGTTAAAGGAAATGGGGGTGGAATGTGCCAGCAGCTGTGAACCAGGAGTTCCCGTGGAGGTGGAGTGGAGCCTGGCTCAAAGCACGCTCGTGGTGTTTACTTACGGAGTAAATAAACGAGTGAGGGAGCTAAGAAGCAGCGCAGCACACTGCTCTCAGAGTCGAGGGACTGGAAATAGAACTAAGACTTGGCTTTGCCACATTTTGGTCGGGTTATCTTCGAGCATGTCCCACCCAAGCCACATATGTGTCATCTGTAATATGGGTGTACTGATCCTACCTGCCTCATGGGTTCGTTGTGTGAAACAGATTAGGTAAATGTGCATTAAATCCTTTGGTAAAGGGTAAAGCACCATTAGAAATCGTTCTTTTTTCCACTAAGGTTGGCCTATTCTGTTAGGGGAGGCTGTAAAAATATTAGATGGCTTGGATTTAGTTTGACGGGATCTAGCCTGTTGTGCTTATTAGTAAATGCAGGAACCAGTACCCACGCGTGACGTCGGTGCAGCCACACACAATCCGAACAGGGGGACGAATGCCTCCTAATGCAGGGTTGGAGTTTGGAGAATAGGACAGAGGATTGGGACATGGCAGTGTGTGATCAGTTATTAATCCCTGCTCCCCTTGAAGCGTGCGAGGGCTAAGTTGGAAGCCGCTAAAAGGAAGCATCATGGAAGCAGAGTGAGCCCTGCTGCAGTCAAACCCCACCCAGTACAGCCGTCTGTCCGTAGCCGCTCTTAGTTCCCAGAAGGTGGGAACTCCAGGGCTCTAGTGCCGTCCCTCAGTGCTTTCCAGAGTCTGAGATAGGCTCAGAAATGACACCCTCTTGAGATCTACTCTAGAAAGTCATGTGTCTTCATGTTCTCCATTTCAAGAGCAGTTTCTGTTGCTCCAGTATATATTTAAGGGCCTCCCTGGAACAGACAGGACACAATGGCACGTGGCCTTGTGTGTGCATGTGTGTGTGTGTTTATATATTAATATTGTGAAAATGATTTAAAAATTCCACCACACAGGCCTAGAAGATAACAGTACACCGCTGCTTGCTTTTTTTCCCTCTGTGTCAGAAGTATTCCTGCAAGTGCTTAGAACAGTGCCTGGGGTGTAGTGCTTAATAAATGTTTGTAGAATAGATGAGTATATGCACGATTGTATCTGTTCCATTCTGTTGCCAGCACTAAGACTCGGACTTTGCGTTCTGAAGTAGCCATCCCTGTACTTGGATTTTATTACTGCAAACGTGTGTGAGCGTCTGTCCTTTTCATCCCAACAGGCGACGTTCGAGCGGGCACAGCGTGGGCCTGGGAGTTAGTGCTGACCTGGCGGTGAGGTCCCCCGCCGCCCGGGCAGCAGCCCTTGGTGAGGGCGTGTGTGGCACAGGCAGGATTCTGGCCTGACCTCGGCGCCCACTTCCTTTCCTGCAGGCTCCACAAGTTCCTCCTTGTGTGAACACTGGGTGAGCCGTCTCCCGGGGAGCAAGCAGGCCAGCGTGACCTCTGCAGCTTCCTCCAGACGCACCTCCCTAGCCTCGCTGTCTGAGTCTGTGGAGATGACTGGGGAAAGGAGTGAAGATGATGGTGGGTCTGGGTTTCGGTGACAGATTTCCAAAATGGCAACTCACGGACACAGCACGGGCTCCCTCATGTCGAGGAGCATTTTATATAACAGGGTCATTTGCTCTTCCTCTGTGACCTAGCACTTCTTCTTTCCACTCCATTGTTTTCCACTTTTAAGGTCTAATGTGGAGGCTGGGGCTTTAACTCTGTACAGTAATGTATGTTTTTTTTTCAAAGCGCTGTTTAAAGTCTTCAGAGCAGCTGTGAGGGGACTCAGCGAGGTTGTGGTTTGCCGAGGGCTGCCTGGTGTGCGGGGCCTGGCGTGGAGGCTCCTGACTCGCTCAGCTTCTCGCCTTCCCACCACGCTGTCTCCCCTGGAGGGATCTGTGGTGTGCCCTTGTGGGTGCAGAGCATCTAGAACAAAAGCTGTTGCCTTTGCATAAAGGTAGTTTTTAGGAATTTTGAAGATAGTCACAGTATAAAAGCTTTGAAAATCTGATAAAAATTGAGCTCCAGTGTTTTGCCTTCAGCTGCCGCTTGAGTAGTGGCGGAACAGCCCTCGGTTCTCACGGGGACCCCAGGTGGTGTGGGGAGGGTCGGGCAGCCAGAGCCCTGAGAGCTGGGAGGAGCAGGGGAGAGTGAGCTCAGCTTCTATAACGAGGACAGTGACTCATCCCCCAGCAAGCCTCATTCTGTGGTCAGCAGTTCCATCACGTCCAGTAGCCGCTCCTAGTGGCGCTCAGGAGGCTGGAAGAGGAAGGCCAGACGAGAGCTCTGTCGCAGCTCCAGCTCTACCCCTGCTTCTGGCTGTTGCTTCTTTTTTTTGTAGAAAAAGAGTCTTGGGCTGTAACTGTGAAGCTCCTGTCTGTAGCTCCTGACATTTTATGAAAAACTGACCAGTGAACCTTGGCTTGTTAATTATTTAGAGGTTATTTTCAACACAACCTTTAAACCTAGAATTCACTGTTGTTTTAACAGTAAGCCTAGATATGGTTTGGCTCCGGTCTGTTTTTAAACGGTGTAGTTGGCGAAATCGATATCAGCACCATCATCGTGCAGTGGTGCTGGGTGGTGCCCACAGAACAGGGCCTATCTCTTAGGATCTCATCCAGACAGAGTTTTATTAATACCACAGCTACAGCATCAAGTGTGTGGAGAACTTAATTTAGAATATTTTCTGTGGAAGTTTTAAGTCACTTAAAATAGGAGTATAGTGTTCTAATTATGAATATTTTCCTTGGAGGCTTTCCACTGATTGCTTTCATAGTCAACGATTACAGGCCAGCCTACCTGTGGCATTGAGTTGGGGGGGAAGGGGTTGCGGTTCTGTTGTTAGCTCTGCCTCTGTTTGTGTGATCTTGGGCAAGGACTGCACTGCTGTGGGCCCCAGTGTTCTTAATAGGATGAAGAAGCTGTAAATGAAGTAGCTCACATTTATTGAGCAGCTGTGCAGTGCCAGGTGCCTTGCTGGGCACAGGACTTTTAAGATTTTATTTAATTCTCATAGTAGCTCTGTGAGTTACAACAAGGGTCAGCAGACTATAGCCCACAGGCCAAATATGGCCCCTGCCTTTATTTGTGTAAAAAAAAAAAAAGTTTTATTGGAACACAGCCACGCCCATTTGTTTGTGTTGCCTGCGGCTGCTTTCGCACTAGGGTGGCAGAGTTGAGCAGCTGGCCCACAAAGCCTAAAATATTTACTGTCTGGGCCTTTAGAGGAAAAGTCTGCTGACCCCTGATGTCGAGCAAGAAGGTGGTTTGCTGATCCCCAAGTTAGAATGCCCATATTTCAAGGTAAAGGAACTGGGCTCAGAAGAGTTAAACTCACATGACTACTCCTTGACCCCAGACCCCTTGATTTCCTACTGTCTTAGATGGATGTCCTAGTAAGGACATTTGGTAGGTTTAGCTTAACGACACTCTCTTTGCTGCATTCAGGAGGTTTCTCAACTCGACCGTTCGTGAGAAGCGTCCAGCGCCAGAGCTTGTCATCCAGATCTTCTGTCACCAGCCCCTTGGCCGTCAATGAAAATTGCATCAGACCTTCCTGGTCCCTGTCTGCTAAGCTGCAGATGCGTTCCAGTTCCCCTTCCCGCTTCTCAGGGGACTCTCCGATTCACACCTCCGCCTCCACCTTGGAGAAGATCGGGGAAGCAGTGGACGACAAGGTTTCCATCTCTTGCTTTGGTAGCTTGAGGAACCTGTCCAGCAGTTACCAGGACTCAAGCGATAGTCACAGTCGACGGGAGCACAAGGCTGTGGGTCGGGCCCCTCTGGCTGTCATGGAAGGTGTGTTCAAAGACGAGTCAGACACCCGCAAGTTGAACTCCAGTGTTGTAGACACACAGAGCAAAAGCTCAGTACAAGGGGATCCATTGCCCCCCATATCGGGTCCATTTGATAACAATAACCAGATTGCTTATGTGGATCAGAGCGATTCTGTAGACAGCTCTCCAGTCAAAGAGGTGAAACCTCCAAGCCAGCCAGACTCCCTCGCAAAGAAATCGGAGAGCACAGCCAGCAGATCCCCTGGCTCCAGAGGCGCTCCTGAGCCAAACAGAAGCTTGCGGAAGGGGAGGCCAGTCTTGGCCAGCCAGGAATCATCTCTTTCCAGTACATCCCCTTCTCCTGTTCCTGTAAAAGTTTCTGTAAAGCCCTCCCGCTCCCGAAGCAAAGCCGATTCTTCTTCCAGGGCCAGTGGACGGCATTCCTCCCCTGCCCGCCAAAAGGAGTCCTCCCCCAAGTCCCAGGACTCCGTGTCATCTCCTTTGCTCCAGAAGCAGAAGTCAGCTTCTTCCCTCACTGACAGTGCTTCCTCCTCATCCGCCAAAAAAGCCTCAGGCCCTGCCCCGAGGGGCCCCTTCCCTCCTGGGAAGAGCAGGACTTCAGACAGGAGCTTAAGCAGAGAGGGCTCCAGACAGAGCCTGGTTTCCGACAGAGCCAGCGTCACCTCCAGCCCCAAACCCAGTTCGCCTCGCGTGAGCCAGGCCAGAGCCGGGGACGGCAGGGGGGACGGAAAGCACGTCCGCAGCTCCTCCATGGCCAGCCTGCGCTCCCCCAGCATGAACATGAAGGCCGGTCTGAAGAGGGACAGCAAGTCGGAGGACAAGGGGCTGTCCTTCTTCAAGTCAGCCTTGAGACAGAAGGAAACCCGGCGGTCAACGGATCTTGGCAAGACAACCTTGTTGTCCAAGAAGGTGGGCGGGAGCTCAGTCAAGTCCGTCTCTAAGAGTGCAGTGGATGACAAGGCAGAGAAAGGCTCCCAGGCGCTAGGCTCCCAGCAGCCAAATGTGAATGCAGTTGGAAAAGAGCAGCTTGCCTCCAAGGACCCTGCTTCTGCTAAACATTCCCTGCTGTCCGCTCGCAAATCCAAGTCTTCCCAGCTAGATTCTGGAGTGCCCTCGTCTCCTGGTTGCAGGCAGTCTGCTGAGAAATCCTCAAAAAAGTTACCTTCTAGCATGCAAACCAATGCACGGCCTTCTCAAAAACCTCAGTGATATTTCTGCAATCCAAGTGTTTTATCTGTAAAGATGTTAATTTATTTAGAACCCCTTCCCTCCCACCAAAGCCCTCTATGCTTTTGTTTTGTATTTTTTGGGTCACGTGCCTGACGTACGTACGTGTGTGTGTGTGTGTGTGTGTGTGTGTGTGTGTGTGTGTGTAGAATTCAACTGCAAATTGTTAAAAGCATCGCCTTATTCTGCCATTGAACCAAATAACAGCCATAGGCAAAGCATTGATACCCAGTTAACTGGAATAATTGCAGACGATACCCTGGACGGTCCCTTTAGCAACTGTACATATTTCTTTCTAGAGAACTCTAATGACTTTCGTTGGACACTAGGGAATTGAAACCTGTGACCCAGTTAAGCTGTCGTTAGCGTGCTCTGTAGAAGGATGAATTATTTGACTTGGGTCTCATCTGAGCGGAATTTGTCCTCACCGCGTGCGGATTGTCGTGTGGCACCGGAAGCTCTAAAAACTGTGACACTAACAGTGAAACAAACCGAGGGAAGACTGTCGCTTTCTGCACTTTGGCCCCATCTACCAGTCTTTGTAAAGGGCAATATTTTAACACTAATGTTTCTCAGGTATATACTCAGCTAGTCTAGGATGGGTGCGCACATCAGTGAAAGGATCGAAGAAGAAGGTGGCCTGTGGGTGGCTGTCATTTCTCCTACTGCCACAGATAGAAGTTTTTAGAGGTAGAAATGAAGTCCTTCACCACCTTCATATCTGCAAAGATGTCTGTACCATAAGCTGTCTTGACCCTTGGGGTATGTCCTAAGAGGTGGCAAACTGGATAGCTGGAAAGCCAGTCGCTAGTCGTTAAATTCTTTTTTTTCCTTGTCAATTTGCGAGCTGAGGTCATTGGGATTTTGAAGTGTAGTAGAGCAGTTAATACCTTTGAAAGAGTCCTGGAGAAAAAAAATGGATTCTAAACTGAATGCATAAATCTGCCATTTTCCTTCTCTGGTGTTGCTTTTTTCCATGTTAGAAGTTGAAAGCTCCACGCTGCACCATGTGTGCATGCCTTTGTTTCCTCATCTTGTAATTTGGAGAGGAAAGAAGTTGCCTAATGCCAGCAGTTAGTGATGGTATGTTAGAACGATGTGTGACAAAGTGTTATATGCACACTTCTGGTCCTGCCTGTCAGTCTTAGTTGTGACTGTTTTTCAGGAACTCATTTATTTCTTCTTTGTGCTGAAGATTTAATCTCTTACCCAGAAACTCACAAGCAGGATGGAGCATGTTCCATCTGGCATTGTCAGTGCAAGTTGCATTTCTTGTTTAGCAAAAAAAGGGAACCTCACAGAAATCCAAAGATAAGCAAAATTATATATATATATATATAAAATTTCAGGCTTTTAGGAGGTATTCTGGAATTTTGTGCTTTTTTTTTTCTTTTTCACTTTTTTTAAATGTCAAGAGAGTCATAGTTCCAATTCTCTTTGAATAGCATTTGTCACTTTGCCATGAAATACAGCATGCTAAGTTTATATGCTTTTACATATTAACTTTTTTTTTAAGTCATGGACTCTTCAGGTTCTTCCTGAACTCTGTGCACAGATCCATTTATAATCTCCCTTTTCAGTATTGCTGTGTGAAGTGACTATAACACATATTACATGCTTAGCTATGAATTCTGCACTGCCCTGTCTTTTTTTTCCTTTCTTTTCTATGAATACCTCTTGGGAAATGTTTCCAGTAAGTTACTTAACTTTATTTTGCTGCTAATTTGAGCATTAGCAGGTAACTTGCAGGTCTGGAGGCCATTTATGTTGAGGGTCGCTGGAATTTTAGACCCTTGCAGTGTTTAAGACCTACACGTTCAGCCTTGTGAGAGTTACACTAGTGCTCCATGAAATGCACTTACTGTGAGCCTGTCGCCCATTGCACTCGATCCTGACTCACCACTTTGCTTGGTGTCCTCGTTTCACCGTACAGACGTCTGGTTTCCCAAAGCAGCCTTACTCTCCCCTGCTGGGCTGTGACTGCCTTCGATCTTGTTGTTGCGTCCAACGGCACATTGACAGCCTGATCCATGTATAGCCACTTCGAGTTTTCCTGTATCACTTTTATTTCCTAAAAAGATGCACCAAATGTGGGGTTGTCAATATCCGGAATTGAGTGTTTGTCTGACTCTCTCATCTTTCTTTAATAGGTAAATCTCGTTTGAAATCTCCTATCTGAAGCTCTGAAACAGTCTTAGAATCATAGTTTGACTACACAGAGTGTTTTAATAACACTTTTTTGGGGGCTGTAAACAGTTAAGCATTAATTAGAATCTAGTTTAATTTTCACAGTGGTAAGTATTTTTACTCTTTGAGTCCTCCAGGAATGGATTTTCTGTTATGTCTAGTGTCTTTAAGAGAAAAAACACAACAACTCTACGAACTCCATTAAATTTCCATGGGATCTAGAAATAAATTTTCCGTATCTATAAACTTATGTCTATGGAGTTTAGTTCTTGTTTCAGATTTAAATGGAAAAAAAATCAGGAAATATTATGGCACTGTTTAGGCATCTTTAGACTATTATATTTCTGTGCTTGGTAAACAGTGAAAACTTCATTCTTAATTATTAGGTTGCAACCTTTAAGCCACAGAAAAGGATATTTTGCCCCAAAGTTTGGAGGTGCTCTTTGTGGTGTGAAGTACCCTATGGGAAAATTATGACTTGGTTCAGTTCAGTTCTTTGGTAGAGTTAGTGACTTGGTGTTTTGTTTTTTCTTTTCCCAGTGATGTTTGGTACAATGAGCTTGTATGTGTTTTGGGGTTAAAAATCACCTGCTGAGGATGGTAGACCTGGGTTCCTGGTTGACAACCAGGTGGGCCTGATGAGAGTAGTCATTTCCTGGTAGGCACAAAATAATCACCAACAGTAGCGTTGCATCTGTAATGTTTGTTTGCTGTTAAAAAACTTTATTCTTGATTTCTTTTCCTATAAACATCGAGTGCACTGAGTCTGTATCATTCCGTAGGACAGCCCTACACCTTGCCTTTGTAATCCCTTATATAATGTGGAAGCACAAAGAAACTGTTAAGCTCATATCATCTCAAGACCATCTCCCACCTTTTTTGTATTTTCTTATCCTAAAAGCAGCCTAACTGAAAGTAAGTAATGCTCCTCTGGACCAATAGAGATGTGGGAGTATTTGTGACATGGTAAAATATTGTTAACGTCTGTGAGGCTGCTCTGACCTCTTCTGTAATCATTCTTTCGTCATTCATTCGTTCATTTATTCATTCTGCAAACATTCGTTGAGGGCCTGCTTTGCTTGTAAAGGCAAGCTGAGAGCTTCGAGAGTTTGCTGTAGCTGAGGAGCCCTGGGAGCACAGCTGATGAACCAGAGGATGCCAGTGATGTCCTAGATGGAGCGACAGTCCTCCCGACAGAAAGATCAAGTGGATCCTGGTGATCAGCTGAGCCTGTGGGCCTCGTGAGCAAGTCTGTTCTGTTCTGGAAACCAAAAGTGGCCTTCTTCATCTTTGGAGACATTTTATTGTCACATCCTCTTTTTCAGACTGTGCTGTCTCTACTACTTAGGGATGTGGAAATCCATGACAGAGTCACTTTTCATTAGAATTCGGTCGTCCGCATTTGTATGAGCTGGATGTGGGGATTTTGGAGGGTGGGTGGGGAGAGAAATTGTCATCCCTCTAAAGTACCTGTCATGAAAAAACAGGAGCAGAACGTGAAGGAAACAGGTGGCAGCCTTTAGGAAAAAAGGAACAGAGAAGAGCAGTGAACAAAGCTCATTTTTTTCAAATAAACATGCTTTAAAAAGTAGATTGACATCCGACGTTAAATTTCATTCTGACAAATTACCGAACAGCTGAAGATACTGTTTCCTGTGTAGGTTATAATAATTATTGGATGCAAAGATAATTAGTGTCTCCGGGTTGGATTTTTGAGATAGTATGCAAACCATAAGCACAGTTTCAATAAAACGTATTCTGTGAGGTGTGTTGAACTTTGTATTATTTGGAATTGAGAAGAGCAAAACTTGCTGACAAACCAGTGCCTATATCATAAACATAAACATAAACACAGAAAATAGCTGTTACTGTACAGGCTGTCTGTCTGCAATTTCACAAAGGGTATGTTGTTGCTAAACCTGACTACATATTTTGGGGGGGAATCCCATGCTTTTATTTAAATGAACACTCAGTCTCATACTGCCTTTTGATCAACTCCCAAAGTGTTTTTTGCAGCTGCATTTTAAGCATGACCAATCATTTTTCCCCCAAATAATGAAAATAATTTTGCATGGCCTCCATCTAACCCAGAAAGCATGCTCTTACTGCCTATGCAAGCAACTAATAAAAAAATACAGACTATTTAACACTCAACATAAGTTTAAAAAAAAAACCCACACAACACAATTCTTAGATTATGGAGCTCTATTTTTGAATTTGTAATTTTTAAAATGTGGCTTAATCAGTATCAAAGAACATGAATGTGATATCTTGCTTTGCACGTGTTTCTCTTTGCCGGTTTTTCTTTTTTTTTTTTTTTTGATCATTGGCAAAATTGTATGTAAACTAAGTATTGTGCAAGCAGGAGTGGAAATGGGTATGTTGAACACTCATTGGTTTATATACCGTATTTAGTCTGAAGACTTTCCTGAAGTATTTTGTTCTAAAAATAACCTGCCATTTTCTATAGATCTTAATTTTTTATATCTTCTAGGGTTCCATTGTGGTCACAAGGGAAGAATGTGGCTTCTAAAACTGCTAACAATTTTAAAACACTTTTGTAGAGACTTGAGCTGTTCTGGAAAGCTTTGGAGCTTCCCAGCTGCTGGTCACAGTGAGACTAAGCTGTGGAGTTTACAGTAGCATTGACAGTGGGGTAGGTTCTAGAGCCATCTCACATTCGTCTAAGACCCGTGTTTCCCAGTTTGGGGGAGAAGGGAGATCCATAGCAGACTGGGGAGGCTTTTTCAAATCTCCCACGCGTACTCTCCCCAGGATTCTGTCAAGCCTCTTCGGAATGACTCGTCTGAGATTCTGATAGCCAGTGTTCGCTAGACTCTTCTAGGGAACTTTTAAAAATGCCTGGGTCCCACTCCCAAGCTTTTGATATACTTAGTGTAGGGGCAGGTCCCAGGAGTTACCATATTTATATTGAAAGCTCCGAGATATTTCTAATTTGCAGTCAGAATTGAGAACCACTGTGATACACCCTTCCTTTGCTGAGAACTATGGCGAGAATCACTGCCGTATGAAGTACTCAGGAGTGACTCAGACTTCTCTGTTGCTTTGGAGAGAAAAGAAAAAAAAAAAGAGATTGAGAGCTACTGATCAACCTCCTGTTTGAAATCAGGGGGGCCTTTCTGATGTGAGGAGCTTGGAGCTTTGTGTGTGCCTCAGCACTGGCCGTCTGGTGGGAACCGGTGGTCCTTAGTTTGCTGAAGCAGGCAGAGTGCCCCATGGGTTTGCCTCCTTCCCAGAGCCCTTCCCCCTGGATGCCACAGCAGGGCCAGACCCTTGGGGGAGCAGGGCGGTCACTCTGAGTTAGAAAATGCTGAAGTAAAGCCTTCAATGGCTTTGAAAAACCTGTCCCTGATTTTGATAGACCGATTGTCACCTTGTAATTATAGTAGCAAACCCTAGGCTGCTGCCCAATTTCCTATTTAGCTCACTCTCTACTATCCAGAATGTAGTTTCAGGAATTTTTTTTTTTTTAGTTTAAAAATGAATGTGAAGCATTTTATTTGGGGTTTTTTCAGGTAACCCTCGGTATTTTTTCATGTAATTAAAAAATCAAATAATATTCATCCAAAAATTTGGCAGTACATGTTACCTGTGGAGGCAAATGAAATTTAATTTTAATCTGTGGTGAGCTGAATGCACTACAACATCTTCAAAATAAGCTGCTGTGCTTCTCAGGTGGTTTCTTCCTGTTGAGCATGTCGCTGCCTACAAAAAAAAGAATTTACCTGGTGTTTTCAACATTTCAAGGAATAATATATAAATAAAAATCAAGTTGGAAATGCTCCTTTAGAAGGGCCGCCTGGAGCAGTGATACCTGTTGTAATGGTGAAAACGCAATATGAAATTTCCTAGGTGCTATTCTAAACGGTGAGGTGTTATTATACCAAATGGGGAAGGCAGTGTTTCTGAAGCTGAAGTTCTCTTTGTAGGCCTTTTAAATATGCATTTATGTTCCCTATAGTTTTGCTCACCAACTGTGCCTCTCACCACTGGTTAAAATTGAATTCAAGCCCCATTACAAAAATAGTTTCTTGATTGAACTCTTAAGTTTTTACACTGGAATTTCTATAGTTGTCTTAAAAGCTGCATGTCATATCACTGTATACAAAATGCTTTGGTGGTGTTTATGCACCATTCATAGTGATTTGTGTATAATTTTCTTTAGTTGTACAGTAATATGGAAGGCAAGATGTCTTTCCTTGAGGCTGGAAACAAAGTGTATCATACATTTTAAATTATTTTAGAACAAGTGCATGGATGTGTCACTGACTTCTGTTATTTATTTGTATGTTTTATTATTCAAAGTGTATGCACTTTTAAGAAGCAGAATTTATATTTTTATGTTTAAAACGTTTTATTTCTGGAACAGCAGTTGATTATATAGTATACAGTTGGAATTAAGAGAAAAGTGGAAAATGTAACAAAATATAATAAATTTATTACATGATGCCCTCTTCAAGCCATATTCCTCTTTCTCCCCCTTGCCAACCTCTGTATTTTTGGTGTTGATTAACCTTGGAAATTAAGCAGATACTTGTACTACACTGATGAATACAAAATGCTTTAAAATTGTAGTGTTAAGTGAAAACAAGTTACAGAAGGATACATACAGATACTCTGTAAGTAAAATTTTAAAGCAAAAAAATCACATCCGTGCTTATTTAATTTTCACAACCAAGGATTAATATAGCCATTTTCTCCAAGATGCAATTTGTCCTGGGCCATGGAACTGGACAAGAACTCACATTCTAACTCAATTCCAATGGGCTTTGTATTATTCCCCTCTTCTACCAAACTTTTATGATGGGAGGAAATAGTATAAAAGGAACCATTCTTTTCTGGGCCCTCTGTTGCCCCTGATATCTTCGTTTTCAACCATCCTGTTCTGATAAAAATTTCCAGGTGGCAAAAATTTACCACCTCTCAGGACGGGAATCCCTATTGAGGATGTCACATCACTTATGACCACTTGGGGGCACTAGAGATCACCATTATCAAAGGTATTTTAGAAGAAGTCCAGCCTCCGAGTTCTTAGCCTCTGTGGAAGTGCTTATTAAATACGAGTTGAGGAGCATTAAAAGTGAGCATGGGTTTCAGTTTTGATAAGTACCACCAGCCATCATTTTTCCTAAAAATTGAATACAGATCACAGGACAGATCTTATTTTCCTACAGCACAGTGTTACGGTTTAGGGTTGGGGCAGGGAGGCTGTTCTGAACCAAGGATGAGTGTGAACCATATGCATAAAACCCGAGGTACAGCACTATATACCTCTCTAGTTTTAAGTAGTAAAACTGTGCTTCATATTGTGTTCAAGAATGTAACTGTGTAGTACGCTGATCATTCGAGAGGCGTCATTTATGTCTGAAAGTGTTCACGTGCCGTAAAATACATAGATTTAATCTTTAGGCAGGTATTGAAGGATCACTCTGTCTCCTTAGAGTTTGGAAGATTATTTTCAAATACTTGAACGAGCAGTGTCTCCCTGCACACGTTTCCCTCTGTCGGTCTTCCTGGAAGAAGCAAAGGCCTGAAAAAGCCCCTTGCCCTGGGTCCTGCGAGTCATTCCAGGCCACTGTCACTCCACAGGGTGTGACTTGAAGCCTGTTGCCGCCCCTTTGCCCTCCAACCCCCAGGATCCTCTCTGTCTTTCCCGGGATCCTCTCTGTCTTTCCCAGGATCCTCTTTGTCTTTCCCAGGTGGCTCCTGGATTCTCCCAGGTGGATGTTGCGGTGTTTCATTTTGTGGCTCTGTCCTGTGTCTCAGGCGTCTCCACAGGGGTCATCCGGTAGAGGTCCCCTCTCTCTTCCTCTTGTAGAACCCTCTGGAATTCAGTCTTGACTTGGCCTGGCCTTAGCCATGTTTCTCACCCCCTGCCAACATTTGCCACACGGAGGACCAGGGCTCTCCTCTCCCAGAGGGATAGGTTTTTGCATGATGCCGCATAACCCATCAGCCTTGCACCCTGTTTCTTAGAGCGTGCAGGGGGGTGACATTAATTTGATTTGCTCTTTGGATTTGTAACAACTCAGTTTTTCTTCAAGAAAGTGGGAAGACAATGTGAGCGAAACCAGTGTTAGAATCGGGCCTCCCTGACGCTGGCAGGCTCTCCTTCTGTACCTTTTCTTTGTTTAGGAAGATTTCATGGAAACCCACAGTGTACAGATCCCATCCCCAAGACATAGGGACGCAGCGTCAGATTCCTTCGGAGAGCGGGGAAGGGAAGGCGCAGGGTGGAGAATGGCGCAGTGTGGCCCAAGGATGGTCAGCGCCGGCCTCAGGGTTCCACATCCGTAGAAGGTTGTGTTGGGGAAGGTGCCCCTTTAACTGTCTTATTCAGAATTAAAGTCCAAGTTTCTTCGTTTAGCAGTGCCTCCTGTCTGGAGATAGGACCATGCTCCACGGGGCTCTCGGTCTAGTCAGGGGTCAGGTTGGTTGGTAGATAATGAGGATTTCAGTGTGTGCTGCCCATGCCTTTCACTCACTGCTCCTCCCTCGAGGCATCTCCCACCCCACCGGCAGCCACTTCCAGCTGTTCTGCTCGGAAACCTTGTCTCTGAGATGCCCCATGGCTCATTCCCTTCTCTCTCCTGTGCCTTTGCTCAGATGTCAGCGTCTCAGGCCTCCCCTGGCCACCTTTTAAAAAAACACTGCAGCCAGCTTCACATTCTCTCCCTCCTCCCTACTTCATTTTCTTCATATCACTTAGTACCAACAGCCACAGCATCTATACAATATATATGCAATGTATACCACACACCTATGGTGTATATGCTCACAGGAGGGCAGGGCTGTCTGTTCAGCGTGCTGCTCTCTTCCCACCACCTAGGAGAGTGCCAGGCCCACGGTAGTTACTAAGTAAATGTTTACTAACTGGATTAATGGATTTGCTTGGGTAATCCACTTAGCCTTTCTGCCTTCCTATCTAGAAGATAAAGAATGATAGTCCTTGCATCATGGAGTTGTGAGGGTTAAATGGGAATGATTCCTGTAAAGCATTCAGCACAGTGTGTGGCACAGAGAAAGGGCTTAGGGGATGGGCCGGGGGGGCTGACCCTGACCTTCCTGGGAGCTCTACAGAGGAGGGGGCATTGGAGCATGACTCATACATTCCAGGCTGGGGAAACTGCTTGTACTTTCTGGAAACCCCAGGAGTCCAATCTTCCTGGAACGTAGGGCAGGAAGGCAGGACTTGGTGGATGAAGGGAGAGGGAGGTTGGCAGAGGCTTCATCTGGAAGGACCTTTTTTGACCTTACACATTTGTCCTGAGGTAAATGAGAATCCAGGAAGAGATTTTAATTTGGGAGAGAGATGAGATCCAGTTTGTGACGTAGCATGGTCACCATGGCAACGATGTGGCACCAGCGAGCCCTGGTTAGGAACTTATTGCAGGAATCTGGGTAGAGCCCGGTGGAAGGGCTGACCTAAAGCAGTGTTAGGTGGACAGAGGCCCTGAGGGCAGGCTGCTAGGTTCGAAGCCTGGTACCATGACTTCCTAGCCGGGCAACCTTGGACAGGTTACTTAACTTCCCTGTGCCTCAAATTCTTCACCTGTTCCGTGTGTCTAATGGTATCTATATGATCGTTGGGAGGCTTAATTGGGGTGCTTGGTTTATTTACATTTTATATAATCACTAATGTATTTAGTTTCATCTATAATACTATCTCACTGTTTCTTTAATATTTATCCCACCTGTTTTATATTTCCTTTTCTCTTCTTTCTTTTAGATCAGTCGTTTTTTTAAATTCCAGTTTTTCACCTCTGTTTGTTATTCATTCTTTTCCTCCTCTTTCAGTGGTTATCCTTGTGATTTCAACATGCATTCTTGATTTATAGGAGTCTAAGAAAAACTAGTAATTTTTACCCCTTCAGAGTCTTAGAACACTTTAATTCCATTTTACCCTTTCTGCCATTTGCTGTTTGTTGTGTATTCGAATTCTATGTGTATTTAACACACATATACAGTCAGCCCTCCCTATCTGCAGGTTCCATATCACAGTTGGTTGAATCCACGTATGCAGAATCCGTGGATATGGAGGCCAGCTGTACTATGCCATCCTTGGACTCGAGCATCCTTGGATTCGGGTCTTCACGGGGTGTGGGAGGTCCTGGAACCAGTCTCCCATGATACTGAGGGATGACTGTATATATAACTCATGTAACTAACATTATTATTATTAATGTTAGATGTCATAACTAAATTATTATTATTAATGTTAGAAGTCAATATTCATATGGAGTTTTTTACTTTTTTACAAGATATTTTTTTACTTTTTTACAAGATATTTACTTTCCATTGCTCTGCATTCCTTCCTGCATTTCAGTATTTCTTCTGTGATCATTTTCCTTCTTCCTGAAGAATTCCCTTTAGTGTTTCTTTTTCAAGCCCGTGCTAATGATGCATTCTCTTAGTTTTTAGGTGATTGGAAATGTCTTTATTTTGCCTTTGAAGGGTATTTTCACTGGGAATAGAATTCTAGGTTGCAAGTTATTTTCTTTCATTTTCATTCCATGGTCTTTTGCTTTTTATTATTTCTGTTGATAAGTCAGTTCCTTTGAAGGTGTTTTATTTTTTCTAAATGCTTTGAAGATAGGCCTCTCTTTGTTTTTCATCAGTTTCATTATGATGGGCCTAGTGTGGGGTTATTGTTTTGTTTGTTTCTATCCTGCACTTCATGAATCAGTCTTGGGAAAGTTTTCAGCCATTAACTCTTTAAATATTGCTTCTGATCCATTTTTCCATCCCCTTCTAGGGCTCAGTAAGTGGCATCACCATCCACTCTAGTCGCTCAGTCCAGAAGCCAGGGATCCATCCTTGACGCTGCTTTTCCTCTCAGCCCCCATCCTTACATCTAATCCATTTGCAAGCCCTGTCCAAGCCTACTTCCCCAATTATGTCCTGCCCACTTTTCTTTCTTTCCACTGATGACACCTGAGTCAAGTCCAAGGCTCTGTAGTATCTTGACTGGGCTTCTGCATCAGCCTCTTAAATAAATCTGCCCACTTCTCCAACCCCATCTTATGTCGCTCTCCTTCACTGCAGGCACAGAAGCCTCCTGAGTGTCTTGACCACAGGGCCTTGCACTTGCTGTTTCCTCTGCCCGGAATGCTCTTCCCCTGCATGTTCATGTGGCAAGTCCTTTCTCATCTCAAATGGAACCCCAGGACGTCCTCTCTGGACCCCCGTATCCAGAGTCGTTGCCCAGCTCTGCAGTCACTTTTTGTTGTTGTTGTTTATTGGAGTATACATCTTTATTGGAGTATAATTGCTTTACCATGTTGTGTTAGTTTCTGCTGTATAACAAAGTGAATCAGCTATATGTATACATATATCCCCATATCCCCTCCCTCTTGCGTCTCCCTCCCACCCTCCCTATCCCACCCCTCTAGGTGGTCACAAAGCACTGAGCTGATCTCCCTGTGCCATGCGGCTGCTTCCCACTAGCTATCTATTTTACATTTGGTAGTGTATATATGTCCATGCCACTCTCTCACTTTGTCCTGGCTTACCCTTCCCCCTCCCCGTGTCCTCAGGTCCATTCTCTACGTCTGCATCTTTTTTTTTTCAAAGATTTTTTTTTTTTTTTGGCTGCGTTGGGTCCTCGTTGCTGTGGGCGGGCTTTCTCCAGTTGCAGTGATTGGGGGCTACTCCTTATTGCGGTGCGTGGGCTTCTCATTGCAGTGGCCTCCCCCGTTGCAGAGCACGGGCTCTAGGCACGCGGGCTTCAGTAGTTGTGGCACGCAGGCTTCAGTAGTTGTGGCTCGTGGGCTGTAGAGCACAGGCCCAGTAGTTGTGGCACATGGGCTTAGTTGCTCTGCGACATGTGGGATCTTCCTGGACCCGGGCTCGAACCCGTGTCCCCTGCACTGGCAGGCGGACTCTTAAACCACTGCACCACCAGGGAAGCCCTCTACGTCTGCATCTTTATTCCTGTCCTGCCCCTAGGTTCTTCAGAACCATTTTTTTTTTTTTTTAGATTCCATATATATGTGTTAACACACGGTATTTGTTTTTCTCTTTCTGACTTACTTCACTCTGTATGACAGTCTTTAGGTCCATCCACCTCACTACAAATAACTCAATTTCATTTCTTTTTATGGCTGAGTAATATTCCATTGTATATATGTGCCACGTCTTCTTTATCTGTTCATCTGTTGATGGACACTTAGGTTGCTTCCCTGTCCTGGCTATTGTAAATAGAGCTCTGCAGTCATTATTTATTTCATTTCCCTGTTGTATTTTCATAACACTCCTCAGTCTCTGAAATTCTTTTCTTTTAAAAATTTTTATTGGAGTATAGTTGACTTACAATGTTGTGTTAGTTTCAGGTGTACAGCAAAGTGATTCAGTTATACATGTACATATATCCACTCTTTTTTAGATTCTTTTCCCATATAGGCCATTACAGAGTGTTGAGTGGAATTCCCTGTGCTATATAGTAGGTCCTTATTAGTTATCTATTTTATATATAGTAGTGTGTATGTGTCAATCCCCATCTCCCAATTTATCCCTCCCCCTCCTTACCCCCTAAAAAGAATGAAATAATGTCACTTGCAGCAATCAGGGATGCACCTAGATATTGTCATACTGAGTGAAGTAAGTCAGAGAAAGATAAATATCATAGGATATTGCTTATATGTGGAATCTAAAAAAATAGTACAAATGAACTTATTCACAAAACAGAAATAGTCACAGGTATATAAAACAAACCTATGAAACTCTATTTATTCACTAGCACTAGTTTATCATGAGTCTGCCCCATCAAAACATAGTTACCATGAGATCAGAGTCTTTGTCTGTCTTTGCTCTGTTACTTAAGTCATTTTGGGTGTTCTCAGCTCTAAGGAACAAAATGTCCAAACAAAGTAGGCTCCACTATTTCAGTGTTATACATATGTATACTGAGGTGCAGAGAGAGAAAATAACTTACCTAAAAATCACACCAGTCATTAGTGGTACATCTTGGATATGAACCTAGGCCTGCTACTTCAAAACCTGTGTTTTTTTACATTATTACTCCAATACCCTACACTATATTAAATAAGGGAATTTAATAATTAACATATTCAACTGCATTTAGTAATGCAGTTACTAGAAGGGGAATCCTACACTGTATAAAGTCCTGTTTTGTGTGTAATCTCTGAGTAATTTTTTACTACAGCAAATTCAGGAATTAAGGAAATTGCTACTTTTTGGAAACAGAATTTAGGAGAGTGTCCTTGGCTTAATTTTTTGAAACTTAAAAAAAATAATTTTATACTTATAGAAAAGTTGCAAAACTAGTTCAGAGGATTACCATGTACTCTGCTCAGCTGCCCCTAATGTCAGCATACTGCAGGACCATAATACTGATTAAAACTCAACATTGGTATAATACTATAAACTACAGAGTTTATCTGGATTTTACCAGTTTGTCCACTAATGTCTTTTTTTCTGTTCCAGAAACCAACCCCAGATCCCACGTTACATTTAAGTGACATGTCTCCTTAGGTCCTCCAAATTGACAGCCCCTCCCTCTTTTATGAACTTGACAGTGTTGAAGAGTATGAACCAGTTATTATGTAGAATGTGTCTCAGTTTGGATTTAGTTCATGCTTTGTCATGGTTAGATTGAGGTTTTGCATTTTTCGGCAAGAATATCCCAAAAGCAGTGCATCAGAGGGAGAATGTGACATTGATAGGTCTTATTACTGGTGATGTTAAAACCTTGGCCATTTGGTTAAGGTGGTGTCTTCTGGGTTTCTCCACTGTAAAGTTACTATTTTTCCCTATGAACTTAATAAATGTCTTGGGGAGGTAATGTTAGATCATGCAAATATTGTCTCTCCTCCTTTGGCCAACTAATTTTAGCATCCAGTAGTGGATCTGGCCTGCAACAATTTTTTTTATTACTGGGGTATTCTAGTGGTGAAAAAAAGACATCTTAAAAACCTCACGTAACAGGAAGTCCAGAAACAGGGCAGGTGCAGGGTTTTCAGTGCCTCAACAGAGTCAGCCAGGACCAAGGCTCTTCCCTCTGCCGTTCTCAGCAGGTTAGCCTGTGTCCTCGGATTTGGCCTTCAGTGACGACATCCAGTTGAAAAAGACAGGGCCTTTCTCTGCCCAGGTGGGGAATGTTTCTCAGATCGACCCCCTGCTCTCTGAAAACCTCCCCTCAGATCCCATCGACCAGGATCTTGGTTACCTGCCTGTGACCAAGTTGCAAGGAAAGCAAAGGAAGTGAGTAACTGGCATTTCCAGCCAGTGTTGGGGGTTGGAAGGATGGGCTCTGGCAGAGAAGAAACTGGTGGGGGATGAGTACTGGGGAGATAGCCCCATGTCTGCCGCATTGCATCATCCCCAGCTCCCAAGGCAGCGCCCTACACCTGCAGGTGCTCAGTTAATCTCTGTGGAGCCAATGAATTCTTTGTCTCTTGCCTGGAGACATAATCTGCCATGATTACCTGGAAGCATTAGAGCTCTGGACCGTGGCCTCAGATAGAGAGAGTGACATGGGGAGCAGATCAGGGGAAAGGTGGGGTCAGCGTGGCAAGGATGGCAAAATGGCAAGGGGGCCCCCTGTGGGAGTCCCCACTCGCGACACCTTAGCTTCTTCATGCTTTGGTCTCCAGCAGGGTGATGCTCCTCCGGCCCCGCAGTTCCCTCTACCAAAGCCTAGGGAGAACCTACAGAGGCGTTTGTGCAGGAAGGCAGAGAAATCTGTCTGCCAAACCCAACGGCCTCTACTAAGAAGGTTCTCCAAAGGAAGAAGGGAGCCAGAGGGTGGTCCCTGCTCTGTACACAAAGGAGTCTGGCTCTGGGGGCCTCGGACACAGCCTGGTAGCTTGTTTGGTAAATAGTGACATTGTTATAAATATTTAATAAGTCAAGGGACTGCAGCACGTGAAAAATTGATGAGATCCCTTTGTGGGAATGCAGGCTTTTTCTCCACGTCTGCTCTGCGGGAGACAGTTAGAGGCTGACGTCTGTTCGTGCTGACACCTGTATTTGTGGTGGGGCTGATGAATGGCCGGAGAGATATTCTCCATGTTTAGGAAGCATCAATCCATCAAGCTGGAGTTTAGGCTGAGGGAAGAATTCACAGCCATCAATATTCTCTTGTTTATTAAGCAGCGCGGGTTTTGTGAGACAGCGAGCCTTGTGTCAGTCCTGGGAGCAGCGCCTCCAGAAAGGGCACAGTGGCTCCTTGATGAATGACTTTAATAAGAAGCAGCTTAGAAGTACCTTCAAGTAAGAAACTAATAACAATAATTAGATGTTCCTTAATCATTTATTTATTTTATAGTTTATGCCCTGCCTGCTTCTGGAAAAAGAATGGAAGTGGCTTGCAATTAAAACACATCTACCCAGGATGGTTCAAATGAAGATAAACATGAGATCAGAAATCGCACTGAGGGAGTGAATTTTTCTTAATCAACTTTCCTGCTACCCACTGAGAATATTGTATTCCCTCTCCTCGCCAGTCACCTTTGGTTCCTCGGCGCCACGGGATGTGGCAGATGTAAAGCGGCGGCTGCAGGTGTCGCAGGACAGGTGGATGAGGTGGGAGCAGGATGTGTGACCTGTGGTCTCAGCATCTGAGCCCTGGGCTTCCAGCCACATTTGGATTTCGTATGTCGTCGCTCCAAACAAATCTGTGTGTCTGCGGCAGGATGGCGTGAAAAATTAATGCCCCTGTGTCAGAGCTTGTCAGAGTGACAGTGCAGAAAGGGAATAACAGGGGCGACACGCGCGGTGCTTTCTACTGAACAACCACTCTTGTGTTCCCTGACTGCCGTCTCCCAAGCCTGCGTGTCTGGACTCATGGGGCTTCAGCAGCCAGACCCTCCCTTCAGGCTGAGGGCAGAGAGCCTGCCTCTGTGCAGTAGCTCAGGCCGTGTGTCTGGAGTGTGCTGACCCTCCTCCCCACCCCAGTGGGAGCAGCAGAAGGGGCTGTGGTCAGAGCTGGGTGACGAGTTGACCCGTCTTGGCTGAACCATCCTGGGCTTAGAGAATGAGAAGGCAGCCCCCCAGAGGGTCGTCAGAGAGCAGGCTGGGACAGAGACGCTCCAGAGGTGCTCTAGTGTGGGAGAAACTGGGGAACAGGCGGGCGAGGGGGCAAGGAGAGGAAGAGGGGAAGGCTTAAGGTTCTGTTGCTGCAGAACCTCCACAAGCGGTGGAGTGGAAGTTTCCCCGCACATTTAAATACTCAGCAAAGGTTTGTTCACTCTGAATCTCAAGTTGGCTTCTTTCTGACCTGTGGTCACAGGGCTGGGAGTAGCCACCTCCTTCCTGCAGCAGGGTTGGTCTAATGTAGCAGTTTAATATCATGGATTCTGGAGCCAGACCACCTGCGTTCACATATCAGCTTTTGACTTCCTAACTTTCTGGCCTTAGGCAAATTGTTTAACATTTTTATGCCTCAATGTCACATATGTAAAGTACTTAGAAAAATGTCTGGTGCTTGGTGTTAATTAGGTTAACGATCCGGTTTCGCTGATCTTCATCCAGGAGGGTGGATGAGGAAAGGCCCTAGAGCTCAGTGACCTAGGCTTAGGCCATGTTGAAAGGTCCGTGGCTGGAGCTTTGGGGAGGGAGTTAGGAGCTTGTTGACCTGCTGAATGGCCGTGGGAAAATATACATCCTCTTCTGTCTGCCTGAGCTACTGAAAAAAAAAAAAAAAATCCCCCTTGCCTCCCTTATCCCCCTAGGATGAACCTAAATGTGATGTTAGGTTTATAAGATGAATTACCCTCATCCAAGCCAGGGCTGAGCAAGGCACTCTCTTTTTTTGGTGGTGGGGAGGGTATACCATAATTTTAATTTTTTTTAAACATCTTTATTGGAGTATAATTGCTTTACAATGTTGTGTTAGTTTCTGCTGTATAACAAAGTGAATCAGCTATATGTATACATATATCCCCATATCCCCTCCCTCTTGCGTCTCCCTCCCACCCTCCCTATCCCACCCCTCTAGGTGGTCACAAAGCACTGAGCTGATCTCCCTGTGCCATGCGGCTGCTTCCCACTAGCTATTTTACATTTGGTAGTGTATATATGTCCATGCCACTCTCTCACTTTGTCCCAGCTTACCCTTCCCCCTCCCCATGCCCTCAAGTCCATTCTCTATGTCTGCATCTTTATTCCTGTCCTGCCCCTAGGTTCATCAGAACCTTTAAAAAAATTTTTCTTTTTTTAGATTCCATATATATGTGTTAGCATATGGTATTTGTTTTTCTCTTTCTGACTTACTTCACTCTCTATGACAGACTCTAGGTCCATCCACCTCACTACAAATAACTCAATTTCATTTCTTTTTATGCCTGAGTAATATTCCATTGTATATATGAAGCCTCTCTCTTCTTAAGAAATAAAAAGGAAGAAAGCTTTCCTGCTCTTTGTGGAAATTTAGGATTATTCCTAAATGTTAAGGCAGTGGATCTCTTCCCTCATTGCACATAAGAATCCCCCGGGGAGTTTTAAAATTTGTCTGAAGTCTAGAACCCTCACCTAAGATTCTGATCTGATGGGTCTAAGGTGAAGCCTGGATGACAGGGTATTTTTGTGGTTCCCAGATGCAGTAAATCCCTTGTTAACCAGGGGAGGACATGATGAAGGAGTCTGGAGCATCTGCAGGAGTGATCATGACAGATCGGGAAGCTGCGTGCACCTCGGGTATAAAGGCTACGACATGATTTTGCATGGGACACAGATGATAAATATGGCAAAAATTGTGAAGTTGGCCCTAAAATGACTAGCGTTCAGAAATACTCTGGGGTAGATCATTCACTATGGTTTGGGGCTGGGGAGGCCATCCGGTTTCCTGCTCTGGCCCATGAACTTCTGTTGACACTTAAGCAAGCGCTAAGAGGCGTTGAGAAGTGAATTTATTTCTCTGCGTTGATGGTCTTGTTCTCTGCAGTAGACACTGATAACTGTCCTGCATTATCGCGTCTTCTCTATGCTGCCAGAGGCTGCATTTCCCAGCCTCCTAAGGGTAGGTATGGCCATGTGACTAACTTCTGGCTGGGAGAGTGTAAGAGGAAGTGGTATGTACAATGTCCAGATCACATCTTTTAAAAGGAAGCAGGTTTCCCTCCACTTCCTGTCTTTCCCCCTTCTTTCTGGCCGAAAATGATAACACCTGGAGCAGAAATGGAAGCCACGTGTCAGGAGGGCAGTGCAATCCGGCAGCTCTGGACTATTGTGTGAGAGAAAATAAAAGCCTATTATTTTATTTAAGGTTTCGCATTGTTAGGTCTCTGTTTCAACAGCATAGCCTGTACCCTAACTAATATATGCTTCCTTTGGCACTAACTTTGGCACACTCAGACTTCTAGGATGAGGGGAATAACTATATAAATGCATAAATAAAATAAGGGAAGAAGGATTTTCACAGCCTGAAGATGGTCATATGCCATAAACAGAGGGGTATGTTTATCTCAACTTTCTGCAAATGAGGTCAATTAGATAAACAGACATTCTAATGTAGAATTTCCTTCTCCTTTGGTCTCACAATTCGTCAACGTGAGGAATTATTAATGAAGCTCCCTCAGCTACTGACATTGAACTATCTTCACCTCATTTCCGAGAAAACTCTCTAAACACATGAAGAAATTCATCAGAGTGAGTCTCTGAGGACTCAAAACAAGTGACATGTTGCGAAGCCATATTACTGCAGTGAGACTTGGGAGGATATGGCAATGATACAAGTAAAAGCAGGATACGATGAAAAGGTATTAGAGAAGCAAAAGGAATTTTTGGAGCTACAAAGCATGATTGAAAAAAATGGAATAGCACAATCAAATAAATTAATTAAAAGGCTTTATTAAGAAACTCCTCTAGAACTTGGTAAAAGACAAAGAAACAAAAATCCTGAACGACAAAATACAATGTCAAACTAGATCAAATGATTCGATATTTATGTAAAAGAAATTCCAGAAATACAAAGTGAAGTAGATGGAAGAGAAGAAATAATTGAAGAAAAGAAGAAAATTTACTTGACCTGAATATTTAAATCTTTATGTCAAAAGGGTTTCCTGATTTATCCTCAGGATTAACTGGAAAAAAGAACCTGCACATGGATATATTTTGTGGATTTTTATAAATTCTAGGTATAAAAAAATATTAAGGTCCGTTAGGTAGGTTAAAATGTGATGATTAAAAAGGACAGGAGGGCTTTCCCTGGTGGCACAGTGGTTAAGAATCCACCTGCCAGTGCAGGGGACACGGGATAGAGCCCTGGTCTGGGAGGATCCCACATGCCACAGAGCAACTAAGCCCATGGGCCACAACTGCTGAAGCCTGCACTCTAGAGCCCATGCTCCACAACAAAGAGAAGCCACTGCAGTGAGGGGCCCACACGCCACAGAGAGGAGTGGCCTCTGCTCACTGCAACTAAAAAAGAAAGCCCGCACACAGCAATGAGGACCTAACACAGCCCAAAATACAATAAATTTTAAAAAAGGACAGAAAAAAAAAGATGCATCAGATTGTTCCCCTGCAACAGTGAGTATTAGAAGGCAATGGCAAAATTTACAGAGTTCTGAGAAAAAGTGATTGTGACCCCATAATTCTATACCTTTTCAAACTATTGTTTTTGCATAAGAATAAAAGACAAATATTTTTAGGTGTTCAAAAACTCAGAAAAGATACCATCCACATATAGCCATAAGAAATTTACTGGAAGCAGCTTTCCAGCAAAATGGAAAAATTCAAAATAAGGAACTGAACAAAAGGAAGACTTGGTATTCAAAAAACAGTGGTTCCAACTATATACATAATAACATTAAATGTGAATGAATTAAACAATCTAATCAAAAGGCAAAGATTGTCAGACTGGATTTAAAAACAAGATCTAACTATTTGCTATTTACAGAAGATACCCTTTACACTCAAAGATAGAAGTAGTTTGGAAGTAAAAAGATGTAAAAGAAATAGCATGCAACTAACAACCATAAGAAAGCTGAATGGTTATACTAGTACCAGACAAAATAGACTTTCAAACAAAAAACAGATAAGAGAGGGGCATTTTATAATGATAAAAGGATTGATACATCAAGAAGATATGAGAGGGGGCTTCCCTGGTGGCACAGTGGTTGAGAGTCTGCCTGCTAATGCAGGGGACATGGGTTCGTGCCCCGGTCCGGGAAGATTCCACATGCCGCGGAGTGGCTGGGCCCGTGAGCCATAGCCGCTGAGCCTGCGCATCTGGAGCCTGTGCTCCGCAACGGGAGAGGCCACAACAGTGAGAGGTCTGTGTACCGCAAAAAAAAAAAAAAAAAAAAAAAGAAGATCTGACAATTACATATATTCACCTAACAATAGTGCCCCCAAATACATAAAAGAGAAATGGATAAAATTGAGGGAAAAATAGATAATTCAACAGTAATAGTTGGAGACTTTAAAAGCCCATTTTCAATGATGGATAGTAGAACTAAGCAGAAGATCAACAAGGAGACTTCAACACTATAAATGAATTAGACTTAACAAACACCTATAGAACACTCTACCCAGCACCAGCAGAATACTCATTCTTCTCAAGTTCACACATGGGACATTCTCCAAGATAGGTCTTATGATATGCCACAGAACAAGCCACAATAAATTTAATAGTATTGAAATCATACAAAGAATGTTCTCTGACTACAATGGAGTAAAAACAACAGAAAGAAATTTGGAGAATTCACAAATCTGTGGAAATTAAACAACACACTCCTAAACAGCCAATGGGTAAAAGAAAAAAATCACAGGGAGTTAGAAAATACTTTGAAGTGAATTAAAAGGGAGATACAACATACCAAAACTTATGGGAAGCAGCTAAAACAGTGAAAAATATATAGCTGTAAACACATACATTAAAAAAAAAAGAGAGAAATATCCCAAATCAATAACATGCCCTTGCACGCTAAGAAATTGGAAAAAGATGGAACTTCCCTGGCGGTCCTGTGGTTAAGGCTTCGCCCTTCCAATGGAGGGGGCGTGAGTTTGATCCCTGGTCAGGGAGCTAAAATCCCACATGCTGCACAGCCAAAAAACAACAGCAACAAAAAACGAAATGGGAAAAAGAACAAACTAAACCCAAAGCAAGCAGAAGGAAACAAAGTTTAGAGTAGAAATTAATAAAATAGAGCATAGAAAAATAGGGAAAAATTAACAAAACAAAAAGTTGGTGCTTTGAATAGGTCAATAAAATTGGCAAATCTTTAGTTAAGAAAAGATCAAGAAAAAAGGAGACTCACATTACCAAAATCAAGAATGAAAAAGAGGACATTTGTGATTTATAATAAGAAATATGTATTTGGTCATCATCAGGTTCCTGGCACAGAGTTCCTGCAACCTTTGGAATTTCCTAAGTGATAACAGTGATAAAGATGAAAGCAATGTCTTTTCTTAGTCCTAACCCTCCCCTTTCAATCACACCTGAGTTTAGGTTGATGAGGTGACTTTGGGAAAGCTCTTAAGGGTTGGGGGAGGGAGGAATTGGTTGCCAGGGGAACCAACCAACTGATTAGAGAGTTGAAACTTTCAGTCCCACCCCCAACTTCCAGGGAGGAGGGGGGACAGGCTGGAGGTTGAGTTAATCACCAATGGCCAATGATTTAATCAGTCATGCCTGCATAAAAATCCTTAAAGTACAGAGTTTGGAGAGCTTTCCAGTTGGTGAACACAGAGGTTCTGGGAGGTTGGCTTGCTTGGAGAGGACATGGTAGCTCCTTGCCCATTCCCACATAGCTTGCCCTATGCATCTCTTCCATATGGCTGTCCTGAGTTGTATCCTTTAATAATAAACTGGTAATTTAGTAAATAAACTGTTTCCTGAGTTCTGTGAGCCATTCTAGCAAATTATCAGACCAGAAGAGGAGGTCATGGGAACCTACGACTTATAGCCAGTCAGCCAGAAGCACAAGTAACAACCTGGACTTGCAGTTGGTGTCTGAAGTGGGGGTGTGTGTACAATCTTGTTGGACTGAGTTCTTTGCCTGTGGGGTCTATGCTAACCCCAGTAGACAGTGTCAGAGCTATTGAACTGTGGGGCATCTAGTTGGTGTCTGCAGAAATTTGGGGAATTGCTTGGTGTGGAGAAAACCCTCTCACATTTGGGTGTCAGCCATGAAATACTGAGAATAGTAGTAGAGATCTGAGAGAAGAAGCAGTTTTTTTTTTTTCTCCTTACAACATAACTATTGACCTTACAGAAATAAAAAGGATTATAAGAGAATACTGTGAACACTGTAGCCAACAAATTAGATGACTTAGACAAAATGGACAAATTCTTAGGAAGATGTAAACTACCAAAACGGACTCAGGAAGTACTAGAACATCTGAATAGACTTTTAACAAGTAAAGAGATTGAGTTAGTAAAACGAAACAAAATTACCCACCAAGAAAAGCCTAGGCCCAGAAATTTTCATTGGTGAATTCTACCAAATAGTTAAAGAAGAATTGATACTAAACTCTTCCAAAAAGCTGAAGAAAAGGGAACACTTTTCAACTCATTCTATGAGACTAGTATTACCCTGATACCCAAACAAGATAAGGACTTCACAAGAAAAGGAAAGTACAGACCAATATCTCATGAATATGAATGCAAAAATCCTCAACAAAAACTAGGCCAAGTCTAGCAATATATAAAAAGGATTACACACAATGACCAAATGGGATTTATCCCAGCAATGCAAGGTTGGTTTAACATCCCAAAGTCAATTAATTTAATACACAATAGGAATAGAATAAAGGACAAAAGCCACATGATCATCCCAATAGCTGAAGAAAGGAATTTGACACTATTCAACACCCTTTCATTATAAAAAAATACTCAACAACCTAGGAATGGAAGCAAACTTCCTCAACCTGATAAAGAGCATCTATGAAAAACCCACAGCTAACATCATACTTCGTGGTAAAAGAGTATTTCTCCCTAAGATCAGGAACAAGAAGGATGTCTGTTCTCATCACTCCTATTCAACATCATACTGGAGGTTCTAGTCAGGGCAATTAGGCTAGAAAATGCAATAAAGTCATCCAGATTGGAAAGGAAGAACTCAGATTATCTCTATTTGCAGATGACACGGTCTTGTATGTAGAAAATTCTAAAGGAATCCACTAAAAAACAATTAGAACTAATAAGTTGAGTAAGTGTGCAGGATGCGAGATCAATCCACAGAAATTAATTCTTGTGCTATACACTAGTAATGAGCAATCTGGAAGTGAAATTAAGAAAACAATTGCATTTACAATAGCATCAAAAAATAAAATACTCAGGAATAAACTTAACAAAGGAGATGCAAGGCTTGTACACTAAAACTACAAAACATTATTGAAAGAAATTAAAGAAGATTCAAATAAATAGAAAGACATCCCATACTCATGGATTGGAAGACAATATTGTCAAGATGGCAATGCTTCCCAAATTGACCTACAGATTCAATGAAATCCCTATCAAAACCACAGCTGGCTTTGTTGAAGAAATTGACAAGCTGATGTAAAATTCATATGGAAATTTAAGGGACCTGGAATAGCCAAAAATAAATCTTGAAAAAGAAAAAGTTGGAAGATTCTTACTTCCTGATTTCAAAACTTACTATTGGAAAGATGTAGTAGTCAAGAGAGTGTGGTACTGCAATAAGGATAGACATATAGGTCAACAGAATAGGATTGAAAATCCAGAAATAGACCCTCATATTTACAGTCAATTGATTTTTAACAAGTGTGTCAAGATAACCCAATGAGAGAAAGAATAGTCTTCTCAACAAATAGTGATGGGACAGCTGGATATTACATGAAAAAAAATGAAGTTGAACTTCTATCTCACACCATGTATAAAAATTGATTCAAAACGGATCAAAGACTAAAATTAAATGATAAAACTATTAAATTCTTGAAGAAAGTGTTGATGTAAATCTTTGTGACCTTGACACCAAAAGCACAAACAGAAGGGAAAAAAATAGATAATTGACATCACCAGAATTAAGAACTTTTGTGCTTTGAAGGACACTATCAAAAAATGGAAAGACAGCCTATAGAATGGGAGATAATTTTTGCAAATCATATTTCTGATAAGAAATTTGTACTAATATATATAAAGAACTCTTAAAACTCAACAATACAAAGACAACCCAATTTAAAAGTGGGCAGATAATTAATTAATTAATTAATTAATTAATTTATTGACCACACAGCGTGGCGTGCGGGATCTTAGTTCCCCGACCAGGGATCGAACCCATGCTCCCTGCAGTGGAAGCACGGAGTCTTAACTACTGGACCACCAGGGAAGTCCTGGGCAAACAATTTAAATAGTTCCCCAAAGAAGATACACATGTGACCAATAAATATATGAAAAGAAGTCAATATCATTAGCTGCCAAAGAAATGCAAATCAAGCCCTCAATGAGATTTTACTTTATACTCCCTACAAGGGCTAAAATAAAAAAGACAGGTAATAACAGGGTTGGAGAGAATGTGGAGAAATTGGAACCCTCATACACTGTTGGTAGGAATGCAAAACAGTGCAGCCACTTTGGGGAACAGCTTGGAAGTTTCTCAGAAAGTTAAACATTGAATGAACGTACAACTCGGCAATTCCACTCCCAGGTATACATCCAGAATAATCCAAAACAGGTCTTCAAACAAAAACTTGTATAGGAATATTCATCGCAACATTATTCATAATAGCAAAAAAAAGGAAACAATTCAAATGTCCATCTACCAATGAATGAATAAAAACATGGTTTATTCATACAATGAAATAAGATTCAGGATACATGCTACAATATGAATGAACTGTGAAAACATGGTAAGTGGAAGAAGCTAGTCATAAAAGACCACATAATGTATCATTCCATTTATATGAAATGTCCAGAACAATCAAATCCATAGAGACAGAAAATAGATTAGTAATTGCCTAGGGCTGGGGATGAGAGTGGAGTGAAGGAGGGGTGAGAGGAGTGGGGCATGTTGGAGTGAAATAGGGAGCACTTCCAATGGGTACAGTGTTTCTTGTTAGGGTGCTGAAAATATTCTAAAATAGACTGTGGTGATGGTTGCCAATTCTGTGAACATACTATTGACAAAATCTATTGAATTGTACACTTTAAATAGGTGAATTATATGATATGTAAATTATATCTCAATAAAGCTGTTATTGCAAATAAGAACAGTGAACTCTGGGACTTCCCTGGTGGCACAGTGGTTGAGAATCTGCCTGCCAATGTATGGGAAACAGGTTCGATCCCTGGTTTGGGAAGATCCCACATGATGTGGAGCAACTAAGCCTGTGTGCCACAACTATTGAGCCTGCAAGCCACAACTACTGAGACCACATGCCACAACTACTGAAGCCCGGGTGCCTAGAGCCTGTGCTCCACAACAAGAGAAGCCACCGCAATGAGAAGCCCGCGCACTGCAATGAAGAGTAGCCCCCGCTCGCCGCAACTAGAGAAAGCCTGTGCACAGCAATGAAGACCCAACGCAGCCAAAAATAAATAAATAAATAATAAAATAAAAATTAAAAAGAACAGTGAAAGCTGAAGTTGTGTAAGTAATTGTTAGTATGGTTGTTAAGCCTATTATAATTGATTAAAAAATGTTTTATTGTGAAAAAATAGTTTCTTTGTACAACAGCCATCAACGTTTTGCAAATCTTATTTCACGGCTTTTTGTTTTTTTTTGGTTTTTTTTGGTTCTTTTTTTTTTCCGTACATCTTTATTGGAGTATAATTACTTTACACTGTTGTGTTAGTTTCTGCTGTTCAACAAAATGAATCAGCTATATGCATACATATATCCCCATATCCCCTCCCTCTTGAGCCTCCCTTCCACCCTCCCTATCCCACCCCTCTAGGTGGTCACAAAGCACCAAGCTGATCTCCCTGTGCCATACAGCAGCTTCCTGCTAACTATTTTACATTTGGTAGTGTATACATGTCAGTGCTACTCTCTTACTATATCCCAGCGTCCCCTTCATCCCCTGTGTCCTCAAGTCCGTTCTCAACGTCTGCATCTTTATTCCTACCCTACCACTAGGTTCATCAGTACCATTTTTCTAGATGCTATATATATGCATTAGCATACGGTATTTGTTTTTCTCTTTCTGACTTACTTCACTCTGTATGACAGACTCGAAGTCCATCCTCCTCACTACAAATAACTCAATTTCATTCCTTTTTATGGCTGAGTATTATTCCATTGTATATATGTGCCACATTTTCTTTATCCATTCATCTGTCAATGGACATTTAGGTTGTTTCTATGTCCTGGCTATTGTAAATAGTGCTGCAACAAACATTGTGGTACATGTATCTTTTTGAATTATGGTTTTCTCAGAGTATATGCCCAGTAGTGGGATTGCTGGGTCGTATGGTAGTTCTATTTTTAGTGTTTTTTTTTTGCGGTACACGGGCCTCTCACTGTTGTGGCCTCTCCTGTTGCAGAGCACAGGCTCCGGACGTGCAGGCCCAGCGGCCATGGCTCACGGGCCCAGCGGCCATGGCTCACGGGCCCAGCCGCTCCGCGGCATGTGGGATCTTCCCGGACCAGGGCACGAACCCGCGTCCCCTGCATCGGCAGGCGGACTCTCAACCACTGCGCCATCAGGGAAGCCCTCTATTTTTAGTTTTTTAAGGAACCTCCATACTGTTCTCCACAGTAGCTGTATCAATTGACATTCCCACCAACAGTGCAGGAGGCTTCCCTTTTCTCCACACCTTCTCCAGCATTTATTGTTTTTAGATTTTTTGATGATGGCCATTCTCACTGGTGTGAGGTGATACCTCATTGTGGTTTTGATTTGCATTTCTTTAATGATTAATGACTTTGAGCATCTATTCATGTGCCTCTTGGCCATCTGTATGTCTTCTTTGGAGAAATGTCTGTTTCGGTCTTCCACCCATTTTTGTATTGGGTTGTTTGTGTTTTTGAGATTGAGCTGCATAAGCTGCTTGTATATTTTGGAGATTAATCCTTTGTCAGTGGCTTTGTTTGCAAATATTTTCTCCCATTCTGAGGGTTGTCTTTTCATCTTGTTTATGGTTTCCTTTGCTGTGCAAAAGCTTTCAAGTTTCATTAGGTTCCATTTGTTTATTTTTTATTTTATTTCCATTACTCTAGGAGGTGGGTCAAAAAGGTTCTTGCTGTGATTTATGTCATAGACTGTTCTGCCTCTGTTTTCCTCTAAGAGTTTTATGGTGTCCGGCCTTATATTTAGGTCTTTAATCCATTTTGAGTTTATTTTTGTGTATGGTGTTAGGGAGCGTTCTAATTTCATTCTTTTACAAGTAGCTGTCCAGTTTTCCCAGCACCACTTATTGAAGAGGCTGTCTTTTCTCCATTGTATATCCTTGCCTCCTTTGTCAAAGATAAGGCGACCATATGCGCATGGGTTTATTTCTGGGCTTTCTATCCTGTTGCATTAATCTATATTTCTGTGTCAGTACCATATGGCCTTGATTACTGTAGCTTTGTAATATAGTCTAAAGTCAGGGAGCCTGGTTCCCCCAACTCCATTTTTCTTCCTCAAGATTGCTTTGGCTATTCAGGGTCTTTTGTGTTTCCATACAAATTATAAAATGTTTTTGTTCTAATTCTGTGAAGAATGCCATTGGTAATTTGATAGGGATTGCATTGAATCTGTAGATTGCTTTGGGTAGTAGAGTCATTTTCACAATGTTGATTCTTCCAATCCTAGAACATGGTATATCTCTAATTTGTTTGTGTCATCTTTGATTTCCTTCATCAGTGTCTTATAGTTTTCTGCATACAGGTCTTTGGCCTCCTTAGGTAGGTTTATTCCTAGGTATTTTATTCTTTTTGTTGCAATGGTAAATGGGAGTGTTTCCTTAATTTCTCATTCTGATTTTTTGTTGTTAGTATATGGGAATGCAAGAGATATCTGTGCATTAATTTTGTATCCTGCTACTTTACCAAATTCATTGATTAGTTCTAGTAGTTTTCTGGTGGCATCTTTAGGATTCTCTATGTATAGCATCATGTCATTTGCAAACAGCAACAGTTTTACTTCTTCTTTTTCAATTTGCATTCCTTTTATTTCTTTTTCTTCTCTGATTGCCATGGCTAAAACTTCCAAAACTATGTTGAATAATAGTGGTGAGAGTGGGCAACCTTGTCTTGTTCCTGATCTTAGAGGAAATGCTTTCAGTTTTTCACCATTGAGAATGATGTTGGCTGTGGGTGTCATATATGGCCTTAATTATGTTGAGGTAGGTTTCCTCTATGCCCACTTTCTGGAGAGCTTTTATCATAAATGGGCATTGAATTTTGTTGAAAGTTTTTGTTGTATCTATTGAGATTACCATATGGTTTTTATCCTTCAGTTTGTTAATATGGTGTGTCACATTGATTGATTAGCGTATATTGAAGAATCCTTGCATTCCTGGGATAAAGCCGACTTGATCATGGTGTATGATCCTTTTAATGTGCTGTTGGATTCTGTTTGCTAGTATTTTGTTGAGGATTTTTGCACCTATGTTCATCAGTGATATTGGCCTGTAATTTTCTTTCTTTGTGACATCTTTATCTGGTTTTGGTATCAGGGTGATGGTGGCCTCATAGAATGAGTTTGGGAGTGTTCCTCCCTCTGCTAAGAGTTTGAGAAGGATAGGTGTTAGCTCTTCTCTAAATGTTTGGTAGAATTTACCTGGGAAGCCAACTGGCCTTGGGCTTTTGTTTGTTGGAAGATTTTTTTTTTAACATCTTTATTGGAGTATAATTGCTTTACAATGGTGTGTTAGTTTCTGCTTTATAACAAAGTGAATCAGCTATACCTATACACATATCCCCATATCTCCTCCCTCTTGCATCTCCCTCCCACCCTCCCTTTCCCACGCCTGCTGGAAGATTTTTAATCACAGTTCAGTTCTTGTGATTTGTCTGTTCATATTTTCTATTTCTTCCTGGTTCAGTCTTGGAAGGTTGTACTTTTCTAAGAATTTGTCCCGTTCTTCCAGGTTGTCCATTTTGTTGGCATATAGTTGTTTGTAGTAGTCTCTCATGATCCTTTGTATTTCTGCAGTATCAGTTTTTACTTCTCCTTTTTTGTTTCTAGTTCTGTTGATTTGAGTCTTCTCCCTTTTTTTCCTGATGAGTCTGGCTAACGGCTTATCAATTTTGTTTATCTTCTTGAAGAACCAGATTTTAGTTTTATTGATCTTTGTTATTGTTTCCTTCATTTCTTTTTCATTTATTTCTGATCTGATCTTTATGATTTATTTCCTGCTGCTAACTTTGTGGGTTTTTGTTCTTCTTTCTCTAATTGCTTTAGGTGTAAGTTTAGGTTGTTTATTTGAGATGTTTCTTGTTTTTTGAGGTACGATTGTATTGCTATAAACTTCCCTCTTAGAACTGCTTTTACTGCATCCCATAGGTTTTGGATTGTCGTGTTTTCGTTGTCATTTGTTTCTAGGTATTTTTTGATTTCCTCTTTGATTTCTTCAGTGATCTCTTAGTTATTTAGTAGTGTGTTGTTTAGTCTCCATGTGTTTGTATTTTTTACAGTTTTTTTCCCCTGTAATTGATATCTAGTCTCATAGTGTTTTGGTTGGAAAAGATCCTTGATATGATTTCAGCTTTCTTAAATTTACCTAGGCTTAATCTGTGACCCAAGATGTGATCTATCATGGAGAATGTTCCATGTGCACTTGAGAAGAAAGTGTATTCTGCTGTTTTTGGATGGAATGTCTTATAAGTATCAATTAAGTCCATCAGGTCTAATATGTCATTTAAAACTTGTGTTTCTTATTTATTTTCTGTTTGGATGATCTGCCCATTGGTGAAAGTGGGGTGTTAAAGTCCCCTACTATTATTGTGTTACTGTCGATTTCCTCTTTTATGGCTGTTAGCATTTGCCTTATGTATTGAGGTGCTCCTATGTTGGGTGCATAAGTATTTACAATTGTTATACCTTCTAGGATTGATCCTTTGATCATTATGTAGTGTCCTTCCTTGTCTCTTGTAATAGTCTTTATTTTAAAGTCTATTTTGTCTGATATCAGTATTGCTACTCCAGCTTTCTTTTGATTTCCATTTGCATGGAATATCTTTTTACATCCCCTTACTTTCAGTCTGTATGTGTCCCTAGGTCTGAAGTGGGTATCTTGGAGACAGTAAGTATATGGGTCTTGTTTTTGTATTCATTCAGCCATTCTGTGTCTTTTGGTTGGAGCGTTTAATCCATTCACATTTAATGTAATTATTGATATGTATATTCCTAATACCATTTTCTTAATTATTTTGAGTTTGTTTTTTTAATAAATAAATTTATTTATTTATTTATTTATGGCTGTATGGCCCGTTGCTGCTCACGGGCTTTCTCTAGTTGTGATGAGCGGGGGCTACTCTTCATTGTGGTGCGTGGGCTTCTCATTGTGGTGGCTTCTCTTGTTGTGGTGCACCAGCTCTAGGCACGCAGGCTTCAGTTGTGGCACGCGGGCTGAGTAGTTGTGGCTTTCAGGCTCTAGAGTGCAGGCTCAGTGGTTGTGGCACATGGGCTTAGTTGCTCTGCGGCATGTGGGATCTTTCCGGACCAGGGCTCGAACCCCTGTCCCCTGCATTGGCAGACGGATTCTTAACCACTATGCCACCAGGAAAGTCCTTTGTGTCTGTTTTTGTAGGCCATTTTCTTCTCTTGTGTTGCCCACTTAGAGAAGCTCCTTTAGCATTTGTTGTAGAGCTGGTTTTGTGGTGCTGAATTCTCTTAGGTTTTGCTTGTCTGTAAAGCTTTTGAATTCTCTGTCCAATCTGAATGCGATCCTTGCTGGGTAGAGTAATCTTGGTTTTATTTTCTTCCCTTTCATCACTTTAAATATATCGTGCCACTCCCTTCCGGCCTGCAGAGTTTCTACTGAAAAATCAGCTGATAACCTTATGGGGATTCCCTTGTATATTATTTGTTGTTTTCCCTTGCTGCTTCTAATATTTTTTCTTTGTATTTAATTTTTGATAGTTTGATTATTATGTGTCTCATTGTGTTTCTTCTTGGGTTTATCCTGTATTGTACTCTGTGCTTCCTGAACTTAATTGACTGTTTCCTTTCCCATGCTTGAGAATTTTTCAACTATAATCTCTTCAAATATTTTCTCAGGCCCTTTCTTTTTCTCTTTTTTTTCTGGGACCCCTGTAATTTGAACGTTGGTGTGTTTAATGTTGTCCCCGAGGTCTCTGAGACTGTCTTCAATTCTTTTTTCTTTATTCTGCTCCATGGCAGTTATTTCCACCATTCTGTCTTCCAGCTCACTTATCCGTTCTTCTGCCTCAGTTATTCTGCTATTGATTCCTTCTAGAGTATTTTTCATTTCAGTTATTGTGTTGTTCATCCCTGTTTGTTCTTTAGTTCTTCTAGGTCCTTGTTAAATGGTTCTTGTATTTTCTCCATTCTATTTCTGAGATTCTGGATCATCTTTACTATCATTACTCTGAATTCTTTTTCAGGTAGACTGCCCATCTCCTCTTCATTTGTCTGGTCTTTGGTTTTTACCTTGCTCCTTCATCTGCTGCATATTTCTCTGTCTTCTCATTTTGTTTAACTTACTGTGTTTGGGGTCTCCTTTCTGCAGGCTGCAGGGTCATAGTTCCTCTTACTTCTGTTGTCTGTCCCCAGTGAGTGAGGTTGGTGCAGTGGCTTGTGTAGGCTTCCTGGTGGAGGGGACTGGTGCCTGTGTTCTGGAGGGTGGAGCTGGATCTTGTCCCTCTGATGGGCAAGGCCACATATGGTGGTGTGTTTTGGGGCGTCTGTGAGCTTAGTATGACTTTAGGCAGCCTGTCTGCTAGTGGGTGGATTGTGTTCCTATCTTGCTAGTTGTTTGGAGTGAGGCATCCGGCACTGGAGCTTGCTGGCCGTTGGATGGAGCTGGGTGTTAGTGTTGAGATGGAGACCTCTGGGAGAGCTCTCACTGATTAATATTCCATGGGGCTGAGAGTTCTCTGGTGGTGCAGTGTCCTGGACTTGGCTCTCCCACCTCAGAGGCTCAGGCCCAAGCCTGGGCCAGAGCAACAATACCCTGCAAGCCACACAGAACCGAAGAAAAGGAAGAAGAAAAAAGTAAAACAAAACCCCCAACCCCCCCAAAACAACAAACAAACAGACAAACCCCCAAGATAAATGGTAAAATCACAGCATATTTTTAAGGATAAAAATTTTCTGACATTTGGAACCATATAAACATTTTTGCATTTATTTTATTTTTTAATTAAAATTTTTTTATTTTTATTTTTTATGTTTTTGGGCTACATTTGGTCTTCATTGCTGTGCGTGGGCTTTCTCTAGTTGCGGCGAGTGGAGGCTACTCTTCGTTGTGGTGCACAGGCTTCTCATTGTGGTGGCTTCTGGCTTCTCTTGTTGCAGAGCTCTAGGTGTGTGGGCTTCAGTAGTTGAGGGTGTGTGGGCTCAGTAGTTGTGGTGCATGGGCTTAGTTGCTCTGCTGCATGTGGGATCTTCCTGGACCAGGGATCGAACCCATGTCTCCTGAATTGGCAGGCAGATTCTTAACCAGTGCACCACCATGGAAGTCCCTTTTTTGCATTTAGAAAGTGTATTTAGCATTGTTTTCAGATGTCTACAGATGAATTGGAAAAACTCATCACTCTTGTGTCTTTTGCCCTTAACTTTCACTCTACTACCACTACCACACTTGCAACACTTCCCACACAGAAGCTTCTGTCCCTGTGGAGTTGGGGTGCATCACACTCCTAGTACGTGGATGTGTTCACCAACCTGGATGTTCTCCAAACCCTATACTATTAGATTTTTTTAATGGAGGCTTTCTCACATAGGCATGATCAATTATTAATTTCATTTTCAGCCCCTCTCCCCTCTGGAGAATGGGGGGTGGGGTGGGGCTGAAAATTCCAAGCTTCTAATTATGTCTTGGTCTTTCTAGTGACCAGCCTCCATCCATCAGTCCACCAAGAGTCCCCTCATTAGAACAAAAGACACTGCTATCATCTAGGAAATTCCAAGGGATTTAGGAGCTCTGTGTCAGGAACTGTGGTCAAATACCAAATATTAGAACAAAAGATGCTCCTAGTGCTCTTATCACTTAGAAAATTACAGGGGTTTTAGGAGCTCTGTGCAGGAACCAGGGGTCAGAGACAAATATATATATATATATATATATATATATATTATCCTACAACAGAATACTTCCAAAGGATTATCATTCATTTAAGATGGAAATTGTCTATCTTGTTTATATGCTGAATTCTTTCAGATGCAGGTAACAAGAAACGCAACCACAGTGGCTTGTACAAACATGAGTCTATTTTTTTCTTCATATTAGAAATCTGAAGGTAGGCTGCTGCTGCTGGCATTGGTTCAGATGTTCAACAATGTCAAGGCAAACATTTCTGGGATTCTCTTGGCCTTTCTCACATTAGCAGTCAAGACAGAGAGAAAGAGGAAGAAGACAGGGCAGCACCAATACCAGAAAAGCAAAATCTTTTCCAGGAACCTCACCAACTTCCATTTATATCTGGGTCACATGGTCACCTCTGGCTGGAGAGTGGATGAGGAAAGGAGGCAGGGTACCAACTAAAAATTACCTGTCAGGATCTCAGTGTCTATAACCATCTTTGGTGTATAGTAGGAGGTATGCCCATAGTCCTTTATAAGTATCTGTTGAATGCATATGGTAAAATGTTTATTCACGAACACTCAGTGCTCCTCCCTTTAGAGGATAAGACATCCATGCTCTGTTGAACTCAGGAATCTGAGTTTTCTTTGGCCAATGAAATGGGCACAGAAGTGGCTTCAAGAGCCAGGCTCTTTTCTCTGTCTCTGTGATCATGGAAGCATGTGTCCAAATGGAGCTTGGGTCCCTGAGTGACTGCGATGAGAACTCTGAGCTTACCCATATTATTTAAACCACTGATATTTCTCGGGAGTTGTTTGTTACTGCAGCTTAACCTAATTTATCCTGGCTGATGTGATGTATGTATCAGGTAAGAAATCCACAACAAATCTCCAAATTAAAATTTTGCAAACTATATTTCCTGGTCACATGAATAGCAAGAGTATGCCTAGATTAAGATAAATGATAGCCATTTGGAAATTAAGCAAAATAAAAAATAGCTTTTCTGTCAAAGTGGAAATCAATACTGAAAAGACAGACTATTTAGACATTTAAGATGATGAGACCACTGTATAAAAGTACATATGTGAATATGACAAAAGTTATTCTTAGTAAAATCCATAATCTAAACCTGTTATTACTAAAATAAATATGCTTGAGTGTTGAAAAATTGAGAATAATTGGATTAAGAATTCAAAATAAGAAGCTGGAAAACAAATAGCAAAATAGTGAGAGGAAGAAATTAATAAAGATAAGAGCCTACATTAATCACAAAGCAAAAAGTCAGGGAATTGATTAATCAAATCAACAACCAGAATTTTGAAAAGATAAATCAAATAGACAAGTCTGTGGGAAGTTTGACTCCCCTCAAAGCAGGTGAAAACATGATAGATACTCAATGTGAGGTACGAGAAAAAGACAGTATAAATTGGTACAACATTTCTGGTGAGAGGTTTGACACAACTGTCAAAATGTAAAATGTTCATACGTTGAACATTTGATGAATAAATAAATGTTAGATTGAACTGAATGAGCTTCTCAAATGTGAAGTCTCATGAAAAAATACTCTTTTCTAAGAAGTTTGTGACCCTGGGCCTGGTGAATAGGGGATAAAGTGGAATGCCCTGTACATCAGCCTTTGGAGAAGGATGTGTCTCGATCATTTTGGTCCTGGAGTTGGGCCACCTGGAGAAGGACCCCATGATCCTATGACTCCTGTACAAAGGGAATGGTCCTGGCTATATCGCCTCCCTTCCCTCTTCCCCTTTCAGAAAATTTTCCTGGATTCTCCTGGTGCTCTAACAGACAAAATCATTCCCCAGGCTCCCAGAGCACCCACAAACTCTGTGGGTATTCACAGCAATGCCTTACATATTCTCTGAGCTCTCCTCACCTCTGATGCCTCCAGGGAAGCTCCTTGAGTCAACTTGTCCCTTCTCATGAACCAGGGCCCTTTTTGAACTCAGGTTCAAGCTCCCTCCTCTTTCACCATTTTACCTCAGGATTAAATAAACACTTATGGCTGGAATGTTAAGGCTCATTCTGAGCTCTGGACCTCGCTCTGTAGATGCTCACTGGATGATGCCCTTAGCATCTCCATCTCCCATGGGAAGATTTCTTTAATGCCCAGCATCCTACGATGCAAAGTGCAAATGTATCCAGGCTCCTGGCCTAGAGTAGACTCTGGCCATTGGAATTCGTGGCCAGAGACAAGTGACAGACTATTCATCCATTTATATATGTTTACATTTATTCATTTACTCCATTCACTCAAAAAATATTTGCATACCTACTTAGTGCTGGGCATTTTTCTAGTCACTGGGGATTCAGCAATGAAACCAACAGAGAAAAATCCTTGTCCTCCTGGAGCTAACATTCTAGTAGGGCAGATAAACAATAAACAAAATAAATAGGTGAACTAAAAAGGTATGTCAGAAAAAAAAAAAAAGGTATGTCAGTAGTAAAATCTATGGAGAAAAATAAAACCAAGATGGCGGATAGGGAGTATGTGGTAGTTGGAATTTTAAAGGGGATGGTTAGAGCCCCGCCCCACCCCCCCACCCCCCGGCCTAAATGAGAGGTGACATTTGGATGAAGACATGAAGGAGTGAGGGAGTGAGCATGCAGCTTTCTGGGAGAGACATATTCCAGGAAGAGGGAATGGCAAGTGAAAAGCCCTAAGGAGGAAGCACGTGAAGAGCATTCAAGGAGATAGCAAGGAGGTCAGAGGGGCTGGAGCTGAATGAGCAAAGGGGAGAGAATTAGGAGAGAAGGTCAACAGGAACAGCAGGTTGGAGGCCATTGTCAGAACCTGGGCTTTCTTCTGCGTGAGCTGGGAGCCTTTGGAGGGTCCTGAGGTGGGGAGGGGGCCATGGAAGGCCTCCAGATGCTGTGGTGGGAACAGACGGTAGCGAGGCTGAGATAAATGTAGGAGGACAGTTAAGGGGCTTCTACAATAATCTGGGTGAGAGGTGAAGGTGGCTTGGACCTGGATGATGGCACGGAGGTGATGAGACGTGGCTGGATTTTGGTGACCCTAAAGGTAGTGCTGCTGAGAAGGGGGTTTCAGAGAAAGAAAGGTAACAGCAATGGCTCCATCACCAGATTTTAATGCCAAGAACCCGTATCTTCTACAGGAAACGCTACAAGGAACACGTGAGTTCTTATAACTCATCTTTTAACCACCCTGGTCATTTCTGAGGACCAGCATGAGATCATCTCCAAAAGCTATTCCTGAGAACTCTGCGATTCTCCCTCCAGAGGGCTCTGCTTCCCATTGTTGGACGAAAACGGAATAGGAGGAGAGCACGGAGTGAGCCTGGGCTCATCTGAATTCTGCCTCGGTCCCCGTGTTCTATTCATTGACAGGAAAAAAAATCACTGTGTAAGCTGCTCAATGAAAAACAATATTTAATTAGGGCTGAGAGAGTTAGACAAGCAAACAATTAAATGTTCTATTACGATCAGTCTTGAGCCATTTAAGCTTCAGTTCAATAAGAAATCATTATAAAGGTCTAATAGAAATGAAAATATAAATAGCGTAGTTTTGTGTTTCATTTCAGCTGTTTCCTCAGGCTGGTGGATCTAAAAGTCTGTTTGACCATGGTGGGTGAAGGCTGTCAGCCACAAAGGGATTCAGCACAGACAGGAAGGTTGTGGAAGGTGGGCATGTCCACCAGCTGGCTGGGTGGGGGCAGGAGCCTTTCAGCTAAGCTGGTTTGGACCTGAGCGACAGGGGCTTTTTCATCTTATTTTTAATGTCTGAGAAGCAACATGAGAATTCTGTCTGGGAGGGAGGAGAGACAGCTTAAAAATAAACTCCTGGATGTCTTGTGAGAAGCTGGGTCATAGAATAAATACGTCTAATAAAATCCCCCTGGTTACCCAGCTTTGAGGATTTGGAAATAACTTCAGAGTGTTTCATGAAGGAATTTCTTCACAGCAACTGGAAAAACGCCTGCAAAGGGCACCACCATCACCACGGAGGGCTTTGAGATAAAGATACCATCCATTGCTGAGATTTGAGTCTCTGCAGCCAGGACTCCTGCCCAGGCTTCTGGGGATGTAGAGGTGCAAGCCCAGGTCACCTCTTCCTTGTATCCTTTCAACATCTCCCTCCTTCTCTCTAGGAGTTCCAGTCTTCTTTCTGGAATACCCAGTGTGTCATGAGGATACGATCTGGAGGTGGTCCTAGTACAAGTTAGGTCTTTGGGGTTGCAAGTGACAGAAAATCCCACTCAAATTGGTTTAAGCAAAATGCAGAACCTGTTGGCTTATGTAACTGAGAACTCCAAGGCTGGATCTAGCTTCAGGCATGGCTAAATCCAGGTGCTAAAATGACACCCATAGGAATCCGTCCCCCTCACCCTTGACTCTGCCCCCCTAAGGTGTTGGCATCACTCTCAGACAAGCTCTCCCTGAGTGGTGGCAGGATGACTCCCGGAAGTGCATCAGCCTTTCAGCAATGGTAATAGAGAAACCGCTTCTCCTAATAGCTCTAGTCAAAGACCAGCTTGGCCTATGTGCCCATCCCTAATCCGGTTACAGTGCCCAGAGGAGTGGAACGTTCGGATTGGCCAGGTTAAGGTCACATGTTCATCCTTGGATTCAGAGGTGAGATTAGCCTCTACAGAAAGCACATGATTATGGGTGGGAGAGGGGTGGTTTCCCCCAGGAAAATCAGAGTACAGTTCCCCAAAGTGGTGGAGGTTTGCTGGGTAACAATAACAGATTACCCCACATCCTCGCCTCCTGATTTTCATAGTCATGGTTAAAAGCTTGTAGGTCCCTTTAAGGCCAGACACACACTGGGCATGGCAGGATGGCTTTGTAGCTTTGTCAGGAAGGTAGTGGCCAGTAGGAGAAGCCAGTCTGAACATGGTGAGATGACACAGATCCTACCCTTGACCTTCCAATATCTTTCAGGCTCTGAACTCTGGACTTGTAGTTCCTTATCTACTTTAGGGTCTTGTTTGAGACCAGTTGTGAGTCAGGGAGAACCACACATAAAATGAGGCACAGAGTGGGTGTCTCAGGCTCATGGGAAGAGACCATAAGTTTTCATTGCATTAGTCTTTGGTTGCCCTCAGAACTCTAATATCTAGAGCAGAGTTTGGCAAAGATTTTTCTGGACCAGATATGAAATATTTTAGGCTTTGTGGGTCTCTGTTGCAACTGCTCAACCTGGCCGTCGCCACGCGAAAGCAGCCACAGACAACAAGTAAACAAACAAGTTTGGCTGTGTGCCAATGAAACTTTATTTACAAAACAGGCCACAGGCCAGAATGGGGCCCCGGGCCACAGTTTGCTGACTTCTGATCTAGAGCATGGCTGTAGGCTGGGCTCCTCAAGACGCTGCAGTGGACTTAGAAGCAAAACCTCTTGTCAGGAGTAACATGTGTGTAAAGAAAACGGGAGAAGGCAGGATGGGCCAGAGGAGCCGTGAGACTACCCTGCAGACATTTAAAGGTCTCTGCCAGCCCAGGGCGTGCTCTGGGGCACAGGTTGCCCATTAGAGGGGCCCTGAATTGAACAGAAATGGCCAGGCCATGGTACCACTGCCTTACTCAGTCACTGGCCAGGGGCCAGCCCAAGAGGAACGTGACCTGAGGCCCCTGAAGGAGCCGCCTGATGGAGGCTGTCAGTCAGTCACACTCCTTGCCGCCGGGCAGCGTGCATCTCTTGAAGGGGGACTTGAGTGGCTCATCTCTGGATCTTCTGCAAGACCCAAGATCAAGCAGTAACACGGGGGGACGGCCCGGGAGGAAGACTGGCTTGCATTGGAGGAGGACTTTGGCCTGCCTCTGGAATGGGCCAAAAGTTTTAGATTTGGGACAAAACCCTTTCTGCAAAGTGTGCTTTTGCCTGGAGCATACCTTCTCTTGAGAGCCTGTGGTGGCATCCAGCAGCTGAATGAGAAGTCAGAGGCCCCGGGTCCTGGCCGAACTCATCGTGGCCATCACACGCGAGGTGACCGAACTGATTTTGTTCAGCTTTAATTATTTTTAATTTAATTTTATTATTATTTGGCTGCGTCGGGTCTTAGTTGCGGCATGTGGATCTTTCGTTGTGGCGCGCGGGCTTCTTTAGTTGTGGTGCACAGGTTCCAGAGCGCGGGGGCTCTCTAGTTGCTTTGTGCAGGCTTTTCTCTAGTGGTAGCTTGCGGGCTCCAGAGCGTGCGAGCTCAGTAGTTGCAGCGCATGGGCTCCAGAGTGCGTGGGCTTAGTTACCCCTGCGACATGTGGGAATCTTAGTTCCCCGACCAGGGATCGAACCCGCATCCCCTGCATTGGAAGGCGTATTCTTTTTTTTTTTGTGGTATGCGGGCCTCTCACTGTTGTGGCCTCTCCAGTTGCGGAGCACAGGCTCCGGACGCGCAGGCTCAGCGGCCATGGCTCACGGGCCCAGCTGCTCCACGGCATGTGAGATCTTCCCAGACTGGGTCACGAACCTGTGTCCCCTGCATCGGCAGGCGGACTCTCAACCACTGCGCCACCAGGGAAGCCCTGGAAGGCGTATTCTTAACCACTGCGCCACCAGGGAAGTCCTTGTTCAGCTTTATTTTTAATTGGCAAACTTTTGAGTATAATTTGGCTTCCCATGCAGCCTTCTCTATAGCAAAGAAGGCACAGGCCACTAGGCTTGAGTGAACGATTGTATCTCTCATTGTAAGTGAATACTTCGGAATTATAGCTCATGTTCCAGCCTCAGTTTCAGGTGAGTCAACCTCAGAGAAAGGGGTTCACTGTCAGAGTCTGGACTCAGCCTAAGAAACTGAGAACTGGACAGTGAACCTTTGAAATGCACCAAAGCCAGTGCCTCCCCATGAGGCTTTTCGGAACTCAGGAAGGCTGCCCTCCCTAGACACTCCCCTGCCTCGTCCAGCTCTTCTTTGGATTGTCTACACTGCAAATATTTGAGAAGGTCGCTTGGGTGGATGACAACCACCAAACTTGCAAGATGTGGAAGGACTCATCATTCACAAATGTCTGTGATACCACGCGGGTGACATGGGAGGCTGACAACCGCAAGATTTCAAACCCCCCGCAGTGAGTCTGAAGGCTCCCAGCCAGAGACTACATTTCCCCGACTCCCTACGTGGAGCCCCTGGTTGACAGGGTCCTTATCCCCTTCGGGAGGGCAGAGCTGTGCTTGCAGCACTGTGACCTAAGCTAGGGACCGCACAAGGCCACAGCGGGGTGGCACCTTCCTGCGGAGGGGAGTGATACCACTAGAGCTGCAGAACCCCGTCATCTTGTTAGGCGTGGGTAGCGGGCCACTGGTACGTGTGAGGCTCTGGGGTGGGTGGGGCATGAATATTGGGGTGGGGGGATCTATGTGTGGAGTCACTGTCTCTGGGTGGTCTCCGGGCGAGTGGTGTTGCAGGCTGAGGGAGAGGGGTTTTGCATCTGATGGCATCAGAGGGAGTGCAGGTGCCGTGTCTACGCGGATGTGACGGATGCGGAGCCTGTGCCTCGAACGGAGGGTGTGAGACGTGTGTGTAGCGTCCGAATGAATGTGCTTAATTTTTATTATCACACAGCTCTTTTATCAGCATATAATTTCAGTTTAATTGATAGCGGCGCTCCCTCCTCCAGGATAATTCATTCGGGTTTATCACTGAAAGCAGAACTAAGGCCCGTCCATCCTGGTTTCTCACGGTGTTGCAGGCTCGTCTCCTGTCCTGGTTGGCCTGTCCATTTAGCTGGTTAGCTAGCTGGTTGAGCAGTCATACTTTAGACCACCTCTGTGGGTCTCCTCTCTTTTCTGAGCCACATTTTTGGCTTGTTCGGTGGAGTCATCAAACCCCCGTTTTCTCTGCAGCTCATTGCTGCAGAATTCTTTGTTTTATTTAAATGAGTTTAAATCACTCAGAATATATTAGATTACCCTCTGCCTTGGGTTGGAGCTTTGTAGGGATGGAAGTAAACTGAACACTTAGCAGTCATCTTTTCTTCTTCTCTTAATTGAACAGGGGCTGGCTGCCGGGAAGATTGGTATTCTGCCCAAAGACATCCCCCAGCATCCAGAGCTGGGTTCCTGTCGGGTCGGTAAATACATGAGGCCAGGCTGGGATAAAGGTGTGTCAGGGTTTAGCACCGGAATCTCGCTGAACAAAGCCCCATTTGAGGCCCTACTTAATTTATGATGGCCAGTCCCTCCATAACTGGCCCCCATCTGCCTACATAGCAGTTCACAGAGGCCTCATGCCAGTGTTTAGGCAGCGTCCTCTTTTGCAAATGATTTATGATTCATAATGAGCAAAAGACTGCTCCTCAGATGACCTGTCAGGGTTAGCCTGACCCAGCACTGGGGTCCATAGGAGAGGAAACTATTCTCCATGTTCTGGGTGGGAGAAATGGAGAGACACGAAGAGCAGAGGTGCTGCAGACCAGGGCTGCTGCCAGCCTATAGAGTGCCTTTGTGTGCAATTGCAAAATATGTCTCCTCTGGGTAGACACAGCCCCATGGCCACACAGTTAGAAGGGGAGGGCTCCTTCTAGGAAGAAACGTGACTTTCTCCAGGCACACTTAGCTCTGTGCCAGGGAGTGTGTAGTAGTGAGGAGAGTGTGGACTGTATTTCAGTCCTAGACCTGAAGCAGATGCCACTCCTTCTCTTGTGGCAACTGGGCCAGCCTCCCCCAGTGCTGGTTCTTCCCACCTTGAGAGAAAGAATAATCTACCCTCTTTGCCTTTTCTTCCTCATGTCCTCTTCATGTCTTAACCATTCTGCTGTGATGTAGGTATTCTGTGTTCCATTTTAGATTTGAGAAAACTGAGGATCAGAGCAGTTTTCCAAGGCTGTGTAGCTTGTAAGTGATTGGACTTGGCTGATTAGAACTCAAATCTGTCTGACACCCATGGTCTTTCAACTTCATTTCCTTATAAAGTCATTGGATAGATTTGAATTTTCTGTGATCAGGACACATTCACCCTTCGGTATCCATGGGAGATTTGCTCCAGGGGCCCCCACAGATAACAAAATCTGCAGAGACTCAAGTCCCTTATATAAAACGGTATAGTGCAATGAAGACAATAGGCCTTTCAAACCCCAAAACAACTGCGATCGAAATTCTAGGGTGGGACTGTCCTGCGATGTCGAGTCTCTCCCTCCTCAACCCTGTGATGATGACTTTAGTCTAACTCTAGGTACCAACTCTTTGTCAGGCTCTGTGATACACACTGGGCTTAAGAAGTAAATGAGCAAAAGGGGTCTCTTGTCTAGTTGGGTGAGATTGACAAGTCCTGTCACCCAGCACACCAATGTCTATTTCTGTTTCTCCACAAGAGGTGCCTGGGGTGAAGGAGGAGCCCTAGACTGGGGATCAGGGGTCTGGGAGCCTCCCCTAAGGCTGGCTGCTGATTTGCTGTGCGATGCCCTGAGCAAATCACCCAACTAGGTGACCAACTCACTCCGGTTTGCTTGGGACTTTCCCAGTTTTAGCACTAAGGGTCCTGTATCCCAGGAACCCCCCATTCTCACCCCTGCAAACCGTTGCACAGTTGGTCACCCTACACTCAGCCATAAAACTTCCCTCTGGCTCCTTCATGGACTGTAAAGCACTTTGCAGAAAAGAGGGGGCCAGCATTTTTTTCTTTCTTTTTATTATATAAGTCATGCATGTTGATTGCTGAAAATAGAGATAACCAAAAAAGAACTATGCTAAAATGGCATATCTATCAGTGTTTGAGTGTGTGTACATCCTTTGTCCTAGTAAATCCATTTTAAGAATGTGCCCTACAGAAATACTTGCCTGGGTCCATGAAGATGTATATGAGAGAATGTCCGATAGAGACTTTTTGTTGTTGTAAGAAAAAGTTGGAATTAATCCAGGAGTTCACCAACTGGGGTGAACAGTGGAACAATTGCCCATCATGGAATTTGAGGCATCTTCTTCTCGTAACTCCTGTAGACAAGGGTTCTCAAACGTCAGTGTGCGTCAGAATCCTCTGGAGGGCTTGCTCAAGCAGATTGCTGGACCACATTCCCAGAGTTTTTGTTTTTGTGGTCTGGGGTGGAGCCGCAGAATTTGCATTTCATATAAGCTCCCAGGTGATGTTTGCAGGTCCCAAAGTGTGGTCACACATTGAGAACCACGGATATGGAGAGAAATGAGAAAACCTTCTTCAAGTATGACCTAAACCAGATCTGGGAGCAGCACAGTCAAAGACAGAGAGGCAGGGGTCCAGGAGAGGGTTGAGGGATCCCCTCTGATTTCCCTTCTGTTGGCCTGGAGCCCTCACCCGATCCCTCAGAGCATGGGTCAGGTAAAACGTGGCTGGATTCCTTGGCAAACATGAACGCCAGGGGTTCCTACAGAGTGGGTCTTAGCTGTGGGCAGAGGGAGGGAGAAGCTTGTGGGTTGGCCTCACCAGCAAAGGTACAGGGCTGAGGGCTTCCCTGGTGGCGCATTGGTTGACAGTCCGCCTGCCGATGCAGGGGATACGGGTTTGTGCCCCGTATCCTCCCCACGGTGTGGGAGGATCCCACATGCCGTGGAGCGGCTGGGCCCGTGAGCCATGGCCACTGAGCCTGCACATCCGGAGCCTGTGCTCCGCAACGGGAGAGGCCACAACAGTGGGAGGCACGCGTATCGCAAAAAAAAAATAAATAAATAAAACGGTACAGGGCTGAAAGGAGGAGTGAGGGTCAGCTGGGTGACTCCTGCCAGCTGTGTTTGTTGGTGTCTCTGCTCCTCCCTGGGAACATGGCATTCTGGTTTCAAGGACAATATCAGATGCTTGGGGAATAGAAGGGCAGGTGTTTTCAGGAACCAAACCTTGCAAATGAATTAACAGGTGTTGATTGCTGCCACGCAGAGGTGTGTTATGTGTGGATATCGTTTTCTACCTTCTTCTCCCTTCAGTCTCAGGCTAACACCATGACCTCATCCTCGCCAGCTAGAGCTGCTATTAAACTCTCCCCACGTACATACTGTGACTTAATTTGGGACTTGCCCCTAAGTACACATTTTTGCTGTCTTCTTCATCCAAGGCAATGGTTTGTGGCCTGATGAGGAATATGAGAAAGGAGTGGGGAAAAAAACGCTTCTTGTCTCCCTCTTGGAAACGCCCCGCAATTCCCATCACCACCACATTTGCTAGAATTTTTCTCCGTGTCCTGGGAAAGGTCAATGGAGGGATGGAAAAAGACAATAAATCACTGCTACTGCATTGCCCCTCATCCACCAATCTGGACTTGGCTCCATTTCTGGTCTCTGTTTCCCTGGTGGGTGCTCTATCTTTTGTTTTCAACAGGCTGACCTAGCTCCTTGAAAACGAATACCTTCTCTGCATATCCTATGCATCACTTCGTAAGGGCATTCTGGCGCCCACTAGCTCTTCATGGTCTTATTCTTGAACCACTTTGATCCATGCATTGCTCCTTGCTTTATTGTGGACTTGACTCTTCCGGCTATTGAATTGGCTAGGCATTCTCCCATTTGTCTCTCTTCCTCATCCTTCAGATTCATATGAATTTGGCTCTTCTCAAAAAATTCTTAGTTCTCCACCCGAGCTACACTATCCCGGGTTATCATGGGTAGTTCCCATTCCTAGTCCTCCCTAGTAACCTTTGTCTCACCCTTCCCTTACCAGCAACCCACGCCTGCAGACAGAGCAGCCCCCAAAGAAAAGACTGGGAATTCCTGCTGGAGGAATCCCTGACCTGAACCGGAGAAGAGAAATACGAACTTGGAAGCAAATGTTCCCCACTCATGACAGCCAAAGCCACAAGACTTCAGCCTAACACCGAGGCAGCTGTACAGCTCACAGCAAGTCTTCGAACCCTGAGCCAAAGTGCCAGCCAGTGAACGAACTCCGTGGGAATCTAGCAAGCAGCACCTCCGCTGTCCACGGTGCTGAACCCCTCCCACCATTTGCCTCTGGGACAGGAACAGGTTCAAGAAGCCCACGTGAAGGAAATGAAAACTGCCCTGAAACCTAGGTCCCCATCAGGAAGGCGAATACCACTAAATTAAGATCTAGTTAAACTGTTGTTGTGTGAGGTCATCTGGTTTGGCTTCAGGTCCACCGATCAAGGAGAAAGGAAATAACGTTGAACACCTGGACAGGCAATGTGCTTGACACTTTGGGTACATTATTTATCTTAATATTTAAAATAACAAGCAGGGGTAGGCACTGTTATCTTCATTTTACTGATGAGGAAGTAGGGGCACTCATGCTTTGGCTAAGCTCCTACAGCTATTAAGTGGTGGAGCCAGGCCCCAACCACAGAGGTGCTTATTCCCAAAGCTGGAACTGATGACATTAGACCCACACACCCCTAAGGCTTGGGCTGATGGCTCTTTGTGAGGCAGCTGCTGACATTTGGGCAGGTCACCAGATTTTTTTCTCCCTGGGACATTTAAAATTTCAAGTCTTTGAGACCCTGAAACCATTTCGAAACCCGTCATTGCCCTCAAAAAATACACACTACACCCACACAAATGAAAATGCTTCATTTCCTTTCTCATTTATGGGAAAACGATGTGAATATAAGCAAGACATTCAAATTAAAATGGACCATTTTATTTTAATTGACCTTTGATTCCCAGCTCACTGCCTCCCCAACGTCCCCATCCTGGCCCTTTCCATCCCTTGCTGTGCTCTGTGATTCATCAGGGCCTGAGGCTCAGCAGCTGTAATTGGTTTGTAACTTCCTGGAATGTCAAAGCCAAGATGGAAATTTTGCGTATCGCTCCACCAATTCCATCCTGGCTTTAATAATAAGTTGGCAGAGGGAAAGGCAGATTTACAGCAGAAGAGAAATGTAATCAAATTTGGAGGTGCAATGCAATAAGTACAAATGCTAGTTTTCATTTGGAAGCTTCTTAGATAAATGTGATCTCACCCAGCTCCCCAGCCAAATCTGTTGTTTCTTCAGGAGCAGTGGAGGGCCCCAGTGGAATAATAATCCTCAGAGAGAGAGTTTGTATCCAGTATTCCCCCACCCCAGCCCCAGCAGAGTGACCCTGGTAGACTGGAAAGCAATGAAGGGAGAGGCATGAAGAGTCAGTTAAGGAGACAAGGCTTAATGGGGGCCTCTGATAAACTGAATTCTTGAGGGAAAAGCAGAGTTAAGTACTTGTTAGGCAGTGTAGTAAGTGCCTTACATGTCTTATCTGAGTTTCACAGCAACGCTGTAAGGTAAGTAACGTTATTCTTCCCATTTTATAGAGCAATAAAGTAAGACTTAGGGAGAGGATTCTCAGCTACAGTAAAGTAAGGTTCTATCTGACTCTGCAGCTTGTACTATTAACCCCTCTCTTACAGGAAAGTAACAGCCGACATTTCTTGAATATTTATGTGCCAATCACTCTTCAGGTGCTTCATGAGAACTTTCACAGCATCTCTGTGTGGTAAGTGCTATTGTCATTATTATCTTCATTTACCAAGTGAGAAAACTTTCTGAAGATTGATCCTGTAAAAGTCAGTGAGGGTCATGTGAAAACACGTTCACATCATTAGCTGTTAGTGAAATGTAAATTAACACCACAACAAGATACCACTATGTATCTATCAGGATGGTTAATTTTTTTTTCTTTTTAAATAGCGATAACACCAAAGGCTGGTGAGAATGTAGAGGACCTGGATCACTCATTCATTGCTGGTGGGGATGTAAAATGATACAGTCTCTCTCGACAAAGAATACGGCACTTTCTTATGACATGAAACATGTGCTTAGCATACAATCCAGCAATTGCACTCGGGCATTTGTCCCAGAGAAATGAAGACTTAACATTCACACACAAGCCTGTACATGAATGTTCATAGCAGCTTTATTCATAATAACCAATAATTGGAAGTAATCCAAATGTCCTTCAATGGGTGACTGGTTAAACAAACTGGAACACCCATACTATGAATTACTGGTCAGTAATAAAAAGGAACAAGCTATTGATACATGTAACAACTTGGATGGATCTCAAGGGAATTAGGCTGAGTGGGAAAAAAAGCCAGTCCCCACAGTTTACAAACTGTAAAATTCCATTTAAATAACATTTTTGAAAGGACAAAATTATAGAAATGGAGACTCCAGGTTGCCATGGATTAGAGAATAGGGGAGGGAGGCCGGTGGCTCTGGCTATGAAAGAACAGCACAAGAAATTCTTGTGGTAATGGATCTTGACTGTGGTGGTGGTCGCACAGATCTACACACATGATAAACTTGCTTAGAGCTAAACACACACACGACTGCATGTAAAATGAGTGAAATCTAAATTAGGTTGGTGGATTGTATCAGTGTCAGTTTCCTGGCTTTGATATTATATTCTACTTATGCAAGATGTTACCACTGGGGAAAAACTGGGGAAAAAGATCTATGATCTTTTTCTTTTTTTTCAAACATCTTTATTAGAGTATAATTGCTTTATGATAGTGTGTCAGTTTCTGCTTTATAACAAAGTGAATCAGTTATACATATACATATGTCCCCATATCTCTTCCCTCTTACATCTCCCTCCCTCCCACCCTTCCTACCCCATCCCTCTAGGTGATCACAAAGGACCGAGCTGATCTCCCTGTGCTATGCGGCTGCTTCCCACTAGTGATCTATTTTACGTTTGGTAGTGTATATATGTCCATGCCACTCTCTCACTTCGTCCCAGCTTACCCTTCCTGCTCCCCGTATCCTCAAGTCCATTCTCTAGTAGGTCTGTATCTTTATTCCTGTCTTGCCCCTAGGTTCTTCTGACCATTTTCTTTCTTTTTTTTTTTAGATTCCATATATATGTGTTAGCATATGGTAGTTGTTTTTCTCTTTCTGACTTACTTCACTCTGTATGACAGACTCTAGGTCCATCCACCTCACTACAAATAACTCAGTTTCGTTCCTTTTTATGGCTGAGTAATATTCCATTGTATATATGTGCCACATCTTCTTTATCCATTCATCTGTTGATGGACACTTAGGTTGCTTCCATGTCCTGGCTATTGTAAATAGAGCTGCAATGAACATTTTGGTACATGACTCTTTTTGAATTATGGTTTTCTCAGGGTATATGCCCAGTAGTGGGATTGCTAGGTCATATGGTAGTTCTAATTTTAGTTTTTTAAGGAACCTCCACACTGTTCTCCATAGTGGCTGTATCAATTTACATTCCCACCAACGGTGCAAGAGGGTTCCCTGTTCTCCACACCCTCTCCAGCATTTATTGTTTCTAGATTTTTTGATGATGGCCATTCTGACTGGTGTGAGATGATATCTCATTGTAGTTTTGATTTGCATTTCTCTAATGATTAATGATGTTGAGCATTCTTTCATGTGTTTGTTGGCAATCTGTATATCTTCTTTGGAGAAATATCTATTTAGGTCTTCTGCCCATTTTTGGATTGGGTTGTTTGTTTTTTGTATTGAGCTGCATGAGCTGCTTGTATGTTTTGGAGATTAATCCTTTGTAAGTTGCTTCATTTGCAAATATTTTCTCCCATTCTGAGGGTTGTCTTTTCGTCTTGTTTATGGTTTCCTTTGATGTGCAAAAGCTCTTAAGTTTCATTAGGTGCCATTTGTTTATTTTTGTTTTTATTTCCATTTCTCTAGGAGGTAGGTCAAAAAGGATCTTGCTGTGATTTATGTCATAGAGTGTTCTGCCTATGTTTTCCTCTAAGAGTTTGATGGTGTCTGGCCTTACATTTAGGTCTTTAATCCATTTTGAGTTTATTTTTGTGTATGGTGTTAGAGAATGTTCTAATTGCATTCTTTTACATGTAGCTGTCCAGTTTTCCCAACACCACTTATTGGAGAGGCTGTCTTTTCTCCACTGTATATTCTTGCCTCCTTTATCAAAGATAAGGTGACCATATGTGCGTGGGTTTATCTCTGGGCTTTCTGTCCTGTTCCAGTGATCTATATTTCTGTTTTCGTGCCAGTACCATACTGTCTTGATTACTGTAGTTCTGTAGTATAGTTTGAAGTCAGGGAGCCTGATTCCTCCAGCTCTGTTTTTCTTTCTCAATATTGTTTTTGCTATTCGGGGTCTTTTGTGTTTCCATACAAATTGTGAAATTTTTTGTTCTAGTTCTGTGAAAAATGCCAGTGGTAGTTTGATAGGGATTTCATTGAATCTGTAGATCGCTTTGGGTAGTAGAGTAATTTTCACAATGTTGATTCTTCCATTCCAAGAACATGGTATATCTCTCCATCTGCTTGTATCATCTTTAATTTCTTTCATCAGTGTCTTATAGTTTTCTGCATACAGGTCTTTTGTCTCCTTAGGTAGGTTTATTCCTAGATATTTTATTCTTTTTGTTGCAATGGTAAATGGGAATGTTTTCTTAATTTCACTTTCAGATTTTTCATCATTAGTGTATAGGAATGCAAGAGATTTCTGTGCATTACTTTTGTATCATGCTACTTTACCAAATTCATTGATTAGCTCTAGTAGTTTTCTGGTAGCATCTTTAGGATTCTCTATGTATAGTATCGTGTCATCTGCAAACAGTGACAGCTTTACTTCTTCTTTTCCTATTTGGATTCCTTTTATTTCTTTTTCTTCTCTGATGGCGGTGGCTAAAACTTCCAAAACTATGTTGAATAATAGTGGTGAGAATGAGCAACCTTGTCTTGTTCCTGATCTTAGTGGAAATGGTTTCAGTTTTTCACCATTGAGGACGATGTTGGCTGTGGGTTTGTCATATATGGCCTTTATTATGTTGACAAAAGTTCCCTCTATGGGTTTCTATCATAAATTGGTGTTGAATTTTGTCGAAAGCTTTCTCTGCGTCTCTTGAGATGATCATATGGTTTTTCTCCTTCAATTTGCTAATATGGTATATCACATTGATTGATTTGTGTATATTGAAGAATCTTGCATTCCTCGGATAAACCCCACTTGATCATAATGTATGATCCTTTCAATGTGCTGTTGGATTCTGTTTACTAGTATTTTGTTGAGGATTTTTGCATCTATGTTCATCGGTGATATTGGCCTATAGTTTTCTTTCTTTGTGACCTCTTTGTCTGGTTTTGGTATCAGGGTGATGGTGGCCTCATAGAATGAGTTTGGGACTGTTCCTCCCTCTGCTATATTTTGGAAGAGTTTGAGAAGGATAGGCGTTAGCTCTTCTCTAAATGTTTGATAGAATTTGCCTGTGAAGCCATCTGGTCCTGGGCTTTTGTTTGTTGTAAGATTTTTAATCACAGTCTCAATTTCAGTGCTTGTGATTGGTCTGTTCGTATTTTCTATATCTTCCTGGTTCAGTCTTGGAAGGTTGTGCATTTCTAAGAATTTGTCTATTTCTTCCAGGTTGTCCATTTTATTGGCATAGAGTTGCTTGTAGTAATCTCTCATGATCCTTTGTATTTCTGCAGTGTCAGTTGTTACTTCTCCTTTTTCATTTCTAATTCTATTGATTTGAGTCTTCTCCCTTTTTTTCTTGATAAGTCTGGCTAATGGTTTATCAATTTTGTTTGTCTTCTCAAAGAACCAGCTTTTAGTTTTATTGATCTTTGCTATTATTTCCTTCATTTTTTTCATTTATTTCTGATCTGATCTTTATGATATCTTTCCTTCTGCTAATTTTGGGTTTTTTTTTTTGTTCTCCTTTCTCTAATTGCTTTAGGTGTAAGGTTAGGTTTTTTATTTGAGACGTTTCTTGTTTCTGAAGGTAGGCTTGTATAGCTATAAACTTCCCTCTTAGAACTGCTTTTACTGCATCCCATAGGTTTTGTGTCGTTGTGTTTTCATTGTCATTTGTTTCTAGGTATTTTTTGATTTCCTCTGATTTCTTCAGTGATCTCTTGGTTATTAAGTAGTGTGTTGTTTAGCCTCCATGTGTTTGTATTTCTTACAGATTTTTTACTGTAAAAGATAACTAGTTTCATAGCGTTGTGGTCGGAAAAGATACTTGATACGATTTCAATTTTCTTAAATTTACCAAGGCTTGATTTGTGACCCAAGGTATGATCTATCCTGGAGAATGTTCCGTGAGCACTTGAGAAGAATGTGTATTCTGTTGTTTTTGGATGGAATGTCCTATAAATATCAATTAAGTCCATCTTGTTTAATGTATCATTTAAAGCTTCTGTTTCCTTACTTATTTTCATTTTGGATGATCTGTCCATTGGTGAAAGTGGGGTGTTAAAATCCCCTACTATGATTGTGTTATTGTCGATTTCCCCTTTTATGGCTGTTAGTATTTGCCTTATGTATTGAGGTGCTCCTATGTTGGGTGCCTAAATATTTACAATTGTTATATCTTCTTTTTGGATTGATCCCTTGATCATTATGTAGTGTCCTTCTTTGTCTCTTGTAATAGTCTTTGTTTTAAAATCTATTTTTTCTGATATGAGAATTGCTACTCCAGCTTTCTTTTGATTTCCATTTGCATGGAATATCTTTTTCCATCCCCTTACTTTCAGTCTGTATGTGTCTCTAGGTCTGAAGTGGGTCTCTTGTAGACAGCATATATACAGGTCTTGTTTTTGTATCCATTCAGCCAGTCTATATCTTTTGGTTGGAGCATTTAATCTATTTACATTTAAGGTAGTCATTGATATGTATGTTCCTATTACCATTTTCTTAATTGTTTTGGGTTTATTCTTGTAGGCCTTTTCCTTCTCTTGTGTTTCCTGCCTAGAGAAGTTCCTTTAGCATTTGTTGTAAAGCTGGTTTGGTGGTGCTGAATTCTCTTAACTTTTGCTTGTCTGTGAAGCTTTTAATTTCTCTGTCAAATCTGAATGAGATCCTTGCTGGGTAGAGTAATCTTGCTTGTAGGTTTTTCTCTTTCATCACTTTAAATATGTCCTGCTATTCCCTCCTGGCTTGCAGAGTTTCTGTTGAAAGATCAGCTGTTAACCTTATGGGGATTCCCTTATGTGTTACTTGTTGTTTTTCTCTTGCTGCTTTTAATATTTTTTCTTTGTATTTAATTTTTGGTAGTTTGATTATTATGTGTCTTGGCGTGTTTCTCCTTGGATTTATCCTGTATCGGACTCTGTGCTTCCTGGACTTGATTAACTATTTCCTTTCCCATATTAGGGAAGTTTTCAACTATAATCTCTTCAAATATTTTCTCAGTTCCTTTCTTTTTCTCTTCTTCTTCTGGGACCCCAGAAGAATGTTGGTGCATTTAATGTTGTCCCCGAGGTCTCTGAGACTGTCCTCTATTCTTTTCATTCTTTTTTCTTTATTCTGCTCTGCAGTAGTTATTTTCACTATTTTGTCTTCCAGGTCACTTACCCGTTCTTCTGCCTCAGTTATTCTGCTATTGTTCCCTTCTAGAGAATTTTTAATTTCATTTATTGTGTTGTTCATCACTGTTTGTTTGCTTTTTGGTTCTTACAGGTCCTTGTTAAACATTTCTTGTATTTTCTCCATTCTGTTTCCAAGATTTTGGATCATCTTTACTATCATTACTCTGTATTCTTTTTCAGGTAGACTGCCTATTTCCTCTTCATTTGTTAGGTCTGGTGGGTTTTTGCCTTGCTCCTTCATCTGCTGTATGTTTCTCTGTCTTCTCATTTTGCTTAACTTTCTGTGTTTGGGGTCTCTCTTTCACATGCTGCATCTTCGTAGTTCCTGTTGTTTTTGGTGTCTGTCCCCAGTGGCTAAGGTTGGTTCAGTGGGTTGTGTAGGCTTCTTGGTGTAGGGTACTAGTGCCTGTGTTCTGGTGGATGAGGCTGGATCTTGTCTTTCTGTTGGGCAGGTCCACATCTGGTGGTGTGTTTTGGGGTATCTGTGAGTTTATTATGATTTTAGGCAGCCTCTGTGCTAATGGGTTGTGTTGTGTTCTCGTCTTGCTAGTTGTTTGGCATAGGGTGTCCAGCAGTGTAGCTTGCTGGTCGTTGAGTGGAGCTGGGTCTTGGCGTTGAGATGGAGATCTCTGGGAGATTTTTGTCATTTGATATTACGTGGAGCTGGGAGGTCTCTTGTGGACCAGTGTCCTGAACTCGGCTCTCCCACCTCAGAGGCACAGCCCTGATGCCTGGCTGGAGCACCAAGAGTCTGTCATCCACACGGCTCAGAATAAAAGGGAGAAAAGAAAGAAAGAAAGAAGAAGATTAAATAAAATAAAGTAAAATAAAATAAAGTTATTAAAATAAAAAATAATTATTAAGAAAAATAAATTTTTTAAGTAATAAAAAAACAAAACAACAACAACAAAAAAAAAACGGACAGACAGAACCCTAGGACAAATGATAAAAACAAAGCTATACAGACAAAATCACACATGGAAACATACACATACACAGTCACAAAAAGAGGAAAAGGGGAAAAAATATATATATCTTTGCTCCCAAAGTTCACCTCCTCGATTTGGGATGATTTGTTGTCTCTTCAGGTCGTCCACAGATGCAGGTACATCAAGTTGATTGTGGAGATAAAATCCGCGGCTCCTGAGGGTGCATGGAGAGACTTCCCTTTCTCTTCTTTGTTCGAACAGCTCCTGGGGCTCAGCTTTGGATTTGGCCCCGCCTCTGCATGTAGGTTTCCTGAGGGTGTCTGTTCCCTGTCCCGACAGGACGGGGTTAAAGGAGCCGCTGATTCGGGGGCTCTGGCTCACTCAGGCCGGGGGTGGGAGGGGCACGGAGGGTGGGGCGGGCCTGCGGCGGCAGAGGCCGGCGTGACGTTGCACCAGCTTGAGGCGCCGTGCGTTCTCCTGGGGAAGTTGTCCCTGGATCACGGGACCCTGGCAGTGGCGGGCTGCACAGGCTCCCTGGAAGGGGGTGTGGAGAGTGACCTGTGCTCGCACACAGGCTTCTTGGTGGCGGCAGCAGCGGCCTTAGCGTCTCATGCCCGTCTCTGGGGTCCGCGCTTTTAGCCGCGGCTCGCGCCCGTCTCTGGAGCTCCTTTAAGCAGCGTTCTTAATCCCTCTCCTCGCGCACCAGGAAACAAAGAGGCAAGAAAAAGTCTCTTGCCTCTTCGGCAGCTCCAGATTTTCCCCCGGACTCCCTCCGGGCTAGCCGTGGCGCACTACGTGCGCTCCCACCGAAGCCCGAGCCTCAGCTCCCAGCACCGCCCGCCCCGGCGGGTGAGCAGACAAGCCTCTCGGACTGGTGAGTGCCGGTCGGCCCTGATCCTCTGTGCGGGAATCTCCCCGCTTTGCCCTCCGCACCCCTGTTGCTGTGCTCTCCTCCGCGGTGCCGAAGCTCCCCGCTCCGCCACCCGCAGTCTCCGCCCGCAAAGGGGCTTCCCAGTGTGTGGAAACTTTTCCTCCTTCACGGCTCCCTCCCACTGGTGCAGGTCCCGTCCCTATTCTTTTGTCTCTGTTTATTCTTTTTTCTTTTGCCCTACCCAGGTACGTGGGGACTTTCTTGCCTTTTGGGAGGTCTGAGGTCTCTGCCAGCGTTCAGTAGGTGTTCTGTAGGAGTTGTTCCACACGTAGGTGTATTTCTGATGCATTTGTGGGGAGGAAGATGATCTCCGCGTCTTACTCTTCCGCCATCTTGAAGCTTCTCTCTATGACCTTTTTCTATTTTGTTCTTAAAACTGCACGTAAATCTATGATATCTTAAAATAAAAAGTTTTTTTTTTTATGTCAATGAGAGAAATGGATGGAGAGAGGACAGAGGGAAGAAACAAAGGCACTTGTCTAAATCCACACATCGGGCAATCAAACTACTTGTGTTCATCAGAGCCTTGGGCTCATATCCTCTGCTCTGTGCCACCTCCCCATCTGATAAAAGACTGTTATGTCCTCTACTTCTGGGACCTTCCCCTTCCTCTCTCCATCTAAGCCTAGCGATGTGATCAGTCAAGGGGTCTTGAACCCTCAGTAGCAAGGCCCAGGCTTTTACCCACATTCCAGGTTGGGCACGTGAGTTCTGTGTCCACCACTCCCACAGCAGAGAGGAGGGGTGCAGGAGGGCTCTTTGACTCTGCAGCTTATTCTAAGCCATGTTGGGTTAGAGGGATCAACATGGACACTGAGAAGGAGAGACTCTTTAGTTCTAAAAGGACCATTGAAACAGAAATTTCTGAGTGCCATTTTCCTACCATGTAGAACTAGTATACCTAAAAATAAAGTAAGATCAGAGGTGAGGAACAGAGGAAGGGAGGAAAAAGCTGATGATAAAAATTGAGCATCTGTGTCTATATATCTATATGAATATTTATATGTGTAAATACCTTTATATGTATATCTATATCATCTATGTCTATATGTATATGTATATCTATATCTATGTCATCTCCCTGTATTCATATCTGAAGCATTCAAACTCATGGACTTCTTTGGGATGTGAAACAATATGTTTACTTTTTGGGTGCTTAAGTTATGTTTGAGTATCATTTCTATTCTTTGCAACCGAAGAGTACCAGCATATAACCTCCCACCTGCTATATGCCTCCTAGCACTTCGCCCACCAGCCCAAGCCCTACTCAACCTCGGAACACATTAGTAAACTCACAACCCCGTATGTGCCGAAAGCTGGCCAGCTCCCAGATATTTGAAGATTCTAATCTGAGCTTCCCTCTGCAGGGTGTGCTGAGCCCTGTCTGAGGAGGGGGAGAAGGGAGGCTGTGTCCTGAGATGGGATCAGTGCCTCTGAGGTGAGGCGTAGCAAGCTCTAATCTACAACGGGTCTTCCTTGGAGGCTATGCCTTAGAGTCTGTTTCCCGCTTCATCTTGTCAGCTCATCTCCAGAGTGACTTACAGTGGGACTCTGGGAAGGCAGATTCTCACCAAGGCTCTGACACTAGCTGGGGACATGGGACGCCACCGCCAGTTTCAAGGGAGATGAGAATAGCTGCCCTCATTGCCTGGGATTTGTCCCCACCAATGAAGGCTAATTTTGGAAGCCTGGAGGCCTCTGTTGCTAGTTACTAGACCAGAACCATGGGTGAAATCATAGCATAAAGGTCGTAGCACCTCACTGAGGTCGTCGAAGAATGTTTGAGGTCATAGCCAGGTTCTGGGAGCTTGGTCTACAGGTTGAGGGAGAGGGAAGCACACGTCTTGGTGAGCTTTGAAGTGGGTGAGTGTCAGGAAGTTCAAGCATTTAGGGGGATCCATTCTTGCACGTGCATCATGGCCTCTCTACCCTTCCCTCTTGTTGGTCTTACCAAGGAAGGCAGCCTTGAGGCCCCCCTCCCCACACCATCCCTGATGCCCTGTCAGATAACAGCTATACTGGGGCACCCCGTGTTGGTCAGGAGGCAGGTCCCATCTCATGTTACCCCACTTCACCAATTCTTCCTTCCTCCCTCCATTCTGCCTCACACTACCCCTCCCTCCTCTCTCCCCCATTCACCACACCCCGTCCCACTTCATCCACACTCCTCCTCTGCTTCCTGCCTGCTCCACTCATTTCTCTTCCATTTATGCCGTATTTCCTGTTTCATTCCAGCCACACCCTCCCCTTCGCTGCATTCTACTTACCTGCCTTTCATCCCATTCAGTGTTGAATCTAGAATCCAGCCTACTCAGCAATGCCTGGGTCAAATCCCAGGCAACAAAGGCAGCTGTTCTCCTCTCCTTTTGGCAGATGAGGAAACTCAGAGAGTTGCATGCAACTCCCTCCAAAACATGGCACGAGAGAATGACCTAAGAAGAGTGATTCCAGAATCTCAAATGAAGAGAACAGCTGTTACTCCGGCTGGCACTGTTCTAAGAACTTTAATTCTCTTAAACAGCTTAATGAGGTAGACACAAGCATTATCTCCATTTTCAGATGAGTAAACTGAGGCACGCAATGCTAATTAACTCCCAAGGGCAAACAGCCACTGAGTGGAACAGCCAGAACTTGACCCTGGTGCCCATGCTTTCATCCACACTCAGTAGCAGTGGTGGATGTTTATATGAGAAGGTAGCCAAGGGCTGTTTTGATTTCCTACCTTGACTAGATATTTGTGATGTTTAAACATTTTCAGGTATCTAGTTACTTCCTCCAAGCTTATCTCCAAGGGAATGATTTTGCCTAGGAAAAAGGCCGTAGGAAACACCTTCTCCCAGGGCAATAATAAACAGTCTTTCCCAAAGTTTAGTCTCTCCCATGCAGCATTAGAAGTAGCCACGTTGTGTAACCAGGCAGGATGCAAGGTCGGGGATGGAATGCTGTCAGGAGACAAGGGAGAAATTCACTTGCTGCTCTGTCTTGGGCAGATCCCCACCTTCTCTTCCTGAACTCTTCATCACTTTAGGATTTTTTAATGCCTACTTGGGATATTTGGAGGATATGCGCTTTTTACTAACCAGTGTAGTGCTTGAGTCCCCCTCCTTTGACCCCACGTCCCGATGGACACCGACATTAAATCCATCCTTCACGGCAGTGACACCAGTGTTTCTCACAGCAAAGTCTGTGGCCAGCCTCCACCCAGACCCACTGGGTCCAGAAATCTGCATTTTACTAAACCATACCCAAGCTAGGTAAAACTTACTCAAAGGAAAGATTGAGATTGAACTGAGAAAGGCTCTAAATTTTAGACGAAAGTTAAAAAAATACGCAGGCAATGGGAGTGCGTTTTTCACTAGGGGGCTCTGTTTGATAGATAAGTTTTGGCAGGACGGTGAGCTGCAATGTTTAAGGCTGGATCTGAAGACTTTAAGCATTGAAATGATCTCATTCCCCAGATCACCACTGTTACTTCAAAATAAAAATAATACTGAAGCATAAAACACAAAGTGTACGTGTTGAAATAGCTTCCTCTTAGATGTGCTAATTGGCAAATGTTGAGTAAGTTTATTGAAATGCAAACTGTCTTATTTTGGGGCTGCCCCTGCTTAGTTGGTGTCCTACAGATGATGCTTCTTCTGCCTCAAGTCATCTGGCTCTGGTAACATTCATTCGTTTGTTCTTTCACTCATTCATGCAACAAATATTTATTGAGCTTGGCACAGCAATTAACCAAAAAGCAAGGATCTTTGCTTCCACAGAGCTTGCATTCTAGTGCTGGGGAGACAGGCGAGAAACAAAGTCAATATGTAAAATCTATGGCATGTTAAGAGTTATAAGTCCTCCGGAGAAAAATAAGATGGAGAAAGGGGAGAAAAGTTCTGGAGCTTGGGGGAGGGGTTATCAGGGAAGTCTTCTCCCAAAGTGAGGTTTAAAGAAAGTCCTAAAAGAGGTGAGGGAGCCACGTGGTCCCACAGGAGGAGGGTGCAGGCAGAGAGGACAGAGCTTTGCCTAATCCTGTAGCAGCCAAGACACAGACCCCTGACTCCGCACAAAAAGACCTAAACAGTCCCCAATTCCGAGGGAAGCCAAGCTGGGCAGTCGCTCCCATCTCATTACAGCAGCAAAGCTTGACCTCACTGCCCGGTGGCCTTAGGGGCTGTCACCCAAACCCTGCCGATAGGTACCACCTTCTCCCTGTGGGTTCGGGTCAGATCTGTTCAGTGAAGACCAATTAAGCACCGACCCTGTGCCCAGACCTGTGCCAGGACCCGTCAGAGCCTGGCCTGCAAACCACACAGAAAAGTAGAATCCAAGTGGGAGGGTCAGAGAAGAGGCGTGGAGTCAGCCTGAGGGCAGCAGTTGTTGAGTTTGCTCTCATCCCACCCCCGTCATTCCTGCTCCCCAGACACGCTGCTGCTCTCAGATTTGTTCTTCGTGTCAGGGCTTTTGCTGTTTCTTTCCCTTGGATTCTCTCTCCCCAGACTTCCCCAGGGGTCAGTTCTCACTGTTCCGGCTTCAGCCAAGTGTCACCTCCCCAGGAGCGTCTCCGAGATGGCCCTGCCGTCTGTGTCGCTGTTACTATGTGCCTCGTCCTTTTTTCCCTTCCTATCATTGTCCCCACCACCAACTGAGATGACTGGTGTCGCGGTCCCCTCTCCCCTACCCTCCCCGTGGGAGCTGGGACCCAGTTTCTCCCATTTGCCCCCTCCATCCCCAGGGCCTCAAAAATAGGAGGTGCTCAATAAATGTCAGCCAACAAAGTTATTTACTGAGCAAGGGACCATCAATGCTTTACCTGAATAACCCATGCCGTCTGTCCAGCTCTCCTCCTGCCTGCACCCCCCTGCCTGCTCCTGAGGCCCCTGAAGTACATTCTCGGATACTCTGGCTGACCATGGAGAACTGTTGTTAGCCATCCTACAAAAAGGAGGGCAAGGTGATGATTAAGAATATGGATTGGACATCAGATGGGTTTGCTTTGGCCTCTGACTCCGCCACTTTCAGACTGTGTGCCCTGGGCAAGTTCGTTAACATCTCTGAACCTCAGTTTCCCCACCTGAGCAGAGCTGCTTTCAGTAAACAGTAGTCTTTGTTATTCTACCCAAATAACAATGGTTACTAACTCCTCTGTCCAGAGGGGAGGTTTGTACCACTTTCTTCCTGAGATGAGCGCCCTGGCCCAGGCTGGAGCCCCCAGGGACTCCTGCAGAGAGACCAACAAAAAGGGAAAGTCCAAAGGCAGTGACTGTGCCGCTGGGGAGCAAGAGTTAATGATCCGGGGACGCTTAATGAGCTTCCTCCTCTGCTCTCTCCCATTGCAGGTGGCGTGGCAGCCTTCCAGGACCAGAGGCTGCTCCCTGCACCTGCCCCTCCACATCCAATTTGTTTGCAGTGTCCTGAAAAGCTAACCAAGCTGAAATCGCTGATACCAAGGCTCTAAAAGTCCTGCACCAGTATTTAGTGTTCTCCAAGGCCCCAACCTTGTCCCTGCCTCCTAATCCTTTCCATCTGTTGGGAGCCGTTGAGGGATTCAGTGATGATAACTGCCAAGATGATCTCTTCTGCTTGGGGCTGGGAGCACAGCTGTCCTGGAGGCTTGCTTCCTGTGAATTCCTGCAGTGTCCCTTCTCATGCCTGAGCACTCTTCCTGGGGGCTTCCTGAGGAAGCCCCATGCATTAGCGTCGCAATTATATTAGGATATAATAAAGCTGCTGGTGATTATACTGGAGAGGTGGCAGGCCATAGTGGCGTAGAGCATAGACTGGGAATCAGGTTGCCTGGATTGAATCCTGGCTCCATTTAATAACTGTGTGATCTTGGCCCAAAATAATGTTATCTTATCTATTACATACAGCCTGCCTCATGGGAGCCAGGCATTGTTCATAACCCCCCAATATAATAATAATAACAATACCTAATATTTATTGAGAGCCAGGAATGCTTTGATGAGTCCACTTAATCTCAGAAGACAGTCATGTTAATGGACAACTTTCACGGTGGTCAGGGCTGGGCCTCAGCCAGGACTGGACCCAGAAGCCTAGGTTCCTGAGTTATTAATCGCATGGGTGGCTTGCCTGAGGGCAAGGAAGCTGTGATGAGGACCTTTTAAGGGTTCATTTCTAGGCTCAGAGTAGACGGGATGGCATGTCCCCAGCCCAGGTCAGCCTACACCGTATCTCATGGCTCTTGTCAGCTATCGTGAGATTTGTCTTTCTCCATCTGGCTTACTTCACTCAGTATGATCGTCTCCAGTTCCATCCATGTTGCTGCAAATGGCCTTATTTTGTTCTTTTTTATGGCTGAGTAGTATTCAATTGTATATATGTACCACATCTTCTTTATCCATTCACTTGCTGATGGGCATTTAGGTTCCTTGCATGTCTTGGCTATTGTGAATACTGCTGCAGTGAACATTGGGGTGCATCTTTTCACGGTATTGGTTTTCTATTGCCGTGTAACTGATCACCGCAAACCTGGTGGCTTAAAACGGTATCTGCTTATTATCTCACAGTTCTGTGGATCAGGGGTCAAGGAGAGTTTAGCTGGATTCTCTGTTTCAGTTCTCCCAAGGCTGAAATCAAGGTGTTGGCTGGGCTAGGCTCTCATCTGGAGGCCCTGGGGAAGAAACTTCTTCCAGAGTCATTCAGAGTGTTGGCAGAATTCTGTTCCTGTGGTTGTAGGACTGAGGTCCCAGTTTTCTTGCTGGCTGTTGGCCACTCTCTAGTCCTTAATGTGGTCCCCTTTATATACAAAACCAGCAATAGCACATTGAACCTTTTTCATCCTTCGAACCTCTCTGACTTACTCTGCTGTCAGCTTGAGAAAAGTCTCAGCTTTTAAAACTCACGTGATTATATATATATATATATATATATATATATATATATATATATATATATATATACATACAATTTACTTATTTATTTTTGGCTGTGTTGGGTCTTTGTTAAGGTGCGCAGGCTTCTCATTGCGGTGGCTTCTTTTGTTGCGGAGTACGGGCTGTAGGCACGCGGGCTTCAGTAGTTGTGGCTCACAGGCTTAGTTGCTCCGCAGCATGTGGGATCTTCCTGGACTGAGGCTCGAACCCATGTCCCCTGCATTGGCAGGCGTATTCTTAACCACTGCACCACCAGGGAAGCCCAAAGCTCACATGATTATATTAAGCTCTCTGGATGATCTCCCTTTTGATGAACTCGAAGGCAACAAATTAGTAACCTTAATTACATCTGCAAAATGCCTTTTGCCACGTAAGGTAATGTGATCACAGGCATGTTTTTACATCATATTCACAGTCCTGGGGATTTGAGCAGGAAATCGTGGTGTCGTCTTAGAATTCTGCCAACCTCATCTACACTGCCTTGAATTTTAGAATGTTCAAACTTCGCGTTTCCTTGGGGCACAGGAAAGGTGATCGCTTAATGCTGGATTTGGGGGAGACCCTCAGTAGGGCAAAGCGTCCAAGGATGCTTGAAGGGAGTGGGATTAAGAGTCAGAAGGATGATTAATCTTGGATAAGGACAGACATTTTATTTGCTTATCCAGCCATGTTTATTGAGAATCTCTAGGTGCCCAGGATCTAGCAGTCTGCAGAATAGACACAGTCCATGCCCTCATGGAGCTGATGGTCTGGTGGGTGATGAGGTTCCCCAAAGAGAAGTATGGGGTTCAGTGGGGGGAGGGAAACGAAGGCTAGCCTGTCATCTGAGGGCAAAGAGGGCAGGGGTTCAGGTAAATGTTTACAGCTTATGTGAGGAATGGGAAGGACACCATCTCCTAGGTGAGGTAGAGCTCAAACAATTATAGGCTGATCTAAAGAGCACTGAGTCCTCTAAGGATCCCCCCTCATGCCCCAGGGATCACCAGGAAACTCTGTCTCAGCCTATTAGCCTAGCCTGGCAGTCACTAACTTGAATACAGAAATGCCTACAAGGGCAGGAACTTGACATAAGTAAATGGCGCATCTGAGTGTGAACAAAAGAATAGGGCAAGTGTGATGGCAAATGGTGACTGGCCTGCGGCTTTGGTGTCAGGAGGGTAACAGGGAGTGCTGGGGTCCACGCACACTGGAGCATGGACACTTGTCTACAGATGTTGCCAGTACCTACTGCAGCTGATTGTACCATCAGGAACAAATCATCAGGTCTTCTGATTTTTGACAAAATTCAGATGATTTTGTGGAAAATCCCCGATTTTAAAAATTTAAGTAATTGTTTTAAATGTAAGGATCTTCAGAGAGGTGACATATGTGCAGGTGTCTGTGACACAGGGCCAGCCTGCAGACATCTATTTGTGAACTTCAGTAGAGCTGCCCGCACTGAGTTGTGTTTGGGTGTCGCATCATCAGCTTTTTTTTTTTTTTTAAATATTTATTTATTTATTTTGGTTGCACCAAGTCTTTGTTACGGCACGTGGGATCTTCGTTGCGGCACACGGACCTCTTAGCTGCGGCATTCCGTCTTCTCAGTTGCGGCATGCGTGCAGGATCTAGTTCTCCGACCAGGGATTGAACCTGGGCCCCCTGCATTGGGAGTGTAGAGTCTCACCCACTGGACCACCAGAGAAGTTCCCCCCATCATCACCTTTAACTGAGAAGTGCAGGTGGCCTCTGTATCCCAGGGTTCCCAGCCCGAAGTTATGCATCACAAATGTCTTTGCACACTTTCAATGGAGGAAACCTTGTGTCTCCTTGAGATTTCTATTTCTCCCCTTCCATTGTGACCATGGGAACAATCGCATTGCCTTCTCTGCCATGCATGTTAGAAGCCCACAGTTCAATTCAAGTGTTTGCTCCTCTGGTGTCCAGTGTCTACCTTTTCCTCCTCATGGTCTCATCAACTGAGGCAGCCGTCCAAGCTTCTGTTCCATTTCCTGGTACGTACTAGCTGACTCTGGGCTGGGAAGCTAACTATTTTATTTACCTTAGTGTCTACAGTGTCTAATACATGGGAGACACTCAATAAATACTTGAGTGTTGGGCCAATGATCAGTTGCCCATTATTTTTGGTTGATACAAGAAATAGACGTGTGTGAAAAGAACACTTTTGTAGACACTGTTGTTGAAAACTCAACCCTTAAGGTCCCTTAATGAATTAGAGTGACCAACAGTCCTCACGTGCCCAAGAATGAAGGGGTTCCTGAGATGCAGGACTTTCAGTTTTAAAACCGAGATGAAAGAGTTTCCCAAGACACAAAACTTTCAGTGCTAAAACTGGGAAAGTCCCGGGAAAACTCAGTTGGTCACCCTCCCTTAAATAAAAACTCAAAGGAAAACAAGATTCTCTTGAAGCTCAAAAAATGGAAAAAGACCATTTCTCCTGCTAAACAGGGATGATTCCTTTTATCTGCTGATGGGAGGTTTGAAAATCTCAGGTCCCCTCTTTACCTTGACCTCTAAGAAACTCCAAGGTAAATTCTCTGGATCATGTCAGCAGCATCTGTCAGTCTATGTTGTCTGAGATAATTGTTTCATTGACTCTGCCTTGTTTTTCTTAAATCACTTTTCTCTTTAAAAGTGGTAACATGGTGTAAATTGCACCCAGAATTACATTAAATAATTTATGCCAAGCAAACATGAGGGAAAGCCTATGTCTTTTGCCTTTTTCCTTCTCTTCAATTGGCTGTTACTTCATTCTATGTGTGTATTACTTCAGGGGTTGGCAAACTATGGCCTGTGGGCCAAATCTGGGACCACTGCCTCTTTTTGTAAATAAATTTTTACTGGAATAACAGTCATACTTATGAACTTATGTATTGTCCATGGCCGTTTTCATGTTACAAGGGCAGAGTTGAGTAGTTGCAACGGACACAGTGTGGCCCACAAAACCTAAGATATTTGCTCTCTCTAGTCTGTCAACCCCTGCATTATGTCACAAACCACAAATCCTTTTGAAAGGATTTATATAGAATTTCAAATTTTATGTATATATTACCCTTTCTGTTCCCAAATGTAGTTTCAAAATTTATACATGTATATATATTCTGTTTACAAAAGTAGTACCTGCTAATTATAAAAATGTTAACATCACAGAAATACGTAATGATGATAGTACCCATCCCTTTTTAAACTCAATTCCTACTGGTAAGCCTCAGTTAACTAGTCAGTGTAGATTCCTCCTGATTCCTTTCAGTGCATAAACTAATTCACATATATCATTAAAATAATACTAAAAAAGACATAAATCTCTCTGTGAGCACATTTCCCTGGGTAATCATTTTTAAATTCTCCATCAGCAGCATTTTTCACCCATGTCTCCACTGGCATATTTGCAGACATTCTCACTCATTGTTTCCAATATCCTTCCTCATTGATCTAGTTTAATCAGAAGCCCTTTCTAACTCGTCTTCACAATAGCCACATCATTGCAAGTTCTAATTATTCCTGGTACCTCTCATTTTAATGATTCTTTTTTGTCATTGCTAATTACTGTTACTTTAAAACATCTCTCAGAACCAATGAGGATGTCAGATGCCTGCAGACTGTCACTTTGCTTCTAAATCATCAAGCTAAGTGTTCAGGACATGGCTTCATCCATTTGTGTCTGAGAGACTATCAGGACCACAGCCCTCACGCAACACATGCGTGATCGCGTCCAAGTCTTCTAGGGCATCCGTCATCACCCAGAATCTTAGATCCACACTGCTTTCTACGTACTGATTGGACCAGCTTCCCTCCCCTCTCCAAACATTTCCTCTGAGCCCTTTGGAATTCCCAGTTTGTAACCAGGAGACATCCCTATATTTTCTTTTCTTTTTTTTTGCGTTATGCGGGCCTCTCACTGCTGTGGCCTCTCCCGTTGCGGAGCACAGGCTCCGGACACGCAGGCTCAGCGGCCATGGCTCACGGGCCCAGCCTGCTCCGCGGCATGTGGGATCTTCCTGGACCGGGGCACGAACCCGTGCCCCCTGCATCAGCAGGCGGACTCTCAACCACTGAGCCACCAGGGAAGCCCCATCCTTATATTTTCAATTTCTCCTGCAAACGTTTTCTTTCATTTCTTGCCTTGGTTTAAGCCAGAGCTCCCCCCACCCACCCCACCTCCTGGCCAGCCTTCCCAAGTGTAAGTTGCTTTTCTCTCTCAACTCATGTACCCCAAGGTTCCCCTTTGCCACTTCCAAAACATTTCCCAGAATCTTTCAAGCGAAGCCCTTTCCAAAAAGTCCTGGAATCTTTCAAGCGAAGCCCTCAGATTATAGTGCCAGCTATGGTCAAAATGGTCACCTGCTCTTCTCTCAATCATTAGAGACGCTCATGCTTAACGAGCCACTATCTTTATTCCCACCCTGTTTTCGTCATTCTCAGTGATTTCAACATTTACACAGATAACTCATCCAACCCTTTGATGTCTCCATTCCTTGGCCTTCCCACACATCCACGTCTCTTTCCCATCACTTCTCAGCCTTTCCCATGGCCTTGTCATTGATGGTAACTGTACAACCTCTTAAATCTGAATTTCAAATCTCCCCCTTTTTGACCAATATTTCCTCTCATACTCTAATACCTCCATTCCAAACAGTTTCCTGACTCGGTGAGACCTTTAGTTCAGTCCCATCCAACAGAAAAATAATGCAAGCTACGTGTGTCGCTTAAAATTTTCTAGTAGCCGCATTAAAGAAATATAAACAGTTAAATTTAAATAATATTTTTGTTTAACCCAATGGATCCAAAATATTATCATGTTATCATTGTAACCAACATAAACATTATTAATGAGATAGTTTACATTCTATTTCTCATACTCTGAAATATGTGTACATTACACTTACTGTACATCTCAATTTCGACCAGACGCATTTCAAGGGCTCGATTGCCACATGTGACTATCATATTGGACAAAGCAGCTCTGGTCCATTGACCTAATTAAGTTTTCATCCCATCTCTTGAATGTCCTCCCATTATTTCTTATCCAAAGCAGATTCCATTTCCCAGTACTATCATCACACTATTTCAAACATCCTCCACTGTCTGTTTATCTAGTCATCTAGAAAAAACTCATTATTGGTTGGACCAAACAATCAGTTTGCACTCATGCAGTTAAATACAGGAGAAAATCACACATCTGGGCTGCCTTGCTTCATGTTAGCTTTAGGACCACAGATTTCAAACGGGCACATAACCCTCCACAGAAACCTCATCACATGTTCATGGCATTTGTTTAATTGCTCTCTGAGACTACTATCTCAAACGTTTTCATCTCTTCTTAACGCCCCCGCTGCCCTCCACGTCTCCCTCTCAGCAGATGCCCAAGTTAATTATCCACTAACAGGCATCACAAAGGAAATATGTCCAAAGTGGAACCCTACCCTGCAGTTCAGGTGATGGTGCCGTCCTCAAGCCCCGAACCTAGGAATCAGTTTGCTTTCCTCACTTCTAAGTCACCAGCATGTCCTATTGTCCAAAAGGTATCTCAGACCTTTCCCTTTGTCCCTGAGTTTATAGCCACCACCTCGGATCTAGTCAGCATTACCTCTTGCCTGGACTTCAGTGACAGCTAACCGGCTTCCTTCTTTCCACTCTGCCACCTTGCAATCCCTTTTCTACTCAGTCTTTAAGAACACAAACTGGAGAGTATTGCTGTCTTTCTCACAACTCCTTGTTTCCATGGCTACAAAGGTCCTACACGATGGCCCGTGCTCACTTCTTCAATGAAATGTTTGATTGCTTTTCTCCCTACTCCCCACATTATACTCACACTGGCTTCTCTCTTGTCTCTGGAACACACCAAGCTCTTTCTTGCCTTCTGGCTTTGGCACTGCTATTCCCTCTGCCTAGAAATATCTTCATTAGTGTTTCTCATGATTGGTTCCTTTTCTCCCTTTGATTTTTAGAGACATCTTCCCAAAGACCGCATGTAAAGCCCTCCTCTCCTGTCACCCGTCAGTTATTCTCTTGTCAGGTCTCCCGTTATTTCCCTCATGGCACTTATTGTCTGAAATCACCTGGTTTATCTCCTCGTTTACTTCTTTATCATCTGTTTACCTACTAGAGATAAGCACCATGATGGTAAGGATGTTGTCTTGTTCAGCACTGTGTACCCTGAGCCTGGCACAGTACCCAACATATAACAAACTCAGTAAATATTCATTGAATAAATGAATGAACAGTCAAGGAACTGGATGTTCCAGTATATCAGGGCTCCTCTCATTACTGTGAAATGCACAGAATCACAAGATTGAACTTAACAGCCCCAGCAAGATCATTAACCTCCGATCTGGGTCACTGAGATTGACAAAGTACCCTTCCCCCCACTTTGATAGAGATCATGTCTGTAAATACTGCTGGTTGTTTAAGCTCTTTAAATGCAGTAAAACAGCAAATCTAAATAGACTGCTTTCCTGACAGTGCTGGGTCAACAGAATATATTATCCCAGAGGGGAAGATGGGGTTGAAGCCTCAGGGCTACATCACTTCGAGAACTCAAGGGATGTTCATCACGCAAGCTGTACAAATAGGCTATGACCTAGTGGTGGTTCTGAGAACTTATCATATATTCACAAATCATGCTGGCTTCTGTGTGGAGGATGGATTGGAATGAGGCAAAAAGGAGTATGGAGCATCTGTTAGTCGTCTTTCATTTGCAAGTGATAGAAATTCAACTCAAATTGGTTCCAGCAATAAAAGAATGTATTGACTCATGTAAACCGAAAAGGCTGGGGGTGTTTGGCTTCAGGTATAGGTGGATCCAGGGGCTCAAAACTAGTCAGGATTTGGAGCTTAATTACCTCCTCTCTTGAGCATAGGCTGGACTTAATGACATGCTTCCCAAGAACAGAGTATGGACAAGGGAAAATAAACAAGGTAACTTTAAGTGAAGAAGCCTGGCAAAAATTATGTTGGTCAGGTGATCAAAGTCATCATCACCAGTGACAAGTCATTTTGAAAACATGTACCTCCTGCCGTGCTGTGACCAGCAGGGCACTTCTGGGGTATTTTTCCCCAAGCTCATGACTCCAGTCTGATCATGAGAAAAACATCAGAGAAACCCAAGTTAAGGGACATCCCACCAAATACCTGACCAGTACTCTGCAAAACTCTTAATGCTGTGAAAAACAAGAAAAGTCTGAGAAAGCATCGCAGAGTAGAGTAACCTAAGGAGACGTGACAGCTAAATGTAATCTCCTGGATGGGATCCTGGAACAGAAAATGTTGTTAGTGGAAAAGCTGGTGAAATCTGAATGAAGCCTGGGCTTCAGTTAATAGTGAGGTACTAATGTTGTTTTCTTAGCTGTGATAAATGTACATGGTGATGTAAGTGGTTAACATTAAGGGAAACTGGGTGAGGGGTATATGGCAACCCTCTGTTCTATCTTTGTAACTTTTCTGTAAGTCTAAAATTGTTCCAAAATAAAAAGTTTATTAAATCCTTGGTGTTTACTCAAATGAGTTACAACCTTATGTCTCCACAAAACTGGCACATGGATGTTTATAACAGCTTTATTCATAATTGCCAAAACTTGGAAGCAACCAAGTTGTCGTTCAGTAGGTGAATGGATGAATAAGCTATGTACATCCAAACAATGGGATGTTACTCAGCGCTAAAAAGAAAGGACCTATCAAGCTATGAAAAGACATGGAAGAAACTTAAATGCATACAACTAAGTGAAAGAAGTCAATCTGAAAAGTCTGCATAATGTATGATCCCAAATATATGGCATTTTGGGAAAAGCAAAGCTATAGAGACATTGAAAAGGTGAACGGTTGCCAGGTGTTCGGGGGAGAGAGGAATGGCTAGGCAGAACACAGAGGATTTTTAGGGCAGTGAAAGTACCCTATATGATACTATAATGGTGGGTACATGTCATTATACATTTGTCCAAACCCATAGAATGTACAACGTCAAGCATGAGCCCTAAGTAAACACTATGGACTTTGAGTGATAATGATGTGATGATACAGCTTCTTCGATGATCACAAATGTATCTGGCGTGGGATGTGGATAGCGGGAGACGCTGTATTTTAATGTGGGGAGGTAGGGGGTGTAAGGGAACTCTATGTACTTTCCACTCAATTTTGCTGTGAACCTAAAACTGCTCTAAAAAAATAAAATCTATTTAAAAAAATTATTAAATAACAAAACTGTCAGCAGGACCCACTATTTCTGGGTTCTGCTTTCCTTGCTGTCAGCTCTTCTTATGGGTAGAATGACCAGTCACTCCAGTTTGAGAAAGTCCTAATGTTTGCGCTGCTGTCCAGCATAATTATTAATAGCATCTCTTTTTACTCTCAAGAGTGTTCGGATTTGGGTGATAAGTTATGTAGTCACCCAACTCTGTGGACCCCAGCAGCTCTGGGCCTTTATCCTCCCAGATTTAAAGCCAAGAGATGGGAGAGGTTCTTGTTTCTCAGCAGTTCTGACTGAAGTCCCAGCCCTGAGTCTGACTGGCCCTGCTTGAGTCAGGTGACCAATCCTGAAGCAATAGGGAGTCTCGTGTTCTCATTGGCCGAGTCTGGGCCACGTGCCCACCACTGGCACTAGGCCTGAATGGCTCTACTCAGTCTGCATGAGACAGAGGGAGGGCTTGTTTCTCAGGCTCAATTGGAGGTGGAATGGATACAAGACAGGACAAAACACAGATGTCACTCAGATGGGGACACATGAGGTTTTCAAATGACTGACTTTTTGACTCCCCTAATTTGAGTGGGTTTTAGGTTGCATTCATAACACATTGCCCTCACCCCCTTTGCATCACACTTAGTGTGTTAAGAATCACACATATATGCAGACTCTCTCGTCCTGGCCATAGTTCATTGTGATCGATTGTTGCTGTGATGTTGTTGTCTTAACTGTGATAGTTGGGAATTATTGGACTGCTTGTGAGTCATGATTTATCGTTGCTTCAAGTTTCTTTTACATTTTACCCATGCACAAAGTGGAAATTTTGCTGTGTCTGTGGAGGTATATTGTGAATTCCACTGGTATGTGTGTCAATAGTGGGGAATGATGAGAACCATCGTTGCAGGGGACAGATGGCCAGTCTCATAACAAGAGGTCTCAGGGCCACCTAGCAGGGCTGGCATAGTCCTCAGCATGCTGGGTTCTTGGTAAGTCCCACCCACTTGGACATTTGATGTAAGTACTGGTTAAGGTCACAGGCTCAGAGGGAGGAGACAGAAACAGGACCTCAACGCTACCAAAGCTGTGTGACCTTGGGCAAGTTACTCAAACTCTCTGAGAATAGATGAAGCTAATAATCATACCTCCCTATAGCATTGTTTTAGGATTAAATAAGGTAATGCACAGGAAGCACTTAGAAGTGACCAGCACATAGGAAGAGCTCAAGAAATATTTACTATTATTTTTATTATCTTAGTACAACTCCAGAAGCCTGCCTGCAAGATGTCAGCATTTCAATCCAGGCTGCTTTAAGGCAGTGCAACTCAAAGTGTGGTCTGCAGCCCTGCAGTAGCAGCCGTAGCAGCAGCATCTCGGAGCTTGTTAGAAATACAGACCCTTGGACCCCATCTCACACCTCTGAACCCAAATCTCTAAGATTGGACTTGCACTTTAACAAGCTCTCCAGTGATTAACATGCATGTGAAGTGTGAGAACCATCGCTGTAAAGTGCCTTCGCGTTAACCCAGAGAGCAGTGTTTCCAAGCCATAGCCTTGCTATTGTAAGAAACAAAGATGAGGAATTTTCCCCTTCCAAAAGATTCTTACTTCTCTTCCACTTAGAGAAGACCCTTCAACATTTCTTTTAGGATAGGTTTAGTACAGCAAGGTCTGAGGACCAACTGCCTAAATAAGCCAGTATAAAGATTAAAGGCAAAAAGTTGTAAAAGCAACCATAACTACATAAAGATGTGAAATATGACAACAAAAGCACAAAATTTAAGGAAGGGGAGTGAAAAATGTAGATCACTCAGAGAAATGCAAATCAAATCCACAATGAGATATCACCTCATACCTGTCAGAATGGCTATCATCAGAAAGTCTACAAATAGAGAAGATAATCCAGCTAGCTTGTACCTGGACTTCTGACCTGCAGAAACTGTGAGATAATAAATAGGTATTTTTCTTAATTCTAAAAAAAAAAAAAAAGTCTACAAATAACAAACGCTGGCAAGGATGTGGAGAAAAGGGAACCCTAGTACACTGCTGGCTGGAATGCAAATTGGTACAGCCACTGTGGATAACAGTATAGAGGTTCCTCAAAAAACCGAAATTAGAACTACCATATGATCCAGCAATTCCACTCCTGGGTATATATTTGAAGAAAACAAAAACACTAATTTGAAAAGATACACCCCAATGTTCATAGCAGCACAATTTACAATAGCCAAGATATGAAATCAACCCAGGTGTGCAACAACAAATGAATGAAGACCATAAAAAAATGAAATATTACCATTTGCAGCAAAGTGGATGGACCTAGAGAATATTATGCTTAATGAAATAAGTCAAACAGAGAAAGACAAATACTTATGGAATCATGAAATCTAAAAATAAAAAATAGTAGAAATGAATGTGTATGCAAAACAGAAACAGACTCACAAATATAGAAAATAAACTAGTGGTTACCATTATGGAGAGGGACGGGGAAGGCAAATTAGGGGTATGGGATTAAGAAATACAAACCAGTATGCGTAAAATAGATAAGCAACAAGGACATATAGTATAGAACAGGGGATTATAGCCATTATCCTGTAATAACTTTTTTTGTGTGTGTGTGTGGTACGTGGGCCTCTCACTGTTGTGGCCTCTCCCGTTGCGGAGCACAGGCTCCGGACGCGCAGACTCAGTGGCCATGGCTCATGGGCCCAGCCGCTCCGCGGCATGTGGGATCTTCCCGGACCAGGGCACAAACCTGTGTCCCCTGCATCAGCAGGTGGACTCTCAACCACTGCGCCACCAGGGAAGCCCTGTAATAACTTTTAATGTAGTATAATCTGTAAAAATACTGCATCATTATGCTGTACACCTGAAATTAATATTATAAATGGAAAAAAAAAGAAACAAAGAAGATAAAGCAGAAGAGATGAAGTTGGCAGAGGGAGGTGTTGGTCCCTGGGAATCCTCTCTGGCCACCGGGACTTAGGCTCTGCTGGAGGTGCAGAAGGCTCTTCCCGTAAAAATGAGCAGAACCCTGAGGCCACACTTGTCAAGAAGACTTCAAGATGCAAAGGAGGGTGGGTGGCTATTCTTTCATGAGGCTTGCACTTTGCAAGAGCCTTTCTCTCCTCTTTTGGCTCCCGTGACCCTGAGCTGTCTGGAGCTGTCCTGATGTTCCTTGACCCCAAAGACTCCTTTTCCATCTCCTCCCCACCCTGCCCCCGAATACAATTCTCCAGGACTCCACTCAGCCCCGCCCTCATCATGCAGGTGTGTCTGCCTGTGTGATCTCCACCCTGCCCACAGCTTCCACCTCCAACAGGTCTCTGTGTGGAGCCTTCACTTCTCTCTGGAACTCCAAGTTAGTACTTTGAGTTGCCAACAGCACTTTCCACCAAGAGACCACTGATTTAAAATGCCCAACCCAGACTCAATTATCTTTTTCTCTCACAGCTGATTGTCTCTCTGTGTTCCTTATCCTGTTGAATGACTTATTCCAACCTCTCCTCCCCACACCCCCACTTACACTCCAACCACATTAGACTCATTAGATGAGCAGCAGATTCTCAAATGTGTGCTGAATTTTCCTATCTCGCTGGCGTCAATGTTACCTCCACCCGGAATCCTTTTCATCCGATGTCTATCCTTAATTGCCTACTCATCTGTCTTCCTCTTTCTACTAAGTGGCACCACTGTCCATCCCGTTGCCCAAGCCCCAAATCTGGGAGTCATCCTGGCCTCGTAGCATTTTCTAGCCGATACCTAGCAGTGTTTGTAAGAGCATTGACCAGACTTGTCTTGTTAGCTGCTGCATCCCCAGTGCCTGGAACAGTGCCAGGTCAGAATAGGTACTTAATAACCACTGGTTGAATAAATGTCTAAAACGCTTTTCCAAATTTTCTAGTTTGAGTAAATTCTTTTGTCCTTATCATAGCTTGAATTCTAAGCAAACTGACTCTGAGGAAGAGACTTGCATGTAGGAAAGATGGCGGGGAGTGGTCTTGGGTACAGCACCAGTGAGGAAGCTGGAGAAGCAGGAATGGGTGGAGGGAGAAATTGGACCACGGTGGAGTTACAAGAGAGACCTTGGCTAATCTTCAGAGGTGGGAGGCTCCCGTAACGCTATTATCAGCCCGTCGTTGCAGGAGGCTGCCCCTGGGGAGGAGGCCTTAAGGTGAGCAACCCACATTCCCCCAGCTGAGGGCAGCGCCTGCAGAAGAATCCAGCTGTGAGCTGATGACAACCAACACTTGTGGCAGCTGGGGAATGAAGTCATACTGGGAAGATCTGGGCAGCCCACAGGGTGTCTGCTACATGCCTCATGCGTAGCATTTAGCAGAATCTGCTATAGCTCACTTATTTGTGTATGTCCAGCTCTCCCTCTCAATTTATCAGCCTCTGGAGGGAAGGAACCAAGATTTTCCCATTTTTTTGTGTCCCCCATAATGTGCAATACATAGCGTGTGTTTAGTAAATGCTATTTGAATTTAATTTAGCAGCAAAAAATTTGTAGCTAAGAATTTCCTTTATGTTTGTGAAATTCCTAATGAAGACTCCACAAAAGAGTTAATGGAAATGCTTTTTGGGTTGGAGAGGGGAGGCCATAGCCAGGTTCCCAGAAATATAGGTACAGAAAGTAAGTAAATCCTCTACTTAATAAGTTGCAAAGAACCTTAGCTCTTGGGTGCCATTCTTTATTTGAAAAGCAGAGCACAAAGTGAGTACTAGGCATCATGGATCTGGACCCTGGCTCCTAATACTCCCATGTGGGAGTGTTTACCAAGGCAGAAATTTGTTCGGAAATTCAGTGTATTTAGCTGCATTCCTTTCAGACGCAATATCTGAATACATAGGCTGGAGGAAGGAACCAGGAGGAAGAAGAAGAATTGAGAAAAATAATGGGTTTCAAACTAGAATTCAACCCTCTTTAGTAAAAAATTTGATGTGCCTTTCTAATGAATGAATAGTTGAACAGAATGAGATAGGGGATGCCAAACAGAAGGCTCTTGACAAGGATTATCAACTTAGGGTTGAATCATTTCAAATCTATCCTGGTGCCAGACTCCCCACCCACCTGGAATGGCTTATGTCTCTCTCACTCCTTGTTTCTTAGACTCCCAGCTGCTGGGGTTTTACCAGGCCTATCCCAGCTGGATGAGACAGTGAGAGGTGCCAGGGCAGTGGCAGAAAGGGTCCCATTGATTTAGGAATTGGAGGAGCAGCTGGAATGGAGAGAGGAAATAATCTGCTTGGGCTGTGATGAGATGCTGTGAACGTACCCCTTTAGATTCCAGGATTCAGTGCAAAAGTCAGAAACCAGAATGGATCATGACACCTTTGAAGTTTTATTAATGTCATGATACTTTCTACACATGACAATAAGACTATGCTGTCCTCAGCAAATTCAAAGGAGTTATGTGTATTTGAAGTGTTTCATTAGTGACTGACCAATTCAGCCATCCTTCCCATCATCTTAATAGCCTGCCTTCAACGTCAAGTGGAAGGGAGATGCCCTACTCATCAAAGGAGGTAGGGAGACAGCCTGGAAGTGAGCGCTGGGGCACCCAGATCCCAAGTCTGGGCCTATGACTAACGCTGCATTCCAAGACGGGAAGGGGTAGGTGTGGGATGGGGGATGGGGGATGGGGGAAAGAAGCCATGGGCGCTGCTGGAGTTCAGTGCAGAGAAATCTACCCTGCTCAGTGTCACAGGAGGGAAGGCTTTTTCAGGATCGGTTCAGGACCTGGGGGAGATAGAGGGAACCCAGAGCTGTAGACGGAGGAAGGCGTAGGTGGGTGGGGTGGACCAGGGTTGGAGAGTGAGACAATGACAGACCACTCGGGGGAGCACAGAGGCAGGTGGAAAATCTGGAAGCTAAACTTCATATGGAATTCTGTTAACAGTTGATGATTTTACATGGGTGGCATCCGTCTTACTATTTGCTTAGATTTCCATGAACTCCTCGAGAGCAGAGACCAAGCTTGGTTTATCTTTGTATTATCCCTGCCTGATTGAGTGCAGCCACAGAATATGTGAGCAAAAAGCAAGTCTGTTGTTGCATGGATTATTATTATGGCTATTGCATGAATAAATTATTTTTGTATTCGTGGCCTTGGAGAAGAGAGGTTTTTGTTTTTGTTTGTTTGCGGTATGCGGGCCTCTCACTGCTGTGGCCTCTCCCGTTGCGGAGCGCAGGCTCTGGACACGCATGCTCAGCGGCCATGGCTCACGGGCCCAGCCGCTCCGCGGCATGTGGGATCTTCCTGGACCGGGGCACGAACCCGCGTCCCCGGCATCGGCAGGCGGACTCTCAGCCACTGCGCCACCAGGGACGCCCGAGAAGAGAGGTTTTAATAAGATTGCTTCCTTATCAGTGGGGAGGACGAGCCCCCAGAGACCGCCCATCTAGGCAGGAGAACTGATACACAGTCTCGGAGTGGGGATTTTGGAGCCCAGTGGAGGTCAACCTTTTTCCTTGTTTCAATACTTTATTTATTTATTTATTTATTTTACATCTTTATTGGAGTATAATTGCTTTACAGTGGTGTGTTAGTTTCTGCTTTATAACAAAGTGAATCAGTTATACATACACACATATTCCCATATCCCCTCCCTCTTGCGTCTCCCTCCCACCCTCCCTATCCCACCCCTCTAGGTGGTCACAGAGCACCGAGCTGATCTCCCTGTGCTATGCGGCTGCTTCCCACTAGCTATCTATTTTACGTTTGGTAGTGTATATATGTCCATGCCACTCTCTCACTTCGTCCCAGCTTACCCTTCCCCCTCCCCATGTCCTCAAGTCCATTCTCTAGTAGGTCTGTGTCTTTATTTCCTGTCTTACCCCTAGGTTCTTTATGGCATTTTTCCCCTTAAATTCCATATATATGTGTTAGCATACAGTATTTGTCTTTCTCTTTCTGCCTTACTTCACTCGTATGACAAACTCTAGGTCCATCCACCTCATCACAAATAGCTCAATTTCATTTTTCATGGCTGAGTAATATTCCATTGTATATATGTGCCACATCTTCTTTATCCATTCATCCGATGATGGACACTTAGGTTGTTTCCATGTCCTGGCTATTGTAAATAGAGCTGCAATGAACATTTTGGTATATGACTCTTTTTGAATTATGGTTTTCTGGTGGGAATGTGAATTGGTACAGCCACTGTGGAGAACAGTATGGAGGTTCCTTAAAAAACTACAAATAGAACTACCATATGACCCAGCAATCCCACTACTGGGCATATACCCTGAGGTTAACTTTTGAACAATGCTGTACTTCAGAAATCAATACTGAGCAGGAGGGAGAAAAGGGCAGGAGAGATTTGGACAAGCCGAGTGAAGCCGGTGTTTGCCTGAAACCTGTGTGAGCAAATAGAAGTACCAGGACTGGGAATTCCCTGGCTGCCCAGTGGTTAGGACTTGGTGCTTTCACTGCCGAGGGCCTGGGTTCGATCCCTGGTTGGGGGACTAAGATCCCCCAAGCCAAGCAGCGTGGCCAAAAAAAAAAAAGTACCAGGACCCTCCCCTGCTTAGTCGATGAGGCTGCCTGGGCCTAGAGTCATAGGGAGAAGAGCAGAGTCTATTCTGGTTTAAAGAATTTTAGCAAATTTTATGGACCTCAGAGTGCCATCTGGCATCATGGAAGTAGGAAGTGCAACAGAAAGGGATGGGTAAAGCAAACTACCATTTTTTACGTAGAAATATTCAGCTCTCTCAGTCCGTTCTCCAGCCCTCCCCACCATCTCCATACAAGCCACGTTCTGTGAAAAGTGGCAAGGATGCTATCAGGAGAGACATGAGAAGCAAGGCTACTAGGGAATTTCTCCAATCTGGAGATATTCCTACTTCGCACCTCATTCGGGAAGCTGTCACCCCGAGAGCCCCCGGAACTCTCTGAAATGCAATGCTGCTTGGTGGGTTAGGCTGATCTGGGCACCAGGGGGATACATGGGCTCATATATTCCCTCCTCTCTGCCTTGCATTTGTATAAATTGTTTTTGCCTTTTCCCCGTGTCTCTGTTGGGATTTTGATGAGTTTCTTATCAAACTGAATGACTTATTTAAAAAAATACAGACCTTCATTTGTCTCATGTCATGGAATGTTCCCCCCAGTCCATTTTTCTTTTTATTAGAGAATGCCAAAGGAGAAAAATAAATTACCGCATTGAACTTCCAGGGGCCAAAAAAAATAAAAAAGACCAGGGTAGCTAAGTGCTCAAAAAGGGATTTTCCACAGGTTAGATGGAAAAGATGCTTAAACACCCCTTGCTAACTTCCTGGCAGCTCGCAGGTATTTGCATCAAGCAGAACTCTAGATTTAAGGGATGGAAAAAAGAATTTATTAGCTTATGAACTGTAAAGGTCAAGGGCACAGTTGGCTCTAGACACGGCTGGATTTGGGGATATCATTAGGTCTTGTCTCTGTCTCTCAGCTCTGCTGGACTGTCTAGGTTGGCTTCATTCTCATCTCAGACTTCTCTGGCCATCTTATCTGAAATTGTGTCCTGCCCTTCCCCCACCTCCGCGCCGTCCTTATTCCTTTTTTCTGCTGTATTGTTCTCCATCACAGCTACAGCCACTTGACATTCTATGCATTTTAATTATTTATGCGGTTTTTGTCTGTCACCCTCCATTAACATATAGGTTCCGAGAGGGCAGAGATTTTGTTTTATTCACTGCTATCTCTCTAACACCTAGAATAGAACCTGGCACATAGCATGTATTTAATAAATATTTGTTGCCTCTTTCTGGTTGGTGTAAGTTAATCACACAGCTTTTATGAATTTCATTACACGGTTATATCATCATTTATTTAACTGACTTCCTTTTGATGGACAGCATCTACTGGTTCCAATGTTTTGTTATTAAAAATAGTGCTGCAAAGTCTAGGCTGTGAAAAACTCTCCAGACAAATGACCTGGTTTCTTCAGCAAAGAAATTGCAAGGAAAATGAGGCAGAAATGGATGGTGTCAGGGAGAAGGCCTCCAGATGAAAAGAAACTTGAGAGCTATATCAGCAAAATAGCAACATGTGACCCTTCATTGGATCCTGATTCAAATAAACAAACCCTTAAAAATATTTTTTTGACATTTATGATACAATTGGCAATCTGAACACTGGACGTTTAGAGGTATTAGGAAAGTATTGTTAATTTTGTGGGATGTGATAATGGTGCTGTGGCTAAGTTAAAAGAATAAAGTCCTCACCTTTTGAGATACTCAGTGGAATATTTGCAGATGAAATGATTTGATGTCTGAGGTATGCTTGCAGATAATGCAGGGATGGGGGCGGTAAGAACGCTATAGATGAAACAAGACCGGCCATGTGCTGATAATTGTTGAAGCTGGGAGGTAGGTTTATGGGGGGTTATTGTACTGTTTTATCTACATTAGTATATGTTTGATATTTCTATACTAAGAAATTAAAAAAACAAACAAACAGTGCTGTATAATCCAGTATGTGGGGTGAGATGAAGTGGGTGGGGTTTTAGATGAAATAAAATTGCCCACAAGTTGGATAAGTGTCAAAACCGGGTGTTGGGTACATGGAGGTTTGTTAGACCATTCTCTCCACTTCAATACATGCTTGACATTCTCTATAGTGGAAAGTTAATTGCGCTGCAGTGAGCACCTTGTCATAAGCCCCTGCTTAGGTCTTCCCTGGCCTCAGTCTCCTTAATTCTTGGTGTGGCTGCGTCCAAAGTGGCTACGAGTGGTGTCTGACCAAACCTTGTTTCTGCCTTGATGCACTAAAATCGTTTAAACAACGTGTTTACTGAGTTACTGTTTACATATCATACACAAAACTCACCTGTGTAATTAAATGATTTTTAATAACTGGACAGAGCTGTGCATTCATCACCATAATCTAGTTTTAGAAATTTCCATCACCCAGTAAGACCCCTTGAACCCACTTATACTTAATCTCCTTTCCTACCCCCGGCCCCAGGCAACAACTACTCTACTTTCTGTCTCTAAAGATTTGTCTTTTCTGGACATTTACCACAGACATTTAGAGTCCTTGCCTGGAATTTTTTTCTTTTTTTTTTTTTTTTGCTGTACGCGGACCTCTCACTGTTGTGGCCTCTCCCGTTGCGGAGCACAGGCTCCGGACGTGCAGGCCCAACGGCCACGGCTCACAGGCCCAGCCGCTCCGCGGCATGTGGGATCCTCCCGGATCGGGGCACGAGCCCATGTCCCCTGCATCGGCAGGCGGACTCTCAACCACTGCGCCACCAGGGAAGCCCCTGGAATTTTTGACATTCTCTTTCCTACTCTTTTGTTTCTTACTCAAGGATGCTCCTGTTCTGTTATCAGTGAACCATTTTTTTTGAGACATATCTTCTCATTTCTGTTCAGAAATTTAAATGATTCAATTCTCTACCTTTTGGGAAATACTGTATCATAGTGATGGTCTGTGACCCCTACTTTACATGGAAATTAATGGTATGCTAACAAGGCAGTGATGATCAAGACTCAGAGAACTTCCTGCAGATTAATGAGCAGCTTAGAGAGTAGACAGACAAATCCAAATCTAGAGGTCACCAACCTCAATGAGTAGATTTCTCAATAAATGTCCCTAGGACCATGATGGTTGATAAAGTCCTAGAGCCCTCTGGTATTTCTTGCAGTCCCAGGGCTCAATTTTGCCTTACTTCCTTGATCTCTGATCCCAGACCCTATGGGACATCATATATTGCCAAGGTTTAGTCACTTATTTTGTCGTGGGCCACAGCCTCCCTGTTCACTAGAAAGTATTTACTGAGGGGCTCTTACATTTTGTGAGCTAGACTTCTCCCGGGATCCAAATTATTGATGTAGGACCTGAATACCTAGTGATTGAATAGTCTGTATCCATCGAATACTTCATCTGTAAATCCAGAGCCATAGGGGCCATTCATTCACTCGATAAATACATGTGAATAAGTACCTACTATATATCCAACTCCTGGGGATACAAAGATAAAGAAAAAACTAGCTCTTGTCTGTAGGAAGTTCACAGTCTAGTGATGGAGATAGACACAGAGAAATAATGGCAAAAACTGAAATATTTGCAAGGTACAGTGTTAGTATAGAGGGATTCAGGAAGTATTTCACAGAACTTGCGTTTGATTTGGGTCTTGAGGGATGAGTAGGAGTTTGCATATGACAAAAGAGGAGCAAGGACATTTTAAGAGAACAAATATAAAGCATGAGGTATAAAATGAGATTTGAGAGCCTAGTTATTTCCTACCTTTTATTTTCCTTTGAGTACGAATTTTCTCCTTTCAAAAATTTAAGATGAAATGCTTTTTAAAAACTTTTTAGGTATTAGGATGATTTTAAAGCTATAAATATACCTTTGTATGCTACATTGGATACATCCATACTTTTTGATATAAAGTACTTTTAATTCTTCCCAGATCAATACCCTTTGGGTAGAAATCTAGTTATGAGATAAAGTTCCAAATTGTCAGCAAGGCATAGTGCAGTCGTTGCAACCTGACCACTACTTATTTCTTCAATTTTACATCCTATTCTTCTCCCCCAATACTCATGCGGTGGCAATGTTCATAGTTCTTGAACAAACCATGTTCTTTCTCCCCATCACGAACTTGTACATACTATTATTTTTGCCTCGACTAGAAAAACCTCAGTCATGCCTCCAAGGACATTTGCTATTGACATCACAGTCTCACTGTAAGTCTGCTAAGTCCAGTTAGCAGCAAAACATACACAGATACCCTAAAATGTTAACTTGGTAGCAGTCATTTAATACAGATCGTCCCTGACTTACAATGTTTCAACTTACTTTTTTTTTTGACTTTACAATAGTGTGAAAGTGATATGCATTCAATAGAAGCTATACTTTGAATTTTTATCTTTTCCCAAGCTAGTGATGTGTGGTATGATACTTTCTTGTGATGCTGGGCAGTAACAGCAAGCCACAGCTTCCAGGCAGCCACATGACCCATGAGGGTAAATAACCAGTACACTTACAACTATCCTGTATCCAGACACCTATTTTTCAGTATAGCATTCAATAAATTACACGAGATATTCAACACTTTATTATAAAATAGGTTTTGTGTTAGAGGATTTTTGCCCAACTGCAGGCTAGCGCAAGTGTTCTGAGCACGTTTAAGGTAGGCTAGGCTAAGTTGTGATGTTTGGTAGGTTAGGTGTAGTAAATGCATTTTTGACTTATGATACTTTGAACCTATGATGGGTTTATTGGCCATAACCTCATTGTAAGTCAAGGAAGATCTGTATTGATCAAATAAATTGGAGGAATGTTTGCCAAAGACAATAATTTTTAGTTTTACAAGACTGATATTTTTATGATTGCGGTTAAGTACAAGAGTTACTTGTCTCATGAGGTCCATGGTAATAAATCTTGGTTCAGGATAATAAAGCCTTGTCCTCAGCACATGAACATATACTTCTCTTCCTATTTCCTATGGGAGAATGGCATGGACTCAATTCATATAGAAGCAATGTGTCTGGTTACCAAGGTCTAAATTAGAGGACTTGGCTATAAATGGAAACTTGTTTCTTAAAAATGGAGATTTGATCTGCTCCCCAACTAGTCTTATTTTCTCTGGTTCTTGTAGTGAAATAAAGATACAGACATTTTAGATGACTTAATGCCTAAAGATTTATCTCAAGTTCCTAGATCTTGGAAAATCCTTGGCACAGAATCAAAGACCAATGAGAAAAATTAAAAGCTTCCAACAACCTTACTTTTTTTTGGCAGATGTCTTCATAAGGCAAAGGAAACTTTGTGGTTAATATAAAATATATGACTTAAATATGTTTGCTACTTATATGAGGCATCAGGCTGATTTATTCAGAATTGTGGTTAGTTGAGGAGAAAGCTGGCATATGGATTTGAAGGATTATCTGGAAAATTAACAGCTCTGTATCTTAATGGAGGATAAAGTTGCAGGTTGAGTTCATCCAGAAGGAGCAACAGGGGAACTGTGGAGCATCCATCAGAAAAGGGTTTCTGATGTTCTGGTGGCAAAAGATTTCCTATGCCAGCATGTTTCAGAGCAGGAGCTTCTGCATACTTTAGCATCTTCAAAAGGAACACCTGGCCATCCTTACTTGGGAACACCATTGAGATTCCTTACTGTTACGATTCTGGCCAAATTTATGTAGGACCATCAAATCCATGGATATAATTCTATACACATTTCTTTATATATTTTAGACCTATCCTCTGGGATCAACTGTCTTTCTTCCTAAAATACTGTCCTTTATTAATTCCTTAGTGAAGACATTATTTTATTTTGTCTTAAATGGCATTATTTAGTTCTTGTTAGAGACTGATAGTTTAGCTAGGTATACAATTCTAAATTGACAGGATTTTTTTCTTTCAGCACATTGATATTTCATTCTATTGTCTACAGGTTTCCATTGCTGCTATTGAGACATCTTCTGCTACTCAAATTTTGATTTCTTTTTCTTTTATTTCTGGCTGTTTTTAAGATATTTCTTCTTGGTGGTGGGGTGTGTGGAGAAGGAGTTTGAATATTCTTTAGTTTCACTGTGATGTGCACAGGTGTGGATTTTTTAAAAGTTGAATTTGTATGCTTTCTGAGCCTGAGGATTAATGTCTTTAATTTTGGAAAATTCTCAGTCATTATTTCTTCAAAGATCACTTTTCTTCATTCCTTCTATCCCCTTCTTTTGTCCCCTCTTTGGAGGGGAAGTCTTAGGATTCCTTCTCGTGTGCCTTCTCTAATCTCACAAAGTCAGACCAGATGCTGAGAGCCTCCCATTTATTTCCCCAGGGCAGTGCTTTGAAGTATTTATGGTTTGTGCCTTGAATCCTGAAGAATGGAGCCCACTGCTGATATTCTGTGCCATCTGTAGGGGTTTGTCTACACCCTCTGTGGGAGCACATGCACACCATTTGCAGAGGCTCACATGCACTGTCTTGGGGGTATGTGTGGAGTGCTGGGGGCTGCACTGGCCGGCTGGGGATGCTACAGGTGAGAAGTTCCATAGGACTCATGGGCAGGCCTCTTGGTGGAGTCCAAGAGCCAGTTAGTAGGACCTCTGGCTGGTTTTTGAGACCCATGGGGTGGTTGCTATGAGCCCCTGTGGGTTTTCCCTGATTCTAGCTCCCCCAGGACTATTCAGCTGTGCCAATCCCCTCAGTGATCTGGGTGGGGCAAGAAAGAAGTGGGTTTCTTGGGCAACATCTCTCCAGTCTGGGGAAGCCAGGTACTCACTCTGCTCTCATTTGACCCTATGGGAGAAATTGCAGGCAAGGGTCTCTTTTGGCAGTGAGCCATGCCGCCTTGTGAGGAAGCGGTGACACAGGTAAAGTGAAACTGTTTTTCTCACCCTCTACAATGTGCTTGTCCTTGGATTTTGAATGGGGTGCTGGAAACTTTCCACTGGACTCCTGGGTTCTCACAGAGGTATTCCCATCCATGGATGGTTGTCAAACTGGTGTTTCTGTCAGGGTAAGGACTGTAATCTTCTATCCCACCATCTTGCTTACATCACCTTGCAGCTCTCTATTCCTTTCCTTGGAGCTATGATGGGATATACGTTCTAGAATCACTCTTACTTTATAACTCTTAACCACTCATAATTCTATATCTCTTTATCTCTCTATGCAATATTCTGGGTAGTTTTTTTTCACGTCTGTTTTCTAGGTCATTATTTTTTCTTTATCTGTTTCTAATCTGCTAATTATCTGTTCATTGACTTTTTCATTTACATTATTATTATTTTTTGACCTTGAAAAATGATATTTGGTTATTTTTCCCTCTTGCCTCTGCTCTTTTGGGATAGTATTTTCTTTCTTTCTCCTTTAAAAATACCTATTTTAATACTCTGAACCTGACAGTCCTATTTTATGAAGTTCTTGGGGGTTTAATTCAGCTGTTTGTTATTTCTGCTTATTTTCTTTTTTTTTTTCTTTTATTTATTTTGGCTGTGTTGGGTCTTCAGTGCTGCACATGGGCTTTTCTCTAGTTGTGGCAAGTAGGGGCTACTCTTTGTTGCAGTGTGCAGGCTTCTCATTGTGGTGGCTTCTCTTGTTACGGAGCGCGGGCTCTAGGGCATGTGGGCTTCAGTAGTTGTGACTTGGGGGCTCTAGAGCACAGACTCAGTAGTTGTGGCGCACAGGCTTAGTTGCTCCGCAGCATGTGGGATCTTCCCCAACCAGGGATCGAACCCATGTCCCCTACATTGACAGGGGGATTCTTAACCACTGCACCACCAGGGAAGTCCCTCTGCTTATTTTCATTCATGGTGGCTTACTTGTCCGTGTGTGTTTTAGTTTTGGTTAGCGAGCTAACATTTAGTGAGACATTTTCTGTGGGTTCCTGCAAGGCTAGGATTGAAGGTGGGTACCTCTAGAGAGAATTCTTCTGGGCACTCTGAAATGCTACCAACCTGGAATCACTCTACTAATTTTTCACCTTGAGGTTTTCCAAACCATGTAGGGAGTGCAATTTAAACCCCAAATGCACATGAGAATAATTCTGTGGTTATGAATTCTCAGGGAAATGTTTTTTCCCTTTCTGATCCCAGATCAAGTCCAACAGGTTTCCTTACTCTAACCTCTTTATCAGCGGGTGAATTATTTTCACCAAGGGCAGAGACCTTTGAGGGTCCTGGCCTTATTTTTCCACCATGGGTAGGTCTAGGACTTTGGTCTTTTGTCCCCTTGTAACAGTTAAAATCTATAAAACTGTAAAAACCTCTTGGTCACTGAGGTTGGCAGATATTCTCAAGCCCTTAGCAGTCTCAGTGTCAATTTGTCACTTGGGTTTTCAGCCCTCACTTCATATTTTGGCATCTGGGATTTCTGCTGTTTGAATCCTAGCTCATTCACTAACTGAATCCTAGTCTATTCACTAACTGAAAAGATTTTTACATGTTTTGTGTCAGTGATTTTTTCAGGATGTCAGTCTATTAGATTACTGGAAATGCAAATCCTATGTTGTTTTATTTCATTTTTCCCTTAACAATATAAAATGAACATATTTGGTGTCAATAAATATTCATTTAAAGCATAATTTTTATGAATGAAATAATTTACCTATTTGCATATTTCTTTGTACATTTCCATAAGAGGTCTTTATTTCATTAAAAATACTTTTTACACAAATTTAAACATATGGGTTGATTTCTCTATTTTGAAAGTTAGTTTTTTTTTTTGTAGGGCAAATAGACAATTACATTCTTATTTTTGCTGCATCTTAATGATAACTTAAGATAGTCCCTTGAACTTTTGTCCCAGATGTGGGATTTTTGTTTCTTACTTGTGCAGACATTTTTTCCTCTCTTTGGCTAACTGTCTCAGACATCATTATCATTGTACATGCTTGCCAGTGCTATTTATAAAGGCAAAAGAATCCAGAATGGGGTGGGTGTGTGTGTGTGTGTGTGTGTGTGTGTGTGTGTGTGAGAGAGAGAGAGAGAGAGAGAGAGAGAGAGAGAGAGAGTCACAGAGAAGGATATATATAGAGAAAGATACAGGGAGAGAAAGACAAAGAGTGAGACATATATACACAGAGACAGAGAGAGACAGAGAGACAAGACACTCACAGACGTATGTACTAACCTGCTATGCAGATGTCTTTATGAGAAAATGGGAAAATATATAGTCATTGGACTGCAGTTTTCTCCGTAGCGAGCTCCCAAAACACCACAGTACCTTAACCAGGCTGCAGCTCTGATTGTTTTTGCATTTCTTGGGGCTGTCATGGGCTATCTACTGATTTCAGGGTTGCTAATGACAGTGTGGAACAGAAGAAGCTTTTGTGGCCAGACTGAGTCCAGGCTGGGAATCGCATGACTAACTATTCTTGAGACATCGTTTGCTGAGATCATCAAAGTGGGTTTTATTTTTGATAAACTTTCTGTCTCCAGTCTTTCTGTGGCTACAGGTGAGGCACAGTTGGGAGAGCAGTCTGGACAGAGCTGGGGGCCCCTGAGAGCCTGAATATTTAACAAGAGATTTCTTCCTGGGGTAGTGAGTTGGTCCTTGGATAAGTATTTGGACACAATACCCATATGAGGTGCAATCTTCCCTCAATGTCACCCAGACAATGGTCCCTTCAGGACTATCCCCTTGGGAATATGTACTATATGGGGCAGGCATGGGCTCTAGAGTCCTCTTTGTGCAGGGTTATGTAAAAAGTGCTTATGAAAAGAACCACACACCAAGCCCTAAGTCAGCAGATGTTTCAGACACTGAAAATTCCCTTCAGTGTCCAAAGCCCAGTTTTTAGAATGTGTCTCAGCTCAGTTGGGATAAATACAGAGTCTCTAGTTCTGGCTTCCCCCAGGCATCTGATGAGGCTCCTTGGGGCTTCCGCTGTGTCCGTAACTATTTTTTTTTACTTGGGGGCATCTCTGGAATATCCTTCACTGAGTGGTCAGATCCATGAATTATTCTAAAATTGATCAATCACAACTCTGGTGTTTGAACAAGGGGAAGTTGGGGAAATGGAACTTTCCATCCTTGTCATTCATCCATCCACCTGTCCATCCATCCATTCATCTATCCATCCATCCATTCGAGTGCGCACACAGTGTCAGGCACTATGCTGGATGCTGGGACGCAGACTGAAGAAGACGGGCTTGGTTCCTGACAACAGAGTGCTCATACTCTATCAGGTGGGATAGATAGAACACGAGAGATTATGGAGTCAATTGCACCTGTGGCAGGTGCTACACATGGGGTGCATTGAGTCCTTTGTAAGACTAGTCGCCAAACAGAGTTGTTTTCGGATTCCCACCACTTCTCTTCTCCACTGCAACCCCCAGTCCAAGCCACAATCATCGCCTACTTCTAAATGGATGTCTTGCTTCTGCACTCGCCCGCCTCAGTCCATTCTCCGCAAGGCAGCCAAAGTGACCCTGGGAAGCATAATTTAGATCTTGTCACTCTTCTGCTTGAAACTCCCCAATGGCTCCCAAGACCCTCTCCTTCTGGCCCACCCAGTACCTCTTCGACCTCATCCCCAGCTGTTCTCCCCTCACTCACCCACCCAGCCTCACTGGCTTCATTGTAGCTCCTAGGACACCTACAGTCCCACTTCCAGGCTCTGTACTTGCCCTTTCCTCCACCTGGAATGTTCCTCTTCCAGATATTCACATGGTTCAATCCCTCCCCACCTTTGAGTCTTCATCCAAATGTCACCTTCTCATCTCCCAATTTATTTTTTCCTTAGCACTTAACACTAACACATTGTGTTTTACTTATTTATCTTATTTTTTGTCCATCTCTCTGCTTCAGAATTCAGGTCCAGGAAAGCATGCGTGTGTTTTGTTCTTAGTTGTATCTCCAGCACCTAGAACAGTGCCTGGCACATAGTAAGTGCTCATTAAAAGAAAAAAAGAAAGAATGAATCTTCAGTCTCCATCTCCTTGGGTGAGTTTCCCTCATCAGGCCATAGCCTCTTCTATCTGTCATACTAGGGAAACTGAGAAAAAGAGAAAGTGTGGAGAGAAGTCCCATTCACCTGGCATGGCCTTCCCCTGCCCACTACTGGGATAGGGGAAAGCATAAGACATCCTTAAACTCAACTAATCCTAGCAGCTCTCTTTCTCCTTGAGGGAGGAGTATCTTGCTGTTGCTCCTGGGTCCTGCTTGGGGAGGAGTAAGAAGCTAGGTGAGGACAGTGGCAGAGAAAAGGAACCTCAATGTACATTTTTAGAGACCAATACAGGGCACTTTTGCAGACCAATTAGAGGCCCCATTTGATAGTGGTGAGTAGATGATGCCACCTTGCTGTGCTTTGGGTTTCTTCTGGGCAGGGCGGGGTCAGTTTCCAGGTCCCTCATGGAAGGCAAGGGGCCCCTCTAGCTGGCAACATCTCCAAGCAGAGAAGAGCGGCTCTTATCCACAGCTGGGGGAAGTCCAGCTGACTTAAGCCATGATGATGGCACAGAGCCAACTTAGGGTCCAAACATGCACAGCGTCCAACAACTAAATAGTTGAGAGCAGGACACATTAACCAAGCTAGGGCTCAAGCAGTCAGTTGAATAACCAGAAACCAAACCAGGGGCCAAGCAGTTCAGTCCAGAGTCCAGCTGGCTAACATCAAGAGGAAACTCCCCAAACAAGCTGAAAAGCCAGGGTTGTCATGAGGAGTGGATTGCAATGGCAGAGAATGGCCCAGGAATGGACCTAGGGACAATACCTAAGATCACTGGGTGGCTGGCCAACTCTTTCTGAATTCAGTTTCCGCTGTCCAGTCAGACCTCTCTATCCACCCATGGGGGCCATATTTTGGCCATTCCTTCCTCTTTTGTCCTGTAGAGCTTGCATTTGCTGTCTTAAACCGCCAGGTGGTGACCATGCTTCGAAAAGTCAAAACCTGAGGTTATCATTGGCAGCTGGGCGATGTGACAGGTAAGCACATGACATGCGTTATCTCATTTAAACTTTGGCTCTGAGGAGTAAGTGCTATTATTATCTCTATTTTACAGATGAAAAATGCTGCAGCTTAGCAAGTTTTCAGAGCTTTGTCTAAGGGGTCTCTATTAACCCATTGCTTTCTGAGTAAGCTTGGGATTGGCAGAAACTGAACAATAACTATCTTGAACAGTGACGGTGCTCTCAGATGAAGGCATACATTGGAAAAAGCCATTAATAGTATTTAGTGCTCACTGTGGAGCCCTTCTCAGGTGCCAGAATAATGTTTTACAAACCCGATTTAATTGAATCCTCAAATAATCCTATGGATCAGACTCTGTTGTTACTCTCACTGCGTAGATGTGTGCTGAGGCTCAGAGAGGTTCAGTAAATTGCTCTGTAGCTGTGTCTGAGTAGGTGACAGCCCCAAGGCCAAGAGCAGAGATTGCTTATACTTCAAGTTTTGAGTGGGAACTGGGGGGCAGGGTCTAGGTCCCTGTTCTCTGGTGGGGAAGTCGGGTCTCAGGAAGGCAGAATCCCCAACCTCCTACAAGCAGGACACAGAAATCTTACCTCAAATTCCACCACCGGCCATGACTCAGGGATGTGACCCACTGTGGGGTGGGGCTTGGTTTTCTCATCTGCAAAAGAAGGGCTTGGACTCTCTCTATATAAATGTTCCAAACTCAAATGCTTTGCAGTGCCAGGCAGGTGACAAAAACGAATGACCTGAGTCAGGCAGGGACTGTGGGAAACTGGTGGACACATGCCCCATTTAAGGGGCTGTTAAAGCCGCTTGTTGCCACACAGGAATGTGAGTTGATTGTTGCAAGATCCCCTGATTTTCCAGCAGAATCTAGAAAGCTAGATTTTTATGTACAATCTCCTTTTAGAAATGTTGGCAATGAATTCAAAACTTAAAAAAAAAAAACTGTGCCGATTAAAACACACACACGCTGAGACACACACGCGCACACACTGAACTGGATTTGGCCGACAGCCCCTTGTTCACTGTGCTTGAAGATGCCTCCAGTTCCTCCAGTTCTGAGATCCTCTTGTTCTTTGAGCTTTAAGATCTACGGTGCTGGACAAGTAGAACTGAGGAAGAAGAAATAGGAAGAGAATCGTATGGGAGGTTTCCATGGGGCTCCTCCCTCTCTCCGCAGGTCTCCTAGTCCAGCAGCTCTATTTTGGTCAGTTTCTGGATCACCTGGGAGCTTGGAGATTCTTACCAAGCTGGGGCTGTCCTAAGCCTGGGTCAAGCCTGGACCTCTGCGCACCTGGGGAGCCCTCCAGGTGATTCTGACACACACAAGAGTGGGAATGTTGCCCTGGATCGGTGGTTCTTAGCACTCACTGCATGTGAGAATCACCTGGGGACCTTTTAGACCAAGCCCTGCCCAGGGTCAATTAAATCAGATGCTCTGAGTAGGGAGGCTTTGGTCTTTCAAACAGCGCCTAAAGGATTCTGATAGGCACCCAGGGCTGGGACCCACTGACCTGGATCAATGCTCCTGGTCAATGCTTTTCACACCTTAATGTGCTGGAGGGTCACCTCCGGGATCTTGTTAAAATGCAGTTTCTGAATCAGGTCTGGGGCGGGAACTGAGATTCTGCATTTTAAATGAACTCCCAGATGCTGCTGCTGCTGCTGTGGCTCTGGGGGACCACTCTTTGAGTGGCAAGGGTCTGGGATGGTGTTTTCCAGACTACCCCAACGGTAATCATCACTTGTTCCTATTAAATATATACATTCTATGGAAATAAATGAAGACCACACAAATGAGAACAGGCAAAGCCTACTTATTTAGAGCTTGCTCTAGCAAAGAAGTCAGCCACCACCATGTGAGTTTTGGCAGAGACTCAAAGGCGGGTAGAGGAGAGGGAAAGCTTTATAGTGGAAAAAAGGGAAGGCATCAGGTGTGCCTTGATTGGAGGCTATTGGCTTGGGGAAGCTGGAGGCAGGGCTTACTAGAGCAGGGCATCCTGTGATTGGCTAGGGGAGTATATTTGGCTTTCTCTGGTTGGTCATTTTGGGCCAATGGTTACAGGGGTTATTTAGTTTCCTGGGAGGGATGGTGCAGATAATGGGTAGGAGTTCCATTTTTATATATAGTCTGGCTGTTGTCCATTTGTATATTCAGTCTCTCAATTCCTGGCTCTTCCCTGGACTACCTGATTCAGAAGGTCTGGGTTGGGGCCCAGGAGTCTCCAGGTGATTCTTATCAGGAAATGGGGGTAATGAAAACCATGTAAATTAGAATCACCTGGGGACACAAGTTGACAGTAGCTACCTAAACCCTACCTCACAGAATCTCTGGGCTTGTGGTAAGGAAATTCATATCTTATCTATTCTTGAGTAACAAGCATCTCAAAACTTAGTGACTTTGGGCTTCCCTGGTGGTGCAGTGGTTGAGAGTCCGCCTGCCGATGCAGGGGACGCGGGTTTGTGCCCCGGTCTGGGAAGATCCCACGTGCCACGGAGCAGCTGGGCCGGTGAGCCATGGCCGCTGAGCCTGCGCGTCCGGAGCCTCGGCTCCGCAATGGGAGAGGCCACAACGGTGAGAGGCCCGCGTACCGCAAAAAAAAACCCCAAAAAACTTAGTGACTTAAAACAATAATGATTCATTATTTCTCATGTTCTGTGGATTGACTGGGACCTCCCCAATTCAAAGACCCTGGAGCCCAAGGACAACTGTGCGAAATCCCCCAGTTCTAACATGTGTCCTTTAGGAAGGAAAGTTTGTAAGCACTAGGGAGTCATCAATGAATTAGGTTGAAGTAATCCCTAAACTGTATTTTGGCAAGTTTCAAATATCAAAACGTAGTGATTCCAACGGGCTCCAAGAGGGAGTTTCTTTTTTTACTATGATGTAGTTGACTACAGGTGTTTAATTTGCTGCACAAAGCCTGCTCTGGTGGGAGTGGTGTAAATGTTTGGAGTTTTTGAATGACAGAGGTGGTAAGAAGGTACATTTCAAATAAGTAGTGATAGTAATAGCTAATGTTTATTTATTATGTGCCACACACTGTTCTAAACACTTTACATATTTAATCCTCTTTTGATATTCATGACAACCTTATGAGTTAGGCCCTATTTGGCAAATAAGAAAACTGAGGAAAGAGTAATTAATTTGCCTGAAGTCACACAGTTAGTAGGGGGAGGAGCCAGGATTTGAACCCAGGCAGTCTGACTGTACACTGTATGCACTCAAATACACTGTATATGTCGTATACACTCAAATAAGAGGAATTAGTGCCTTCTGAAACTCCAGGTGTAACCTCTCTCATCACATATTTTGTGGATTATAGGAAAGAGGCTGCTATCCTATAAGCAGACCGGCCTGGCTGGATTAGATAAGCAGTCATTGTCAGGCCAGAAAGGACTGGTTAGGGGTCACAGTCTCCCAAAAGAAATTAGCTCCTGTCGCTGTCCAATCATCAGCCAGAAAGAGGTTGACCCCCTAATTCTCTTTCCCTTGCCCAGTGCCCTGTAATTGTCCGAACACACCTAGGGCCAGCTCGACAACCTGGAGCTGGTAAAAATAAAACTACGGTGAAAACAGCCACATCAGTTGCTATGCCAACCTGTGCTGTACCCAAGGCTATTTTCCAGGGGATGTTGAGGTAGAAAAGGTTCTGGAGGCTAAGATGTGGGGTGGGGAGCGTTCAGATCTCCCTTGATGCATTTTGAGCCAAGTCTGCCTGAAATATCCCTCAGAGGCTTGCACTGCCTTTAGGATAAAGTCTCCTGCTTAACGCGGCTGGCACCCCTCCCCCGCCCTCTGGCTTCCTCTCTCTCCATTGCCTCATCACGTTTCCTACTCCCAGGGCACTGAACAGATCTTGTTCTCCATTTCCTTGCTCTCCACCACCTCCAAGCCTTTCTGCAGATTGATTTCAGCTAGGACTCCGTTCCCTCCCTCTCTCCTCCCGCTTGAATCATCCTCCAGCTGCACTTTGTGTCACTGTGAGAACCTGCGAATATCAAGAACTGTGATGAGTCTGAGCTTTGCCTTCCTTGCAAGCTAACTTGTGAGCTTGGCCATGGTTTCATGGCTGCCGGCAGGAGACATGAGACATCTGGGTCAGAGAGAGAGGACAGTTGATTACTCACAGCAATAGCAAAGTCCAGAGTATCATCATTTTGCTTGGTTTTCTGAGCCCCAGTTCCCACAGGGTGATGGGAAGAGGGCCAAGTGCCACCTGTGCACCCAGTGGGCTGCATTATAGGAGAGGAACCTGGAGCTTAGGGAGCCTGAATCTTTTATACTGGGCAGTGTGCAAGTCTACCCAATGCTCCAGAGGGAGCTATTATCTCTATCTTCCAAGGCTGTTTGCTATCAAAATATCTTTGAAAAGCAAGCCTCGGACAAAGGCGGTCAGGACCTCTGCTTTCAAGATGTACAGAAACACATGAGATCTATGGAGAACTGTCTCCCAGTCACTCTGGTTTCCATATCATTTCCCCTGGTCCTCCCAGTTAGTTTCCTCTCAACTGGCCTTCTATTGAAGGGGAGCTTCCTTTATTCCCCCCTCTTTTGGCCTATACCACATTCCTTTGTGGTAACTTCTCATAGAAATGGGCTTTTGTCTTTCAGAGCACTTGTCTCGGTCTGCAAGTATATGCTCATTACTGAAATGATTTGGTTAACGCCTATTTCCCATTATGCTAAATGCTTCAGTAAGGGCCAGACCTGTCTACTTTCACAACTGTATCTGTGCTGTCCAACATGATGCTTAGCACACAGTGGGAAGTGAATAAATGTTTATTGAATGAATGGAAATAAAATTGAATTGAATTGAAATAAATTGAATTGAAAGAAAATAAAATCATGGAGGCCCAGAGAGATGAGGTGATCTGCCCAAGGTCCCACAGCTCGTTTCAGACAACAGGACTCAAACTTCCTGCTCACAACCCATTTCCTTTTTCTTCCAGGGACGCTTAATCAGATTCTGTTTCCACACAGTGGTGGGCTGCTGACTGGGTTGGGAGGAAGGAGGAATGACGCGGGCATGCGTGAAGAGTATCTGGTCCCTTTTGGCTGTAAGATTTCTCCTGGCTCTTCTTGCTCTGGGCTCCGTTGAGAGCTGGAGTTGGGTTGGAATGTTAGAAGCCTAAGAGGTAGTATAGTTGAGTGTTTCAGAGCTAAGACTATTGTGGAGATTGTAAAAACAGCCCCTAATTATTCCCCTCCCGTGTCCATGACCTTAGGTAGTCCCCTCCCACACTGACTCTGGGCTGGCCTTGTAACTTGCTCTGGCCAATGGGACATTGGCAAACATGATACAAGCAGAAGCTCAAAAAGCACTTGCTCATTGGGATCTTCCCCCTCTCGTCCATCTTGGGATCCCTGTGACCACCAGGGTAGCCTGCTGCATGATGAGAAATGCACAGCCAAGTCATCCCCATCATCCCAGCTGACTTGGATCCAACCACCAGACTTATGGGTGAGACTGTCCTAGACCAGCTGACCCACAAGTCTGGGTCGACTTGTGGACCTGGTTGAGCTGGCCCAAACAGAACAGCCGGCCAAGTGACATAACCACGAGAAATAATGTGTGTGCTGTTTAAAGCCATTCAGTTTGGGGATGGTTTGTTATGTAGCAAAAACTAACTGATACAACTATGGTGTACATTTGTTTAGGTTGAAATCCCAGCCTCACCATTTAATTGTTTAACCTGAGAAAGATTCCTTAATCTCCCTGTGCCTGAATTTCTTCACCTGTAAAACGAGGATAAAAATAGATCATGTAGGGCTTCCCTGGTGGCGCAGTGGTTGAGAGTCTGCCTGCCGATGCAGGGGACAGGGGTTCGTGCCCCGGTCTGGGAAGATCACACATGCCGTGGAGTGGCTGGGCCCGTGAGCCATGGCCTCTGAGCCTGCACGTCTGGAGCCTGTGCTCCGCAACGGGAGAGGCCACAACAGTGAGAGGCCTGCGTACCGCAAAAAAAAAAAAAAAAAAAAAAGATCATGTAACTTAAAATGTTAAAGTATTTTTTTTAATTGGGGTATAGTTGTTTTACAATGTTATGTTAGTTTCTACTGTACAGCAAAGTGGAGTTTCCTGTGCTACACAGCAGGTTCTCATTAGTTATCTATTTTATACATATTAGTGTATATATGTTAATCCCAATCTCCCAATTCATCTCACCTCCCCCTTTTCCCCCCTTGGTGTCCATACGTTTGTTCTCTACATCTGTGTCTCTATTTCTGCCTTGCAAACCAGTTCATCTGTACCATTTTCTAGATTCCATAAATATGTGTTAATATATGATATATGTTTTTCTCTTTCTGACTTACTTCACTCTGTATGACAGTCTTTAGATCCACCCACGTCTCTACAAGTGACCCAATTTCATTCCTTTTTATGACTCAGTAATATTCCATTGTGTATATGTACCACATCATCTCTATCCATTTGTCTGTCATTGGACATTTAGGTTGCTTCCATGACCTGGCTATTGTAAGTAGTGCTGCAATGAACACTGGGGTGCATGTGTCTTTTTGAATTATGGTTTTCTCTGGGTATATGCTCAGCAGTGGGATTGCTGGGTCATATGGTAATTCTATTTTTAGTTTTTTAAGGAACCTCTGTACTGTTCTCCATAGTGGCTGTATCAACTTACATTCCCACCAACAGTGCAAGAGCGTTCCCTTTTCTCCACACCCTCTCCAGCATTTATTGTTAAAAAGTATTAAATGAATTAATATTAAAAAAATTTTTTAGAATGGGGCCTGGTACACAGTGAGCACTACACACAAGAGTAGCTATTTTATAATTATTAGATTATGGTTTCCACCACTCATCCCATATGTAATTAAAACAAAAACTTAAAAAAATGAATACATATAAGGATGTCTACCAAGTTCGTTTCAGAACTATTGAACGCTAATTGGCATCAGCATTCCCCACCCCCTCATTGGGTGTGTACCCCCTGAGCTTTTGCCCTAAGTGTATTCTAGTTTGGGGAAACCCCAGCTGAGAACCCCTGGGTGGAAGGATTCTCCCTTGTCTCCAGGCAGACATTAAGAAAGCTGGGGCAGGTTTCCTGCCTGTAGCAGCCGCTGTATTTCAGCAGCCTTCATCTGTATTCAAGCCAGGGAGTGACAGCACAGAAATTCAAATGCACATTTGAGACCCCATGAAGCCTGTTCTGCAAACCATGATCTGTAGGCACGGCAGAGTCCTTCCCGCTGACCCGGGCCTCTGTCCTCCCTCCTTGGGGGCTGTGCTCATTAGAGGGAGAGCTCAGCTAATAGGGGTGCTCATCACCCTGGCCAGGACCCCGCACATGCTCTGCATGCATAGCCTCACAGGGCCCAAAGGGTTACAGAGACCAAGGCCTTTGCCCGTTTCCCCAGCTGCAGAAAATGATGCAGGTCAGTTTCTTTAACGAATTTCCACTGAACAGTATTAATAGAAAGAGTATTAAAGAAAGAGATCTCCTGACCCTTGTATTTTGTGATATCATGAAATCATCCCATGGCAGGGCGTGGTGCTGTGAGCAGTCGTCTCTCCTTGAGCCCTTTGGTTTATATCCAGCCCATTAATACTTACCCAACCCCCAAGGTCCTGAAACGCTTAACAGAACAAAATATTAGAGTATAAGAGAAAAGATGCAGTGCTGAAAGAAGTACTATATACTGTTCCAGCATTTCTCAACCAATTTTATGCCATTTTCCTCCTGGGCACACAGACCAGGGCCCCAGGGAATGGCTCAGAACACAGGCTTTGAGGGCAAACAGATCTGTGTCTGGGTCCCAACTGAGTTATGTACTGGCCGTGTGAGCTTGGGTGTGCCCTTCATCTCGCCACACCTCAGCTTCCCCAGCTGTACAGTGAGGGTGACATTAGTTCCTATTGGATAGAGTTGTTTGAGGATTAGAAGAGATAAGGTAGGTTTCCTTTGACAAACTCCACATGCTTCTCTACCCTTAGATTCTGGAAAATCTACTAGATGCAATCCCCCCTGCCCCCCACCTGATGGAACTATCTCATTCGATACAGGAAGACCCAAGATGGAAGCAGGTTGCACCAGGCATAGTGACAGAGTCGTTCTTGGAGTTCAGGTCCCCCCGCTCTCCAAGCCCTTGACTTGTCGTTCTATCTGCCCCTGCTATTAAGAACCTCTGCACATCAACATGGGGCCGGCCTTCCAAGCATTGACTGCCCTGGGCTAGACACCCAGCCTGAGGGGTGGCTCCTTCCTTGCTGTCAGGAATTTGTTCTGAGACATTCACTTTCAGCCAAAGTGATCAAACTGCATTTTGAGCAGTTGTCACGTTGAGTAGGGGTCACGTGAGGGAGGGGCATGTGTCATGAGCAGGGGACAGTTGTGAAGCAAAAGGATTTATAATGTAGAGGAAAGAAAGTATAGATGATGAGGGTGCTGGTGGGAAGCATCAAGAGATACAGACAGCTTGGGGAAAGGCAGATCTCAGGATGCAGCCGAGTGAGCCTGGTCGAGGGTGGACCTGCTTGGCAGGTGTTTATGGAATGCTGAAGGGGCGAGAAGAAATATTTGGAACTTCCTCAGGTTCTGCTCACCCGCTGCTTCCCAGCCTCACCAAGGCAGACCTGACTATGACTCCTGCTCTTGGATTTCTGGGACACTTGCAACACTTAATGCCCCTCAGGGATTCTGCACAAACCTCCTCTCTCTGACTTTTCTGTAGGCTACACATGACCTCTTTGTGTGGCTTGGGCTTCTCACAGCATGGTGGCTGGGTTCTGAGAAGGGGCATCTCAAGTGTGAGCATTCACAAGATCCAGGCAGAAGCTCAAAGACTTCTTCTGAGCCAGGCTCGGAAGTCCCAGTTCATCATTTTTGCTTCAGTCTATTAGTCAAGCAAGTCACTAAGAGCATTCCAGATTCAAGAGCAAACCCCAACTCTCAATGGGAGAAGTGTCAAGGAATTTGTGCCCATCTTCAATCCATTATATAAGCCAATCCAAGCAAGTGTGAAAATGGCTCCCCAGAACCCCAGCTGAGATGACAAGGGTGCATGGATCCTGGGTTGGGGTTTTGCAGGATAGGTGGGGCTAAAAGGATGGGGGAAAAGGGGGACATTAAGGTGGGATCCAAAGGCTTCTCATTCCTGTAACCATCATCATCATCATCATTGTCATTGTCATCAGCTTGTTAATAAAGTTAGCTGATACTTACTGAATTCTTCCTATGTGCTAAGTGCTGTCCACACAGTCCAATGGGATAGTGACTATTATTGTCCCCACTTCAAGGAGGAGAAACTGAGCCACAGAGACACTAAGCAACTAAGTCAAGATCATGCAGCCTGTAAACAATAGAGCTGGGCTTGGATAAAAGGAATCCAGTTCTAGAATCCATGCTTTGAGCCACTACCCTACACTACTTAACGTTATTACCCAACTAGCCACTACTGAGCACCTACTATGTCCCCTGTTTTAAGTTCTTTGTTATCTTATTTAACACCAAATGGAAATGAGGAATGTAGCTGGAACTCTGGGGTTCCCAGAGTGGTTACAAGTCTCACTGATTGCACCCGATTTGGCCTCCCATGCCATTCATTTCCTATTGCCTGTGCCTGGGATTGTCAACAAGGAGGGGGTGAGTGACCATGTCACAGTGTGAATACTAAAGACAGACAAGCCAAGTGAGACCCGTCACGCAGGCCACCAAGGTGAGACATAGCTCAGGGGTTCCCAAAGCAGCCATGCGGACTGAGTGCTGGAATGACCCATGGTCTCATGGCTACAGCTCAACTGGATGGAGTAGTGTAGCTGTATCATTGTCGAAGGAATTCGAGTGTAGTGTATTATATGCGTTTGATAAGAAAGGTCATATGTGCTTATACTGGTGGGAAGGGCTTGCCTCTTTTTGACCACCTCATGCTCTGCTTCCATGGTTCATGTGAGTTAAGGCTTGCCCATAAGCACAGATGTCGGTGTGCTCTTAGTTCCCCAAACTGGGGAGATCTGTTGTCAAAGAGACTAGCCTCATCCTCACTCTAGAGTTGAGAATGCCTCTGGACATGTGAGCTGACCTTGACCCCGAGTGCTAATCCCTCAATACATGAACAACCCCTTGCTTAGGTCCTTGTGCCGGGACACAGTGACCCATGAGGGTCTGTGACCCACCAGGCTCCACTTAGAGGTGGTGAGGAATTGATTCCAGAAGCCTCAGAAACTGTCCCCAGGGCAAGCATGGTGGTCTCTTAAATGGAACAATGGCAACAGTTTCACAGTCCACAGAATCTGTTAAAATAGAACCTTGTGGCTCCTTGTGTTAGAGGCAATGGTTGTTTTTACTTTCGTTAAAGGTTCTCCTAGGTACAAGCACTGACATCACAATGAAGCTAAAATACTTGATTCAGTTTGACAATTAAACCAAACATATTTATACTTGACTTCATTCTTCAGCTGATTCCTTGACAGGCTGGAGAGTGAAGCCGATGGTGGAGAGCAGGCGTTCGTCGTGACATTTGTGTGCATTTCTGTGGTGGTCCTCAGCCGCCTGAATGAATTCTGGGTTAGGGAGGGGGTGGCAGAGGAGCAGGGAATTGAGAGTGTGGGCGGCAAGCAATTAGCTGGCAGGCGGGACTGTGGGGTCTGGGCTGGTTAGGGAAGGATGTAAAGCTAAGAAGAAGCTCACAGGCGAGGTAAAAAAGACAAGACCCTGGAGGTCTCAGTGTTATTGGAGCAGTGGAGAGGGTAAGAGATTACAGCTGGAGAATTTAGCATTTATGACACGGGGCACTTCTAGGAGATGCCGAGAAGTTCCAGGTACCGCTCAGGTTGGTGCGGGGAGACATCAAAGTTGTGGAGCTCAAGAATGGGGGCTTGTTTTTGGATAGGCCGTCTCACGGACACTGAAGTTACCCAAGCTGTCGGGGAGTGTCCAGGATGTCAGGGATGAGACTAGAGGTGGTCCGATGGCATGGCTTCTTTTCTGCTTGGGGCTGGAAGAGTTGGTGGGGAAGAAGCTCAGGATAATGTGGGGATGGGAAAGATCTAAAGGACAGATGATGCAAGCTGTTTGTATTCTGTTTGGTGTCCAAGAATGGTAGGGCTGTCTGGTGGCATGACCTGCCTTCAAACTGCTGGATCAGGCTAATGTTTTAGCAGGAGCCCAAGAGGCTTTGACTGCTTCTGACTTTTGCTCAAGGTCTCCCATAGTTTGTGGGTCTTTTTTTAAAATAAATTTATTTATTTTATTTATTTATTTTTGGCTTCGTTGGGTCTTCTTTGCTGCGCGTGGGCTTTCTCTAGTTGCGGCAAGCGGGGGCTACTCTCTTTGTTGCGGTGCACAGGCTTCTCACTGCAGTGGCTTCTCTTGTTGTGAAGCATGGGCTCTAGGTGTGCGGCCTTCAGTAGTTGTGGCACACGGGATCAGTAGTTGTGGCTCGCGGGCTCTAGAGCGCAGGCTCAGTAGTTGTGGCGCATGGGCTTAGTTGTTCTGTGTCATGTGGGATCTTCCCGGACCAGGGCTCGAACCCATGTCCCCTGCATTGGCAGGAGGATTCTTAACCACTGCACCACCAGGGAAGCCCCCAGTTTGGGGGTCTTGACAAACAATTTGTTCCAGAAGCAACTGAGAGGGAGTAGGGAAACCACCATGGTGGACCCAGCTGTTACTTGGATGACACATAATCACACACGTTCCCACAGCCTTAGGGGACAAAAAAGCCTTGCTGCTTCTTTCCCTCTGTGCAATTATTTATCCCTCCTCATGGCTACGCTTTTATGTTTCTATGGAATTTTGGAATGAAGAAAGCCACCGATGGCCTCTGAACCCAGAGGAAGCTCCCTCCCGGAGGTAACTTCCACGGCTACCTTCTCCTTTAATGATCCTCCTTATCTCACTCCTTCTAGGAGCAACAGCTGTGTCCAAAACTGTACTCGTGTAACAGATGCTTCCCAAGGGGTAAGCATCTGTTTTGGACCTTTGACCACCGACCATTTTCCCTTTGTAACCCTTGTGGGAAAATACTTACTTTAGATATTAACTAAGGATTCTCTGTCCTTCCTGGTCCGTGGAGTTAGTGGATTTTAGTGCTCAGAGGAGGGATGGTACAGCAGAAAAGCTGGTGAGTGTGTGCCATTTGGGGAGAAGGGCTTGGAAATAGCTGAATGACTGACCAGCGTGAGTCTGCCATGGGAATGCACAGGTCTCACTCAGCAGGGACTCTGCGTGGATGATAGACAATGACCAAGGCGGGAGAGGAGAAGCGTGGCTTGGAGGATGCCAGCATGCATGGCGGACAGTGACCAAGGGCCAGATTCACCCTCTGGCACTTGGCCCTTCTGCCCCCAGAATATAGGTGCCCCACCCATCCAGAGAACAAGTGAGGGGGGCTTCTTGAATTGCTGAGATTGTGTTTCCACCACCCAAAAGTAATGGGGCTTGGGATACCAATAAAGATCAGCTCTAGAACCATCCAGAAAGCTCAATTCCTGGCACCCCTATTTCGTGGCCTGAAATTCTTACTTCCGGGGGGCAGTTTGGCAAGAACTGTAATCTGTCATGTTTTAGATTGAATTGCACGTGTACATGCTGTACTGATAGCAAATGTTAGAAATAAAACCACATTACATGTGTCCTGACAAAACTATAATTCAAAAAGATACATGTACCCCTATGTTCATAGCAGCACTATTCACAATAGCCAAGACATGGAAACAACCTTAATGTCCATCAACAGATGACTGGATAAAGAAGATGTGGTACATATATACAATGGAATATTAGCCATAAAAAGAATGAAATAATGCCATTTACAGCAACATGGATGCAACTAGAGATTATCATACTAAGTGAAGTAAGTCAGAAAGAGAAAGACAAATACCATATGATATCACTTATATGTGGAATCTAAAATGTGCACAAATGAACCTATCTATGAAACAGAAACAGAAACAGACTCACGGACATAGAGAACAGACTTTTGGTTGCCAAGTGGGGAGGGGGTTGGGGGAGGGATGGAGTGGGAGGTTGGGGGGTAGCAGATGTAAGCTTATGTACAGGATGGATAAACAACAAGGTCTTGCTGTAGAGCACAGGGAACTATATTCCATATCCTATGATAAACCATAATGGAAAAGAATATAAAAAAAGAGTGTATATATATGTATAACTGAATCACTTTGCTGTACAGCAGAAATTAACACAGCATTGTAAATCAACTATACTTCAATTAAAAAAGTATTAAAAGGGGAAAAAAGAAATAAAACCATGCTACCTCAAGGCAACGCTGCGGCTCTGAAAGAACTGGTGAGCAGAGGTGAGGTGGCTTCTGGAAGTCACTGCAGAGTTTCACAAGGATGCTACCTGCGGTGAGAATGGAGGAGGAGACAGGTAGCAGGAGTTGAAGGAAAGAAGAGCAGAGAGGGAGGCTTACGTGGAGAGATTTCTCTTAAAGGTGGGATTTCTTTCTTTTTTTTGCGGTACGCGGGCCTCTCACTGTTGTGGCCTCTCCCGTCGTGGAGCACAGGCTCCGGACGCGCAGGCTCAGCGGCCATGGCTCACGGGCCCAGCCGCTCCGCGGCATGTGGGATCTTCCCGGACCGGGGCACGAACCCGTGTCCCCTGCATCTGCAGGCGAACTCTCAACCACTGCGCCACCAGGGAAGCCCCAAAGGTGGAATTTCTGAGAGAACCAGCTGTTTTACTGGAGAGAGCAGGGCCAGGCCATCAAGGCAGAGAAGCTTCTGGTATCAAACCAAACCGGCTTGCCTCGTAGTTCTCCTGAAGGTGAGCTGTTGGGTAGATCAGGAGGAACCGTGTTAGGAGCCTCTTAGGCACAGGGCTCTCAAGGCTGGAACTGGTGGTCAGGCCCTCGGCCTTCGGAGCACGGCCCTCATTAGCAGTCTCCGGGGCCCCCAAGCGTGGATTGGAATAGTTTAGACATAAATGCCTCGCTCCTGATTGACTTGTTTCCATTGAGTCCATCCCTAGTAGGGATCTGTTGGTAATTATCCGGCTCCACTTCAGCCCCTCGGGGCCTGTATTCCGCAGCGGTAATGAGTCTGAGCTGCCTCTCTGGCATAATAAACAGCACGGGAACGGGTGCAAGGGCACCGCCTTCCTCTCTCAATAGGGTAACTCGGGCTTCAAGGACAATCAAGAGACTCACGATCACAGGCGAGCTTTAATTGCTTTGGTAAAACTGCAGATGAGTAGCCGGCATTGAGGTCTCCCCCAGTCTCAGCTGGGAAGTGAGATTTTTATTCATTTTGCTGGTTTGCAAAGTAGGGGGCTCGGTCACAACAACAATAGCTATCATTCAGTGAGTATTTATTACGTGCCAGGCCCTGGCACATAATTTAACACAGGGCCTGGGCCCTGTGTTAAATGCTTTCTATGCATTACTTTGTTTAAAACTCACCACTATTTTATGAGTGAGGAACTATGATTGTTCCCATTTTACAAATGCAGAAAGTGAGGCTCCCAAGAAGTGATGTGATTTGCCTGGTTGGTAAAGGATGGGTCTGGTTGTAAATCTGGGGATGCTGGGGAGGAGGCAGGCGTCCTGGACCTGAGGAACGTTTCTTGTGCCCTTTGTCTTTTTTTTTGAATGCAGCAAAACCAGTTCTTTTTTTTTTTTTTAACATCTTTATTGGGGTATAATTGCTTTACAAGGGTGTGTTAGTTTCTGCTTTATAACAAAGTGAATCAGCTATATGTATACATATATCCCCATATCTCCTCCCTCTTGCGTCTCCCTCCCACTCTCCCTATCCCACCCCTCTAGGTGGTCACAAAGCACCGAGCTGATCTCCCTGTGCTATGTGGCTGCTTCCCACTAGCTATCTATTTTACATTTGGTAGTGTATATATGTCTATGCCATGCTCTTGCTTCGTCCCAGCTTACCCTTCCCCCTCCCCGTGTCCTCAAGTCCATTCTCTATGTCTGTGTCTTTATTCCTGTCCTGCCCCTAGGTTCTTCAGAACCATTTTTTTTTTTAAGTTTCCATATATATTTGTTAGCATACGGTATTTGTTTTTCTCTTTGACTTACTTCACTCTGTATGACAGACTCTAGGTCCATCCACCTCACTACAAATAACTCAATTTCGTTTCTTTTTATGGCTGAGTAATATTCCATTGTATGCCGTTTATCTTCCAGCTTGATAAGGGATCATTATTTAAAGGAGATGGAGGCAAAGCAATATTTTTGTTTATGAAATCTTTGTCACAGTTCCTCTTTTGTCTCTCAAAAGGAGGGATCTCCTAAAATTTCCTAAAATCTGCCTGTCAAACAATCTCCATGTTCATATGTTACTGTAGGACCCCAAAGTCCACAACTCCTCAATAGTAGCAAGAGTTCCTAATAACTACACACACAACATCTGGGAAAGAAAGCGGCTTTTAAGACAAAATAGATAATATGATTTTTTAAAAGGAAAGGAGAGAAGCATCCGTAGGCACCAGTGATTGGAGAGATGTATATAACTGTCTGACAGGGTGATTTTCCCCTTATTTTTGTTTTGTATAATCAATTTATTTTTAATTTAAAATAATCTCTGGGAAACAGTTTAAAAAACAACCATAAAAACTCTGTCCTTAAAACTCAGAATATAAACCATTTCAAAGAAAGTGGAAAGGAAATGCAACATCTTTGATTTTAGAGGATAAGCTAAAGCTGAATTCAGGAAAAATAATTGCTTTAAATTCTTTAGTCATTAAACAAGTAAAAAGTGAAAACAAATGAAATAAGCATTGACCTCAAGAATGAGGAAGGTCAACAAGATAAACACAAGGAAAGCAGGAGAGAGGACTTAACAGAAAGAATGATCATGAATTGAACTAGAAATTCTAAGGCCAATAAACATTGATAGCTACATCCAAAATCTGGCTCTTTTGAAAGACCAATGAAACAGACAAGCCTCTGGCAAATCTAAAAATATAAGCAAAATTCAGAGTGGAAAAGGAAACAGAAGTGTGAAATTAGAGGATGTTTTAAAAGAATTATCAAAGGATATATTATAATACAGTGCAAATGAATTTGAAAATCTGGATGAAATGGAGTCTTTTCAAGGAAAATACAAATGAATAAAATTGACTAAAGAAATTAGTGGAAAATGTAAATAGACTAGTAGCCTTGAAAGAAATAGTAAAAGTTGTAAACAAACAAAACCCCATTCCCCAAAAGATTCCATGTTCAGACAATTTTATGGATGAGTTCTTTTAAACATACAAAGAACAAGTCATTTCCAGACTACTTGGATAGGTAGAGCAAATTAAAAATGTTTCTCAAATTGTTTTATGAAGCTAGCATAACTGATAGCAAAATATGATAAAAACATCACAAAAAAGAATACTACCGAAGTTCCTTAATGCAAAAATCCTAAATAAAATATCATCAAATCAATTCTAATCAAGTTGATTCTAACACTGTACTAAAAGTACATTAAAGCATGATCCAATGAAACTTAGTCTTGTAATGCAAGGATGGTTTAATGTTAGGAAAGTTATTAACACATCTCATTATATCAGTAAGTACAAAGAGGGAAACCAAATGATCAACTCTGTAGATTTTGTAAAAAACATTTGATAATCTTTAATATTCACTTTTCTTAACGACGCTAGATAAAATTGGAATGAAGGTGCAGTTCCTTAATAAGATGAACAATTTCTACCTTAAAACAACATTTCATTAACTTAAAAGCAAAATACTAGAAATAATCCCATATTGTCAAGGGCAAAAAGAGATCCCTGTTATGATTTCCATGTCATCAATATTTAACGCTGCCAGTTTTTCAGCAATGATTTTCAAAAATAATATCCAGTCAGGCATGTTCTGAGACATGTGGCCTCTTCTGGGTATGCTACAATTTGGTGTCTCTTCAAATCTAATTTTAAAAGTTTAACATTTGAATTATGAAGGTTGTATGTGCTTGTTGAAACAACTGATACAATTCAAGCATCTAAAGTAAAATCAATAACTTTTTCTTCCCCTCTACAAACTAATATCCCTCATAGTCACTATTAAAAATTGGGGAGTGAGGGAGGGATGGATTGGGAGTTTGAGATTAGCAGATGCAAACTATTATATATAGAACGGATAAACAACAGGTCCTACTGTATAGCACAGGGAACTATATTCAATATCCTATGATAAACCATAGTGGAAAAGAATATGAAAAAGAATGTATACATATATATGTGTGTGTGTGTGTGTGTGTGTGTGTGTGTGTGTATAACTGAATCACTTTGCTGTACAGCAGAAATTAACATTGTAAATCAACTATATTTCAATAAAATAAAAATTTTAAAATATTGTATATCTCCCATATTTTCCTTTGTTTACATAAACATCTGGAAACATATGAGTACTTACACAGGTTTTCTTTAAAAAGTGGGGAATACAAAATTATTGCTCTTCAGCTTGCTTTTTATTTCAGTTATCTGTTTATCATGTATATTCTTCCAATTAATGCAAAATACATGATTAAAACTAATGTTCAGTTATTATAAAGTGGAGTGGCTGAGTGCTATGTGGAGAAGAGTAGAAAAGGAGGACAATTCACAGTAGCTTTCAGCCTCTCTGTCTATGCCCCAACAATTCAGCTCTGACCCTGAACTTGCATGCCCGTTGAGCAAATAACATCCTTGCAGTTATTTGGAGCCACCTTCCTCAGACAGTAGTTTACTGACGATCCATTTGGTCCTTAAATAAGCCTCTTGAAGGGCTTCACTCATCCTCTACAAATGGCTCATCAGCATATTCCTTCCAGCCACATAGGACCCTCTCCTTGAGAGGACTTTTGGTGAATACAATGTTCAGTAACACTTGAGTCCTCCAGTTATGCTCTGATTGATGCCTCAGCTGAGTGTTTAGGTGTCTTGTCCCACAATCTAGCTCTGAATCTACTGTGGGCCAGGGGGTGGGGAAATGAGCACTCATATATAGTACGTGAAAATTTGACACAATATTTGTAGGAGTAGGAAGGGAAGGAGAGGCTGGGCCAGGAGAGGGGAAGGCCCTGGGATGACTAGAAATCATTTTCAGTCACTAGACACCCCACAGTCCAGATTAGGCCTGTTTGTTTAGCATAGTGGGTTTTAAAAATTGATTAGTCACCAGCATTTAAAAACTGGGTGATTTTATCTAAAAATACAGATTTCTAACTCCCTTTGAAAAAAGTAATCACAGGATTCTGACACTAGGCCTCATATCCCTATATTACAGCAACTGTCAGGAGCTGCCCTGGTCCTTTAGTTTACCTACAGCTTCCAGGCTCAGATCTTCTACACAGCTGCCAAGTACAGCTGCACAGACTGTGCACTGCACAGTTTCAGAGGGTATCAGTCCCATAGACTGATATGAATGGTACCTGCTAGAATTGTGCAATGTGGTGGCCCTGCCTCTGTTCTTACTCGCATTTTGGTTCTCTGAATTAGAGATTTTTGACATATAATGGGCAATTTGCACAAAAGCCGTATTTAAGAAAGTCAAGGATCACTTGCATCTCCATATATTAGCCATGCTTATTTTTGGCTGGTGGCCTTATGACTGAGTTCTATTCTCTTTGTGATTTTTCACATTTTCCAATTTTTCTGCAATGAACATTATTCCTTCTTTAATCAGAGAATGGGGGGAAACAACAATAAATGTTACTTTAAGAAAAAGTAAACAAGGTGCCTTGAGATTCTGGCAGGAAGGAGAGCAGAGACCAGCATTTACTTGCAAGTGAACGGCTGGAAGCAAGCAATGAGAGAATTTCTAATGAGGCCAGGAGTCCAGGGAATGTACCAGAAGGGGACTGTGATTACCATCTGAATCTAACAGTCTTCTTTAGAAATTACTAAGTGCACAGTGTCCTGGGAACACAGGGAGATGCAGAAACCAGCGCAGGAGCAGGGTACATTGCCTTAGGAATGAGGATTAAGGTTTGCTTTCTTTTTTTTCTTTCTTGATGAAAGGAAGTGAACATAGGCTCCGAGCTTGGGAGAAGCTTGATTAATTGCCAAGTTGTGGCTAGTGAATAAAAGTTCAATTAGAACTGTGCTTGCTAATGAAATCCAAATGCTGGAGCAGCAAACTGGCAGAAGCAGCCCTATTTTATGAAAGCACAAACCAGGAAGCTGGAAAGGATGGTGCTGGGGAGAGCAGACAGGTGCTCCCCTGGGCTGGAAGTACTGTGGGCGAGAGTGGTTTCACTGCAGCTTCGGCAGAAACAAGTTGCGTTCAAGTGCGTAAGATGTAAAAGCTTTGGTACTTCAAAGTCCTCATCTGTAAAACGAGGATAATAATACCTTCCTCATAGAGTTATCGTAAGAATGAAATGGTGTGACTTATATAAAGTTAGTGTGCCTTCCTTTTTCTCAAGCTAATTCAATATGTCGAGCACTTATAGAGAAAGCACCTGCAGAAGGCAGGCCACTGCGTAGGCCCTGTGGGGAGCAGTAGGCAGACAGCACAATATAGTACCATGTTCTTTATGCATATAATCTCTTTTAACATCACCATGATCCCATGAGATGACTATCTTTATAATAACTTAATTTTTAAAAAATTTTTCAAAAAATTTTTAAAATTTATTTTTGGCTGTGTTGGGTCTTCGTTTCTGTGCGAGGGCTTTCTCTAGCTGCGGAGAGCCGGGGCCACTCTTCATCGCGGTGCACGGGCCTCTCACTGTCGCGGCCTCTCTTGTTGCAGAGCACAAGCTCCAGACGTGCAGGCTCAGTAGTGTGGCTCACGGGCCTAGTTGCTCCGCGGCATGTGGGACCTTCCCAGACCAGGGCTCGAACCCGTGTCCTCTGCATTGGCAGGCAGATTCTCAACCACTGCACCACCAGGGAAGCTCTATAATAACTTGATTTTTAACTTTTCACTTGGAAATAACTTTAGATTCACAGAAAAGCTGAGAAAATAGTATAGAAAATTCCTCTGTATCCTTCATCCAGCTTCCCCTAATGTTAACATCTTACATAACCATAGTGCGAGTTTCAAAACCAGAAAATTAACATTAGTACAGTTCCGTTAAGTAAACTATAGCCCTACTCAGATTTCCCCTAATGTTACTCAGTGTTTCCCCTAGTGTCCTTTTTCTGTTCCAGGATCCCACATTGCATTTAGTTGTTGTGTCTCTTTAATTACTAAGTTACTGACGTTTTGAGGGTTTTTGGTTGTATGCATCGTTTTCTTTTTCTTTTTTTTTTTTTTTGCCACGCTACAAGACTTGCAGGATCTTAGTTCCCCAACCAGAGATCGAACCTGGGCTCCACCAGTGAAAGCACCGAGTCCTAACCACTGGATTTCCAGGAGCAAGGAGTGAGCATCTTGAGCGAGCAGTGAGGTAAAGGTCATTTGATGTGAGAAGGATCCACATAGCAAGTTTCATCTGAGATTAAATCAGTGTTTCTCAAATGCTCCTTATACCACTAGACATCAAGATTACCTGTAGTGACCATGCAGATCCCAGGGGACCAGTCCAGATCTCCTAAATCAGCCTCTTTGGAGGTGGATCCCAGAAATCTGCATTGTAACTTGTTTCCCAGTGGTTTTATGCACATTAAAATTTGTAACCTAAAGGAGGGAATGTATAGGGAGGGGAGGAAGGAAATAGAGTGTTAGCCATTTACCTAAATCCAATTTGCCTGAAGTGGAGGGTTGCTATGTGCTGTCTTCCCTGTAGGAGAGTTATACATCCCTGTTCCTTGAGCTCAGACCAAGCAGTAAGATTTGCTTTTGTCAGTCAAATGAGAGCAAAAGTGGCATGTGTTCCTCCTCTCAATGCTAGTACATGATTTACCACATCTCAGTAATATACCAAGTAGAAACTGTAGTATTAGCCTGTATCCTGGAATAAAGATAACATGGAGCAGAGCTTCATTCAACCCAGGTTGGAAACGTGCAGTGAGCAAGAAACACCCTTTGCTTTGGTAAGCCACTGAGATCTGAGGGTTGCTACTGCGGCAGAACCTAACCCACTCTGATTTGTAGCAGCTAATTTATCTAACACTAATTCACCTAGCTGCCTGTACACATAAATATCAGGATGTTTTCTTCAATTTGCTTAAGGAAATTTTTGAGTTAATTTTTAATTTCTTTGAAACATTCCCTAAACGTGTACTATTTTATTCTCGTGAATGTCTTCTTTTTTCCTCTGTCTGCTGAATGACCTCTCTTTATGTGTATGTTTCTCCCAATAAATATTTTCAGACCTGCAGCATTTTGTACAGGACTTACCAAATTCATCCCTTTTGATTATTTTTGTCTCATTCTTGATTTTTTTTTTTCTGTGCTATGCATGCCTGAGTGTACTTCAGGAGCTAAACCAAATTGATGTGTAGCCAGCATTCACTCCTGTTTAAGAAGGCACTGGCATTTTGACAGCAAGGATGAAGCCACGAGATAGATGGGTTGAAAATTATATTGAATTCCACTCTATTTTTCAAGATACTTAATTCATAAAGGAATTCTGGAATGATGAGACACGTGATACACATAACATTACTACAAATGTATTACTACATTATGAAACTTTGCAGAACACGTCTCTAGGAAAACTGGCAAAAAGTCATCAAAGTGTTTGAACATCTATTCATTTAACAGATACTTATCAAGTGCCTCAAACCTACCAGGGAGGTACAGCAGGGAATGATGAGTGGCTGCCCCCATGGAGGGCTCATTAAGACTAGATGGTTAGAGGTGGGATTTAGGGCCAGTGGTATGACTGAGCAATTTACTTAATCCTGTCTTTCTAGAGCCTCAGTTTCCCCATCTGTATGATGAGGGTGATCATAACTCACATGATTGTATGAGAAATGGCTGAGCTCATGTATACAGGATGACACGGAGCTGGCTGACAGCAAATGCTTAAGAAGAGGTAGCCTTGTTGGCATTAGACAAATTGTCCTAGAGTGAGGTTACAGGGGTCATGAACAGAGGTGACTTTTTGGAAAAAAGTGTAAGCTGGTGGCAGGGTCAAGGGTCATTTGTTTAGCTCGGGATATGTAAGTATGCTTATTGGCAGAGGGAGAGTGAAAAAATATTGATGACCCAAGAGAGATGGGACCATCTGTGCAGCTAAGTCTTGGAAAACCCAGGCTGGTGTGGAATCCAGGTTATAGGCAGACAAGTTAGATTCAACCCAAGCGGCAGAGCTACTTCTTCTGAGGCAGCAATGAAGCTTAGAATGAAATCATGAAGATACCCAAGGATCCTGAGGGCCAGGCAGAAGTTGAGGGCTCTCAGCCGAAGGGCCCCTGGGCCTCTCTGATGGGAGGACACTGATGTGGCAGCTAAAGGCATTTGGGGAAATGTTGGCTAAGTAAGGGCAGATCTCTGGCAGCCCTCCCTAGCTTCCCTCCCCTTTCACTGTCCTTCTATCCTGTGTAATTGCCTATTTAAATGTCTGTCACTCCGCTAGACTGTAAGCAACTTGTGTCCCGCGGCCTCCAGCCCAGTTCCCTGCTCCTGGCACAGAGCAGAAATCAATCAATATCTGTGGAAAAACGCGCCGAACGAATGAGTAAAGAAATGAGAGAATTCACCGGTGGCCCCAAAGAAACATTGAACAACTCTACCTGCAGGTGGCGCTAGCTGAACAGGCAGAGGAGGGTGGGAAGGGCATTTAGGAGCCAACAGACCTGCAAGAAGTAGCCTGCAATGTAGTGGGGACTGGGTTGGAGTCGGGGGTAGCGTGGTGTTACTGGTTCCCTACCTACGGCCGAAGGTTATTTCATCTTAGTTGCGGATAAACCACGTTATCCCTATGCAGCTGGCTTTTGAGGCCGAAGTAATTGCGTCAGAATGTGGGGGCTGCAGCGTCTTTCGATGATTAAATTTAAAGACCATTGGCTTTAGAGTTGGCTCTCCGAGTTTAAATCCAGGCTGTGAAATCCTGAGCAAGTCACTTAACTTCCCCGGGCCTCGGTTTTCCCTCTGAGAAATGGGCATGATGATAATTGTGCCCACGCCCTCGTAGAGCTGCTACAGAGGCGGCAGGGGAAGCGAGGCGCACAGGGCTGCCTGGCACAGAGCAGGAAGCAGGCACCTAGCGGTGATCAGCGTGAGGGTTAGGGTTGGGCTTTGTGATCTGACTTAAAAGGGCTAGTGGGCATCTTGCTCCCGTCCTGCCCACTCGGGCGGCGTGGAGGAGGCTCTCCCGGCCTGGTGCACCTGCTTCGTAGCTCCTGCAGCCTCTCCCCAAGGCAGGGAGCGGGCAGCAGAGGTTCTGGGGCTTTCCAGCCAGACAGGGGGCTCGAAAGGAGGCTCCAGGGCTTGTGGGTCCGTGGCTTCTGCTGCTTCCCTCCTCCTCCGCCTTGTGGCTCACAAAGTGGCCCTTTAAATGGTTTTTATAGAGGCATAAAAGAGCCGCGGGTGGCTGGGCCCCTCCCATGGCCTTCTAGCTGGTGGTAAATTGCCTCTCTTGGCAGAAGCGGCTGCTGGGAGTGCCAGCATCAATAGTAGCTGAGCCCTGGGTCTGGGGAAGCTAGCGCCCGTGCACTGGGCCACGCAGCTCCGGCCTGATTGCTGGCCCTGCGGTGGGTTGGGGATTCTGGGGAGTGGGCCGAGGCCAAGACGTGCTCTGGACTGCTGGACTGGGCAGGCAGGGCTGAAGCCAGGCCACCTCAAGGCCTCCTTGTCCTATAGGAGGCTGGGCGCCCTGTATTCCAGGAATCCTGGGGTTGCTGGGAGTGTGCTGGGGTAGGGTTGGCAGAGATGGAACATGGATCTTGGATCTAAGGGTGGCTGTAGCCAGAACCAGAAGCAGCCCCCATTATCCCCTTTGGCTTGAGGGCCAGGCAGGGGCTGGTGTCAAGTTAGGAGCCTGTCATAATACCCTGGTGGTTGCCAGCATCCACTCTGGACTCAAAAAGCTTAGGTGTGTGCTTCAACCTTTGCCTCTCACTACGACTCTGGGTAAATTGCATATTTGGGTCTCAGTTTGCTCATCTGCAAAATGGAATTATTAAAGTAGCTTCCTCAAGTTGATGTGCTCTTACAGGTTTGACATACACAGTTCACTCCCAGTCTGCTCTGGTCTGCATGCTGTGTCCCCTGCACCCCCCATGCCCCCCCCCCCGAATCATATGTTGAAACTTATAATGCCCAAAGTGATGGTATTAGGAGGTGAACTTTGGGGAGGTGATTAGGTCATAAGGGTGGAACCCTCATGAATGGGATTAGTGCCTTTATAAAAGAGACCCCAGAGAGCTCTCTCACCCCTTCTGCAGTATGAGGTCACAGCAAGAAGAGGGTTGTCTATGAAACAGGAAGCTGGGCCCCAGCAGACACCAAATCTGCTGGGTGCCTTGATCTGAAGCTTCCCAGCCTCCAGAACTGTGAGGAATACATTTCTATTGTTTATAAGCCACCCAGTTTATGGTATTTTTGTTACAGCAGCTAAAGGGACTAAGACAGTCCTACAGCCATGCAGGCATAACCAATCATAGCAGTCTCCCCTGCTAAGCCTAGATAGCCACAACTGTCGCTCCAAGTGCTGCCTAATCCATTAAGGTTGGTGCTCAGGATGAAACCTACAGACCATCACTGGCCTTGGGCCTTGCCAGGCCAAGGACTACAAGCTCCATCACAATTATAGCTCTTTGCTTCACTTAAGAATGAATAACCCTGCAATTATTGAACATAAGCACGTTCCAACTTTCATTGCACTAGAGAAGTTTGCATCAGCCAATAGGTTATAAATAAATGTGCATATCTTCTCAGCCATTATTTAGAGGAAGATAATGTATCTGGAGACATTTCATGTGTAGACTCTAAAGAACTAAACATCATCAGATATTTACTTAAAACAAACAGAAACTTTGGCGTTTCATTTGCCTGTTAGGACCTATTATGATGCTGTAATAGCTCCTAGGTCTTGAGAATCAGAAGGGATAATGTATGTAAAGTACTTGGCACAGTACCTAGAACAATGGCATTTGTTCCATAAAAGTTAGCACTCGCCAATACTAAGATATCAGCGACTGCAGCACGTGGGGTACGAACGCGCAATGTTTACCTACGATTAGGTTCTGCTACACGAACAGAAACTGCTCTGCCTGATGCCATGCCCACACTCAGCCCCTTCCCTTCCCTTCCCAGGCCCACCTTCCCACTCCCGCAGGCTTCTCCTGAGAGCACCTCTAATAAATGACTTTCACGTGAATCCTTGCTCTGAGGCGTGCTTCTGGGACACCCAATCTAGGACAACCACCATGACTGGCTGATATCAGGACCAGTCAGATTCCAAGCCAGTTCACAGCAAGGATGTGAGCAAGAACTCAACAGCACCCTTGTCCCTGCTGGGCACGCTCTCATCAATAGTAGCTAACACTTGTGCCAGACACTACGTCAGCTGCTTGATATATATTAACTCAATACTCACAGTAACTTTGTGAGATAGATACTCTTATTCACGTTTCCAGATGAAGAAGCAGAGAACCAGAGAGATCAAGGGACTTGCACAAGGTCCCACAGCTAATAAGTAGCAGAGCCTGAATTCAAACCTAGGCAATTTGGCCCTTAGAGTTTGGGTCTTAACAGTATACTCTGTAGCCTGTCACTACAAGGCACCCGGGAGAATTCAGTAACTGAACAGCAGGAGTTATTAATATAAGCAGCAGATCAGCTGGGAAGTGAATTATCCATGGCTTATTAAAAAAATTTGTTTGGAAATCAACCAAAATGTCTATGAGAAGAAATTTTGAATAAGGTCAGGCAAAATACAAAATAAAATTGAGAGTTTTTGAAAAGAATACAATGAGTTTGTGTATAACGTTTTTCTGAGGTCTTGCTGGCCCTTGATTGGGGTCATCTCTGACCTCTGGACATCCTGGCTCTGGGATCCTGTAACCTAAATCAGAAATAGTTCCTGTTAGGGCCTCCTGCCTAAAGGTCTAGGTGACACGTGAGTGGGCAAGGATGTGCACATGTAACACCAACCATACACACACACCTGGAGGTGTCATCTTTTGAAAACTAAAGAGGACTGTGCTGTTTCCATGCGACCTCTGTTGTCTGCATTCCTCCTCACAGAGGCTGGGGTCATCTCATTTAGGTGATGGTCAAGAAGGATGGTGTTGTGGGGACCACTCGAAGCTTGAGCTAAAGTGAGGGAGACAGGCATAGAATATAAGGCAGGGGACTGGAATGTTCATGATGTTGTCTTCATTCACACTTTGGTGCTGGGATGACTGAAATGCTGGCCAGCACCCCCTTCTCTCTGACTCTCTGTTTCTTTCTTTTCATGTGACCTCTCTTCATGAGAGCTTGGGCTTCCTCATAGCATGGCAATTTCAGGGTAATCTGACTTCTTACATGGTAGCAGGCTTCCATCCAAGAGTACAAGCAGAGACTGTGCAGCCTCTTAAAGGCTATGCCTTGAACTGGCACAGCATCACTTCTGCCAAATTCCTTTGTTCAAGCCAGTCATAGGGGCCAGTTCAGATTTAAGGTAGGAGAAGAAGACCCTAGCCTTCAACTGGAGGAGTGGCAAAGAATTTACTCTGCCACAACTATGATGTAAAAAAGACATAAAGTTTTATTGTTAAGCTACTGGACTGTTGGGACTGTTTGTTACAGCAGCTGGCCTATACTGACTAATACACTCTGTCATAAATCAGATGTAGGGGCTCATTCACATCTTCCCTCAAAAAGGAGTCCCTTCTACAAAGACCATCTAGTACATGAAGCAAAACTGAGAGAAAATGGAAGACACTGTACAAGGAATAATCTCTAGTTCTTGTAAAGACCTTTATTTTCTGATTTTCCAACTCTTTTTGCATTAAAGGAAAATATGTTCAAGGGAGAGATATATGGACTCATATTTGGTTTAAAGGTAGCTTTTATTAGGGAAAAAAGGCTTGTAGTCAAAATGATCTCTAGCCAAAATGGACTGTCCTGGAAGTAATAAGTTTCCCATCACGTGGAGGCAGTTGAGCAGAGGCTGGTGTCACCGGGATGCTGGATGAGGAATCCAGCTGTCAACACTTCCACTCCCGAGACTAGTTTTACTCAGACCCAGTGAGAACCCAGTTTGGTGGAATCCTTCCCATCCCAAGAGACCACCTGGTTAGAAATCTAAGCTCTAGCTCATCATGAGCAGACAACTAGGGAATGTGAACATTCATCTTTCCAGAAAGTTCAAACGCCAGGTAATAAGAAATCGCTCCTTGGCATTGGATAGGAATAACGCTGGTCTGCAGCATGGTGGCTTTATTCTCTGGAGGCATCTCTGAAACCTGAGAGAGAATGATGTGGGAAACAGGCTACAGGATGGGGTCAACCCATGAGGGGTCCTGCCCAGCTCTATCCTGAGCTTCCAAAGACTCTTCCACCTACCTTCTCCCTGGACCACCTCCCCCCCTCCGGCACCAACAAGCTGATCCAGCAGGGAGCTGGTGGCCGAGTGAACATCTTCAAGGCTTGGTTAAAACAGGCCATCAACACTGGGAGAGTACAGGTGTGCTCCTGAAAGGACAGACTGTCTGGGTGGATAGAACATGTAGTCAGAGTTTCTTAAATGCTAGTGTTTGGATAATATTGTGGATAATTTGCATTTTCTCCCTTTTCCTTCTTCCCCTGCAGGCAGGTGGCAGGCTTGGTGTTTGGTTGCCTCGGGGGAGGAATGTGTCAGAGCTGAAGGTAGAATTATCCCGGAGATTTCTGTCATTGTTCTGAAAACCTAAACATGTTAGGGATGGGTTTGTGGGAGGAGGCGGAGTGGCTTGGGAGGCTCAGGAAAGAGAGAGAGAGGGGCTTCCCTAAGACTAAGAAAAAGAGATATCCCCTGGGCTGCACTATGAGAGAGTGGCCAGTGGATCCCTGGAGCAGTGGGAAGACAGAATGACCCAGGGAGAAATGGGTACGTGGTATGTCAAGGACATAAGACCAAAGGGATTTGGACTCCCAGCCTCACCAGAGACCCCTGTGTCCCACGCCTGGAGAGGAAGCAGCAGAGAGAACTCCGAGCTGAAAGCACCACACAGATGCAGCGATAGAGCTCTCAGGGGTGACTGATGACTGCAGATCCTGTGCCCCCGGCCTTGGCACTACATCCGACCCCAGATCCTTGACAGCACAGCCTGGGTTGAGCTGAAGGAGGGCTGGAGAACAGAGGTGGAGGTCCCTTCTCGCACCATGAGCTCAGAACAGGGAACGAGGCTGGTTACTGAGGACAGAGAGATGTGACCATTCTTATACCCCTGACTTTTTTTTTTTTTTTTTTGTGGTACACGGGCCTCTCACTGTTGTGGCCTCTCCCGTTGCAGAACACAGGCTCTGGATGCGCAGGCTCAGCGGCCATGGCTCACAGGCCCAGCCGCTCCCTGGCATGTGGGATCTTCCCGGACCGGGGCACGAACCCGTGTCCCCTGCATCGGCAGGCGGACTCTCAACCACTGCGCCACCAGGGAAGCCCTACCCCTGACTTTTGATTCACGCTGACTTTTGATTCATGTCCCCTCTATATTTATTATTGGTGGGTAGAGAACTGAGTAAGTGACGGAGGAAATGATGCTGGCATTTCCGGTTGACTCGGGGCAGCTGAGTCTGTGCTTGCTTTCCAGGGTGTCCTGGAGGAGTTCTAGAGCGGTTGCCTCCCCTGGGCTTCTGTATTCACAGTTAAGGAGGTAATCCATGCCTAATGATGCCATAAGCACCATCACACCTTCTTTTGTGTAAATAATGTCTGATAGAATGAGGTGTGAACCTGCTGTGGCAAAGAACACTTAGCTGTTAAATGCTTTCCTTTCCACTCCATTGACTTTCCCTATTTACAGCTATTCCAGCAGAGCGTTCATGTCATATTAATTTCCTGCCAGCTGCTGTTTCCTCATCTTAGTTCTGAAGGGAAACCCATAGGGACCTCCCCAGGACCACCCACTCTCCACGGCACTGGCCTCTGCTTGGGTCAGGAATCAAGAGAGAAAATGCAGGGTGAGGTCTCTTCTCTCTTCTTCTCTGGACTTGGCCTTGGAGCTTTTTTCCAACTTAGACAGTAAGAGTTCCTTGACCTGGGTTTACCTGGGAGGAGAGTATTACAGAACCTGGGGTGGGAGGAAGATTTTTGTCTTGCAGAGAGGACATAGGGTATGGGAGTAACAACTGAGGCAAAGACTCCGGTGACTTCTAAGGAGGATGGTGACAGACTAGTACTGACACTAATATTAACAGTAATAGTAACAGTGGTCATTAATCTTTATTGAGTTGTTTGCTATGTACTGAGCACCGTACTGAGAACTTATATGCATTATCCATTTAACCCCAGCGCCACAAGGTAGGTCTTGAGTAGGCAGTATTGATCAGAGGGGAATCTGCTTATAGGAGGAGATAAGATATTGTGACTGGTGAGTAGAATTAAAATGAATTATGTGAGTGCATTTGGGAGAAACCATAGAGGTCAGCCAAGTCCTGTCTGGACAAAGACAAAATAAAGAAACAAGGCATGCGAAACAGTGGGATGTTTTTTGTTCTTTGACCCCAAGAGTGATTTGAACGAAGTAGAATTTGGGTCTCAGTCAAGACTGAATCCACATAGGCTCCACTTTTGGTTGCCCAGGTAACAGGAGTCACACGTTAGGATAATAGCATTATAATGGGAAAAATGCAAATGAAATAAATAGTAATTAGGGAAGGAGCTGTGTGTGGCCCAGTTAGGACCACCTTGGGGGAAGGTAGACAGTCGTCGAGGGCAGGAGGGAACCATTTGTGTTATGTACGAAAGTTACTTTGAGAGAACTAACACATGGCACCTACCTCTGGTTTCTCCCCCAGGCTTTGGTGAAAATGGACTGGATAGTAAATCATGGACTTGCTTGTCCACATTGACTTTCTTTTCCACCGTTGGCATAGCTGCCTGGAGAAACATTTTCCTGGGAGATGGTGAAAGGCCATCCTCCTGGTGACCCGTGGCTCTGTACTTGGCTTTGGACACTGGGGCCGTGGCTCACCTGGGATCTGAGAAGGACAGCAGAGAGTCAGTCCTTGCCTCTGTAGGGCAGGTAGGCTCAGGGCAGCCACCAGACAGTGATTTTGACAATCCGCTGCTTAGGTTTTTCTTCCTGTTTTTAGTACCAGGGAGCTAGTCATGTCCCAAAGAGTCAGGGGAATAGACTAAGGGTCAGCGGTTCTCACTATTGATGTTGCTGTATAGATGAGGAAATTGAGGTTCAGAAAGGCTAATACAAGTGGTAGAACCCAAATGTTTCTGACTCTAGTCGAAGCATATCATTCCTTCTAGCCTCTTATCCACCTTCTCAAAAGCAAAAGAGACTGAGGAAGGACAAACAAGGTATAGTGGATTCATTACCAAAAATGGTCACAATCCTTCCTTTCTCTGAATCCTTTTCCCTTGCAAGATGACTCTAAAGTTCCTCCTATCAAGAGGCAGAGTTTATGTCCCCACTCTGGAACTGGGCTGGCCTTGTTACTCACTGTAGAAGTGATGGTGTGTCAGGTCTGAGCCCAGGCCTCAGAGGCTGCTGTGGGCTTCCATTCATCTCTTGGAAGCCTCCCATTGCCATGTGAAGTAGCCCAGGCTAGCCTGCTGGAGGATGAGAAGCCCCACGGAGTAGAGGTGAGGACCCCAGCTGACTGCAGACACATCAGATCACACGTGAGATGTTGGCCCAGATCAGCAGAAAGGCTCAGCCAACCCAGGGGTTCAGGAGCAACAGTAAATGTTTGTTGTTTGTTACCCAGCCCTGTTGTGGCAATAGATGTCTAATACAGGAAGCCACGGAGGCTCCACCCTGGAACTACGCACAATAGAAAGTTGGGCAGCAGGATGGCGAAGCGGATTCGGTGGGTCACAAGGACTCTAGGAATCTGAAACCCTCTGAGGATTCTGCACTCAGTGACGGATAGAAAAAAAAAAGATATTATCTAACACCACCCTCAGAGCCATTGCCCTTGGAGAAAGAAAAAGGAAACCAACATTCCATGCCAGGTGGTTTAGATGCACTGTTCCATTTCCTCCTCACACCATTTCACAACAGAGGGAGGGGAAGGGACCTGCTTGCGGTCTCACAGCTAAGAAGTGGCAGAGTAGGGATTCTCATCCAGATCTGATGAGCTCAGAGACCACCTTCTTTTTCATTGACTCCGTGTTTTCCATCTAGTCACTGGGTAAGCATTTATTCCGCTGGGCCCTGTGCTAATTTCCTAGTCGAATGGTAGACAACCTCTGTCCCCAGAGAATTATGGTGCTTTGGGGGCTATGAGACGAGTCTATTCAGAGGGCAATTCCCTCTCAGTAGAGGATTGCTGGGTCAGAGGGCTCTGAATTCAGGAATGATTCATGGATGGTGGTTTCCAATAATGTGATGTCTTTGACTCCCCACCTTATTCCTCATCCTGACATGGACTTGGGATTTGGGCCCTGGTTATGGATTTTAGGCAGGACTGAATTCGGGGCTACTGCTCCACTGGGTTCTGGTTTGGCCGTGCTCTAAAATGGGTTATGGAGACGGCTCTAGGGTTAGACTTGGGTTAGACTTTCGCTTGTGTCTGAATTGCCCTGGGACTTGTTGGGTCCTCACCTGGCTTTGATTTGGGCTAGGACTGGGACTAAGTTAGTGCCCCACTAGGCTCTGTACTTGGCTTTAGACACGGGGTTCTTGGCTCAGCTGGGATCTGAAATGGATAAGGCAGGTGGACTCAGGGCCACCCCCAGGTGGTGACACCCTGGCCAGCCCCTCTCTGATTGTTCTTTCTTTCCCTTGCTCAACCATACTTAGAAGAAGGCCATACTTCCTCCTCACCCAGGAGTAGACACATAAAAGCATGCTTTACATGGTCCCTCAATCTATTTGCCACTTCCCCAAACAGCTATACCACTTCCCTGATACTTGCTATTGGTGAGTCCTGTGTTAATCTGAGTCCTAGAGTCTGTAGCAGGAGAACTCTAAGGACAGATTGTGACTGCAAAGTGCCAAGGCGGTCCGTTCCAAGAGCCTGTGGCCACTGGGTTGAAGGAGCCGGGTACTTCCCATGGTCACCTTCTGGGTGGGCTGGGGCTACCAGGCTGAGTGCTGAGGGGTTCCGTTTGTTCAAAGCAAGATGAGCAAACCCGGGGACTTAGGATATTTTCTTGGATGGGTGGGTTTGTTTTGGTGGGTTTCCCAATCAGAAAAGTTGGTAGCTGCCCTATTTCTGCAGGATCCAGGCTTTCTACCCGTGCTCAGTAAAAAGTCACAGGTCCAGAAACAGGTTTAACAGAAGGAAGGGTCAAGATTCTGGGCTGGAGAAGACAGCACGGACAAAGATGGGGCCACTGCTGGAAGCCATATTGAGAGAAGATAGAAGAGCAAGGAGATGGGAAATTTTAATAATCCCATTAAAAAATTAAACACCAGGCCCCAGCGGTTGTCGCTTTCCATCCGCTGAGATTCACAACACTTGACATCCAATTATAATTGTGGGTTCCTCTAAAACAGCCCGTTAACTGCAACGATAAATTATTATTGCTTATGTGGAGTAGGCTGCTGGCTTAGTAGCTGATACTGAGGACTCTGGAAATTATTAACAATGTCTCTTGGAGTTCTCTTGCTCTGGGGAAGATGGATGGACCCTGGAGGCATGAAGACAGCTGCCGATTGGAACGACATGTTCTAGCACAAAGTACAGCTGCCTTTGTCTTTGATGGAGGGAGGGCTTTTCTCTCTACTGCTCCTCAAATTTCCATCTGGTCACCTTCCGTAGAAAGGAGCCTATGCGGCTGCGCCTGCGGACCTGGGATGTACAGGCCTGTACACACCCACCCCCCCATCCCCACAGTGCCCCCCCCGCCCCCCCCAATACACAGATACACACATTGTGTAACTCCTGCCAACAGCACCTTCCTCTGACGGAAATACCAACATACACCACGGATCCAAGGAAATACTTAAAAATTCTGAAAGAGCTTATTCCATTCTCTATCAGCCCCTGACTGGGCATCTTCGCCCCTCTGCCTCCCTCGCTCTCAGGCAGCACTGCTTCCTGTGAAGGGCAGGCCAGCCACGGAGCCCTGGGGGAGCAGCCTGGCCTTGCCCACAGGGCAGAAGAGGCGTGCTCAGCCCTGATGGAGTTTTCTGTCAGTCTGTCTGCAACCATTTCCTATCTTCAAGGAACTCCCTAGAACTTCTTGTCTCTTCTCTCTTTTCCAGGGTTACTACGATTTTTACTTTTTACCACTTCAGTGGTATTTTGGGAGGGAATAGAGAGATAAACGTGTAGGCTAAATTCACCCTCTGGAAACCAGAAGTTGTCCATTGCATTTTAAACATTTGATGTTTTTTTTTTAAAGCAACAAAAAGAATAAATAACATTAGTGACTGTTTTGCCAGACATTTGACACCTATCATCACATTGATCTTCTCGAGAATTCTATGAGGTGAGGATTACCATTAACAGCCCTTTTTACAGATGAAGAAACTAAGGCACAGAGACGTCGAGCTCACGTAGCTAGTAAACGGAAGAGCCAAATCTGAACCTGGGTCATCTGAATCCAAAGCCTGTCCTTTTAACTTATGCCTTCTTTTGGCTAAAAATAGTATTTCTTAATTACTGTCTTTTTTATAAAATGTAATGCCTTTTAAAATCACAAGAAAATATGAAATAAGAATCATTATAAAAAGCTTTCGCTTTTCTTGGCTTACATCTAAGCATAATCTTTATTTAAACCCCTGAATCTTCTCTTAGTTTTTTTCTTCTGCCCCCTGTAATTTTCTTCTCCTTGCGCATCTTTATAGAGGGAGATTTTCTTGTCCATTCCTGGCTTTAGAAAAAAATAGTTTCCGTCAGAGAACCCACGGGTCCTTGTTCCATCTATTTGTCTCAGACAAAGGGGAGATTTGGAAGCTTGTGTTTTTGTAGTTTTCTTTTGCTGGATTGCAGTTTCAGTTGCCTGTGATGAGTAGGAAGTGAATTTCCGGGAGAGTCAGCATTGCAGGAGAGAAGTTTCCTGATGGGCAAAGCAGTTTCCTTTCTGAGTTTATTTCCTCAGCAGAAGTTAGCAGGGCACTGCCCTCTCCTCTAAATGCCCTAATGAGGAGCTCACTGCAGAAATGCCTAGAGTGGCTTGGCGTGCTGCCGGGGGACTCTCCAGGGCCAACAGCTCCCCAGACCTGCGTCCTGTGCTGTCCCCATTGCTCTGAGCTGGGGTTCTTTGTGGAACTCCCACATTAGGCTTGTTGATTGGCAAGATTCCTGTTTCTCAGGGCTGATCTCCCCCAACCCACCTGTTTTTACTTATTTGTCTGTGATCATTTCAAGTGGGATTTCTGAAGGAGAGGCGTTAAAAGCATGTGCTTAACTAATTATAATAAAAATGCAAATTTTAAATTTCCTTTTGCACATGAAAAGGAACTGAAAGGATAAATACCCAAAGGTATATCTGGGCAGTGGAATTTTGGACGATTTTTATTTTTTTCTTTGCGATTTTTCTGATCTCAATTGGGAATCTATTATTTTTACTTGATTTTTAATCTTTTAATTTCAAAATTCCAAGCATATAAAAAATAACAACAGACATTCTTGCACCCACCATAGAAGTTTAACAAATGTTAACATTTGTCCTACTTGTTGTAGATCTTTTTTTTTCTTTTTTTTTTTTTACATCTATTCCTTTTATAATCAAAGGCTTCACTTTAACAATCAGAGAAAGTTAACTCAGGGACTCTCTAAAGTTTTTCTGGAAATAACTTCTTTCTTGACGTTGGAACAGGCAGCCAGCACTGTCAACGGGAAGCCCTGTACCTGGCTGTCCAGGGACCCAAAGAAGATTCTGGGGCACTGCTGCTATTGCCAGAGCCCCCAGGAGGGCAGTTGGGGGTGCAGACACAGCTTTGATGCCTGGAAGCTTTGTCCAAATTCCAGAGTCTAGTGACATCCATCTCTGCCTTACAGAGAGCGTGACCGCTCCAGGTGGGGTCTGCAGACTAATATCCCTTGGCAGGTGTTTCTGTTTTTTATGTTTTGTTTTGGGAAGGAGAAAAAAATCCTTAGTACTCTCTCTCTCTCTTTCTTAGCAGTTTTATTGAGATATAACTGTATACCAAAAAACCCTGCACTTGTTTAATTTATACAATTTGATGAGATTGAACATATGCATATATACCCGTGATACCATCTCCACAATCAAGGTAATAAACATATCCATCATCACCTTCAAAAGTTTCCTTGTGTCTCTTTGTGATTTATTATTATATTATTGTGGTATAAACACTTACCATGAGATTTACCCTTTTAACAAAATTTGAAGTGCACAGTACCAGAGTCTTTACTGCATGCACTGTCGTACAGCACATCTCCAGAACTTGTTCATCTTGTGTAACTGAAACTTCATACCTGATGAGCAATAATGCCCTGTTTCTCCCTTCTCCACTGGCAGTTTTTTAGAAGTGCAGAAATGCACTGTTCTTCTCACACGTTCAGGTACATAGGAATCACCTGGGGATCATGTTAAATGTGGATCCTGACCCAGCAGGTCTGGAGTGAGGCCTGAGAGACTGCATTTCTACGAGCTCACAGGGGATGCTGATGATTCTGGTCTCAGGCTCTGCTACCAAGAGTGGTCTCACTCTTGGTAGCAGAGCCTCCGAGGACTTGGCGTGGTCCCCAGGCTGAAGGAGGCCACCCTGGTTATACATGGCCGGAATCTGTTCTCGTTGGTCACAGCCAATGTTGTATGGGTTTTTAAATCTTTTGAATATCACCCTGTTCCTGAAGAAAACATTTGACCACAGAATGCCTTAGATTTTGCTCTCAGTTTTCAGTGTCCCAGTTATTACAAATGATTATCGTTAACTCTTTGAATAGAATCCATCAAGGTAAATGCAAAGTGTAATCTATTCTAGCTAGAAAACAAAGATAAATTTCTGTGTCTCAGATCACTGTCCGTTTTTAGCATATCCCAAAGTGAGATGAATGCCTCATTGTTGGTATGTGAGAGAATTTTACGTATCACATTGATAATTTTTAAAGACTTTAAAAATATTCTTTCCACCTGAATTCTTTTTTTTTTTTAGTTGAAGTATAGTTGGTTTACAATGTTGTGCTAGTCTCAGGCGTACAGCAAAGTGATTCAGTTTTGTGTATATATATACACACACACACACATATATGTATGTATATATATATACTCTTTTTCAGATTCTTTTCCCTTATAGGTTATTATAAAGTATTGAGTATATTTCCCTGTGCTATACAGTAGATCCTTGTTGGTTATCTATTTTATATATAGTAGTGTGTATATTATCCCTCCCCCGCTTCCCCTTTGGTAAGCATAACTTTGTTTTCTATGTCGGTGGGTCTATTTCTGTTTTGTAAATAAGTTCATTTGTATCATTTTTTTTTTTTAGATTCCACATGTAAGTGATATCATATGATATTTGTCTTTCTCTGTCTGGCTTACTTCACTTAGTATGATCATCTCTAGGTCCATCCATTCACTGAATTCTGAACCAACTGAGAAAAAGGATAAAAGCACAAGGCAGATGGAAGATTACCATGACATTCTTATTATGACAAAGGCAAGGCTGAAACCTGGCTTTATTAACCTTACTAACGCCCTCGCCTCCTTGCTGGCATCCTGGGAATCCCACTTCAGGGAAAGTGAGTTGGAGGAACAGACCCACCTACCCAGATCACTACTTGATGCCAATCTGTGGGGAGAGGGAAGAAGAAAGAGACAAAAACTAGGATTTTGATAAATTAGTTACACCCACCCAATCAAGAAATATGGACCAGTGACTATGCCCAACAACCAGGTAAATTCTCACCCCTCTGGGAAGAGGAGAAAGGATAGATGAGAATCTAAGGGTGTTTTGTGAAAATCCCTTCTCTCTGAAACCAGAGAAATGGGGGGAAAACATCCCCTCATAGCAATAGTTGTGCTTTTGTATTTTAATTAATCAGGGTTAGTGGAGCTGATTCTCCATGTGTGATAGAAACAAAAGCTTTACTTTTAAAATAAATTTAAGTGAACAAAAAGGAGATGATTAAAAGAAAAAGGTTAAAGTAATAATAGTACAGGTAACATGTGGATATATGAAAAATTGTAAAGATGATGCTCAAATATCTAATGTTTGGGAAACACTGGTCCAATTAATATTCCCTGAAATCTCAATGCAACATTTCATATTCACAAACTGCAGATCAGGGTCGGTCTCTCATCCTAATGTTCTCCTAAGGCAGCTTTAGCTCAGTTATTTGACCATTGATAATGGTGTGATTGTTTCATTCAATAGAGAGTGGTTAGAACGAATAAACCAAGACCCTTGATATATTATCAGCTTTGATTTCATATGTATGCATCATTTTTGGGTCAAGTCATACGATCTTAATAGTATTGATCCCAGGCTTTTAATTCCCTCTCCCCTCTCCCTCCCTCTCTCTCTAATTTTTTCTAAATTCACTGTGAGAATAGGAGTAGGTAGAATAGCAAATTCTTTTTCTTTGATGGCATAAAATAAGACTGTGTCCTTCAATAATTTGATGCAGCTTCTAGGTGAACTAGAAGCATGTCCTACTGCCACAGGAAACAAGGAGACCAGTATACTTTCATGCCCTGGATGTCAAGGTTACATTCACTGGTTCCAGGAGACAATAGAAAACAGCCAAACCTGTTGGCTAAATGGTGCCAGGTAGAACGAGCTAAATGTGAATTATGCCAAAAAGAAAACCTGCATTTGGCAAAAAAAAATCTTGACATCCAAATGGGAAACATTAAATTATCCTATCCTATCCTATCCTTGACATCCAAATGGGAAACATTAAATTATCCTTCACTTGGTTACCTGGGCACCATTTTGCTGCCAAATTTTCCCAAAAGGTTAATTGCTGTACACTTGTACATGCAAAATTGAAAGCAGTTTCCAAATATGTTTATATGAGGGGTGACAGCTCTCCCCACTAAAAAAGTCCCTTAGAGAAAATGGAGTCTTATATCTGAGTCCTTAAGAGGTATCTAATTTAAAGGGCATTCTCTAAATAACTTTATTTTGAACCATGAGGACACCTGAAGTGAGCTGATTCACTTATCCTAAATGCTAACTTAGGATATTCATATAGATCACTGGATGGACTTGGTAACAGAAAAGGCAAAAAAAGTTAACACTAATTCAGTCGTTATTCCTTGAGATGTGAACTCACAGTGCAAGTCTGGACATAAACAAGCCATTGGAAGGTCATCTTAAATGAGATGTTCAGTGATTATGTTGACGGGATCATGACTTCATGTCTCCTGGGAATGGATACATGGAACTGGAAGACTGCCATGGTAGAGGACTGTTAGATTAACTCAGACAAGGTCCTGATGCCAAAGATTAATGAGAAGAATTTAAATAATATCATTTCATGAAGATGCAAGAAGGTGAACAAAGCAGTATTTTAAGTCCTTATAATTGTCCAGATAATGTGATTTTAAATTCATCTGAGAATCTACAATAAATGAGACACTACAAGTAGATAACTATTCCCTTTAAATTTCTAAAAGTTTATATTAGGTCGGACCATATGAGATTGCGATTTTTTCAGGTTAAAACAGCTGAACGTTGGCAATTTCATATGGTTCAACTTCATAAACTCAAGTTGGCAATACGCACAAAAAGATATTATTGGGAAAATGATGGGTCACCCTAGCTGTGGGGTCACCTTATATGCAGGTGTGTACACTTCAAGGTGAAAGTGGAACATTGGAATTTTCTAACTGCGGAATCTTCAAAGTTAGGGTCATGATGATATTTAGTAGCTTTATTGAATTTTTAATTAACGGAGGACCATTTGGGGAGACAAACTGTTGGCTTTGTCAGTAGTTACTCCAATAACCCTCCTCTTTTTAGAATAATCAAGATTTTAGTTGTTTTCATTATAAACTATCATTTTTGTTCACTATTTGCCCAATTTCTTTATTAGAAGGTCTACCTTCACATGAAGTCATGGAATACTTATTTCATGTGCTGACTAGTGACATCAGTGGCGAATCTTTTGCCTACACCTAATGCCAAAATCAGGTGGCTGATGCTCTAGGAAGGATAAGATCACAATTATTCCTTCTCAGAATTCTCCAGCCTTTATTTATCCCTCTGTCCATTGGGACCAGCCATCATTTGCAATTCTGCACAATATCACCTTGATCTCCCATAGAATCCCCTTAATAGACTCATCATTCTTACTATTTCGTGTTTATCATCACTTTATGTAAGAAAGACAAATATGTGGATATTCCAGGAGTTCCTGTAAAAGGAATTATCAAGGATACATTATGTTGACCTCCAGCTCTCATGTAAAGATCGCCCTCAGGACATTGATTCTTTCTCCTTTGAGCTTACATTAGGTCGTAGGAAGCACATCACCCATCAGTTGTCCTCTTTGCCTTGACTCTTTGGAAGCTCAGAGCCACTCTTGAGTTCATTCAATGTGGAACATTTATCACATATATTTCTTTTTTTTTAAATGAGATAATATGAATATTTATATTGATAAAAGGCATAGTCCACATAAAGTTACAAATATTGTAAATCAAACAACATAGCATTCGAAGTTAAAACTCTTAGATATATAAGAAGATATTATCAAAAATTATTACCACAACGGGGCACATTAATATAGTGCTATGCAAAAATAATAAAGTAATAAAATTCCCGGGGGGAGGGATAAATTAGGAGTTTGGGATTAACATACGCACACTGCTATATATAAAATAGATAACCAGCAAGAATCTACCGTATAGCAAAGGGAACTCTACTCAGTATTCTGTAATAACCTATATGGGAAAAGAATCTGAAAAAGAATGAATATATATCACATACATTTCTTGATCTGATTCTATCTTCCTCTTGATAATTTAACTTTTGATCTGGAATTTTATCTTGATCCCTGCAGCAACTCTTCTCTCCAAAGTTAGTTTAATTTCCAAGGGAAGGCTTGGGTCAAATCCCCACCCGTCTCTGCTTGCCTTTGTTGCCACAGACAAAACACCCAGACTTGTGCCCAATTTCTTATTTTCTTCACTTCTCAAATATTATTTTCCTGCACTTAAAGAATGCTAGCTAAAAGACAACACATGTCGTTTCTTCATTCCCAGGTCTAACAACATTTGTTGATGTCAAGTTCTTCCTAAAAGACAATTTAAATTTTTGTGCTGCAGCCCAAGTCTCTTTCTCATAAAGAAGGAATCTGGAGTGAGAAGTTACAGATTTGAGTCCTGGCTGTGTGACCCTAGACAAGTAGCTTAAAAAAAAAAATCTTTGGGTCTCAGTTTCTTCCCTCTGCAAAGTGGGAATACAGATCTTAGTTATTATAAAGAGAAAATTATGTAAAGTATATGAAAGGACTTTATGCCCTTAAACAAGTTTATGGTCAAGTTAATATTACTCAAAAGCAGGAGACATTGAAGTCCCGTATAAACATCTTTGTTTCCCTGGATATTAACGAGTTTACGGTCAAGTTAATATTACTCAAAAGCAGGAGAGATTGAAGTCCCGTATAAACATCTTTGTTTCCCTGGATATTTTGCCTCTGCCATTTTATCTTTGTGTCTCCGTATTACCCAGAGTTTCCTGGCTGTACCTCTGCCCGAGGGCTCTGAGTGGCTGCAGCCTCTGGAGAGAGGGTTCAGGACTCTGAAAGTGGCATGAGGTGCCTTGAAGAGCCACTTTGAGGAGCCCAGAACAAACCCCATTAGGACCAGGTTCATCTGGGTAGTGTGAACTGCAGGGCTCATACTGGGCTCTGATAGAGCTAGATGCCCAGCATGGAAGGACAGCCAGGTCAGGGGCTGAGGAGCTGCGGCAGCAAAGCTACAAATGCATCCTTTGCTCCAGGCTTAAGGGGGCACAGAGCCCCATCCCAGAAGCCTGAGGGCAGGACTGCAGGCAAATGCCAGCTCTACTGCAGGGCTGAGCATGAGTCAACCTGGTATTCCTCAGACAAGCTCCCGGCTGAGGTGTGCTGGGCAGGCTATGCCCACAAAGCATGTGTCAGCCAGCCGTGATCCAATTAGCCATGTGTCATCAATCATGTTCTGGTTAGACGTGGGTCAGCCTGACACGTGTCAGTCACACAGACTCATCTCCAATCCTTCAAGGCGCATGGGAGTAAAATAAACGGCAGTCACACACATGGTCACTGGGTGCATGTCTGCCAAACTCTGAGTGAGGAATGGACACCAACCACGTGGTTCCAGCAGGAGAATGTGGATGTAGAAAACTCTCCCATCCTCCCCTGCTTTTCTTTCGCCCCCTTTCATTCATGGTCTGGTCCCTTCCCCTGCAGACTGTGTGTGTGTGTGTGTGTGTGTGTGTGTGTGTGTGTGTGTGTGTGCGTGCGCGCACAGAGGGGGGATGCCAAGGGGTGGGAGGCAAGCAAAGGGAGTTGCCTCTTACTCAGAGAGTGGGTTCTAAAGCCAACAGGCCACATGACAGAGGCACAGAAGCCAAACCGCCTGGAGAAACTCCCCCAATCTGACACTGCCGCTTCCATCTCCCATCACTGCTACGGAGGTGTTTATTTATCCAGTTGGGCATTTGAGAAAGTAACTGGCTTGCATTTAGGGGCTATGGAGGGTGAAGAATAAGTAAAAATCTACATTAACCTCACAATCAGCGAGGCAAAATACTCACATGGTGATGGGCATGCAAGGATGGAGGGGACAGAAGACCCCAGCGTCTTCTCATCGTCACTGTCATGAAGCAAAATGGCAGCTAGAACTGCTCACACTGCTTGAATCACCTCTCTGACAGAATATAATTCAATTTAGGTGAATTAAATGCTTGTCTGACATGACTCCCTCTCATTATCGGATGAAATGCAATCTGACGGGCTTCCCTGGTGGCGCAGTGGTTGAGAGTCCGCCTGCCGATGCAGGGGACGCGGGTTCGTGCCCCGGTCCGGGAGGATCCCACGTGCCGCGGAGCGGCTGGGCCCGTGAGCCATGGCCGCTGAGCCTGCGCGTCCGGAGCCTGTGCCCCGCAACGGGAGAGGCCGCAGCAGTGAGAGGCCCGCGTACAGCAAAACAAAAAAAAAAAGAAAAAAAAAGAAATGCAATCTGACTCGTTTAGGCTTGGTTAGGAGGAGTGTCTTTCTGACTTTCTTTTTTTCTTTCTTCTAACTGAAACAGAGATGTGGTGGCCAGAGCACCAGCATCCATCTTGGACCATGAGGATGAAAGCCAATGGACTAAGGATGATGTAGCAGAAAGACAGAAGGTGCCTGAGTCCCTATTAACATAGTGGAGCTGCTGTACCAGCCCTGGACTGTCCAAGTCCAGACTTCTTTCATTTGAGAGAATAAATTCCTAATTTGTTTAAGCTACTGTTGTCAAAAAAAAGCAGTTAGGAATATAGTTCCTAAAAGGCACAGTCATAGTTCCATTTCATACTAGAAAAATGGAATAAATTTTGTTCTAAGTTGTTTTGGAGGCTGAGGTATATATGTTTCTTTCTTTCTTCCTCCCTCCCTTCCTCCCTCCCCCCTCCCTCTCTCTCTCTCTCCCTTTCTTTCTTTCTTTCTTTTTCTTCCTTCCTTCCTCCCTCCCTCCTTCCCTCTTTCTTTCTTTCTTTCTTTCCTTCTTTCTTTCTTTCCTTCTTTCTTTCCTTCTTTCTTTCTTTCTTTCTTTCGTTTCTTCCTTTCTTCCTTCCTTTCTTTCTTTCTTTTTCTTTCTTTCTTCTTTCTTTCTTCCTTCCTTCCTTTCTTTCTTTCTCTTTCTTCCTTTCTTCCTTTCTTCCTTCCTTTCTTCCTTCCTTTCTTTCTTTCTTTCTTTCTTTCTTTCTTTCTTTCTTTCTTTCTTTCTTTCTTTCTTTCTTTCTTTCTTTCTTTCCTTCTTTCTTTTCTTTTCTTTCTTTTTCTCCAAAATGATAAAAGCAACATGTTCTCCTTATTTATTTATCAGGAAGCCAATTTTATCAAGAGCCAAGTTCATTGTTGAAGTGCGAGGGGCCCCTTGGGGCATCTGTTTATCCACCTGAATTCATTCTTCAGCTCTCCAGTGCTGGGCAATGGGAGGTGGGGGAGATGAAGAGATTACGTATGTCTCCCATAGAAGGCATCCAAGCTGACTAGTGGCCCATCTTATCCTGGAAAAAGAGCGGACATCCATTTCTGCCCTTAGTATTGGGTAGGCAGGTGTGGGGTACACCCTGAATTTGTGGAAAGACTGAGAGTAGCCCTGGAACTGGGATGTGGTGTAGATGGGCCCAGGGTCCAATCCAGTGAACAGAATTTAGCCCAGTGCCCTTAATCCTTGTTCCCAGTTGCCCCAACCTAGAAAAACACACTCCTGGGCATTTTGGGCTGGCATGTAACACTCTTCTCCAAAGGATGAATTCCTCCTCATCCTTTAGGACATGGCCCCACTGTCACTTCTGCCAGGAAAGTTCCCGTTCTCTTCCCTGTAGCCCTCATCACCAAGTTTCAGTTTATTACATTATAGAGTAATTGTTTGTTTATGTGACTCTCATTCTCATTAGTCTGAGAGCTCTGTGAGGGGAACAGGAACAAAGGTTCACACAATTGTGTATCCTCCGTGTCCGGCTAGTCAGCCTAAATTGTTCAGGAAATATATGCAGAACGAATGAAATCCCATTGATTCCTATATTTTTTGTATTTCATCTAGTAGTTTCTTCACCAAATTTGAGGACCAGACCTCCTAACTTCCTTCTCATTCCTGGGAGATGTAATGTCGTTGCACCTGCAGTGTCTGATAAACAAGCTGAGCTTTATGCAATAGGTGGTGAGATTTGTAATAAGGGGAAGGAACTCCCCGTCCTTTTTCATGAAGTCCTCACTGACTGTGTTATGTTTCCTCCTTTACACCACCCTCCCCCCTGCATTTGCTCCAATTATTGCCCTGGACTTATTTGCTCACATCTCTCTTGTGTGAGTTACTCCAGGACAGTGTCCATACTGCAGCAATTAAGGGTGTGGCCTTGACACATATATACAATGGAATATTACTCAGCCAGAAAAAGAAATAAAATTGAGTTATTTGTAGTGAGGTGGATGGACCTAGAGTCTGTCATGCAGAGTGAAGTAAGTTAGAAAGAGAAAAACAAATACTGTATGCTAACACATATACATAGAATCTTAAAAAATGGTACTGATGAACCTAGGGGCAGAGCAGGAATAAAGACGCAGACGTAGAGAATGGACTTGAGGACATAGGGAGGGGGAAGGGAAAGCTGGGACTAATTGAGAGAGTGGCATGGACATATATACACTACCAAAGGTAAAATAGGTAGCTAGTGGGAAGCAGCTGCATCGCATGGGGAGATCAACTCGGTGTTTTGTGACCACCTAGAGGGGTGGGATAGGGAGGGTGGGAGGGAGACGCAAGAGAGAGGGGATATGGGGATATATGTATACGTATAGTTGATTCACCTTGTTATACAGCAGAAACTAACACACCATTGTAAAGCAATTATACTCCAATAAAGAGGTTAAAAAAGGGAGGGAGGGGGTGTGACCTTGAGAGGAACGCCTGGTCTGGATCCTGGCTCTGCTACTTGTGTGAACTTGATTTCTCCACTTTTTTCAGCCTCAGTTTCCTCACCTCAAAAATAGGGGTAATATCAGTGACCACTTTAGAATGTGATTCTCAACCCTTCACATGGATTAACTTGTCTAATCCTCATAAAGCCACTACGATGTTGGCACTGTTACTAGCACCCCTGTTTTACAGATGAGGAAACTGAGGCACAGAGAGCATAAAATAACTGGCCCAAGATCCCAGAGTAAGAGAGCAGTGAGTTGAGTCAGAACTCAGGCAGCCCATGTTTGTAACCACCACACCCGTCTGCCCTGTGTTCACTGGACTTTGAAACAGGACTTGCTTTGTAGGGTTGATAAGATATGGAAAGCCCAACAGCCGACACAGAAAAAGCATTCAACAAAGGTTGTCTGTTGTGACCTCCATACTCTCCTTTTGCAAACACTCAGTAAACGTTGACTAGTTTTGAGTGTTAATAAGTGTGTATGAGGATATAGGAAAGAGACAGACACACACATACGAGAAGACACAAACCCACACGTAAGCATGCATCCTCAGACACGTGTGCACAGACCAGAGGGACTGAATGTGGAGTGTGGGGAGCCACTACGCATCACGACACCAGTGGGGATGGAGGAGCGCCTCAAAGACAGGGCAGGAAGCTGGGAGGACAGAAAGCATCCTGGATGTCTCAGTGCTACTTTCAGGTGCATTCAGGGCCAGGGAATCTCAGTGAATGCGAGGAAGGGCCGTCAGGACTGCCACGCGTGATGGTGCCGTCTGTGCCCTACACAAAGATGTCAGCTGGGAGTGGCAGGGGGCGTGGAGGCTGATGTCCAACCTGCACTCTGTTTGCTATAGTGTGTCCCCCAAAGGCTGTGTGCATACCAAAGGGGCACCCTTTCTATTTATCTGCCAAGAGGGAGTGCCTTTTCCTAACCCTCACAATGGTGCTGTATAGGCTAATAATGGCAGTAAAGACCCCAAGAGACCTAAGAGATCCCAGGCAGAAGGTAGAGCTATGGACAGCATCCTTTCTTGGGGTTAAGCAGTGGGGTTATGCGTTCAGGGTACAGAACCCCAGTAGTTCATTCATTTACTCAAATAATAATTAAGTACCTACTGTACCCTGGGCACTGTGCTGAGGAAGATGGACATGGTCTCTTCTTTCCTGGAGCTTCCAGACCCAGGGGGGAGAAAGGTATCAACCAGTAAACTCACATATAATGCCAGATAGCAGTAAGTCCATAATGGAAGGAAAACAGAATCACAAGACTGAGAATGACAGGGGGAAGGGAGGACAACTCTAGGTAGATATTTGAGCTGAGAACTGGACGATGAGAAGGAGCCAGCCATGCTATCTCGAGGATCAGCTCTTTAGGAAGAATAAACTGCTTTTGGAGTTCAGGGTAAGATCAGAGTAGTAGGTATGGCAAACGGTCAGAACCAAAGAAAACCTAGAAGAAGACTGGACCCAGGGTCTAGGCCAGCAGGAGCAGAACACTGGGACAATTTTGGCCTGGGGGCAGTAAGGACACCAGGGAATTTGCCACCCAAACTGGGGCCCTGCTGAGTGTGGAAGGGGCAGTGTCAATAATTTCTCCAGGACATCAGCTATACACTGGATCTGTCCTGGGAAAACCAGGGTGAGTGATCATGCTGCCCTGGGCGTAATGGGTATTGAGTTTATTGGGCCGAAATCTTTGCAGCTCATCAGTTTAGAGTCAGCCACTTGCTCCTGGGTTGTGAGAGTAACTTAATTCCTAGGCACATTGGAAGAGATAGGATGGAGGAAACTGCTACGAGCTTGGTTCTGTTAGAGCTGCGGTGGATCTAAGCTGACAGGAGTGGTGGATTCCACTGCCAGGAACCGAATAAGTGAAAATAAAGGGAATACAAGTGAGCACCTACTGTGTGTCAGGCGCGTACTTTCTCACCTTAGACTCACAACAAACCCCTTATCGAAGGTACAATTTCTGTCCCAGTTTACTAAGGATAAAACTAGCTCTAAGAAGTTGACAATCTGACCAAGATCATATAGGTAGGGAAGAGCAGAGGTAGGATTCAAACTCAGACCTACTGGGCTCCCAATGATATATTGTCTTTAGACAGAGGCAGGGAAAGCAAGGCTGACACAGGTGTAGGCACATTCGGATAGGCTCAGAGAAACACACTTACAGAGCGACACTCAGACGCAAGAGATCCAGACGCAGCTGGAAGCTTTGATGCGTGGATAGGGTTCTGTGCCCCGTACAGCTAGGTGTCCCCCAATATCTGCTCTCCCCTGCTTCTATAGAAGACCCCAGTTTTAGCCGGGCCCTGTGCCACCAAAATGACAGATTATATTTCCCTACTCCCCTCGCATCTAAGAGTTCTACCCAAGGTGATGAGAGCGAAAAGAGTACCACTATCCTCGCACAAGCTTAGGGGGCGCTGTTCACAATACGAGGAACATGTGAGTAAAAAGGACGTTGCAGCCTTGACTGGCAGAGGTTTGTTCTGCCCATGCTCCCTTTTGCTCCCAGGACACTGAATATTTGAAAGGAAAGCGGCCAGACCATATATGACAACAGAGCTCTGACCCATACCCCTGGAGCAACTGGCCTGGAACGGTCAGGACCTGCTCGGTGACTGCCAGCTGTCCTACTTTAATGTCCCTGCTTTAACTGAGGACCCACCAGAGAAAGTCAAGTATGCACATAAGACAATCACATAGGATGCCCGCTTCTAGTTAGCCCACCTCCAGCTTCACGGAGCCAATAGCCACCTTCAGGGCACACCTGAAGGGTCAGGAGGCTCTGCGTGTTCTCTTTCGGGCGACCTCCACTGATTTCTACACTCCCTGCTGGTGAGTGTGGAATGAGCCATCGTGAACTGTGAGCTCCAGGATGGAAGGAACCTGATTCTCCGGTAGTTTGGAATCACCATGCACCCTGGACTGTGAGTGAGAGAGGGAAACGATTCACACACACACACACACACACACACACACACACACACACACACACACACACTCAGGCCCGGAGGAGGCTTTTTTGTCTCGGATTGAATAGTCAGACCTCATCTATTTAAACCACACTAATTTGGAACTTGTGCAAGTTTGCCCTTGGGCAGCCTGGGAGAAAGTGTACTTTTGCACTGGATTAAAAATCAGAGGTTGCTGAGCAGACTCACGTATACACCTGATTTCACTCGTTTAGGATTTTTAAGGTACTTTAGCGTCTTCATTTGCATACGATGATTGATATGCTAATTACGATAGACTCTGACCTATTTATTAATACTTAGAGGCTACTTAGTCTGGGAGGTCTGTGAATACTAATAATGCAAGGGAATAAAGCTGCATTAATTCTGACCGGATTCTCCCTCATCAGGATAAACAACCGAATTTCACTGCCTCTTTCTTGGGTTTTTCCTTTGTGTCCCAATGTAATTCTATCACCCTCTGGATACAGCCTTGGCCACCGTGTGGCCCGGGATCACAGGACACCAAATACTTTTGGATGGGGAATTTATAAGGGCAATTCATTAATGTCCACATACAACTCATCCTTCTTCTGATCACCAGAGATTCAGGGCTCAGCTTCTGGGTGGTAGCAGCTCCCATTGGCCTCTGTGTCCCTTCTCCATGCCCATGGGGGATGCCCAGAGGGGGCAGGCTCCCAGAACCGGATTCTTGGTACCATGTTCTCAGTCATTTGATCTCCTGAGATGCTTGGGGTGGAAAGATGGGCTAAGACCCAGAGCTAATATCTTATGTTTGTAAGTCTTGTAATCCAGACTCTTATTTCCAGGAAGCTTCCATGACGCCTGACAGAGCAGACAAAGGCGAAATGGCCCCTGGAGGTTCAGCAATCCTTCCCAGCTACCTGTGTGTCCTGTGGAGCTACCTGGGAAGTGTCCCAGAAGTGCAGTTCCATGGGGCATTCCTGTCCATGCCACCAGACCTCCAACATCCATCCACACACTCACACCTTCATCCATCAAACACTTGCTGTGTGCCTACGACAGGCCAGCAAGATACAATCTTGACTCAGGGAGTTCATGGTCTATGGTCAAGACAGGCATTTACACAAACGATACTCTAGTGTGATAAAAGCTGGAACTGAGATGCATACAAACTACCAAGTGCAGAAGAGCGAGCGGATAACTCAGCTTGATTGGGGAAGGTTTCACAAATATCAAGGCAGCGACAGCTGAGTGAAGTCTTACAGGAGCAGGGGTTTCCATTAGCTGGAGACACACGGGGGAAAGCATTCCAAGCAAGGCATGGAGACAGAAAAGGATCAAGAAAAGACACGTAGTTCTGTAAGGCTGGGTGAGGGAGGAGACGTGGCTAATCCCCAAACCGACATTGGGGTTGTTTTGGGCACCACGCTGGAGGATTCGGACTTCATTCTGAGGCCACCGTACACACTCAAAGCAGGGCTGTGAACGCAAATGCCTACAGGGTCAGGCAGATGGTGAGGGGGGCCAGGTGGGAACTGAAACACCGAGGAGTGCAGGTCCCATCCAAAGGTGACGGCCATTGTGGCCATGCTGGAGCACAGGCTCAGTGTGGCCAAGTCTCTATGTCATACTGACTGAAGTAAGTCAGACAGAGAAAGACAGATATCGTATGATATTGCTTATATGTGGAATCTAAAAAACTAGCACAAATGAACGTTTTTACAAAACAGGAATAGAGTCACAGATGTAGAAAACAAACTTATGGTGAGCAGGGGGGAGGGGAGGAGGGATAAATTGGGAGATTGGGATTGACATATACACACTACTATGTATAAAATAAATTAACTAATAAGGACCTACTGTATAGCCCAGGGAACTCTACTCAATACTCTGTACTGACCTATACGGGAAAAGAATGTAAACAGAGTGGCTATATGTATACGTATAACTGATTCACTTTACCGTACAGCAGAAACTCACACAACAATGTAAATCAACTATACTCTAATAAAAAGTTTAAAAATAGAAGCTGGAAATCCATATTTTTATATGAACACTCCCAAGTTTTAAATGTTGGAAATTATTTCAAAACATCATGCTGGCCAAGCAGAAACATGTCTGTTGTCCTATCAGCCTCTGGTTTGGCTTCACTTCAGATGTAAAGCTTCAACAGAGAGCTGACACCGTCAGACTGTTTCAGAAAGAGGATGTCCCACTGACCTCCCCAGGCTTTGCCAGCAAGAACCTCTTCTTCTCCCTCCTCCACCCCCTTGCTTCTTCCCTCGCTGCCCTCCCAGACCGTCCCCAGCGCAGCCCCATCTTGCTTGGAGGAGCTGGGTGAATGCGCCGTGCTCCAGGCCTGACAGAGAAAGCCCAGCCACGAGGACACGAGAGAGCCGTATTTATTTCACATGGACAAGCGTGATTCTGTCGCATGCTGAACATGAAAGCTCGCGTGAGGAAAGTACCCGTAACAGCAGAATTATGTGCCTTTGCCCACAGGGAGCAGGGAGAGTCACAGAGCGGTTTTCAAAGACAGTTCAAGCAGAGTTGAGACCACAGGCTTTGAACTCACTGGTTTATTTCATCAGCAAAGGGTCTGTCTCCTAGGAGTGGCCAGGGGGACACTTCCAGCTCTGTAATCTCGCCACGAGCTGCTAAGGTCAGGAGGACGAGGCTGGTCCCCCATCCATCACCCAGGGTGCCTTGGAGACTTAAGCTGAGAGGGGAGGTACATGCCGCTCGAAATTAACAAACCCACTCCGGGGTGGACGGTGACAGGGACAGACTGCTGTGTTCATAGCAACAGACCATCATCCCTTATAATATGTATCATAATTGGAAGACGCACTCCCACTCTTCCTAAAGCAATTTCCCAAGGCCTCTTAAGGGCTGAAGGGAAACCATTCAGAATTGACCAGACATGTCAGAAGCAGATCAGCTTTGCATGGACAGACTGGGAGGGCTAGTGTCAGGGACCCCCCTGGTCTCTTGGCCTTAGCTGGGCTCCCGGGGTTCCAGGATGATGAAATCCGAGATGGGAACAGGGGTTGGAGCCTGGGTTCCCTGGGGGAAGAGGGTCAAGGGCTCTCAGGGCAAACCTCACGGAAGAGACAAGTGGAAGAGCCCTGGCATCTCGATGGCTCACTCCCACCTGAAGTCCTGCCCAACAGTTTCATAAAATTTAATATTATAAGGTCTATAAAATTCCCGGAGCTGGTCTATCACTTCCGGATCGATCTGTACATGAGTTCTGCCTTTCGATTTGCCCAGGCATCGAGGCAGGAGGCTCGATTCTGTTTTTTTCAAGCAAGGGAATCCTTTGGTCTTGTTGAAGTAGAAGTGCTTGTCCGTGATGAGCCTCTTAATGCCCAGGAAGTCCTGGACCCGCCCCATCTCGCCGGCTGGGTCAGTGATGAGCCGCTCGCCGCTGACGAAGTGGATCTGGGCCAGCGGGAAGTAGCGCAGCCAGCTCTCCAGGTGCAGCGCGTACATGCCTATGCGGATGGCGTTCCAGGACACATCCACCAGGCCCAGGGTGCGGTTGCGGAAGGAGAGGCCCTCGAAGGTGGGGATGTCCGGCTTCTTGGAGAGCGTCTGCGTGTAATCGGAGATGGCGCGGGTCACGGGGTTCCGCACGACCACTATCAGCTTGGTGTCTCGGGACATGTTGAATATCCGGCGAGGGGCCTCTTGAGTGACGAAGTAGCTGGGGGTCTTCTCCAGCGTGATCTGGCTCTCGAGGGTCCGGGGCATCAGGCTCCTGCGGGGCAGAAACGCACATGATCAGCCGGGGCTCTGTTGGGGGCCTGGCGATCACTTCCTTCCGCCCAGCTCCCTAGTGAAGCACCCGTCCCCTCAGCAACGGGACATTTGAGGCTCACCTGCTCTCATCTGATGAAGAACCCACTTTAACTCTTGTTGACTTTGTTTTTTAGGTCTTTAACAGTTTGCTTTAAGACAAGAACCAACCTAAATGTCCATCCGTGTGAAATAAATAAATTGATGGAATAGCCGATTAATAGAGTTAGGTAGATCTGCGTGTACTCTTATGGAATGATTTCCAAGATTTAGTGCTTAAATGCAAAAAAGCAAGATACAACTTGTTTATCTCAGGAAAGATACCAAGAAACCAATCAAATAATTGCTTCTGGGGAGGGGACTTGAATGGGAGCAGAGCCAGGAGGTCAGGGATAAATGAGAATTAGTTTGTATTGTGTAATCTTTTACGCTGCTTGAAATTTTTATTGTGTTTATTACATATTAAAAAAAACAAAGGAAGCCACCGAATATTGTTCTGGCAAAAGATACTTCTCTAAATATATTAAGAAAATCTTTTGGGGGGAGGAAAGGCATGCTTTGTAGGAATAACATGTGTTTTAGAAATGAGTGCTGATGTCTTTCCCTCCTTGGTATAAGACTGAAGAAGCACAGAACTGCAGGCTGGTTGGGACCTCAGTCGGAAGCCCTAATGCAACCTCTTGCTCCCTTACTTTTTAATTTCCTGGTTTGCTTAAGGTTTAAGGGAGGATGGTGGGACACGCTGATGTCTCCTTCTCAGGTGTGTCTCTTTCAGGCCCTTGTGAAGGAGAACACCTCTGGCTCCCAGTCGCTACAGTTTTCTTAAATAAAATAAAAATTTTGTTTTTATTTTTGGCTGCGTTGGGTCTTCGTTGCTGGGCGCGGGCTTTGTCTAGTTGCAGTGCGCGGGCTTCTGATTGCGGTGGCTTCTCTTGTTGCAGAGCACGGGCTCTAGGTGCACGGACTTCAGTAGTTGTGGCTCGCAGGCTCTAGAGCACAGGCTTAGAGCACAGGCTCAGTAGTTGTGGTGCGCGGGCTTAGTTGCTCTTCGACATGTGGGATCTTCCCGAACCAGGGATCAAACCCGCATCCCCTGCATTGGCAGGTGGATTCTTAACCACTGCGCCACCAGGGAAGTCTGCTACTTCTTTCTGAAGGTTGTGTTTTACCCTTAACCAGTTTTTCTTAATCCTGGCTGTTCATTAGATCACCCAAGAAAGTTAAAAAAAAAAAAACCCACAAATGTCTGAGCCCCATCCTAGACCAACTGATTAAAAATATTTGGGGGTGGGTTCCTTTCTGAAGCTCCTCAGATGATTCTAATGTGAAGGTACGGGTGAGAACCACCAACACAGCATCCTTCCCCCACTCTTAACACTACAGCTTCCCAACGCCCACAGAATGCATCTTCACAGTCCTCTGGAATAGAGGTGCCTGGTACCTGGTCTTCTTCATCCCAGCCCCTATCGTCATCTCTCTTCAGTAATCTGGTCTTACAGTTCTTTGACCAAATATCTCCTTTTTCTCTTCCTTTTAGCAACTCTTTCTCATGGCCATACCATAGGTCTTGTCCTCGGAATTGCCCTAATTCTGAAAAGATTCACACTGAAATTCCACTCTAGGACGATGTTGTGGGTTGAATGGTGATCCTCCACCCAGAACCTATGAATGTGACCTTATTTGGAAAAAGAGTCTTTGCAGATGGAAGTACGTTAAGGATCTCAAGATGAGGTCATCCTGGATTAGGGTTCCTTGTAAGGAATATCCTTAGAAAAGAAGAGAAGGAGAGAAGAGATACACAGAGAAGGAGGCAATGTGGCGATGAAGACAGAGCATGTAATGATACGTCTACAAGCGAAGAAATGACAAGCGCAGTTGGCAGCCACCAGAAGCCAGGAGAGAAGCACGGAGCAGATTCTTCCTCAGAGCCTCCGGGAGGAACCAACCCTGCTGACAGTTTGGTGTCAGAATTCTGGCCTCTAAAACTGTGAAGGAATAAATCTCCATTGTTTTAAGACATCCATTTTGTGGTCATTTGTTATGGCGGCCACAGGATACACACACAGACTACAACCTTCTTTCTTTCTACCTTTACCACGGTTTCGGATTCATTGTATTGATACCCGATCTTCAGATTCATCTGTGATATTCTTGATTTCACTTTCTTCTAAACCTTCTCTGGACCCAGTGAACAATCATTTCAATAGCATCATCTTCACATCTAACCCTAACCCTAACCACCATCGCCATCATCATCAACATTAATTTCTTTGTAATACTTGCTCTTCCAATCTCTAATAATGCGTCTTGCCAGCTTTTCTTTCTAATTCCGTCTTTGTGTTGTCAAACAGCAGTAGAGAAAATTGCTGATCCTGACAGAGGATTGCTTCTCCTTTATATATTTATTAATTCTAGCTTAAATTGAGCCCTCAACACTGCTCAATAATCTTTTATGTTTGTCTTTACAGTGCCCCCATCATTCCTCATAGTAAGTGTTCCAAATTCTCACCATAAACTCTCAGCCATGCTCAACCACCCTAACACACAACTAGTCTCCCACTACTCTAGAAAAGGATAAGCTGCCACCCCTCCACTCCTTCAGTCTTCCTCTCCTTCACCTTGAAAGTGACTATTATCCATCCTGAACCCCTCCCACTAATCTCAGAAGACAAGGTAGGCAAGGGCTCACCTGCCCACCTGTGCTGTCAGATCCCTTCCCCTACTGCCTTCCCTGCAAATCTACCCATTATCCCCTTGAATCTTCAAATTCTCTTTGCAGCTGATAAGCTGATACGACTGATAATTTGCTTCTAGGCCCAGAGTCTATAACGCACCCTCATGGCTTGAAACTTTGAAAGTATTTATTAATACTGAGAAGGCCATTTTCTAAGTTGGATATCATTCTTGGCAAATAATCACAGGTGTACTTGAATAGAATTCTTTGGCTGGATTTTCTTAGACATCTGCCTGTAATATTTTACGACCTTGGCATACATTGTAATGAGGTTTTGGCCTTTATGACAAGAGTAGATGAAATTACATATATGTGACAGTGCATTTAAACTTAAGGACTTTCCAAACTTCATGGGGGTTATTGATATCAGCACACAAAAAGTTGACCTGATAAGCCATGAAACAGATTTCTTCACAATATCCTTTTTTAAAAAAGATTTATTTATTATTTAATTATTTATTTTATTTATTTTTGGCCGCGTCAGGTCTTAGTTGCAGCACGCGGGATCTTCACTGAGGCATGCGGGATCTTTTGTTGCGGTGCGCAGGCTTCTCTCTAGTTGTGGCACGCGAGCTTCTCTCTAGTTGCGGTGCACAGGGCGCATGGGCTCTGTAGTTGTGGCACACAGGCTTAGTTGCCCAATGGCATGTGGGATCTTAGTTCCCTGACCAGGGGTCGAACCCAAGTGCCCTGAATTGTAAGGCAGATTCTTTACCACTGGACCATTAAGGAAGTCCCTCTTTGCAACATCCTTTAATACGCTAAAGAACATCCAAGAGAGGAGTTGAAGGTGCAGCATTTCCAAAGCTTATGTGACCAAGGAGCTGTGAACTTTTGCCAGGAGCACCAATTGACACACCTTTTTGTTACCAGTTTGGGAAATTCTGACCAATTCCAGTGATCTTCATTCCCCCAGCTGTGCACTGAAGTGACGTTCCACCCTTCTAATTCCTAATTGGCATATCAGCTACAAAACCAAATTACAGATACTAAGGAAGATACAAACACCAGACTGTAAACAACATGACACCAAGGTCATCACATCGTGAGTCAAACGTGTACTCCAATCTATCCCACCAAAGGACACCCCTATATATTTATTTCTCATTCGGTCACTGGAATAGAGCACAGGAGGCCTGTGGGATGATAATGTACAAGGAGACCATCTGGACACACACCTCCCTGCTCTGTGGTGGGAAGGGGCCATTAGGCTTTTCCTTAGGCTCATTTTTCCTCCTCATGTCATTGTTCAAATTTTGCTGATTTGTTTCCAGCTGCTAACAAACAGCTGAACTTTTCTCTCACCCTGTAACCCTTTTAAGCTTCAGCGTCCTTTTCTGTGTAGCTCTGCAAAAATTGCTGAAAGAATGGTCTAGCACTCGTCATTTGGACTTACCTCCCATCTGTTATTTTAACCTGCTAAGCAACAATTTCCACCACATCTGGTAGCAGGTCCCAGATTTTTTTAAGGAACCACCACTCCTGCTTTAGATAAAATCTTAGCAGCCCAAGGGGAGGGTGCAGGACTGAAGTTAGGCTAATTAGTGCCAATTGTGTCATAAAGACAAAAATGTATCATAAAGACTGAAAGTGGACTGAATCTTCCAACCAGACACAGGAGCAGGGAAGAGCCTCCCTATCGGTTTCTTTTACCAAATCCCTTCAGCTCTCTGGGTTCTTGCCCTTTCTGAGACCTGCTTTTCCCACTCTCCTCTGTATTCCGTGAGTTACTGCACATCCTTCTAATTTGTTTGTTTCTGGACTACTTTAAGTTAGAGTCCGTTTCTGTAGTTTGCAACCCAAGAACTCCAACGTGCCATACACAACTTGGCTTCCTCTCTGTGGAAGCTACGCTCACCCCTACTTGATTATAAACTCCATGAGGGAGGGCAGGTGCACCTTATTTGCATCTACATCTGCAAAGTCTCCCACAGCCATGGCACAAGTAAAGTTTCCATCAATATGTCTGAGATTACATGAAGCCAACAACCTAATCCAGTTATGCAATGAAGCTCTCATCCCTTTTCACATTCTCAACTCTCTCCAAACCACCGGGAACCTTCCCAGGAGTCTATCTCCCACTTCTCTTACTCTACATCATCTTCCTGGATGACCTCATGCCTTCCCCAGCCATTATTAGCACTGCCCAGGAGCTGTCGACTCCTCACAAGCCTGTAACTGCTGCTCCAACTTTCCCACACTAGGGACTGGAACGTCCAACTGTCTGTGGAGTGGACACCTCATCTCAACAACTGAACTCCCCATTTTCCTTCCAAGCTTACTTCTCTCTTTTGCCTGTTTGTGTAGGTGATATCACTGTGAATCCACTCGCAAGGCAGAAAAACGTCAGAGTCATTTTTGACCCCTTCTCACATCTAATGTCTGTCGTTCTTGTAAGTTCTCAAGTTTCCCCCTCCCCCTCCCCCAGCACTCATACACCACAGATTTTTCTCTGACCTCCATGCTTCTACTCTCGTCTCCCTTTCAATTTATTCTGCAGTCTGTGTCCACCAGGGAACTCCTTCTCAAGCAAATCCAATCTTGTCAACCATCAGTTATTCTTTTGAAGAAAGCCCACATTCCTTGACCTGGTACTCAAGGCTGCTGCCTACCTTTCCAGAATTTATCTCTTGCCACCTCCTGGCAATCTGATGCTCATACTATGCTGGACACAAAATCGACTCCCCAAACACATCCTGCTCTTTCATATGTTTTGCACTTGCTGGGTTTTTTTTTTTTTTTTTTTTAAGACTCTTGATCATCTCTCTTGTCTCTTTCACCCTGGTAAATGTCTACTCATCTTTCCAAGTCCAAAGGAAAGTCATATCCTCTGTGAACCCTTTCTTGTAATTTCTTGGCACTTCCTGCATCCAACTACTAAGACCTCACCCCCTTGTGTAGAACGTACTAGGTATCCATCCATTTATTTCCACAGACACCAGCATCTTGGGTGTGTTTCTCGTTCGTTTTTGCCTTCCTAGCACAATACCTGGCATGACATAGGTGCTCAATAAATTGATCAAAGATCCAGTATCAAAGGTAGGTGCCTATTCAGAGGTTACCTCGAGTCCTCAGAAGTTACCGGTGTTTACCTTATGAAGCTTGGCCTTTTCTTGACATTCTGGCCTTGGGCAGAGGAAGGTTCCAGCAGATAGTCCTGGGGCGAGGGGGTCGCTGTGCCATTTTAAAAACTTCATCATGGCCACATGTGCTCAGGCTCACAGGCTGAGGGGAATCCAAGCTCTGCTTCAATCAAAACCTCCCAATAGGGCTTCCCTGGTGGCGCAGCGGTTGAGAGTCCGCCTGCCGATGCAGGGGACGCGGGTTCGTGCCCCGGTCCGGGAGGATCCCACATGCCGCGGAGCGGCTGGGCCCGTGAGCCGTGGCCGCTGAGCCTGCGCGTCCGGAGCCTGTGCTCCGCAACGGGAGAGGCCACAACAGTGAGAGGCCCGCGTACCGCAAAAAAAAAAAACCAAAAAAAAAACACCTCCCAATATATGAAGGTAAAATGAGATTGAAAGGAACACATCTTGTGCCATTTCTGTTTTGCCATCTGCACTCTGTCCGTTGCCCAAGGCTCCCTCTAATGTTGAAAGAGGACAGGGCTGTGGTCATCTGTAGTGTGGCTGGGAGAGGAGGAGTCGGGGAAGTCAAGCTGGACTCTGGGACCACCTGGAGGGCTTTGGAAATATGTAAATAACCCCACACCAGACTAATTAAATAAGAATCTCTGGGTGGGCGCGGAGGCCTCGGTACCTGCAACTTTAAAGCTCCTCAGATGATCCCAGTGGGCCCCCCAGGGCTAAGAACCATGGCTGGGGGCTGCGTGTTCCTTTAGCCGCATAGCCTTCAATATGGTAGCCCAGGAGTATCACCTGGGGGTGCGCCTTAAAGAGTCCCAGGACATTCAGCTTCAGTGGGTTTGGGGTACAGCCCAGGAGCCTACATTTTTAACAAGCCCCCTGCCCCAGGACTCACGATCAGAGAAGCTTGGGAAGCACAGCCTTAATAAAAGGCACCCTCATAAGTAACACGATGGCGCTCATTACTACCTGAGATGTTATATATTTATCTGACGGATGTCTCTGCCCACCCCTGCCCCGAGCCATGGACTGGAAGTTCCAGAAGGAGAGTGTTGGTGTGTGTCTTGCTCATGGCTGTGCTCTCAGCACCTAGGAGATGGCTGGCACTTAGTAGGGGCGCAGTCAATATTTGCTGAAGAGAAAAAATAGAAAGGCAAGGTTTTGGTTCCCAAGTCTGGGAACAACGAGGAAGAAGCATATTTGTGTATGCCGGTAGAGATGTGTGCACAAAAGTCCATATTTTATCTTCTCCCTAATGGAAAAATCACAGACGTCTGCGGCCCTTACCGAAAAAGACACACACACACAAAATCCAAACACTCACTTGTCAGCTTGAGGCTCTCTGGAAATGGCATTTTCTGACCCACCCAGTGGGACAGAGACAGCTTCTGTGGCTCCACTGTCCACAGCGGGACGTGCTGTGCGGGGCCTCTGAGCAGGGCCGGTACACCCCTGATTATCACTGATAGGGTTCTCTGGAAGATTTCATTTCCCGCTCAATCTGTACACTCTGTGTATGTGTTCTGAAAGGCCTGGCTGCCTGGGGGACTTCAGTGATGTATTAGCTCCTAGCTGGGCAAGCAGGCTCCTTGAAAAAAAATAATTGCAGTCTCCAGAGGGATAATTAGGAGGGAAAGAGGAGGGGAAAGGCTTTCTTGCAAGAAACTCGTTCTTAAAACTAAACCTAGAGGGGTGGGATAGGGAGGGTGGGAGGGAGACGCAAGAGGGAGGAGATATGGGGATATATGTATACTTATACCTGATTCACTTTGTTATACAGCAGAAACTAACACACCCTTGTAAAGCAATTACACTCCAGTAAAGATGTTAAAACAAAACTAAACTAAACCTGCTCACCCGCTACGTGCTGGCTGAGCGCAGGCACAGCCTGTGTAGCGTAGCTCACAGCCACTGTGAGCGTAGAAATGAGGCCCCTCTAGCATCGTGGCAACTCCTCCTTCCAAGTCCACAGCCCCACATCCTTACATTGATGTGACACAGGAGGAAACTGCTGAGTCCCAGCCTGAAACCCATCAATAATTCTTCACTGCTCACAGGATAAAGGCTTAAACAGGATTCATGTGGCTCATCTTGATCCGGCCCACAGCCACCCTGGGCTCTGGCCAGACTGGACTATTCAGGGTTCTCCCCCGAAACTGCATTTTTCATGCTAAGGGACCTCTGACATGTTTTGCCCTCTGGGGGAAGGCTCTGTAGCCTATCAGGCAGAATTTCTTCATCTCTCAGCTCTTAGCTCATCATCACCTCCACCAGGGAGCCTTCCCTGATTGTGCCCTTATTATTTCCCCCTTCCCAGGAGTTAGGCAATTTGTTACCCTTGTGATTCCATGGTAGTCACTACAGACACATCCCGTTTTTTACACATTATCTGCATCTGTCATCACCCTAGAGTGTTAGGTCACGGAAGGCAGGGACCACCACTGTCACATCTCTATCAACAGGGCCTGTCCTGTGCTTGGTATGCATTCATGTATTCATTGGACAAGGATTTATCGAGCACCTGCTGTATGCCAGGATACAAAGACAGGCATGGTGTAGTCTCTGTCCTCAAGGAGTTAACAGTCTTGTAAACCCCAGGGGTAAGGGGGTTCCCTTTTCTCAGTGTAAGGGGCTGCACTGAACTTGGCTTCCCACTAGGGCTGGTGGCTTCCTCCTCTGCCAGGAGGGGCCATGCCTGAACCCAGTCTCTGACAGTCATCAAGGCCCCCAGGGGCAGGAGAGCTGGCTTTCCCAGATAACTTCTGTACACAGCTGGCCCCTCAGCCCAGCCTACCTGGTGTCCTAGTAGTTTGATTGTCCCCCCAGCTGACAAGGCTGTTCTCACCCCTGCCCTATAAGAAGGGAAGTTCATGTAGGTGTCGGGGCAGAGTCCCTTCGCTGGAGCATAAACCCACAGCTGGTCCAGGCTCTGGTATGTCCCTCAGGGTGATGGTGAGAAGACAGAGTAACCCCTTGCCTGCCTCTTCTAGTGCAAGTTTCCCCAGTGACGCTTATTCATTTTCTTTTTTTGAGATTTATTATTTATTTATTTATTTTATTGTTGGCTGTGTCGGGTCTTAGTTGCGGCATGCAGGATCTTTTGTTGTGGCACGCGGGCTCTTCGTTGCACGGCTCGAGTTTCTCTCTAGTTGTGGCATGCAGGCTCTGTAGTTTGTGGCACGCAGGCTCTGTAGTTGAAGGGCGCGAGTTCAGTAGTTGTGGTGCGTGGGCTTAGTTGCCCTACAGCATATGGCATCGTAGTTCCCTGACCAGGGGTCGAACCCGTGTCCCCTGTATTGTAAGGCCGATTCTTTATCACTGGACCACCAGTGACACCTATTCTTTCACCCATACTTTGTGCATTATGGAATTTGTCTTGAGTCCTGCCATGTGACCGATGGAGACAAGAAAGGGATCCTCCTGGGCTTCCCTGGTGGTGCAGTGGTTGAGAGTCCGCCTGCCGATGCAGGGGACACGGGTTCGTGCCCCGGTCCGGGAGGATCCCACATGCCGCGGAGCGGTTGGGCCCGTGAGCCATGGCCACTGAGCCTGCGCGTCCAGAGCCTGTGCTCCGCAACGGGAGAGGCCACAACAGTGAGCGGCCCGCGTACCGCCAAAAAAAAAAAAAAAAAAAAAAGAAAGAAATGGATCCTCCTTGCCTGATATATCCTAGAGATGTTCGGAGGGCAGTGGGCTACTTTAGCAGCTGGTTGTGAGTATAGGATTTGGAATCAAAGAGATCTGAGTTAAGAGTTCTGCCACTTGCTAATCAGAAGAAATGGGCACATGGCTTATTTCACTTCGCATAATGTCCTGTGGGTTCATCCACGTTGTCACAAATGGCAGGCGTTCCTTCCTTTTTTATGTCTGAGTGAAATAAGCCAAGCACAGAAAGACAGATACCAATACTACATGATTTCACTTAGAGGTGGAATCTGTATGTCGAACTCATAGAACCAGAGAGTAGAATGGTGGTTGCCAGGGGCTGGGGTGTGGGGTGGGGAAATGGGGAGACGTTGGAAAAAGGGTACAAACTTTCAGTTATAAGATGAATAAGTTCTGGGGATCTAATGCATAGCCTGGTGACTACAGGTAACAATACTGTGTTGTATACTTGAAATCTGTTACAAGGGTGGGTCTAAAGTGTTCTCACCACACACATACAAAAATGGTAACTATGTGAGGTGATAGATACGTTAATTAACCTGACTGTGAACATCATTTCACAATGTAAACGTATATTGAATCATTACGGTGCATACACACAGCATACATCAGCCATCACATAGTCTGCTACAGACTGAATGTTTGTGTTCCCCCCATCCCCAGCCCAAATTCATACGCTGATGCCCTAACTCCCAGTGTGATGGTATTTGGAGGTGGGGCCTGTGGGAGTAATTAGGACCTGAGCGTGGAGGCCTTAGTGCCCTTATAAGAAGAGACATGGGAGAGATGATCTCTCCCTCTCTGCCACGTGAGGACACAGTAAGAAGGCATCCGTCCATAAACCAGGAAGTGAGTCCTCACTGGGAACCAAATCGTCTGGCACCTTGATCTTGGACTTCCAACCCCCAGGCTGTGAGAAATAGCTTTCTGTCATTTAAGCTCCGTGGTCTATGGCATTTTTGTTATAGCAGCCGGAGCTGATCAAGCCGGGGTCATTGATGCCTTCGATGTGACCGAGGGCCAGATGCGGTTCTCAGCTCTGTGTATGAACCACCGCCCTCAGCCTTCACATTAACTTCCGGCACTCTCACTATTCCTGTTTATGGGCTGAGGAATCTGGGACACAGGGAACTAAAGTCAGTCACCAAAGCGATGCAGCAAGTTGCAAAATCTGGATTCAAGCAAGTGTGACTCTAACACTAGAAGAAAACATGAGAATATAAAATTAATCTTGGCACAAGGACAGCCTTTCTAAGCATGAGACAAAACTCATGGAGGAAAAGACTGAAAAGTTAGATACATAAAAAATGGAAGTCTTTGGGATGGAAAAATACCATAAATAAAATAAAGGGAAAATGACTCACTGGAAAAATATTTGCAGATATAAGATAGGGAAACAAAGGATGATTTCATATATTTTTAATATCTATATATGTGTTTATATGTTTTATATATTTTTTCAAAGTTCTTGCAAATTAATAAGAAAAAGAGCCAGCTGGTAGAATAAAGGAACACAGGCTGTGAAAAGTTAATAGCAAAAGAGCTACCTATGGGAAATAAATACATGACGAGACACTCCATCTCTCTTAAAATTAAAGAAATGCAAATTAAAACTAAGATGAGATCATATTGTTCACCTCTAAGACTGGAAAATATACTTTAATAAATTATAACCGTTATTGCTGGCAAGAGTACTTGCCAATGTTGGAGGGAGTGTAAATCAATGCATCTTTAGGAAGACAATTAGATATTATCTACCCAAATGCAAAATACACATAACCTTTAACCCAGCAATTCCACTTCTGGAAATTTAGTTGTGCAAGTGTGTAAAGACCTGTGTGCAAGAATGTTTGTTGCAGTATTTGTGGCAGAGATGGGGAGGTATCCACCAAAGATCCCTGCCCCTCACTCCATAGTGTAGCTCTGTCTCTAGAGGGCGGTGGCCCAGCCAGGGTCTACATTTCCCAGCATGCCCTGCATCCAGGTGGGGCCCTGTGACTGGTTCTGTGTGTTACCTCCAGAGCCAGGTGCTTACAAAGTAGGTGTGTCCTTTTCATTTTCTTTTCCATCTACTAGCTAAATGCAGAGAACTCTGAGGCCCTAGAAGGTCCAAAATGTAGAAGGGGCATGAAGACCCCTTATAACTGGGAAAACAACCCCCTTGGACCACCATGAGCAAGACATACACTTTTCTCTTGGCGTTTGTTACAGCAGCTGGCATTGACCTAATGACTGAAACACTGTTTGTAGCGGAAAGAGACCAGAACAACCTACGTGTCTATTGGTAAGAAGCTGGTTGAATAAAGACAGACAATAGCTTATTTTGTGGCTGTTAAAAAAATAAGCTGGTTCTATAGATATTGACACAAAAAGGAGTCCAAGATGTATTCTTAAGTGAAGAAAAAAGCAAGATGCAGAACAGCGAGTTCAATATGCACCTTTTTACATACAAAATATACGCACAGATGCCAGTGTGGATATGCATATACCATCTCTAGAAAGATACACAGTAAATTGTTAGCAGTGATCACCTTGGGGGACCTGGATGGCCCGTGGTATAGGATGGGCTTTTTTTCCACCTTTATCTTTCTGCGCTCATTGGATTTTTTTTCCTTTGCCATGAGCATGCATTGTTTGTAGTTAAAAAAAAACTAGCTAATAAAAAGCTATGTTAAAAAATCTCCACTGATATTGTTTAGGGAGAAGATAGCCTGCGTGGAAACAGTTTTGAGGAGTGAGGGGGAGGAAATGTGTCTGGAGGAGCTGGGGTGTGGGTGAGAAGCAAAGATATGGAAGGCCGGGAATTCACAGATCTGCTCTCCAGAATCTTGGCTCGGAAAGGAGGAAGGGTGACCGTGGGCGTTGAATGAATGGATTTTGCTGCCGCACGTAGAGTTCTGATAAGTTTCCGTCTCTCAGGTGCCATCAGGCTAGTCTGGCCTGACCATGGTCACACTAGCAGGGCACCTTGTGTGGGTAACTCTGGGTCTCTCACCTTCTCTCACTGTCTGGGCTTAGCTCCTTCCCCACACCAAGTCTACCCTCCCTTTTCCCCAGGAGTGGGTCCCTTAGGTCAGCCCTTCTCACACTGGGAGGCACATTTGTATCACCTGGGGGTCTTGTGGAAAGGCAGCTTCTGATTCTATAAGTCTAGGGAGGGGGCCGAGATTCTGCATTTCTAACAGGCTCTGCAGTGAGGCTGACAGGCTGGTCCATGGCCCACAGGTTGAGTAGCCAGGTCCTGGCCAGCCTGGCATGAATTGCACAGTCAGTGAATGTTTATGCACTAAATGGAATTGGCTAATGGGTATTGGATGACGAACTGCAGATGATGTGAATTCAGAAAACCCAGATTGGAGGCCCAGCTTTTCCATTTCCTGGCCTTGTGACTTTCATAGTAGTTTCCTCAGCGCAACAGGTGGATGATGAGAAGGTGGGCTTCCCCTGGCTGCTGTGAGGTCTAAGCTGTATGAACACATGAGGGGCCTATGTAAGCCATAAAGCACTGTACCCAGCCATGAATGGATTCCTCTTTCTCTACTTAATTTTCCCACTTTCGTTTAAGTCTTTTCTTTTTTTTTGTTCTTTCATTTATTCAGTTATTTTTAAAAATTGAGATATAAAAGACATATAACATTATATTAGTTTCAGGTGTACAATGTAATGATTCAACATACATATATATTGTGAAATCATCACCATTATAAGTCTAGTGGACCTCCATCACCACACAGACTTACACACAGAGTTACCTTTTTTCCTCGCGATGAGAACTTGTTAGAGCTACTGTCTTAGCAGCTTCCGCATATGCTATAGAGTATTATTAACTATAGTTACTGTGCCATAGTGCTTGTCTTTCTCATTTTCAAAAAGCCAATCATCTGTCCCTTCATGCTCTCCTGCTACAGCCCTATCTAAGCTCCATTTCTTCCCAAAGTTCATGAAATAAAGCTCAATGGTTCTGGGCTTCCCTGGTGGCGCAGTGGTTGGAAGTCTGCCTGCCGATGCAGGGGCCACGGGTTCGTGCCCCGGTCCGGGAAGATCCCACATGCCGCGGAGCAGCTGGGCCCGTGAGCCATGGCCGCTAAGCCTGCGCCTCCGGAGCCTGTGCTCCGCGGCGGGAGAGGTCACGGCAGTGAGAGGCCCGCGTACCGCAAAAAAAAAAAAAAAAAAAAAAAGCTCAATGGTTCTACTTTCTCACCTCACATTCATCCTCAACTTGTCACATCTGCCTCCTTCCTCCTCACCCCCTTAAAGCAGCTCTCTCTGAGCACATCCATAAATGCCGGTGCCATGCTGTCCTGGCCTTGTTTTAACTTTCTGTGGCATCTGAGGCATTAGCCCACTCCCTGCTTCTAGAGGAATATGCTCTTTCTTGGCTTTGAGAACACAAGGTCTTGGTTTCCTTTTTACCCCTCTTACCAGTCCTTCTCCATACGTATTTCAGTTATTTTTCCCGCACTTACCACTTATCTCTTTATGTCTCACTTAATGGCCCCACCATCCACCAGTTGCCCCAGCAACACTCACATCTAATCTATAACCAAATCCAACTGGTAACCTCTCACCCAGTCTCTTCTGACATTGGTCCCTGCCAGCTTAGGACCCATCACAGCATCCTCGTTCATGGTCGGAGCTCGAGGAGCAGCTCAGCATCTTTCTCTAGGTAGACTCTGCTTGCCAGCCTCCATTCGGAGCCAGCTTGCTCCACCAAGTGGCCCCAAGGCTACCAGGGGTGGTACCAAGGGGTGGCTTAGGGACCTTCATCCTCCTTGCAGTCTCCTGAAATCAATCTAAGTGAAAACAGATGGAGGGGAAGAAGCGAAAGTGCTGCTGGAGAACGTCTGAAACTGGCAGGATGGCTGCATTACAAATACCTTATTCTTGACACAAAGGGGGCCTCAGCACAGCCAGCAAATTCCACCACGTTCCTCTGGCCAACTCACTCTCCCATTCTGCGCAATGACTATCTCAGACCTTTTCCATTCTCTGCAAATGATCAAAGCCAGCCCTTTTCTGTCCCTCTCAGCAGATGAGCTCGCACCGTGGAGAATAGAGAAACTGTTAGCATGAAACATCTTCATGATCCTGCTGCCAAACACATAAATTTTTCCACACTGACCAGCCGAGGACGGAGATGGTCAACCCGGTGGCCTTCGGATGCTAGTCCCCCAGGCCTGTGCGTCTCCACCTCCCTTCACCTCCCAGTGTTCCCTGCCTGCAGTGTCCACGGAGGCCCACCTTCCACCTGTGCCTGGATCCATGCTAAGGACCTGTCAGTCCCCACCAAATCTGAATGCATCCCAGGTATCTGCAAGTACCCCGGCCAAAGACTGGATGAATCAGTGCGTTCATCTTATTTTTTAATACCAAGCTTTACAATGTCACACTCCAGAGTCCCTATGGCTACTAAATTTTGCAGGGTTGAGCTCCACAAGCCTGCCCCCGCTTCCTGCAGCATAACAGTGCCCCCTAGTGGGAGGTGATCCAACTGCAGCTGGTGGCGGCAACACCTCCTGCCTGGTCCTCCACAATTCCGTCGCTTCCCTGGGAGACGTTAGCCACCATCAGGAGTTCTTTCCATTTTGTCTCCCGAAGAGGCAGGTGTATCCGAATACACGAAGCCCAGTGGTTGCAAAGGTGAGCAGGGCTTGGCTTTCTGATCATGCAGGGAGTAAGGAGAGCAGTGCTGTTGAGCAAAACACTGGGGAGTCAGCTGCTCAGATATCACCCAGGCCAAAGCTGCATGTATGGTTACTGAGTCAACAGCACTTCTACAGGGTCCAAGTCTCACCCAAACTGTGCAAATCTGGATTCTTGTCCAGGCTGTGGTGTGGAATTGTCCAGCTCTGCATTTCAGTTCTGGAAGGCATTCAGGACACCTTGCAAGATGAGATAGCAGACACTCTCAGATCCTTCAGCCCTACCCTTTCCTGCCTCCAGGGCTTTTCTGCTCTTTCTGCCTAGAACACTCTCCCCTGACTCTTCCATGGCTCAGTCCTTCTCAGCCTCAGGTCTCTGTTTAAATGTCACCACTCTCAAATGTCACTCTCTAAACCCCATGGTTTATTTCCCTCCTCGCACTGAGCACAACCTGTAAATCTCTTGCATATCTGTTTGTTTATCTATTGCCTTTCCCCCAGTTAGTCTGCAAACCCCATCAGGAAAGGATGCTGTCTTCCTTGCTGAGTGTGGAGTCTCAGTCCTTGTCACTGGGCCACACCACCACAGGCAGTCAAAAAAGCATATGACTCATGCTGGTCAAATGAATAACAGGGGAAGAATCAAAGCCTAAAGGCAAGAAGATCTGGGCACCTTGAGAAAATGCAGCAGCCTGAGCTCTTTAGAAAGGGTTTCCCAAAGTGCAGTCACATATAATCTCTGGTGTGCAAGTGATTCATGGATGAAAGTTACATTTTTTTTAAAACAGTTTTGTGTTTATTTTAATGCGTTTTAGAAAATTAGAACTAGAAGATCATCTATATTTAACAGATTTTACTGCCTAGGATGAGGCTTAAATATGCAGTGAGCATAGAAAATGTGACTTGATCTAAAGACAAATACTAAGTAAATAGTACAAATGGTACGTGAATATGGAAAAAAGGTGATCCTTATAATGACTCAAGCTTGGGAACCTCTGGCTCAAAACAATGTTAGTTTGGCCAAAGGAAATCCAAGCCAGAGTAATGTGGACATAGACTCATTCAACAGATAATTATTGAGTACCTACTGTTTACCAGCCATTGCTGGTGCCGAGGCCATGGCTCTAAGTAAAACAGATGTAGCACTTGCCCTCATGGAGCTTCTGGTCTGGTGGAGGACGTAATGAACAAAAAATAAGCAAATATATAATTACAATTTGGGGTGGAAGAAAAGAAGAGCAAGTGTAACGAGGGAATTGAGGGGTCGAAGAAACCCCAGAGTGGACATTTGAGCAGAAGTTCAGGAGATGAGTACCGGCTTGGATGAAAAGACCATACAGTGAAATGAGAAAAACAATAGGGTAAGACAAAACAGGTATGGATGAGGTAAGACGGTACTGTAGAGAATCTAAAAATGCACTAGCAAACTACACTGACAGAAATCGAGAGGGGAACTAGCAACGTAGAAAATAAAAATCAGAGCAAACTTGGGCCTGATCTTGGGCTTCTCAAGTAAAAAGCCACAAGATTGAACTGTTGGGAGAAAAGATGACATGGAAGACAGAGTAGTCGTAGGCAACGAATAGTTTGCGATGTTACTGAAGAGGAAACCTGAAACAAATTGGACAGAGCTATTGGCAAAGATTTCATTAAATAGACACTTCCAGAGATAAAAGATGGCAATGTGGGCAGATCAAAAGGCCAGAGTAGTCCAAACAAAATAAAACTTACATCAGTGAACCCATCCATCCATCCATCCATCCATCCATCATCTATCTATACAAACATGTGTCAGGTCAAACATTTAACCTTATACGTAAAATGCAAACATTTTGTAAGTATTATATATACCCAGGATGGATAAAGCAAACAAAACAGTTTTTCTACAAATTCAAGCCAGACAAGGACTTTGTAGCAGCAGTAAATGCTAGAAAACACAAATCGTCATTCATAGAGTTTTGCAGAAAAAAGAATTGTTACTTCCAATACTTAGTAGTTAGACAATTTGCCTGTGAAGCCAAAAGAAAAGCACTATAAGATAAGCTTGAAAAGCATTCCACCTCATTCTTCGAAAAGTTTTCTGAAGATAAAAGCAGTGACCTGAGTGATGGTGTGAAGGAACTGGGGAAAGGGAAGTTGAATATAAAAAGATAGTGACTGGGATTGAACTCAGCACAGAGTCTAAAGAATTAATACATTTAGCTCTTAATATCAATAGTTTTCTTTAAAAATTAGATGTAAAAAGTAATAATTTATACCCCAATACAGGTGAAAACATTAATAATTTCATCAATCAAATTCAAGATCCCAGGGTAAATTAACACAGACTGAGAAATTGGCAATAGAGGACGAGGGGGAGGGAAGGGGCAGAGGGAAAGTACAGGAGATCCTTTACCAGAAGGTCCCTCCTACTCATTTGCTCTATTAGAGAAAAATACAATGAAGAATTAAAAACAGGACATGCATCCTTCAAAACACTGGAAAATAGAAAAGCAAAGTAAATGCAGCTCCTATAACAAAAGAGACAGGAAAGGAAAGCAAGGAAAAAAGAGCCAAAATTGTAGAGCAAGATGACAGAGGTGCAGAAGTAGGATTGACTGTGTTAATATTCAAAATCGCTGGAAATAGGCTAAACCCCATAATTAAAAAAAATGACAACAATAAAAGTTTCTCATTCTCACATAAAACCTAGTCAGTCATATTTGTGTTTATAAGACCACCCAGAACACAGGGGTGGAAACATTTTATATGAAAATGGAGGGGTTCAGATGCAGCAGGAAAATGCCAGTCTAAAGAAAGCTAGAGTCACGTTCTTAACACCAGAAAAAGTAGAATCCAATGCAAAAGACATTAAATGAGACAAAGGGCATCATTTAATATTGATAAAGGGCCCAATTCATGGTAGTTCGTTCATAGAACGTGGGGGAATCACGGTGTTCATCTCTCTTCCTTCTCTGGTCACCACTAAGTTGATAATGAATGGATAAAAGGTATAAAGTCAAAATATCAAGAGAATGGGTGAAGAGTTGGTGGCAGACAAGGAAGAGAGACTTACTTTTGGAAGAAGGGAGGCTGACTTATGAGGGGTATTGGTCTTGGAAAAGAAAGCTGAAACTTAAGTGGCTGCAGAGAGGAGGGGGTGTCACTATTGAGAAGAAAGTGGAATCTTCCAATAGCTCTGGAATCGGAGGCAACAGGGACCCTGGTGGGGTGAGAGGGCAGAAGCACAGTCAGTGTTACAGGTCTCTAGCACGAGCAGCTGGACCTACAGAGCTTCCCCCAGCCCTACAGCCGGGCTGGAGCCACTTTTCCTAGTAGGGCAGTGATGGGGAGATTATCTTGTGGCACTATTACAACAGGCAGCCCCCAGACACTGGCCAAGGTGAAGAGGGGGGCGAGACACCTGCCAGAATGCTGGCAGGCAGCTTATCTACCTCAAGCTGACAAGTGAAAGATCCCTCTTGAGAGAAACTGACCAGTCAAGATTTCAAGTAATATCTACCAAAGCACAATTTATTAAGATAAAAGCTGCCACGTCCCATTGAGATCCATATCATTGCATGTAATACAGAATCATAACTCAGTGCAGAAATAGGTCAAAAGGAAAAATGATCCTCTCAACTGATTCTGAAAAGGCACTTAGTAAATTCAACATCCATCACTAATAAAGAAAAAAATTACCTTAAGAAACCAGGAAGGCTGCATCTTTAACATGAAAAAGAATATCCATCTCAAACCCACAGGGACTTGTATATTGAAGGATGAAATAGTGCCAGTAGCTAACTTTAAAAAAAAGTTCTTATTGAAGTATAGTTGATTTACAATGTTGTGTTAATTTCTGCAAAGTGACTCAGTTATACACACATACATATATGTATTCTTTTTCATATTCTTTTCCATTATGGTTTATCACAGAATATTGAATATAGCTCCCTGTGCTATACAATAGGACCTTGCTGCTTATCCATCCTATATATAATACTTTGCATCTGCTAATCCCAAACTCCCAATCCTTCCCTCCCCCATCCTCTTCCCCCTTGGCAACCACAAGTCTGTTCTCTTCAATAGCTTACTTTTATTGAGAGCCGTGTGGCAGGCATGGTTCTAAGTATTTTCATATCTATTATCTCATTTAAATCTCACCACAATATCACTAGGTAGGTATTTGTATTCACATAAGGAAATTTGGTGCAGAGGAATAATCTGCCAAAGACCCAATGTACTAATTGGTGAAGCCAGGATGTAAACCCGAGGGTTTTGATTCTAGTTGTATGTGCTGTAACCTCCAGGCTATGAGTCTCGTTAAAGTCAAGCAAGACAAAGATGCCTGCTAACACAATTGATATTTAAGATTGTTCCATATTGTATAGACAGTTCAATTAAAACTTTAATAAATGGAGAGATGGGAAATCATAATATTAGAAAGACATCCATACTTCTCAAATTAATCTATAAATCAAATGTAATACCAATCCAAATCCCAAGAGGATTTTAAAAATTGAATTTGACATTACAATTATAAAGTTTCTTTTGGATGAATAAATTAAAAATAAGAGCCAATGCATTGTGTTAAAAGGAAGAATCATGGGAAGGAAGCTACAGTGTCACACAATATATATTATAAAGCTGTAATAATTAAAACAGTGTGGTTCTGGCTCAGAAACAGGCAAATGGATTTATAGAACAGAATACAAAATCAGAAATAAGCACAGCTACATAAAAAACACACGATAAAGGTAGTATTTCAAGTCAGTTGGGAAATTACACATTATTGGGACTTAGTTGGGACAATTAGGTGATTAAGCTGGGAAAAATGTAGTCAGATTTCCTCATTTACATCTATACCAGTATTAATTCAAATTGAATGAAACATTTCAATGTTAAAAAGAAAACAATGGGGTAAGAGATTAAAATATCAGTAAATATGTATATATTCTTGAGAATTGGGAAGGCTTTATAACCATGATATCAAAGAAGAAAGAAAGAAAGAAGTTAAAAGCTAAAGTTTTGGGGGATTCCCTGGTGGTCCAGTGGTTAGGACTCAGGGATCTCACTGCTGGGACCCCGTGTTCGATCCCTGGTTGGGGAACTAATATCCCACAAGCCGTGAGGTGAGGCCAAAAAAAAAAAGTTAAAGTTTTGGAAGACAAAAAAAGTAACCATAAGGGAAAATAAAATGCGAAAAAGCAAATGGTGTTCCAGATATGATAGACAAATATTTAGTATCTTTACTAGAGTTTTTATAAATCAATAAGAAAGACACCCCAACAGAAAACTGAGGAAAAGACATAAACGATTCCTGAAAGAAGATATAAAACTGGCAAAATATTAAAATTCATTAGATATCAAAGAAATACAATCCAAATAAGATAGCATTTTGACCTATCACAAAGTTATTATTTAGTGTTATCCATGGTGCATAGAAATATGCACTCTCATACAATGCTAGGTTTGCAAATAAGTTGAAAGTAGTAGATGCAAACTATTACATATAGAATGGATAACCAACAAGGTCCTACTGTATAGCACAGGGAGCTGTATTCAATATCCTGGGATAAACCATAATGGAAAAGAATATAAAAAAGAATGTATATATGTGTATAACTGAGTCACTTTGCTGTACAGCAGAAATTAACACAACATTGTAAATAAACTACACTTCAAAAAATAGTTTAAAGGAAGGTTCTTGTTAGAATTTAGCCTGTTGAAATGTTAAGATATTTGTATAAAGATGTGTTATAAGGGTGCTCAACACAGTATTCTTTATTTAAAGTGGTGAACTAATAGAAACAACCTAAATACACACAATACTATAATGATTAAATGATGGTATGTGTATGCATTTTGAGAAATGCTAAGCTGTGATTATAAATAACTTTTCAGAAAATGTTTAAGATACGGGAAAATGCTGGTATTAAACTGGTAGTTTGAAAAAAAGAAGTTAGAAAATACCATATTACACATGATAACTGGTCTTCTGTGTGTGTGTGTGTGTGTGTGTGTGTGTGTGTGTGTGTGTGTTTGGATATCAAAAGCAAGGACACAGTTACCCCTGGATATTCTGGTCTCCTCTACTTCTCCCAACTATGTATAAAAATATACGACCTGCTGTTCTTGATGACTTTTCCTGAAAGATGTGTAGATAGAACAGACTGTTCTTCATTTGATATTTATACAAAATCCTTCCCAGTTTTGCTCCCAAAGCATTTATAAATTCTAAATAGGAAACTTCAGTACAGAGATATGGTCCATTTCAGCCAAACAACTTATAACCACAACTTCAAAGAAAAGAATGAGGTGTACATGCATAGTTATATTGGATGCTATGTAAGAGCATGGTAGAGTGGGCTTCTGGGAAGGGAAACCAGGAGACTAATGGCGGGAGCAAACTCCATTTTCATTACACATCCTTTGTGTATACTTTGGCTTTTTTGTCAAGTGCATTTTTTCTTCAAATGAAGAATGCAGAAGGGGAAAAAACACAGGCATTGGAGCCAGACATGTCTAAGTTTGAGTCTCTGTTTTGCCACTTATTTGTGTACAGCCTTGGGCAAGTAACTGTCCTCTCTCTGAGCCTCAGTATCCCCAATAAAGGGTAGAAAATAAACCTTACTCTGCAGGATTGTGGAAAGGATTGGAGGTGATGCATGGAAATTTCCCCATGTGTTGGCTGGTGCATAGTAGGCGCTTGTTAGCTGTGGCTATTGTGATTAATCTTGTACCTGCCTGAGACTGTAGGCAGAGCTGAAGCAGAATGTAATTATCCATGTTGGAACAAAGCCAGGATACCTGAACCTTGCAAAACATGCTGTTGAATGTTCAATCAAGATATGTAAGTACACACAGCCACAGAACATAGCCAGTGCTTTCCCCCAGGGTTCAAGAAGTAAAATGCATTTCACCATGGTACATCTGCTCGTTTTTTAAAATTCCACAACTAATTAACCAGAATCCTCATCAGCCATCTCCATGTGGATTAACTAAACATGTCAGCAAACCCTGGCCCTTTTCTGTTAAACACAGGCAATTTCTTCTCCCCACCAGTGGTTCCAGCAAGATGCTGACTGCAGGGGGAGTTGAACTGCAAAGTCTAACCTTCATTTAACCCACTGTAAGGCATTTCTCATGCAGTAGGCCAGTTTGATAGCTCCTCAACATTAGGAAGGCACAATATCTTAGTGGTTAAACCTACAGTCCCTGGAGTTGGTCTGACATGGCTTTTAATTCTGCTTGATCACCTCTTAACTGACAAATCATGGGTAAGTTATTTAACCTCTGTAAACCTCAGTTTTTTCCATCTGTTAAATGGGGCCAATTATGGTGCCTACCTCATAGGATTCTTGTAATAATTAAGGGTGAAGATGGATGAGCATTAAAGGTATTTTGCACAATGTCTGGTGCTAGGCAAGGCCTCAAAATATGATAACAAAACAAAGATATATGTGCTTTTGCATTAGAAGATTCCAGGGAAGGATCATGTCCTCACGCAGGCAATGGGGAAGTCACCTACTGCAGAAAGATGTATGTAGCTGAGCTCTCTTTAAGGAGCCCTGTAATGACCAGAAAAAGCAGTCACAAAGAAGATGCACATTGTCCTCTGTGTTAAGTTTATAAATAATCTGTTTATCAAATATCCTAAAAAGGAAAATGCGAGGAAAACAGTTTAAAAGTATGATTGCATCATGGTCAAAAACAGTTCATTGGTTTTCAAAGAAAAAAAGAAAAAGCAATGCTCCTTTAAGAAGAAAATCCTTTTAGAAAAACCCAAAGTCTGGTTATTACTGTGATTATCTAATTGTATCTCTCATATGTCAACATTTTTCAAGGGGTGGGATGTCATGTAAATGTAACTAATTATTATTTAATTCCAACCACTTATGTGAAAAGTACTTTTCTGATTAGCAAGGCGGTCAAAGGAGAGATGTCAGAATTTTTTTTTCTCTTTCTGATTGTACAAGATTGTTGTGGGGGAGACGTGGATTTGTCCTTATTATATCAAGAACCTGGACATGGAAGAAGGTAGTCACCATTTAAATGCTATATCTTGAATCACACCTAAGAATAGCCATTGTGGCGGTCCCACCCCCTGTGCCCAGAATGGAGCCCGCATTTCCACAGAGCTGGAACTCCTGGCTCAGGGTCTCTTCCCTCCACTGTCACTGAACTGCCCCAGAGCCCAAGGGGAGGGTGGCCTCACTGAGGCTGCCGGCTCTGGACGGGCCTCAGCAGCTGAAGCTGCAACAGTCCTGGGGACCGCGGGACAGCCGTGTGGATGACAGGCTCTTGGTGCTCCAGCCAGGCAACAGGGTTGTGCCTCTGAGGTGGGAGAGCCAAGTTCAGGACACTGGTCCACAAGAAATCTCCCCGCTCCACGTAATATCAAATGGCGAAAATCTCCCAGAGATCTCCATCTCAATGCCAAGACCCAGCTCCACTCAACGACCAGCAAGCTACAGTGCTGGACACCCTATGCCAAACAACTAGTAAGACAGGAACACAACCCCACCCATTAACAGAGAGGCTGCCTAAAATCATAAACAGGCCACAGACACCCCAAAACACACCACCAGATGTGGACCTGCCCATCAGAAAGACAAGATCCAACCTCATCCACCAGAACACAGGCATTAGTGCCCTCCACCAGCAAGCCTACACAACCCACTGAACCAACCTTAGCCACTGGGGACAAACACCAAAAACAATGGGAACTACGAACATGCAGCCTGTGAAAAGGAGACCCCAAACACAAAAAGTTAAGCAAAATGAGAAGACAGAGAAACACACAGCAGATGAAGGAGCAAGATAAAAACCCACCAGACCTAACAAATGAAGAGGAAATAGGCAGTCTACCTGAAAAAGAATTCAGAATAATGATAGTAAAGATGATCCAAAATCTTGGAAACAGAATGAAGAAAATACAAGAAACGTTTAACAAGGACCGAGAAGAACTAAAGGGCAAACAAACAGTGATGAACAACACAATAAATGAAATTAAAAATTCTCTAGAAGGGATCAATCGCAGAATAACTGAGGCAGAAGAACGGATAAGTGACCTGGAAGATAAAATAGTGGAAAAAACGACTGCAGAGCAGAATAAAGAAAAAATAATGAAAAGAATTGAGGACCGTCTCAGAGACCTCGGGGACAACATTAAATGCACCAACATTCAAATTATAGGGGTCCCAGAAAAAGAAGAGAAAAAGGAAGGGACTGAGAAAATATTTGAAGAGATTATAGTTGAAAACTTCCCTAATATGGGAAAGGAAATAGTTAATCAAGTCCAGGAAGCACGGAGAGTCCCATACAGGATAAATCCAAGGAGAAACACACCAAGACACATATTAATCAAACTATCAAAAATTAAATACAAAGAAAAAAAAAACAAAAGCAGCAAGGGAAAAACAACAAATAACACACAAGGGAATCCCCATAAGGTTAACAGCTGATCTTTCAGCAGAAACTCTGCAAGCCAGGAGGGAGTGGCAGGACATATTTAAAGTGATGAAAGAGAAAAACCTACAAACAAGATTACTCTACCCAGCAAGGATCTCATTCAGATTTGATGGAGAAATTAAAACCTTTACAGACAAGCAAAAGCTAAGAGAATTCAGCACCACCAAACCAGTTTTACAACAAATGCTAAAGGAACTTCTCTAGTCAGGAAACACAAGAGAGGGAAAAGACCTACAATAACAAACCCAAATCAGTTAAGAAAATGGTAATAGGAGCATGCATATCAATGACTACCTTAAATGTAAATGGATTAAATGCTCCAAACAAAAAATATAGACTGGCTGAATGGATACAAAAACAAGACCCATATGTATGCTGTCTACAAGAGACCCACTTCAGACCTAGAGACACAACAGACTGAAAGTAAGGGGATGGAAAAAGATATTCCATGCAAATGGAAATCAAAAGAAAGCTGGAGTAGCAATTCTCATATCAGACAAAATAGACTTTAAAACAAAGACTATTACAAGAGACAAAGAAGGACACTACATAATGATCAAGGGATCAATCCAAGAAGAAGATATAACAATTGTAAATATTTATGCACCCAACATAGGAGCACCTCAATACATAAGGCAAATGCTAAGAGCCATAAATGGGGAAATCGACAGTAACACAATCATAGTAGGGGACTTTAACACCCCACTTTCACCAATGGACAGATCATCCAAAATGAAAATAAATAAGGAAACACAAGCTCTAAATGATACATTAAACAAAATGGACTTAATTGATATTTATAGGACATTCCATCCAAAAACAACACAAAACAGTTTCTTCTCAAGTGCTCATGGAACATTCTCCAGGATAGATCATATCTTGGGTCACAAATCAAGCCTTGGTAAATTTAAGAAAATTGAAATCATATCAAATATCTTTTCTGACCACAATGCTATGAGACTAGATATCAATTACAGGGGAAAAAATCTGTAAAAAATAAAAACACATGGAGGCTAAACAATACACTACTTAATAACCAAGAGATCACTGAAGGAATCAAAGAGGAAATCAAAAAATACCTAGAAACAAATGACAATGAAAACACGATGACCCAAAACCTATGGGATGCAGCAGAAGCAGTTCTAAGAGGGAAGTTTATAGCAATACAATCGTACCTCAAGAAACAAGAAACATCTCAAATAAACAACCTAACTTTACACCTAAAGAAATTAGAGAAAGAAGAACAAAAAAACTCCAAAGTTAGCAGAAGGAAAGAAATCATAAAGATCAGATCAGAAATAAATGAAAAAAAAATGAAGGAAACAATAGCAAAGATTGATAAAACTAAAAGCTTGTCCTTTGAGAAGATAAACAAAATTGATAAGCCATTAGCCAGAGTCATCAAGAAACAAAGAGAGAAAACTCAAATCAATAGAATTAGAAATGAAAAAGGAGAAGTAACAACTGACACTGCAGAAATACAAAGGATCATGAGAGATTACTACAAGCAACTATATGCCAATAAAATGGACAATTTGGAAGAAATGGACAAATTCTTAGAAAAGCACAACCTTCCAAGACTGAACCAGGAAGAAATAGAAAATATAAACAGACCAATCACAAGCACTGAAATTGAGACTGTGATTAAAAATCTTACAACAAACAAAAGCCCAGGACCAGATGGCTTCATAGGCAAATTTTATCAAACATTTAGAGAAGAGCTAACACCAATCCTTCTCAAACTCTTCCAAAATATAGCAGAGGGAGGAACACTCCCAAACTCATTCTATGAGGCCACCAACACCCTGATACCAAAACCAGACAAAGATGTCACAAAGAAAGAAAACTACAGGCCAATATCACTGATGAACATAGATGCAAAAATCCTCAACAAAATACTAGCAAACAGAATCCAACAGCACATTAAAAGGATCATACACCATGATCAAGTAGGGTTTATTCCAGGAATGCAAGAATTCTTCAATATATGCAAATCAATCAATGTGATATACCCATATTAACAAACTGAAGGAGAAAAACCATATGATCATCTCAATAGATGCAGAAATAGCTTTTGACAAAATTCAACACCCATTTATGATAAAAACCCTCCAGAAAGTAGTAGGCATAGAGGGAACCTTCATCAACATAATAAAGGCCATATAGGACAAACGCACAGTCAACATCGTTCTCAATGGTGAAAAACTGAAACCATTTCCAAGATCAGGAACAAGACAAGGTTGCCCACTCTCACCACTATTATTCAGCACAGTTTTGGAAGTTTTAGCCACAGCCATCAGAAAAGAAAAAGAAATAAATGGAATCCAAATTGGAAAAGAAGTAGTAAAGCTGCCACTGTTTGCAGATGACATGATACTACACATAGAGAATCCTAAAGATGCTACCAGAAAACTACTAGAGCTAATCAATGAATTTGGTAAAGTATCAGGATACAAAAGTAATGCACAGAAATCTCTTGCATTCCTATACACTAATGATGAAAAATCTGAAAGTGAAATTAAGAAAACACTCCCATTTACCATTGTAACAAAAAGAACAAAATATCTAGGAATAAACCTGCCTAAGGGGACAAAAGACCTGTATGCAGAAAACTATAAGACACTGATGAAAAAAATTAAAGATGATACAAACAGATGGAGAGATATACTATGTTCTTGGATTGGAAGAATCAACATTGTGAAAACGACTCTACTACCCAAAGCAATCTACAGATTCAATGCAATCCCTATCAAACTACCACTGGCATTTTTCACAGAACTAGAACAAAAAATTTCACAATTTGTATGGAAATGCAAAAGACCCTGAATATCCAAAGCAATCTTGAGAAAGAAAAATGGAGCTGGAGGAATCAGGCTCCCTGACTTCAGACTATATTACAAAGCTACAGTAATAAAACCGTATGGTACTGGCACAAAAACAGAAATATAGATCACTGGAACAGAATAAAAAGCCCAGAGATAAACCCACACACAAATGGTCACCTTATCTTTGATAAAGGAGGCAAGAATATACAGTGGAGAAAAGAGAGCCTCTTCAATAAGTGGTGCTGGGAAAACTGGACAGCTACATGTAAAAGAATGAAATTAGAACACTCCCTAACACCATACACAAAAATAAACTCAAAATGGATTAAAGTCCTAAATGTAAGGCCAGACACCATCAAACTCTTAGAGGAAAACATAGGCAGAACACTCTATGACAGAAATCTCAGCAAGATCCTTTTTAACCCACCTCCTAGAGAAATGGAAAAAAAAAACCCAAAAATAAACAAATGGGACCTAATGAAACTTAAAAGCTTTTGCACAGCAAAGGAAACCATAAACAAGACTAAAAGAGAACCCTCAGAATGGGAGAAAATATTTGCAAATGAACCAACTGACAGAGGATCAATCTCCAAAATTTACAAGCAGCTCATGCAGCTTAATATCGAAAAAGCAAACAACCCAATCGAAAAATGGGCAGAAGACCTAAATAGACATTTCTCCAAAGAAGATACACAGATTGCCAAGAAACACATGAAAGAATGCTTAACAGCATTAATCATTAGAGAAATGCAAATCAAAGCTACAATGAGATATCATCTCACACCGGTCAGAATGGCCATCATCAAAAAATCTACAAACAATAAATGGTGGAGAGGGTGTGGAGAAAAGGGAACCCTCTTGCACTGTTGGTGGGAATATAAATTGATACAGCCACTATGGAGAACAGTGTGGAGGTTCCTTAAAAATCTAAAATTAGAACTACCATATGACCCAGCAATCCCACTACTGGGCATATACCCTGAGAAAACCATAATTCAAAAAGAGTCATGTACCAAGATGTTCATTGCAGCTCTATGTACAATAGCCAGGACATAGAAGCAACCTAAGTGTCCATCAACAGATGAATGGATACAGAAGATGTGGCACATATATACAATGGAATATTACTCAGCCATAAAAAGAAACGAAATTGAGTTATTTGTAGTGAAGTGGATGGACCTAGAGTGTGTCATACAGAGTGAAGTAAGTCAGAAAGAGAAAAACAAATACCGTATGCTAACACATATATATGGAATCTAAAAAAAAAAAAAAGAGGTCATGAAGAAACTAGGGGCAGGACAGGAATAAAGACACAGACCTACTAGAGAATGGACTTGAGGATACGGGTATGGGGAAGGGTAAGCTGGGACAAAGTGAGAGAGTGGCATGGACATACATACACTACCAAATGTAAAATAGATAGCTAGTGGGAAGCAGCCGCATAGCACAGGGAGATCAGCTCGGTGCTTTGTGAACACCTAGAGGGGTGGGATAGGGAGGGTGGGAGGGAGGGAGACGAAAGAGGGAGGAGATATGGGAACATATGTATATGTATAACTGATTCACTATGTTATAAAGCAGAAACCAACACACCATTGTAAAGCAATTATACTCCAATAAACATGTTAAAATAAAAATAATAGCCATTGCTCCAAAGGCAGCTCTTTAGTCTGTTTTATTTTTATTTTTAAAGAAATATTTTTGTCAAAAGTCCATTATATCCCAGAACAATGTTATAGGTAATAGCCCAAATCTCAGGTCTTATCCCACCTCCTAGTTGTGGTGAAAACCTGCTGAATGTGTCAAGCATGACTCCACAAGGAAATGATTTCAGTGCAGTGAAAGCTCTGGCCTGAGTTCTGATCCAGTCTCCACCACTTACACTGAGCAAGTCACTTCAACTCTGAGTCACTTTCTACACATATGAAAGGGAGAAAGTGATACATTTCTACAATGGAAATTTTCAACTATAACACTAATGTTAAGTGTCAACTTGACTGGGCTAAGAGATGCCCAGAGAGCTCGTAAAACATGATTTCTTGATGTGTCTGGGAGCTTGTTTCTGGAGGAGATTAGCGTTTGAATCAATAGACTCAGCTGAGAGAGTGGCCCTCTCTTTACTCCCAGCGTACGAGGGCATCATCCCATCCACTGAGGGCCTGGCTGGAACGAAAAGGCGAGGAAGGGCGAATTCAGTCTCTTCCGGAGCTGGACGCCCATCTTTCCCTGACTTTGGACTTCGGGGCTTCTGGTTCTCAGATCTTCGGTCTCAGGCTGGGATTTACACCATCGGCCCCCCTGGTTCTTAGGCCTTCAGACTTGGATTGAATTCCACCACCTCTTCTGTCCTCCGGCTTGCAGACAGCAGATGGTGGGACTTCTCAGACTCTGTAACCACGTGAGACAATTCCTATAATAAATCTCCTTTTATATATAATCTATATATGTCTTATTGGTTCTGTTTCTCTGGAGAACCCTGGCTGATACAGTCTCTCACAGAGTTCCTGTGAGGGCTAAAGAAAGCGTATAGAACGTGGTAGCACAGTTCCCCGCACGTGATCAGTGGAAGGATTTGAGGGAGCAAGGTCACCGGCTGCAGGGCTGGGAAGAGCGAGCAGAAGATGAACACAGAATGAAAGGTCTGAGGTGGCCACTGAAGGATGGAGAGAGGGGGCCTCAAGGCTCACACACAAATCACTCAGAAGTGCTCGGGGCTCTGATGAAGTGTAGGATCCATAATTCAACAGTAGCGTCAAGGCCATAGTAACATCTTTCAAATGTGGGGTGTAATCCAGCGAAGGAGAGTGGAGCAAATGTCTCCTTGGCTTCTCGAATTTGTTTTTTTGATTTTGCTTTTTTAAAAAAAAAAAATTTTTTTTTTTTTAAAATCTATGGGGCTTCCCTGGTGGCGCAGTCGTTGAGAGTCCGCCTGCCGATGCAGGGGACGCGGGTTCGTGCCCCGGTCCGGGAAGATCCCATATGCCGCGGAGTGGCTGGGCCCGTAAGCCATGGCCGCTGAGCCTGCGCGTCCGGAGCCTGTGCTCCGCAACGGGAGAGGCCACAACAGTGAGAGGCCCGCGTACCGCCAAAAAAAACCCACAAAAAACTATGAAGCAGAGGTCACTTTCTGGGCAGCATAAAAGTACCTGCATCAGGCCCACGACCTAAAGTTGTACAAATTGTCTCCTGCCGCTAGGTGTTCCAGCCGAGGGAGAAATGGGGTAGAATCCAGTCGCCCTCAGGTTTACTAAGTTTCTCCCATGCATCTGGTTTACTGGTAGTGATGACTTTGTCTACTTTCCAGGAGGCTGGTGGTGACCCTGGGCTTCATACAAGGAGTCCTCTTTACCAAGGTTTGGGGCCAATGTGGCTGCTCAAAGGCGGGCCATCCAGGCCCCATGTCCAAGGGAGTGATGTGAACCTACCCTTAACTTACAGCTCCCCTTCCCAAGCTGTATTTTCCCGGAAAGGTTTTCCCCATCAGTGTCAGAGAGAGAAGAGCTATATTTCAGTTTGTTTATTGCTCTGAAGCATCTGTTACTTTGCTATGTTTTGCAGGGAAACTTGGCATCTCATATTCATAAACTGGGCTGCTTTGGGTTTAATTGTGTAAATAACTCAAGCTATACACTGGGATCTGTGGTGGTCTGGAAAGATTTTCGACAGAGAAGCAAGTGAACCTCCAGGGTTACTTTCCTGAGAATATAATCATGTGTTAACTGCACCCCTGTAATTGATGCAAATGTAGCTCTCGGTCTTGGGTGTGAGGGAGCCTGGAGCCCCACATGAGAGAACAGCTGACTTCTGATGACCTGACCCTGGGAGAGAGCCAGGCTGGGCCAGAGGTAGTCTATTGAAATCTCTGAGTCCCCTGCTTTTGGCAACCAGACGGTATTGACCCCAAGACTGTGGACCAGACCTTCCACTTGGTGTTGTACCCAAGACCTCATTTCTTCCAGATACACCATGGTTAGGTCAGTGCTGTTCTTCTAGGGAAGGGTCCCCACTGTATCCCCAGTAGAGGAGCATCTCCGGTAAAAATCTAGAACAAAATGGAATCTACAGGGACATACAATGAGGCCACTCTGGTAGGAAGTGACATTTGAGGGCAAGAGCCCCAAGTTCAAATGTTCTGTTCTTTCTGGGGTTTTCTTGGCTTCTCTCAAGTCCCTCTTCAGAGACTGTGGACTGGGTTGGCCTCTGAAAGATTCTCCTGTATTTGAGGTTTAGGAAAACAAGGGTGGGAAGGCTTTCTTCCTCCAAGCTACCTCTCACAGATCCTTAAGTTAAAGAGGCAAAAATGGGGGAAGGGGGTTGGTACTGTGGTTGTGTGTTTTCATATAAGAGTGAAGAACACCACGGTCTAGGTCTGAAGATGTATCCGGCAAAAAGGAATAACAATCAACGTAGATGTCTAGATGGAATCAGATCCTGCCTAATTTTTCACAGGGGATAAAGCTGACAGTAGATATTTTTCCCCCCTCCATTTTACAGATGGAAAAACTGAGGTTAGGGAAGTTACCCAAGGTCATCCAGCTAGAAAGTGGTGGAGGTTTGAACTCAGCTCTGTCTGACCCAGCGCCTGCCCTGGAGGGTGAAACTGCAGGACGTGGCATCCAGGGAGGAGATACAAGATATGAAGGCCCTTCTATTACAGAGTCCTGGGCCAATGGGCCAGGGAGACTCCTGCCAACACTTGTATCCTCTCCGAGAAGCATCATGAATGAAGCTTCTTCATTTCCTTCTATCTTGGCAGGAGTCAGATTAACCTGGATTTGAAGCTCAGCTCAACCTTTTACTAGTATGTTCTCAGGCAAGGAAACCCCTCTGTTCCTCAGGTTTGTTATCTATAAAATGGAGACAATAATAGTAATACTTCAGAGGGTTGTTGTTGCAAGGATTAAATGAGATAATACGAGATAGATCACGTGAAGCCCTTAGAATGGTCCCTGACATGTAATAAGCACTTTGTAAGTGTTAGATGTCAGAATTAATTAATTACATGGTGATATTTGGGCCAAGCAAGGCTCAGCTTCTTTCCTGACCCTGTGTTTCTCCCTCTTCCTCTGTTTCTGTGACTTGCCTAGAAATGGAGCCCTTATCCCATCTGGGGCAGGTCCTACCTGTTCTGGTTTCAGGAGACAGGTCTGGAAACCACCCTCTGGCTTTTCTCAAAAGAGGGTGAGGCAGACCCAGAACCTCTCTGTGGCTGGCTGGTGGGGTGCCCCAACTTTTCCTGCAGGCTGGCCCAAAGTCAGGTTCAGGGGGTGGTGGGAACTTGTGGGATGCCTACTTTTGGTCTTGTGTTCAAGATGCATTCTCCAATCTAGCTTAATTTCCACCTACAACTATTTTTTAAATTTCGTTTAGAATCAGGAAGTGAAGAGGGGTGTGATTAATTGCTAACCTCAAACCTCAACAGAAGGGAAGTATACAGTTCAACTACCATCTAATATTTTATCCTTAAGCCAAAAAAAAGGAAAAACCCAGTTAAGTGGTTATTCCAGCCATTCTAGTGAGTTCTCAAGATAGCTCACTTCATTTTTTTTTTTTTTGATTGCGCTAATGATGACACCTTGAACTTCCCCTCCATCATCCACAGCACAGGCAGGCCTCCCATCAACGGCTCCTCTGTGGAGCAGTTTGCAAACACTTCTATCTTAGAACTCTCTGGTCCTGGCAAAAGTGCTCCTTTTCCTTCAACTCTTGCCCATCGGACCAGGTTTTTTTGGTTTCCTCTGGCCTCTCCGATGTATCTGGCTCCCTCTTAAAGGGTATGAAAACCCCTCTGCATTGCTGGGCTAATGATCTGGGCAACACTTGCCTGACACAGGGAGCCTGGAGAGCATTCCCTGGGCTTCTTCTGTCACTTTCTCTCATCCTGTGACTCTCAGAGAAGGAAGCACAAACGGTCAACATATTTGGAAACTGGCATCTGTTTGCAGTTTATAATGTTCTGCAAGTGCTGTAAAGTGACCTGAATTTGCCCCAAATGGAGCATATGGTTGGCGGGATTGTTGCTACGGTCTGGGAATCTTAACGGAGCTGAGTTCACCTCCCTTACTGATCCCCAAGACTCTTCTTGGAAATCCCACATATGCTATTTTTTAAGTGAAATGAGAAATAAAGATTTTCATATGAAAGTTCTCAATTATAAAATTTTGGCGTGTGTTTTTAAACAACATCAACAGCCACTAAAAACATGATTAGGTCCAAATCAAATACGTTCTGTGACACTACAGCCTACTGGCTGCCAGTTTGCAAGCTCTGTGCCTTAGGCCACTGGCATGTTCTTGCTTTTACCAGATGTTTATTAAGGACCAAGTAAATGCCAAGAACTTGAGATGATGTGGGGAGAAGAGAAGCAAGCAAAGGACCCACAGTTCCTGCTATTGCAGGTCTTGCAAATAAGTAAATTAAGGCAAGAACCTAAGGCGTCACTTTCTGAGATGCTATGACGTGTCTTCTCCAGCTTCCCAAGGTCACTGGAACCTTCCTGTCCTCATTTTGGTGAGCAGTGAGGATTCTGCCATGGAAGTCAGCTGCCCCTATGGTAACCTTTGTTTCCACTCCTGTGGGCTTCCTGCAAGCTCTGCTTTCTTTCAGCTTGGTTTGATTTGATACTTTCCATTCTGACATGGCTGGACATGCATTCTGGTACCCTCTTTAGAACATGGAGGGGGCTGGTAACTGAGGGACACAGAGGAAAGGGGTAGAGATAGTGCAAGAGCCGTGCCTGAGAGCAGCCCTTAGAGCCTGCAGAGTTCATGTGGATCCCGCCATATATCCCCTCCTGACAGCACTGATGTCTGTACTGCCCACCAAGAGGTAGAGCACCAGGGAAGGAAGGGAACCAGAACTGCACTGAGCACCTGTTGATGCCACGAAATAATCAGGAGCGCTCGCGTTTGCCCCTCCCAACAGCCCTAAGGAAAACTCACGTTGCCCCTCCCAACATGTCCCCCAGGGACATGCTTTATTATTCCTACCTTGCAGATAAGTAAAGTGAATGTAGATGAGGTAAATTCTTTCCCAAGATCACAGAGTTAGTAGATGGCAGAGCTAGGATTTGAACAGAGGTCTATCCCTTGGTTGCAAGTGCCAGAAACTCAGCTCAGACAATAAGAGAATTTATTGCCACACACACTTTGGAACTCCAGTGATTCATCTAGTCTCAGGGGTATCCAGATCTAGGGGCTCAAATGTGTCACTGGGGCTCTCTGTCTCCATCACTTGGCTCTGCTGTCCTTGGTATGCTGGCTTCATGTTGCAGACCGTTCCTTCCATGTGACTGGCAAAGATGTCCATTGGCACAGCCTGAGGTCCCAGAGAAAGAGAGACTTATTTCTACCGGAGTCCATATATCATATCTTAGGGAAGTTCTGACTGGCTCAGTTTGAGTCACATGCCATCCCTGAACAAATCACAATGGCCAAGGGATAGAGTTCCCTGATTGGCCAGCCTAGGTCATGTGCCCACCTCAGTGAACAGGGTGCAGTCTATATACTCCTCAACCAGGACCACATGGCACAAAGGAGGTTCCCCAAAGTGAAATCAAGGTCTAGTGCCAGCCAAAGAGGGGAATGGACGCTGGGGGAGCAAAACCAATAGATGTTGTCTACACTTTCTGATATCAAAACTTTTCCCACACCTTTATTGGAAAGAAGACAAATCGAGATAGGATAGGAGACAGTAAATTTGAGCCTTTCTGCATTCATTTGATTACTCTTTAATATCTAGGTTGGCAGAATGTCCTTAAATAATTTTGGGCTCTATGCCGTCTGGAGCTTTGTGGGGCTAGGGTGTTCTTTGTTCTCTCTCACCTTGACCCACCCAGTCCGCGGCTGGCAATCAGGGTCTCTCTCCCGGACCAACGGCACCTGAATCCTGCCTGGGAACCTTGGCCATGGGAGATCCCCAAGCGTTTGTGGCAGAAGAAGAAAGTGGCTGCCTTACCCACTCTGGGAGCCCAGGGAAAGATTTCAGACTCAAACATATTTGCAGAAAGGATTCGGCGGTGGAGTTGCTACCTCCAGATTAATTTACACTCCAGTGGCCCCCAGAGAGGCTGACAGACTGATGGATGGTGATGCCTGCTGGGTGTGCAACCACATTAATGCTGCCACAAGCTCAGATCATTAGCTCCAAGGTCTTCGCCACACCTTGGACACAGCTAATCTCATGTAAAATGGGGCCAGCTCTAGGGCCATGTGCACTCAATGGCAGATCCCTGGGGTGGATACCCAGCTGGGCTACCAACACTGCAGAGGGTGCTCCAACTGCCCCTGCCCCCCACCTCCATCCATCATCTGCTTTCATCCTTCCAAGGACATGGTGCGGGACGCGTAGGACGCCTGGCAAGAACATCCTCCGCGCGAGGAGCTCAATTACCTGCCCGTGGGGAGCTCAGTGACAGTTCCGAGGATAGAACCCTCCAATTCACAGTCCCACCCTGCAGGGGATTAAGCAGAGGAAGGCTCCTAAGTCTATGAGACGCTGAACCTCTTGGTGGATTCTGTTGGAATCCAAAGAAATAATCAGTCAAACTGGTTATTTGCTCAGAAAGCAGAATCCGAGTGTGTAGCCAGAGCCCAGGTACCCTGCATAGATGGTCCTGGCACTGGCTGATGAAGGCTGGTGCTCAGCTCGTGAGAACAGAGCACACAATGGCTGACCGAATTTTTCACATATTCTCCCCAAAGACTGTGGCAGGAATATATAGATAGGGCTTTGAGTAAACGCCAGGAGACCTTCTGCAACCTCCCCCTTCTTTCTGTGACTCCATCACCCACCACTTCCCCCCTCCTCACTCCAGTCCAGCTTCACTGGCCATTTTGCAGTTGAACACGCCAGCCACACTCCCACCTCCGGGCCTTTGCACGTGCTGTTCTCTGCATGGAAAGCTCTTCCCTCGGAGCTCTATGCCTCCCTCACCTTTTTCAAGTCCGTACTCAATGCGCCTTCTGGAGGAAGACATCCCTGACCACCCTACAACACCCTACAACACCCCTCCCCCAGCACTCCTTGCCCTCATGTCTTGATTTATTTTTCTCTGCCTCACTTACCACTTCCTAATATACTCTATAATCTACTTATTTCTGTTGTTTGGATCATGTTATGCCCCTGCTTAATATCTTTCAGCGGTTCTCCATGTCTTACGGGTCTCCCATAAGGGTGGGTGATTTGGTTGGTCCTGGGGCTCAGCATTTATTAACATTGAATCATAGACCAAAAAGTTTAACCTTTCCACCCTCTCCTGCTTAGTCAAGAACAAAGTCTCAGTCGGTGTTAGCGTGTCTCTAACATGTTATTCTCCGTTTTTAACAAAGAGAGATCAGTTCTCACGCTCTGAGCTTTCAGCAGGCGACAGTGTCTAATCAGAATTGAAGAATATCATTTTGTGTTTGTTGTATTTACTTCTTTGACAAAAGATACCAGGTTTTCATTTACCAGTGGTAAAAAGTTCACTTTCTAAATAATTTAAGTAGAAAGCCCAAGTACCTGATATGAAGAAAATCATGAAGGGGCTACACGAATGACACAAGTTTAAGAAATTGTTATGTATACAACAGACTCAAAATATCCTTCAACGGTGCACTCAGCCTTTCACGACCTGGCACATGGTGCAGTCTCTTAGATACTCTCCTCATGCACCTTGACTCTGGAAATACAGGAGGATTTACGATTCCCCTGGCATTTTTTGCAGTTTCACACATCTGTGCCCAGAATGGGCATCCCAGCATTACCTTCTGGGTGAAACCCTGCTCATGCATCAGAAGTCAGCGTCACCGTCACCACCTCTGAGAAGCCCCTTGCAATCTCTCTATGCAAGACAGAATTCATCCTTTGCTTCTCTCTGCTGCCTGTCTACCGTGTTTATACCTGTATTGTTGCACGAATTACACGGCACTTGTTTAGACAACGGTTCCTTGGGAGCAGAGACTGCCCTATGCCTCTTGTATCTACTGTGTGGAGTGGCTCGCACACATCAGATGCTCAATAACTGTTGAGTGAAACACTGTATCTCATGGACACTGCAGGGCAATCTGATTGCCTGGCACTTTGGGGTCAGGGATGAGTCTAGAATGAAATCCAAACTGAACCTGGCCTGCACCGTCCTCAGGGTAAGTCAGGACCTTGGGGTTCCCTCAGATTCCTCTCCTCTATCCGAAGTGAGACTCTCCCAGCCCAGCACAAAAGGACATGCATCCTCCCCTGAACACCGAGTCACCTGGCCAACTGGGTATGTCAGAAGGACCTCCATTTCCCTGCCCACTTAGAACCATGTGGAAAGTCTTCAGCTAGAATAACACTCCTGGTCTCTCTCGCTACCCTGCAGTCACTCCTCACATTGCCCTGATTAGCTGGTGAGTTTGGAAGAAGTAACAAACCATGCTGTGGTCAGCAACCCTCCCAGAGCCCTGCCAGAAGCAGCTATCCCCCAAAAAGTCAGTGCCCACTCCTCTGGTCCATCGACGCTGAGGGACAGCGCTGGGGGATGCCCAAAGTCCCAGCTCTGCTGTGACCAGGTGTGAGTCTAACTCAGCAGGGCCATCGGCAGGCTCTTTGGACCACATTCTCAGCCACCTTCATCAGTGACAGAGCTGACCTTTTTTTTTGCAGTATGCGGGCCTCTCACTGTTGTGGCCTCTCCTGTTGCGGAGCACAGGCTCCAGATGCGCAGGCTCAGCGGCCATGGCTCACAGGCCCAGCCGCTCCACGGCATGTGGGATCCTCCCGGACCGGGGCACGAACCCATGTCCCCTGCATCGGCACTCCCAACCACTGCACCACCAGGGAAGCCCAGAGCTGACCATTTGATCGCCATTTGTCTGACTCTTGACAACTGGTCCTGAACTTGGGAAGGGAAGAGAGGAATGCAATCTCACGTGTTGCCCTCCTCTCCGCCCCAACTTTCAACAGGGTATAAAGTCTTGGAAGTCTATAGAGGCTAGAAGTCACAGGTTCAGGCAGAGGACCTGGGCTTGAGTTGTCAGGGAATCTATAGTCAAGACCCAACTGGGGGTGCTCTTGGAAGACTGCCCCACAGAGGCTGTATTTTACCCCCAACATACACCTACACTCATGCCAAGGCCCCAGGGTCCAAGTCCCTTCAGAGGGATCTGATTTGTGTGAGAACCCCACCACGGCAAGAGCCCACCCTTCTGGGTTCACTCATCCCCCTTTTCTGCTTTCATCCTCTGAGCCCACAATTCCAACCACTCCTCCCCGTCTTTGGCATCCAGGTGTAGCCAGTTAAGGGCATGGGCCCCAGGGTCAGACAGACAGGCTAGGGCTTGATCATCATCCTTTCCACTTACCACTGGCTGGGCCAGTACAGTGATGGCATCTCCTGGGGTCTCAGTTTGCCCTTATTTAAATAGTGATAACAATAATAGCACCTGCAGGGTACATGCCCAGTATGGTACCTGGCACACAGCAAATGCTCTGTCAATGTTGGCTGCCGTTATGATGGTCCCACTAGGGCATGTTTCTGCAGCCTTGGCCCCCGACACCCTTTCTTGTTCGTGTCTGGTATTGACCTTCCTACTTTAGCCACAGGTAAGAGTCCTGCCCACTGCATCCATCCAGCCCTAGGGGAGCCGCACAGGGGGATGTAGCCCATGTTGCCTCCCCACAGGGTACAAGGATCAGGCAGGTCCCAGATTGTCCAGATACAGGCAAAGTTCTGGGGTGTAAACCCTGCTGAGTATCTTCTGAATGCCTGAGGGGCTCAGAACACTAGTCCCCTTTAGTTCTAGTGGCCTAAGGATGTAGGACCCAGGGATCTCAGGAGAACCAGGAGAGCTTTCATTAGTCCAGGAGAGCTTTCATTAGTCCAGCTGCTTCAGCTTCCTGGGGCCTGTGGGCAGGTCTCAGTGCTCTTCCCGACTGTGACAGGTTCCAGCCCCAGCAGCTGCCTCTGCCAGTTCTCAGCAGTGACGTTCACAGTGAATAATGCCTTTTCCCAGACAGCATATGGCTTTGGTAGAGTTTGGTATTCAAAAGGCACAAACTCACGGTCGCATGGGCCCGCCGCCCAAGCTGCTCTGGCCAAGTCAGGCCACGCAGGGCAGCAGGGGTTGGGGGACTTGAATGAGTATCACCGTGAACCAGCCTTGAGGGGAGCAGAGTACCGGCCCCGCTGGAAGGCTGGCTGGTGCATCCGCCAGGGAACAAATTCCTCACAAGTCCAAGAATGTGGAAACTGGAAGTAAGGGAGGAATACTCCCTTTCTAGATTTTCCACTTGTTAGAAGTCAAGGGAGTAGTTTTCCAAGGAGGCTCACAGTCATGGTTTGCAAAAATGGTAACAACTCCCCTTCCTGTACGAACCCCCTTCGGTAGAGCCCTCCCACAATGACTTTAAACTTGGCCACGTGACTTCCTTTGGCCAATAGGATAGCAGCAAATGTGAAACATGCAGAAACGTGAAAATCGCTGTTGCATCGAGGCTTGCCCTCCTGCTGCTCCTGGAACCCCGTGGCCACCACGGAGAGCTCCCAGGCTCACCTGCTGGGGGATGGGAGACTGTGTGGGGGTGGGGCTCCCATCATCTCAGGCATCCTGGACCAAGACTGTCTACCAGGCAGCCCGGCCACTAGCTGGCCACAGATGCACGAGGGAGTCCAGTCAAGTTCAGGTGAGCCTGGCCCAGACCAGAAGAACTGTTCAGGTGAGCCCAGGCCAAATTGCCAAACTGCAGAGTTGTTGAGCTTAATAAATGGCTCTTAAGTCACGACGTTTTGGAGTACTCTGTTACGCAACAAAAGCAAACGGAAACACATGGATTTTGTGTTGTCAGAGATCGCCAGAGTAGACACAGCTTAATCCAGCTAGACTCTGACATACCTGTTTAGAACATCCCAGGGTGGCAATTTATAGAGATTTAAAGAAAAAGGGAGTGATTATGAATTCAAAGTGACCTGTATCAGAAAGAAAAAGCCATCTCCCAGTGCTTCCTCCCTTCCCAGTCTAGTTTATCTGTCCCCCCAAAGTTTTAGGCGGATGTAAGTTGAAATAAGGGAAAATGGTCCAAGAAACTTGCCGTTAAAGTAAGATAAGACTTAATGGACATTTAAATGCCTACCATGTGCCAGGCTTTGAACTTGGTGTTTTAAACATTCTCGGTTTCATTCGCCCCCGCTTAACCTACGAGATAGTTTCTGCTTCCGCAGGTTCTGAAGCCCAGGCTCAGAAAAGAGGCGTTGTTTTCCCCGGGAGTGGAGGAGCCAGGGTTTGAAATCTGCTCTGCTAATTCAAACTTCAGGTGTTTTCATGTTACCACAGGATCCCTATTCCAGCGAACTCCTGTTGACCGCTACTTATGTGCCAGGTCCTTTTCTGAGTGCTTTCCATAAAGAATTTAATCCTCAACTCTAAACCAATGGGGTAGGAACTGTTGTTACCATCACGGAACAGATGAGGAAACTGAGGCATGGACAGCTTAAGAAACGTGTGCATGGTCACACATCTGATGAGCGGTCGATTTGACACCAGGCCTTCTGCCTCACGGGCTTATTTTAGCCAGATTGTTCCATATTCGTGGCTGAAAGCCTGGAAGTCATTATACAACCACCTCCTTCTCATTTTGCTGTTTAGAAACCAATACTGGGGCCCCAGGCAGGGAAGCAGATTGCCTGACAAGCCCATGTTTTGGATTCTCTGGGATGAAGTTTGGGAGAATCTTATATTCTGGGGTCCAGAGCTGCCCCCTTCTCTGTCCTCAACGGAGCAGCCCACCACCTAGTGGACAGTGCTAGAGTTGCCAGTTTAGGCACTTCCATGGGTCAGGCAGGTAACTGGTGAATGCAACGGGCTGGGTGGGGCTGGTGCGGAATCCTTGGCTACACACTTCATCGAAAGAGGAAATTATTTCTTTCCAGATGATTGTTAGCAGGCAGGAATATGGGTGCACTGTTGCCCAATTTTCCCATTTTTCAAGGCAAGCCAGAAATTTAATTTTTTCATGTGTTTTTATTTTTAAGTTGGCATCCAATAAATTTTTTTTTTCTCAAAATACCACGTGAGCCAAACAAAACTTCTTTAAGCCAAATATGGCCCAAGAGCAGCATTTGCTCTATTTGGCAGAGGAGATCAAACTCGGGGTAAATGACAATAAAAATCAGAATGAATTTAAGGGGGAATTTATCTCCTAGAAAATAAGTCTGGAATAATCATCTTTAGGGTCGATAAGAGAAGTGAAGGGTGGATTATTAAATAGTCTTTCACTTGGGTTTATCTCCAGGGCTGCCATTTGACATCCTAATACTCAGCTGACAAGTCCCAAGACTGTCCCATTTCTGTGTAGAGAACAGATTTACAAACCAAATTCTGAAATCTTCATCTCAGAGAGTCTGCTGTGCTACTGGCTCTGTGGGTATCTACAACAGCATACAGATCTTGTTTCCATCAACAATAAACACACAGTCTGGAGAAGAATAGGCACCATCTGTAATCGTTCTACTGGCGCCCAGCAAAATGTTTATATGCCTGGTCAGTTCCCACAGGCCTATTCCAGGATCGTTTGTACCTCCCAGGTGAGCCTACCCTGGCTCTGAAAATGAATCCTTTTCCCTGCCAACATCGGAGTCTGAGCCACACAGGTGTCTAGCCCATGAGGTATTGCTGATAGCGGCTGCTCTCAATGTAGGAGACTTGCTGGCTTCCTTGGGAGACTTTGCCTCTAAATCCCAGGCCCCTGTGGGTGGAAGGATATTGGACCAGGTTCATTCATTCATCAAATGTTTATTGAGCACCTACTGTGTGTGAGGCACTGTTCCAGAGTCCAAAGGTAGACTGAACGAAAGAGACAAAAACCCCTGCCTTCATGGAGATTGTGTTGTGGGAGATGGACAATAAACAAGATGAATAAGCAAAATAGATAGCATATTAGAGAACATAAGTGCTAAGGAGAAGAAAACAAAGCAGGGACGGGGATGATGAAAAGTAAGGGGATTAAAGTTTTACAAAGAGTGTCTGGGGAAGGCTTTACTCAGAAGAGGTGTTTGGGCAGAATTTTATAGCAAGTAAGGGAGGGGGCACGAGGCTCTTGGAGGAGAAAGCATTCCAGGTGGTACAAACACAGGTGCACGATCCCTGAGGTGACACTGTGCCTGGTGTATGCCAGGGACAGTGAGGAAGCCATGCTGCTGGAACAGAATAGCAGGAGAGGAGGTCAGAGGGACAAAGCACAAAAGGCTGGGGTGTGGGACATGGGAGGTCATAGAAGGACTTCGATGTTTATTCTGAATGAAATGAGAAGCAGAGGAGTAATCTAATCCATCTATGTTTTAGCAGATCCCACAGGCTGCAGTGCTGGAGACGGACAGAAGAAAGCAAAGGGCAGAAGCAAGAATCAGTTAGGAGGCTATTGACAGTCATTCCCAAAAGAGATGATGCTGGCTTGGCGAGAGAGGGTAAGAAGTGGGCAGACTGGTCAAATCCCCAAATTCTTGATTATTACTGCCACCACAGCTTATTGGGCATTGCTGGTGGGCTTCGCTGGGGCCCATGGGTCCCCTGAAATTGTCTGCAAAATGCTGTTTTGTGTATTGTATATATATGGGAGGGTCAGTACATGACAGTACATCCCAGGGATTATAAACTGCCCTGTGCAGTCACATGGCCTGAGCTCAAATTCCACGTGAGCACCTTACCCTCTCTGTAACCCTACACAAGCTTTTAAACCTTAGTATACTCACCTGTAAACTCAAGGATATTAATAACTATGCCTACCTTATGTGTTTTAAGAATTGAAGACTACATTTGTAAAACACTTCATAGTAAATATTCAATATACGTTAGCTATTTTTATCCCATTTTTTCAAAGTGTCAGTAACCCAAATAAGGTTGAGACTCTAAGGCTTTGCCTTCACCCTGAGCTGGACCACATCTGGAATAAAAGGGCTTCTTTTGTTCCCCTGACTTAAATTTTAAAAAGGTTGAAGATCTTGAGGTTTTAGCTTAGGCCTGCTCTGTAATCTTGAATCAGGAAACCGAGTCTTGGTTAGGCTGAGTAGACTGCAGAGCTAGAAAATGGCAGGGCTGAACCCCCAGCTGTCTGATGCTAACCCATGTCTTTACAATACCATGCTGCTTCCCGAATGTGATGGAAGACTTTCTCCTCAAAGATTTGTCCAGCAAGGCTGACGAGGGAGGTCTCTAACAGAAGGCAAAGTCAGAATCAGCCCTGCCTCGGAGGGCTAGTTTTACAGAGAACCCGTTCGCCAGCTTCCCTGGGCTTCCCTCTGCTCTTCCAACAACATATATCGCAGCGGCAGGTCTCGCTGTTGAATACCTGTCAGGAAAATGCTAATTTCATTGTAGGTCCCACCGCTGTTCAGACGATCACAAACAGGTCCATCAGAAGTCCTCAGGGCACAGCATTTATAAGCGATTGCCCCTGTAGACTGTACCAGTGGAGGCTCCTAAAACTGCTGTTTCATTAATGGGCCATCTTCATATTTGTTAACGTCTAATTACTGACACTAATGGACTCATGTATTTTAAAAATGAAATGATGGGTTTTATTCAATTAGGAAAAGCACCAGATAAACTGCTGAATAAATCTAGCAAGGGACACAAAGGACTGCTAGCTAAACAGGCACCCCCAGCTCAGGAGACCTCAGGATGCTGCAGCAGCAAAATTAACTCCAAAAAGAAACAAATCAATGCCGGGATTATAAAATGGAGCACAGTTGTGGATGAATTCATCTTTAGATTAACAACAGTCCTGGGGACGGCCCACCCTCAGAAATGGATCTGAAACTTAACTGCTGCTGACTTTCAAATATTTCCTGACTTTGCATTCTCTGGCTGATTTACATGGAAATAACATATCAGATAAGTAAAAAGGAAAAAACAAAGATCCTGCGTAATCCCACCATATACAAATATACATTATTAACAGTGTGTTGTATATTCTTCAGACTTTTTATGTTTCTATTTATATGATTTTGTGCGTGTATTTTCAAAAGCTAAACAGAATCACACTAAATGAACGTGATGTTCTGTAACTTTCTAAAACTTGTTAATATACAATGGATAATATTCCATGTTAATAGTTTACACTATGGACTTCATCGCTTTAAACAGTTGTATAGTATTCCATACCAATCTCTTATATTGGATATTTGTTTGTTTGCATTTTAAAATATTCAAACAAAACTATATTAAACATCCTTGAAGCTAAATATACTTGAACTTGTTTTCTAAAAAGCAGAGTGTCTGAATGTGACTGAGTCTAAGGCTTTCCAACAAACAGTCAAATTTCCTTCCAGAACAGTTATACCAATTGACATTCATAATAGCACTACAAGAGGGTATTTTCACATTTTCCAATTTCATAAGTGAAAAAATGCTGCCATTATTTTACTTCATTTTTTTCATGACTACTGAGTTGAGCACTTTTCTTTCATTTGTAGATTGTCCATTTGAATTTCTGCTTCACACATTTGCTTTTTCACGCTCATTGCCCCATTTGTTATTAGGGTGTCTGTCTCTTTCTTATTTATATGTTATAAATCTTTACAAGTTAAGCATAGTTAATGCTTGACTGTCTGTGTTGCATATACCATTATCCATTTTTAACTTCTGCTTCACCTTTATAATTTTTTTGGTGTAAAAATGCTTTCACAATTTTATGTAGTCCGATTTCTTAGTCTTTTCCTATATGTTTTCTGTCTTGGTGTCATGCTTAGAAAATTTTGACCACTCCATAGCTATAAAGTGGTTTTATTTTTAACAAGCATGTTGAGACATTTTGATATATGTGAGGGAAGAATTATTTTCCAAATGGCTACCCAGTTGTCCCAATACCATTTCTTAAATAAGTCTTTCCCACTGATTCAAGTGCCACATTATCATATAACAAACTCAAATATTTTATGAATTTTCTATTCTACTCCACTGAACTTTCTTATAGAAGTACTATACTTTTAATTATTATAAACTTACATTATGTTTTAATATAACCATATTCTCCAAATTCAAAATCATCTCCAGTGTTCTCGCTGATCTCCAGATGAACCTTAAAAGTCAAGATTTTTCTTTTCATTGGTATTTCCATTTAAGTGAATGAAAGGAATAGATTAATTTGAGGAGAGTTGACATCCAGGTACATGCCATGCCCTCCACTCATTCAGGTCTTTGTTTACATTATCTAGTAAAGTTTTATAGTTCATACACATTCTTTCTAGGCATTTATTTAAGTATTTAGCATTTTATTTCTGTCATAAACAGTCCTCCTCCCTGTATATTGTGTGTAACAATACACAATATTCTTAACTGATTATTGTGTGTGTGTGTGTGTGTGTATGTGTGTAGGTATTATTCCCTCTGCCAAGCTCTGCTAAACTCTTTTATTAGTTCCTAAACTGTCAGTTGATTCTCTGGTTTTGTAGGCAGACAATATCATCATCTGCTAATCAAGAAAAAGGGTGACTTCTTTTCAGAATCTGTGTCTAGTTTCACCTTTTTCTTGTCTTGTTGCATTGGCTATACCTTCCAGAACAATACTAAATAACTGCAGTCATAATGGTGTTGTTCTGGGCTTTAAATCCACTTAAACATAATGTAGGAAGCTAGTCAGATAAATAAAAAGACTATCCACTAGTCCTAATTTAGTATTTTGTTTTCAGAAATGACCGCTGACTTCTAGCAATGCCTAATTTAAAAGCCATCCAACTGATTGTGAATTTTTCCTTCCTTTTACCCACTATATGATTTACTCATATTATTAAGCACCCTAATAACCAGCCATTCCTAGCATTCTTGGAAGAAATTCTACTTGGCTACAGTAAATACCCCCTCACCAATTCTCTAGATATATATTTCTTTGTGTTAATTTAACTGAATATTATTTGCTCCTTTATCATTAGGTTTTCTGCATTAGTGTTCAGAATTTGGTATCAGGGAAATACAGTTGCTTGCTAGTAAAATAAACAGGGAAGTATGTTTTTTTTTATGTCTGGAATAGCATAAATTATCAAGCTCCTTGAGGATTTGATTGAATTCATACATGGACTAGCATACATGGTCTAGCAGCTTTTGGGGGGACATTATTTTCAAATACGTTCATGGTTGTTACTATGTTTTCAGTTTTTCTACATCTTCTTGAGTCAATTGTTTTCCCGTAGAAAACCATCTGCTTAAATGAGGTTTTCCCTTTTAATAAGTGAAATACATATATTTTTAAATCTGCTGTTTCGTCTTTCTAATATTGTGCATTCAAGTTTTCTTCCCGCCCCCCCTCCTTGATTTACCTATCCAGAGATCTAGTTTGCATTTTTAAAAAAGCAGCACTTGGGTTTATTTATCAATTGAAGTGTCTTGAGGGCCATGCTCCTAGCAGAAGTTGTAAATGTGTGATTTGTAGGTATTCAGTCATATGTATACAGGGCTGTCTGCTCAGTCTACATCTCCCTTTCTGCAAGCGACCCCTTCACTCGCAGGAGTGGCCCCTGCATTCTGTTTGTACTGAGTAGCCTGACCTCCTAATCTGGACCGGAGCAGCTGCAGACACTTGGCTCAAGCTACAGCAGTCAAGCAATCTTGTGAACTTGGAACTGAGAATCAGATACACTAGTTAATATTTGCCATTTGCTCAAATAGGTAATTACTGCCTTGGTTCCTGGCTACAGTTCTTCATGAGGTCCTGCCATATTTCCTATACTTGGTTCCATGAAATATCCCTGTAACTTTATAATAAACCCCCTTTTCTGCTTTACCTAATTTGAATAAGTTTCTGCTATTTTCAACCAGATGATACTTGATTCAGACGGTCGCTGAGGGTCAGACATCCATCACAACACCTCCTCCAGAAACAGAGAAACTGCATGTTGGTCATGTTGGTGTGGCCTTGACTGAAGGGACAGTGTGGATCAGATGACTTTCAGTCCCTCTATATTCTTACTTTTTAAGTTTATATGTTACCTTGAGACTTCAATTTCTACCCAACTTACCAAAGGAACGTTTGTCCAATACATTTGCAGTTACTGTGGTGCTGAGAGTTTATCTAAGCTACTCCCTGGTACTGCTGCCTTGGCATCCATTCTGTTTGGTCAAGTGGGCTGTGGAGGCTTTAAGCTGTCACTAGCCCCCGCATGTCAGCACATGCCCTAGGTAACAGCCCCCAGAGTCACAAGCAAATATAACTTCCTGATATGACTTTTCCAGCAGCCCCACACTCCTCCCAAGGTCTTCCCCTTGTGTGCCCCTTAGATAAGACCCCCATGGAGCTTTCCAAAACCCTGCTCTTTCTGGTTCAAATTGACCAATCTGGCCTGAGCCCGGGAACCCCAAAGCACTCCACACACAGACCCTAATAAAGGCCTATTTCCCAGGTTCTATCTCTCTTTCGGCCTGCCCCCTGCCTTGACTTCCCTGTGTGGCCCTGCGAGATATGCCATGTACTTGCGAGATATGCCATGTACTTCCTCCAGGACGGGTGAGTAATTAACTTCTCTATTTCAGTTTCTCTTGTGGTCTTTTGTTAAACCTCCTCACCATCCAACACCCTGTTGTTCCACTTAGCAAATGTTAATTTAACAAAGTCTTAAAACCTGGTCACATGAGCGCCATGATTAGGGACTTTCAGATGGAGTGAGGAACCCTGCCAAACTCAACAGAGGAAGGAACGGTGGAGTGCTGTCATGGGTGCTGGGAGCTACAGAGGATGAGAGGAAAGGGTGGTGGTTATTTGCCACTGAGCATCTTGGATGGCCTGGAGAACTATGGATTGTACTAAAACAGCCAGAATCTTTGCCTCACTGATGGGACTTTTGGCACTCCCCTGCGTGTAAGCCTTGTGAGTAAAGGACACGTGCTGGATCAGAGGTGTTGTAGCAGGAGTTGATAGTCTTAAGGACGTGGGTCCTTCAGAAGGGCCCTGGCCTGGAAGGTCGGAACATTTTGAGTGCTTCTCAGAGGAAGAGGGCCATTGAGTCAGGGGACCTGTGTGTGGAATGACACCAGTGAGTGAGATGGCTGTTTTCATAAGCACCATGAGAATAAGAACAACTTTATGGCCCTAAGGTGGAGACAAACTAGCAATCACATCTACTGATGTAACATCCCAGAAGGCAGGATTCAGGAGGCACATCATTCTCAAACACATACCGTGAATCTGCTCATCTGGGGGCACTAGTGGGGTTACCAGGAATCCCAGGAGAACTTATGTAAGGTCCTGGGCAACTTGTAGTGCTTCACTTGCAGCACAGCACAACTAGGAAGACTTTGTGTAGTTGGTGGAATAATGGCCCCAGAGATACAAGGGCCTAACCCCTGGCACCTGTAAATGTGACCTCATTTAGAAAAGCAGTCTTTGCAAATGCGATAAAGTTAAGGACCTTAAGTTGGGGAGATTTTCGTGAATTATCGGGGTGGGCCCTAAATTAAATCACAGGTATTCTTTGTAAGAGGGAAGCAGAGGAAGATCTGACACGCATAGAGAAGCAAGTGGTGTGAAGACAGATCAGAGAGAGATTTAAAGATTGGAGTGATGTGGCCACTAGCCAAGGAATGCTGGCAGCCACCAGAAGCTGGAAGAGGCCAGGACCAGATCCTCCCCAAGAGCTTCTAGAAGGAGCACGGTCCTGCCAACACCTTGATTTTGGCCCTGATTTTTGGACCCTGGCCTCCACTATGTGAGAGAATAAACTCTCGTTGTTTTAAGTCAAGGACTTTGTGGTAATTTGTTACGGCAGCCTTAAGAAACTAATACACTGTACTTGTGGCTTCCCTGAGAGCATCCATGGCCAGTGTGTCTATTCACAGAATGTCCACGAGAGAGGACATTCACAAGAATGTTCTAGGTCAGGAGGCAGAGAGCCACTCGTGAGTGCCAAGCAGAGCTCCGGTGTCAAGCTGGCAAGATCTCAGGGCAGAAAAAACCATTTGCAGGAGCTGGTGGACCCATGACTGTTAAGAGGTTGGAAGGAGTCTTTGAGTTGCAAACAGAAACCAAAACAAAAAGGGTTTGAATGGAGAGAGAATTTTTGCCACAAAATGGAAGCATGCAGACCCCACTGGATCCGGGGGTTCAGAGGGTGTCCCCAGAGCTCAGCCTCTCTCTGCCTCTCCCAGTCTCAACGCCCTCACTGCTTTATCCACATGCCAGGGGCAGGCATCCTATCAGCCCGGTAACTTCAGTAGAAAAATGAAGTTGCCCTGATGACTCTGGCAGGAAAGTCCTGCCGCAGACACTACGGTTCAGCTCGTACCGTGAACCAATCCCCACAGCCAAGGGGGCTGGGCATTCAAGGAGGTGTGAGACTTGGAAGTGGACGTAGGGGCAGAGATGCAAACTGTGGTTGACAAAGCTGAATGGCAGTGCAGAGATCTTGGGATTCCAGTGGTGGGCATGGGTGGTTAATACACTGCAGAAGGCTTGACAACACACCTTCATCTTGAGGACCAAAGGTCCTTCTGCTCCAAGTGAGTTGTTACCCGTCAAGTTCAAGTTGATGGCAGTGGGAAGCTTGTGCCAGGGAATTCTCAGGATATGCTGGCCTTGGCAGGCGTGTTGCATTTTTTATTGGGCTACCCACACACGCTATTACTTTTGCCCCACTGCATCTTTAAAGGCATCCCAGGACACCAAAATCACCACTATCTGCTTTCTCTGCTCTTCCTACCAGGCTGATGGGGAAAGTAATAAAACCTATAAATGGGGATGCTGTAAGTTCAAAAGCAAGCACGGTCATCTTAGCCAGGGCCATTTAAAAAATTGTACTCAAGTATTTCCTCAGCATCCACTATTTTCCAAGCTGTGCGGGGGCAGAGGACATTAGCATTGAACAAAACAAACCTGTTTCCTGCTCTCATGGGCTGCCTCCTTCATCCCCGTAGGGCATGTTCCAAACCTTTACTCTTTTCCTCTCGGCTGTCAACCTTGCTCAGCTCCTTTGGAAAGATGAAAGCCAGCAGGCATAGCTTGCTACCCACCCCGAGCCTGGGAACATCAGAGACACGTGAGATGACTGGTTCCCCAGCCAGCTTCCTGAGAACGGACTCTGATCCACGCCGGGAGCCAGTAGAAACCACAGAAGGTGTCTGAACAATCTGAGTCCGAAAGATCCAACGGTCTAGGGTAGGTAAGCTCACATGCTGCCAGAGCCAGGCAGGGAACAGAGACGTGTGAGATGGGAAGGGTGTAAGACAAGTGATGCTAAACAGCTGGGACTGCAAGAATAACAGGTGCCTGGTTAGTTTGCCTTTAAAACACTGTGGGAGGCCAATGAAACCACTTCAGCAAATCCACAGGCTGCATCTCGCTCCACATTCCACCAGTTTGCAATTGGTGCTGCTGACTCTCTTCAAAGAAACTGAGGAGAATCCTGCCTCACAAATGAGACACGCAGCCACACCAGCTGCCTTTAGATCCTAAAACAAGAATGCCTAGTAGGCCTTTTGGTGCATTCACTCACGTATTTATTCGACAAGTGTTTATTGAGCATTTATTAAGTGCAGGATGCTGTGCTAGGCATTGGTAAATGAACTCCCCCGATCCCCACCGTCCCACAGAACTCACATTCCCAAGGTGGGGTGGAGAGACAAGCAGTGGACATTAAACAAGTGAAATACGTCATGAAGAAAATACACAGGATGGGAGACGCTACTTTAGATAAGAAAGGTCTCTACAGTGGATATACTGGGCTCACGTTTGAAGGATGGGAGGCAGCCAGGACTGGGGAGCAGAGTGCTCTCTCTAGGAATCAAGTGCAAAGGCCCTGAGGCAGGAAAGTAGCTCAGTGGGTTCAGGAAACGGAGAGGACCCCTGTGACTCTAGTGAGGGCGGTGAGCCAGGGGCCACAGAGGTCGGCAATAGCCAAGATCTTGGAGGCCGTGGTAGGAGGTTTGTATTTTATTATTTTAAGTTCCATTGACCCATGACTCCTGGAAGGAGGCCCCCCTCCACAGCTCTGGACTAAAAATTAATTTGTATTCAGATAATGGTACAGGTGCCTGCCTAAGAAAGAGGACAAGGCTGGTCTGAGGATCTCATCTCCTCCAGCTCCCCTGTGACATTCCAGAGCACAACCCCATGTCCAGGTCCCTCTGAAATAAGAACCACCTTCCGCCAACTCTGACAGGAGAGGACCACTCTGGCCCAACAAGGAAGTCTTTGAGACAGGAGAGTAGGCACAGCTCAGAAAGGCTCTCAGGAGACCTGACAGTTGGAATACCGACCATGAGACTGAGTAGCAAATTACTGACTCAATTACATTTTCAGCAAAGAATCACAGAATAGGTACTAAATTCAGTTATCCAGCCTTCTTCAAATTGTGAGTTCCCACTACCTTTCCCCAAATATCCCCTTTGTGCCAAGAATTATTAGAGGCCGTTTGCATTGTTTGCAAACACGAACAAGAATGTGTACCGTGAGTGTGGCAAAATACTTCGTGCTGTTCTCGAGTGTGGAGGCGTGGGTCTTTCCTGAGTGTGGGTAACATTTGACTGGGATCATTGGGTGGGGAGGCAAGATCAAAAAACGAGGACAGAGTGGTTTTATCATATTTCTGGTCAGCAAGACTTGGTGTTTTCCTTATTGTATATATTATATTATATAGCACTTTGCAATATATCCAATGAATTCATGTACATCATCACAGAGACACCCAGCAAGGGAGGCATTTCCCTCATTTTGCAATGCAGAAACAGGTTCAAAGAGGGGAAGGGACTTGTCTAAGGTCACACAGTACAAAGCAGGGACTTGAACCCAGGCTGTCTGACTGGATCTTTAAAGCTCTTACCACTCTAGCCTCCTTACTAAATTGACTACCTCCCCAGAATAGCTCACTCCCCCTCAATCAGAAGAAATTGATTCTAAAATAGGTCTTCCTGGAATTATATTTGTAATAATACAGTAATCTACTTATGCTATACTTCATAATTTGAGAACATAGAGAATTCTGTTGTCTCAGCGGGTGAGTTTTCTGGTTTAAAAACAAGTACCATCCACACCACAAATGCATGTGCTTACACATCCTCCTTGACAGCCCATGTGCTGCTCAAGAGGGCCTCAGCACACGTTCTTCTTTTACCTTTTGTGTCTAGCACTGCACCCGGCACGCTGGAGATGTCAGGAAAGGTTTGTAAAATGAATGAATGAACAACAACGGAAAAAGCTATCCACTTAAGAATCCCTCACATCTCTCCTTCAGCTCCCCTCCGATGCACTGAGTGGCTTATTAATTATGGATGGAAATGGAAGCTCTGAAACAGAAGCTGATGTGGGTATAAGCACACCCTGTGTTTGCATAATCATAAGTAGATTATTAAAAATGGATAAGGCAGCCATAATTGAGCTCCAGCCCACCAGAAATCTTAGAGGAAGCAGATGGAGCATTTGGGCATTTTCTGTGCTTTAATCTAAACCAGCAGAAAAAAAAATTGATTAGAAGATTGTCTTTCACATTCCATTATTGATTTCCAGGCTCTCATTAGCAAATGGGTCACTGTAAGAGCTTTCCCCAGCGCAGAGTCAGAGACATGGGGATTTTATTTAGAGGGAGTTAAACTTTTCTCTGTTTGTCAAGCTCTTTTGAGAGTTTGGGCTTCTGGCCAAAGTTGTAAGTGAATTTTTCCCCAAACACACTTTCCTTTCGTTTTGAAGTGGGGCTGGAAAGGAAATGATATTAATGCATTTTCCACTGTTTATGCTTTAAAATCATCTCAAATACTCATCAAGAGGCTCCAGTGGAAATAACAAGAAGGCTTTCTTAAAGGGAAATCACGCAAAGGCTTGAAGAAAGAAAATGATGGTTGGATAACACACGTGAGGAAAGACGCAAGAAATGTCTTGTGAAAGAGTACATGTTGGCTCACGTGAAAAATTACAACTGTGGAAACCCAAGTTAACAAGTAAATAAATGTAAATAATCAAGGAGGAGCATTTCCTGAGTGCTTATATCATTGCCAAGTGGTCATATCGACTCATTTCATCCTCCTGACTACGAGGCAAATGTTATCATCTCCACTTTACAGAAGAGAAAATACGTGCTCGAGGTCAAAGAGGTATTGAAGAACAAAGGTCAAATCTGAACGCAGCCCTGTCTGATCCATGTCACATGCCATCCACCTTTGTTGTACAGATCTGAGTCATTAAAATTAATGTTATTTTTTTCACTATATTCAGGAAATCTCACATAAAGTCACGCGTATGAGAGCTAACTGAATTTTTATTATACAAACAGGTGTCATTCAGCCTCCCTGAGCCTCACTTTCTTTCCTCACTTATAAAATGGGGGTGATAGTAATATATACCTGTGGAGTTGTTGAAAGGGTTAAATGATGCAGTGTGTATAAAACGCCTAGGTCAGGGCCTCATACATATTAGCGTTGAATAAAGTGTTGTTACTGAGACTACATAGCATCAGTTGAAATGTTTCTATTCTTACATTTGAATGACACCCCTAGGCATCAGCTGAGAGCTGGAAAAAATTCATTCAGAAATGACCCAGCACTGCTCCCTCATGTAAAGGCCCAGAGGAGAGACATGACATGCCCAAGGCAGAGAAAAATCAGGATTCCTGCTTCCTGGGACACTTTAAGGTCACTACCGACTGATGACACATCAGTTACCAAATGGAAGCAGACATGGGGCTCTCCTTCTCTTCCAGAGCTTAATCCACCTGCCCCAGAGTGGACTTCCTACCACTCTTTACCACCAGAAGTGCTCAAAACCTAAGAGGTAAGAGATGGGGAAAGCTTTGGTTTCTTAGTGAAGGTATATGTTTTGGGGCTATAGGCATGGAGGCAGGAAAGAAGAATAATCCTACATTAGCAATAGGATTTCTATTTCTGGGGAATGACACAGGATTGAGGATTTACATACTTAAACATGCAAAAATAAGTTGAAGAAACTGCATCAGGACTAGCAGTTTAGGGAAAGCAATTACAGATTGCAGAAGGAACCACTGAGTAAAATACACCTCGAGAAGCCTGCCATTTGATATCAGCCTTTAAGCCACCTTTATGCAATTAGTAAAAGATGCCCCATCTGATACTTCCATCTGTTGGGAAACTGTAAAGTTTACACAAATCTATAATGTCTATGATGTGACTTGGGCCCCTTTAAATGTGGCATGGCTGTGTAGTGCACGACCTGCCCAACTGTACATTGCATCCCTGCTGGGCCAATTCACTACTTACCACTCTGAGGAAGGAGAGTGGTTTCACAGAATTAAGTGGAGAAGGTTTCTACAGTGGACATCTATTGTTTGTGTCACTACCATCCATTCATCCTTTTTATAGTAATAGTACCCTAACATTTCTTTTTTAGGATTTGGATGGGGTAGATTCCAAACCCTGCTTGAGAAGTAGGACTATGACCCATGCCAAAACTGGGCAGAATATCCCGTCTCCTAGATGGGATGAGTGGTTCAAAGATGGGCATGTGATCCAATTGGAGCCAACGAGTCTACAACCAGACTTTTCCTAGGAATTCTGGGAAAGAAGAAAATATTCTTTCTGGTGTATTTGGAGCTGTGAGGATATGAGGGCTGAAGCTGTGGTGGGCATCATGCCACTGTAGGGAGCCTGAGAATGAAGTCAACACACAGAACAGAGAAAAGAGAGAGACTTGATGCGTTGTTTCTGATACCCCTGTACCCAGCCAGACCTAATGACCCCTGAACTTTTCAGTTATATCAGATAAAAAGTTCTCTTTTGCTCAAGGCAGCCTACGTTTGTTTTAATGTTACCTGCACACAAAAGAGTCCTGAGCCTCATGACCCCTACTGATTTTGAGAAGTCTGGACATCTGGAATGTTCAAAACCTGTGATGTTGGCCTGGTCAATTGTGGAGAAGGCATAGCCCAGGGCTGGGACTGTCTGTGGCCTCACCTTCCTTCTCTGCCTCCCAGGATGCTCAATCCAGGAACTTGCAAAATCTTCCAGCTCAGGATCCATGTGAGGGAAAATTATTAGGAGAATCCACTGCCCTCTACTTGGGAGGAAATGCCAGAGCTGGATGCAACTCTCATCAATTAAAAATGATAAAAAGGCAAAGTATGGAGCCTCAAAACTGCATCATAAAATGGACAGAGCACAATTATACCTTTGAAAATGGTTTACTGAAGGAAATACAAGTAAATTCCAATAGTATTTGCTTCGGGCTTTCAATAAAATTAAAGAAAATGCAGACATCATGAAACAAAAACATAGATGAGATGAAAAGAAAAAGAGATGAAAATGATTCTGGTTTAGAGGCAGAAAGAAATTAAACCATTTAAAAATGCATTTGATGAATGTCTATCGACAGATGAATGGATAAAGAAGATGTGGTACATATATACAATGGAATATTACTCAGCCATAAAAAAGAATGAAATAATGCCATTTGCAGCAACATGGATGGACCTACAGGTTATCATACTAAGTGAAGTAAGTCAGACAGAGAAAGACAAATATCATATGATATCACTTATATGTGGAAACTAAAAAAATGATGAAGGTGAACTTGTTTACAGAACAGAAACAAACTCACAGACTTAGAGGGTGGGCATGTGGTTGCCAAAGGGGGAAGGTGGGGCTGGGGAGGGATGAACTGGGAGGTTGAGATTGGCATGTGCACACTACTATATGTAAAATAGATAATCAACAAGGACCTACTGTATAGACAGGGAACTATACTCAATACTCTTTAATAACCTATATGGGAAAAGAATCTGAAAAAGAATAGGTATATGAATAGGCATACCTAAATCACTTTGCTATACACCTGAAACTAACACCACATTGTGAATCAACTATACTCCAATATAAAATTTAAAAAGTTTTTAAATGCATTTGATACAGTAACAGCTAAATGAACAATGCAGAAAAGCGACTTAGTGACAACATGGCAAGTGTGAAAAAGTTCCCCAGGATTCAGAGGAAGAGAACAGAGGTGAAAATTGTGGAAGATGGGAGATATTAAAGGCAGGCAGTGTGATGCAGCACCAGGAAAACTTGTATCTGTGAACAAGACGCCAAAACAAATGTAACAGAAGCAATGTGCGATATGAGAAAAAAAGTTTCCTGAGTGAAAGAAAAACCAAATCTGTGTTTCAAAAGAATGCAAAAATCACATCAGGAAAAAAAATTCATAAAAGACACCAAAACCTAGATGTGTATTCTGGTAAAGTTCTAACTTCAAGGAAAAGAGCTACAAATATTCAGGGGAAAAGCTAACCTGTAAAGGATGAGTCAGCCTTGTCACAGACTTCACCTCTGCAGCGTCAAACAGAAGACAATGTCGAGTCTGGGGGGTTCTGGAAGCCTGCAACCCCAGGTCTCTAAACACACAGCCAAGCTGCTGTCCTCATGTGCCACAAAAAGGAAGCTATTCTCAGCTGTTGAAGGCTCAGAGGTTCAATGGCCATATTCTATTGCAATAATATTCCAGCCAACCACTGGCTGATTCAAAATACAATTGTGAGACCATGCGTGTCTGCGTTTATAAACTGAAAAGTTGGATGAAATGGATGTTTTTCTAGGAAAAGATAAATTACCAAAATTGACTCAAGAAGAGTCAAGCTGCTTAGACCAATAAAGGTGCTAGGCTTCTTGTTCGACCAGACAGGTAGCCTTGGAGAATGCTAGCCCCAGGGAGATGCTAGCCCCAGAGAGATGCCTTCCATAGAGCTTTGCGGCACACAGCAGCCTTCCAGTATGGAGGGAACCCAGCCAGCACATGGGCTTCTGCTTTAGGGATCTCCACCCGCCCGAGGCCCTCTTCCTTCCTCTCAGGATGGGAAAAGTGAGGCTGCCTTCCAAGGCACCTTCAGACCAGACTTATCTGTAACCGACCTAGTAGAAAATCCTTGAAGTTTCTACCAAACAGGTGAAGCTATTCTTAATATCTAAAACTAATGCATTGGGATTAACAGATACAGACTAGTATATATAAAACAGATAAACAAAAAGGACCTACTGTAGAGCACAGGGAACTATATTCAATATCTTGTAATAACCTATAATGGAAAAGAATTTGAAAAAGAATAGATATGTATATGTATAACTGAATCATGTTGCTGTACACCTGAAACACTGTAAATCAACTATACTTCAAAAAAAATAAAAATTATAAAAAGATAAAACAAATGCAGATTTTCCTCCTATTGTGTTGATCCTTGTCATGGGCATGAGGGGGAAGGGGAGGAAGACTTAGATGCCCATCCTCTTCAGAAGTCTCTAATCCTGAAATACAAATCGAAACTACAATGAGATATCATCTCTCACCGGTCAGAATGGCCATCATCAAAAAATCTACAAACTATAAATGCTGGAGAGGGTGTGGAGAAAAGAGAGCACTCTTGCACTGTTGGTGGGAACGTAAATTGATACAGCCACTTTCGAGAACAGTATGGAGGTTCCTTAAAAAACTAAAAATAGAATTACCATATGACCCGGCAGTCCCACTACTGGGCACATACCCTGAGAAAACCATAATTCAAAAAGAGTCATGTACCAAAATGTTTATTGCTGCTCTATTTACAATAGCCAGGACATGGAAACAACCTGTGTCCATCAACAGATGAATGGATAAAGAAGATGTGGCACATACATACAATGGAATATTACTCAGCCATAAAAAGAAACGAAATTGAGTTATTTGTAGTGAGGTGGAGGGACCTAGAGTCTGTCATACAGAGTGAAGTAAGTCAGAAAGAGAAAAACAAATACCGTATGCTAACACATATATATGGAATCTAAGGAAAAAAAAAAGAGGTCATGAAGAACCTAGGGGCAAGATGGGAATAAAGACACAGATCTGCTAGAGAATGGACTTGAGGATATGGGGAGAGGGAAGGGTAAGCTGGGACAAATTGAGAGAGTGGCATGGACATATATACACTACCAAATGTAAAATAGATAGCTAGTGGGAAGCAGCCGCATAGCACAGGGAGATCAGCTCGGTGCTTTGTGACCACCTAGAGGGGTTGGATAGGGAGGGTGGGAGGGAGGGAGACGCAAGAGGGAGGAGATATGGGGACATATGTATATGTATAACTGATTCACTTCGTTATAAAGCAGAAACTAACACACCCTTGTAAAGCAATTATACTCTAATAAAGATGTTTAAAAAAAAAAGTCTCTGATCCTCTCTTTTACCCATTCATGGACTCCTGGAATAGCAGTGGTAGAAATGTTACCATATCTTTCCTCTTCCCTGTGGAAGAAGCCATTTAGCATCCTCTAAATAATACACTCAACCACATGGTTGAGTTTCAAAACATTACGTGGATGGAAAGAAGCCAGACACACATGAATAAATACTGCATGACACACTGTATAATTTCACCTCTATGAAGTTCAAGAACAGGCAAAATTAACGTTTGATGATAGAAGACAGAAGAGCGGATGACCTCTGTGGGGGTAGTGATTGCCTGGAAAGGGGCACAAGGGGACTTTCTGAGGTGATGGAATGTTCTAGATCTTGATCTGGGTAGTGGTTACACGGGTGTATACAGATGTAAAATTTGATCAAGCTGTACCCTTCAGATTTGTGCATTTCACTGTATGTAAATTTTACAGCAATCAAAAAAAAAAAATCCTTCCAAGTGGATGAGGAAAGGTGAGCTGGTATGAAACGGGACTGCATATTCAGTAGGTAAAAATGTTTCTATAGTTTTTTTAACTTTTAATTTTACACTGGAGTATAATTGGTTAACAATGTTGTGTTAGTTTCAGGCGTACAGCAAAGTGATTCAGTTATAATACACATTTCTTTTGTGCAGATTAGTCAGAACCTGATTCTTTTCTCAGTTTGAGAACCAAGACTACATTAAAACATCCTCAGGGAGGTGGAGATTTTATAAAGGACCAAAAGGAACACTTTTCATCTTTTCTGAAAAAGTGCAGAATGAATTAAGATCCTTGGGGATACGAGTCACCATTGAATGCACGTAGCCGTCGGGACTGGAGAGTCTAGCCTGGAATGATGAGAGGAAAGGCGAGCTTTTCTGCAGGAGAAAACAAGCATTAATAACCAGCTGGAGAAAATTCTTCAGACAAATTGAATGTGACAGACAGGGGAAGGGGCAGACCTTGTGAGGCAGAGAGACATTAAGGGCTTCGGGAGGCAAGAAAGAGGACAACATGAAGCTTGAGGGAGGAATCTTTGGGGCTTAAGGTGGTGTCCCCCTTCCCCAGGCAGTAAGAATCCAAGCTGATCTGCTGGGCTGCCCTTTGCCAGAGGATATGCCTGGAGGACAGAGCCAGCAGGGAGATTACAAAGCTTAGCTGGGAGGAACCAATCATGAGCTTGCCCCATAAAACATGCTTCTCTCATTTGCCATCACATCTGCCATGTATTACCTCTAATTCTGCATTAAAAACCTCCCTCCAAACTCAGAGGTTTCAAAGAACAATCACTTATTTCTGTTCGTGTGTCTACAGGTAGGCTGGAGTCCAAGGTTTCTCAACCTCAGCACTGCTAACATTTTGGGTCAGATAATTCTTTGTCACGGGGGCTGTCCTGTACATTTGTAGGATGTGTAGCAGTATCCCTGGCTTCTACCCACTAGATGCCCATCGCGCCTTCCCCTTAGTCATGACAACCAAAAATGTCTCCAGGCATTGCCACGTGTTACCTGGTGGGCAAAATCACTTTCCGCTGAGAACCACTGGTCCAGGCTGAGCTTGGGCTGGGCTCACCTGGGCTTGGGCCTAAGCTTCTGGTTGAGGCCAGGCCTGTTCCACGTGTCTTCCATCCTTCTAGGACCAGGTGGTGGTTACAGGAGCACAAGGGAGCAAGCCCAATGACACAAGCACATTCAAACCTTTGGTCATGTTATATCAGCTAACATCCCTTTGAGCAAAGCATGTCACATGGCCAAGCCCAACACTGCTGGAGGGGAGACGAGTGATTATTTATGGAATAATAACCCAAACTATCCCAGCCATCAACACCACCATTGGCTGAACATTATATTAGTCTAATAAGTTCTTTACCTTTTATCTTAAGTTATCCTAGGGGAGACCCAGGAATGAAATACAACAAGTGGGGAGTGGAAAAGTCCCATGAATCAGGGGAATATGGATTATACCCTCCTTCAGGAGGATGGGTTTTCATCTTTATTCTAAAATACATGTATAATAATGGTCCCACTCCAAAGAATAGACAGCTGGGCTGCAATGGAGAAAAAAAATAGCTTTGACTTGGAATTGGAAGACCTGAGTTCTAGTCCTTGTTTTGCCACTTAGTAGCTGTTTGATTTGGGGCAAGTCTTTTGACTCCACCGAGACTTTGGTTTCCTCGTCTATAAGATTGGGCTACAACAGTTTCTACCCAGTAGGGTCGATGTAAGGCTTAAATTACATAACATACATGAAATGCATGTGGTTGACAGTCTCCAAGATGACTCCATCAATCCCTTCCCTCCCTTTACACACATGGCGTCTCCTCTCATAAGTGATGGGGTCTAATTCCTTTCTGCCCTTGAATCTAGACCAGCTTCAGTGACTTGCTTGACTAACAGAAGCCAGCAAAAGTGAAATTCTGGAACTCCTGAAGCTAAGTCATAAGGAGTCCCGCAGCTTCTGCCTGGACCTCTTGGAACACTTGTCCTTGAGATGCTGCTTCTCAGAACCCAGCTGCCATGCTTCTAGAAGCCCAAGCCAGGTGGAGAGGCCACACATCATCACTCTGGTTGACAACACCAGCTGAGCTCACAGCCAACAGCCAGCATCAACTACCAGCCGTGTAAGTGAGCCACCTGGGACATTCATTCCAGTAGAACCTTCAGATGGTAACAGGCCCAGCTGACGTTTGACCGCAACCGCATGAGAGATGCTGTGTAAGAGCTGCTCCGACGAGCCCAGTCGTTGCATGGAACCATGAGAGACAGTAACAAATTATTGGTTTAAGTGACTAAGTTGTGGGGTTGTTTGTTACACATGCCATTGTAAGGTATTATTTCAGAGCTATATCACACATATTCTATCATATATATCACACATATATCACACATATACATCTAAGAGAAGCACCACGACCATTCAGCCCTAGCACAGTTATTATGGTGAACAACTTGTGGTTGATGACACTAAGTCGTCTCTTATTCTGACAATACAGCATCCACTCTTTGCTTTGAAGGAGCCACTGGCTTGGGAAGGGGGTTCCCATATGGTGTTGCCAGTTTTAGCAAATAACATAACAGGATATCCAGTTAAATTTGAATTTCAGATAAACAATGAATAATTTTTTAGTGTAAGTATGTCTCCTGAAATAGTTGGGATTTACTTATACTAAAAAAAAATTCTGTGTTTACCTGAAATCTAAATTTAACTGGGTATCCTGTATTTTATTTTATGGGAACAACATTACTCACATACCCAGCCCTAAAAGTGGAGATGACTACACTAAGCTGATAACGCATTGTATTGCCCTAGCCTTGGTTATCACTTCAGGATGGCGATATTACTCAATCCAGGACGAAGAGAGAGGGACTTCGGGGTTTGTGTGGGAACTATTTGAGGGAACCCTGTCTTTTTTGCTGAAATGGGTGCTGTGATGATGGGAAGCCTAGAACTGCCAGAACCTGAGGATAGAAATAACCCAGAAGAAGCAGGTCCAAAGGATAGAGCATAACGGCCTTGTTGGTGCCCTGGATCAAGCCTTTCCTGAAGCTACTTCCAGGCAGAAATGTTAAGAGCCAGTGCATACTATTTGCCACATTCCCTTTCCACTACTGTGGTGAACTTGGAAGCCCATGTTGAGATGAGGTCTCCATGAGCTGGGTCCCTCAGTGACCACAAGAAGAGGTCCCCTGCTGACACCTGAAGGACATGTAGCATAAGCAAGAAACAAACCTTTGCTCTGCTAATCTTAATGATGTGTTGGGGTTGTTTGTTATGCAGCATGACCTAGCCTATTCACTCTGTCTAAATCGAGTTAGAATGAGAGCTAGACAATAAAATGGATGCTATTCCCACATACTGAAGTTGAGCTGTAACATGTCCATACAGCAAACATTTCAGTAAAAGGTTTTTTCCGCCTCTTAATTTATGGTCTTAGTATCTGAGTGGGCTGGCTTATCTTAAAGAGACAGAGGACCCAATTATTTCAAAGAGGTAAATGCATATGTCTGTGAGCTCCTGCTGGCTGGCAGTGGTGAAATAACATGAGTGGGGGAGTGATAACTACCAGCAAGTGAGAGTGTCTCTGTTAAACCTGCTATTTAGGGCTCGTTGCTTGCTTCACGACACTCTGGGTGTTTAAATACACCCTGCTGAAGATCATTCCCGTTTCCTAGATGAGAAAAACAAGGCCTAGAGGGGTAAGAAAAACCCACACAAATCACAGTGAGTCAGCTGCAATGTCCCAAACCTGCTGGATTTAAAATGTTCAAAATGGGAACGCTTTTAAAGACTTTCAGGTTGAATACAAGATTTTAGAAAGCAGCTGGCTAATTTTATAGCGTGTATAACCTGCTGCTAAGATGAATGCAATCAACCTAAAGCCCTCGGAAAATCATCACAGTCCACGGTAGAGTGTCAGGGTTTCTCGACTCTGTGGCAGGCGTGGGGATAATCATCTAGCCTCGCGTTAAGTTATGGTCTCTCCAACAGACAGCAGAGAACAAAAGGGAGAGAGAAATCAGCTTGAACACACAAGAGTCCTTCTCCCCAGGACCAGTGGGGAGGAAGGTGAGTGAGAAGTCACAGAGTCCTCGAGCCTGAAACAGGGCCGGGAAGTGGGACGGCAGAGGCATGTGTGAAAGCAGTTCCTTTCTAAAGGTGCTCAAAGGAGAATATTTCACAACCACACTCAGAAGCGATCTGGATGCTTTAAAACAACGCTGTGCAGAAGCTCTGTTTTAGCTACACCTAAAGCCACCATCTTCTGCTCCAGTCTATGTAAACATCAGTCCATTTCTGTTCAAAAAATCTTGCTGGAACACCTAGGATATGTTGGAGACTATAGAAAATATAATCAAGGAGAGGAGGCTAGGATTTACTGAATATCTACTACAGGTACTGTACTGGGGACAATGGTTCATATCTCCTCATTTCGTCTTGGTAAAAATCCTCAAAGTTCTTTGCGCCCCTGTGTTCCAAATGAGGAAACTGAGGCCCAGAAAGATAACATGACCTTGCCCAAGGTCACACAGTCAGTGGAAGAGGCTCATCTGGCCCGCAAATCCATCCTCTTTCAACTACATCTTGCTGCAGCCATGTAACAACAAATAAGACATAACTCTTGCAATCAAAGAGCTTATCAGTGAGCTGGAAGGAAAGGACACACATTAAAATAATAATTACAGGGTTCTAGAAAACACACAAGGCTGGCCTGATCAGGCAAGAATTCAAGGAGAAAATGAGACTCCCAACTGAACAAATGTTTCTTTCTTATTTATTCTTCTGAACACCATGTGTTGAGAGTTAATCATACTCCTTGCTCTCTGGCTTGTCATCATCATTGGTCTGTGACAGCCCCTTTCTTACGTATTTATTAATTAATGTACACACTTTTCTCTTCATTCCCCTCTCCCACAGGCAATCCATTCTCATATATTTATTGGATATCTTTTTGCTTGAGTATGTTCTTGTAAAATGTATATTGTTTGGCATGTAGGTTTAAAAAAATTTACGTAAATGGTATTACGCTGAATATCTCATTCCTTTTCCTGCATTGTTCACTCCACGCTCTACGTTTTTTTTTTTTTTTTTTTTTTTTTTTGCTGTATGTGGGCCTCTCACTGTTGTGGCCTCTCCCGTTGCGGAGCACAGGCTCCGGACGCACAGGCTCAGCGGCCGTGGCTCACGGGCCCAGCCGCTCCGTGGCATGTGGGATCTTCCCAGACCGGGGCACGAACCCGCGTCCCCTGCATCGGCAGGCGGACTCTCAACCACTGCGCCACCAGGGAAGCCCGGCACTCTACCTTTAAGGTCTATCTGGGTTGCTTCGTGTTCATCTATCTGCTGATGCTGAGGGCTGCAGGAGGCTCCACCTGTGCATCCCCACCCCTGTCCACCGACTTTCCTGGGGATGGAGACTGGGTCCAGCTCCCCACCTCTATAACTACACTGCAGTATCTTTCCCTGTACGTGTCTTTTTACGGAAATTTGTGAGGCTGTCTTTGGGTTATCTGCCCAGGAGTGGAACGCTGGAGTTTTTGATATGTTTAATTTGACAGTCATGTCAGATCGCTGTACAGAATTACACCAGTCTGCCTTCCCACCAGCAGTGCCCGAGAGCTCTCATACCCTCTTATCTACTCTGACACATAGCATTTTTCTAATTTTTGCTAGTTTAATAGGTGTGAAATGATATCTCAGATTGTTTTAATCTTAATATCTCCAATTACAAATGAGTTCATATAAAGCATACAGGTTTTTTTTAAACTGCCTACTATGTGCTTGGCACTGTGGGTGATATGGAACAAGTAGGTGACTTGGTCCAAGATCTTACTAAGATTACATGAGGGTACAAAGTAAGACCAAGCATATAACAAGGGAGGCATTAAAGGTGGGAAGACAAAAGGGTTTGCAATGAGATTGGGAGCATCACTGTCCAACGCCAATAATACGTTAACAAGGGCTGACTGGACCTCCTGGCTCAACGCAGCAACCAAGCTGAAGGACCAGTTTACACCTGACCACCCTGAATGAAATCAGACAATAAAAATCTTTTGTTAAAGAAAAGAAAACTCAATTTGAGAAGACTGGAGGGGGCTTCCCTGGCGGTCCAGTGGTTAAGACTTCGCCTTCTAGTTCAGGGGGTGCAGGTTTGATCCCTAGTCAGAGAGCTAAGATCCCACATGCCTCGGGGCCAAAAACCCAAAACATAAAACAGAAGCAATATTGTAACAAATTCAATACAGGCTTTAAAAATGGTCCACATCAAAAAAAAAAAAAAAAAAAAAAAGACTGGAACTTTACCAAAAGTTGAATTTGCTTTATCAAAAAGCCTTAGGGGGCTTCCCTGGTGGCGCAGTGGTTGAGAGTCCGCCTGCCGATGCAGGGGACACGGGTTCGTGCCCCGGTCTGGGAGGATCCCACATGCCGCGGAGCGGCTGGGCCTGTGAGCCATGACCGCTGAGCCTGTGCATCCGGAGACTGTGCTCCGCAAAGGGAGAGGCCACAACAGTGAGAGGCCCTCGTACCACAAAAACAAACAAATAAACAAACAAAATCCTTAACTTCAACATCCTACTAAGTTGCTGATCGTATTGCTAAGCAAATACAGCCATAATTAAAGAGACATCATATGGCCCTGTGGCAAAGTAGCCTGAGTTAACATGGACTCTCCTATCAATAGAAATTCTAGATAAAATATTACAGTAAAAATACATAGTTGAGTTCACAAAAAAGAAAGGGAAATCCCTGAATGGCAGACATGAAGAGAACTTTGATAGTTAGAATGATGGCACAGTGGCCATAGAGATAACAGACCATATATAGGCCTGAGTCGATGGAATTGTTATGCTCTCAGAAGGACTGAAGGTGTGACCCTAAGCTCACGGGAGGTGGTTACCTGGAATCAAGACCCCTGTATAGAGCTGTGAAACTTGCAAGGGTTGTCATCTTTGGGAAGGAAGACTAGAGAAATTTGTCCCACTGGCCCAGGGGAACTGTAAGGAACTTTGTCTTTATTCAGGGTTCTGGGAGGAAAAACTAAGTCTTGTAAAACTGAAACCTTGAGCTTGTGTTGAGCATGGTGCAGGAGTCCCAAAGCAAGAAACTAACACAAAAGTCTGTCCCAGTGCAGCAGAAGCAAATGCAAAGCCACTCAGTGGAAACACTTCCAACCCAGGACACCTAGAACTCACATGGCAGAAACAATCCCCACTAGGATGAACTTGAAACTTAAAAATTAAAAACACTCCAGGAAATAATCCATCATAATGGAGAATAAGATGATATGACAAAAAGGGAATGGGTGTTCCCAAGAACTTGAGATAATAAAGCCATTTAAAAGAAACTATGAAATAAATATGTTGAACATAATTAAAGAGATTTAAAAAAACCCCAGAAACATGAATAAAAGAGTAGCCCATTAGGGGGGAAAAACCAGGCAAATCCTAGTTTTGGTAAAAGTTCTAACCTTTCCAAAGTGAGCCTTTCTCTTGTTAAAAACAAATACTCTCCAACAAATGAAAAAATACAAAGGAAATTTTCTATAGTTTGACACTGAGAGATTAAAGAAGGCAAACAGGGGAGAATATTAAGAGATGAGAGAAATGCATTAGAAGGTACAACATGTGTCTAACAGGAGGACCTAGGAGGAAGAAGGGAGAATAGACAATGGGAAAGAAAATACTCAGAGATGATGGCTGAGAATTTCCCAGAATTGATAGAAAGCATTAATCTTCAGATTTAGGAAACAAAGTATGTTCGGATCAAAATAAAACAAATCCATACTTTAGATACACTGTAGTGAAATTACAGAACATCAAAGAGATAGTGAAAAGCAACCAGAGATAAAAGACATATTTGCCTATAAAGGAATCACAATTTGATTCAGAGCAGATTCATCAACAATGATACAAAAGTTCAGAAGATGCTGGAATTATATCTTGCAGGATCTGAGGGAGAATAACTGCCAACCTAGAATTCTGTACTGAGTTAACTATTAATCAAGAGTGAAGGCAAATAGAGACATTTTCAGACAAAGAAGATATTGACAGAATTTAGTAAAAACTAGCGAAGGGCATACTTGAGTAGAGAGCAAGTGAACGTAGAAGGAGGAAGTGGATGAAAGATGCAATGGTGACCAAAGGAATTAGGAAACCTCTGGATAGATCTACAGAGAAGTTTCCTGTTTTTAGAAAAGGAGGTAATAATGATAATAGGATGTGGGCTGGTAAAAACAAGGTGTAACTAAAATCCTAGACAAAAACACGGTAGATGGGGGCTGGTGATAGGGATTTGTATGCTGAGGTTCTTGTATTTTGGGGGAAGAAGGTAAAGTATTGACAGGTTGTAGACTATGAAGTTAAAATTATAAGGATAGCCCCTGAAAGCATCTGAGTATTACAGATAACGTCCAAAATAGTTGAAGGAGAGGAGTCAGTGTGGCTTATGGTGTGGGGCAGTGGAAGAAATGTAAGACGTGCCTCGGTAGGACATTGTCACCCACTCCAGAACCACCGATGTCTCTCCTAATAGCATGAGGCAGGTCATGAGGGGAATGATAACTGCGCCATTCTCTCTGGACTTGCAGGTGGACAAAATCGCTGCTCCCTCCCAGGGCAGCCAGAAGCTCGTTTTCACCTCTTATATGCACTCTGACACCATCAGAGAATTCCTATTTTGTGAGCTCCTTTGGGTAATTGCAAAAGCAGGCGACATCTCTGAAAGAATAAAGTTTCTTTGCCAAGCGAAGAATATGCAGACTGAGAGAGAGGTGACCTCCCCGACATGAGGACAAAGGAAATGATGTGGTATGAATGCAACTTAAGGAGTCTTGGGGAAATGTGCTCCTTGACACCAGGCCATTCTCACTGGGCAAAGCAACCCACTGAATCTCTGATTTCACTTGCTTCTACTTACCTTTGTAAGTCAGGTGCCCATCGCCATGAAAACCAAAAGTCATAATTGATTTGATGTCAAAGATGACATGCACACTGCACCACAATCTCAGCTTCTTGTACCAGCTAAACACTGGTGGCAGCATCATTGAAACTTCCTTTTGAGTAAAGTTAAAGGCTACTTTTTGTCTTATTCTGCACAACTTTGAGCATTTTTTTCTAGAAAATGACCATTTATTTTACATTAAAAAGCTGAGGTAAAAAGATGCTTTTTGCAAGCATCACATTCATAGTGCATGGACTTGAAGGCAGCCAATTTCCATTGCAATAAGATGAATTCTGCAAAATGTTGCAGGTACATATTTATAAATTTGAGGGGAATGGGAATATAGTTTTCATCATGTTCTTGGAGACATTTATGAGCAAAATGAAGTTAGAAGCACCTAAGACATTAATTCTAACTAGCAGGAGGGATAGGTATGGGGCATATTGGAACCTTTGGGTGAAAGGGGACAAAACTGTGTGTCATCTAAAAAAAAAAAAAGCATATAATATGCTACCTTGAGTTGGAAAAAAAAGAGTGGAGTGGCTTCTACCCTGGAAAGAAGATTTCACATAACTTATAGAAGTTACCCATGCAAAAGCTTTTGTGTCAAGAAGTAAACAACATTGAGAAACACTGCTCTAAAGTATGATTTAACTTATCAAATGTGATTGACAGGCCATTCACAATTACAATTACTCTAAAGCTATAGGCAGAAAGGAACATTGTACCTCTCCTCCTTCGCTACTTACAATTTTGTTGTTTTCAAGAGCTCTTTCCAGATTTCCTGAGAAGCTTTTCATTCTCTTGGGAGTCAGCAGTGCAATGTGGTTTCAGTGGGTGCCTGTGAGTGAGGCTGAGTCCTGCCCTGCTCAGGTGCTACAAACCCTCGTTGATTCATTCAACAAACAGGTAGCAATGTTATTAGGTGCCAGGCACAGAGGAGATGGCCAGGGACAAGGTTGGGCTTCATTTTGCAGTAATGCACAGATGTTTGAGGACATTCAGTGTAGTGACGGAGTGTGTTACACAGGGTTGCTAAGGGCCATGTAGGGATGCACTGTGATCATCACAGTTTAGTGCAGTTCACAGATGGGGTGACAGTGCCAGCTGGCGTTGCGCAGGGAAGTGTGGGCTGGGCGTTCATGGTTGGGCAGTAAAGGGCAGCATCGGGTGGGGCTGGGCAGCGCTGGGACCCTGTGGTAAAAACAGTAGATCAGCATTACTATACCTGAGTCCCAGGGTAATGAGACCAAGGCAGGATCTTATAGGAAGAAAAAGCATCCCCCAGACTCTTTCCGAGGCTGCAAATGGCAGTAGGGCACACACCCTAGCACAGGGGTCCCCAAACCCCCGGGCTGCGGACCAGTCCTGGTCTGCAGCCTGTTAGGAACCCGTGCCACACAGCAGGAGGTGAGTGTCAGGCAGGCGAGCGAAGCTTCATCTGCCGCTCCCCATCGCTCGCGTTACCACCTGAACCATCCCCAGCCCCCCAGTCTGTGGAAGAATTGTCTTCCATGAAACTGGTCCCTGGTGCCAAAAAGGTAGGGGACTGCTGCCCTAGCAGACCCTGTACCACCCACCCTGCCACCTGGAACGAGGAAGAACTGGATTTGCAGTGGTCACCTGCCTGCATACGCTGTGGTCCTTTCAACAAATTGTCTCTTCTCTCAATCCCATTCTTGCACTTCTCAATGACCCCTGCCCTTTCATAAATGCAGCTCCAGGAGCCTCCACTGCTGGGTTTCAGCAGCTGTGGACACCTAATCGATAGCTTTTCATAACAATTTTCTCCCCAGCAAGGACTCTGGCCCAAACTATTCAGCTACGACACACCTGGATTGACCTAAACAAAGATGTCAAAGCAACCAAAGAGGCAATTTGTTATTTATGCTTTTTAAGGACTCATTCTGCAGCTGCTGTAAGAGTTAGGAGCCTCCACCAACTGTCAAAAAAGCCTCTTTGATCCAACGTTGCAGAGGATATTGAATCTGAAGGGTGGTGCTTGGTGGGTCTGCTGGGAACACCTTCCAAAGGAATCCAACATGGACCATTCAAAATCCCAGGCCATGGAATGTTTCATCCTGAGTCCCAACTGCATGATGGACTTTTGCTCAAAGAGATTCTAGAGTGAGACAAAGGAGCTTTAAGTCCATTTTCTCCAAATTCAGTCATTCAGATACAGCCCACACAATCCTGGCCATATTCTTGCGCTATTGTTTACTTTCTATTTCTCCTTAAAATCCACTCACTTTTTTTTGCTTACATAAACATATTTTTTTTAGTTTTAAAAAAACTTTGTTAGAACCATAAATGGAAAACCATATCTCTTGCCACAAATGGTAGGTAACCGTAAAAATAAGTACAGAGAGGAAAAAAAGATTAAACTCTAACTAGGTAGCATTGCAGTGTTAGCTATGAACACCAAGCAGATCTTCTCCTTGACTCAACTGGAATGAGGAATGGGTATTGAAAAGGGCATGTTTTCACCATGAACTTTGATGTGTGTAACATGAGTATACATCATCCCAAATCACCTCAAGGATCACCCCAAACCACCTAGTTATGACACATTCTCCACTCAGGTTACACAAACCTAGTCTAACTCCCTGATTCTACAAATGAAAACACTGACACTAAGGGTACACAGTCATCCACCCAAGAGCAAAGGCAAGTTGATGAACTTGTGGGAACTGGAACATGGGTTTCCTAACCCAAGACCAGAGCTCTTCTGACACCACTGTTGGACTAAGCTTTCCTTCCTTCAAGACTCAGGACCTCTGAGCATCACATACTTCCCCTGGGAGACCCATGCTGGAGACATTAGTCTAGGAAGGCTCAGCTATCTCCCAGCCACCCGAGGTCAGCACTGACTGGACACAGTGGAGCACAGAGCCCTGGGAATGGCTGGCTGCCCTGGTGCTGCACCTCAGGGACCCTCCTGGAGGAGATGGCCTGGTCTGAAGGATTCCGAGCAAACAAAGGCCTGATAGGCACCTTTTAGCAAGAGACTAAGATGGGACTGAGAGACTAAGATGGGACCCTCTGTCTAGACCAAGCTCAATCTAAAAAACTGGAGGACTTGAAAGTCACGGCTGAGCTATCACTACTGAGCAGCAAAGTAGATCCCTGGTCCTTGGGAGATCTCTGCGTCTGCTTCCAGAGAGAGTAGTTTGGAAGAGTAAGCAGCTGGTTAGTAACCCTAACCTACCCTTGACTTCTTTTTGAGCTCATGGGCAAGAAAGAGTGCACGATATGTTATGTGACAGATACATTCTGTGCCCTGTTTCACTCCCCTTAGCACACCTTGGACTTCAGCGGCAGCTATGATGGACAGTTCCTGTGAACGCTGACAGCACCCCTGCTCACTTTCCCCTCACCCAGGGCAGTCCAGAAAGAAGCACAGGGAGGGAAACACCCCTTGGAGAAACTCCTATGTCTCTATTGGCTCTCCTATGAGAGCCAATGGCTCTCATCTGGAGAGACAATTCTGAGGCACTTTCTAGATGATTCCTTAGAATTCCTTGGATTCCCCAGCACAATTGAGTCCAAGTCACCACCGTGCCAACCAGCTATTCGTAATTGACTTTCCCCCCTTCCCCTTGTCCCTCTATCCACTATCCTTCCTACTTCCGGGAATCATCTACAAAATAGGTCAACTGTCTACTCCTGTAGAGAAAAGAGAAAAGATCACCAGATGTGTGGAAGAATAAAGTACTGTACCTCATAAATCAGTGCGAGAAATAAGAGTAAACGTTCAAGCACGATAGTCGCTACAAGGAACAAAAGTAATATTAGAAACAGCTGCATTCTCAACAAGACTCAGAAAACACTACATCCATTCAACTGTAGAGAGGGAATAATCTGAAGTCAATAAGGGTTGCATGGAAAAGAAGAACTGATTGATAACGTAAAAGCCACAAATGGAGATGGGACTCCACATTTCAAACTACATATCAGTGAATAAAACAACTCAGGAGACACTTATAGAATTCCGAGGCAAAAGAAAAAAGTGATAGAAGAGAAAAGAATTTTAGAGGACAAATCTGTAAAGTTTATTAAGAATTCAATGGACAATCCAGATGAATGCTATTGATCAGAGTAGAAGTGCTAGTAAGTAGCGAGGTAAATTCATGAACCACATCTAAACATATCCTGATTCAATGTTTTAACTTAAACAGTAGAGAAAAATCACAAAGCATCCAGGCAGGGAAAAAAACAACCACACAAAATGGAACAGTTTGTCTGCAGAGGAAAAAGATGAATCCAGCTGACATCAAACTTCTCTTCTGTCACACACACACACGCACACACACACACACACACACGCGCGCGCGAGCACACACACACGCCACAGGACAGTAGAACGCTGTTTTCAGAAGGGTTTTTGTTTTCTTTTTTCAAGGTTTTGCCCTAAAAATTTTAATTCAGCCAAATTGTTGTTCATGTGTGAGAAAAACAGAAAGATATGCTTAAACCTACCAAAGGGCTCAAATTAAAACAGTAACTTAAAAAAAAAAGTTATTGATAAAAGTTCTCCAACTGGTTGAGAGATAAATAAAAACAAACAACTAAAGAAAGGTATAAATTAATGGAGGAAGGAAGGTGAATACCGGCACCAGTAAACACAGACTTATGCTGTGAATACAGTAATGAAGCTTACGGACAATAGCAAATGTAATATTTGAACTGAGATACATTATATGAGATGATTTAATAATAATTACTTAGAAATAAAGCCCTCAGCAACAGCAGCTGTCACTTACCATTCCATTCTCACCCTCCTTGGCCCCTGGCAATGTCTCTTTCTACAGTTCGCAGGTAAGCTTTTTGTTTTTAGCTGTTACACTTGAACTCTTTTATCAATTATCTACGCTTTTCCTAGCACTTCTGTGATTCATCAGCAGATAGAGTTTGGGGGAAATGATACCCAGGTGAGTTCAGGATGTCATGTTAAAAATTATTTTTAAAATCATGAGAAAAAGTATCTTTAAGATGCACTGTTTTATGAAGATTAAATATGAATTCGATTTTATCTAGTTCTTTATCAGCATTATAAAGATGCTTGAGCCCTCCGCAGATTTTTTTTAAACCTTCTGGCTCTACTCTTTTTCTCATTCCTCTTAATTTTGCCTGTTTGTGCTCTTTTTTGTTCTTGATTAAATACCACAGCTGTTTGTCTATTTTATTGATTTTTTCAGAGAATCAGTTCTTGGGTTTTTTGTTTAAACAAATATTACTGTTTTCCTAGATTCATTTCCTGTTTTTATCTTTCCCAATGATTTCTTCCTTGTTTCCTTACATTTGTTTTATCATTCTTCCAACTTTGGGGGTGGAGTCCTTAGTCAATTCATCTTCTTCATTTAATAAAGAAGCTTGTCTGCTGTGGAGTAGAGCTCTGACTACATCTGACTAGTTTCTAAGTATTGTACACATTATCATTATTTTCCACATATTGCACAATTACAATCTTGAAATTCTTCACTTACCTGAGTAATTAAGAGGTGCAGGTTTTTTTGCTTGTTTGTTTTTGCGGTACGCGGGCCTCTCACCACTGTGGCCTCTCCTGTCGCGGAGCACAGGCTCCGGATGCGCAGGCCCAGCGGCCATGGCTCACGGGCCCAGCCGCTCCGCGGCATGTGGGATCTTCCCGGACCGGGGCACGAACCCGTGTCCCCTGCATCGGCAGACGGACTCTCAACCACTGCGCCACCAGGGAAGCCCGACCACCATCATATTTTAAATAGGTTAGTAGGAACAACGAGAGCTGACCATGGAAAAGTCCGAATAGACCAATAATCATGGGAAAAAGGTAATGCTAGGAAATACAAACCATCTTTTCCTCAGGCGCCAGCACAGAGTAAGAGATGTCGGAGGGATGGACACCTCAGACACATCTGGTGCGCCTACCCCTGGCTTCACTGTGGTTTATGTGCGGACCGCCCGTCTCTATCCCTCCCCATCGCCGTGTCCATTTACTTCCTGGTCACGCCACACCTTGTGACCTCCCTCTCCAGCGGTACAGGAGCCTGAGTTACTGCAGCTCCTTCCGTGAATTCAATTAAAACCCACAGGCTGGCAACACTCACATTTTTGCCTCCAGCCCAGGTGACTTCAGCATAACCACCCAAGTTGCGTCTTCATCACCTAATGAAAAGAAATCCGTTCAAACTAACCCAAGGGAAAACTGGGGTCTGTGAAAGGATGCTGGGGTGGGTGCCTTGCGGACATAAAGTGCAGGCAGTACAGTCAGACTTTAATGGCCTCTCTCTATTGCACACACAGTCTCTGTGTCTAATTCAAGATGGCACGGAAAGAAAGAACACGATTGCTGGCCCTTCTATAGTGGTGGCTGAGGAGTGAAGTCTTGTGGGGCTCTGGGAAGCATGGGTTCTTCACCAAGTACTGAGAGGAGGGAGCTGTGGGCATCTCCAGTCCAGCTCTGGGGGTGCTCTGGCAGGAGAAGGTGCCTAGGGAAGCTTTTTGTCCCTGCTGAGTTGGCTCGGGACGGAGGGAGTGGGGAGCGGGGGAGGCTTCTGTCTCTGTCCTTAGGCTGTCTGGTGCTCAGGTGGTCAGACCTGCTGTTGGTAGAGTGTGAATGGGTTTGTTCTGAGGGGGAAATCCTTGGATACCTCTTCCTCTGTGGTTTGTGATCCATTTTTCCCCATCGCACATGCCCCGCCAACTCTCCCCAGGACCTCAGCCAAACCTTCTCATCCAGCAACAGGCACTCTGATTATGAGATGCATTTTGCACTGCTGCCTCCTCCATGTCCTGACCTCAGACCTTTAGGTGGAGGCCTGGCTGGACATCTGCACTGGCCACCAAGGCCTCAGACCACAATGGAAACCCAACCTTTGCATCAGACCCCAGCATCGTTCAGAAAGGTGGGTGTGGGGTGGGGAAGATTTAAAGGCTACCCACATTCTTGATTCAGACTCATAACAAAGACGGAAGGTAGGCTTGTGAACTCCAAAAACATGGGAGCTAGTTCGCTTTGATAATTAAGAATTAGGGGGCTTCCCTGGTGGCGCAGTGGTTGAGAGTCCGCCTGCCAATGCAGGGGACGTGGGTTCGTGCCCTGATCCGGGAGGATCCCACATGCCACGGAGTGGCTGGGCCCGTGAGCCATGGTCGCTGAGCCTGCACGTCCGGAGCCTGTGCTCTGCAATGGGAGAGGCCACAACAGTGCGCGTACCGCAAAAAAAAAAAAAAAGAATTAGGGATATAAGATGGCCCTTCAGTAGCCGAGTTCTACAATCATGGATATTTTAAAAATAAAGCTTTATTTTTTAATTTTATCTTTAAAAGTATTACACAGGAAAATAGACTTTTATTAGTGTTAAGCACTATGAATTTTAACACATGTACAGACTCATGTGATCACCACGACAATCACGACACAGAAGGGTTTCACTCCCCACCGCGCACCTGCCGCACATTCCCTCGTCTGCCTCTTTATATTCACACCCTCCCCCTGCCTTAAACCCTGGCAAGCACTGATTTCTTCTCCACCATTTTAGTTTTGCCGGTTTGAGAGTGTCATGTAAACGGAACCATACAGTACGTAACCTTTCTCTCACTCGGCATAATGCCTTAGAGCTTCATCCAAGTCACAGTTTTTGTTGTTTGTTTTTTGCTTTAAGGAACAGTAAATAAAGATTTTACATAGGCCATTTAGGTTGGAATTGTCAAGAAACTTTGGGTAGCCCTCAGGTAATTGGTCTTATCAAACCCAGAGTCCAGAAAAAAATTATACAAAATCGGTCCAGAGAAAAAGATCTAAAAATACTACATAGCTGGATCTTTTCCTTCTGTTCTTCACGTCTGTATTTGCTTTTCCCATGATGCCCCATCAATTTGCAATTTAAATTGAAATCACAGTTTTTTTAACCACCCAGACTTTGTAATGTCAGCCAGTCCCTCCCAAGCTGCTGATGGACCATGACAACCAAGTATGATAAAATAATACAGTGACATCAAAGCGAGAGGGATCCAGGTGGGTAGGTCAGCATTTCCCAAAGTGTGAGATATGTACCACTACTGGTTAAAAAAATATTTGGGGGGCACGTAGACATGCCTTTAAATGCCACCTAATCACATGATTACATAATAATCATCTTTCCTTTTTCATTCTATTCAAATCTTCTGATTACGTCATGGAGAAAGTCTTAGGTGCTATGATGTTAACACCTCCCTAACAGATTTTTTTTTTTTTTTTTTTTGCGGTATGCAGGCCTCTCACTGTTGTGGCCTCTCCCATTGCGGAGCACAGCCTCCGGACGCGCAGGCTCAGCGGCCATGGCTCACGCAGGCTCAGCGGCCATGGCTCGTGGGCCTAGCTGCTCTGCGGCACGTGGGATCTTCCCGGACCGGGGCACGAACCTGTGTCCCCTGCAGCGGCCGGCGGACTCTCAACCACTGCGCCACCAGGGAAGCGGGAAGCCCCTCCCTAACACAGTTTGGTCTCTCTCTTTAACAGAAAAAAGAGGCTGCCTCAGGCAGAGTGGCACAGGCAACAGTATCCGGCTGGAGTCTAATTGCATTGTTTGGTTTTTACTGCCTTGGTTTCTATGACCTGTTTCTGGCAAGTGATGATTCTCATTTAAGATAGTGATATAAAGTTTCATGCTTAAGTAAATAGGTTAAAGCAAAAATTATGAGTGGACTTTAACACCATGTAAAGGTTATAAAAGTATGTGTAGATGGCATCCGAACGACTGAAGATTGGGAAACAATGTGTCAGATTTTAGACAGAACTTTGCTGACTGTGTGATCGGAGAAGCTTGTTGACAGATTACCCCAGAGGCAAGACAAACCTGGATGATTGCCTAGCTCTTCCACCAATGGTTCACACACACAGACTCTCAATACTCATCATTCAACCAACCCAGTGGAGCTCTCTCCACATCAAAGCTCTGCTTGGCTTTAAAGGGAATTGTGTCAGAAATGACACAGTTCATCCTCCTGAGGGGTGGCTGCCTTCTCTTCTCCATCACACCCTTCTCCCTCCAGGCTCCTCTGCACCACCGTCCCAATGTTCTCCTGTCGTTCTGCAGGTGCCAACTAGGCTGGAGAGAAGTCTTTCCAGAATGATCTTTATGGTCCACCCCTGCCCATCCCTTAGCCTCTCCTTGCAACCAAGACCTCACTCTCCAGGTTTGACTTCTATCTGCACCAAACCACCCAATCAGAGAGGCTCTCACATCCTGTGCAAGCTAGGTCATCTCTAAAACATGAATCTCTGAGCATCTCCGCACAAGCCAAAGGAAACGTGTAGAAGAATGGAGAGCTCTGAGCTGCTCTGAATATGGTACCATGGGCTGGGGACAGTGACCCAGCTGCAGAGGATTTCTATCCCCTGGAGAAGCAGTTTAGAGCAGTGGTGGCATCACAAACTCAAAATCCTCAGGGACTCTGTGAGCATGTACAAGAATGACAATAAGAAGCAGTGGGGATTGCTGGCTCCCTCCCTGGGGGTTGGTTCTACAACCAAATGGGTTTCTCCAACCTCGGGTCATCCTGGCTCCAGATTCTTCTCCTCCCCATCGGCCCAACAGATAAGGTCCCAGCTTTCCTCACCTTGACAAAGATCCACATTATGCCTTTTGTCTTCCAGGCATTCCCATCAGCTTAGTGATGGTCATATCTCGTCCAAGCACAATCCAGGAAGGGGGACCCTCAACGGTAATAAGATCTAACACGTACTTATGACATTGAATCACTACAACAACCTAGCAGGTAGGGATGCTTGATATCCTTATCTTATAGAGGAGAAACCAAAGCTTAAGAAGGTAGCAGCTAACCCCACAACGATCACGTGGCAGAGGCAGGATTAGAAAGCCGTCCAGCCTGCATCTAAGGCCCACCCTCTCAGGGTGATGAGAGGACAGCTTATGGGTAGCATCCAGCCCACAAACATGTTCTGTTCGGTCCACAAGGGTTCTATAAAAGGTGTGAATCAGTAAAACACAATTATAAATCGAGAGTTCACATTTTTTAAAAATGCCATATTTCAAGCTTTCTTCTAAAAAAAAAAACAAAACACCTAGAAGATCTGGCAATATAGGATGGCAAGAAAAGTCTGTTAGGGACTGACTACTGGGACAAGTGTCCCCCCACCCCTTAATGCCCCACAGCCAATTTCATTTCTTCACATACATGCCCACAGAGTCCCTATAGGATGTTGAGTCTGCGATGCCATCACTGCTCCAAACTGCTTCTCCAGGGGATGGGAGCTCTCTGCAGCTGGGTCACCACCCCCAGCTCCCAGTGCCATAATCAGAGCAGCTCAGAGCTCTCCATCCTTCTACACACTTCCCTGGGCACCAGCCACCTGGACTGGGTAGAGGTGCTCAGAGGTTCATGTTTTAGAGATGACCTTGCTTGCACAGTTGACATTTGAATCATGTCCAAGTTTGAGTACCTATAAAAAATAGCTTTGAAATAAGTACCTCTCAGAGTCTTTGTGCCTATTTCCTCCTTGTCATCCTTGGTAGGAAAGAACAATCGAATTAAGTCAAATTCTTTCCCTCCTGACAAAATGACGGTCAGACAGAGATCTGGCCAAGTTGCCCAAGAATTTCTTGGTTAACGGAGATGTTCGTGCTAGAGAAAATAGGAGAAAATAGGAGAAAGAGGCCTCAAAGTAGTAGGGATTTTGCCACCACAGAGCTTTGCAGTGACTTAACTCATTTCTCACAGAATTAATAATTCAGATCCCACACTGTTTCAGCCAGAAGTGGCCATAAACTGTAGAGAGTTTAACCAGCCACTTCTAAAAATGGGGCTCGATCCTGGGAAATGCTACCTCCACTTTAAGCCATCTCACTTGAGCAAAATGAAAGCTGTCGGATGATTTCATACCTTCATTAAAACCATCAAAGCAGAAATGCACTGCAAAGAGGCTGTCGAGGCAGAGGACATTTCCTCATGCTCCAGCAGCTCTGGCGAAGGTGGGGAGATTCAGGTCCCGATTACCTTGGGGGAAGGCATCATGGTGTTCGATTCTGTTTGAAAGAAACCACACGTCAGCCCCCTAAATCTAGCACGCCATCAAGGCAGCTCCCTTGCCAGGCATGTTTATGAGGCTGGGACAAGAGTGAGAAGCTGGGTGATACACACACTGAGTGACACATGCCTTTTCTGGGTTGGAGCAAAGCTAATTCAATCTTCAAAAATCTCAAGAGGTTACCTAAGAACACTGCATTTATAAAAAGGGCCTCAAAGACCTCCAGAAAGAGGGACTCTGCCATCTCTCACCAATTTGGGGGGGGGCCCTGCTGCCTCCAAGCTACAGTAGAACGTGACATTCCTTTCTTTGGCTAGTTCAAGGATACCTACACGTAGAGGCTTGGCCCGTCAAGCCAGGGGCTGTATTGGGAAGTATGTTAGGTTCAGACCCCAGCCTGCTGTCACTTGGAAGGGTCTGAAAGACAGCAAGCCCTTAAGAGATGTCATCATCACACCAGCATCTTCCCTGACTCCCCTCTCGTACCTGGTCCCTATGAATCCATCCGCACAACCTGCAACTGTACCTTCAGAAGGTACGCAGCACCTGCCCACCTCTCACACCTCCACCGTTACCACTGCAAAAGCCTCCTAATCAGTTTCCCTGCTTCCGTCAAGCAGCCCAAGAGATCCTTTTAAAATATAAGTCAGATCATATGACTCCTTAGCTCCAAACCATCCAATATATCTCCCCACTCGCTCAGAGGAGAAGCCAAAATGCTTGCAGTGTTTTGGAGACCATTTTGGCAGTATGTACCTCGAGCCTTTAAAAAAGTTCTTCACTGTGACCTAGTAATTTCACTTCTAGGACTCTATGCTAAAGAAAGAATTAGAGATCTAGGCAATGGAGAGTTACTTAAATAGAAAAAAAAAAAAATGGGGGATCAGCAACTAAATGTCCAAGAAGAGGGGAACGGGTAAGTGCTCCACGGGACCACATGATAGAATGAGACCCAGACACTGAAATCAAGGTTTGGAAATATTTAATGGGGTGGGAACATCTTAATGATGGAATATTAGGCAGAGAATGCAGGATTGAAAATCGTGCTTTATGTATCTATACTACGGGTCTTCATTTTGTTTGAAACGAACAAAAGTCCCAGTTCTGCTGCTTCCCAGCCAGATGGCTTTGGTCAAATCTTTGAGTCTCTGAGAAGACCAGTTTCTTCAACTCTAAAAGTGAGAGGGGAGCATTTTTGATCTCTCAGTTTTCACTGGTACATGACACAGCATAGACTTTTTAAAAAAGTAATAAATCATAAAAAAAAATTCTTGCAATGCCCTTCATGGATCTGAATGGGGGCCTGGCCACCTCTCTGAACTGACTTCCCATAACTCACCTCCTTGCTGTGGCCACTCCAGCCATTTTGCCCCTAGATTTCCCTCAGTCACACCAGAGACCCTGCTGTCCTCAGAGCCTCTGCATTTCTTTTCCCTCTGCCTACAGTGCTCTTCGCTCAGATCACACATGCTTTGCTCCTTCACCTCCTTCAGGTCTTTACTCCAACGTCACCTTCTCTGTAAGGCCTTCCCGAAAACACCCCATCTAGAATCGCGGTGCCCCCCTCCCTGCCCACCGAGCTCTCTCCATCCTCCTTCCCTATGCTTTCCCACAGCACCTGTCACCATCGGACATAGATATAATTTACTTACTTCTTTATTGACCATCTCCTTCCCACCCCATAGAAAGTAAGCACCACAGGAGCAGGGATTTTTGTCTGCTTTTTTTTTTAACTGCTCTCTCCCCGGGGACTATAACAGTACCTGGCATGGAGCAGATGCTCACTAAATATCTGTTGAAGTGGTGGCTGAGTCACCAGCACCGCACCCTGCACTCTCTCGCCCAGCCTCCCGAGACCCACGTGTGAAAAGCCTAATGAAAGGCTGGGGCCAGCCTGTAGCCTTGGGACAGACTCACCAATTCCTAGTCATCCTGTACACCTAAGCATAGTCACTCAACGACTATTTATTAAGCACCTACTGTGTGCCAGGCACCACTCTGAGCTCAGGGGACACAACCATGCACAAGACAGACAAGATCCCTCCTGTCCCGGAGTTTTCGGTCTGGTGGGGGAGACGGTGAGTAAAAAGAAAAATGAACAAGATCATTTCAAATTGCAATAAGAAGTAAAAAGTAAATAAACCAAGGGGGAGACAAGAGATAGAGGGTAATGAGGAAGGTGAGTCAGCTTAGACTGGGTAGCTAAGGAAGGCGTCTTCAAGGTGACATGTGAGCTGGAACCTGCACGATGAGAAGCAGCCAGATCTAGGGATGCTCTGGGGGAAGAGTGATTCAGGCGGAGGAAACAGCCACTGCACATGTCCTAAAGCTTAGGCATCAGCTCCCTGGAAAGTCTCTCCGACCCACCCTGAGTGGGGGTCCCTCCTGTGACCCCATATGCCAGGAGTATTTTCTCTCTCAGCATATCTTGTTATTGGATTTGTCTGCCCCTTCAATTCTTTAAAGGAGAGTCCTTTTGTATCTTAATTTTTCTAGGACTTAACACAGTGCCTGGCATACAGTAGGTAGTCAATAAATGCATGCAGAACTAAAGTGATTTGAAAAAACTTTATTTTTTGATTTGACTGTAATCAGAGGTGAAATTGTGCAATGAATGTATTTAGAAACAGAATCCCTATAGGGCCACCCCTTTCACCCGCCTCCTGCAAAAATCCCATCTGCCCATTGAGACCCAAATAACATACTATCTCCTCCAGAAAGCCTTCCCAAATTCCCCCAATCGGATTTTGTCTCCCCGCCATGCTACAATAGCTCTGCTTGCATCTCTGTTACGGTTCCTATCATCAGCTCTGACTTGCGTAAAAACGTCCCATGAACATTTCATAACCCATCAAACTGGGAGGAACTCAGGAGCAGGACCTGTGTCTTATTCACCTTCAGGTTCTTAGCACTTAGCTCAGTAAAGGAATGACGAGAAAATCAACGACCGATAATGACAGCCAACACTTGTTGGACACCTTCCACATGCTAGAAATTTTCTGAGCACTTTTACATGATATCACTCGTTCAGTCCTACATGTAGGCAAGAGGGTTGGTCCCCATGTGCAGATAGAACTGGGGTACTTGTTGGTGGACTGACACTGTGGTAGAACCAGGATTCCAACTCGTTCATTCTGATTCAAGAGCCCGAGCTTTTAATCACTGTGCTGAAACGGTCTTCTGATCTCTATTTTGAGTTCATCTCATCCATGAACTCAGGGCTGCCCTCCTTCCCTCTTTCCGGTGTTCCCTGAGGCACTGCTTGAATGCCAGCTCTTTTTTCCACCAGGCCTAGGGTGGGTCTGGGATTCCATTACCTGCAGTGAGCACCAAGACCCGGGGGCCCTGAGTGAGCAGGAAGCCACCACCTCATCAGGGTTGATGACTACTTACCCATCTGAAGGCAAGCTTGGGGAGCCCTGCTATCACAGACACCCTCTAAATGGGTTCTGCTGAGAACATTTGGTAAGTCCCAAGGACAATTTTTCCCATCGGAGCTCCTTTTATGCAGCTAAAAACTATTTACAAAGATATGACATTGTCTTCCCCTCTTTATACAGTGAGATCAAACTGTCTGAGAAAGCAAGAGTGACACCCTGCCCTGCCGTTATGTTTAAGCCTCACATCATGCATCGCAGTGGGGAAAAAAAAAGGACTTTGCATCCTGAGATTTCAAAAAGACATCCTCTCTCAGATGAGCCTCAAAATTTTAAAAACAAAAAACAGAAAAAAGCTCTGAGCCCCTTTCACATAAGTTGCCAAGTCCCTAGTGGAAACAACTTTACTTCTGACTTTTGTAACACTGATGCCTGCAGGTATGTAACGACCTATGGAGATACGATATCCATGGGGGAGACCGCTGATTCTCCACCAGCAAAAGCGGTGATGAAACCAACAGTAAACTTGTGGGATTTTTGTTCTTTTAATACCTGCTATGCCCTTTATTCAGGGAATCCTGTTCTTCTGAAGGCTAGACTACTTTGTAAATATTGCAAGCACCAATACTTTCTGAATGCTCATACTTGTGCTGAGTTTTCCTTTGGCTTGTCTCTTCCAATCATTAACACATCAAAGGAATCTGAACGCTAGACACATCACTGGATTTACTTACACTGGATTTTCTGCAGACTAGTAGTGTTTCCTATGATGTTGTCGCATAGCTCATCTCAGTAATTTTAGATACTACATTAGACCTACTGGGGAGAAAATTTATTATCTTTTCCACTTCACTTTCATTCCTTCTGATTACATTAAGGAGAAATGTTTCACATTGATATTAGTATTTCTTTAACTGCTCTTCTTAGTATCCCCTGACGTCCTCTTTTAAACAAAGATAGAGCAGGCTACAGGCTTGGAACATTCTAGCCACTTTCAGTAGCAAAAATTCAATAGCACTGTTTGTTTTCAATCTACTTATTTTTACAATTACTTTCTAATTATGGCAAGTGATGCTGGTTTTCCATTTAAGGTGGTTTTCAAATAAAGTTGTTTTCTAAAAATATGTTTTTGTTTTTGGTTTTTGCGGTACGCAGGCCTCTCACTGCTGCGGCCTCTCCCGTTGCGGAGCACAGGCTCAGCAGCCATGGCTCACGGGCCTAGCCGCTCCGCGGCATGTGGGATCTTCCCGGACCGGGGCACGAACCCACGTCCCCTGCATCGACAGGCGGACTCTCAACCACTGCGCCACCAGGGAAGCCCTAAAAATATGTGTTTTGACTACATTTGCATAACGGGTGTTAGGTTTACAAGGGCACAGCACATCTCTAGAAGGACACACAAAAACGGATCCCGTGACTGCTGGGAAGAGGAACTGCGTGGTGGAGACAGAGTGGGAAGGAGCAGAATGGTTTTCATTGAATATCCTTTGTCACTTTTGAAGTCTGCACTATGGGAACATATTATCTATTCTAAAATGTACACACTGCAGAAAAATCAACCCAGTGCTTTATAAAAAATATAATTTTAAAATGTTAACATAAACATACAAATTATTAAGAAAATAATAGTAGAGGTCATGCCAGGTTTTGGCAAATATGAGGCGGTACAAAAATGACTGAAGCCTGGAAAATGCTACCCTCCGAAGATGTGGGCGTGATGCTGCCTCTCTGAGAACAGCAGGGAGAGGTCCTTGGGCCTCCACCCAGAGCAGACACCCTGGGTTTCTCACTCATGGGAGCCGGCGGCCACAAGCACTGAGATGGAATCACAATGAACGCCGCTGATTTCTGAGCTTGGGAAGCCACTCTCAGTGGACTTGTGTCCGGGAAATCATGTGATGCTCAAGCCCAGGTAACCCAACCAGTCCATCTGGCCCAAGTTCCTTGGAAGCACACGCTCAGTAGTAACCCCTTGCCCCCCTCTCTCTCTATGCCGTTATCCTCTGAGGAAGCCCCGTGAGAGAAGCATCGGACCAACAGCCCAGCTGTGGAGCTCGACAGGCAGCAATTACCTCTGAAATGCTAAGTTATTTCCATCACTGTGGCTTTCACCCACCTCATCCAGCTGCCCATGGACTACAGCCCATCCGCGCAGCCCACTAGGAGAACACAGTGGCAGCAGAGCCGGTCTACAGCAGCTCGGCACTGATTCCGGCAAATGGTAGGCGTTTGACAAATAAATGGACTAACCCGCCCTGGGGTTAGTTCTGGAGGGGAGAGAGAGTCCCACAGGTTTAGGTAGACTGCGTGACCTTGCAAACGCCCTCCAGCCTGACTCACAGCCAGCGAGCTTACCTACCCGCCCCAGACCCGCGGCCGAGGGCGTGCCCTCCAAGGGCACTCATTTCAGGCGATCTGAATTCGAAGCTGTGTGCTTCCGCCCTCGCCCCGCCCACTCGGTCTCTCAATCATTCAGGAATGATGCGTGGAGGTCTAACCAACGATAAGAAAACTATTCTACAGTCCTGCACGCCAGATGCATGGAACAGAAGCAAGCCCTGCGGGTAACAGCACCTGTTGGGCATCAAGCATGCCCTGAACCTGTTAGGGACTCTTGGGATATGACTCCAAATATCTGGGCAGAACAGCAGCCCGTGAAGAACATGACCTCCAGAGCACCTTGTTGTCTCGTGGTGGCTGTCAACCCACACTTCCCCTCATTTCAGGATAGGAAATGGCACGGGTAACAATCAAAAATCTAAAATGGGTACAGCTCCTTCACCAATCAGAAGAGACCCCTGCTGGCTGCAGAGACAAGCAGGGTCTTAGGGGCTCCCTGCTGGGCCGGGCATTTGCCACCTAGTTGCTGGCCCTTTGTAAGGTCCAGTGAGTTTCCAGAGCAGAGGGCATCTCTGGGGGAGAGAGTTTCCATCCAATATGGAAACATCGTATCTCAAGGACTTAAGACCCCATCAATCATTAGACACATCCTAATTTCAGAGATCTTAAAAGGTGAAAGAGAAAATGTGCTTCTTAGAATCTATGTAATAGTTTAACATCCAAAACAGATGTAACAATGTGTGCCGGTTGAATAGCACTGGGGCTGGTCCGGGTCTTTCCCCCCTAGATAGCCACATACCAAAGGCCATGGGGAAAGCCCAGTCTTCATTCCAAGCTCTTCCACTGTCCCACCCAGCTCTAGGGGGAAGCCAAGCCAGGCTTCAAAAAGCCTCCTTGAGCGATGACAGTCCTTCTTGCCCATCCTGAATGTTCCTCGGTGCCTGACAAGAACTGTACATGCGCTGGAACTAACTACTATATCTCCAGCTGCTGCGAGGCTGACAGAGACCTACAAGGCGGACAGAGGATTTATGGACTCAGCGGGTCCATTTAATCAGCCTGTGTGACATCCTCCTGGACAGAAGCAGGAAAACTCCTTATGAAGACGTGTCTGCACAGACACTGGAATTGTGTGTGCGGGTGCCCACGTGTGAGCTGTGCGTGCACACACATCTGTGCACACGGCAAGCATGGGTCCATCTGTGCCATGTGTCCATCAGTTTGTTAAAGGTGGTAAAGCCTTCCACATTCATTACTTCCCCTGCCTCCTGCCTTTGGTTTTATTTCTTCTTAAAGTTTGCCTTTCTAGAGTTTGGCTTTGTTCTTGAAATTTGATTTCTTGATTGAAATGAGCTGGATAGGGTGATAGACCTTATTCTGTGCTTTTAATTCTCTTTCTCACTTAGACTATTGCCTCTAGGGCAAATGCTATGTCTTCTTTGCCTTACACCATCCGCAGAACAACACTGCCACTGAACAAATAAATAACCAGACTTGTGGAGTCTAAAATTTACAGAACAGGCTCATCTATCACAATTTTGACACCAGAGCACAGAGTCAATGATCACATATTAACTTGCTCTTGTTGGCATTTCAATGCATTTAGAGAAGATTCACTTCGTCTTCACACTGGCGCCCCCCAACCCCAGTCGCTGAAAACTAGCAAAACGGAGGACACTTTACACAAAATTCAGGTTCCCCTAAGACTTTAAAAACTACCGGACAATGCACAACTTATGTCTCTTTATGAAAGATGAAGGCCCTGAATACTCTGTCTCATACTCAACCTCTGATGCATCCCGAATACAACCTTAGATTGGGAGAAGCATTTTCACATACATTGTCAGATATCATTCTCATTTTAAAGGTGAGCAAACTGACAGCCAGAAATGAGAAGTGACTTTTTACCAATGCAGGAGGAAGGAGAGAAGAAAGGGAGGGAGGGGAAAAAGGACAATTAAAGCAGAGCTGAAAGCAGAACTTAAGGCCAGGACCCCTCCCAGGCGTTCATGAAACTACTTTTCCAGCAATTAATTAATTCCTCAGCCCCATGTAGTAACAGCAGTGGGGAAAGAAACTGATAGTTTTAATACTAATAGTACTGATGGTGGTAAAAGGAGTGTTAGTGAAGTAGTAGTAGTAATAGCGATAACAGTGATAACATTACTGTCTTATCTTTATACACCAGGGAATTTTCCAGGGCACTTTCATATACAGGGTTTCATTCATTCTTCAAAACAACCTTCTGTGATAGTTACCACAGGCGCCATCCTATGACGAGGAAGCCAGGACTCTGTTTCCAATTACCCAGCATAGGGGACTATCTCCTGCCTTCTGACAGCAGGTCCTATCCTGGGTCCCTTGGTAGCATGGTCTCACCCTGCCTCCCTGTCCAAGCAGCTAGCCGACCCCACCCTGCACACCCAGCTGCTGAAAGCAGAACTTAAGGCCAGGACCCTTCTGTGTGTGGAGCAAGTTGGGAGAGGGGAAGCTAGCCAGGTACAGGGGTGAGGTAAGCTTCAGTGATGGGCCTTCCTAGGGTGGCCAGAACTGGGCTAGTTCCAAGAGAGAGTTCAGGCTGGGGGTAAGGAAGGAGCAGATTCTGTCTCCTGGTCTCTGGCCAATGGTGCCTCTCTGGATGTTTCATTTTGCCTTCAGGCACCGTTTGTCACCTCCTGGTTTATCTCCACTTACTCACAGAAAGAAGTCTCTCCTTTTGATTTTTCCATTGTCTACCTGACTGGGGCCTCCAGACCTGGGAGGTTATCCCCAGGGGCTTCAAGGTGGGCAGATCATAATGAGATCCACTGCCTGCAACTCTGCAACTCTACCTTTGGAAAACACAGTCCCCTACAATAGGTGCAAGGGCTCTTTGGCCATGTCTACCCAGTGGACACTGGCTTTATGGTGGCAAGCTGTGTAGAACACTGGTTAGAGTACTTGGCTGGAAATGCACACACGCATGAGCTCTCACACACACACACACACACACACACACACACACACACACACACAGCGTGTATGTGTAAATCTTGGTGGGACAGTGCATGCCAATGACTTTTGGGCCTAAATTTCATCAGCTTGCTTTGGGTCTCATTCCAGATGCTCTCTTTTTGGGTTGCAGTTTTCACATCTGTGAAATGATAAGGGCAACAGGCAGAGAGAGAAGCATCTTACCACCTGCCGTCCTAAGTCATGGAATTCAGGAATAAAGTGAGAGCATGGGTTTTAAAGAAAACCATCTATCCCCATCACTTCTGCAACTAATGCATATTACTTGAGTGATAATAAAGAGTAAAACACATACAGAGAAATGTTCTGGAAACAGCATCCAAATGGGGCAGTATTACCTTAGGCAGAAATGACCATCCACACCCGAAACCCTGGGCTCTGGGGGTGTGGATTTGCAACCCAAATAAGCACAGATCACACAGCCCCTCCTGATGCTAGAGGCTCCTAGCCTTCCTGGGGAAGTGACGGGGATGGGGCTGTTACCACCAGACCTACAGGCCAAATGTTCTTTCGGAAATACAAAGGGAGAAAGGGACGGTAAGACAGACCCTGGGAAGTGGGGGGTAGTAGAGAGAGAAGTGGAGCTGTCAGCATGCTTGATGTTAAATAAAACCTACCAAGACTCAGTTGAGAATTTTAGCAGAATCCAAATGTGCTATATAAAAAAAAAAAAAAAAAAAAAAAAAAAAAAGGCACGGCTCCCATCTCTAAGGTTCACAGCTAAGCTGGCTTAGAATCACACATGCCAAGGTTAAAAATAAAAAGCAGCCATCCCTGAATGACACAGGCTCCGAGAAGGAAGCCTGAGGTATGGTGTTTGGTGGCAGAGCACAGACGAGGGAGTGCAGGGGCTGGGTGCGGGGAATAGGTGTTTAGTGGAGGGCCATAAAAGCCAATGCTCACAATTTTGCTATTTTGCACTTAAAAGGCACTGCACTTTGGCGAAGGGGTTCATAATGATCTTTAGATTTTCCATCGAGGAAACCCTGCTGTGTATTAGAGTATGGCCAGGGCTGACCCACATCGTGCTCTGCTGTTAGATGTGTTTGCCTCTCTCACCCCACGGTCTGGCTCAGACGCTGTCCTCAAATACTTCGTACACCCAGATGGGATGCCTGGGGGTGGGTCACAGCTTGGAAAGCACCAGACCTGCCATTCTGTGCCACCCTCCCTATTCCATAGAGCCAGCATAAAGGTGCTGGGGCCACCCCCAGACCAGCTGTGCCCTTGCTGCACTCCACTGGAGATGGACTGTGTGTCTGCTTCCTGAGGAAGGGGCATGTCCCACCCCTGGTCCCATAAGCCATGACCACTGCAGGCCAGGGCTCCCTGGCAAAGGGGATACGTTGGCCCTGTTGCCCCGATTCTTACAAATCCAGGGTCCTTATTATGAGCCCAGTGGGGTCCTCCTTCTAATGAAGTTGTCCTTTATCCAATATGCTTATGACTTTCTACTCCCTAGAGGGTTTACTTTAATAAAATTTTTAAAGAATAGCCTCAGCTACTGTGTCAGCTACCATGTTACCCCTCCCCAGTTCCATTACTAGGCAGACATTTCTAGCAAGTCTTCAAGGGGTCAGGCAAATGGTGAGAAATTTGTGACCCAGGTTTTATGGGGACCACATACATTACACCACCCCCAGGGATGCCCTGCTCAGCCCACACATGGGCCAGTCCTACACTTCAGCACCATATAGGGCTTGGGAGGGAAATGGGCATTGAACAGTGGAGGCAACTACCTTCCAGAAGTTTCAGGCTATTCCCAGACACCACCAGCTTGGGTGACTGTCATCCCTGGCAGTGCAGTGGGAGTCTGCCTATGACTGGTTGCCCCTATGACCCTAGCCAGCCTTCATCTGAGGCGCCTACAAGTATTCCAAATTCCACACCCTGGCTGCTGGTTTAGAAGCGTCGCCCAGTGCGAAGTGTCTCTTTGACACTTTTAGAGCGCTTAGAAAGGCCTTGAGAGGCACACAGGGCAGGGACTTTTCCTGATCCTTGTGATGGACCAGAAAATCAAGGCTCAGTGAATTTTAGGAATTTGCTCAAGCTAAGTGCAGAGCCAAGACTCACATCCAGGGTCCTTTCCACTATTCAAAAACACTAATTCAGGGTCAGAGTGACTGGGAGTCTCAGGCCAGATACAGCAGCAAATACCTGGAGCTCAGACTGAGACTCCGGAAGGGACCTTTGTCATGCCCACACCTCAGGGGATGCCCTGTCCTTCGGCCTGAACTCCGGGGACCTCGCCCAAGCGCAGAGCCCTGCCGCGAGGGGGCCCTCTTCGGACTTTCCCTTCTCTGGGTCCGTCAAATGCCAGGAAAGATCTGGCGAGACTCAGGACAAGGCTGTGTTCAGGCAGCACCTGTCCCGGCTGACCCTTCCCTGGGCACTCGGCTTTACCCCAGACGCTGGACACGGAGCCAGCCCTCCAACTCGCCCCGAGGTCAGGCCAGAGATCTCCCTTCCCTTCCGGCGATTCCAGAGCCAACTGTCCTTCGCCGTTCAAGAAACCGGGGCCCGTCTGCACAATCACTGGGAAGTTCTGGATAAATCCTTCTGCTAGAGTTCCCCCACCCCCTCACGTGTCAGCCGGAGCCCACTCAGCCAGCCGGGTTAAGGGGAAGCGAAAGCGCAGGAGATGGCTCAGAGGACGGAGCCGATTGGAGCCGGGGCGCGCTGAGTGGGGCTCCCCTCCTTACCTGTACCAGTCCAGCCCGCGGCCGTAGTTCCTGTCGAAGAAGTGGGGCTCGGTGCCCAAGGCCCGCACATCCGGGTGCACGCGGATAAACTCCAGCACGGCGCGGGTGCCCCCCTTCTTCACGCCCACAATGAGGGCTTGGGGCAGCCGCTTGGTACCCAGCTTTGGCGAGCCGGAGTGGTTGGAACCGGAGAGGCGAAGGGCAGGCGCGGCAGCGGCGGGCGCGCTGGGAGCGCTGGGCTCGCTGGGCGTCGGGCCCGGCAGATCGCAGGGCCGGGACTTCTGGAGAAGTTTCTGGCCGCCCGCGCTGGGGCCGCGGAGGCAGCGAGGCGCGCCGAGGAGGCGGCTCTGGCCGAGGTCGTCGCAGCAGCACAGGAGGCTGTAACACAGGTAAGTGCAGGAGAGCGAGAGCGTGAAGGCGAAGAGCAGCCTGCGCGCCCTCCGCGGCTGAGGTGGCCCCGCACGGCCCAGGACCCTATAGGCCATGGCTCCATGGGCCCGCTCCGGGGGTCATGGTTTCCGAGGGGGCGCCGGCGGCGGAGCGGCTGGGGCCCTGCGGCCGCCTAGAGGGCTCGAGCCGCGCGGCCCGGGCCACGGGGGTCGGGCATAGGGGGCGCCGTCTTCTCTGGGAGCTGCCGGCCCGGGCGCGCACCATGCCCGGGGATCCCGGAGGCGGCGTCTCCTCGGGGAACGGGCGGCGGCGCCTCCGACATCCCCGCGTCCTGGGCTCTGGGGCTCCGGGCAGCGGGGCGGCGCCCGGCGCTCCTCGGCTCTCACGTGCGCCGGGTTAGAAGCGCGCCCAGCGCCCGAAGCCCCATCCCGGATCCTCGCGCCGCGGCGCCCCGAACGCTCGGCGGCGGCGCGGCGGTGCGGGCGGGCGGGCCGGACGGTGGCGCTGGCCGCCGGCCGCGTTCCGGCTCCTCGAGAAATGCGGGGCCGAGCGCGCTGCCGGCTCTATTTAAGGAGTCGCCTGACGTCAGCCGCGCGGGTCCCCTGAGCCCGCGCCCCGCCCGGGGACCCGGCCAGCCCCTTGGCCCCCCCTCTCTATCCCTCCCAGGGACACACCACCCCGGGCCCTCCCCACGTAGGCAGCTCCCTAAGGAGCCCGGGCCAGCTTGGGGTGGTGAGGGGAAGGTGTCGAGGCATTTGCTCCTCCGGGAGGCTGGATACCCCGGCCACCAGGGCCTCCCGACACCCAGGGGTTCGAGATTGCGCCAACATCCAGACCCAGACAGAGACCCGGGCACCGACGCAAGCACCCTGCACTGATAACAGGTCCCACCACACTGACACACGCACGCACGGACAAACACAGGTACACGCGTACCTGAGCGGGATACACCCCCAGACCCCACACGGGGAGGGGAGAGAGAAATCTAACCTGGGCGCAGAAACACCCACAGGGACACTCCCTCTTCCGCCCACCCCCGTTTCACCCAAAGGACACCCAGAGCCCGGAATCGGACATCGTGCGGTGTGCGCACGCAGGCGCAGGACCGGGACACACGCTCTAGACGGGATGGGCGGAGGAGCCGAGCGTGAGTGAGATTCCGTGACTATCCGTGGAGCTCCTTGGACCCCCGCGCGCTGACTCACACCCAGGCGGCTCGCTCTCACACCCATGAAGCGTGCATCTCCACCCACTGTCACCCCACCTCTCCTTGGGCCTGGCGGAAGAGCGAGCCCCAAAGGAGCGGGCTCCCCGAGGGCGGGTCCCTCTCAGCCACCGCCCTCTAGCGGTGGGCTGCTCCCCGGGGAGCTGACCAGGGTCCCACAGCGTCCGTAAGGTCCAGGACTTCTGCACGCAGTGGCACTGGGAGGAGGAAACAGAGGGCGCGGAGGACTTATCCAGGAGCAGTTCCTCCTCGAATGGCTCCTAAGAGACTGCCCACAGGACAATTATCAGTGACCGTGCCCAGAACAGGCTTGAGTGACCAACCCCAGTACTGCCCTGCGTGACTACACTAGCGGATCAGAACTGTTCAACAGTGCCTAAGTGACCATGGCCAAGAATGCAGCTGGGCTGTCACTCCACAGTGCCATGTCATCCTGTCCAGGTGTTCACCAAGTGAGTACCCCCATGAAATGTCTGAGTGACCACCACCCTCACTGCACCCCTCTCTCTCCCCAAACTGAACATCCTTTTTCAGGGTCCTTCTTCCGGGAATAATCTGGTCAGGTTCTGTGGACTTTAGCCCAAGCTAAGGGAATATTCTGTCCCCAAACCAGACCCATCCCTAGAAACCTTAGGCCAATCCCTCTCCTACAGATGATAACAACTAGGAAGTTTGTTTCAAGCACGGGGCATGTGTTAGCTCATTTAATATTCACCACAACCTATGGGATTGTTACCATTATCCTCACATCACGTTGCTTCCTTAATCCTAACACTTATTGAGTGCTTGTTTTGTGCCAGTAACATGCAGATCACTTGGCATTCACTACCTCATTTATCTTCAGCGACAGGTACTATTATAATTCCTAATTTACAGACAATGAGATTAAGGCTTAATGAACACATTCTCAGTACTTGGATGAGCTGGGATGAAACCCAGGCAGTCGGACTCCAAGATTCAAGCTCTTAGAGTGCTTTGCAGTTTCCTAAGTTCCTTTGACCATTCCTCACATAATTCCATCCTAGATCTGAACTAATTTGTCTATGTCACTTCTGAAGTCTGACACCTGGGACTGAATGAGGAATTCCCCACTGTAGACTGAAAAGCTCAACAGACTGAAAATTTCAACAGGACTCTCCCCTCCCTTCCGTAAACTCTGTTTCTAGTAATGCCTCCCATGACTCCATCATCTTTTTCTTGTAGCTACATCACACTGCTGACAGCTCAAGCTTCAGCCAAGTAATGTCTCTAAGTGTTTCTTACAAGTGCTGCTGATTAAGGCACATCTACCCCATACTGTGCTTGTACAGTGGGCTTTTTTGGACCCAACATGTAGGTCCTTACACATTTGACCTGATGAAATTGTATCTTATCTCATCATCTCACTCCATTAAAAAAAAAATGTCTACTTGAATCTTGAATCATGACATAGCTTTCATTTATTCAAAAAGGAAAAGTAGAAAGAAGGAATGCCAACAGCTTTACCCTAGATTCCAGGTATACCTTGGGCAATGGATTGACAGCTCTGAGCCTCAGTTTTCTCATCTGTACAATGGGGAGTTATGACAAACTTAAACCTCTTGGGGTTCTGACATTGCATAATTCTGATTCCATTATTCAAGGAATGAACCGTTCTGTTGGCATCATCCCATCTCTGTGTTTGATTACAATTTAATTCCTCACTCAAATTCTTAATAAAAATGTCAAAACAAATTTATTGAAAGAAGTTCTAATATGTATTCTCAACAGTTTTCCACATTGTGAGCCTGCTATTTCTACATTTCACTGTTAAAGTTACAAGGTTAAATGTGGATTAATCCACTCTGACAAGTGCTTTTTTCTTTAGGGAAAATAAAACATGGATATGGTTATTTCTCATAATTCTGTGCTTGGCTCAACTTTAAAATTAGTTTTGTCTTTGAATTCATAAGCTCTGAAATTTCTGGATATTCAGATACATCAGAGCCAGGCAGATTTACCTCTTCAAATTTCCAAGCAGAGTAATGACCGTGACTGAGACAAAATTTTTCAGGGAGTGAGACAGTGGAAATGCCTGCACATCATCCCTGCCCCTATTTTTTCCAGGAATGCCAGGATTTTCCTTTGGGGGGTTCTGGTAGGATTACGTTGGGTTGTGTGGTTTGTCAAATAACACTCAGTTAAACAAGACATATGTTTACTTTTCTAGTTAAACAAGACATATGTTTACTTTTCTATCACATAAAAGAAGATAAAGATGACTCAGTGCTGATGTGGCTCCACAGTGTTAAGGACCCAGGCTCTACCATGTGTTTCCTCCATCCCCAAATCACCATGTAAGTCCAAGATGACTTATTCAGCTCCAGCCATCCTGTCCACATTCTGGACACAGGTAAGGAAGAAAGGACAGAAAATCATGACATATTCCTTTGAGGATGTTTCCAGGAAGTGACCTGCATCACTTCCACTTGTATTCAGTTGGTCTGAACATTGTCACCTGGCTTTCTAGCTTCAAGAGCTCCTTTGAAATGTAGTCTTGATTCTGGGTGGCTATATTCCTGGCTAATATGTGGGTGTTCTGTTACCCAGAAAGAATCTGACAAAAACTTATGGAGGGCAATTCATAATCTCTACCGTTCTTAGAGCATTTCCCCTCATTCTTTTCCTATGTGGTGTGTGTTCACCTAGTTCAAGGGCAGGCATATGACCAAGCCCAGTCAATCACAATTGTCCAATCACGTTTCAGTGACTGAAAGCTACTCAGCACTTTCCAGTGAGCAGCAACCACAGAACTTTTGTTGAAACTACTGGAAAGAGAAACTTTTTCTTCTGAGATGATAAACTAGTACAAAATAAGCCTGAAGTTTCCAATGGCCATCTCCGCCATCAAGAGGGGAAACCCTGGAGAATGAAACAGACACAAAGGAGATCGGACTGAACGATGGAGAATCAGATTCCTGATGGTATGTGAATCTAGCCGTGCCAGAAGCATGGTCCCTGGACTTTTTGCTCCAACCGATTAGTTACCTTTCTGTTACTTGCAGTAGAAAGAGTCTTGATTAATACAAAAAACAGATGCCACCTCAATTACAGGGAACAGGGACCATTTTAATTTTAAAAAATGGTGAAGGTGGGGTGGGGGCTTATTTTTAAGGAAATACACAGACTACGACTGGAATCCTTCAAAATCTGGGCAGTCATAGGATCCAACTACTGTCTCCATCTTCTCTAGTCCTCTTTGTGTCCTGTTTTCTTCTGACTGTTAATTGCCTTTTTTTTTAACATCTTTATTGGAATATAATTGCTTTACAATGGTGTGTTCGTTTCTGCTTTATAACAAAGTGAATCAGCTATACATATACATATATCCCCATATCTCCTCCTTCTTGCATCTCCCTCCCACCCTCCCTATCCCACCCCGCTATGTGGTCACAAAGCACCGAGCAGATCTCCCTGTGCTATGCGGCTGCTTCGCTAGCTACCTATTTTACATTTGGTAGTGTATATAAGACCATGCCCCTCTCTCACTTCGTCCCAGCTTACCCTTCCCCCTCGCTGTGTCCTCAAGTCCATTCTCTACGTCTGCATCTTTATTCTTGTTCTGCCCCTAGGTTCCATTGGTAGCTTGATAGGGATTGCATTGAATCTGTAGATTGCTTTGGGTCGTAGAGTCATTTTCACAATGTTGATTCTTCCAATCCAAGAACATGGTATATCTCTCCATCTGTTTGTATCATCTTTAATTTCTTTCATCAGTGTCTTATAGTTTTCTGCATATAGGTCTTTTGTCTCCTTAGGTAGGTTTATTCCTAGATATTTTATTCTTTTTGTTGCAATGGTAAATGGGAGTGTTTTCTTAATTTCACTTTCAGATTTTTCATCATTAGTGTATAGGAATGCAAGAGATTTCTGTGCATTAATTTTGTATCCTGCTACTTTACCAAATTCATTGATTAGCTCTAGTAGTTTTCTGGTAGCATCTTTAGGATTCTCTATGTATAGTATCAAACAGTGACAGCTTTACTTCTTCTTTTCCGATTTGGATTCCTTCTATTTCTTTTTATTGACTGATGGCTGTAGCTAAAATTTCCAAAATTATGTTGAATAATAGTGGTGAGAGTGGACAACCTTGTCTTGTTCCTGATCTTAGATGAAATGGTTTCAATTTTTCACCATTGAGAACAATGTTGGCTGTGGGTTTGTCATATATGGCCTTTATTATGTTGAGGTAAGTTCCCTCTATGCCTACTTTCTGGAGGGTTTTTATCATAAATGGGTGTTGAATTTTGTCAAAGGCTTTTTCTGCATCTATTGAGATGATCATATGGTTTTTCTCCTTCAATTTGTTATTTTGCTGTATCACATTGATTGATTTGCGTATATTGAAGAATCCTCGCATTCCTGGGATAAACTGCACTTGATCATGGTGTATGATCCTTTTAATGTGCTGCTGGATTCTGTTTGCTAGTATTTTGTTGAGGATTTTTGCATCTGTGTTCATCAGTGATATTGGTCTGTAGTTTTCTTTTTTGGTGACATCTTTGTCTGGTTTTGGTATCAAGGTGATGGTGGCCTTGTAGAATGAGTTTGGGAGTGTTCCTCCCTCTGCTATATTTTGGAAGAGTTTGAGAAGGATAGGTGTTAGCTCTTCTCTAAATGATAGAATTCACCTGTGAAGCCATCTAGTCCTGGGCTTTTGTTTGTTGTAAGATTTTTAATCACAGTCTCAGTTTCAGTGCTTGTGATTGGTCTGTTTATATTTTCTATTTCTTCCTGGTTCAGTCTTGGAAGGTTGTGCTTTTCTAAGAATTTGTCCATTTCTTCCAAATTGTCCATTTTATTGGCATATAGTTGCTTGTAGTAATCTCTCATGATCCTTTGTATTTCTGCAGTGTCAGTTGTTACTCCTCCTTTTTCATTTCTAATTCTATTGATTTGAGTCTTCTCTCTTTTTTCTTGATGACTCTGGCTAATGGTTTATCAATTTTGTTTATCTTCTCAAAAGACAAGCTTTTAGTTTTATTAATCTTTGCTATTGTTTCCTTCATTTTTTTTTCATTTATTTCTGATCTGATCTTTATGATTTCTTTCCTTCTGCTAACTTGGAGTTTTTTTGTTCTTCTTTCTCTAATTTCTTTAAGTGTAAAGTTAGGTTGTTTATTTGAGATGTTTCTTGTTTCTTGAGGTACGATTGTATTGCTATAAACTTCCCTCTTAGAACTGCTTCTGCTGCATCCCATAGGTTTTGGGTCATCGTGTTTTTATTGTCATTTGTTTCTAGGTATTTTTTGATTTCCTCTTTGATTCCTTCAGTGATCTCTTGGTTATTAAGTAGTGTATTGTTTAGCCTCCATGTGTTTTTATTTTTCACAGATTTTTTTCCTGTAATTGATATCTAGTCTCATAGCGTTGTGGTCGGAAAAGATACTTGATATGATTTCAATTTTCTTAAATTTACCAAGGCTTGATTTGTGACCCAAGATATGATCTATCCTGGAGAATGTTCCATGAGCACTTAAGAAGAAACTGTTTTGTGTTGTTTTTGGATGGAATGTCCTATAAATATCAATTAAGTCCATTTTGTTTAATGTATCATTTAGAGCTTGTGTTTCCTTATTTATTTTCATTTTGGATGATCTGTCCATTGGTAAAGTGGGGTGTTAAAGTCCCCTACTATGATTGTGTTACTGTCGGTTTCCCCATTTATGGCTCTTAGCATTTGCCTATGTATTGAGGTGCTCCTATGTTGGGTACATAAATATTTACAATTGTTATATCTTCTTCTTGGATTGATCCCTTGATCATTATGTAGTGTCCTTCTTTGTCTCTTGTAATAGTCTTTGTTTTAAAGTCTATTTTGTCTGATATGAGAATTGGCTACTCCAGCTTTCTTTTGATTTCCATTTGCATGGAATATCTTTTTCCATCCCCTTACTTTCAGTCTGTTGTGTCTCTAGGTCTTAAGTGGGTCTCTTGTAGACAGCATATATATGGGTCTTGTTTTTGTATCCATTCAGCCAGTCTATGTCTTTTGTTTGGAGCATTTAATCCATTTACATTTAAGGTAGTCATTGATATGTATGTTCCTATTACCATTTTCTTAACTGATTTGGGTTTGTTATTGTAGGTCTTTTCCCTCTCTTGTGTTTCCTGAGTAGAGAATTTCCTTTAGCATTTGTTGTAAGCTGGTTTGGTGGTGCTGAATTCTCTTAGCTTTTGCTTGTCTGTAAAGATTCAATTTCTCCGTCAAATCTGAATGAGATCCTTGCTGGGTAGAGTAATCTTGTTTGTAGGTTTTTCTCCTTCATCACTTTAAATATGTCCTGCCACTCCCTCCTGGCTTGCAGAGTTTCTGCTGAAAGATCAGCTGTTAACCTTATGGGGATTCCCTTGTATGTTATTTGTTGTTTTTCCCTTGCTGCTTTTGATATTGTTTCCTTGTATTTAATTTTTGATAGTTTGATTAATATGTGTCTTGGCGTGTTTCTCCTTGGATTTATCCTGTATGGGACTCTGTGCGCTTCCTGGACTTGATTGACTATTTCCTTTCCCATATTAGGGAAGTTTTCAACTACAATCTCTTCAAATATTTTCTAAGTCCCTTTTTTTTTTTTTTCTCTTCTTCTTCTGGGACCCCTATAATTTGAATGTTGGTGCATTTAATGTTGTCCCAGAGGTCTCTGAGACTGTCCTCTATTCTTTTCATTCTTTTTCCTTTATTCTTGTCTGCGGTAGTTATTTCCACTATTTTATCTTCCAGGTCACTTATCTGTTCTTCTGCCTCAGTTATTCTGCTATTGATTCCTTCTAGAGAATTTTTAATTTCACTTATTGTGTTGTTCATCACTGTTTCTTTGCTCTTTAGTTCCTCTAAGTCCTTGTTAAACATTTCTTGCATTTTGTCCATTCTGTTTCCAAGATTTTGGATCATCTTTACTATCATTACTCTGTATTCTTTTTCAGGTAGACTGCCTGTTTCCTCTTCGTTTGTTTGGTCTGGTGGGTTTTTACCTTGCTCCTTTATCTGCTGCGTATTTCTGTGTCTTCTCATTTTGCTTATCTTACTGTGTTTGGGGTCTCCTTTTCGCAGGCTGCAGGTTCGTAGTTCCCCTTGTTTTTGGTGTCTGCCCCCAGTGGCTAAGGTTGGTTCAGTGGGTTATGTAGGCTTTCTGGTGGAGGAGACTGGTGCCTGTGTTCTGGTGGATGAGGCTGGATCTTGTCTTTCTGGTGGGCAGGACCGCGTCCGGTGGTGTGTTTTGGGGTGTCTGTGACTTTATTATGATTTTAGGCAGCCTCTCTGCTAATGGGTGGGGTTGTGTTCCTGTCTTGCTAGTTGTTTGGCATAGGGTGTCCAGCACTGTAGCTTGTTGGTCGTTGAGTGGAGCTGGGTCTTAGCGTTGAGATGGAGATCTCTGGGAGAGCTTTTGCCGTTTGATATTACATGGAGCTGGGAGGTCTCTGGTGGACCAATGTCCTGAACTTGACTCTCCCACCTCAGAGGCACAGGCCTGACACCCGGCCGGAGCACCAAGACCCTGTCAGCCACATGGCTCAGCCAACAGCTGCGGCAACTCCCCTTTTTTTCTTTATTTGTAAATCAGTAAGGGTTACTGAGTTGTGGGTAACAGAAACTGACTCTGGCTAACATAAGCAAAAAGCAGAATTTGGAATAATTCACACAGAAGAAGAACTTCCAGGTAATACCTGAATTTAATGCGAAGAATGGAGAACTGGGCTTATAAACAGAATAGCAGCCACAGAACGCATTTCTTTCTCATCCTTTTCCTTCTGAGTCTTTGTTTTCTCTTTTGCATCCGCAGTATCTTGAATCTTCCTTCCCACTCTAATACTTTGCGTGTAAGACCTCCTTGAATTTGAAATTATAAAATGACATTTTCTTTCCCTTAAGTCTTTGGACCCAATCAAGTCTTATTATTCAGTTTTATTTCAGTGTCATTTTCAAAAATTTCCCTAGTGCCGTGTTTTATAAAATGTGAGAAAAATGTTCCAAAGAGGGTGGTTCTTATGAGGCAAAAGGCTGGGAAATGAAGTCTCATGGTCTGCAGGTTGTGTGAGATGCAACATTCACATCTGAGCCGAGAGGATGTGAATGAATATTCCACATTTAAGAAAGAAGTTAGGAGTGAGGGTGAGAGAAGACTTTACACATGCTCCCTTCTCTGGATAAAATCAGAGGGCAAAAGTTCAAGGGACCAGGTACTTCCTATAGAAGGGAACCAAATCTAGAAGACCAGGAACCATGGTTGATTTTAAGTACTTTGTTAGATTCCAAGCCTTTTGTCACTCTCCACGACCGTTTACTTTTGCCATTGGCAACAACAATCATAACAATAATAGGCACTCCTTACTGCGCCATTTACTCAGTAGCAGGCACTGGGCAAAGCATTTAGATGCATTAACTAATCTAATCCTCTCAATAAACATGACACAGATTGTTACTATCCCTATTTTAAATATGAGGAAACAGTGTCAAGTAGGTCGATTTGTCCATGTTCTCACTCAGATACTTCAGGGTGAAGAAGGGGGAAACTAGTGCAAAAAAGCATGAATGGGGTGATTGACGATCAGTTTTACCTGTAATGTTCCTTTGGGTCAGAGCTGTTACACGGCCCCACCTCCCATCCTGCATTATTTAACCCACATTGTCTTATATCCACCCTATCTTACCATCTTGCCTTCGTAATAAGACTGTAAACTCCCTGGTGGTGGGGATTAAACAGCTAGTTCCAGCTCAGCCTGGAACTTGGAATTTGGGCTGCCTATTCACTTCGGGACTCCCTTGGTTTCTTTATCTCCTTTCTTCTTCTTCTTCTTTTTTTTTTCACTATCGCAAGTTAACTTTCTTTTTTAACATCTTTATTGGAGTATAATTGCTTTACAATGTTGTGTTAGTTTCTGCTGTATAACAAAGTGAATCAGCTATACGTATACATATATCTCCATCTCCTTTCTTCTTCTTGATGGACCACTAAATAATATCACCCCATCAGGGCTTCCAAAAAAGAACTAATATTTCATTTCAGAATTTTTCCAAAGTGAATTATTTGTAATGTCAGGGAAGATACTAAGCCTGTTCACCTGTACAATAATATGGTAGAGCTGACCTCCTGATACTCCCTCTTTGACCACAAGGAAGCAGATAAGAATGTCACTGCTGGTGTCGTCACCCTGAATTTATCAATTTCCTGTGACATAGATTTTAGTAGTATAGGAGTGGAAGATCTACCTAGGTACAGAGAACAATTTAGGGAGATACATTTGTCAGCTTATATTGAGTTTTTTGTTTCTTTTCAACATTTTTATTCTACAGATAATACATTCTCCAATGGAGAAACAAATGAAAATACTGAGAAGCAAAAAGTCTCCCAAATCATAATATTCAGAAACAACTGTCATTAATTTTTTTAAATCCTTCCAATTATAAATGCATTTGTTTGTTTATTTATGGGCCAGCCCATAGCTACTGTTTTGTAAGCTGTTTTTTTTTTAACTTAATGATATTGTGAATCTATGTCATATCACTAAGTATAGACCCGTGTAGGTCTAGTGCTTTCAGAAAGAGAAAATAACTTTCTTCTGGAAATGCTGGATGTAAGGATGGTGTAAGCCTGCAGCTACCATGAGTGGAGAGAACCTAGCAGGCATGTGAATTAATTCACCACAGAAGTGAGCAGAGTGGGAGGAAAAGACTGAGTCCTGGTGATAATGTTTGAATCCCTGGATCCAGCTTTGCCTGAAGCTATCTCTTCAAGAGACAGTAAAGAACAGTGGTTAGGAGTGCAGTGTCTGGAAGCGTACTGCCTGAGTTCAAATCCTGACTCTGCTAATAAGATTAAATGCAGTGCACTTAGAACAGATCCTCATTAACGATAAGCCCTCAGTAAACATTAGCCATTATTATGCTGCAAACTTTTCAATTACATCCATGAATAAATTCTTTTTGACTTAAGCTATTTTGATTGATACAGGTATGTACTTTTCAATTAAGTATGTATCTTTCAATCTATTTAAAAGTTTTATTGACAATAAAGTAAATCTCTGTTCTCATTCATCACCTAAGACACCTCCTGCTTTGGATCTAACTTATATCCTTGATATTTTAAATGTTTCTAGGGAAGTAACCAGATATCCTCTCTGGACAGTTCATGGCAGGTGTTCAATAAATGCTTATTATACAAATAGATAGGTAATACCTTCAAAGACCCCTTTGCTTGGAGGACAATAATTTTAGCCCTGAGGATATGGGACAACTTAACTTAAAGGACTGAATTCTCTGTTTATTGATCACCTCCTTCATACCCACTCTTCCCTCTTTATTCAGTGTAAATTCCATGGATAAACACAATAATCACTTTTTTGCTTATGTCATCAACTCCCTTGACCTTCTCTCACAGTGCTGTATTTCCTAGTTAGAATCAATTCTCTGCCCACTCAGTGCCCAATGCCTGCACCCAGACAGTTGAACACAGAAAATGCACAAGCACGATGACTAATCTCACTTAAAATTTACCATTTCTAATCTCAAGTGGATCCTTAACACTTCCTAGCAATCATACTACCTTTCCCTAATCCATTTTCCCATTCCCCTATGTAACCATTTAGTTCCTTCTCACCTCTTCTTAAACCTCTAACACCTCCTCCCCCTCCCCCGTCAGCCAGTGGCCTTGCTTCTTACTTTACTGGTGAATAGAAGCAATTGAAAGAGAACATTTACCACTGCCTCTACCCACCTGCCTGTAGCTGTGTTTATATACTTTATTTACTCTCCTGTCAATATGATGTTATGGTCTGTCTTTTTAGATAAGGCCAACCCCTCCACTTGTGTACTATATCCAATCCACTCTTGTCTATTCAAGGACATGACTCCAGCAATCCTTCCCTTTTTCTCCTGCATCATCAGCCTTCTCCCTCTCCACTGGGTCCTTCCCATCAGCATACAAATAAATTGATACTTCTTCCATCTTAAAAAGGAAAGAGAGATATAATCCTGCCTTGACCTCATCTCTTCTCCAACTAGAGCACCATTTATATTCATTCCTCTCTTTACGTCTCAACTCCTCAAGAGAGATCTCTGTTCACTGACTCTATAGTCTCTCCATCCACTCACCCTGGAGCCCATTTCAGTCAAGCTTATGTTCCCAGCTCTCCTCTAAAACTTCTTCTCAAGGTCACCAGCAACATCCATAGTGCTAAACTCAAGTCAATTCTTAGTCTTCACTGAATCTGACCTATAAGCAGCATTTGACACAGTTGGCACCCTTTTCTTCTTGAAACTTTTTGTTCCCCAGGATTTCAAGACACCAGATTCTTCTAGCATTTTTTTTCACCTCTCTGCCTCTCCTTTCTAAGCTTCCTTTGATGGTTTCTTTTTTTCTCCATGATCTCTAACTTGGGGTATCCCGGGGATTCGTCCTTGGACATCATCTCTTTTCTGTCTACACTTACTCCCTTAGTGAGATCTGAAGTCTCATGACTTTATATACCACTTATAAACTACTGCATCTCAAATTCTTATCTCCTTTCCCCTAAACTGTCTACTCAGACATCTCCACCTGGACATCTAGTAGGCATGTCAAACCAAACATGTCCCAAACTGAACTCTTACTAGTTACCTAAACTTGTTTTTTTCATAGTCTTAGTCATCTAAGTAAATGGAAATTCTCATCTTCCATTTGCTTAAGAAAAGAGTACTCTAGAGCTAGCCTTGATTCCTTTTTCTCTCATACCCCACATCTGATCCATGAGCAAATCTTATTGATTCTTCCCTCAGAATATATACTGGCTTAGACTGCCCCTCACCACCTCCATTGCCATCGTCTTAGTCCCAGCTACCATTCATTCTCACCTAAATTCCTGCAGTAGCTACTCAGTCATTTCTTCTCTCTCATTTCTATCTCCACTCTTCCATGCTTTCCTTTGGGTTGCAAGATGCTGAAACCCTGAAAACTACATTTCCCAGAATCCCTTGCCACCTGATTTCCAGTTAAGTTTGCCCAATGTGAGTTCCTAGCAGGAGACTGGAAAACAAAGGGAAGGGAGATACCATGCTTTGCTTCTAGAAGTGTCTCACATAGCATTAGCAGCAACAGAAGTGTTGGTTAAATGCAGGTTTCTAATTTCTTGTTCATGTAGTATGGAGGTTGAAGTGAGCATTCCTGTAACCTTAGCAGCACAGAACTCATGCGTGTAGCAGACCCTCCACCTCTTGGACTGTTAGGGGGCCCCAGGGTCCTACAGTGTTAGTGGGAATGTGACCTCCTGGCTTCTTGCAAGGTGGAGGTGGCTGTGGTTCCTAAGGCAGCAGAAACAGTAGCAGATGCTCCAGCAATCACTGTGATATAGCAGTCATGGGCCACAACATTTTCCTTTTTGCTCCTATAGCCTAGGGGTAGTTCCTGCTGTTACTAATTTCTAAGTAACTTTATCCTTCCCTTTTTACTGCCCTTATCCTTCCATCACTGTTAGAACCAACCTCCTGTATTAAATTCTTTCTGTTTAAAATACCTAAAGTGTTTTGTTTTCATGAGCAGACACCGATTGATACAGCCCCAACAGGTCTTCCTAAAGTCATCTCAACAATGAGAGGGGCCCTTCTGTTTAAAGCCCTTGTGGCTTCTGACCTCACCCAGAGAGAAGATCTGCCCCAGAGGCTAAAGACTTGTAAGCCTGGTAAGAATTGTTTTGAGACAATAAAATGAAGATCAAACTGCCAACTGCCCGGATTGCTCCCTTCTACCCTGTCCCCACACTATTCTCAAGCAACTAGCAGACCCAAAACTGGCCTCATTCAAAAATGAGAAGTTAACAGAAGAATCCGTCAGGGGACCAATGAATAAATACCACATAGGAGGATGACTTTAACCTAATTCCCCTTGGTTTATACCCACACTCCTCCCCTTCTCACCACTCTGCCTGAGGCCTCCCTGCTTGAGGTCATCTTAGTCAATTTTTTCTGTAGAATAAGTGACTGAAGAATGGGCAGCATAATTTCCCAGTTGTGTGCATGGCCTGCAGCTCAGGGTGCAGCTGCTCAGACTTGTACCTCTTTCCTGCTTTCTGCAACACCCAGTGACTCCAAAGCTCAGCCTTTTGAAGATTCTCTCCAGCAGTATTTCCTACTTTAGGCATTCAGTGCAATTTTCTCAGCTCTGCTGTGCTGGGTGCTGTGTCCAATTTTTTATTGTAATTTCTCATTTGCTGTTGTGTCCTCTCACTTTCTTTGTCCCTGTAGATTAATACTTTTATTTCATGCCTTTAGACTTAGTGGTATTGTAAGAAATACAGTCTGTGTGACAGAGGGGTTCTGAAAGAACCTTGAACTGCTCCAACAGAAAGCGCTCAGGTGGTGGCTTTCAAGCTAATCTCTGTGTGCCAAAGAGGCTGCTCCTCCAGGTCTGAGCCTTAAGCTCTGACAGTTCTCAAATGTGGACCCTGCAGGTGGCAAGCAGCGGGCGAGTAAACAGTTTAAGAAGGTCCACTGGTGGGTATGTGGGAAACCTAATTAATTTGTACCATACAAGTAGTACATGAATCATTCCTTTTGTAAAAATGTCGAATACTGCAGCCAAAGATATGGTGCCCTTTGACCATGCCCCGGCAATTTTTGTCCTCTCCCCCAAAGTTACTAACATTATCACAGTTTAGGTAGTACACTTTCAGTCTTTCTTCTACGCTTTCGTGTATAGAAAAATCGGGCGAAAAAAACAGCATTCTTTATTGGGGGTTTAGGGAGTAGTCCTCATATACAATTATGATATTCTGCAACATGCTTTTTTCACTCAACATGTTAATGCCTGTAGACTTAACTCAGTCTCTGCAAAGTGCTTCATCATATATATGCTGCCTCAAGTTGTTTCCAACTTACATTTTTTATAGATCAGGGTTGATGTAGCCATGTCCCTGTAAGTAGGTATTTAGCTTTGTATCCATTGTGATTTAATTTGGCTGCATATACCTGAGAAACCAAAGCAACAACAGTTTGAATAGGATATCAATTCATCTCATTTAAAGGAAGTCCAGAAGTAGGCAGTCTCTGTCTACACGGCGGTTCCGAGAAGTTACTAGGCACCCAAGCTTCCAGCTCTCTATAACCTTGGGTGTGTCTCACCTCCTTGTAGTTGAAGATGGGTGCTGCAGTCCCCACCATCACATCCTCAATAGAGGTGACTGCATGGAGGAAGGAAAGAAGGGTGCCCATCCTAACTTTTAAGCTTTCCCAGACGTCCCACACAACTGTCAGCTCACAGTTCACTGGCTGGAATTTAATCACATGGCCACCTGGCTGCAAGGAAACCTGGGACATGTATTCTTTTGACAGGCAGTAATGTTATTAGGTTCAGTTGTTTTGAAAGAGACAAGGATATTTGGCAGGCTGTTAGCAGTTTCTGCCTCAAGTTATTTCCATCTGTAGTTCTTACAACAATGCTTCAATGAACATCTTTTAACACAAGAATCACAGTTAAATATCCCCAGCCAGCTACAGCCGTCCCTGGGCCAGGGCTGGAGGGCAATCCAAGCTCCCTCTGTGCCAGTCAGTTAACTCACTATAACTATTTAGTTGCCGGATCACGGGACGGTAGGGACAGTTTGAGGCTGAGGGGAAAAGGTTCAAGTGCCCTGGGCAGTGGGGATTTAGAGCACCTGTAGGACGTGAGGTGGGGCTGTCTACCAACCCAAAGAGAAGTATATCAGTATTTTAGCAACTGGTAGAGGCCGGCTTTTCCTTGCCCTTACTGTGTACACATGCTAGTATCTCTCTAGATGGATTCACGGGGTTATAAGGTGTGAATGTTTTAAATTTTAATAGATCCTCCCCAATTTCCCTCCAATGTGACTTTGCCGATCCATACTCCTGCAGCAATTCCTCCCAACCTCAGCAACTCTACTATTAAGAAAGTATATTTTAAAAATAATGTTGCCTGTCATATGGAAGAAAAGAATGGTAACTAATTGTTTTTATTTGCATTTCCCCGATTATCACTGAGGGTAAAAATCTTTTTATATATTTCTTGGCCATTTGGGATTCCTTGTACGTAAACTGACTGTTTGTGGACTTCGCCAATTTTCCTGGAATCTTTTTGTATATAGTCTAAGGTAGCATTCTAATGTTTTCCAATTGAATAAGCATTTGTCCCAAATCAATCACTGAATAGTCCTCTCTTTTCTCACAGATATAAAAGACTACATTTCTCATTCTTGGACTCTCTCTTTGGATCCATAGACCTAGCTGTCAAAATTTTCAGACAATATTGCCTTAACATGCATTAATTTTGTAACAAGTTTACAAGACTTTTCCAAAAACATATTCAAATGAGGATCATGAAGAATAGACAGAATGCTTTTGAAAATAAAAATAATGTACTTGGTGAGATCTTAAATGATAAAATTGTAGTAATTCAAACAGTGTGTTAATAGATCAAGACAGAACAGACATTGATGAATGAGACAAAAAAGAAAACTCCCAAACAGACTCTTATGTTCGGTATGTGAGGGAGCTGGCATTTGGGTATTGGAGTTAAGGCCATTTGTTAGCCAAAACAAATTCCAGATGAAGCAAAGCATTCAACATTAGAAATTAGGTCATAAAATAATTATGAGAACATTTTGAGATAAAAAGAGAACTTTTTAAACCTAAAAGCAGTGGAAGATACCATAAAGGATAAGACTGGCACATTTGGCTACACAAGCAGCTTACAGTTATATATCTAAAACGTCTCAAATAAAATTGAGAGCAAATGACACCAAGAAAAATATTCGTAATGTAAATGACACAGATTTTAATACCCTTAATACAGAGGTATATAGAGAGAAGTATATTAAGAGTTTTATACCTCTTATATAAAGAGTATATGAAAAAAGAAAAAAAAAAAGGGCTTACCTGGTGGCGCAGTGGTCGAGAGTCTGCCTGCCGATGCAGGGGACGTGGGTTCGTGCCCCGGTCTGGGAAGATCCCACATGCTGTGGAGCGGCTAGGCCCATGGCTGAGCCTGCGCGTCCGGAGCCTGTGCTCCGCAACAGGAGAGGCCACAACAGTGAGAGGCCCACGCACTGCAAAAAAAGAAAAAAAAAAAAAAAAAAGAGTATATGCCTTTTATAAAAGTATAATAAGGAGCATTTAAAAATCAGTAAGAAAAGATGAACACCACAATGGAAAAATGGTCAACTTATATGAATGGCTATTTCAGAAAAAAAGAAATACAAATGACTAATATACAAATGGAAAAATCGAACATTAAAGAAGTACAAAGTAAAATCATGTTAAGTAGAATTTATTACCAATCAAGTTGGCCAGTAATTTTAAATGATAAACTCCAGGCCATCAAATATATTGAGAAAGGGCTCCCTCATGCATCCTTGAGTATATCAATTGGAACAATTGTTCCGGAAGACAATTTGACAATCTACATTACAAACTTTAGGAAGTATTCATACCTTTTTACTCAGGGTAGAAATTTATCCCAAGAAAATAAATGATGGATACATACACAGGTTTGTGCATGAGATTATTGGCTAGTTACAGCATTATTCATACAAAACTGGAAGCAATCTTAAAACTGCATCAATTGGTTTTTGCTTAAATAAATTACTGTCTCTTGCTCTCTCAATGCCAATCCCCTATATCCACCCCAATGCAGAGTGTACTAGGGAGAGGTAGGAGGTCACAGAGTAGAGAAGGAACAAGATTGCCGTTGTATATCTGTGTCTGAACTTGGCCCCTAATGATCTAGCCTAGTGGTTCTCAGCCCTGACTGCACATGAGAATCAACTGGAGTGCTTTTAAAAAATGCTGATATCTGAGGCCTCACCAATTGGTCCTGGGTGAGGTCTAGGACTGGTATTATTTTTAAAGCTCCCTAGGTGATTCCAGTGCACAGCCAGGGTCAAGAACCATCGCTAACAGCACTCCCTTTAAGTTGATTAACTACATAGGTTATTGACCAAAGCTGGAACTAACAGCCTCCAGAAGCCCCAGGGAAGCCAAACCATTGCTTGAGCTGGGCTCATCGCAAGTGGGCAGCGGCCAACCTCATGCCCCAAGAGACTGGCCTCCCTAGCCTTGCTACAGCCTGGCCAACCAAGTGTCTGTTAGATTTAATACCAAAGAGGTCATGGGTGACCTTGACAAGCACACTTACTGGCGAGGGAATCTTGACTGTTCGTGACAAACTGCCACAACAAAGCTACACACCAGTTCGTGTTTCCATTTTTAGCCTCTTTATTACCTCCATCTGTTGATGGAGATGCAGCAACAAACACATGGCGTGTGAGCTGCAGCGTTATCTGGTATTGTATAAATAAGGACAGCCAAACTCCTACGGTCTCCCACTTGCAGTGGGGGCTGATGCTTCCTAAGTGGGTCCCTCCTTCTTTACGCACATTCCATCCCTACCCCCTCAATCTCTGCTCCCTTCTCCTCCACCTCAATAACATGTTTGCAGTTTACGCTCCATTTCACACAAACAACTTTCTAGCACTTCCTTGCTCACACAGTGATGGCTTGAGGCTTAGCTGCAGACCTTGAAAATGCTTCTTTATTTTCATCGGCGACTGCGCCTTCCCTAATCCTTCCCTCCACCCTGTCTCTGCCTCCCAGCCATCCCAGCCCCTGTGTAATGATACTGTGAGTTGCAAGGACACATTTCTGATAATTTATTAACATACTAAAAGAGGTGATGTATTCATGTCTAGAATCCCCCTTCTAAGTATAAAATGAGAGAATAAAATGGAAGGGGGAAAGATGTGGCTACTGTTTATTGGGGTTCTGTAATTTTCGGTGCCCTTTCCACCATGCTCAGATTCTCAAGAGAGAGAACGCAGGGAATTGGTGATATTCCAGGGCAGCGTTTCTCAAACTTCAGTCATTTACGTGCCACCTTCGTGATTTCTGCCCTACCAACATTATGATTATTTCTGTAAAATTTCTTTATATCATCTCACTTTTTACAGTTAAAATGAACCTGATCATTATTAAAGTGAGCCTGATCATTACTAAAAGTAAAAAACCAGCATCGTTTCCCCAAATTGGAGGGAACTTTAAGAACTTATACAATAAAGACAAAATGGAGTTATTTCATCCTTTAGATATTGTTGTCTGTTAGACACTGAGTTTGAGCCTTGTCTCCTTGTTCAAAAGATGAATAAACAAGACAGGTGTTAAGGACATTTTAGCACCAGACTGAGAAGTCTCCTCGATGTATTCAGAAGGATTGGAAGATGTTTGTAAAAGAATAACTTTCTTTGTGAGTTGATGGCTGTGTGACACCTGAAATTATCTTGGTGCCGTCACTAACAAACACCCCACAGTGAGAGAAGCACTGCTGTAGCCCAGTGCTGACTTTTTATTTCTGGTGGGATCCTCTCTCTGTCCAGACACCATTTTGGATCATTTTTCCGTTAAACCAGGCCAACTATCTATGCCCAGGGTGACACATGCTTACCTCCCAATCACTTGCCCTTTCTTCTCCATTGCTACTGGGACTCTTTAGCCCTATCTCTACAACTTTGACCTCTGGGAATCCTTGGTCCTAAAGAAGACTGGTGAGAGGGAAGGGTATCAGGGCAACAGTGGTAAAGTATCATTCACCTCAGCTTGATAGCCTGCTCAGGGGACACACCTACAGTGAACTCATCCCACTGGGTGTCCCTATTCAGGCTCAGACATTTGTAGGGGGTATTATTCAGGTTTTCTACAGTCAAGGCAAATAGCTATTAGCACACATTTTGATTTTTAGGTTCAAAATCATCTCTACCAGTCTACTCTATAGAGGATACCCAGTGTAGTGGTAAAGCTTGTAGACCCTGGAGCCAAGCATTCTTGAGTTCAAAGCCTGTCTTTGCTACTAGCTGCCCGAGTGACCTTGACCAGGTTACCTAACCTCTTAGCATCACAGCTTTCTTGTCTCTGATGGAGGTGGCAATAACAAAAGGGGCTACAGCTTAGAGGATGAAATAAGATAAAGTATGTAAGGAGGTTTGCACGGTGCCCGACAGAAATGAGTACTCAATAGATATTAGCCTCCATCATCATCATCATCATCACCAAGTATGAATCTCTGAGATGGCAATGGATAACATCTAAGTGTTAAAGCATCATAGTAAACATTTATTCTTCTTTTAGGCTGCCCAGCTCTGAGCATCTTTCCTATGTTTCTGGAATTCCCCATGCTATGAGTCTTGGTAGCTGGCAGAACCTATCCTCTACTAAGAAGCTGAAAGTGTCAGATCTCACTTTCCTGGACTCCCTTGCAGCTAGGGAGAGCCAGATTCTGGCTGTGTCCCTTCCCATGGAGTGAGGAGTCCACAGGACTAAGGAGGTGTGCTCACCCCTCCTTATAGACCACATTCCAGGTATCCTGGATCCTGGAATACCTGGTCAAACAGCCTCAACTCATTTCTAAGTCCACACAGATCTCTTCCCCACGTTTGTCCTGCCGAGGGTGGACTGCATCAGCACCCTGAAGACCAAAGGGTGGCCAAGAAATGACTCTTTACAAGAGAGGGTGTGAATGGAGCTCTGATGTTTACATGCTCGTGTGAAGGAAGAGCCAGGAGTGGAAAGAGAAGTGGGGTGGCCCACAGGCCGGGCGGGGCGGGGGTTTCCCCATACCATCACCTTCAAGTGTAGATCTCCGAGGAGTCAGAATTCTAAATCTGAACTTGGCCTTCCAGGATGCTCTGAAGGTATATCTGTCAGGATTGGATTATAGAACATAATTTATTTAATAGTTTGTAGGTTTTATTCATAACTTTTAAATGTTTAAGCATAGTATGTGGACCTCCATTTCTGTTCTTGCTCCAGATCCTGAAAATGATGAGATTTGCTTGAGTACCTGCTCCAGGCTTTGAGTCAGGAGCAAAGGATACCAGGAAGCAGGAACCAGAGAGATCTTTCTTTCTGTCTCCATCTCTCCCTGTGTGTGTGTGTGTGTGTGTGTGTGTGTGTGTGTGTGTCCGTGTGTGTGTGCGTGCAGCAATAGTGGTTGCAGCAAGATTGAAGTTCTGGAGGTAAGCGGTAGCAGGGAAATTGGGGGCACCCAGTCCATTGCCTGTGATGCTGATGGGCAAGTTATGTCATCAGAGCAGCTCAGGGCAGCAACAGTGCTGCCCCAGCCAGATCCTTTGAGGGAACCTGGCCAGAGATTCCTGCTGCCCAGCCCCTCCTGGTTCTTCCCCACTTTTCTTTCTCCAGACATCTCAGCGATTCTGTGAGCTACTTACCCAACAGCCTTTTATTTTCTTTTTTTAAATGTTTACTTATTTTCACCCCACTAATCCATGTGTCCAGTAGAAAAAATAAAACATACACAGAAATAAAAGATAAAGTTACCCATAGTCCCTCCACCCAGAAGAATTCATTATTATCACTTCAGCATATATTCCATATTTTATACCTAACTATTAATATAAATACACAAAATTATCAAAATAAATTGTTTCTTTATTGTATTCTTTATTCCATTTTGTAACCTTATTTTCTCACAAAACCCTATATTGTGGACATCTTTACATGCCAATGCATTTTTTTAAATTAAACTTTTAATTTTGAGATAATTATGGATTCATATGCACTTGTAAGAAATAATACAGAGAACTGCATACTCATTATCCAGTTTCTCCCAATGGTAACCTCTAGCAAAACTATGGTACAACATCACAACGAGGATATTGACATTGGTACAATACACTGATCTCATTCAGATTTCCCCAGTTTTAATTGTACTCGTGTGTGTGTATTTATCTCTATACAACATTATCACATGTTCATGTATCCACCAGCACAGTCAACATACAGAACAGTTCCATCATCACATGGGCCCTTCATGTTGTCCTGTAATAAGTATACCCACCTCTCCCCCAGCCCATTCTCCACCCCTAACCCCCAAATCTGTTCTTCACTTCTGATAGTTTGTCTTTTCACAGATGTTACATTAAAAGAACCATACAGTATGTAACCTTTTGAGGCTGGCTTTGTTCACTCAGCATAATTCCCTGGAGAGCCATCCAATTTGTTTTGTGTATCGATAGTTCATTCCTTTTTATTTCTGAGTAGTATTTCATGGTACGGATATATCACAGTTTCTTTCATCATTCACCCATTAAAGGACCTTTCCCATTTTTGCCTATTACAAATATAGCCTCTAGGAAGATTCATGTACAGGTTTTTGTGTGGACATAAGTTTTCATTTCTCTGGGATAGATGCCCAAGAGCTCAACTGCTGGATCAAATGATAATTACGTGTTTAGTTTGTAAGAAACTGCCAAGTTATCTTCCAAAATAGTTGCATTGTTTTACAGTATGCAAGTGATCCAGGTTCTGTACATCCTCACCAGCACTTGGTATTGTCCCTGGTTTTTATTTCCGCCATGCTGGTAGGTATGTAGCGATACCTTACTGTGGTTTTACTTATGTTTCCCTGACGGCTAATAATTGAACATCTTTTCATGTACTTATTTCCTATCTACATAGCCTTTTTGGTGAAATGTCTCTTCATGTCTTTTGCCCATTTTCTAATTTTATTTTATTTTATTTTATTTTACTGTTGAGTCTTGAGAGTACTTTATATATTCTAGATACTAGTCCTTTGTCAGATGTGTGGTTTGTAAATATTTGCTCCCAGTCTGCAGTTTGTCTTTTCATTCTTTCAACACTTCTTTGCCAGAGCAGAAGCTTTTAATCTTGATGAGGTCAAATGTATCAATCTCTCCTTTTACAGATTGTGTTTTTTGTGTCAAGTCTAAGAACCCTTTACCTGGCCCTAGACCTTAAAGGTTTTCTCTTCTGTTGTTTTTTTTTTCCTGAAAGTTTCATAGGTTTACATTTTATATTTAAGTCCATGATCCATTTTGAGTTAATTTTTGTATAAGATGTGAGGGTTAGGCCAAGGTTCAGATTTTGTATATAACTATTAATATAAATATATGCTATTATAAAAATGAATTATGTCATATCTTATGACGTATTCTATAACCTAATTTTCTCACAAAGTGCTATATTGTGGACACCTTTATACCCCAATACATTTTAATCTGTATGATAATTTCTAATGGCTGTATAGTAAGTCATCACATGGATGTATCACACTTTATTAAGGCAAGCATATTTTAAAGCCTTCTTACGCTGTCCCAATAACCATTCAATGGATCTCTTTTACGCAGGCAGCGTCAGTATCTGTTGCTTGAAGCTAAGAACTCTGACACAAGCACATAAGCTGCTTTTTGAGAGGTTATGTAAGCAAACATCACATGTCAAGTATGTCAGAAAAAGAGCTGGAACCTAGAAAACAGTTCCTTCCTTGAATCCTTTAGGTCTCAGTGTTAGACTGAATCAGAGAATTTTGCAGCTTCAAATGTAACCTCATCTTCCTGTGTTAAAATACTCCCCAACCCATGGTGGTCATCTTATTTATGTTTCTATTTCAGTGTGTGTTTGAAGATGTACGCAGGTTTTTTTTAAAGAACCTGAGTCATTGCAAGGTTGAGGTTGGGGCTTGTAGAGGTCATCCCCCTCGCTCAGTGGTTCTTCCCTAGGCGCGCTTAGCAGTAGCATCTGGAGAGCTTTTTCAGTCCATACCTGCTCAGCCCTTACCTGACTTTACTAGATTATAATCTTCCAGAGTGAGCCCTGGACCTCTGTACTCGGGGAAACTCCTCAGGTGAATCTTACCCACACACAGGGTAAACACCTCTGCTCTGGTCCAGTCTCCCTCCCCTTTAAGTATTCCAAAGTAGGGATTTCTTCTTGAAAATTCTCTTGCTTGATTACCTCCAGAAATGTGGAGCTCACTTCTGAAGCTTGTTTAAATTCTTTGACGACTAGAAAGTTCTGTCGACTGGGTATGATTTTATTTGCCTTAGAGCCTCTTCCCACGGGTTATCATTGCATTATAAAACCGTGGTTCTTGCCCTTGACTACACCTTGGAAACTTGGAACCATTTTGGGGGCTGTAAGAAACACTGCTGCCTGGGCCCCACCCCCAGAGGGTCTGATTAATTGGTCTGGGGTGCAGCCTCAGCACTGGGATTTCTTAAAGCTTCCCAGGTGATTTGATACGAAGACAAAGTTGAGAACCACTGGATCAAAGGCCCAGGGGGTCACAAATTCAAATGCCTGCGGTGATCTAACAGGTAATGAGGTGACGACTGTAATGAACTTGAGAGCTCTGGATTCATCCAAAAGAGCTGTCAGCTACTCAGCAGCTCCAGGCAGTTGTTGCCATGCCGGAAGGCAGACCCAATGTAAGCATTTTTTAAAAGGAAGATTGGAATTCAGATCTTTATGTGAAATTGACAATTGATAGAAAAAGAAAAAAATCTGCAGGCCAGATCCAGCCCGGGGGCTTGGGCCTCTGTTCTTAACCTTCTTAGTGTAGGAATTCCTTCTAAAGCAGGTTTCTCAAGCTCAGCACTGTTTGCATTGTGGACTGAATAATTCTTTGTTCTGTGCATTGTAGGGTGTTTAGAAGCATATTAGTGTAGATCAACAATATCTCTATCTCCTGGGGGAGGAATTCCTCCTGAGAACCACTATTCTCAAACAACTCTCATTACTTGCCTCCAACCATGAGAAACTCACTCCTGCACCCTCCCATTCTATTGTCTGGTACATCAACGATAAGGACGTTGTTTATTTTTCTAAGGAGAACTTAACCTTCCCATAACTTCCATCCATGAGTTCCAGTTCCATTTTCTCAGGCCACATGAAGGCAAGCCTTCCAAATTTTAAAGTCACCTCCTGTGTTCCCCTGTAGTCTTTTCCTCTACCCGCTATGTTCCCCGATTTGTTTCCTGCCCCTCACAAGGCACGTTTTCCAGACCATTTGTCCTCCACCAAATGCCCTCCTGGTCTTGGCTGTCCCTCAGAAACTGCGGAACCCCGTCCAACACAACATTCCAGGTGTGGCCTAACCAGCAAAGCCAGCAGAGGAGCTATTTCCTGCCTCAGTTCGAACATTGTGCTTCTATTAATGCACCTTTGGATCACACTCGTTGTTTTTTTTTGGCAACCACATTCCACTGTTGACTCAGACTGAGCTTGTGGTCAATTAAAACCCACAACCTTGGTCATGCTGCTCTTAGGCCAGTTTACGCCATCCTGTACTGCTGTGTGTGTGTGTGTGTGTGTGTGTGTGTGTGTGTGTATGTGTGTCCGCACATATGCCCTTTAACCTAATTTTAGTATCTTACATTTACTGTTGTTAAATTTCATCTCCTTGGTTTCAGTTTATCATTATAATATACTAAAGATTTTGAATCTATATTCGTCATTCAACAGAAGAGCTGTTATGCCCAATTTTGTGTCATTCACATGTTATTAGCTTGGCAGCCCTACTTTGTCCTCATTTAAGACATTGTTAGAAGTGCTGTCCCAGGCAGTCTGGACAAGAGGACTGTGGAACTTCCCCCACATGACATAGACTCCAAAATGTCCCAGTATCCCATCCCTCAGCCCCCATTCCTGCCGATTATCCACAGGATGTTGGGAGAAAATTTGTCTTAAGTTAAAATTCAGATACACTATTACTCAGTCTTTAAAAAGGGAGGAAATTCTGACACACTTGACAACATGGATGAACCTTGAGGACATCACACTAAGTGAAATAAGCAAGTCACAAAAGGACAAATGTTGCACGATTCCACTTACATGAGGTTCCTAGAGCTGTCAAATTCATAGAGACCGAAAGTAGAATGATGGTTGCCAGGGGCTAGAGGAGGAGGGGACCTGGGAGTTATTGTTTAATGGGTACAGTTTCAGTTTGGGAAGATGAAAATTTTCTAGAGGTGGTTGCACAGCCATGTGAATTGTACTTAATGCCACTGAGATGTACACATAAAAATAGTTAAAACTGTAAATTCTGTGTTATATATATTTTACCACAATAGAAAGAAAAGAAAAGAAAAGAAAAGAAACATTATATAGTAAAAAAATATCGAGATACACAACTTCTATGTCATATATATCCTGAGTCCGATCCCCTCAGAATCAGGAAATTAAATCAATCTCATACCCCTTTCTTGGTGACCAGGTCATTCTTTTCCAAGTGCTCACAAAGCAAAGATGTAAGGATGCACTTAGGGTTTTGCTGCTTAACTCTCTTGTGCATCTTGAAATTTGCCTTTTTTTTAGAAACAGAGATTAGCGTTTTTTCTAGTCTCTGGTTTTTCTTCCCATGAAGTCTGCGGCTGCTTGCTGTCCCAGGTTACAGAGATTAATGAGACTCAGTTTCTGCCCCTCAAGAAGTCAATTGGTTACTGGCAGTTGTCTGGGAATCCCATTTTCATGTATTTTAGAACTACTGTATTTCAAAGTGAGTCAGGAAGGAAAGAATTCACAGCAAAATATAGTAGGTCAGCTAGAGAGACTATGATCTGGAATAGATTTTCCTAGAAAGAAAAAGGCATGGAAAGTAGGTGGGGAAGCTGGCCTCCCAGGTTGAATCAGTAGGTCTGGTTTCCAAGGAGTATGACGAGCTGCGGTCATGGTTTAAGTGCGTGGTTGGTTGACACAATGGCTATGAAGAGTGACGACATATGGTGGGGGGAGGCCCCAGAGGAGCAGTGCTCAGAAGCCCAGGCAGACAGAAAGGCAGTATCTGAGAAGGCTCCTCGTGGGTGACAGGTCCCAGCCCCCAGCTGGAATGAGGACAGTGTCCTTCTGGGAGATAAAAGGCATAAACTATTTGTAAGAATCAGAACAAAGAGTGGAAGTCAAAACGGAAGCCATGCCTCTGAACTGGGAATGGGGTGTATACTGGGGGACAGAGTTGGATCCCAGTGGTTAGATGACCACATGGAAACCCAGTGGTCAGTCCAGACTACAATAGTCAAGATCAGTCTGTCAGGGAGACAATGGGTAAAGTATGAGTTTGGCCTATGAAAAGGAGAGGTCAAGAAGAGCATGATAGGGACAGGTCAGTGGGGAGAGGGGCAGCAAATTCTAGAGGAAAGAATTTGTACGTGGATTAAAGCATATTAATCAAAGCAATAATCAAGTGTTGAAAAATACTTTCCATTAGTGGCAATAGAAAGAATGGGAGAAGAGGGCATGAGGAGATCTGGATGCAGGATTAGGACGTGAAGCAAACGGTTCCATTTGCTGTATTGTATTAGGCCAGAATTATGAGCTGGGATGGTGAATATTGCTATCCATCCAGAATGATGCAGAGGGTATCACTTTGAAAGATATGGTCAGCCACTGTTATTTGGGACATCTCTCCAACAAACTTCCCAGGGTTTCCTGCATCTCAGGAACATTTTGTGGGGCTCCCAGAGAGAAGGTAAGGTCTTAGAAGCCGTTCTTGGAGTATTTAATGGGAAGTGGGAAAATCCAAAAGTATGTCTCTGTTTGACTTATTAGCAGCAGGGGAGCAATAGCCCTTATACACCCCAAACTCTCCTATCTCTGGTGGAGGAGATGCTTGGCTACAGTAAAGCCTAGTTCACTGTCATCAGAAGACACCCCCATATATGCACTTGTACATATATGCAATACAACCAAGCACGTGGGTGCCTACCTGCTCATGCCCCTTCTAGTCTGGTCATGGATAAGGAGAGACTCCTCTACCCACCTGATATGGCTCCCTAGTTGTCTCTTTCATCAGACTGAGCTGTAGAACGAGGTGGGAATATGCCCAGAACTAGATGGGTAACCTGATTGCTAAGCTCGGGGGGAAGTAGAAAAAGACCCATGAAATGAAGTGGGGGATTGGGTTGGCAATTACATTGGAGGCTTAACCTCATTTAATGAAGCAGAGTTCTGTCTCTTTCTGTATCTCTGTTGCTCTTTAAGTCTCATTTTTAAGGATTTCTTATTTCAAATCTAAAGACCATTTTCTTTGTTGGAAGCAAACTAAGACCCGAGTTCTGCTTTTAATCTGTCATGTGTTGGCACAATCCTGTCATTCATCTTGCTTCAAATGTGCCCCCAAATCAATTTTTCTCATCCTTAACGTTTTTGCAAACCTTAGCTTTTTTTTGGCCACAGCCTCCCTGAAACCATTCTTGTCCATGCTTAACATTCTTCTGTATTCACCTTTGGTTTTGTGCTCATCTTTCCATCTTTATGTACTGATCATTTTAAGATCACAACTTGCCAAAGAATTCCGTGTGAGAACGTGCTAGTTTCTTAGGCTAGGGCCCTGACTCTTTTTTTCCCTGTGGGAATTATATAGGAAATCATCCAACATTCCTTTATTGAGTTCTACATATTCTGTTTTGCATTTTGGGCCATGGGACTATGGCCTATGAAAATGTCTAATCTTTCTGTCTAACGGTTAAGGCATTGGATACAGGATAAGGAGATACAGGATACAGGATAAGGATACAGGAGGGAGGGAGACGCAAGAGGGAGGAGATATGGGAACATATGTATATGTATAACTGATTCACTTTGTTATACAGCAGAAACTAACACAACATTGTAAAGCAATTATAGTCCAATAAAGATATTTAAAAAAAAGTTCAGTGTGGACGTGCCATTGACTGGAATGAGGCAGAGTGAGAGAGGAGCAGTGGGGCTTGGTGTGGAGGAGACTGAGGATATGGGGCATTTAGTGATCACGGTTTAGGAGTTCCAGAGAGTCAGTGGAAAGGTTTGGGAGAATGGTATAGGGGATGCAGAGAAATATGGGGCTGAGAACGTCTTCATGATTCCAGACTTGCCTATCCAATTTCTTCCTTGGCCACACCACTTGGAAGTCTTGGTCACGCAAACTTAACAGGTTCGAAATCAGTCCATTGATATTTCAGCCCTAAACGTGTGCCTCCACCATCATTTCTCACTTCAGTAAATGGCGGCCCCCTTCCCAGTGCTCACACCTGAAACCTGGAAGCCTTCCTTAAGTCCTCCCCTTCTCCACCCCAGTCCTACGGCTACCTATCCCCAATCCCTGTGACATCACCCTCCTATAAAAGATACCTCCAATTCAAGTACCTCTTTCTCCCCAGCTATCACGTGCCAGTCCAGGCCTGCATCACTTCTTGCCCAGCATATGCAAAAACCTCCCCATCCATATACCCACCCCGCTCTTAGCCCCCCGGTCTGTTCTTTACACAGCACACTGGATTAATATATTTTAAACATCCATCAAATCACATCACTCCTTTGCTCAAAACCCTTAGAAAAAGTCCAAACCCTTCCTGCTTCAAAGCTCTACATGCCAAGATCCTTTCACTTGCAGATATTTTTTTTTTTAAATTAAGGGTACTTTAATTAATTATTTATTTATTTTTATTTTTGCTGTGTTGGGTCTTCGTTTCTGTACGAGGGCTTTCTCTAGTTGCGGGGAGCGGGGGTCACTCTTCATCGCGATGCGCGGGCCTCTCACTGTCGTGGCCTCTCTTGTTGCGGAGCACAGGCTCCAGACGCGCAGGCTCAGTAGTTGTGGCTCACGGGCGTAGTTGCTCCCTGGCATGTGGGATCTTCCCAGATCAGGGCTCGAACCCATGTCCCCTGCATTAGCAGGCAGATTCTCAACCACTGCGCCACCAGGGAAGCCCTCACTTGCAGATCTTTGCAGTACGGTTCCCTCTGCCAGGATCTGTGACGTGTTTTCTATTGTCTTCATACGTGAATACCAGCGTGGATGCATGTGGAGTCACAGTCTTCTTTGCTTATAGTGGTACAGGCACCACTCGAGTCAATCATGGCTCATGGCCATTTCTGAAGCGGAAAGGTCTGAAGCTCCCAGCATCCTTTCTTTAACATATATTTTGTTTTCTTTGCCTTTTGTGTTTGTGTTTTTTTTGAAGATCATTTTTTTCCTGCTTGGATGCTTGCTGCATAATTTCTTTATCTTCAAAATGTAAAAGACATTTCTAGATCGTGTCTAGTGACAGGTCTCCTTTCATTAACTTTTTTCCTCTGAAAACATAATGATGTTTTTCATTTAAGAACAGGAAAGATTTTGCTTGTTCTGTCTTTTATAGTTCTATACTCACTGTGCCGCTATTTCCCTGCCCTCATTTATAGTTTACTTCCACTAGTTACGGTTTTGCCACAGTGAGGAAGAACGCAAATCTCGTGAATCGAGAGCCTTGGCCAGATCAGTGGCGGCCTCCCTCCACAATCATGGGGACCACTTTAGAGTGCCTGGCGTGACTTCTCTTATGGGGTTGCTGTAACAGAAGCATGAGCTGTGCGTTTGGAGATACACACAGCCCCATCCTCAAGGACCAGAGGAGTCAAAGGAACACAGTCTGGAAATAACAAATAAGATTAGAGGCAATATTCTGCTCTTGATGTCTTCGTCAGGTTCTGAGTAGAATAGATCAAAGTTTGTCTTCATTTCCACAGCCCCCAGAAAAAGGCCTCAGGCCAAAAAATGTCACTGCTAATTCAATTTTCTTTTTCTAATGTGTATGTCACTCAGCACCTTTTGATTTTGTAGCCCTCCACCTGCTGCTGTATTTTTTAATCCTGTTAGAACTGAACTTCATGACCAGTTGCTTCAGTCTTAGAGAGGCACAAATGAGACCCTTTGGGCTACCCTCTGCCTAGCAGGGATTTCAGTTATGAAGTTTGAAATTACTGGTCTCCTATAAGCCTAGGAGAAAAAAACAGTCATTCGGTATAGTCTTTTACCTAAGGCCAGCCTTTTCCCTTTCCCACTTTTCTTCTGAATAGAACAAGGAATTGGGGGGTGAAAGAAATGACATTTCAAGTGTTTCTTAATAGCAGAAGTTAATTCCAGAGGGCAAAATCAGAGTTAATTCCACAATGCTCAGAATTTAGTCACAGTCATGGTTGAACTAGTGCAGAGCCCTTTAAGATCAGCAAAAAATCATTAGACATATTAAGTTTCCAGAATTTGTAATCCACATCTGTAAACAGATTTCCATACACTGATGTAGAGAAAACGCAATTATCATTCATCATGGGTCTGTGGTTGTCAGAGCATCTGAGCTGAGGCCAGTCCAGCAGCCGAATCAGGCTTCTCCATCGTGCCCCAACTGAAGCCCGAGCAACGGAGCCGTGAGACAGATGCTGAATAATTCAGGGCCCAAGTCACCCCCGGACCCCCCCCCACGTGGATAGCTCTCTGTAGATCGGGGTGGTTTTGTGCACATCTATGGGTGTGAATCAGGAAATTACCTCTATTGATTTTGTCAGACTGTGTGATGCAAATTTACATTCTGTCTCCCTGCCCGCAAGTTAAATACCAGCAAGTATCCCCTTCCAAACAGCCAAGTACACCAGACTTTCAGCTGGCCCTGTGGTTTGGGAGTCTCTGCTGGGTTAAGTGATGCTCTGAAGGCATTTTTATTGTGATCACTTTAATTTTAAAATTTTCATTTATGAACTGTGTCAGACATACAGTAAATAACAAACATCAATGTACCTGGCACCCAAATTATACAGGTATTCACATTTTCCTACATTTGCTAAAGATTTGTTCCCACGTAGAATGTCACAGGTAAAACAAAAGACATCCCTTCCCCCATGTGCACTATTTGAGTCCCCTCCCAGCCTTCTTCCTCAGATGTAAACACATCCTGAAGCTGATATGTATTCTTTCCATGAATATTTCAGGATTTTGGCTACATATGGAGGCATCTTTAGTAATTTGGAGAAATGATGCCATGCTCTCCATATCTTCAACATTATGATTTTGAGATTTCTCAGTGCTGGAAAATGTAGACCTAGGTTCTTTTAACTGCAGGACAGTATCCCACTAAGTAGGTAAATATGACTGTTTTCATTGCACTTTAGGCTGTTTTCAGTTTTCGCTATTACAAACAGCACTGCAGTGAACACTCTTATCTCCACTTCCTTGTGTACAAAAGTGAATTTCTTTAGGGCATCATCTGTTAACTTCTTTTTTTTTTTACCATGACCAACCCCTAGAAAGCATATGTTTACATTGCCACCAACACACACACCACTTTTTTTACAAAACCAAGACCTAATCTTACTGTGTGTAATGCACCTTAGTATTTTCTTTTTCTTCTTTTACTTTGAAGGCTGTTTGGGAGTTTTTGACTTCACAGCCCACGAATGGGTGGTGCGTATGCCTAGAGAATACCGAGTTGGAGGGTACGCAGGTGCTAGTTTATCTTGATGCTTCAGAACTGCTCTAGCGTTTACACCACTAGCAGCAGTGTTGCAGCTTTCCATCATCTCACATTCTTGCCAATACTTGTCATTGTCAGACTTTTTTGCAAACGTTTTGCCACACTGATGGATGTAAAAGAATCTCATTGCTATTTCTCTTTGCATTTCCCCCATCGCTATTGAACTTGACCTTTTACTCTTCCATATGCATTTTTAGACTCAGTATCCTCAATGTTTTAATAGGAAGTGTTTTTCATTGTTATTAATGTCTAAATATTTTCTAATTTTCATCAAATTTTTTATAAAGCATTTTATTTTATTTTTTAATTTTATTTATTTATTTTTGGCTGTTGGGCCTTCGTTTCTGTGCGGGGGCTTTCTCTAGTTGCGGCAAGCAGGGGCCGCTCTTCATCACGGTGCGCGGGCCTCTCACTATCGTGGCCTCTCTTGTTGCGGAGCACAGGCTCCAGACGCGCAGGCTCAGTAGTTGTGGCTCACACACCTAGTTGCTCCGCGTCATGTGGGATCTTCCCAGAGCAGGGCTGGAACCCGTGTCCCCTGCATTAGCAGGCAGATTCTCAACCACTGTGCCACCAGGGAAGCCCCAAATTTCTACTATGGCACATGAATTGTTTAAATGTGTAATAGTTTCCCAATGGAGCGGGAAGAGGGTTGGACTGCCTTTCTGCCCTTTTTTTCCAATTTTATTGCATCGTCAAGGAAGTGGTCTACATGATGTTGATTCTTTGGTATTTTTTGAGACTAGCTTTGTAGCCTTGAATATTTTTGATAAATATTCTGTGGGTGCTTAACAAGAATATATCCTAATTTTTAGGTTTTATATCCTAAACATGCTCATTAGACCAAACTTATTAGTTGTGATGTTCAAAATGGCAGTGTTCTTATTTTTCATTTTCCTTTGTGCATCAGTTTCTGAGAAATGTTTATTAAAATTTCCCTCTGAGGGCTTCCCTGGTGGCGCAGCGGTTGAGAGTCCGCCTGCCGATGCAGGGGACATGGGTTCGTGTCGCCGACTGGGAAGATCCCACATGCCGCGGAGCGGCTAGGCCCGTGAGCCATGGCAGCTGAGCTTGTGCGTCCGGAGCCTGTGCTCCGCAACAGGAGAGGCCACAACAGTGAGAGGCCCGCGTACCGCAAAAAAACAAAAAACAAGAAACAAAAAAAAGAAATTTCCCTCTGTGATTGTGGATTTGTCAAATTCTTCTTGTAATTATTTGTCAAATTCTTCTTGTAATCACATTTGCTTTATATGTTTTGAAGTTATTAGTTGACTATAGGTTTGGGTATTTGTATTTTACTGGTGAATTTTCCCTTTAGTAATTATAAAACAGTCATTTTTATCCCTAATTATGCTTTGTTGTTTTAAATAATATTTTATCTGATTCTGCTATTGATACACCAGCCTTCTTTTCATCAGTATTGCCTGGATTTCTTCTTTCATCCCATCACTTTCAAAAATTACTTTTAGGTATATCTCTAATAAATAGCATTTGGGGTCTTCCCTGGTGGCGCAGTGGTTGGGAGTCCACCTGCCGATGCAGGGTACATGGATTTGTGCCCCAGTCCAGGAGGATCCCACATGCTGCGGAGCGGCTGGGCCCGTGGGCCGTGGCCACTGGGCCTGTGCGTCCGGAGCCTGTGCTCCGCAACGGGAGAGGCCACAGTGGTGAGAGGCCCGCGTACTGCAAAAAAAATAATAAAATAAAAAAATAAATAGCATTTGGATACATTATTTTTTTAATCCAATGCAAGAATCCTTCTGTGTTAATTGATGACAATGGTCTGTTTACATTTATTGTGATTGCACATTTGGGTTCATTTTGACCATCTTATTTTGTGATTTTATCTTACATTTTATATAGTTTCTATTTCCTTCTTTTACATTGAATTAATTAGATATTCTTTCCTCTCTACTTTTTTGGAAGTTATACATTTTATTTCTATTCTTTTAGTAGTTTCTCTTAAGTTTTTAATATGCATACTTCATCTCTGTAGTTCATCGCTATTTCTACTCTCCTCCAAAATAATACAAAGACCTTAGAAACCTTTAACTCTCAGCACTTTCCTTTCATCTGATTCATTTTTGTTGTCTATTTTATTTTCTCCTTGCTTTTACCCTCTCCCCCAGTATTAGTTACTGTTTTTAGGAGAAATGCTTTCTTTACCCACCAATATCACCAGCTTGTTTGCTCAGTAATGCTTCTGGTACCCTACTCTTTCATTCTGTGTTCAATATATTTTTACTGCAATACATTCCTGGGAGCATTAAACTCTCTTCATCTTTTCTGTCTAGAGATTTTTTTTTATTATCTCCACATTGATATTTAAACTGAGTATGGAATTCTAGATTGATAGGTTTCTTTTTCAGAATTTTGAAGGGACTCTTCCATTTTTCTGGGCCTCTATTGTTGTTATCAATCTGTTTTTCCTTCTGCAGATAATTTCATTGTCTTAAAATTTTCCTTTCCTTTGTTATTTTTCAATTTCAACTTGATGTGTCCAGATATGGATATATGTTTATCCTGTTCAGAACTAATTGTGCTTCCTAAATTCTGAAAATTCTCATTGAATATTGCCTACTTTTCATTCTCTCTATTTTTTTCCCTCTAGGACTCTTCTCATATTCTGTGCTCCACATCTTTTTCCATCTTGTCCATCTCTTCTTTTCTGTGATCTTTACTCTAGGTAGTATTCTTAGCTCTATCTTATACTTCAACAATTCTCTTTTCAGTGTTTAATCTGCTGTCTAATGTATTTATTGAGCTTTTATTTTCTGTGGCCACACTTTTTTATTGGCAGCATTCTATTTGATTCTCTTTCAAATCTGCTGTTAGTATTTTCATAGTATCCTGTTCCTTCAGGATGATTTCTATTTTGTTAATCTCTTTAAAAATTTAAATGAACTTATTGTGTCTTTCAGATTGCTGTTCAGCTACTTGACATTCCTGGGGTTGCTAATTTTATTGTTTGTTGTGTCTGCTGACTCTTCCTCATGGTTGACAATTTCTTTCTACTATTTGTAATTTTTTAATGACAGTGAATTCCTAGTAGGGATTGTTTATATCATAAAAATCCCATGGAACCTAAGGTTATGGTAATGTTATTACAGAGTAACTTTGCATTTGTAACTGCAAGGAACCCTGGACGTTTTACTAGTAGAGAACAAGCTTTTCATATGAATTTATCCCTTTAGAAATCCAGGTATCAATAGTGTAAATTTGATTTTTAACATCACCATAAGGTGCAGACTCAGCATTTCAGTTTCTCATGGAAGAGTTAATTTTGTAATTTTCCAATCCAGAGCCCTGCTTAGTGACAAATTCCCCAATTTGCTTCCCTGGGCTGATGGGTAAAATTTTTCTAACCCCCCTTTCATTGAGGCAGTAACCCTATCAGGGTTCTAGCTTTACTTACTTAGACCTCAATTTTCAATACCTCCTACCATCCTGGTAGGGACAGTGGGTAGAACAACCCAAACAGATATGTAAGGGTTTGCCTTTCAGTGACCAGCCATGCTGACTTGGGTACAGGAAAATTCTCTCCACTCACCATAATGCAGGCCACTGTCTCCACATTCCCCAAGGCCAATTCTTTTTCTATTCATCATAGGTATACATTTCAAATTTCAAACTCAGATAAACTCAATAAAAATTCCTTCTTTTTTTTTTTTTCAGTTCAACTTGATTATCTGACTTCATGCTCTCCACCCCTCTGATCTATATAAAAAGTTTAACTTTGATCCTTCCTGGGGTCAGTCACATCTATGTCTTTTGCATCCAAAGAGTGGCTGCATTTGGTTCTCAGTCATGGGTCTACACAGGTGGCCACTGATACATCCATTGTCCCTGTCTGCATGGTTTCTTTTCATCCACTCCCTCTCCATGCCTCCTTGTAATGCTTGGAGAATAAGAGTCTTTTGTTAGGCTTCCTGTGGTCCCATCTACCTAGAAACATCACACAGCCTTTCTTTCCTGGGATTTTGCGATCTCCTCCAGTGATGCTGCCATGAAATAAGGTTCATCTCTACTGCTCAGGGATCAAATTTTTTTTTTTCTCTCTCTCTCTCTCCTTTCCCTACCTTGCTGCTCATTCTCTCCTTCCTCCTCCAGGGTAGCAAACCTTAAGTCTAATGGAACAAATGACATCTTCCCATTTCTTCAAGTCAATATACTTTGCCTGTGGTCTTAAATCTCTTTTCCCTAATAAAAGGCTTAGGCTTTGGAGGGGGGAAAGCCCAAAAGGAAACTCTCTTCTGATTTCCACTCCTCTACAAATGTCTCATGAGGAAAGCACAGAGATTGCTCCCTGACTGAATAGAGGGAAAGAAATGGGAGAAGGGGAAGGGAAATTGTGGGAAGGGAAATAAGCATTAATACCTCATAAAGTTTTCCTTGAGTTGTGGTTAATATTCTTTGGTTTTCGAGTCTGACACGCTTAATTTTAAATCCTGACCATGCCACTGCTAGTAATGTGATTTGGGCTAGTTACGTAACCCTTCCTAGCGTGTGTTTCCTCATTTTAATTGGGGGATAATAAGATTACTTACCCTGTAGGTTTGTTATGAGCAGTAAATGAGACAGTGCATGTAAAGCATTCATTTCACTACCTAGCATATGGTAATTTAATTAATAATTGGTAGTTATTTTTATGAACACATAGTAATTGTTGGGATTCACTTTTTGTTTAGAGCTAGATAATCTCAGATGAGTTATAAGCTCTTGATCCCTCAGTTCCCTCCTATGTCATAAATTGCAGGGGCTTCATATTTTTTTAGGGACCTCACTTTTAATGAGGGTACATAGAAGCCTACAGCATATGCTCTCAGTTCCCCACCAGGTCTCCTCGACAGCACACAGCTCCTGACCTTGATGCTACAGCCTCATACTCACATTCTTCTTGAAGTCAGTGGGAGCCAGCCTGCCTGGAGATGCTTCAGAGATTATGTCCTCCCCACGGCCACCTGCAGCCAATAGCTGACTGATGTGGGGCGTACAAAAGCCAGCTCCCTTTCTTCAAGACAGTACTGACTCAGGTGCAACTCAGCCTCCAGAGCTCTCTACAGGATTGCACTGAGGCCAGACGGAGGCTCCAGAAACCACCACATCTTTGTCTAGCTACTCACTCTGCTGTATCCTGCCTCCCTCTCTTTCTTTCAAGTTCCTCCTGAAAACAGTCTCAGCACTTGCACAAGAAGCCCCTTCACAGGTTCTGCTTCTAGGAACAGAACCCAGATTCATAGCAAGGCTTAGAACACAAGTATTTCTAATACCAAAGACGAAGGACAGTCTTAACTTTTATATTGTACTGTCTTTCTCTAAATTAAAAATTATTTTACAGATACACACACAAATGCCTAATATGAAGTAAGCGCACAAGAAATAATGGGTTCATTCACTCAAAAAATATTTATTGAGGACTTACTATGTGCCAGACAATGTTGTAGACCCTGGAAAGTATGCAAAAAGCATAAGTATGTAGAAAAAAAAAACCCTGGATTTCGTAATGATATTAATAGCTACAATTACAATCTATTATATGCTAGATACTTTGTATGTATATCTAATACAACACTGCAAAGCTGACATGATTTCTGCCTTCTTTTGTCATAAAGCAACTAAGATCCAAAAAGGTCAAATACGTAACTTGTCCAAGGTCATGTATTAGGAAGTAGTGGAGGCAGGATTCATACTGAGGCCTCTCCACAGTGCACACCCTTTTAATAAGACCCCACTGCCTGTTTTAGCACCAAGAAATTCAGTTAGCTATTTAAATGTCTGCATCCCCCCCCGCCACTAGACCTGAGTTAATGGCAAGACAAGATCTTTTTCATTTTAATATCCCCAGACCTAGGAAAATGCTTGTTGAATGGATGAATGAATGAATAAATGAGAATAAATGGCCAGGATTTGGAGGGGGGAGGGGTTTGATTAGTTTCCACAATGAATGCTGCAGACCCTCTTCCCTGTAGGACTCCCGTTTGCATGTGGTTTTCCATTCCAGAAAAGGCTGGTAAGAGGAGACACAATCTAGCTTCGAGTAATCCATTTCAGTTTAGTTCAACAAGCACTTTCTATGGGCCTCACATGGGGAAGCTCCTTGTCAGGCCCAGCTAAACAGTCAAGCTTGGCTGAGTGATCAGCCTCCGCTGAGGCTGGTAAAGTCCATGAGTGGAGCCCAGGGCCCTGGACGTTTAGACCCATCCAAGAGAAGAGCAACTGGGGGCAACAGAATAGCCAGATAAGGGCAAGTAAGATCACCCAAACTCCTGGGCACTTTCTGGTATCTAGAAAGAGATTGTGCGTCCAGGTATTTCTGCAGAAGTTCAGGGTGATTGGGGACATTTAAGGCAGGATCCAGGAATGGTGATTGGTTGGAATTTATCAGGAAGTGTCAAGTCGAGAGAGAGTCTACAGAGCTGTGAGGCAAGTAGATGCTCTTTCTGAAGGTTAGATATCATCTGACATGAGCATCTATTAGACGATTTACCTGCCCCATTCTCTCTGAGAATCACCCATATTGCAAAGCCACAGCTCATGTTTCTACTGCCTGACACTTCTCCCAGCCATTGGTGATTGGTGGGAAGCAGACACTTAACCCAAGCTACCCCAAGTGGATTCTCTCTCCTGGACCTTGAGTCTGGGAGTTGGAAGCTGTGCTGGGCCACGGCAGCGCTGTAGAGGGACCATGATTAAGTCCTGGCACTGAGGTCCCCAGGGCTGCCCTGGTTCCTACCGTTCCTTGAGTTGCTTGTTCATCTCTCCCTTGGATTCCAAGAACTACTATATCCTTCCAATAAATTCCCTTTTTCACTTAAACTAGCAAGCCTAGGTTTCTGTTACCTGCAATCAAAAGAGCCTTAACTAAAACATTGCCAGATAAAGGTAGATGAGAGCCTCCGCGCAGCTGCTTTTATCTGTGTTTATCCTTCCTTTGGTGTATTTTCCCCCAATTTTTAAGGGGGAAATAGAGGAAGCTTCTGACACTTATAGTCTAGAGGGAGAGACGGATGTACACAAATCATTTCAATACATTGTGGTAAGTGCTCTAACAGAGGTATGATGAGAGTGTTGTGGGAGCTGAAAGGAAGATTCCTCTAACCCTGCTTGGGGTGAGCGTGGGGAGGCTTCCCACAGAGCTGAGTCTCTCAGGATGGGTGGGAGTTCTGATATACTTATGTATTGTGAGGAGCATCAGAAGAGTGTTAGCAGCTTTTATATTTCTTAAAAGGATGAGAGATGAAAGAGGAAATAGAGTAAGGTGTAATTCGCTTCTGTCTTAAAGAAGGTGTTCTAGCCAAGACAGTCTAGGTTTCGCTGTGGTAACATATTAACTCTGGAATCTCAGTAGCTTCACACATTACATTTCCTTCCTTCTCACTGTACATATGCGGCAAGGTCAGTGAGGGCTCTGCTCCATACAGACACTTAGGGACCCAGAAGGACGGAGGCTCTGACATCTTGTTTTGCACCATCAAGAACATGAGGTCTCCTTGGTCACCACAGCAGGGGAGAGAGGGACAGGCTTATCATGGCAATTAAGTGCCTTGTCCCCAAAACGACACATGTCACTTCCATTCCAGTCCAGAGTTCAGAACTAATCACGTGGCCCTGCCCAACTTCATGGGGGTAGGGCTGCGCCATCCTCTGGTGTGCCCAGGAGAAGAGGAGGACCAGATAAGGTGAGCACGGGAAGTCTCCCCAGCAAGAGGAGACCACCATTTTTAAGCCTGAATCCGAGTCTTAGTTCCTGTGCCTGAGACTCAGTCTTGGTCTTTTGTCCCAAATCCCATTCGGTCTGTACTTGCTCCATCAGTGGCACACTTGTCGCATCTTAGCTTAGTAGCAAAGAGTCCTTAGAGTTCCATGGAGGGAGGTCAAAGATGGTTGTGGCTTTAAGACTCTCAGAAAATCTTACTGACCTTATGAAACCCAACAGCACTATGGCAGCAGTGTGATGGGATTCTTCACAGCTTACTCATGGAGTACTCTTTAAGAAGGATTATACGGGCAAAGCCCATCTCTTTCTTTGCACACATCCCCAGTTCCCTTTTAAGTCATCTCAGCTCCCATCACCTCAAGCCACTAATTGAAGAATATTATGAGGCATAAGAAATAAGAGCCTTCAAAGGTCCAAAACTAAGCTCCTTATCTCCCCCTCAGTTGCTCCCTCCACAGCCTTCCTCACCTTAGTTAAAGGCAATTCCATCCTTTAAACTGCTCATGTCAGCCTTGACTGCTCTCCTTCTTTTACATCCCACATCCAATACATCAGGAAACCCCATTGGCTCTACTTTCTGAATACACCCGAAATCACTCATCACTTTTATTCCTATCATCCTGGTCTGAGTTATCATCATCTCAAGATTTTCCCATTTGATTCCTTACTGACCTCACTGCCTCTATTCTTGCTTAACTATAGTCTATTCTCAAAGCAGCCACCACATGCTACTAAAAGATATGCCAGATCATGTCACTCCTCTGCTCTGAGCCCTACAATGGATCTTCATGTCGTTCAAAGGGAAAACCAAAGTCCTTATGATGGCGTACGAGGTCCTGCGTGCTCTTCTCACCCCATGACGTTTGTAACCTCATCTCCCTTTTATTATTTCTCCCCGGCCCAGCTAGAAGGTAGGCTCCTTGAGGGCAAGTTCTTTCTCAGTTTGGTTCATTTCATATGTTTAAAGCAACTATTCCCTTGATATATTCCAAGAATCTAGAATGGTTCTTGGCATATAGTTAAGTGCTTAATAAATATTTGTGGAATAAATGAATGAAATATGGTTTCAGAGATATTTGCTCTCAGCGATTTCTTGTGGTGGATTTATCTTATCCCTCTGCAGTCTTGGGAAGTGAAACACCTATTCATAAGCACAAGAAAATACACCAGAGCACTTCCAACACCCAACACTAAAGAGAATATTGGGTCTATTTATGGATCATCTCCAAGGCATGCAACAAATTACATAAGTCCTCCAGACAAATGAGGGGGAAGGTGAAATCAAGCTTGTTACAAGGAGTTCAGGTTAACACAGGACAATCTCATCCCTGGATAAGAAAATGCAGAGTGTTAGAAAGCTCTAGCAAGAATCTCAATGAGCAGTTATAAGCTAGAGCAGCTGACTGTACATCTCTGCCATAGGCTGAGTTTGTGAGGCTCCCACAGATTCTTTCTTTTTATGTCCACCTTGATAGCCAATCAGTGCTCACATAGCATCTCACCAGAAACCTAGCCCCACAGCTTGGACCTTCTGTTCCTGATGCTGCAGCCAACCTGCACCTTGAGTATTTCTATATTCATCTAGAGAAACATGACATGGCAGTCTAGAGTGGTAGAAAGAGCTTCAAAGTCAGGCAAACCTGAGTCAAAATTCTGAATCTTAGTTCCCTCATTTTTGAAATGTGGATAATATTATCTACACCATGGAGTTAAGAGAATTAAATTGCACAGTGGATGTTAAGACTTTAACACAGTACCTGGCACTGAGTCGGTACTCAATCAATGCCTAATCCCATTTTATGTTTCTGATCATGTGTAAGGACCTCCCATTTCCTGTAGGACCCTCCACTTTGATTACTTGTTCAGTCTATCACCTGTTGTCTAATGATGTCACTGACCCAATTCTGGCTCCCGACACCCATGGCTGAGTCTGTCTTCCAAGGAATCTGTCTATTCCTAAGGCTTAGCTTGAGATATGAAGTGCCTACCACCAATGCAAGAGGAAGGATGTCTCTGGAGTCCTGGGTGGAGAAACAGGTTTTAGTTAGAAATTTATCAGTATGGATCTGCTGGGGGACCAAGCCTGATTCTGCTGAAGAACCAAGTCTGATTCTACATGACTAGATTTCAGTTATACTTGACCAAAACGTTACTAATCCAGGGCAAGTCTATGTATCAGGCGCCAAACTTAATAAAAGTTTGTCCTCTGAAGTTCACCCACTTCCCTAGAAAAAAAAGGTTGGAAGATGAATATATAATGTTGAAGGTAGAAAAGCACTTTCTAAGTGAGATAACAAAGATAGAAACTACGAAATAAAGGGCAGGTAAATTTCACCCAGTAAAAGCTTATTAATATGTTTCAAAACATTTTTTAAAATATTTATTTATGTATTTATTTTATTTTTGGCTGCATCAGGTCTTAGTTGCGTGGGCTTCTCTCCAGTTGTGACTCGCATGCTCAGTAGTTGTGGTGCATGGGCTTAGTTGCCCCATGGCATGTGGGATCTTAGTTCCCCGACCGAACTAGGGACTGAACCCGCATTCCCTGCATTGGAAAGTGGATTCTTAACCACTGGAACACCAGGGAAGTTCCTCAAAACATATTTTTAAAAAGACTAAATTTTAAAAACTGGCTTGAATCATTTGTAGATAATACGTAAAGAGCCCTGACAAATCAATAAGATAAAGATCAACTGTTCCAATGGAGAAATAGTTAATGAACGTGAAATATAAATTATAAGATAAATAGGAACAGCTAATTAAAATATTCTACCTCATTCATAAGCAAATCAATACAAATAAAAACAATAATTTACCACTCCCAGCTATTAAATTGGCAAAGATTATCCAGAAAAATACTATCAAGTATTGGCAAATGTGCAGGAAAGTTAGCATTCCCACATACCACATTTTTAGGAATATTCAGTAAATATCTTTCCAGTAACTATTAAAAATCGTAATATCATGAACAAATTTTGACCCATCAGTAATCACACATGGGCACAAACATTTGGCTAGTAGAATGCTTAATTGAAGCATTGGTTATATTAGCAAAAAATCTGGAAACAAGACGAATGCCAGAAGGAAGTCAATTCTCTAAGCTCTAGTACCTTCAAACAAAGAACATGATCTGTCATTAAGAAAGAAACTGGAGGAAAAAGGGCCTGCAAAGGATAATCCAACCTTTCTGCTGCGTCCATTCATGCAACACCCATTCATTGAGCACGTACTCAATATGTCTAGCATCACTGATATCGAGATGAACCAGACAAAGTCCCAGCCATCAAAGAACACACATTTTACTGTGGGATACATTGGCAAATGACGCAAAAGAGGTGTGAACTGAATGTGGCATACACTTCCCCTTCCCCCCTCAAGGAAAGTCTACGCTGGCCCGTGATCCAGATTTCGGAGAATCAGTAGCAGCACTGAGCCGTCCTATATAATAAGTAAAATGACTATAGGCATAGATGGGATCAAACTGAGAAGGAATGTCATTGTTGAAACTCCAGATCCAAAGGGGAGCCTGCATAACTTCTCTATTGCTACACAACAAACAAAAACTACCACAAACTTAGCAGCTTAAACGACTCAGTTACTGAGTTTCTCGCAGTTTCCATGGCTCAGGAATTTGGGCTTAGCTGGGTCCTCTGCTTCAGGGTCTCTCAAGGATGCAATCAAGGTGTCAGCCGGGTCTGTGATTTCAGGCAAAGGCTCAGCTAGGGCAGAATCAGCCTCCAAGCCCATGTGTCTATTGGCAGGACTTGGGTCCTTATGGGCTGTCAGACTCGGGGCCTATTTCTTGCCGGCTGTAGACCAGAAGTCACCCTCAGTTCCCAGCTGCTTGTTGGCCATCAGCCGCTTTCAGATCCTTTCATATGGGCCTCCCCAGCACAGCCACTTGCTCCATCAAAGCCAGCAAGGGAAGACAGTCTGTTAGCAAGACAGATGCTATAGGCTTATGTAATGTAGTCATGGGAATGACATCCTGTCACCTTGGCTATATTCTGTTGGTTAGAAGTAAGTTGCAGGTAAAGAGGAGAAGATTACACAATGGCATGAGTAACAGGACATGGGGATAATTTGGGACCGTCTTAGAGTCTATCACAGGATGTGAGAAGCATTAGTCACTGAATTTGAGTCATAGGGGCAGCCAACCCAGAACAGCAGTGTGGGTTAGAATGAAGGAATTCCCCAAACATAGCCCAGTGGAGTAGACCTGGCCTCACCTGTCTACTAAATGATCCCCAAATTCGCAAGATGGTCCTTCTATGGGTGTTTCGAAGCATGTGTGTGGTTCATCTGGGGCAGAAAACTCAAACTCAAATGCCCACAACGGCCAGGCAGGTAATATGATACACAAAGCTGAAAGGGCCGTAGGGAAAGGTGGGGACTGTGGTGAAAGGGCTCACACAGCCCTCTGCGAAGGGGCAGCCTCTAGGCAGTCCCCTCTGCTGCAACACAGGCCAGAGTTTCTGATTTCACAAAGTCCCCAAACCACATCTGTACATGACATTTCCCCAAATTTAAAATTATATGTGGACTACACAAAACACATCTACAAGTCAGAGCCAGCCCCCGGGACCCCAATTTCAGATCCTGACCTGGCACATCTGTGCCTCTTGCAGGGATACAGAGCAAGGCCGTTTGCTGAATTTCAAGCTAATATTTTCCACTCTGCTAGCTCCTGGCTCTTACTAACTTGTTCTTTTTTCTTTTGAGCTTCTGATTGTGTGAACTTCTCACATTCAAAGCAGAACCAGCTTTGCTGATTAGTTTTAAATTTCAGGAGCTTTAAAGTCTCCAAATTTGGAGGTAAGCAGACTCTCATTAAGAAGCCATTTGATAAAAATTAATCCCTCCAGGAATATCTTGGACTCAGAAGAAAGCCCCGGCTCTCTCATTAGCTGGCTGTAAGTACTCAGTCCACCTTGGAGGCCCCAGTCCTCCCTGAGCTTGACTCCAAGGCTCCAAGCAGCTGCCACAGAGTCTGGGGACCAGATGCCAGTGGTTCTAAAATCACAGGAAAGGATGCGACACAACTTCAAACTCAAAGGCTACAGCCAGACCCCTGCCCCCGAGCCTGACTCCTCCGGTTTAATCATTTCCACTTGAGCCTGAGAATGAAGGGACAGATTTTCATCCTACTGAGTAGATTTCAGAGCTTACCTCCCCTAATCCTTGTAGATCTGTCACTGACCCAGCAAAGAGAATAGCTAAATGAATGTGCGGGGTCTCTATGGAGGGACTTCTAAGAAGGCTTCTCAGTGCAGGCTTGAGAGGAGATATCCATCTGGGCTCATCCAGAACGGTGAGCTGAGCCCAGGCCCGGGACGGTGTCAGCCGCTGTGCTGACTGCCTTTCCCTGGGGGGTGGCGGCAATGTGTCCCCAGGGGCCTGTGAACCTGGCCAGAACAAGCCTCAACTTTAATCTCTAACTAACCCAGTTATAAAAGCTTTTATGTAAGTCAGTGGTTGTTTTTGAAGCTAGGTGGCGATTTTCTTTATTTAAATGTCTCTATTTTTATGCTTTGAAAAGATAATATACACACGTGGTTAAAAATATTCCAAACAGAACAAAAGGGACTCCCATGAAAATAAGCCCCCCACCCAGGGCAACGGCTGTTACAATTTTCTCCGGGAAGAAAGATGGCTGTTTTAAATTTCTAATTTGGTCTCAAAAATACCCAAAGGCCAAATAGAGCCCACAATAATATAATTAAAATGAATGATGGAGTTATACACATAACGTGTCACGGGAGACAAAGATCACAGATGCAAACTCACACCCACAGAAAAAGATCTGTGTGCGTGTGTGTAGGCTGTGTCTGTGTGCATAGAGAGGGTAGGTGTTTGTGTGTGGAGGGTGTGTAGGTGTAGCGTATGTGCATGTGTGTACTTGTGTGGGGATAATGTGTGTGTCAGGGTGTGTCAGTGTGTGTATGTGTGTATGTGTGTTTAGTCCCCCATCTCTCCAAAAACTCCAGTCAATTCCATAAACATTTATTGTGTGCTATGTGCCAGGCCCTGTTCCCAATGCTGTGGGTTATACCAAGATAAATCATACAAGGTCCCTGGCTTTGGGGAGCTTACAATAAGAATAACTCACATTTGATCGGCCCCTTGCCCTTTACAGGGGAATTTTCAGGGGAGTTATGTCATAACTCAGGCCGGCTGCAGCCTGAGGCATGCTGGGACTCCAGCGGCCTGGCTGGTGGGAGGGGGAGGCCAATGGGGGATGGGGTGGGGAACAAGAACCAACAGCAGAGGCTGGTCTGGAAGAGCTGCTGAGGACCAGGGCCTGGGCCTAGAGGCTCCAGCCCCTCAGGGAGGTCTGGGCAGGCTCCCACATCAAAGAGGCTGCATGCACGCTGCTCTGGCCTGGTAGTTCTGTCAGCAGACAGCCCTGCTTCAAAGCCCAGCTCTGTCACTAATTACAAGTATGATTCTGGGCAAATTAGTTAACTTCTGTGCACCTGTCTCTTCAACAGAAAGAACTGATAGTCCTCCTCCCAGAGCTGATATAAGGATTAGTGAGATAAGGCAAGTAAATATTCAATACAAAGCATAACGTCACATAGTGAACACTCGGCAGCGTTACCGCTATTATTATATTGTTATTATTCAATAGCATGAAACTGTGAATCTCTATGATTAACACAAGAAGGAGGAACCCTGGTTAAGAGGCATGTCTGATCAAGGACACTTGAGTTTATCGTCCTAAATTTCACTTTCCATTTGAGGCCCCTCACTCTGATTCTGGCCCTTGCTGCCTTTCCTTTGAAACTCCAGCCCCAACCTAGCATAAGGGACACAGGGCAAAATTTTCCAAAAGTCTGGGCTAAAGCTTAAGGGAAATCAGCACACCACATATAAAGCATCTCCCTTACCCCATCTAGCCAGTTCACCATGGCATTCAGGCCTGTCTATTTCCACATGGAACCCGAAGGAAAGAAGCAGAAGTGAGTCCCTCACTTCCTGGCTGCATCTAGTAGGTGCCTAAGCTTTGAAAGTACATTCCAGACATCCTAACCTAGGTGGAGGGGCAGGAAATTTCCCCAGAGGAAGCAACACTGGAGCAGAGATCTGAAGAATGAGTTGGAGTGTCTGAACAAGGGGTGGGAGGAGAGGTCAGTAATGCAGAGAAAACATTTCAGGCAGAGGAGAGAGCAGGTGCAAAGGTCCTGGGACAGAAAAGAGCATGAAAAATCTGAGGGACTGAAAGAAAAAACAAGGCACCTGAAAAGTAGACAGTAAGGGACTAGAGAGGTAGGCAACAGCCAGATTGCAAAGAATGGTGTGGCCATGTGTGGGAAACACTGTGCTACACCACTCAAGCCCCCTTTTATTTTTTTTAACATCTTTACTGGAGTATAATTGCTTTACAATGGTGTGTTAGTTTCTGCTTTATAACAAAGTGAATCAGCTATACATACATACATACATATATATATATATATATATATATATATATATATATATATATATATCTCCCCATATCTCCTCCCTCTTGTGTCTCCCTCCCACCCTCCCTATCCCACCCCTCTAGGTGGTCACAAAGCACCGAGCTGATCTCCCTGTGCTATGCGGCTGCTTCCCACTAGCTATCTATTTTACATTTGGTAGTGTATATATGTCCATGCCACTCTCTCACTTCGTCCCAGCTTACCCTTCCCCCTCCCTGTGTCCTCAAGTCCATTCTCTACATCTGCATCTTTATTCCTGTCCTGCCCCTAGGTTCTTCAGAACATTTTTTTTTCTTAGATTCCATATATATGTGTTAGCATACGGTATTTGTTTTTCTCTTTCTGACTTACTTCACTCTGTATGACAGACTCTAGGTCCATCCACCTCACTACAAATAACTCAATTTCATTTCTCTTTATGGCTGAGTAATATTCCATTGTATATATGTGCCACATCTCCTTTATCCATTCACCTGTCGATGGACACTTAGGTTGCTTCCATGTCCTGCAAGCCCCCTTTTAAGGAAAAACTTGATACCCCGGATGCTGGGCCTGCTGTCAACAGCCAGCCGTCAGCTGTCAGGCCCTGCAGGTATTGCCCCAGCTGCACAGAGCTGCCTTGCCCATGTCACACCCTTCACAGGGCAGCTGACATCCACTGAGGATACACAGGCTTGACCATCTTGGCTCAACTCAGGACCACTTTGATGGACCAATCTAACTCCAGAGCTCCCCATGCATGTCAGCTTGAGACTGCCATTGGGCCCATATCTTGGCTTGACCCTTTCTGCCTGCTCGTGTTCCATCCCCCACTTCCACAGGTGTCGCTCCCAAGGGCACCCCTTAATAAGCAGGGTTCATGCTAAACTCCATCTTAGAATCTGTTTTCTGGGGAACTCAACCTGTAACACCATGTTAAGAATTTTGAATTTTATCCCAACAGTCACGGGGAAGCCATTGAATTGTTCACACAGGGCAGTGCCGTGATCTGTGTTGCATTTTAGAAGATCATTTGGCTCCATTGTAGATAACAGTTGAAAGGTATTGCTTCCAAACCAGTTGGCAAGTGGGTGAGGGTTCTCTAGCCATCTAAGGGATGGGCCCACCCAATTCTAAGAGACAGGTCCTTCCCTAAATAACTGTCACTAGGCTTCACCCTCCAGGGAACATCTTGCCGCTCACCCTATGCACGGTGTCATGTCAGCTGAATACAGCACCACGACCACTGCAGTCATGCATCAGGAGTTACACACCCAAAATAATGGGGCAGGATTGGAAGTGGGGATATGTAACAAGTTGCCTCAGTAGCGTCAGACTGAAGATTATAACCCTAGAGGTTTAATAAAATTCTTTTGTAGCGATTCTCAGCAATGTAGGTGCATGGAGCCTTTAGTACACCTCTTGCCATCACTTCTCAGGGGTCTGCAGCTTACAGCTTGGAGCCCATGGTTAAGCTCACTACAGTGGAGTAACCTCTCCATCATGGAACAAGTCTAATGTTTGTATAAACGCTATAGCTCAGTGGTTCTCAAAGTGTGGTCCCTGGACCAGCAGCAACAGCATCACCTGGGAACCTGTTCAAATGCAAACCTTCAGGCCCTTGTCAACTGAATCACAAACTCGGGCAGTGGGTGGGACCCAGCAAGCCTTCCAGGTGTTTCTGATGCATGCTCAAGTTTGAGAAGCACTTCTATTAGTACACGATGAATGATGATACACTGGGTCAATAGGAGTCAAGTCTACACCCATGTGTTTAAATAGGTGGGCTCTCCCCTGGAAAGTAAGGCTGATCATTAAAAAAGGACAGTTGCGTGGAGAATAGGTATCCGGCACTGGCTGTATATTAGAATCACCTGTAGGATTGTATTTCTTTTTCTCTAATACCGGTGACCAGTATTTAACATAGATATTCAACTCAGTCTGTATTTTAAGTTCCACAGGTGATAGTGACACACAGCGCAAATCGAAATCCTCACTAACTCACAGAATTCTACGTGCGCTGTAGAGTGGGGCAAGACTAAGGAGCTCCTAACCAGTGGTCATTGACTCTGACTAAACAGCAAAATGACCTGGAGGAGTTTTTTTTCTCATTCCTCAATTCTTCTTTTTTTTTTTTTTAACATCTTTATTGGGTTATAATTGCTTTACAATGGTGTCTTAGTTTCTGCTTTATAACAAAGTGAATCAGTTATACATATACATATGTTCCCATATCTCTTCCCTCTTGCGTCTCCTTCCCTCCCACCCTCCCTATCCCGCCCCCCTGGAGGAGTTTTAAAAATCCCGAAGCCTCTGCTAAACCCCCAGACCAATTACATAAGGCACCCCTGGTGGTCCCAAGGGAGCATCTTGCACTTGGCCACAGGCTAGAAGTGAGAGAACAGGGGAACTGTGATAGTGTTACAAAATTATAAGTTATTTTGTCAAAATTTTTAAACATATCTTCAAAATTTTTTATTTTAATCCTTTGGAGCTGGAGCAGTGATTCTTAACCTGGGTGTGTGTGTCGGGAGGGGGGGGGCAGTACTCACTGTCAGCTAGGGAGCCTTCTATGTACAATGCATAGATTACATGGGCATGTATATGTGTGATTTATCTATTTATTTCTGAAAGATGCCCAGGCCCTACACCAAGCCCACCGAATCAGAATTTCTTGGAATGGGAGCCCTGGGCAGGTTTATAATGAAAAACTTCCACAGCTTGTTCTCATGTTCACGCCTGTTAGGAATTATTCATTTAGAGGAATAAAAACACAAGAATAGGGGCTTCCCTGGTGGCGCAGTGGTTGAGAATCTTCCTGCTAATGCAGGGGACATGGGTTCGAGCCCTGGTCTGGGAGGATCCCACATGCCGCAGAGCAACAAGGCCCGTGAGCCACAACTACTGAGCCTGCGCGTCTGGAGCCTGTGCTACACAACGAGAGAGGCCGTGATAGTGAGAGGCCCGCGCACCGCGATGAAGAGTGGCCCCCACTTGCCACGGCTAGAGAAAGCCCTCGCACAGAAACGAAGACCCAACACAGCAAAAATAAATTAATTAATTAATAAACTCCTACCCCCAACATCTAAAAAAAAAAAAAACACAAGAATAACCAACATTTTTAAGGAGAGAGGACACTTGTGAGAATAGATAGGAAACTATATTATAAAGACATGATAATTAAAATTCCAATGGAGCTAAGATATATAAATAAATGGAACAGAATAAAATTTCCAGAAACTGTGGTAAAATTGGCATTTTTCATTAGAGGGATTAGTCAATAAACGATGTTCTGATACATGATAATCATTTAGAAAAAAAATTCATAATGTCCCTACCTTACACCATACATCAAAATTAATTCCTGGTGGTTTTAAAAGTTTTATGTAAAAACAAAACCATAAAGGCACTTGAAAATATGTGAGGTGAATCATTTTAGAATTTGGAATAAGACAGGATTTTCTAAGTATGGCATAAAGGCAGAAAAAATAAAGGAAGAGGCAGATGAATTTTATTACAGAAAAAGTAAAAATCTGCTTATGTCAAAAACCATCAGAAGTAAAACTGAAGGGCAAATGGTGCACAGCAGAATATATTTGCTATATGAAAATATCCTTAATATTGAAACAGGTCTTTCAACTCAAAAAGAAAAGATGAAACACCCCAAATGAGTAAAGGACACAGGACCTGAAAATGTAATTCACAAAAGAAAAATTACAAATTTACCAGTGTGCATAAAAAGCATATTTCACATCAGTAGGAATCAAAGACATATAAATTAAGACAATAACAAAATGTCACCTTTCTCCAATGTAATTGTTAAAAATAGTGGGAATTATAATAATCTAGTGTTGGCTAGGATATAGTTTCACTATTTCTAAGACTTTACCCTGAGAGAATGATGGAGGTACACAAAGTTATAGTTCAATAATGATATTCTTCATAATGTTTTCACAATGGTGAAAAATAAGTAAGGACTCACTGGTGGGAAGATTGGATACATACATAATGTTTTTCTTTTAAAAATGACAGCGAATATAACAAAATATTAACAGTTGTTAATTGTACATGGTGGTAGTATAGGTGTCTATTATGTTGTTCTTTGTACTTTTCTGTAATGTTAAATCCTTTCCAAATTGTGGTCAAGTATGTTGTTAGAGGAGAATAATTATTGACGTGGGGAAATAGTCAAAAAATATTTTTCATGAAAATAAACGCAAATTATGAGTACTTCAGTATAACTCCAATTTTATTTTAAAAACATGGTTGCAAAGAAAAAACGGGCATGCCAAGTTATTTATTTATGAGTAGTTACATAATTTTTATTTTCTTCTTTGTGCTTTTCTGTATTCTCTAGAGTGAACATGTATTACTTTTGAAACATACTAAAATCAATATCTAAACATACTTAGAGGGCATGTCTTATTTCCTATGCTTCATGACTCCGAACATACATAAAATTCCTTTTTAAAGCTTCAAAGGTCAATATGAAGAACCAGTAGGTGACACAGTAGGTGTCACATTGAACCTCCTGATGTGAAAAATAGAAACAAAGTGAATGGAATTCAGATCTCTTAAGGTTCCTACCTGCGAAAGTTCTGATATTATCTATTCAATAAATATTCACTGAACACCATGTTAATCAGGATTCTTGGGTTACGTGACAGAATCCCAAACCAAAATGACAAGTTTTTTGAGAAAATGGTGATCTCACAAAGCTTATAGTCTAGGGGTAGGTGGACCAGACTCAGCTAAGTCCAGGGACCCAATGACATCATCAGGGCTTAATCTCTCCATTTCTCAGGTCTTCTCTTTGTTGGCTTCATGCTCAGGCAGACTCTTCCCCAGATGGCAAAGACGGCCACTGGTAGTTGTAGCCTTTTAAATTATATCTCATCACATTATATCCATCAAATAAGAAGATTCATCTTCCCCAGTGACACCTGGCAAAGTCCAGGGGATGGCTCTCATTAGAGACACATGGTCAGGGGTTTATGTCTGAACCAATCAACGTGACCAGGAAAAATGAATATACTGATTGACCAGACCTGGGTCATATGCGCACTGTGGAGTTTGAGGGAGGTCAGCCCCACGTAAACCAAGGGACAGGAGAAAGGGAGAAGAATGGTTCCCCAAGGAAATATCAGGATGCAGTTACAGGAATAAGGAGGACTGATGCTACACAGGCAAAAATAACAGATGCCCTCTTCAAGTATATGTGCACCCCCTAAATGACTGCATGAGTGGGCAACTGCTTGCCATTGAGTTGCCTCAGTTGCTACAATACAATAAGCCTTGGGAGGTCTCTAAAATACTATCGCATTTTCTTAAAAGTCTCTTGCTAGGGAAGGACTGCTGGAGCCTGAGGCCTTGGTTCTGCCCAATTCCCTGTCAAATTGCTCACCCCTCAGCACTCCCTAGTCCCCTTCCCTGCTTTAGAGTGTCCAAAGCACTTATCAGCAACTGATACACTATATTATTTTAATTGTTTATCACTTATCTTTTTAAAATATTTATTTATTTATTCATGGCTGTGTTGGGTCTTCATTTCTGTGCAAGGGCTTTCTCCAATTGTGGCAAGCGGGGGCCACTCTTCATCGCGGTGCACGTGCCTCTCACTATCGCGGCCTCTCTTGTTGCGGAGCACAGGCTCCAGACGCGCAGGCTCAGTAGTTATGGCTCACGGGCCTAGTTTCTCCGCGGCATGTGGGATCCTCCTAGACCAGGACTTGAACCTGTGTCCCCTGCATTGGCAGGCAGATTCTCAACCACCGCACCACCAGGGAAGCCCTATCACTTATCCTTTGCCCCTAGGAAGTAAGCTCCTTGAGGGCAATTCTCTGTCTTGTCCGTTACTGTATCTCCATGCCTAGAACAGTGCCTAGCACAGAGCAGGTGTAAATAAATATCTGTTGGATGGATGGATAGATAAAAGGATGTATAAATGGATGGACGAATAGAAGAGTGAATAGATTAATAAATAGTTAGACGGATGAAAGCATGAATTAATGAATTTCACCTCTAACCAAAAGAAACATGCTCCCCTTTAAAGCTTTGCTCCAGTATGAATATTTCCATCCCATCCTGTGGCAGAGTTAAACTAGCTGGGATATTCAAATTGCTAAATGCTAAGAGAGAACAAAAGAGAAGCAAACACAGAGAAAACAAAACAAAAACAGAAAAAGCACTCTGGCCAACCAAGCGAAGTTTATCAACTGGCCATAGTCGGCTTGCTTCCAGAACTCTCAAGCCTTGCTCCATTTCACATGCTGTCTTGACACAACGCTCCTGCTTCCAAAGGCTGATGCAAATCGGAGTCTCCTTTCGGTAGGTCCCATCCCCCAGCAAAGAGCATCATGTTGGACATCCTCACTGTACAGAGCAAGAGATCCTGAGCTCAACCCTGAAGGACCCTTCCAGCTCTCCCCTGGTTCCTTCTTCTGGTCTGCAAGACACACCTCTTTCCTGAGCAGGTAGCACCAGAAAAACCCTATAACGAGACCCCCTGCTTTACAAAAAGGGAGTTTTTCCTCCCACCAAAGCTCAGCATTATAATAATGTCAATTCATTGCAGCAACTATAGTCACATAAAACACCTACACAGAGAGTAAGCAGAAGTAATTGTTCCCTTACAGCATCAAAACAAAGGTTCAGAGACTGCAGAATTTAAGGTCAGTCCACATTTACTGACCTCCTCTGTTCAAAAGTTTTTTGCCAACTATTCCCTGATGCATAAGGCAGAGAACAGCAAGAAGAGGACCTTAAGGGCCTTTGGGAATGTTTTGGGAAAGTAAGTCCAGGAACAAACTGAACTTTCTCCCTGTCTTAGCAAATGGTGCTTGGCGTTGTTATGTAACAAGGAACCATTTGGGGTCGCTCACTGTGTGCCAGGCACTGAGTTATTCACTTTACATACACAAAGCTATTGAATCCTCCCGACAACCTATTGTTATGCCCATTAAAGAGAGGAGGAAGTATGGTTTTCTCAGGGTATATGTCCAGTAGTGGGATTACTGGGTCATATGGTAATTCTATTTTTAGTTTTTTAAGGAGCATCCATACTGTTCTCCATAGTGGCTGTATCAATTTACATTCCCACCAGCAGTGCAAGAGTGTTCCCTTTTCTCCACACCCTCTCCAGCATTTTTTGTTTGAAGATTTTTTGATGATGGCCATTCTGACTGGTGTGAGGTGATACCTCATTGCAGTTTTGATTTGCATTTCTCTAATGATTAGTGATGTTGAGCATCCTTTCATGTGTTTGTTGGCAATCTGTATATCTTCTTTGGAGAAATGTCTATTTAGGTCTTCTGCCCATTTTTGGATTGGGTTGTTTGTCATTGCAGCTCTATTTACAATAGCCAGGACATGGAAGCAACATAAGTGCCCATTGACAGATGAATGGATAAAGAAGATGTGGCACATATATACAATGGAATATTACTCAGCCATAAAAAGAAATGAAATTGAATTATTTGTAGTGAGGTGGATGGACCTAGAGTCTGTCATACAGAGTGAAGTAAGTCAGAAAGAGAAAAACAAATACCGTACGCTAACAAATATATATGGAAACTTAAAAAAAAAAATGGTTCTGAAGAACCTAGGGGCAGGACAGGAATAAAGATGCAGACATAGAGAATGGATTTGAGGACACGGGGAGGGGGAATGGTAAGCTGGGACGAAGTGAGAGAGTGGCATGGACATATATACACTATCAAATGTAAAACAGATAGCTAGTGGGAAGCAGCCGCATAGCACAGGGAGATCAGCTCGGTGCTTTGTGACCACCTAGAGGGATGGGATAGGGAGGGTGGGAGGGAGACACAAGAGGGAGGGAATATGGGGATATATGTATACCTACAGCTGATTCACTTTGTTATACAGCAGAAACTAACACACAATGTAAAGCAATTACACTCGAATAAAGATGTTAAAAAAAATAAAAATAAAAAACAAGAGAGGAGGAAGCTAAGTCATGGAGATTAAGTGATCTACCCAAAGCCAGCCAGCTAGTTAGTGCCAGGGCCAGGACTGAACCCAGGCCTTTGGACTTCAGCAACCACACTCCTAACCTCCACACCTTATATGGCTTCCTGGGGCTATTAGTTGGACATAAAAGGAAATGCGTTCTTATCTTTGGAGTCTCAGGCTGGCGGCTGAGGTGAGCGTAGGGTGACATCTGGGCTCTATTTGCAGCCCACGTTTTCTCATCCTACCATCCTGGCATCACTATTTCTCACACTTATATTTCCCTGCACATCATCATTGCATTGGGCAGAGCCTGATGACCCCATCTCTAAGTTTCTGCCCCAGAAAAGATGTAACTGTGGAACCTATTATGGGACCGCCCCCCGGACCTGCCATCCTTCCTGTTATCAAAGCTGTCTTGTAGGCAAGAGAGCATTTTTGTATCAGAGAGATGGGACTGACCCCCACTACACAGCACTTAACCCCCCAAGTGGCCCCAAGCAATCAATTCTAGAAAATTCGTAAACACTCTGTATTAATCAGCTCAGATTGCCATAACAAAATACCACAGACTGGGTGGCTTAAACAACAAAATTTGTTTCTCACAGTGCTGGAGGCTGGAAGTCTGAGATCAGGGTGCCAGCATGGTCAGGTTCTGGCGAGAACTCTCTTCCTGGCTTGTAGACAGCCACTGTCTTCTCTCATGGCAGGGAGGGAGGGAGGGGTCAGGAGAGAGAGGGCGAGAGAGAGAATGCAAGCTCTCCCTTCTTCCTTCTCTTCTTATAAGGGCACTAATCCCATCAAAAGGCTCTCACCCTCATGACCTCATCTAAACCTAATTACCTCCCAAAGACCCTACATCCAAATACCCTCACACCAAGGGTTAGGGCTTCAACATGAGAACTTGGGGGGTGGGACACAATTCAGTTGATAGCACACTCCCAAACTCAACAGAAATCCACTCCTGAAACCCCATGGCAGAATAATGCAAGCTGGTAGAACAAGAGCTTGAAGGCAAAAATCTCCTGGTTCTGTAAGAAAGCAGTAATAAATAGTATTAACAGCTAACACTGTGTACTTACCACGTACCAGGAACTATTTAATATATTTTACATGCATCATCTTAAAATAGGGCGAGATTGGTACTATTACATGCCCATTTTACAGAAGAGGAAAGTGGAGTTACAGAAAGGTGGGATGAGCTTGCCTGAACTCAGTTAGTCAGTTCATATTTGACTCAGGCAGTCTGGCTCCAGAGCCCTTGCCCTTCACTTCATTATGCTGCCTTCCTAGTAGCTACCCTTGGGCGAAGACTTCAATTAATCGTCTCCTTTCTCAGAACACTGACACATGGAGAGGTGCAACAAAGCATAGCACTGGGTGTTCTTGGGCAAGTTTCTTAACCTACCTGGACCTCGGTTTTCTTACCTGTTAAACAATCAGTAATATTTACCTATTTACCTAGTAGGGTCACTGTCAATACTTAATGAAATAAAAGATGTAAACTCTTACTATTGCATGTAGCATATAATAAACACTCAAAACAAGTAGCTAGGAATATTACTATTATTATGCCTTCAGAGAGGCTGTCGACAACCATCTGGTCTCATGTCTGACCACTCCCTGGCCAAATGGAAGCTACATCAGCAAAGCCACTGGAGTCCCTGGGCTCTGTGCTTGGCACCATATAGGTGCTCAGTAAACATTAAATGAATGAATGAATGAATGGCCGAAATAACCACCAGCTCCAATGACTGAGTCTTCTCTCACCCTCCTGGAATGTACATTGATTTGTTCTGGATTTCTTGATAATTAATCTCTTGACAAAATTTAAGACCTGTTAATTACCCCTGATTAATTAGGGTAAACTTTTTAATTGCTTCCCTAAGCTGAAATACACTGTCAATAGGCCCCATAATTAGTGACCCTGTAATCAGTTTTAAACCAATTATCCCAGGGTAACAAGTAAAACTAGGCAAGAAGCTCCCCAGTGGAACTCCAATTTCAGTGGAACTCAGAATAATACAAATTGGCACTCGTGGGTGAAGAATGCATGTTCAGTGTAATTGGAAATACGGATATGCAGATTCTCTTGGGTGTTTCATTTGTCTCAGTTTTCACTGCTGTATTGTTTGAAAGCAATAAAATAAGTGTACTCCTTACCCACCCAATAAAAGGCTGGAACAGAACCTTGGAGTTGCCTGACTGCCTTTGGGTACAATTAGGGCCATCACATCAGGTTGTACAGGTTGTGTACTGCACAACTCCAGGGTGTCATTTACACTGTAGTCCTTGTAAATTTTACTGCTGAAGGTTGTGCAGTGCACGACCTAGGTGCAATAACCTGTGGGTCACGTGGTACAAATATTGGGACCTAATCATAAAAAATCCCCCCAAAGGAAGTAGTGGGCTTGGAGGCCCTCTCAGCTTTCTCAAAATTGGGAAATGCAAGTGGCAGGCGCTTTTCATGGTCTGTCTAGGATTATGGGCTTCTATCAAATGCATGTTGAATTTCTGAAAATCTAACTACTTGGATTTGAAAGAAAATTAAGAAAAAGAAATAATAACAAATAACACAGACAATTCTTCCTGCCACTTCATTTAATAAGTGCACACCCCAAAGCGAGACTGAAATGGGGCCTCAAATCTGCTATTCCTTGTGTGCCTCTTACAAAGAGAATATCATGCAGTGAGGAGTATTTAAAGATTGGTGCTCTTTAAACAGCAGGACCGCCAAGCCAGACACCGAAGAAATGAAGATTTCTCCTTATAGTGGAGGAAAACTGGCTGGGCTGGTCTTTTAAAAAGATGATATAACAACCTCCAATTTGGTAACTTCTTAAGCAATTCACGAGTAATTTTGACAATGTGAAATTTTTCTCCTTTTCTGCCTACTTATGAATCTAATGTCCTTATCAGGAGGCAGAATTCCAGTTTAGGAAGGCAGGTGCTAATTGACCCCGGAGCTCTTTTTCATAATGCATAAGATCCCAGGTAGACCAGTTGGTTCTCAAGATGTGGCTTGGTCTGACTGCATTAGAATTACCCAGGATGCTTGGTTATTTTGGTTTGTTTGTTTGGTTTTTATTTATTTTATTTTTGGCTGCATTGGGATCTCAGTTGCAGCACGTGGGATCTTTTGTTTCAGCGCGCGGGCTCTTAGTTGCGGTGCGTGGGCGTCTCTCTAGTTGTGGTGCGTGGGCTTCTCTCTAGTTGAGGCACATGGGCTCTGTAGTTGCGGCATATGGGCTCTCTAGTTGTGGCACGTGGACTCAGTAGTTGCGCCCCATGGGCTTAGTTGCCCCGCGGCATGTGGGATCTTAGTCCCCCGACCAGAGATGGAACCTGCATCCCCTGCATTGGAAGGCAGATTCTTAACCACTGGACCACCAGGGAAGTCCCAGGATGCTTGTTTTTTAAGGTGTAGATTCCTGGTCCCCACTCCAGATCTCTTATTTCAGAATATCGAGGCATGTGGCCCCAGAATCTGCATTACTACAAATTCCGTGTGGCTGTGGTTTATATATTCTCAAATGGAAGCTCAGGGGAGGGTATGAAGCGTGCCAGTGTTATCCATGGGCCTGTCTTCAGTGCTTGGCACTAGCCCGGCACATGGTAAACCTTTAACAGATATTAGTTGACTGAATGAGTCCTTTGTTTTGATTTAGCAATCCACAGGGCAGGGGTTAAGACATCAACCAAGATGGGCCTTAAGGAATAAAAGGACGAGATCTACCTCTTCCCCCTTCTCAGCATTTCTCAGACCTGCCTCAGGAAACTCTACAGGTCAGGTCATTCCCTGTTACCTGCTTCATGTCTTCTGCGTAGCATCTCAAAGAAGCCATTAGCCATTCATTTAGTGCCTAATCCTCTAATCCAACTGCTTGCTGATTTGCCAAGTGAGAAATATGCAGAGACGTGAGCCACTAGTTTCCAGAGTTATTTCCAGCGGTTGAGAAGGAGGCAGCTGGGGAAGAGGTTTTAGGTTTTGTTCTCTGATCCAGGAAATCCCAGAGTAATACTGGGTTATAGTTTCCCCATTTGGACCCTCTGGTGTTGGGGTTCCTCCAAGAGTGGCTTCTAAAAAGCTGAGGACACTCCAACAGCCCTGGGAGATCTGGGTGCTGAGAATTGCAGCAGGATGGCTCTACATTGAGAATATAATCAGACTGCCACAGCTTGCCCAAACATCTCATTCATTCAGCACGTATTTATTGAGCACCTACTGCATTCCAGGCACTGCTAGAGTTGCTCGGGATACATCAAGATCCCTGTCTTTGTGGAGCTGCCAGCAAGCCTCCTGCACTCTCAGTTCTGTCCCTGTAGGAGAGGATGGATCCTCTCTTTGGGTCTGAATTGCTCACCCAGCCAAGTTCCCTTGCAGCCTTTCTTTGGGCTGCCCGCAGTGATACCTTCTTCCCAGGCCCTCTTCCTCCTTAGTTAAAATCTGGGTAGGCTTAGTGACTTGACTGTGTGAACAGCAGCTCCAAGAGTTTGGACCTAACCCAACAGAAGCCTGACCCAAAAGAAGCCTCAGAAATCCTCCAACATCCATTGCTTCCATTCCCTATGACAGATGTCTCCACTTGTCCCCCCAGATCTCCGCTGTGCCCCCCTTCACCTGCTCTCTGCCCCAGATACTGGGCTATATGTATTACATCCATGAGCCTCCACTTCCTCTTGCTTCCAGTTGGGTTTGGCCAATGGGAGGCACCAGAAGCAACAGAAGGAGGTCATTGGAGGTTACTCCTCTGAGAGGTAAGTTCAGGCTGGCTGGGTCCCTCAGCAGAAGGTACCTCTCAGGAGGCTTTCTCTGTACAACTCTCCTTCCCCTCATTCCTTCAGTTGTGGGTGGTGACAACTCCACTGCCAGCCCCAGGTACTGCACTGTTCCTGAGGTTCCCTGTAATCCTACTCACAATTTAGCAATCCGCTTCTTTCTTAGTAAATCCTTCTCAAGTTGTACTAATTTGAAGGTGCCATCTGTTTTCTGAGCAGAACCTGACTGATACACTCCTTCTCCCCATTTTTTTCTCATATACTCTCTGTGAAGAAGCTAAAATCAAGGTTACAAGCTCAGTTCCTCAGGCCACTTCTGGCTCCCAGATGAGTCTTCTTGAGCCTTCACCACTTTGGCCCTCATATGCTTTTATATTTGGAAGAACAGTTGCCATAACTAAAAAAATCAAGGTAATTCACATAAAAACCGAACTTCCAGCTTCTCTTGAAAAGTTAGAATTTCTGGCAACCCTAGACCTATGGTTCTGCATCACTGATCTAGAAGTAAGTGTTAGCTGCCCACTGAACATAGAACATGGAGCAGAACATAATTTCTTGGGTGCTGCAGTCTCCACCACTCCTTATAGCCTTTTTGGTAATGAGATTGCACGTCACCTACTATTTACTGTTGTACTTGTTTTCCTTAGAGTTAAGAGAGAAACAAAATTTTTTCTGCTCCTATGTTTATTAAAAATTGGGAAAATAAAAGCTAAACAGTGGGGGTGGGGATGCAGGACATGAGCAGATTTCTTTGTGAAATGAAGATGATTCCTACTTTTTACTAGTGAATCCCCCGCCTGCCTCGCTCATTCTTGTTACATTCTAAACTCAAATAAGCATTTGTTGGCTTTGAAATACGGCTTTAGCTAAATCTCTGTCTTAAAGGCATCAAATGAGAGCTCAGAGTGACAGAGAAAATAAATGAATCAGGACTGAATTAAGCTAAGGTGGGCTAGGTGGGTTTTATAATGAATCCATTGACACCCCACATCTTCTCATTACCCCACCCCTGAGCTGTAAACTTCCTGAAACACAGACTCCAAGAAAAAAGTCTAGGCCAGTTCTAAAAATGTTAGTCAGAGTTTACAGAGGATAACTAAGATTGATAAGGAATTGATCTAATCTTACGTTATATAAAAACCCTCATTTATATCACCTTATTTTTAGCTTTGGGGAAATGGGAACTAACATTTATTTAGTTTTAATATGTTATTTCTTTTAAACATTATAAGAATTCTATGAAGTAGCTTTTATGACTCCCATTTCAAATATAAAGAAACTAAGTTTCAATAAAATTATGTAACTTGGCCAAATTGTATAGCTTGCAAGTGATGGGAATGAGAGTCAAGTCTTTGCTTTAATCTCTTTATTTCTTATTACCTCAGAACAAAGACTTTTTAGAGTTCTAAGCAAGCTGGGTATTCCTCATTATTTAGTTAATACAAGCTTTGCTTTCTTTAGTTAAGTGATCTTTCCAGATCAGTGTGTACAGGTCCACCTCATTCTCGTTAATAGCTGCAGAGTATCTGGATGAACCAGAGATGATTTTACTGCTCCCCTATTGGTGGACATTTAGGTTGTTTCCCAATGTTTCACTTATATGAAAAGTTCTGCAATAGATATCTATATCCCTATAGATAGATATAGATATGGAGACATAAATATAGATATCTTTGCATATTTTTGTGAATAACTCTATAAAGTAAATTACAAGAACTGGAATTGCTTTCTCAATGATATGTATATTTTAAATTTTGATAGCTACTGCCAGATTTTCCTCTGAAGTTTTTGGACCAATTCACAGTTCCCACCAATGGAAATGCCTGTTTCACAAGAAGCTCACTAAAAATGCATGCTATTATTAATCTTTAATCTTTGCCAGACCATGTGAAAAATTGATACTTTATTGTAATTTTTGCATTTATTTTTATTATTACTATTTTATTACTTGTTTATTGGCCACTTGTATTTTTCTCCTATTATTTCTGTTTATGTCCCTTCCTCATTTGGGGGAGGGAAATAGCCATTTATCTATCATATATATTGAAAATCTCAATTCAGATGAGGTCAAGAGTTATTGAGAATGATGACAAAAGGAACCACAAATAGAGTCTCTGGTCCAGAGAGAACACAGTGATCTCTCAGATGTGGTGGCTTTGGTTGATGAGAATGGATTCAATCTGGAGCCCTCATCTGATTGATGCTCTCAAGGAGAGCTGACAAGCAGAACACACGCCAGCAGGGCTAGACAAAGAGCATCTTGAGACCCTTCTAGTACGTGGCAAGCATGTCATGTTACCTCCCTAGCCTCCACACCTCCCCTAGCAGCTCCATGGAATACAGTCCTGGTATGGGAAACAAATGCAGGGGACCTCCACTAGGGAAAATGCACAAAGCTATCGCTGTGGAAAGAAGCACCTCTCTGAAAACTACTTAGAACTCAGTGATGAACACCGGAAAACAGACTACAAAACATGTGTCCAACAACGTGCCCGTTTCTTCCTAGTGAGGAGTGTTGCCCAGAGTTGGACGTAGGGAGAAGGGGAAGGGAATGATGAAGGGAACTCCCTTCCACACTGAGAACAAAATGGATTATTTTTATCCCACTACTGGAGGTAAGGTCAAGCCTTGTACTTGTTGAAAAAGCAAATTCCTAGGCTTCAACCCAGATGCATGGGTATCAGAATCTCCAGACGAGGGGCCCGGGAGCTGTGTGTTTAACAAACACTTTAGGTGATGCACAAAAGCAGGGAATTTGGGGAAGTATGACCTGGGGACCCTGGCTCTCAACGTTGGCTGCACAGTAGAATCCCCAGGAAGGTTCAAAACAAAACCCCAGAGCCCCACCCAGAAAGATTCTAGTTTCTTGGTCTGAGATGAGGCCAGGCACCAGTTTTTGTTGTTGTTTGTTTGTTTGTTTTTAGCTCTACTGGTGATCCTACGGGGCAGCCGTGTTGAGAATCCCTTGGTTTCCAAAACTGTCCGATGATTGGAATCATACCAATTTTACCATCTAGACTAACCAAAGCACAGATTCACAGTCTCCAACTCTGAAAGATTCTGATAGGACAGGCCTGGGGAAGGCCCTGGGAATAGGTATAGTTACAATATCCAGTGGGACGGCTGACTGAGTCAACTCGCAAGGTAGAATTATCTCCCAGGAAGGCAAGTCCACATCATGTATTAAGACAAAGAGATGGGATCAAAGAAGCAGCAGCATCCCGGAAATAGCGGGGAAATGGCACCCATGTGCATGCATGTGTGTGTGTATCTGTGTGTATGTTTGTATATGTGTGTCTATATGCATATGGGTATGTGTGTGTGTGTATGCGTATGTGTGTGTTTGTATACGTGTGTCTATGTGGGTATGTGTATACATGTGTATATCTGTATGTGTATACGTGCATGTGTATGTGTATATACGTGTGTATGCATGTTGTATGTGTGTTACGTATGTACATGTGTGTGTGTGGTGAACATGGGGGCAGGGAAAGCCCTTAGCTCCTGTGTTATTTGCTGGATTCACCTTGAACCAACAGGCAAGTTGTTGAGTCCCCAGCATTATTCTGTGGAAGAAACACCTCAAAGTGGCCTTGGCTAGCTAGCAGAATTTCTTTTTTCTTGTTTTTTTTTTTTCTTTCCAACCTGTGATATCAGCACTGGTCTAGGCAAGGCCTCTCCCGTCCCCTTTTAGCCCCGCCCCCTTTCCCACACCATGGACCACGCAGCCTGTGGTTTCAGGATCCATCTGTGTTGCTCTCTGTGCAACTAGTGTGACTGCTGCCGGGTCCTCCAGTCTCTGCCTGTCGCCCTCCCAGTGACGGACACCAAGACACCCCACAGTGAGTGCTTCGGGGAACACTCTCTCCCATGTCCCCTCCTTTAGGAGCAGGCTTGCTGGCTTAGAGGGTACTCGTGGATAGCGGATCTGCCTTAGCCCTGCCAGGGTGCCCTGCAGTCCACTGCACAAACCCTTTCCTTCAGCATGAAGGAGGCTCCCGGAACCTCTCTTCCCTACCTGAGCCTCGTACATCTAGCTTTCTAATTTTGCCAGTCTAGGTGGGAAGTGATCTCTTATTCTTGTTTAGTTAGCCTTTCTCTTATTATTAAACGATTTGAACATCTCTCCCTATGCTTGTTCACCTCTTAGACTTCAAATTTTCTTTTCTACCAATGTACCCTCTGTGGAATTAGTACCAAGTTGATATACTTGGTAATGATACCAGGCATCATTTCAGAGGAGTCTGTAAGAACGTCGGTCTTCCCATGTCTCCTCCCTGACCATGAAGGCTGAGGAGAGCTGGGCTGGCACTGGGGTTCTCTCTAATCAGTTTCCTGTAGGACAGAGGCAGATCTCTTTGTTGGCGGCCAACCATTCCTGTAAGCAGCACAAAGCATGAAAAGAGGCCTCTGACATCCTTGCGTTGTCAGGGCCATAGCACTAGACTGCTTGCCCTGACCAATTTCCTGCTCCTGAGCTCATTTTTCCCAAATACAGCCTCACCTCTCCTCTTAGACGCAACCCTGACCTCCAAATACCCTCACATTGGGATTAGAGTTTCACTATGAATTTGGGGGACACAAATGTTTAGACCACTGCACTGCCTTTGCCTGCAAGTAACAGTACACACTGGGGACATCATTAGACAGCTGCTAGGATATCAGAGAACTGGTGGAGATTTCAGACATCCCATCCTTATCAAGGGCAGAGCCAGGAAAATGGGGGGCTCTCAGCAGTGGGCTTGTGCACCTTCCGTCTGGAGCAGTGGCCCCCAAAGCGGTGTGTACACACTCTTAAGAGTGACAAGTATTGGCAGGCAGAGTCTTAACCACTGAGCCACCAGGGAAGTCCCATGGGCATCGTTTTGAGAACATTCTCAGACCAAGCGAACATGACTGCTGTCACCATCCAACTGGGACAGCTCTGCATCCATTTTTGGCTACATCTTGATGATAAGATCAAATCTAAACACCCCCCTAACCCAGTGGCCTCAGCACACAGATGCTTATTGGCATTTGCTTTGTTGATTCCTTTCTTTTCATCCCAGTGCCTTAATTCTGTAAGGTCTATCCACTGAGGTACAGGACGAAAACACTCGAATGTCTATTTCTGTTTAGCTTTAGCTCATTTTAATTTCTTCTTATTTGGGTATGCTTTGTAATATACATAATAGCATCACATTTGTATAATTTAGAAATAAATAAATGTACACCTCTTGGGGTATATGATTGAAAATTTTCTCTTAGCAAAAGGAATATGCTATAGGGCCTTGCTACTCAAAATGCGGTCCAAGAACCAGCAACATAGGCATCACCTGGGCATTCGTTGGAATGCAGAATCTCAGGCCTTGCCCCGGACCTACTGAAACAGAATCTGTATTTTAACAAGACCCCCACTGACTGGCATGCAAGAGTGAGACCCGCTGCTTTCGAGCACTGCCATTGATATAGTTGACCTTGAGCCTCTGTCCACGCAAGATTCCAAACTCCCAGAGGAGGATGGTCAGTCTGGCTTGGGTGAAGGTGTCCACCCCTGGACCTATCAGCTATTGCTATGAGGGGGTGAGGTGCACTTGGCAGGAATGCAGCAGCTGAGAGCCACCTCTGTGGACAAAATAAGTGATCTAAATATGTCCAGATGGCGCAGTGGTTGAGAATCTGCCTGCCAATGCAGGGGACACGGGTTCGAGCCCTGGTCTGGGAAGATCCCACATGCCGCGAAGCAACTAGGCCCGTGAGCCACAGCTACTGAGCCTGCGCGTCTGGAGTCTGTGCTCCGCAACAAGAGAGGTCGCGATAGTGAGAGGCCAGTGCACCGCGATGAAGAGTGGCCCCTGCTCGCTGCAACTAGAGAAAGCCCTCGCACAGAAACGAAGACCCAACACAGTCAAAAGTAAATAAATAAATAAATTTATAAATACGTCCAGAAAAGACAGCCCAGGAGGTACCCATGACCCATTTTGTAACGTAGCCTGTGTAATTCTCCCCCTGGAGAGAAAGGGAGGCACGCTGGCTGGCTGGGTATACACAGATCCTACAGGCAGGATTCAGGTGACTGGGCCCCCAAGCAAACCAAACCCCAAACTCCTATAAGCACCTCAGCCCAGCCCCATGGGAATAGGCTTCAGCCTCGTTACCTGATCTTGAGCACCCGTTTCCTTTTACAGACACAACTGAATTAGCCAAGATCTGGCTAGAGCTAGTGCATCACCAGTGAACCAATTAGAATTTTTCCAAAGTCTCCTGTTGTGTGCTTTGTGTCTGGTCGAATTAACAGGCTCTGTCCCGGTGTCTCCACTTCGTAAACGTTTCGGCCATGAGTGTGAAGCACAAGCGCCCATCCCACAACAGCACTTCACTCCCTGGCCATTTCTCTCCAGGAGTCCCCAGGGGGATGCCCAGTGCATACTCGTGCACCAGGCCAACAGCTGCAGCCAGCATGCAGATCTGCCACCCTCCCTCAGTTCCTGTTGTCTACAGAGGTGCTTGAAGTGTGTCTCCCCATCCCAGCTCTCTGTAAAAATGTCCATGCCAAGCATGCTGTCCTTGGGTGTTCCAGGATGCCACTGGGTTCTTTGCAAAAAAACAAGGAGAAGAGCATCTTTCCCAATTCTGGCCAACACCCTTTGACCCAAAGGCTCAGACGTAATATGCTTGAGTCTAGAGTTTCGTAAAATGTCAGTTTTGAAAAACGTGATGCGGTCTGCAGCTCTATTACCTCCCAAATCCAACCCTAAACTTTGGAACAGGGGACTTCTATTCCCTTCATCCTATTTCTCTGGCTTCTTTCCCCCCTAAACTCCCTTCGCCTCTTCCACTTTAAAAACAAGCTTCTGTGGATGTGAATGGACATAGACAGATGGGGCACAGCAGCGGGAGGGGATGGTAAAGGAGAGATGGAATATTCTCTTTACCAGCATCAGCTAGTTACAACGCCCTATTACAAATATAACCTTATTATTTTCTTATCGCTCACCACCCCTAGGTAATTTGCTTTTCTTCAGTTGATCTATGTTCCTTATAAAGTGCCACAGCAACTACTCGTACAGTTTGGTACCCAGATTCTTCTAGCTGGTAGAAATGAACACGATATGTAGGGATGATCAGCACAGAGTCAGGATATTATAGAGTTTCGGTGGGAGGGATTTGTGGTCAGTTGTTCCAAAGCCAGTCAGGGACGTTCACACAGCATGGCTTTGGGGACCACTGCTGCCCTATCATCACATCTTTTGTTTTGTTTGCATCCTACATACTCACTTTGTTTGTTCTAAGTAAATACTGAGCAATGCCCAGTTCAATAGCTTCTGCAGCTGAAATATTCTCCACCACCCCCTCAACATGCATCCCTCAGAAAGACTGAAATATGGGCACATTCTTATCAAGTTTGGGCAAACTGCAGGACTGAGGTCAGTCGAGAAAAACAGAGTCATCCTTTGGGGGCAGGAGCCGGTTATTAGGCCCTTGTGTTTGCCTTGGAGAAGAGCTGGCTCTGCCCACACTCCTTTGCTTTGCTCCCTCAGGGGGAGGGGGCAACACGTTTGAGGCAAATGTGAGTCCTTACATCATAGGCTAAATAATATCTAAGAGGACTGAGACCTTTGTGTCAGTTGCACAACTTAATGATGTGCTGGCCAGTTAAGCCATCCCTCAAACACCTGTGGGATCTACCCAACTATCTCCCCTCTAACTGACCATCTTCCCCACGGCCTTCTTTCATGGTTAGGATGCCTTTCAGATTTCCCCTCTGCCAAAAGCTTGGACCCTGAGGCTGTTTCTTACCTTTTGTTTCTTCTGCCTCAAGCAAACTACACATTCCTTTTCTTTGGCTTCGAATTGAGCTTTCTCTTTACGCAGGTAGCCAGGTCCCAAAAGCCTACAGACTCTCCCACCCAAAGACTAGGCTGGCCATGTGGACTTAGCTTAATTCAGAAGAATGAGCCTTCCCCAACTCCAACGGCATCCCTCAGGCACCAACCACAGTTCCAAAATCCTAAACCATCTCCTAGACTCTGTAGCTCCCCAGGTGTTACCTCCCTATGGCCAAGAGGCCTCTCTCCTAATGTAGCAGGTGGACAAGGTTTTACAAGCAGACTTTGATCTGTCAGGTTTATCTGAAAAGGGCTATATTTTAGAAAATGAATTCTCTGTCAAGATTCTCCTTTGACAGCAAAGAAAAAAATATGCAAGAAATGGGCTGACTGAAGGGATCATAGTTAATGCAGAGTGTCTATCTCTGAACGCCTAGATTTCCACATTACAAGAGGAAACTGAGTCATCGTAGTTGGGTTAATGCCCCAGTAGATGGGTTAATGGGTATACTTTAACATGCATCTCTCCTCCCATCAGGGTTGCCAAATAGAGACTTTCTAGGTAATGTCAACTGAGAATTTCTGCTCTTAACATTGTCTATGTACCTATAACTAGCATAATTATGCCTGAGACCCTGCATTCCATGTTGACCAAGCTTTACCTGGAGACATTTGAAAGTGGAGGGTTGGTGGGAATGTAAATTGGTGAAGCCACTATGGAAAACAGTATGGAGGTTCCTTAAAAAACTAAAAATGGAGTTGCCATATGATCCAGCAATCCCACTCCTGGGTGTATATCTGGACAAATCTCTAATTCAAAAAGATACACGCACACCAATATTCATAGCAGCACTATAGCCAAGACACGGAAGCAACCTAAGTGTCCATCGACAGATGACTGGATAAAGAAGATGTGGTACATATATAAAATGGAATACTACTCAGCCATAAAAAAGAATGAAATAATGCCATTTGCAGCAACATGGATGGACCTAGAGCTTATCATACTAAGTGAAGTAAGTCAGACAAAGACAAATATTATATGATATCTATCACTTATATGTGGAATCTAAAAAATGATATGAATAAATCTATATAAAAACAGACTCACAGATATAGTAAGCAAACTTATGGTTACCAAAGGAAAAAGAGGAGGAGATATAAATTAGTAGTTTGGGATTAACAGATACACACTACTGTATATAAAATAGATAAACAACAAGGTCATGCTGTATAGCACAGATATTAAATATCTTGTAATAACCTATAACGAAAAAGAATATATAACTGAATCAGCTTGCTGTACACCAGAAACTAATACAACACTGTAAATCAACTATACTTCAATTTGAAAAAAAAGAAAGTGGAGGTTTATATCTTCAAGAACCACTCCTCTAGAGGATGGTAACACTGATTCACCAACTAAGAGCCATTGTTCCTACTAATTCCATTTTATGTAGTTAGAACAAATCTTGGGTAAGCATTACCTATTTAACTTAGGGATAAGTATATATTGGTTAATACTTAACCCCTCATGGCTTTTCTCCCTCCTATGAGAGGTAACCAAATAAAAATCAATCCTCCCTTTCCCAGCCCCTGCACCATAATGACCTTCCCAACAGCTCTCTCCAAACCAGTTTTTACCAAAGAAGGGACTAGTAATCTACTCTCATTGGATTTTACCTCAAGTGAAGTAAAACTATGGGAAAAAAAGACCTTTTCCCACCAGAATTATTTAAAACTTCCAAAATTGTTCACACCCATTAACTAAACTCTCTAAAGAGATTGTCTCAGTACCTCCTGAAAGCAATGATTCATTATTTTACAGGACACTTTCTCAAAATGTTTGCTAGCTTTATTCTTTTACTTTAAAAACATGTTTAAAAATTTTATAATTGACATATAATGTATTAGCTTCCAGCGTACAACATAACGGTTTGATACGTACATATATTGTGAAATAATCACCACAGTAAGTCTAGTTAACATCCATCACCATATGCTAGCTTCATTCTTAATATACTTCAGGCTTGGATCTTCTGTCCAATCTCTGACCTTAGAAGCAAGCAGAATTGAGTGGACCTTCTCTTCTACTGACCAGCATTATACCCTCTTTTGCCTAATGGAAAAACATAAAACCATTTGCTGCTCTCCCTGGTTCTCGGTTCCACGGAGAGGAAGTGGCTGCGGAATAATGCAAACATAACAACCGTGCACTCTTTGAACAAGCTTTCACGTGGAGGCCTGCACAGTGCCAGGTTTCTGGGAACAAAGATGGGAAAAGCTGGTTCCTGACTGCAAAAAAGGTGATTTCCCAAACCAGGAGCACTTATTAAAAATACAGATTCTCAGCTTCCCTAGTGAGTCGGAGGCTCTAGATGTGGGGCCCCCAAAATATGTTAACAAAAGTCTCAGCAGATTCTGACACAGTCAGGTTTACTGATCACTACAAGGGGAAAACCCATATTAACAGGGATACAGGGACAGAAACAATTCAGGACAATGGGATTGAGCCCACGGTAGTACTGTGTATGGGGTTCTGTGACAGTGGGTTTATGAGTCAGGGTCCAGTCTGGAGACAGGAGCCACACAAGTTATTGGAATGATGCCCTTTGTTATGAGGAATTTCTAACAAGGTCTAGCACTGATAACTAATTAACTGAAAGAGGAAAAAATAACTCCAAGGTATCACAGAGACAGCCGCTGCAGGAAGCAGTTACCACCACTCCAGTTGGGGCAGCAAGGGAAGATGTTGGAATTATCAAAACTCAGCAGTTCAGAGAAGGGGTCCTGTGGGTCTGGAACCCAAATCCCTGAGGAGGGGGTGCCAGCTAACTGGTGTTGGTGTCTCCAGTGAAACTGGTCCTGTGCGTTTGGGGAAAGCCACAGACTGGATCACGTGCATATTAAGGAAAGGTTTACGCGAACGGGAAGAAGCAAGTCTCAACTTTCTCTTCCAAACTCACGGCCTCTCTCTAGCGCCGCCTCTGGACAGAGCCTAGCAGGGAGCAGCTGGCACAGCAGAAATATACGGAGTCCCAGTCCCAGTAACACAAAGCTGAAAAGAGAGCATTGGGTTTAAAGCTGAGAGAACATAATTTAATAACTGCCCAATGGTTTTTTAAAAAGAGAGGAATTTACTAAACGGGCATCATGCTACTTTACAAGAGGAATTTTATTTAATTCTCACAATTCTATGAGGTTGAAGCCCAGAGAGGTCAGTTCACTTGTGAAAGGTCACACAGAAAGTGGTGACACTGCATAAAGTCCGTATTTATTCCGTGAGTTGGCTGCAGCCCTCTCAGAGGACTCAAATTAGGATGTTATTCTCCCTTCTCTAATTCATTTTCCTGGAACTGACTTCCATTCTACCTCATCTTCCAGAGAGGCTGCACGTGCCCCAGGTGTAATTCAGTTATATAAGATGTAAGTTTTTCTTTCTGATTTTCTGAGTTTACCAGGATTTCCATGTAACTGGGGTGTCATTGACTGCCAGCCCAACTGGATGGTTGATGGAGGTGGTCTCAAGCTGGGAAAGTCAAGTAACCCTATCCTCACTCCACCCCCACTCCATTAGTATCTTGGACCCCAACCCTGGTAGGTTTGTCCCAGGGTACTGTGAAGGGGTGAGAAGGACAATGTTCACATGGTATAATAAGACAGGGAATTTCTGGTAAAGATGGGCAACATTCCTGTTGGGGCATCTGGCCAGCTGCTAGATGCTGACCCAGGGAAGTGAAATCCAGTAGGAGTTACAAGCATGCCTGGACTCAGCAGAAGGAAAGGACCTGCCCTCTGGAGGCTGGGCTGCTTCATCTTAGTTCAGTTGCTTAGAATTAGACTTTGCACCCAACCGGCTTCTTTTACACGTTTCTCCCCTCTACAAACACAAATTTAAAACACCCTTTCCTAACCCCACATCCTCCTCCAGGCTTTATATCACACAAGATTCTTCAAAGAGTTGTCTACACTCACAGTCTCCTTCCCTCACCTTTCACCCACTCTGATCTGGCCTCTGCCCCCACTTCTCCCTAGAAACCGTTCTTACTAAGGTGATAGGTAACCCACTTGCTCATAAAACCAATGGGCCTTTCTCAGTCCTTATATCTTTTGATGTTTATACACCATTTGGCACTGTTGACCATGGTTTCCATCTTGCAATTCTCTCTTCCACTGGCTTCCAAGACTCGGCTGTAGATACAAGTCCATGCTACCTTCCAGCTCTTTATCAATGAGGTTCTTAAAAAGCAACAAAAACCAACTTGGAGGTGGGGTGGCGTGGGGAGTCTGGGCTGAGGTAATGGTGATGGTAAAAAATAATTTGCCAAGAGGTTTTGAACTAGCTCATGGTATGCAGTTGATTCAAGAACATCTCCAATTCTTCCCTTTAGCCACACTCTTTGTAAGGTGGCTTGGTAGCTCCTCCCACCCCTGCAACGTGCTTTGGCCAATAGGAATTTAGCAACTGTGACAGAAGCAGAGGCTTGAAAAAGCATTGGCACTTCCCACCCTCTCTTGCTCCTCTGCCCTTATCCTGAGAATATGCCCTGTTAACTTGCTAGAGGGTGAGACACGTTGAACACAACTGAGTCACCCCATTTGTCCCAGCTGAGGTCATCCTAGAATTCACTCAATTCCCAGCTGACCCCCCAGACGTGTGAAAGGGTCCAGCCAAGGCCAGTAGTGTTGTTTAGTTGACCTTCAGCTAACCACAGATACGTGAGTGAACTTAAAGTAGACCAGAAGACCCACCTACATGATCCACAGATTTATGAGCTGACTAAATGCTTAATGCTTTAAGTCACTAAATTTAGAGATGGCTTTTGTTAGTTTGTTGGGGTTACAATAACAAAATGCCACAAAACAAGGTGGCTTAAATAACAGAAATTTATTTTCTTGCAGTCTGGAGGCTAGAAGTCCAAGATCAAGGTGTCAGCAGGTTGGCTCTCTTCTGAGGGCTCTCTCCTTGACTTGTAGGCGGCTGCCCTCTGGCTGTGTCCTCACATGGTCTTTCCTCTGTGTGTGTGAATGTCTGTTGAGTCTCTGTGTGTCCAAATTTCCTCTTTTTATAAGGATACCATTCAGATTGGATTAGGGTCCATCCTAACGATCTCATTTTAACTTAATCACCTCTTTAAACCCTGTCTCCAAATACAGTCACATTCTGAGGTACTGAGGGTTAGGACTTTAACCTATGAATTTGGGGAGGACACAACTCAGCCCATAAAAGTTTGTTACACATCATTCTTGTGGAAATAAATACCTGATACATGCCATCAAAGGCAAAGCTGAAGAACCAGGCCTTGACAGGACAGGAAAAAGGCAGCACTAAGGATCCATTGAATAGGACCTAGTGAACAATCTCTTTAAGTAGCTGTTCTCAGGATGAACCAACTCTGACTTTTTTCTTTTCTTTTCTTTGGTGGGAAGTGTTCCTTGTATCATTCTCAACAGTTAGGTCCCAGAGAAAGAATCTGATTGGTCCAGTTTGGGACCTGTACCCTCCTCTGACACCTTGATTGACAACCCCTCCAAAACTACATGCCATGGGAGAGGGGTGATTCCTTAAAGAAATATTGAAGCGCAGTTGCCCAAAAATGGGGCATGAATTCTGGGCAGGCGAGAGCAACAAAAGTCCACTACAGGCTCTGGCTCTTCCTCCTGGTTTTATAACATCTGCTTTGTCCATAAGCCCGGACAGCAGGAGCTCTGGCCAATGCTGGACGACAGGCTGAGCATCCAAAAGATTTTTCAACAATTGGAATCACAGCACAAAAGGAACAGGATGAAATGAAATAGGGATTAATGGGAAGGCTTACACTTGAGTCCAAAGGAAATAATAGCCGGTGGAGAACAAGATAAGAGGGTTGACGCTTCATGGTAGCTCTCGTGGAAAAGCCAGTAATGGGAGGAGATGGCCAAGGATGGTGGTCTGATGCTGGCTAAAGAGAGGGTTAGGGAATAGTGCCCTCTCCCTGAGTACTACCTCCAGTTCTGTGTGGCTCACTTGACACAGTAATAGCCTAAGACTATTGATTGAGTGCCTACCACACATCAGGCACTGTGCGATGCCTGGTTCATCTTGGTTAATCAACACAAGCACACCATGTTATTGTTCCCACTATACGGGTGAAGTGGGTGAGGCAAGGAGAGGTTAAGTAACTTGCCCAAGGTCACACAGCTTTGATGGAGCCAGTTTGGGACCCAGACAATCTGACTGCAGATCGTGTACTCACAGTCACTAGCTAGGCTGGCTCTTAGGACGTGGGACAGTGACACTCTGCTCTCATGTGGGGAACAGGAGGGAAAAGCACCTAGTCTGTGCTACAAACATGCTAGGAGCTTTATCATCCACTAACGTATTCCCTCCTGAAAGGCAAGTGTTCTAGTCCCCATTTTAAACCCGAGGCTTGATAGAAAAAGAACTAGGATGTCTGGATGAATCGTTAAAAGAACTGGTGTACTTGTACCTGAAATAAACACAACTCTGGGTAGATTTGGGAGTGGGGCAGATATTTGAGGGTTGTCAGGATTCAATTTATTTAAATTTATTCTGTTTAGTTCCTTTTGAGGATGGAGTGAGCACAAGGGGTAGGATTTACAGCAATGTAACTTTTTCTCAAAATTATCAAGATCTTTCTGATATAGCTTATTAATACTTACAGTCATACTAAATATTATAGCATAACGATCAGACCATTGGTTAAGCATTTGTTATGTGCTGAGAACTTCACAGTCATTATATATAATGTCATTTTAATAATAAAATCACAGTAATGATTGTTATTGAGCACTTAGGCCAGGCACTATGCCATAACTTTAAATAAGAGGCGCTGTATTTATCTCCACTTTGTAAATGATAAAGTGAGGCATGGAGGGGTTAAACGTACCCAAGGTCACGCATCTAGGAAGTGGTACATGATCCAGCAGCCCGACTCCAGGCCAGAGTTCCAACCATCATGCAGCACTGTCCCCCTGGAACAGCAGTGAGGAATCGTGGACTCATGGCTGGGAAACACTAGAGTTCCAGCACCCAGCCTGAGATTGTCCTGGCTGAAATCTGAGGCTCCTCCCACCCTGGGAATCGAAAGACCAGGAGCAGAGACCTGGGTGAATAAAAGCAGATAAACCCTACAGCAGCTGGGCTGTGCGAGGACCCTTCCCTTGCTCCCCTGGGTCCAGGCTGCAAGGCCAGGATGTTGGATGCGCAAGAGTTTCAGCCCTGCTGAGACCAGCGCTCAACTGTTTTATTAAAAGGAAGTGTTTACCCGGCCTCCTCCTGGCAGGGCTGAGCGGTAGTTTATTAGGACTTCATTTGGAGTGTAAATTGTTGCTGGTTTATAAAAAGGCTCTGTAGAGCGGCTCCGCTGGGATGGCCCCGATCTGCAGCACGGGGCATGTGAGGCTTTAACGAAACCATTGATTTCCCTCCGGAAGGAACAGCACAGATGCGAGCCACTCACTTGGCTGCTTAGCTGCTGTCTTCTCGCACCTGGAGGGCAAAGGTGGCGAGACTCCCCCTTCCCTCCTGTCTCCATCTCTAAACACACGCGCGCACGGGCACACACGTACCACTAACTTCTCTGAGGGCCTGTACCATTCTGGTACATCCGAGAAGGCTAGTACGGTCTGAAGAATCTCTGACAGGGGAGGGGTGGGGGGCGTTTGAGGGCATGCTGCTGTTGACCTTGTGATCAGTTTCAGTACGCCGTGTTCGCCAGCTTCGTCTCCAAAGTGAGATTTGAGTTCAAATGCTGGTTGGATGACCTTGAGCTTGGGTTGTCAGATTTAGCAAATAAAAATACAGAACACACAGTTAAATTTGAATTTCAGATAAACAATGAATAATTTTTTGGTCTAAGTATGGAACAAGCTTCTCTGAAATTTAAATTTAACTGGGCGTCCTACATTGGATCTGGCAAGACTCCCCGGGGCAGGGGACTGACCTTCTCTGAGCTTTCGTTTCCTCACCTGGAAAATCTCACGATTCTTATGAGGTTCACGTCAGGCAATGCCCATAACGCACTGTCTAGTAATCTATTAGTGCTCAACAAATGTTATCGGCTAAGTTACTGTTATTACATTTACAATTTATATAATCCAATCTGCATTCTTTCATGGTCATTTGTTCACCGGAGGACCCGTCCATCCTAATCTTTGTATCCCCAACGCCTAGAAATTTCCTGGAACAGAGTAGGTGCTAGTAACATATGCTGAATAATTTCATTGATTAACAGTTGCAAAAAATCAAGAGCTGGCGAGTGAAAAATCAAAAATCTTGGGAATATTTATCCCAAAAGCAAGAGTTCCGACTTTTAAAAAGAAAGAAAAGTGCTGCATTGCCTATCTGTTGACACATATTTAGCATGTCACAGTTAAGATATCAAGGACACCTGAGAGTCTGCCATGGTTCAAATTTTCTGATTCCTCCTCTTCTCTGTGGTTCTCAGTTTTCTCATCTATGAAACGAAGATAATAATAGCATCTACCTCAAAAGTTTCATGCAAGTTCATACACGTAAAATACTTATTTTAGCACCAGGCACATAGAACTAGGTGCTCAGTTAATGGTAGTGTTACCGGGTTGGCGTGCATCGTGTCAAATAGCTTCAACCGTGGAGGTCACGGAAGACCCGGACCAGCAATCTCGGTCCTTGTGATAGCGAGCAAAGAATTGCAGACTACCACTTCAGGCTTAAGCTTACGCTCTCAGAGGGAGAGCAGACTGTTTCTGCGAAGTGAAGCTAGCACTTCTGTACGGGTTTAAGGGTGTTTGTAAGGCGTGTTCTGCGAGGAGGCGGGGCGTGATCATGGGTGAGTGACAGGGGGATCATTATTTGATTGACAGTCCCGAGCTATGTAACAAGTTCATTATGGCGCATGCCCTTACCCTTGATTCGCTAAGAAAAGCCCACGGGGGGCGGGGAGGGGGGCCAAACCACATGCAGATTTTATTATAGTGATGGTATAGTGGGTTTGTGTTTACCATAGGTTATACGCCTGTCTAGTCTGGGCATGCACATCCCGGGGAAGTTCCCTCGTGTTACCGTGCTCCCTCTTTCGCAGGATAAGTTGCCCACCACCAGAATATAGTTTCACCCGTTCTGGGTGGGGTCAGGGGAGGGTCCCCAGATGGTTGGGGTGTGACTTGACTACTCCCCTCCTGTCTTTCCGCCACTGTCACCTCCTTGCTGCTAATGTCTAACTACCTAACAGTAGATATTATTTATGCCAGCCCTTGCCCTATGTCACCAGGGAGATGTTGACAGGACAGCGGGGTGCACAGGAAGAGAGGGTCCAGTGGAAGATGAGGAAGACACAGCAGCCCCTTGCCCGCAACCTGCAGGCCAGAGCAGTTGGCCCACCTGTGCCCTCAGCGGGTAGCAGAGACTTGCTCAAGGAGGCCTGGACACTGAGCGTCGTGTGCAGAGAGGTGGGCCCTTGGCACTTACCAGCATCTGACATATTTGTTTAGTGTCTATCTCGAATGTCACTGGAATGTAACTCAGTGAGGACAGACACTCTTAAGTTTTTGTTTTCTGGAATATCCTAGAAGAACACCAGGCACAGAGCGAGCGTATGAGTCGGTTACGCAGAAGGGCAGCGAACAAGTCAACTTGAGAGATTTTGTATTTTGATTTTCCTTCTTTTCCTCCCTACCACCCTCCTTATCCTTCCCTTCCTTCTTCCTTCCTTTGAGGGTAAGATGAGCATATGTACAGAGGCTGGAGGGAAAGGGCCCAGGAAGAACTGGGATAGAAGGCAATGAAGGGAAGTAGCCTCCAGTTGATGTGGGAGGGAGGGAATCCCTCCTGGCCTCTTAAGTCAGCTTGTTCATCCAACTAATACTTCCTGTACATCTACTGTGATGTTAGGAGTTATCATTCACTCTCACCCATCTCCCTTGGCGGGGGGGGGGGGCATGAAAAACACTACTTAGACACTAAAGGAATGAAGCTGATCTATATGTTGTGATTTAGAATGTTCTCGAGATATAGTAAGTTGGGAGGATGTTGCATGGTGTATAGAGTATGCTCTCTCTCTTACACACGTGTGTGTGTGTTTGTATATGTGTATGTTTATATTACATAGGACATCCCTACAAGGATGTAAAAGAAACTACACACAGTGGTTGCCTCTTAGGGAGAGAAATGGGGGGGGGGAATTCACTGGCGGTCCAGTGGTTAGGACTCTGAGCTCTCACTGCCAAGGGTGCGGGTTCAATCCCTGGTCGGGGAAGTAAGGGCACGGCCAAAAAAAAGAAAACAAAGGAGAGAACTGGGGAAGAGAGAGGTTTCTGGAATGGGAGAGACGTAACTTTTCATTGTATACCATTTTGTTTTATCAACTATTTTGCCGTATACATGAATTACTGTTTTAATTTTTAGAGTAGTGTTAAAAATATTGGGGGACTAACCAAGAATATTTTTAATGCTTTTCTAATTAAAAAATATTTTGAAAAAAAGAATGAAGAAAACAAAAAAAAAGAAAAAAAAGCACCTGTGATTCCATTCAGATATAACCATTGGTAACATTTTAGTGGATTTTCTATTTGTTCCAATGTAGGTATACTCTTTTTTCCCACCAAATGCTTGTGTTTTGTATCCTGGGTTTTTTCCCCAATATTTAACCATATATTGGGCACAGTTTCTCACGTCATTAAAATAGGCTTCTGATTACAATGGTCTGGATAGAGCTATCCCATAATGTATTTAATCAGACCCTTATTGTTGGACATTAGGTTGTTCTGGATTTTTCCTAACCGGTATAAATAATGCTGGTTAGAAATAATAAATATCTTGTATATTTTATTTTAATCTGTATTAACACAGAGACTATATTTATGATATATTCAGAAAAAAGCAAGATGTGAAATAGTACGATTCATTTCTGCAGTATATATGTGGGTGCATGTGTATATATGCATACACGCACACCCAATACACATTTCATATACATACATATATCTGTATGATATAAAAGATGGAGAAGATATATACCAAAAAGCTAATCCTTTTCTCAGGTTGGTGGGATCTGGAGTCATTTTTGTTTTCTTCTTTTCGCTTCTATTTTCTAAAATGCCTACTGTAGTGGATACTGTGATGCAGCACTCAGGTCCCTGCTCCAGGACTGAGGCACTCCTGCCCCTGGCTTCCGAGACACTTTCCAAGAATTGTCCTCACCCAGGGTCACACACACACGCACACACACTTTTGGGGACATCTGCATCCAGTGGCTGGTCCCTGTTGGCACACAAAGGCCTGGTCCCTCGCCTTCATCCCAGCTCTGAGCTCCCATGGGTTTGGCTGAGGTCTTTGTTGTGACCGCATCATGGCCCAATTTCTCCCTCTGCCCAGCCCTGCTTTCCTCACTTCTGCTTTCCAGATAAGCCATGTTACATCATCTATAATGAACACATTCATTCAGTCATGAGGAAAACTTTGATCTTTTAAAAATTCCATATAATATGCCTTATTATTTTTTTGTTCTAGGTGATCTTCCACTATGAAAAAATGTCTGCTCTCCAAAGTGACCAATGAAATATACATGATATCTGTTCCCCAGGTCATGCTGGGAAAGGCACTGAAGGCAATTAATCAATTAGTCCTTTTGTCTTCCAATAAATCCCCTTCCAGTGGTGCCTGTCCCTGACCAGCTGACATTTCCATAACACACTTGCCGCCTTATGTGTGTTAAATGACTTCTTATTGTCCTAAACCTGGAGATTTTAATCTCATCTATTAAGCCAGCAGGCCCAGTAATTCCCTGACTGTATTTTTATTGACTTTGTAAATCAGACTTCCCCATGTCAGGGACTGTGACCAGGAGAGAGGTGTTTGTCTGTGAAATTGGCTGGACACAGACCATTGACTGTGATGATAACCAGTGATTTGTGGGTCCAGATAGACAAGCCACACGCACTAAGCAGATTAAAATATAACGAAACAAAAAGCTTCCATTACCAGGAATACTGGCAAAGGGCAGTAGGATATTTGTGATAAAAGATAGAAAACAAACTAATTCCAAGTCTGGAAGGAAGCCCAAAACATCTCTCTGCTCCCTCTTCAGTGAGCTAAAGAGAAAGTGTGGGGATGCTAAACACAGCTAAGTAAACCAATTTTTGAAAGCCCTTTAGCAAAAGTCAGAGGAAACCTGGCTGTAGCCCTGCCTGGGCCCATATCCACAATGCCATGCACGCCTCCATGCCTTCTGTGGCAGGAAGAGCTCACGAAAGGTGCGGTAACAATTTTAAACAGCTTCAAAGAAGAACATTCTTCTGGCGGCCACCTTCCCACCGAGGATCAGACTTAATGAAATCGAAGTCATTTGGCCCCTGCCCCCTGCTCTGACCCTATCCGTGTCTCCCTCACTCTTAACCTCGCCTTTCCTTGCATTGCCTACTTGCTGTTAACTCCACTAACACTACTAGCACGTTCTGGCCTCAGGGCCTTTGCACTCGCTGTTCCTCCCGCCTGTAATGCTCTTACACCAGACATCTCCAAGTCCAGCTTGTCTGCTTCACTCATGTCTCTCGACTGATGTCACCTCCTCAAAGAAGCTTCTCTGGTCACTCAATCTGAAATGCACCCCCCATCACTTTCAATGTCTCTATTCTCTTATATTTTTAGTTATCGTATTTATTATGAACTGATATCATATTATTTACTACAGGCCTGTATGTTCATTTTTCAGCCCCACTCCTCCAGAGAACAGGAATTTTTGTCTGTTTTGTTCACTGCTGTATTCCCAGTGCCCAAAAGAGAAAGCACTAAAGTATTTGTTGAATGAATGAATTACGTATTCTACCTCTTCTTTTATCTTCATCCAAATGGCCTAATTTATTCCCATATTTATTCAACAAATGTTTGTTGAGGACCTACAATAAGCCAGGCCTTGTGCTGAGAGCTGGTTCTTGTAAGGATCATATAATGATGTGTATGAAATTCTAAAGCCCTGTCAGAATTTAAGGTGAGACTTAGCAATAGTGTCTATATAGTTACCGGAAAGAACTGCATGTGTGTTTCTCTTCTAAACAGGAAGATAACTACCTCATGACTGATTTCTGGCCAATGGGTTGTGATCTTAAATGATATGTACATTTTCCAGGAAATAGAATGTGAGCCACATTATATTTGAATTTTGTAGTAGGCATACTTTTTTAAAGTAGAGAGAAACAGGTTATATTAACTTTAATAATATATTTTATTTAACCCAGTATATCCAAAATGTTATCGTTTCAACATGGAATCAATATTTAAAAATTATTAATGAGATATTTTACATTCTTTCTTCCATACTCAGTCTTCAAAATCTAGTGGCTATTTTATATTTCTAGCACATCTCTATAGTCATGCTAACTTTCACTGGAAATAGTTGATCTGTATTTAGATTTCAGAAAATTCACAGTTGAAAAAGTATATTCATTTATTCAAGTTGTTCCAAACATACTTAAAAGTCTTCCAATAACTGAACAGAGTATCAGTTTTTTATTTAAATTTAAACTAATTAAAATTAAATTAAATCCAGAATTCACTCCTTCAGTCTCAACAGCCACATTTGCCCACCTTATTGGATAACCCACCTGGAGACCCTAAAAAGGGTAGGCATGCACCCCCCTGCCTCCCCTCTTCCCTCTGGCTGGGAGGTGGTGGCAGCCGGAAAAGTTGGACCCAGAGATGGAGCCACACCCACCTTTATATTGTCATGTGAGAAAGAGAGAAACTTGCATCCTGTTGAAGCCTCTGTATTCTCAGGGCCCTTTGTTGCAGTAGCTTAGCCTATACCTTAACTAATGCACCTCCCAGCTCATCCTGTACCCTAACTAGTACACCTCCTGGCTCAGCCCATACCCTAACTAATGCACCTCCAGGCTCAGCCTACACCCTAACCAGTACATCCACCAGAGGCTTCTACTACCTCCCAGTCGTGCCTTAACTTCCAAAAACACTAATTATTATTAATAACAACATCAGTACTAGTATGTCTCAGCTTACGTTTTCCTTGGGGCTTTACATCAACCACTCCTTAGTACTCAGCCTGTTATTCACCATGTCATCACCTTTTCAACTTTGGACTCCAGTGGATAGAGATTGCCTGGGTTTGGACTTGGGCTCCACCACGGTGTTGGTTAAGATTATGTGCCAACTTGACTGAGCCTTGGGGTGCCCAGACATTTGGTCAAGCATTATTCTGGGTGTGTCTGCAAGGGTGTTTCTGGATAAGACTGACATTTGAATCAGTAGACTAAGTAAAGCAGATTGCCCTCTCTAAAGTGGGTGAGCCCCATCTAATCAGTTGAAGTCCTGAATGGAATAAAAAGTCTGACCGTCCCCTGACAGAGAAGGAACTCCTGCCTGCCTGCTGAGCTGGGACATTGGTTCTTCCCTGCCTTCAAATTCGAACTGAAACATCAGCTCTCCTGGGTCCCAGCTTGCCAACTGCAGATCTTGGGACTTGTCAACCTTTATAATCATGTGAGTCGATTATTCATTATAATCAATTAATCAGTCAACCTCTCTCTCTCTCTCTCTCTCTCTCTCTCTCTGAGAGAGGATTCCATTCCCTCCTGCCTCATCTAGAAGACAACATGTCTCTTCATTTTTTTCTATCCCTTAATGCTTTCCCTCTAGCCGAGGGAAAGAGAGGTGGGGGGAGAGAGAGAGAGAGAGAGAGAGAGAGACTGAGACCCTATTGGTTCTGTTTTTCAAGAGAATCCTGACTAATACAACAACTAACTGGCTGTGTAACCGCTCTGTGCCTCAGTTTCCTCATCTCTAAAATGGGAGAAGTGATAATCCTCTACTAAATGTTGGTTATTATTATTATTTTATCATCACAACACAAGGACTGCCGAGCATTACTAGGGGAGAAAAATAAACCGTACATGCATGTACAGGAGGACACTTCAAATTCAAGGTCTCCAGCCTTGCTTGGCCCCCAGCAAGCAAGGCAACCTTTTCACACATCCCTGATCATCTCCCTCTCCTGCTCCCCTCAGCAGCCGATGTGCTTCAAACCCACATGACCAGCTCATCTTGGCCCCTAAATTAGTCCAGTCCCTTTGGATTAGACCCTACCTTCTATTTCAGAGAGAAAATTATGGCTTTCAGGCATGAACTTGTTAAAGCAATAATTAATAATTAATATTAAAATAATTTTGTTTCATCCACTCATGCTTTTGATCTGTGCCCTCTCTCTCCTTGGGGACATTCTCTCCATATTAACTTTTCTCTCTTTCTCTCTCTCCCTTTCCCACAGCTCCTTCTACTTTAAACAAAAATCATGCCTGGGGCCATTTTATTGTTAAAAGCTTCCCTCCATCCTGCCTTTTCCTAGTATCCCATTGTCCTTCCTCGTCCCCTGCCAGACCCCCTGGACAAATGGTCTGCCCGTAGCATTTCACATACTTATTACCACTCCCTCTAGAGCCACACAGGAAAGGGAACGAGCCACGCAGACTGCTGGGGGAAGAATGCTCCAGACGGAGGATGGAAGTGTACAGGCTCTGAGGTGGGAGTATGCTGGGACTGGTCGAGGGACATCAAGGCCACTGAGAAACAGAGTGAGCAATGGGGCAAGTGGTCAGTGGTGAAATCAGGGCAGAAGCTGTGGTCCAGGTGTGGTGGGGACTTGACTTTGACTCTGAGTGAGGTGGGGAATCATCGAAGGCTTTTGAGCAGAGAAGTGATGTGCTCCGACTTCCATTTGAAAAGCTTCCTTACATAGAGAAGCAAGAGCAGAAAGAAGGATACCCATCGGAAGGCGATTACCATCATCCAGGAAGAGAAGACGGGGCTCCACCAGAACGGAAGCACCCAGGGCAGCAGGAGGTGCCGTCAAACTCTGGATATGTTTGGTATTCTTTGGATAAATACCCAGGAGTGCAACTGCTGGATCATATGATAGTTCTATTCTTAATTTTTTGAGCTGTAGTGTATAAAGAAGTAGAAATATAATGTTGTACACATGAAACATATAATGTTATAAACCAATGTTACTTCAATATATATATGAATAAAGCAAACAAACAAAACCCTCTGGCTATGTCTTGAAGGCAGAGCCAAGAGAATCTGCTGGTGCTTCGGATGTGAGCTATAAGACAAAATGGGGCATGACGGACACCCCCAAAGCTTGGTCCATTCACTCCTCCCTTGGCCGCCAGACCTCTTTCCTGGGTTGTCAGGGGCCTCACATGTACAAGGGCCTCGAATTTAAAATCGTAGCCTAGATTTATTCCTAAAATTGCAAAGGAAAGGACATATAATAAGATAATTATAGCAGGAAGATGGGAGAGAGAAGAAGGGATGCGGTGAAAAATGAGTTAAATTCCTGTCCATCAGCACTGGCAGTCAGTAGACAGGGTCTACGGTTGATAAACCAAGAAATAGCCATTTTTGCATGTTATTTAGAGATGAAGAGGTAGTCACTAGAAGAAATAATTAAAAAGATTTAAAATTGGCTGCCTCTGAGAAACAAGATTGAGAGTGGGAAGGAGTAGGGCAAGAATATCGTTTTTCATTAAAAGCTATTCTGCACTCTCTGTTTTCTTTGTTTTTTCCTTTCTTTTTTCATTTTAACATAATGTGCATGTATTATTTTCATCACAAAAATTTTAAGAGGCTCTTCTTCTGTACTAATAAATCTCTAACACAGGACTCGTTACATCCTCCTATGTTCAACTGGTGGTTACATTTCTTTATTTGTTTGGGTTTTAAAAAATTCCCTTTATCGGCATTATAATGTTGATCTTGCTATAAATTTTTTAAAGGGCTTCAGCAAAACAGAAATGCTTTAGCCCCCAAATGACGCTGCCTGTAAACACCGTTTATAAGCTTTTGCTTCCCGTAACATACTTTGAATGAAATAGCTGAGTACTTCAGACCAAATGAGCTGTTTGCACGTTCGGGTTTTCTTTGACACGGAGCATAGCATATCTGTGTGTGTGGAATGTATAGCCGTCACATGGAGGCTGTGACAGAGAGCTACTTGGCATTGTTTGCTGTGTTAATCCACTTGTTAAATATTCATGCAAAACAAAACCGATCCTGGCTGGCTCCATGTTGCCCAAAGTTCAAAGTGTGGACTAAACGGCTTTTGCAATGGACCTAAAATCTCTCCTGTGTCCCTTCCTACAACTCCCATTTCCCCCATCGCGCCCTCCTCCTGCACTCCAGCTCACTCTAGATCCTCGTCGCTCTGGACAGCAAGCACTTTCCAGCCTCCAGGACTTTGCCTATGCAGCCTCCTCTGCCTGGTGATCTCTTCTTTCAAGGACTAAGTAAAAAGCAGTGTCTACTGCTAAGCCGAGTGACACTGTCCCCAGCCCAGGCTGGTTCCCTGAGCTTTTCCTCTGTGAAGCTTTAGACTCTGTTACTGTCACCTGCCCTGCTCCCTGAAGGCTGCCTGATGAATGGAAACCTCGGAGCTCTCCTTTTCTGTGCTGCCCCAAAGGTAAGCACTTACTCATTCATTCATTCATTTTGCAAATCTTCACCTATGGTTTCACAGGCACTGTGCTAAGCATTAGAAATACCACGGTGAGCGAGATGCTTGAGGCAGTCTCATGGGAAACGGGGACCGCAAAACAAGAGAGGACAACAGTGTCATGGGTCCTTGAATAGAGGATGCACAATGTGCTGAGAGAGTATATGAAGAAGATGACTAAACTGGGCAGTAGAGAGAGTTGAAAGGAAGTGACATTTTACTGGTACCTCAACTCTGTATAGGAGTTTGTGAGGCACAAAAGAAGTGTGTCCCAGCAGAGAGAACAGAGTGTGCAGGAGTCCAGGATGGCCGGGGAAGGGTAGGTGCGTGACTGGAGTGGCACAGGCATGAAGGGCAGGGGACAGCAGAGGACAAAGAGGTAGGCAAAGCCAGCTCATTGAAGGCCTTGTAAATCTGCTTAGGGAATTTGGACTTGATTCTAAAGCAATAGGGAGCTATGGAAGGATTCTAAGCAGGGGAGTGATGTGATCAAAGTCGTGCTTTCTCATTATTACTATTTTAAGGGCTTTACTGTAAATACCAAACGAAAATAGGAAACAAAAAGAGACAACATATATGAAGAGTTTAAAGTTGTAAAATCGTATAAAATGTTTCCAGAGATGTTTCCTGACCTGTATGCTTTTTCTGACATCCTTGTAGGTATTCATATTTAAATAATTTTCATTACAAAGTAACATGTAGATATAACATCATGTACATATAACAATACAATGTAGATATAATAGAATATAGATATAATAAACATGTAATGCAAATATAATAAATACAATGTAGATATAGTCACAGAAATTTTTATTAATTTAAAAAATTTATTACAACATTAATTATAGTTATTCTAACAGAAAATACAGAAAAAAAGAATATAAAAGTCATCCCTATGCTTACTGACTAGAGATAACTAGTTTTTTCCTGTGCACAGACACATAAACTGCTATAAACATGATATCATTCCACATATGACAAATTTTACAACCCAGTTTTTTCACTTAACAAACATCATCATCATTTTCTCTGTTATTCAGCATGTTATTCAAAACTTCATATTGGGAACGTTCATACTGAATTATATTTATTGTGTTTTTTTAATTACTCGAGTAATAATTCTTCATGCAGACACCCCAGAAAGTGTAACCAGGTAAACACTTTAGTCAACGCCCTTGCAATCTTTTATTTTCTATACATCTGTTTATTTCTAAGAAAAACTCATTTTTTTAGAAAGGGAAAGAAAAACACATTTTTCTTATAAATAAACACTGTACCTATCATTTTCTAGCCTGATTCTCATTTGGCAATATGTTGTGAACATTTTTCCACATTTGATAAATACTTCTATGTGGAGCTAGAAGCCCCTTTGGACATCTGACCGTACTCATTTCAATAAAATGAAATTTTTTTCATTTTATTGAGAGTGGGACTTACCAGACCTCTCTCATTCTTATTACTTACCTCAAGAGCTCTTACTGTTAAGTACACTAATTCTTGGGACTGAAATAAGTAGGGAAAAAATGCCCCTTTGTTTTAGTGTCTTAAGAACCTCAAAATAGTTACCTTTTCCCCTTGGTCCTGCCTAATATTAAGGCTTTCTGTCCATCTCCCTGTGAAACCTTAATAATGCCCCTCCCAGGAATAACCTATTTCTTCCTCCACCCTACATCCACTTAGATTCCTGCATTTCTCAAGTCTTATTATACTGTACAGAAGTTAGTTTTCTCTCTTTCCTTAGTTATCACTATTAAATTTTTTTTATTAACACCCTACTATCCACACTACTAAGACTACTGTGCAGGCTGATGTAAAAGTAATCAAGTTATAGTCTCAGCACCCTACAGACACAAGGAGGATACGGAGAAGTGCAAACACGACATCACTGTCCATTCTGGAACACGTGACATCTGGCCTCTGACAGGGCTTGTGTGATAACACTCCACAACCCTGGGAGTTGCCATTCGCAGAGTCTACAACGTGAATGAGACCCTCTACAACTGAACAGTACACAACCTATACAACCGTACACAGCAGCTTCCACTGGACTCCATGTGGGGCTGAGAAAGTGATAGGCTGGAACTGTCAGCCCTGATGGCTACCTTTGGTGGTTTCCCTGGTGGTCATTCTCTGTTTGGGTCAATGGGTTGGACATGCATTATATTTCCCCACTTTGACCATAGAGTCCTTTAGGAGCCAAGCTCTGAAAATAGCAGTCTCCTCCCAATAAGAAAAGAGAAACAAAGACCCATAGTTTGGGGACCCAATACTTAATCTTCCCTCTTTTTGTGAGGGTCCCCAGTAGATGTAAATCACTGATATAAAAGAATTTCTTCACTTCACAGTCTAGACCCAAGGTTGCAAGCAGGTGGGTTACAGCATTTATGTCCTGTGTGACCTGCAGAGGTATTGCGAATTTAGCTGCTAATTCCACATAAAAATCCAGATGTTCAGCCTCTTTTGAAAAAGCTGGAAGACTGGGCAACACTGAGCCCATTTTCTCACGTGACAGAAGTCAGCCAGGGGTGAGTACCAGCAGCCCCCATAGATGGAGACCTGGTTTTCCAATTCTCCTCAGCCCCACCCCTGCCTATTGCCTCCCTGCCCTGGCTAGCCTCCTTCTGTCACCTGCCTGACCCCTTAGTCAGTCATATTAATTTCAATTTTAAAAATTCTTGGGATTTCCCTGGTGGCGCAGTGGTTAAGAATCCACCTGCCAGTGCAGGGGACAGGGGTTCGAGCCCTGGTCCAGGAAGATCCCACATGCCGCAGAGCAACTAAGCCCGTGAGCCACAACTACTGAGCCCGTGCGCTCTAGAGCCCGTGAACCACAACTGCTGAAGCCCGCGTGCCTAGAGCCCGTGCTCCGCAACAAAGAGTAGCCCCCGCTTGCCGCAACTAGAGAAAGCCCAAGCGCAGTAACGAAGACCCAATGCAGCCAAAAGTAAAGTAATTAATAAATTTTTTAAAATAAATAAAAACTCTTTTCATCCAGATGACCTACTAATCATTTTACTGATTTGCAGAGTACATGCATTTATTGAATTTTCTAGTGGTAACAAATCTTGGCTATAGAATAAATAATAAAAACCTGGAACAGATTCCAAGAGCTGTTTTTCTCATTGCACACAAACAACCAATTAGTCCTGAGGAAGCTCCGTCCCCTCCCTCACTTCTCCCACAAAAGCCACGCAGCGATGAATACATTTTCAGAAATCATCTCTGATCTACCTTGAAATGAGCTCGGAGATCTCCCAGAGCCAGTGTAATTAGTTGTATCTCCAAGGTAGGGCTCCCCTCTGGGGGGGGGGGGGGGGGGCGGAATCAGGCCATTTTAAATTAACCCTTTGTGACCTGAACAGACATCAATGAAAGAGGAAATGCAAATCATAAGAGAGCTCACAAAAGACTAGCAAATCCTCACTGCATTTTCCTCCACAAAAGTAGCAGACATTTTTTTCCTCCAGAAAAGTAGCAGACATTTTAAAAAACACCCAGTGAAGGAGCAGTGAAGGCATGCTTGTTTCCTGTCTTGGGCCACGTAAACTGGTTTACCTTTTAGGAAAGGCTATTTAGAGGTGTGTTTCAAGAGGAATATTTTTTTGTGTTCATAATTCTCAATGTTTTGAGCACAGATTTCCAGCGCCTCCACTGACTGGTGCCTAAGAGAGGATACAGATGGGGTGCAATTGACGTGTCAGGAGCTTCAAGAAATTTCTGCCCAGTGTAACATGGACAGGACCAGATGAAAAGATTTCGTTGAAGTCTGACATGGGAGTACCCTCCTTGGAGAGGTGCTCTGTTAGAGCAATGAAGAGGAGAACCTGGTAGAACCTCCCCACTGTGTCCCCCAAGTGAAAGGGGTGTGGGCTCCAGGAACCCGTAGGTTGAGAGGCTGGGCTCCTGTTCCCTTCCTGGAGGCCTGGGGAGGCCCTGGAACAGCCTGCAGGACTGGCTTCCTTGGGCCATGGCCAACCTGGTGGATGCAACTCCATAGATTTCACCAGTGGAGGTCATCCTCCCACACACTATGAAGGAAGGACAGATAAACAAGCCCAAATAAGTAACTAACTTTCCCCATCTATCCCCACACACACTGGGACAAACCACCCTACATAAGTAGCTGGTTTTCACACAGGAAAAACAAACACAAAAACCACCGTTCCCTTCAACAGCGGGCACACCCTCAGTGCGCACACCCGCAGGTGAACAGTGGGATCACCTCTCAGGTCCTGGTGGATCTTTAATCTATCCCTCCTCCATTCCCCTCCCCCTCCCCCAGCCTGGAGATTCTCTGCTTCCAGAGTTACTTTTCCAAAAGGCAAATCTGATCCTGCCATTACCTCTTCCAGCTCCATCCTTCAAAGAAACCCTCCCAGGGCTCCCCTTGCCCTTAACTATGACCCAGCCCACTCTTCTGACCTCAGCTGGTACCACTCCCCAGTCCCCATGCCTCCAGCTCACACTCCAATCACAGAAGCAGTTTTCATTCAGATTCTTCAGAGTCCAGGCTTCCTCCCACGCAAAGCTTTACACATGCTCCCTCTGCCTGGCCTGCGCTTCCAGCTGCGCCCACTTTGGTTTGCTTCATCCCCATTCATCCTTCACAGCACCGCTCAAATGCCACTTCCTCCAGGAAGCAGCCCCTGCTCCCCTCCCCATTCCCACTTACACACTCTCAGTTTGTGATTACCCTTCCCTTGCATTTATTAGTATGCTTGTTGGATTAACATATGACTACCACCCTATAGCCCTATAGGTTACAAATCCCATGAGAGCAAAGACTACGTCTGTTTTCCTCACCATTGCAACCCAGCACCCAGAACAGTGTAACTGAACCTATTTTCAAAGTGTAAATCAAGGGAAGACTAAGCTTAGAAGCAGCCTCCCTAGTTAAGGTAGGGATGGGAGGGTGTATTAGAACTCAAACTCTGAACTTCTTAGCCAAACCAACTCTCAACTGGTGATTGATAGAGTAAAACCTTCTACTTGCAGATAAATATTTGGTGAGATCATACATCGGTGAAAATAACCTCTGCTTTCCCTTACGTATTGTACAGCTGAGTCCTAGGTGTGCCAGACAGTCCCTGGGTTTTGTTTCTAGTGTCTGTGACAAAGCCCCCAGGGGAGGCTACCAGAGACTCTGCTTCTCCCATTACACACACACACACACACACACACACACACACACACACACGCTTCTGGATCCCTAAACTTGGCCATGACTGATAATCTTCCGGCTTTCCTTACTTTTTCTCTTGAAGTGTGCGCCTGTAGGTCCTTCTTTATAAAAATTTGGGCAAATATGACAAGCAACACGAGGTGTGTGCAAATCGTCTGCGGTTCAAAGGAAGGAGCCTCACTCCAGAGTCAGGGGAAATTTGTTTACAGCCAGACAGAAAAGAAGAAAAGGAAGGAAGAGGAAAAGGAGAAAGATGAGGGGGAGGAAGAAAGGGAGAAAAATGTTTCTAAAATACCTGATCTGTGATCTCAACAAGATCCCAAACGTCTTTTTAATCTATAAAACAGGAACAAGTGGTCACAGTAAGATATTAATTTTTTATTAAGAAGGATTATCTAAAGATGAGAAACACAATAATTAAATTAAAAGGCACTCTGGAGGCGGCACATAGGAGATAAGGCCACTCGGAGGAAAGAATTGCAAAGTGGAAGATAATCTTGGAAAATCTTGCTTCCCTCCCCCACCAAACTCAGAGGAAATGGTAAATGATAAAAAAAAATCATGAGAGGAAGCAAAACCAAAGAGTAGAAATCTCCAAAGGAGCAGACACACTATTGAATAACAGAAGAAAAATTTTGGATCTAAATAAAGTTAGTTTAAAAATGGAGACTGGACTTTTGTTTAGACAAATAAGATTCACACATAGAAATACTGAGGCAAACTTTTTTTTTAAATTCCTGTAAGTATCTGGGGGAAATACCATGTTGGCTTCAGACTTTGCACTTTACAACACTAAATGGTAGCAAACAGTGGAACATCGTTTACAAGCAGTAAGAGTCTACATCCAGCCAAGTTGTCAGAAAGATTTTCTCAAACATGCAAAGACCCATCCTGAATAAAATACTTGAAGACTCATGCCAGAAAAATGAAATAGCAATCAGAGGTAAATGCTCAAGAATACGGGAACAGTGGCTAGTGATCATGTGTTTGTCTATTGAAGCCAGTTAAATAGAATCGAGATAATAACTCTAAAACATTGTTTTAGTATGGATACAAGGTTGATTGTACCCCAAAAGGTCTTTTATCATTAAAAAATGATGGGGCTAAATTCACATGGAAAGAATCCCAAAATGAAATTCTCATCTTCCACAGAAAGGAGCACCCCAAAATTGCAATTCTTATAGATATAAGAATTTCTTTTAGGACATATATTTATATATAAATATCTGAATCACTTGGCTGTACACGAGAAACTAACACAACATTGGAAATCAACTATACTTCAATTTTAAAAAAGAATTTCCTTTAAAATCTTTAAGGTAGCTACTAATAGAATTTAAATCAAAGTGTCTGCCTTCCCAGTTTTCACAAAAGATCCCCAAAATCCAAACTATTCGTAGAGGAAAAAATAAAATTAAAAAGAAAGGAAACAAAAACCAGATGACAAAAACCAAGCAGGATCACCAGTCAGAAAGTGGCTGTTACAATATCACAGAATCTTCTGAGGACGTCACTAGGGTGGTAGCAGCAGGGATGCAGCCAGGGCCATGTCTGAGGACTTTTTAAGAAATAGCACCTGATGACCTAATGGCCAGTTGGACATGAGTGTGGGGACTAAAAGAGGGGAGAAATGGAAGATCCCAGGTCGATAGTCTGGGTGACCAGAAGGATGCTGGTGCCACTAACTGAAAAAGAAGACTCAGAAAAAGTATCAGTCTGGCTTTGGGCATGTTAATCTGATATGTTTGAGACACCTCAGTGGATCTATGAAGAAGTAGGCTGTTTAGACATACGGCCTGGGCAACAGAATTTTCACTGCAGTTACAGGATAGACTCCGCCCTGCAGGTTTTCTGCAATTACTACACCTAGAGGGACTTTTTAAGCTCAAGACTTTATGAAGACCATAAAAAGATTTATTTAGAATTATATAGCCCCCACCAAGGAATGGGAACTATATACATTTCACTGCAAATGGAGGAATAACTAGAATCAACAAAGCATGAATGATTTACCCCTGCAGTTCTGATTTTAGTTTCTATAAAGGAAATAGTAAGGGCAACAATGGCATCCTCAGTCTCAGGCTTATTTCAGTTGTGACTCTACCACCTATCAACCATTGTGCTTCGGTTTCCTCGTTGATACAATGGGGACAACATTATACTTGTGTCATTGGGTTGTTATGAGGCTCACAGGACTCGTACGTTAAGGACTTATATGGTGCCTGGCTCTCAATATTACCTGTTGTTGTTATAACTGAGGTGCAATCTAAATTCTGTTTGTTACATGGTCCAGGTTTCCTGCATCCTCAACTTTGCTGTTTAAGGTGGGCGCCACTTTTGTTTTTAATTCAGGCTTTATTGCTATTTGTAACATTTTTGTTTCTTGTCCATGCACTTGCTTAAAGGTTTGATGAAGGACCAAGCTTATTAATGGTATTGTAATGAAGTGTTACCTCCCTCCCAAAGGATCCCAGAAAGTTTCAACAAAATACTTAACATACTTGACTTAAAAACATGTTGATCAAAATATCTAATTACAGCCTCTTGCAAGAGCACTAGAAACACAACTAACTGCTGAACAATCGTTGACAGGAAGACACTGGAACTCATCAAAAAGATACCCCACATCCAAAGACAAAGGAGAAGCCACAATGAGATGGTAGGAGGGGCGCAATCACAATAAAATCAAATCCCATAACTGCTACCCAGCAGTTTGTCACCCACCTGGGTGACTCACAAACTGGAGAACACTTATACCACAGAAGTCCACCCACTGGAGTGAAGGTTCTGAGCCCCATGACAGGCTTGCCAACCTGGGGGTCCGGCAACGGGAGGTGGAATTCCTAGAGAATCAGACTTTGAAGGCTAGTGAGATTTGATTGCAGGACTTTGACAAGACAGGGGGAAAGAGAGACTCCACTCTTGGAGGGCACACACAAAGTAGTGTGTGCATCGGGACCCAGGGGAAGGAGCAGTAACCCCATAGGAGACTGAACCAGACCTACGTGCTAGTGTTGGAGGGTCTCCTGCAGAGGTGAGGGGTGGCTGTGTCTCACCATGAGGACAGGACACTGGCAGCAGAAGTTCTGGGAAGTACTCCTTGGCATGAGCCCTCCCAGAGACTGCCATTCGCCCCACCGAAGAGCCAGGATAGGCTCCAGTGTTGGGTCACCTCAGGCCAAACAACCAACAGGGAGGGAATCCAGCCCCACCCATCAGCAGACAAGCGGATTAAAGTTTTACTGAGCTCTGCCCACCAGAGCAACAGCCAGTTCTACCCACCACCAGTCCCTCCCATCAGGAAACTTGCACAAGCCTCTTAGATAGCCTCATCCACCAGAGGGCAGACAGCAGAAGCAAGAAGAACTACAATCCTGCAGCCTGTGGAACAAAAACCACATTCACTGAGAGATGGACAAGATGAAAAGGCAGAGGGCTATGTACCAGATGAAGGAACAAGATAAAACCCCAGAAAAACAACTAAATGAAGTGGAGATAGGCAACCTTCCAGAAAAAGAATTCAGAATAATGATAGTGAAGATGATTCAGAACCTTGGAAAAAGAATGGAGGCGAAGATTGAGACGATGCAAGAAATGTTTAACAAAGACCTAGAAGAATTAAAGAACAAACAAACAGAGATGAACAATACAATAAATGAAAAGAAATATACACTAGAAGGAATCAATAGCAGAATAACTGAGGCAGAAGAACAGATAAGTTCTTGAAGACAGAAGAACTGGAAGACAGAATGGTGGAATTCACTGCCATAGAACACAATAAAGAAAAAAGAATGAAAAGAAATGAAGACAGCCTAAGAGACCTCTGAGACAACATTAAATGCAGCAACACTCACATTATAGGGGTCCCAGAAGGAGAAGAGAGAGAGAAAGGACCCGAGAAAATATTTGAAGAGATTATAGTTGAAAACTTCCCTAACATGGGAAAGGAAATAGCCACCCACGTCCAGGAAGTGCAGAGAGTCCCATACAGGATAAACCCAAGCAGAAACATGCCGAGACACATAGTAATCAAATTGGCAAAAATTAAAGACAAAGAAAAATTATTGAAAGCAGCAAGGGAAAAACGACCAATAACATACAAGGGAACTCCCATAAGGTTAACAGCTGATTTCTCGGCAGAAACTCTACAAGCCAGAAGGGTGTGGCATGACATATTTAAAGAGATGAAAGGGAAGAACCTACAACCAAGATTACTCTACCCGGCAAGGATCTCATTCAGATTTGATGGAGAAATCAAAAGCTTTACAGACAAGCAAAAGCTAAAAGAATTCAGCACCACCAAACCAGCTCTACAACAAATGCTAAAGGAACTTCTCTAAGTGGGAAGCACAAGAGAAAAAAAGGACATACAAAAACAAACCCAAAACAATCAAGAAAATGGTAATAGGAACATACATATCAATAATTACCTTAAATGTGAGTGGATTAAAGGCTCCAACCAAAAGACACAGGCTTGCTGAATGGATACAAGAACAAGACCCATATATATGCTGTCTACAAGAGACCTCAGAGTGGGAGAAAATATTTGCAAATGAATCAACAGACAAAGGATTGATCTCCAAAATATATAAACAGCTCATGCAGCTCAATATTAAAAAAACAAACAACCCAATCCAAAAATGGGCAGAAGACCTAAATAAACATTTCTCCAAAGAAGACATACAGATGACCATGAGGCACATGAAAAGATGTTCAACATCACTAATTATTAGAGAAATGCAAATCAAAACTACAATGAGGTATCACCTCGCACCAGTTAGAATGGGCATCATCAGAAAATCTACAAACAACAAATGCTGGAGAGGATGTGGAGAAAAGGGAACCCTCTTGCACTGTTGATGGGAATGTAAATTGATACAGCCACTATGGAGAACAGTATGGAGGTTCCTTAAAAAGCTAAAAATAGAATTACCATATGACCCAGCAATCCCACTACTGGGCATGTACCCAGAGAAAACCATAATTCAAAAAGACACATGCACCCCAATGTTCATTGCAGCACTATTTACAATAGCCAGCACATGGAAGCAAGCTAACTGCCCATTGACAGATGAATGGATAAAGAAAATGTGGTACATATATACAATGCAATATTACTCAGTGGTAAAAAGGAATGAAATTGGGTCATTTGTAGAGGTGTGGATGGATCTAGAGACTGTCTTACAGAGTGAAGTAAGTCAGAAAGAGAAAAACAAATATTGTATATTAACGCATACATGTGGAACCTAGAAAAATGGTACAGATGAACCTGTTTGTAGGGCAGAAATTGAGACACAGATGTAGAGAACAAACGTATGGACACCAAGGGGGGAATGTGGCGGGGGGCTGGTGGTGGTGTGATGAACTGGGAAATTGGGATTGACATATATACACTAATATGTATAAAATGGGTAATTAATAAGAACCTGCTGTATAAAAAAAAATAAAATTAAATTAAAAAAAAATCTAGTTACACATTTATATATGTGTGTCTCTCTGTGTGTATATATTGGGTTGGCCAAAAAGTTTGTTTGTGTTTTTCCATAAGATGGTACAAAAAATCAGAACGAAATTTTTGGCCAACCCAATATGTGCATGTGTGTCTGTGTGTCTGTGTGTGTGCGTATACACACAATATATGTGTGTATATATGTGTAAAAAATATATGTGTAAATATATGTAAATTATATATGTGTAAAACCTGACACCAGTAAGGCTGCCCTCCAAGATATTCTACAGAATGCTACCACCTGCTTTATCCTTTAGTTTGCAAATGACCCTACCAGGTTACAGCTTCCAGACACCACTCCTAGCCTGTAGGTTAAGTGTTCTTGTCAACTCTTTTGCTACACAGAAGCAGTGTCCACAGATTTGGGTTGGATGAGACACTTCCCAATGAAATCTGGGTGGATAATGAACTTCCCCCACTGGAATCCATTTCTGACACTAACCACCCAGAGTTAGTGCAGACCCCACAGGTCAAGGTCTTAGTCACACAAGTCTGCCTCCCCACTTCACATGCCAATCACAAGTAGTGGGTTCCCACGTTACCCATACTTTTGTTCAACTTGGCTACAAATCAGGGTTTCCCGTGCCTCCCTCCTTGGGTTCAATATTCTGCTATAATGTTTCATTGAACCCAGAGAAACACTTACTATTTACAGTTTATTATAAGGATATTACAAAAGATACAAATGAACAGCTAGATGAAGAGGACAAGGTCCAGGACACACAGGACAAAGTCCAGAAGTCCTGAAGTCCCGATCCTGGTCCAAGCACAGGAGTTTCTGTTCCCATGGAATTAGGGTGCACCACGCCTCCAGCCTGTGGATGTGTTCACCAACCTGAAAGCCCATCAAATCTCGTTGTTCAAGAGTTTTTATAGATCTGAATCTCTGGCCCCTCCCACACAGACACACATACTCCTCTTATCGGAGGTCAGTGGATGGAACTGAAAGTGTCAGCCTTCTAATCACCTGGGCTTCTTGGTGACCAGCCCCTCCCTATGTCACCTCATTAGCAAAAGCTCAGGGGTGATCTAACGGGAATCCTTATGAATAACAAAAGACACTCTTCCCACTCAGGAAATTCCAAGGGTTTTAGGAGCTCTGTGCCAGGAGCCCCGGACAAAGACCAAATATATTTATTATACCACATTTATTATTTAGCATAAGCTAAATACTTTTTACATACAGATTATTGGCCCTAATAGATTTCCCTCTTCTAATATTATAGATTTTCCTTCAGATCAATATACCCACGGGGTAGTCACGATACTTCCCGCAAAGCAGTCACCATGCCCTGGGCTGCAGGATCTCACGGGATTTCCTACTCCATCCCCATCCAGCAGCCTCTGATCCTTCCACTTTTCTCCATCTTCCCAGGGTGAAAATGAGATCCTGGATCCCTTTTTATCAGTTTTCTTTTTTAGCTAAAATTCATCGAGCAAGAGCTTACACTTCTAACAGTTTAATCTTCAATGACAACCCGCAAATTAGATGTTATTATTAAGCTCCATTTTCAAGTTGGTAAAACCAAGGCACAGGGGGATCAAGTAACTTGTCCAAGGTCGCACAGTGGTAATCAGTGGAGCCAGGATTCAAAGCCAGTCGGCCTGCTCCGTCATCAATATCAGTATACTCACCCTCCACCCTCCCTGCCATCAGACCTGTAAACCCACCTCCACTTTTCAAAAGGCCCTCTTCCACCTTGCGAAACAAGATGCACATCTCACCCCTGACACAGTAACACTTAAGGGAACCAGCTCACGCTGTCTGAGCTCTGCTGGCTTCCTCTGACATCCTGATTGATCGCAGTCAGGAATTCCTCAGTGTAAGTGGGCTTGTCTTACACACGTTTGGAATGATGGAGACTTTCTATTTAGGGTTTCTCCAGTGCCGAACCCAGGGCTCTTAATCATTTCCATAGTATTTGGAGGTGAGGATGAGTTCTCAATCAGGCCTGGTGTGAAGTTTGGGCTGGAGATCGCCTGGCAGGACGCTGAGGAGGAGTGGGGCTATGGGTGCAGGTGTTCACACACTGGGAACGCACGTCGGGGCACCTGGCTACGTGGCGTGCCTGACTTATAGGGTCACTGAATCAGAGTCCACAGAGACCTTGCAGGTAAGAGATCGCCCTTGCCACGAGCTCTGCTGGGAACCTCCCTGTTTACTAATTGCTGAACTGGAGGCCTTACTTGTAACTTAGCTGCACCCTTCTGTGACAAGCGGTCACCAAAAGCAGGTGTTTGCCAAGCAGCAGTGTCCATCCTGCAGTCCCCTCACACGGGACAGAGACCCCTAGGCATCACAACCAAAGCAGTCCTTTTTTAATGTGTTCTTGGCTCTAACTGGGCATTGCACGACAGGGGCCCAGATTGGCATCCTTAACAGATGACTCAAGTGCTCTGTTCCAATCTGTTCCAAGTTCTGCAGTGCCAGTCGATTTTTTTAAGCCTTGTCATCCTTCAGAGCCATTAAGTCAGCAGGCACCGTTGTCTGGCACTGAGACTCAGCTACGGCTTCACAAGGTTTAGCAGACGATCCATAAAAGGCACTTTTCTCCACTTTGCACCCACCTCCCTCCCACACCCACTGCTTCACACACACAAAAAAGAAAAAACAGTATTGCCACCCAAAAAATAAAGAAAGGAAAAGTATGCCTTCGATGCCCTGAATGTGGTACTGCACAAAGACTCTGCAAAGATATCCAAGTTCTTCTTAGGGTTTTAATTCAAAGGAGCAGTGGATGGTAATGTTTCAGCGTGTGCACGGTGGTGTTAAATTGCCTGGGTCCAAGTCCCAGCCCTTCCTCCTGTAAGCAACGTGATCTCAGGAAGTTAGCTGTCTCCTGAGAGCCTCACTTTCCTCATCTGTGACATTCATGGTATCAGCAGTACCTACTTCTGTACATTTTCAGTTAAATGAGTTGATGCATGTAGAGTGGCTATTATTTGGAAAAAGCAGAGAGAGAGATTAACTGAATGTAAATCCTCAGCGGAAGTCCAAATTATCAAAAGGAAGAAAGTGGAGTCGAGGTTAAGGATCTGGAATAGCGTGAAGGGTGCAGCTTCTGACAGCTGGATTCCCCAAGGTTGCTGGGAAACCTTTGGTGTAATATCTTGCATGTTTGAAAAAATAAAAGTGAAAAGGGAATGGGTTTCCTGCCTACTTCACAGCAAGGCAAGAAGATCAAACTCTTTGCTGTGGAGTTGAGTGAGTTCTCTAGAGAAAGGTATTGCCTAAAAAAAGTTACTTTTTAATCTTTTTCTAGGCAGTGAAGGTAAAAGACTTTCTTTGAAATTAATTACAGAGTCACAACTGGCCCTGTTTCCAAGTCCCTCTTTCGCCTTATAAAAATGGCAGTCAGATTTCCCAGCAGGGCAGGAGAAAGAAATGTTTATTTAGCAGGGGACCGCGGGCCTTTTCTCATTCAGCCTCCTTTGGGCAAAAATCCCAGGTACTCAGACCTCCATTTAGAAAGCCTCAATGGGGAAATAATAATAATATGTTCCTGTTCCTCCAAGAGTTTTGAGTGTCATGCAGATATTAACTAATTAATTCTCCTAAATCAGCAGAGAAAATTGCTTCCAAAGATTTCTGAGCACTCTTGAAATGTAAATGACGTCTCAACCCAGACTGTCCCTCCCATGCTCAGAGCCGTCCAACAGCAACCGGGCACCTGGAGGAAGAGCTCTCTACAGGCTCTGGCTGCTACTCACTCTCCTCTCATCTGATTGGCTCCCAGCTCTTCCCACCATGAGGCCTTTGCACCTGCCGTTCCCTCTGCCTGGAACTCTCTTCCCCTACCTTTGTGCCTGCCTCTCCTCACCCTGCAGGTTTCATCTCAGATGCTGCCTTCTCAGAGAGGCCTTCTTGACCACTCGAGCATACTTGCCCCATCTCTATTTTATTTTCCATTAAATTCTCTTATGTGTTTACTTGTTTATTTGTTTACCCCAGCTAGAACACGAGCTCCAGGAGGACTTATGTTCCCTGCTGTGTTGCCAGTATCTTTCACCACGCATCACAAAATAGGCACTCAGTAATTTCTGGTGATCAAATAAATGAAGGTAAGAGCAATCTGATTCATTTACCCGTGCCCAAATTTAGAGTAATAATATGACATTTTATGAATAGAAGACCCATCTCTAAGAGGCTTAAAACTATTAAAGACATCATCCCTGTGCTGGTCCTGCCCCTAAGCCTTCTTCCTTTGGCTTGACTAGACTCAGAATGTCCTCAGGATGTCAAATCCCTACCCTCTATCCCCCCTACACACACACAATGGAATATTAGTCATAAAAAAGAACGAAATTCTGCCATTTGCAGCAACATGGATGGACCTTGAGAGTATTATGCTTAGTGGTATCAGTCAGACAGAGAAAGATAAATGCTGTATGATATCCCTTATATGTGGAATCTAAAACAGAATACAAATGAATGTATATGCAAAACAGAAAGAGACTCACAGATACAGAAAACACACTAGTGGCTACCAAAGGGAAGAAGGAGGAGGGCAGGGGCAAATGAGGGGCATGAGATTAAGAGATACAAACTACTGGGCTTCCCTGGTGGCGCAGTGGTTGAGAGTCCACCTGCCAATGCAGGCGACGCAGGTTCGTGCCCTGGTCCGGGAAGATCCCACATGCCACGGAGCGGCTGAGCCCGTGAGCCATGGCCACTGAGCCTGCGCGTCCGGAGCCTGTGCTCCACAATGGGAGAGGCCACAACAGTGAGAGGCCTGTGTACCTCAAAAATAATAATAATAATAAATAAATAAATAAATAAATCAGGTAGGGAATTCCCTGGTGGTCCAGTGGTTAGGACTCGGCACTTTCACTGCCATGGGCCTGGGTTCAATCCCTGGTCGGGGAACTAAGATCCCACAAACCATGTTGTGTAGAAGGAAACACACACACACACACACCACACACACACACACACCACACACACAAACACACACACACAAGATAAATCAGGTAATTCATCATATTAACAAACTAAAAAAGAAAAAAATATATGATCATCTCAATAGATGAAAAGAAAAAGCTCATTTATAAAAATCCAACAACATTCATTTCCAATAAAAACTCTTAGCAGTGTAGGACTAGAAGGGAACTTCTTCAACCTGCTAAAGAGCCTATACAAATAAACTACAGCAAACTTCATGATGAAAGAATGAATGCTTTTCCCCTAGGATGAGAAACAAGACAAGAATGCCCTATCCAGAGAAACAAAAGAAGTAAAACTGTCTTTATTTGCAGATGACAGTATCTTCTATGCTGAAGAGCTGATGGAATCAACAAAAAAGCTACTAGAACCAATAAACTAGTTCAGCAAAGTTGCAGGATACAAGTTTTTTTTTGTTTTTTTTTTGTTGTTGTTGTTGTTTTTGTGGTACGCGGGCCTCTCACTGTTGTGGCCTCTCCCGTTGCAGAGCACAGGCTCCGGACGCGCAGGCTCAGCGGCCCAGCCGCTCCACAGCATGTGGGATCTTCCCGGACCGGGACACGAACCCATGTCCCCTGCATTGGCAGGCGGATTCTCAACCACTGCGCCACCAGGGAAGCCCCAGGATACAATTTTTATACACAAAAATCAACTAGATGTCTATATAATAGCAGTGAACAATCAGAAATTTAAATTAATGAAACAATACCATTCACAATAACATCAAAAATATGAAATACTTAGAGATAAACCTGACAAAAGATGTGAAAGACTTACAGGCTAATAATAAAACATTGCTAAAAGAAGTCTTAAAGAGGCCTAAATAAAGGAAGAGATATACTATGTTCATGGGTTCATGAAGATTCACTATTATTAAGATGATGTAAATTCTCCCAACTTAATCTGTAGATCCCACGGAATCCAAATAGAAATCCCCAGCAGGCTTTTTTGTGGAAATTGAAAAACTGATTCTAAAATGTATATGGAAACACAAAGGACCAAAAATAGCCAAAATACCTTTGAAAGAAAAAGAACAAAGTAAACTACTAATACTCTCTGATTTCAAGACTTAATGTAAAGCTATAGTAACAGGACAGTGTGGATTGGCATAAAGATAGACAAATAGATCAATGAAACAGAATAGACAGTCCATAAACAGACCCACATATGTACAGATAACTGATTTTTAAGAAAGGCACAAAGGCAATTCAGTAGAGAAAAGATAGTCCCTTCAATAAATGGTACTGGAACAATTAGACAGCCATCTGCAAAAAGAAAAATGAACTTCTATCCATACATCACATCATATATAAAAGTTAACTCAAAATGTATCATAGATCTAAATATGAAGCTTAAAACTATAAAACATTTAGAACACAGGAGAAAACCTTTGTAACCTTGATCTAGACAAAGATTTTTTAGATTCCTCATCAAAAGCACGTTCCATAAAACAACAAACTGATAAGCTGGATTTTATCAAATCAGAAACTTTTGCTCTTTAAAGATATTGTTAAGAGAATGAAAAACAAGGGGCAGAGTGAGAGAATCATATAACTGATAAATCATATAGTTGATAAAGGACTTGTATCCTGAACATATTAAGAACTCTCAAAACTCAATAATATGAAAACAAGGAAGCCAATAAAAATGGTCAAAATATTTCATAGAACAGACCCACACCAAAGCAGGCATACAATTGGCAAATAAGCACATGAAAAAAGATTTAGTCATTAGTCTTTAGAGAAAGGTGAATTAAAATCACACCACTACAATACCTATTAGAATGGTTAAAACTTAAAAGATTGGCTATGCCAAGTGTTGATGAGGATGTGGTGAAAATAGAACTCTCATACACAGCTGGTGAGAATGTAAAATTGCACAATCACTTTGGAAAACAGTTTGTTAGTTTCTTAAAAAGTTTAAAATGTACCTGGGCTTCCCTGGTGGCGCAGTGGTTGAGAGTCCGCCTGCCGATGCAGGGGATACGGGTTCGTGCCCCAGTCCGGGAAGATCCCACATGCCGCAGAGCAGCTGGGCCCGTGAGCCATGGCCGCTGAGCCTGCGCGTCCGGAGCCTGTGTTCTGCAACGGGAGAGGCCACAGCAGTGAGAGGCCCGCGTACCAAAAAAAAAAAAAAAAAATGTACCTACCATATGAACCTACCATTCTTCTCCTAGGGGTTTCCCCAAAACAAATAAAAGTATATATTCATACAAAAATATGTACATGAATATTCATAGCAACTTTATTTTTAATAGCTAAAAACTGTAAATAACCCAAATATCCATCAACAGGTGAATTAAACTAACTGTGGTATGTCCATACAATGGACTACTACTCAGCAATAAGAAAGAATAAAATATTGATACATGCTACAACATGGATAAATCTCAAAATTATTATGCTGAGTGAAAGAAACCAGACCCCCCCCCAAAAGCGCTTACTGTATTATTCCATTTTTATAAAATTGTAGGAAATGCAAACTAATGTGCACTGACAGCAGAAAGATCAGTGGCTGTCTGGGAAGGTGGGTGGGAAGACCAACAAGGAGGCACAGGAAACTTCTGAGGGTGATGGACACGTCCATTATCTCAATTGTGATGATTTCACTGGTGTAATCCCAGGTCAAAACTTATCACATTACACACTTTAAGTATGTACAGTTTGTTGTATGTCAATTATACCTCAAAAGGTTAAGTATAATAAAAATGTTTAACTGGATGGATAGATGGGTGGGTGAATGAGTGGGTGGATGGGTAGATGGGGTCATCTTTTCTTCCTGAAGCCTAAGAAACAGGACATTTCCCCACTGAATTTTTTTCAACATGTTTTTCCTATCCCATTAGGGGCTTTATCTGTCTCCCTGTTCATATCACATTGCCTGTCCTAACTCCTGCCTCCTCTAAGCACCAAACCCTTGATCACTAATCACATTGTCGTTAGTCTCCCCTCTGGGACTGTACAAGCTTTATTAGTTCAGAGCTTTTATTTCCTTATCTCACCACAATCCCAGGACTGGCCTTAGCACACAAAAAAGGCACTCAAAGATCTTCTGGTTAATTGATCTACTGATTAATTAATTGGAAAAACTATAAATTCTATAAGGTGTTAAGTGTTTTCCAAATTCAATGAGATTTGGGAAATTGGGTTTTTACCAGACTGCTTACCTTCAAAAAAAAAAAAAGTATGGGATCTTTGACTTCCAAATTTTCCATAATTGCCACATAATGCTTTGCTAATCAGAAAACTGACTCTAAAAATAACTAAATGAGTACACATACCACTTAAATTTTAAAAGCAACAGGCCCATCAGATTCATTGGCAACTCTAGCCAAATTAGACTGGTCCTTTCACTGTCTGTGTTATGCTGGATTTGGCCTCCCAACCTCCTCTCCTCTTTAAGCTTAACGTGGTTCTGGAAGATTCCAGGAGAAACCACAGCATGAACTGAAATAATGGATTCATGGAACAGGGTGATCAGGAAAGGAGCCAGGGCGTCTGCTTAGACAAAAGCCCTGATCTAGCAAATTTCTCCGAAAGAAGTATTTACAGCTTTGGAAAGCTTTGAGGAACACTGAACACTCAGGTTGGTGGAATCCTGGCTCTAAGAGGTAGAGGGAACAAAGCGTTCCCTCCTGGCTTAGATTCAAGAGAGCCAGGCACTGGGTTTCTGAGTCCTTCCTGACCTCAGAGGAGACATCTGGCCTCTTTGTGCCTCTGTTTCTTCCTTTGTTTAGTGAAATTTATTTTGCCTTACTTGACTCATAGAGCACACAATAATAACAGCCACCATTTACTTAGAACTCATTGTGTTTGAGGTACTGGACTAAGCGTCATTTCATTTTCATAAACAGCACTGTTTTCATGCCCATTCTACAGATGATGTAACTGAAGTACCTGGAGTTTAAGTAATTTACCCAAGGTTCATACTGCCAGGTAAGTGGTGGATCAGGGATTTGAACTTGGGTCTACCTGGCTCAAGAGCCCTAGGTCTCAACCTCTGAACTGAGGTGGGACTCAGATTAAGTGTGATAAAGCACACACAGGAGATTGGAGGGAGCACTTACTGAGCCTCTATTATGAGCCAAGCACGTCACAGAAATCACAAATATGAATTGCTCTCAAGTTGAAAGTAATATTATGTTTCTTTGTCTAGACCCAATATAATCCCGTTCAAATCCCACCCCACCCCCCAAGAATACAGGGTTATCAAGAAGTTGAGTTCACAGCCACCCCTTAGGCCCTCCCCTCCATCACTTTTCCAGCCCCTCTTCTTTCTGGGGACCTGGAAAGCCCCAAGGCACAGCAGTGGCTGGCCTCCCACTGAGCACCCAGTGGTTCCATCTGCACTTCTTCCTGGAAGAGGTGGGGCACTGGCCACCACCCACCACTTCCCACCCCACTCCTTGGAGCCTGGCCTCAGGGTATCCTCCCCACGACTCCCAGGCCCTGCCATAGTGCCAGCTCTTCAGAGACAACCTCCAGGCACTGCTTTTGAGCAAAGCTCTCTGAAGGCCCACATTTCCTTCCCAGATAACTGAGATCTGACAGCCTAAGGAGCAGTACAGCAATACTTCGGAGGTATCATGAGTTCGGTCCAGACTGCCACAATAAAGCAGATATCTCAATAAAGCGAGTCACACGTTTTTGGTTTCCCAGTGCATATAAAAGTTATGTTGACACTATACTGAAGTCTATTAAGTGTGCAATAGCATTAGTCTAAAGAAACAATGTACACACCTAAAGTTAAAATGCTTTATTGGCTCTAGACACCCAGCTTTGGGAAATTTTCACGTCTATGACCATTTTTAAATTAAATAAAACTATTTTACCGGTATGGCCTAAAAAAATGCTTTATTTCTAAAAATGCTAACCATCATCTGAGCCTTCTGCAAATTGGGGTCACTGATCACAGATTACCATGACAAACATAATAATAATGAAAAAGTTTCAAATTTTGAGGGAATTACCAAAATGTGACACAGAGACACAAAGTGAGCAAATGTGTTGGGAAAATGGTGTCAATAGACCTGCTCAACACAGGGTCGCCACAAACCTTCACTTTGCAAAAAATACACTATCTGCAAAGTGCAATAAAGCGAAGCACAATAAAATGAGGTCTGCCTGTATAAACTTAAACTTTAAAGACACAAAGACCCACTTATCCTCCAGGGCAAGAGAAGAAAAAAAATCCCAACCTTTTCTGATGAACCCCCAGGTGAGAAAAGAAGACACAATTCATTCTTGGACAGGCTATTCTGCCACATTAAATTCTTAATGAATTGCCCTGCTGCACCTACATCATCTCATTTAATCCTCACACCAGCTCCAGGGAGGTTTTTCTTTGGACGTCTGAGTAGGGGCGCACCACTTTGCTACACTCCATCCAAGAGGGCTCCTCCTCAGGGTGGGAATCAGTGTGGGAAGGTCATCAGCTAGGGGCAGCTACAGCTTTAAGAGGAAAATACATACGAGAGAAGAAGGAAGGGGAGTCTTTCCCCAGCATCATCCACATCTACCTAAACCCCCCAGGTTATCAGGGGTGGTGAGAGGCCTCATATATTAGGTAGGAGCTATGGTCACTGTTAATATTTATTAAGCACCTATTATATCCAGGTGAGTGTGCTGAACCCCTTAAGCACACTATTCCATTCCTTCTCACAAGAACCAAGAAACAGAAGTCTTGTTATCCCACTTTTGCAAGTAAGAAAACTAAAGCTAACAGACATTGTGGGGTATTTTTTCCAAAAAAATCAGAGCCAGCAAGTGCTAGGGGTAAGATTTGAACCCAGGCAATCAGATTCCAGAGACTGTACTAGCTCTCATAGCACCTTTACAACTAAATCCACAAGTCAGCTGTTATTACCCTCTTTTTACAGCTAAGCAAGCAAAGAGTTGAAAAGGTGAAATAATATCCTCAAATTAGTAGGCAACAGAAGCTCACCCTTTACCAAGGTCAAGCTTGCTAGAATCTCTGCCCACACCAAAGGAAAGTACTTGAAAAGCTAAAGAAAACATGCAAACCTAAACCTCATTTTTCTCCAAAATTTGAGTTCATCCTCACCCCTAGGGTAGAGTTAGTAAGTCTTTCCTTAGGCTGTTGTATCACGGGATCTGGAAAGAAAGAAAGGCTTGCGGTTCCTCAGAGGGCTCCACTCATACACCCTTTGATCTTTGCTAGAAAATTTTGTAAAAACCTATGATAAAGTAATAGCAAAGTTTTATGTGGTGCTTGCTATGTGCCAGGCCCTGTTCGAAGCAATTATAAACATATTAACCATCTAATCCTCCAAACAACTTTATTAGGTCAATACTCGTGGTGTGCTCTGAAACGTTTAATAACCAGCTCCCAGAGGGAACATTTGCCCACGTCCTCGGTATAAACATTCCCACTATGGCCAGTTTCAGGATACCAGCGTGATGTCGTGGACCTCAGCGTTGGGAAGAGATGCCCGGTAGCACGTCCTATCATTGCCACCAACCAAATGAGACCCACAGAAAGAGCCTCAAGGGCGTACATAACAGTAAAATGGGGTCAAATGATCAGGAATTGAGGAGTTTTAAGGACTTATTACTTTGGTTTTAATGTTATTTAACTACAAGTTTATAAAATTTAATTTTTAATAGTGGCCGTTTTTAACAACCAGCTCACAACATTCCTGATAATGAAACAGTTGGCTTTCATGAGATTGCTCTGGCTTCAGCATGTATCTGGTCAATATCATGACTGCTATTTGGGGGAAAGAGGCACAGAAAGGCTGGGTAATTTACAGAAGAGCGCACAGCTTGGAAATGCCAAAGCCAGAATTCAAACCCGGGCAGTCTGCCTTCAGTATCTGGGCCCCTCACCTTCTCACCTACTGCTTCTCTTGCAAAACTGGGTGTCTTTCTGTCCAGACCATCAGCCCATAGGCTTTCTTTTCTGCTTCTCAGTACAAACGTCCACTGCATTTAGCCGGCGACTCACAGAAGGGTTCTGGGTTGACGTGCGGCTTCTTCCCAGCACCTCGGAAAAGAGCTAAGGCCTCCCTCTGCCTCCGCGGCGAAGGGTCTCGGGCGCAGCGATTGGCTGCGCAGGACCACACCTGGCTGTGCTCGGCGTCCCGCCGGGTGAGGCCCTGCCCTCGAGGCCCGACCGCGCCTGCGTCTAATCGCCCATCCATTAAGGAAAGGAGGGTCCCTTAATGTAGCGCAAATTATAGCTGGAACACAAGCAAATTGCCGGCTTTTACAAGCGCATAAACTGAGCGGAACCTCTGAGACGGATCCGCATAACCCTAGACGGCATCCATAATTCATAGCTGCAGTAGAAGTGCTTCCCAATCGGAGGGCCGGAGCCGATCTATTATTGATGGGCCCCTTAGAAGGCCGCGACAGAGCTTTTCTGCTGCTCCAGCCATCTTAACGGCGTGGTCAATTCCTCAGGCGGCGGCAGCACGTTTATTCATCAGAATCAACTCCCAAATAGTTTCCTAGCAGGACCCCGGGGGGCGGGGGTGGGGGGTTTATTTGAGGAATCAAAGTGAGTGTTTCTAGAACAGTACCCCCATTCCGACCCCCGCGACGCTGATCAATACACACAGAACCAACGAGCAGCAGGCAAGCTTTCGTTTTCACTCAGAAATGCTGCTATAGGGAGGTCCCTAGATTGTCAGAGCATAGATATCTGGGTGATTTTTCCGTCACTCAGGCTATGAAGTGCCCATTATATTCTAGCCTCTTTGTAAAAGGCCTTGTAACAACTCCATGAGATGGGTATTTATCCCTCCCTCCCATTTTATTATAGACGGGGAAATTGAGGTTAAATAACTCGCCCAATGTAAAGCAGCTAGTAAGTGGCAGTGCCAGGATTTGAGTCCAGAAAATCTGATGCCAAAATCCATGGGTTTAACCACTACTCCATGCTGCCACCTAGAGGAAGAGGGAAGAGAACCCACAAGCTGTTGCCTGTGGGTCACAAATCCCTAGTGAAACGTGGACATTTAGCTGCACTAACACCACAATAGGCTGACAGAAGCCAATCAACCAGTGGAGTAAGTAAATGCTGGGGTTTTATGTTCCTGCTATTTCATGATGCGATTTATTGTTTTATTGAATGCCTGACTAATTTTTAAATGGCTAAATGAATTAATGGCTATAAATAAATAGATGGTTTAAAAAGACTAAATCTTTTAAGTGAGGATTGGGGAGGGGCTATGGAGGGGTACCCAGAATATAAAAGGCTGAGATCCACTGGACAAAGATAAAACCATCAGGGTTTAGAGCTGAAAGGAAATATTCATCGAAGACTCAGATCCGTTAAACACCTGCCCAGGTACCAGGCTCTGTGTCTGGCTCTGGGGACACAAGAATCAATAAGATGTGTATTCTAATGTCCCCAACAGATTAGTCAGATAGAGAGACAAGTAAATACCTGTAACATGTGGCAGAATAACACAGGGCTGGATATAAACAAGTCTCCCCACAACCGTGTCTTCTCCTTCCCTCCCCAGGGCAGGTTGAGCGTGGTGGAGGAAATCACACCACAGTGTGGACTGCTGAGACTCTATGTGCAAACCCCCAACCTCTGCATGGCTCTCACCCTGCTAGGCTATCCTTTTAATTGTCCCTGATCAGCTCCCTCTTCCACATCTTCAAGGCCAGTTCCTAAAAACCCATGTCTTCCTTCTAGAAAATTGTGGCCAGCAGTAGGAAGAGCTTAAACCGTCTACCACTCCACCAGCAAACTTCTCTACATCTGTATCTCCCAACCTTTATATGTCATCTCCATCCCTCTCCAAGATGGGCAAAACCACAGAGACAGTCCAGTTGGCATAAGGTCCATGATGGGCCCGAGGCCACGGAGCTGCCCCTGGATAGAAACCAAGATGGCGTGCAGAGCTGAGAGTGGAAAGGGGAGAATGTGGAGCCAATAGGAAGCTTTGCATAACTAAGGGAGCTGATTTGCAAGGTCCAAATCAGTTGCCCAGATGACAAGGCCTCCCAGCATGTGGAACCAGGGGGAAAAACCAAAGACAGGGGGGCAGGATGGTGGGTCAAACAGGCTAGTGACTTATTAGAATACTTCAATGCCCCTATCTCCCATGACCTATAGGAGAAAGCCCCAAATGGGAAAGGATGTTATGAAGGTGGGGACATAGAACATGTTGGAAATATCCCAAGACCCCCCAATATATATCCCTATATATTTCCCCACTGCTTTTTAACTGCCAGATAAATTATAAATAGCAGTGACTGCAGATGGTGAGAGGCAGTGAGAGTGAGGTGCTGCCACGTTGATTGTGTCTGGCCCGGCCTGCACAGGAGGCCAGCACCCCGTCATTCCCCAACAAATCAGTAGGTCATTTTTCACTGAACTGAAGCTCAATACTCCCATCGTTTTCTCTCCTAACCAGCCCCGAGATTGCTCTGTGCTCTTTATTACCTTTCAATGACTTAAGCCCCTGAACTGAATAACTTCATCAAGGTGTCAACCTAAACAGATTTTCCCCATAATGGCCTAACTCTCACAGGTTCTTAATGAAAAATATTGATTCCCAAGGATTAGTTGCAGATTTATGTTTTGGGATGTTGATCTCTCTATCACCTGGCACCTTATCAGTAGATGAAAGGACCTAGTTTCCCTTCGTGGTTTTAAAAAAGCAATCACTGGCTATGTCAAGGGGCAGCTTAGGTCCAGAAAAACAAATAAAATTCTGTGTCTGGATCCCATGGAATACTTAACAGAGAGTGAAGGGAGCGGGAGAGGATGACGCCGACTCACCTGTCTGTTTTTCCTCATTTAGCATCTTCACTGGTTGGGTTCTGGGGAGACCAGGCACACAGAAGCTGGGAGCAAATGTGACAAGCAGCCCTCCTGGTCTGACCGATCTCTGGGACACAGTCTGGAGGAAAGCATGCTGTGTACACCCTGTCTGGGTCTGGAGACGCCAACTGGAAGGAGTTCAGCAGCTGCTGGTGCGGACTGAAGTGGCATTCAATCAGCACCGACCAGCCTCCGTTGGCTCTGCCAACTCACTCTGTTAAATACGGTTCTGGAGGGATGAAGTTGAGACTCTAGCACCTAAAACCTCAATAGGCTGCAGAGCAGAGTCTCTGCCATCACCCAGAGGTGGCTGGGATGGAATGAGATTCATTCTTTATCTATCTGATAACTATTCATTGCGGATCTGCTGTGTTCCAGGCGTGCAAGGCACTGGGGACATTGGTCAGCAAGGTCAGATAGGGGGTCCTCCTCTCGTGGAAAAGGCAGACCCCACCAAAAAAGACCTCACACGAATAAGTGTAGAACTGCAGCTGTGACAGGCAAGGTGCCACAGGGCGGTGGGGACAGGGCTGCAGGAGCCGGTTAATAAGGGGATCTACCTAGTGAGAGAGGTCAAGGGAGATTCCCCAAGGAAGTGATGGTCAAGGTAACACCAGAAGAATGGGGAGCGTTTTGGAAAAGTAGGGAGCACTTGGGCAGAGAAGTAGTGTCTGCAAAACCCGTGTTTTGGAGGGAGCACAGCTCCCCCTGTGTGGCCACAGTGCAGAGAGAGATGGGGGGCCGGGCTCCAGAGGGCTCCAGAGAGGCAGGCAGAGGCCCGACTGTGGATTTGGGTATTATCCTAAGAACGACAGGAAGCCATTACAGGATTTTAAGCAGGAGGGTGACCTGATCGGATCTTCACTTTACAAAGATCGCTTTGGCTGCTCTGTGATAAACAGATGGAAACAGCTTTGGAGCAAAACCAGGAAGAAGGTGAAGGCTTAGGAGGGTGGTCCAGGCAAGAGATGAAGCAATGATGCTGCTGGAGATGGAGAGAGTGGACAGAATGGAGGAGAAATCAACAGGCATGATGCTGAATTGAATGTGGGGCGGGGGTAGGCTGAGGAGAAGGGGAGACAAGGATGATTCCCACACTTCCTGACTGAGCCGCTGCTTTTCTGAAGTGACGGCCTCTCACTGGGAGCACCACGGGGTTCCCTCACCACTGGGAAGCACTGCAGGGCAGCATGCTCATGACCTTTCCGGCTCCTAGAGCAGGGCTGGCAAAAGTCTTCTGTAAAGAGGTAGATAGAAAATATGTGTGGCTTTGAAAGCAAACCTGTCTCTGTTACTCAACTCTGCTGTTGTAAAGCAAAAGCAGCCACAGACAATATGTAACAAATGGGTGTGGCTATGTCCCAATACAAAAACAAATGACCAATAGGATTGGCCCTTCAGGCTGTAGTTTGCTGACCCCTGCCCAAGAGAACCTAGAGGAATGTGAAAACTAGACTGACCTCCTGGATTCCCCAGTCCCAGTGAGCTGGAGTATTGCGTTGAAACGAGATGTTCAGGTCAGGGGGAGCCTCCCAGAGCTGAAGCTGGGCTGATAAAATAGACCTCCAGCTTCCCCAGGCCTCCTCAGGGCCCCGAACACCTTCCAGAAAGGAGACCTGGACAAGACCTTCCTATACATATTCATCTGTATTTGTAGCAGAATTTTAAAAAAAACACCAAAAGGGTACACAAGAAACTAGTAAGTGCTTATCTATAGGCCTGGGAGTGGGGATGAGACTTTCACGTGTATACATTTTTATATCACTTTGGTTTTTGAACCACAGGAATATATTACTCAAGTATTAGCTACTTGAAAAAATTAGTAAATACATTACTTCATAAAGCACCCTCTGTTTCTCTACGGATAGAAATGTATCTAGTTGCCTTCCATCAGGATTTTTTTTTACTATTGAAAAGTACCGATATTTATCCTAAAATCACAACCTAAAATTAGGCATGGGACAGATTTTAAGCACAGCTCCATTGCACAGAGAACTGCAGATTTATCTGGTGAAAAGTTCACAGAAGTACCCTTTTCTGGTTTGGTTCTCAGGCCTGCTCTCAGTCTGCTTCCAACTTCTCCTCTGGTGTTTTCAACAACTCCCCATCTTCAGGTAACAGCACCCACTTTTACTTGGGGACCCTCCCCTTGTGCATTGGAGACCATTGGCTGGGACTGTCAATCGAGAGGTCCCGCCCCACCATGTTTTGGTCATGTGACCCAGGCTAAGCCAATCAGATTACTCCTCTCCGGAATGCAGCAGGAGGGGGTCCTGCAGACAAGGAAAAATAGTGAAGGTGCCTTGATCGGGTTTTCTGATAGTACCTGTTGTCTAACTCTTTGGGGCAATTCTTTCAAAGGTATGATTATTTGACCTCTGTTTCGATTTTAATTGATATTTTTTAGCCTAAGTCGGCCAGAATCCACTTTTGTGACTTGATACTGATGAAGGGATCCTGCTTAGAAATCTCCACTATCTCCCTGTGGCCTACAATACAAAGAGCAGACAGGACGTGTAAGTCCCAACAACCTGTAGGCCGGCACCCCCTCACTCCCACCCTTCGTCCCCACCAGGCACCCTCTGCTTCAGCACCGCTAGAATTTCTGCTCTTTCTCCAGATGCATCCGTATACACCTCTGTGCTGTGTCCCCACTATGTCACCTGAAAAAGTCCCTACTGATCATTTGGGGCAGCAGATCGTGGCGGATCAGGGCGCCAGTCCTGGTGAAGACAGGCTTGTTATCCAGCAGTTGCTTTTTGATAAACCCTGCTCTCCAAGTGTGAGATTAGCCAGGCTCTCTTCCCTTGAGAAACACACCAGAATCTACCACAACTCTGGGATCCCCTGAGCCCATTTCAAAGATCCAAAATGATAGAGTTGTGGCTATGACAGCACTGAATTAAAGCGTTTCTGCCAGCTGACCTCTATTCCTTCAAGGTCTTGATTTTCTCATCTGTAAAGTGAGGTTATGAATTCTACCAACATTACAGGAAGGATTTATTCATATATTTAACAAATACTCTAGACTGGACACTGTTCTAAATGCTTTACATATATTAATTCATTTCATTCTCATAACAACACTATAAGGCAAGTACTATTATTATCCCCATTTTGCAGATGAAGAAACTGAGGCACAGAGAGGTTAAGTTAGTCTTCCAAGGTTGAAATGGTATGGGAATGAAATGAAAGCTTGCATGGGAGTTACTTAGCACAGGGCCCAGGAGATAATACATGTTTCGTAAAATGGTAGTTATTTGTTATGGACTGAATTGTGCCCCCCCCAACTCATATGTTGAAATCTTAGCCCCCAATGTGATTGTATCAATATTTGGAGATAGGGCCTTAAAGAGGTAACTAAGGTTAAATGAGGTCATAAAAGAGGGGTCCTAATCCAATATGACTGGTGTCCTTATAAGGAGAAAGAGAGACACCAGGGATGGGCACACTCAGAAAAAAAGGCCAGGTGAGGGCACAGCAGGGTGGCCATCTGCAATCCAAGGAGAGAGACCTCAGGAGAAACCAAACCTGTCAACAAGTTGATCTTGGACTTCTAGTCTCCAGAACTGTGAGAGGTATATTTCTGTTGTTTAAGTCACCTCATCTGCGGTATTTTGTTACGGGACACCTAGTGGATGAATACACTATTGAAGAAGACCCCACCTTGTGGTGGAAATCACAGCTGCTTTTTCAGTGCTCATGTGACAACATCACCCCAGGATGTAATCTCCTTCAGGGAGTCCCTGTCCCACTAGGATAGAGTCAAACATCCTCTGCAAGATATATTGGGCCCTCCAAAATAACACTCCAAATTCACCTTCTGTCACCCCATCCACTCTCACCCTCTGTCCAGCCACAACAAACTTCACACTCCCCTAAACATGCCAGGCCTTTGTATATACTATTGCCAGCTCTTATGTCCTCCTCCTGCCATGCTTTCACCCATCCCACTTTGCTGGTGAGCTCCTCTGCGTGCTGCAAGACCCAGCCTCGGTATTTCCTCTGAAGCTTTCATTGAACTGCCCAGGCAGAGTTGGATATTTCCTTCCCTGTGCCACTACCACACCTTGTACACAGTTCTGTTATATTACATTCTAATTGTTTGCCCTCATGTCTCTCTCATTAGAATTTCGAACTCCTTGAGGTCAGACTATGTGCCTAATTTACTTAGGGGTCTCTAGCATAGTGCCTGACATAGGGTAGATGTTCAGTGGATGTTTAATGATGCAATAAGTGAAAGAGCACCTGAATCCAGGTTAGTTTATTCTCCCTCCCATGAAAAACTATAAAGCCAATTTTTTTTTTTTTTTTGCGGTACGCGGGCCTCTCACTGTTGTGACCTCTCCCGTTGCGGAGCACAGGCTCCGGACGTGCAGGCCCAGCAGCCATGGCTCACGGGCCCAGCCACTCCGTGGCATGTGGGATCTTCCCGGACCAGGGCACGAACCCACGTCTCCTGCATCGGCAGGCGGACTCTCAACCACTGCGCCACCAGGGAAGCCCTATAAAGCCAATCTTGATCCATCTCAAATAAGATTACTGCTGGGAAGGCTCTAAGAAATCTGCCAGACTAAAGAGAGTAGACATCTCTCTAAGGAATTCTACTCAAACTAATTCTCAAGCTCTTTCTTTTGGCTTCCTTGGGTGGTACATTCTCACCTAACTCTGGTTCCCGCAAGGCTGTCACTATGGCATATACAGCCTCTAAGAGAGCCCCCAGTGTTCCCCCCTCCCAGTAGTTATGACCTCCTTTAATCCCTTCCCTTTGAGTGTGGGCGGTATTTACTGATTCACTTCTTACGAACAGAATTGCATAAGTGATGCCATGTCGCTTCTGAGATTAAGTTATAGAAAGACTGAGGTTTCCATCTTGTGCACTCCCTCTTGCTCTCTCTTGGATCACTTGCCCTGAGGAAAGCCAGCTGCCATGTCACACAGCATTCTGTGGAAAAGCCCATGTGCCAAGGGCCTGGGGCTTGCCAACAGCCACATTAGTGAGTTTGGAAGCAGATCCACATTCCCTCCCAGTCTAGCCTTCAGATGAGACCAAAGCCCAAGTCAACAGTTTGACTTCAGGCTCATGAGAGACCTTGAGCCACAGGCACCTACCCAAGCTGCACATGGATTCCTGACCCACAGATGCTGTGAGATAGATGTTTGTTCTGTTAAGTTGATAATTGGGGGGATAATTTGTTGTACACTAATAGATAATGAATACAGCCACCAAATGGACCCTCCCACAAGGGCAAGTGCAAGTTAGACATCCTCTCTCTTGCTTTTCAGCCCTGGATTTGGATCCCTAGGCTTAGGGCTTGATAAGACATAGATTTTTTTTTTTTTTTTTTTTTTGCGGTATGTGGGCCTCTCACTGTTGTGGCCTCTCCCGTTGCGGAGCACAGGCTCTGGACGCACAGGCTTAGCAGCCGTGCTCCACGGGCCCAGCCGCTCCGCGGCATGTGGGATCTTCCCGGACTGGGACATGAACCCGCGTCCCCTGCATTGGCAGGCGGACTCTCAACCACTGCGCCACCAGGGAAGCCCAAGACATAGATTTTTATAGACATCATTTTCTCCATCATCATTGCCATCTTCATCATCATCATCTCTAAGATCTATTGATGTGCTATGTCCTAGGTACTGCACTTAGTGATTGACATGCATCGTCTTCCTTAAATCCTCACAATGACCTTGTGAACTGAACTTATAAGGAAGGGTACTTTGGTTGCAAGAAACAAAAACTGACTGTAGGTAACTTAAGCCACAGGGAATTTCCTGGAAGGAAATGGGGACCAGACCCTCTAAGGTAGACTCTAGACTGTAACTAGGGCTGGAAGTAGGCAGGGACAAAGGTACCTCCACAGTCTAGGAAAGAAGAAGCACAACTAAGATAGTATAGCCTGATGTTTAAAAGCATGAGCTCTGGAATCAGACTCACTGGGTTCAAATCACAGCCCTGCTGCTTACTAGTTTTGAGTTTGGGCAATTTACTTAGAGTCTGCATGCTTCAGTTTTCCTACCTGTAAAATGAGGATAATAATAGTATGTGTCTGATGGCTTTGTTGTATGTATTATATGAGTTTATATAATTAGTGTTTAGCACAGTGCTGGGCACTTAGTAAGTGCTACATGGGTGTTAGTTCTTATTATTGAGAGTCTTGTGGAGTGAGTCTGGGTAGGAAACCACCGTTATAACTAAATCTAACTCCACCCATTATCAGTCACTTTGTCTTGCTGCTCAGCATTCAAATCCTAGGTAGAAAGCATCAGAAGACCCCAGCTTGTTTCCTGTGCCCACTCTGTTACTGTCCCATGAATATGCATCAAACGAGAGAAAGGTTAGTCCTCAAAAGAAAACGAAGAGAGTCTAGAAATAAATCCACATATAGTCAAATGATTTTCCACAAGGGGCCAAATTTATTCAATGAGGATAGGATAATTTTCCCATAAATGGTGCAAGAACAATTGGATATCCTCGTGTAAAACAATGAACTTAGACCCTTACCTCACACCACACACAAACATTAACTCAAAATGGATCATGAGCTAAAATTTCTAGAAGAAAACATAAGAGATAACTTTTGTGACCTTGGGTTAGCCAAACATTTCTTAGATATGACATTAAAAGTACAATCCATAAAAAAAATTTAACAAATTAGACTTCGTCAATATTTTAAACTTTTGCTCTTTAAAAGACACCACTATGAAAAATGAAAAGGTAAGCCACAGACTGGAAGAAAATATTTGCAAAACACATATCTGATAAAGGACCTGTATCCAGAATAATGAATGCCTATAACTCAGTAGGAAGAAGACAAGCCAATTTTTTTTAACTGGCAAAAGATCTGAATAAACACTTCACAAAAAAAGATATACTAATGGATAATCAGAGTATGAAAAGGTGCTCAACACCTTTAGCCATAACAGAGATGCAAATTTAAACCACAACATACCCTTTAGAATAGCTAAATAAAAAAGTCTGACAAATCAAGTGTTAGTAAGACTATAAAGCAACCGCAATCCACATGTTGATGGTGGGAATGTAAAATGGTACAACCACTTTGGAAAATGTTTTGGCAGATTCTTAAAAAGTTACTTACCGTACAACCCAGCAATTCCGCTCCTAGATATCTACTCAAGAGAAATGAAAAATATGTGTCCACACAAAGACATCCACACAATTGCTCACAGCAGTTCATAACAGCCCAAAACTAGACAATCCAAATTACTTATGAATAGGTAAACAAAATGTGCTATTTCCATACCAGCAATAAAAGGGAACAAACTATTGCTACATGCAACGACATAGATCTCAAAAAGAGTATGCTAAGTGAAAGAAGTCAGACACGTAGACTACATACTATATGATTCTATTTACATGAAATTGCTAGAATAGGCAAACCATAGAGATGGAAAACACATCGTTGGTTGCTAGAGCTGGAGGTAGCAACTGGGATCGACTATAAATGGGAATGAGGAAACTTAGGGGAGTGATGGAGGTATTCTGAAACCAGCTGGTGAAGATAATTGTGCAGTTATATAACTTTGCTAAAAACTCATTGAACTGTACATTTTAAATGGGTGAATTTTAATGTATGTAAATCATACCTCAATAAAACCTTTAAAAAATTAGTGATAAACTCTGAAAAAAAGAAAGAAGATAAAACCAATGTGGGAAGAGAAGGATGCTTGGCTGGGAGGGAAAAACACACGTGTATTATCCCATTAGGAAAATTAGGAACAGCAACTTCCCTGATGTCATACAGCTAGTAAGTGGCAAAACCCACATGCAAACCTCAACTCTTTGACCCCAAACCCATGCTCCTAACCCCTCCACTAAGCCAACCTTCTCACCTTATCACACAACTTGTCTCCAGTCAGTGCCCACTCACATCCCCACGTGACCAGAATATTTGTCCAAATAGTGCGTAAGCAAGAGGCACTCCAAGGTCTGATGTCCTCAGACAGTTCATTGAAGTTGCAGTTGTTACCTTTCCATGAGCTTGGAGTGCTGGGGTTGATTTGGTGCTTTTTGTATATTGCTCATCTGGCAGAGAATTACTACTCTGCTCTATGAGTTCCCACAGATGGCTTTATTTTCCATTGCTATTAAATTGGTTTTGAACAAGACATAATTCTTCAAGTGCCTAGTGAGCTCTCTGGGTTTGCTCAGGCAAGATTCCATAAAAATGTAAATAATCAGAACACTTCTGGGATTATTTATCACAACTGACTCGCGGCTGTAAATTTATGTATTAATTTCAGCTGTGAGCTTCAGTGGGGAAAAAATGAAGAGTTGAAAATAGACTCTCCCACCTAACACCCTCTTTATGTCCCTATTTCCCTTTGGCTTCCAGGGAACATACTGTAGAATGGGCCACAGATCTGAGTCTGAAAGATATTGGACAGAACTGAAGAGAAACCAGGCACGAAAGAATCATGCATAGGCCACAGGCTTGTCTCTTACCACTCTCCTCCTTGCTCTTGGAACTCTTGCCACCCTAGACTTTTTTCAGTTCCTCCTGCTGATTCCTGCCTCAGGACCCTTGCACATGCGCCCTTGGCTTATAATGTTCTTTCCTCCCTTTTTTGCCTGGTTCAATCTTATCACCCTTCAGCTCTTAGCTTAGCATAACTTGTTCAGACAAGCCTTCCATGCCCACCCATTCACCAGACTTAAAGTCTGTCTCACCTACTCGACTGTAAACTTCTATAAACTTCATGAGGTTTGGGACCATGTCTTTATCACCTGCATCCCCAGAGTCTGGCCCAGAGTGGAAGATGGATGAATATGTGTTGAATGAACTAATGGGTCCACTTGGAGTGGGGGAACATAGCAGTGCTCTCAGTGCCCTGCCCACGTGCCCTCAGATCCCTTTGCCATTTCTGCACATAAGTACAAGTGTGCAGCCCCAGATCCCTTCACCACTGTCTGCACACAAGCACAGCTATGCAGCCCCAGGTGTGCTTTCACTCCGCCAGGACCTGCATCTCATTGTCAAGGACTGGTCTCACTTTGTCTGTGTGTGCCAAGAGCTTGCAGTGCCTAGGAATTTATGTTCCTTTTAGGGGAAAACCCTTAACTAATTAGTGATGGGTACAGGCTTATAAACTTGCCTGCTCTCTTGTCTTAATGGGACAACCATGAGGGGTAACCTTGCTGCCCCCAGGGCCCCCCTGTGGGACAGAGCCACACCTACCTTCCATGGGTCCTGGCTTGATGACACCACACTCTCCTGGCCTCTGCCTGTCCCCATCCCACTTACTCTCTCTCACCAGTGTTCCCTGAGAACTCCTCCTAATAAATCACTTTTACACACAGCCTCATCTCAGGGTCTGTTTCTGGGAAACCCACCCTAAAACAGAGACCCTTCTGCTGGAAAAGGTTCTCGCTGAGCTGTGATTAAAAGCACTCCAAGCAGCCAGACCATTTGCTGATTCACGTGAGGATAGGTCTTGCCAATAACTCTCTAACTGGCGAGGGGGAGTCATGTCCATAGAGGGGGGAATGCTAACCCCCTTCACGTTTGAATCTTCACCCCCATAACCCAGTGCCCCATTGAAAAGGGATCAGGAAGCTGGACCCCTGGCATCCCAGCCCATCTGGGCATGGGAGCCTGTTGGCTAGACTGACTTGTGGGGAAGCAAGATCATCTCTACCCGCTCCTTCTCCAGGATTTCAGCTGAGGCCAAGGCAGGGGAAGACCAGGCTTATATATGGGGAGAAGGGGGGCCCCTCTGGCTAGAGGATCTTAGGGGGATTTGGGTACAGGCTGTTAAGGTCTATGCAGTAAGAATGCCTTCAGCTTTAAGGAACAGAATATCCAATTAAACGAGGCTTAAAAAATAGGGGCATATTTATTGAGGAATTTGCTACAAAGAGAAGTAAGAGGGTGTTATGAGAGAGAAAATTTGAGGAAACCTATATAGATGGGGTGGGCAGAAAGGCCTCCCTGAGGAGGTACATTAAATTCAAGGCCAGAGATGGAAAGGAATCATCTCCATCAGGAGGAGTAGCATGGTTGGCAAGCTATAACAAAGATGTCCATGTCCTAATCCCCAGACCCTATGAATCTGTTACCTTGCATGGCAGAAGGCAGTTGTGATTAAGTCCAGGACAGTGAAGTGGGGAGATTATCCCACACATTCACTGGACCCACTGTAACCACAGTCCTTATAAGGGAAAGTGGGAGGCGGGAGAACCAGAGAAGATGTGACAGTGGAAGCAGAGGTCAGAGTGATCTGGCCATGAGCGAAGGAATGCAGGCAGCCTCTACTTCTGGAAAAGGCAAGGAAACAGATTCTCCCTTGGAGCCTCCAGACGGAATATACACCTTGATTTTAGCCCCGTGAGACCTATTTGGGACTCATGGCCTCCAGAACTGTTAGATAAGAGATGTGTGTCATTTTAAGCCACTAAGTTTGTGTAATTTGTTACAGCAGCAAGAGGAAACTAATACAGACGTTGTCATAGAGGGAAGTTATGCACAAAATCCTGAGGCAGGAGGGATTTTAGTGTATCTGAGAAATATGAAGGTGACCAGTGTGTCTGGGCCCTGTGATAAGGTGAGAGGGGTGGGTGGAGCCTTGTAGACCACCAGAAGAAGTTTGGATTTTATTCTAAGACTGATGGGAAGCCATTAAAAAGTTTTATTATAATCTGTCTCCATTTTTCCAAGATCACTCTGGCTGATGAGTGTAGAAACAGATGGGGGTGCTGCGGTGAGGACTGGTAAGAGCAGAAGCATGGAGACCAGTCAGGAAGAGGTCCCGTAATCCAGGAGTGAGATGGTGATGGCCTCCACCAAGACAGTGGGGATGCAGATAGGAGCTGGCTGCAAGATAGATTTCAGACACTGATTTATTGGCTCTGAAAAACTCAAATAAAATAATTTGGAGATCTTAATGCCAGAGGCCCTTTGATCAAATTAAAGCCAGCTTTTCAGAGACCACATGTTGCCTCCTGACAGTGACAAAACAATATTGCCACAGAAGTAGTCCCCAGAGGAGGGACTCGGGGATGCTCTGATACAGCAGAGGGGGTAGAAAGAAAATGCATGTCTTCCTGAATGTCCATAGCAACAAATGACTACCTAGCGAGAAAGAAATTTAGCCAATGTGCAGAAGGATGGTCTGGCCACATTATGGACACTTGCAAAGTCAAAATTCTATTCTTGGGGACAATGACTTATTCTCCTAAACAATGAAAAAGTCCTGACCTGTCTGAGTTCCATGCAAACCTCTAGCTCACCTCCAATTTGAAGTTACAAAAATGAGCATGGGGGCTTCCCTGGTGGCGCAGTGGTTGAGAGTCCTCCTGCCGATGCAGGGGACGCGGGTTCGTGCCCCGGTCCGGGAGGATCCCACATGCCACGGAGCGACTGGGCCCGTGAGCCATGGCCGCTGAGCCTGTGCATCCGGAGCCTGTGCTCCGCAATGGGAGAGGCCACAACAGTGAGAGGCCCGCATATCGCAAAAAAAAAAAAAAAAAAAAAATGAGCATGGATCCTTCAGGAATTCAGATTTGATGTGAAGTATTATATATCCAAAGACCTGCCAACAGATGTCACAGAGTTTTGGAAATGTTAAAGACTCATGCCTACTGACAGAAGTGTTAAGTAGAATCGGAGATCTGATTTTATTTTTAGGCCAGGAGGGAGACAGTGTTGTCCTGGGGTGACCTTCCTGAGTGACTTTTTCTCCTCACAAAAAACAATATTTATAATGATGACTCTAACAACAAAGCAACAAGAAAGCTCACATTTCTGGGCTTCCCTGGTGGCGCAGTGGTTGGGAATCCACCTGCCAATGCAGGGGACACGGGTTCGAGCCCCGGTCGGGGAAGATCCCACATGTCGCGGAGCAACAAAGCCAGCGCACCACAACTACTGAGGCTGTGCTCTAGAGCCCATGAGTCACAACTACTGAGCCCACGTGCTGCAACTACTGAAGCTCGCGGACCTAGAGCCCGTGCTCCACAACAAGAGAAGCCACCACAGTGAGAAGCCCGTGCACCGCAAGAAAGAGTAGCCCCTGCTCGCTGCAACTAGAGAAAGCCTACGCGCAGCAACGAAGACCCAACGCAGCCAAAAGTAAATAAATAAATAAAAATATTTTAAAAAGAAAGCTCACATTTCTTGAGCACTTACTATGTACAACAATCCTAGAGACCTATTATTACCGCCATGTTAGACATCAGGAAACAATCTTAAGAAGTTAACAGAATTTGCCAATGTCATGCAAGGAGGCTGTGGAGATGGGTTTAACTACAAAATCAAGTTCTAAATCAGGGATCTGTGAACCAAGGCCTAAGGGCCAAATCTCACCTGCCACTTGTTTTTGTAAATTAAGTTTTATTGGAGCACACCCACACCCGTTTGCTTCCCTATGGCTGCTTTTGCAGCCCAAAGGTAGAGCTGAGTAGTTGCAACCACATGTCTCACAGAGCCTAAAATATTCACTATCTGTCCCCTTACAGAAAAAGCTTTCCAGTCCCTATTCTAGATCATGCATTACACTGGGAGTATTTCCTCATAACTCACCCTCCTACCCTTCATGCCTCTTCCACACCATCCACCCCACTCACAAGCTAGAGGCTGTTTCAGATCATTGAATGAGGCAACCAGCATCCTTCCACTTCCCAGCTGCCTCCCACTCCCACAGTTAGCCTGGTAAAACCCCTGCCATCCCTCCTCCTCAACCTGCTCCGTGGTTTAAAGGAGAGGAAAAGAGGTGGGGTGAGTGCCCTGCGCCTCTGAGGCCAGTGCTACACCTGAGAGAATGAGCCAGAGACTCACTTGGGGGAACACACCCCCCAGGCGTGATTTACTCTTCCAGCCAACCATAAAGACCTGACCCGAGTGAGTTGGGTGAAACACTCATCCCAAGCAAGATTTCTATTACATGAAGCCTTTCCACTGGGGACTCCTCATAGAAACTCCACACAGCCAGGGGGATGGGGAAACAAGGACAGGGCGACTAGCGTGATTCTGACCATCTTGCAGCCCTGCCCCAAAGCCAACAGGAATAGATGCAAAGGAAAGATGGCGGTCAGAGTCGGGCAGCTGTACTCACGCCCTGTTCTCGCCTTACTTGCTCTATGTTGTTCCTTTACTCCAGCTTCCACTCCTTGATGCGGTACGCGGGCCTCTCACTGCTGTGGCCTCTCCTGTTACGGAGCACAGGCTCCAGACGCGCAGGCTCAGCGGCCATGGCTCACGGGCCCAGCCACTCCGCGGCATGTGGGATCCTCCCGGACCGGGGCACGAACCCGCGTCCCCTGCATCGGCAGGCGGACTCTCAACCACTGTGCCACCAGGGAAGCCCCTCCTCTTTGATTTTTTTAAAAGATTATCTTTGCATCATTTGTTTTCCACTTACCACTTTTGCTGACTGTTAAAGTTATACATGGTTAAGTATCTGATCCACTTACCTCGTTCTGAATTCTTGTTCTGTTTTGTTCCGGTTTCGGTTTTTTTGGCCGCGCAGTGTGGCTGGCAGGATCTTAGCTCCCCAACCAGGGATTGAACCCATGCCCCCTTCAGTGGAAGTGCAGAGTCTTAACCACTGGGCCGCCAGGGAAGTCCACGGGTTCTGAATTCTTGAGCCGTGACATCCTGGTTCATTACTAGGGCTTTGTAATAAGTTATTATATCTGGCCTTTCAAGTCATCTGTTATGACTCTTTTCTCACACTGTCCTAATTGAACCATAGAATTATTTTATTAAGCTACTAAAAAATGTAAATTCCAGGGATTAAGTCTGTAAGCTAATTTTGGAGGAATTTAAATCTTTAAATGCTTTAGGTTCTCATTCAAGGAATTAATACAATTCTTTATTTTAACCATCTGTATTGCTCAGTAAATTTTTGCAGTTTTCTTCATGCCCATCTCCAGTTACAAACAGTCTGGTTATTTTATATTTTGTTGCTACTGCAAGTAAGACATTTAATGATAGTTTTCTTACTGGTTATTGAGTTTTAGATATTTATATATCAACTACGCTCCTAAACTGTCCTATTGAAGTTGTTATAGTTCTTATCTTATATCACTTATAAATGGTACATTGGTCTCTTTCTTTCTCATAGCTGTGTCTCTTATTTCTCTGTACACCATATGGTCATTGGTCAAGTACGTCACAACACACTTGACCAATGTAAAGGTGAGTGTATTAGTTTGCTAGGACTGCCATAACAAAGTACCACAGACTGGGTGGCTTAAACAACAGAAATTTATTTTCTAACAATTCTGGAGGCTACGAGTCCAAGGTCAAGGTGTTGGCAGGGTTGGTTTCTTCTGAGGTCTCTCTCCTTGGCTTGTAGACGGCTGTCTTCTCCCTGTGTCTTCACGTGGTCATCCCTCTGTGTCCTAATATTCCCTTCTTATAAGAACATCAGTCATATTGGATTACAGCCCATCCTAGTGACCTTATTTTAACTTAATTACCTCTTTAAAGACTGTATCTCCAGATACAGTCACATTCTGAGGTAATGGGGCTTAGGATGTCAACATATGAATTTGGGGGACACAATTCACCCCATAACAGTGAGCAACCTTATCTCTAATGGGAATGCATCTGATGTTTCAACAGCAAGTCTGATGTGCACCTTGTTTAAAACAAATACTTTTATCATGCTTTTATTCCTAAGTGTTCAAAGAGCTTTTTATCAGGAATGAAGCTCAAACTCTATTGAAAATATCTTTTTGGTATCTATTGACATGGGGTACTTTTGACCTATTTCTGTGATGTGATGTGTTAATAGATTTCCTGTTATGAAATAGTTCTTGATCAGCATTCAGAATATATAAAGAAATCCTACAGATCAGTAGGAAAAAGATTCTTTAAATCTAGTATAAATTAGATAAAAGCATATAAACAGACAATTCAGAAAAAAGAATACGCTTCTGATCAATGAACATTGAAAAAATCTCCACCTCGCTAGTAATCAGGGAGATGCAAATTTAAACGGGAATGAAATCCCATTCCACACAAGGGTTAGCAAGGATGAAGAAAGAGCTCACACCCTGCTGATAGGAGAGGAGACTGCTACAACAAGCAAGGGCGAAAGGTACACAATGTTTGCTGTAATACTGTTTATAATAACCACCAAAAAGAAGGAAATAACATGAATGTCCATGTGTAAAAAATAATAGATAAATAAAATATGGTGCGTTTATACAATGAATGAGCTGGATCTGCTTGTATCAACGTGAATACATCTTAAGAAAGTAATGCCAAGAGAACAAAAGCAAGTTCTGGAAGGACACATTTAGAATAAAAGCAGTTATGGAATTTTGAGGACGTACAAAATAATGTGTAGCTAAATATTTATGGACACATAAAAGTTGTAGAGATATCAGACTCAGATTAGGAGGATAAATACCAACTTCAAAATAGTTGTTATCGCTGGTGTTTGCAAGGGGTGAGGAGGGATTCAAGAAGGACTGGAGGAAGGGAGGGAGAGGATGGAGTCCAGAAGCACAAAAGGGCACCTCAACTAACCTGTATGATTTTATTTTATTTCTTTTTAAATAAAATGATCTGAAAAACAAAAGTCTGTGCATTCTGGCTGAACCCAACTTGGTCATGGTGAATGATTCTATTAATGTATTATTGAATTCTGTTTGCTATTATTTTATTTATAGTTTTTCATCTAGTTCCTTGGTCTGCTGTTCTCTCCTTTTTTTCTACTGTATTCTTCAAGGTGGGATTTCAGGGCTTCCCTGGTGGCGCAGTGGTTGAGAGTCCGCCTGCCGATGCAGAGGACACGGGTTCGTGCCCCGGTCCGGGAGGATCCCACATGCCGTGGAGCGGCTGGGCCCGTGAGCCATGGTCACTGAGCATGCGCGTCCGGAGCCTGTGCTCCGCAACGGGAGAGGCCACAACAGTAAGAGGCCCGCATACTACAAAAAAAAAAAAAAAAAAGAGATTGGATTTCACGGTTGTTTTATCCTCATAAAATGAATTAGAGAGTTCTCCATGCTTTTTTATAATCTGGAACATTTGTCAAGTATAGGTATAATCTGTTACTGGAAAATGTGAAAAAAACACACAGAAAAATTTCTGTTCAAGGAGGTTATTTTAGAGCTAGCATTTAGTAACACTTTAACTTTTTAATTTTTATATGGTTATGTTTCTCTTTGGGCTTATACTTTTTCATGAGTCAATTTTTGTAATTCATATTTCACAAAAGAATCTGCATCACTGAGATTTTTTTCGTTTCTTTACGAAGAGTTGTACATAGTAATATCTTGGTTTTTAAATCTCTCACGTGCCTTCTAGAGTTCCTCATCGTTTTAAATTTTATTTGTTTTGGGTTTTTTCCCCTCTTCAGTCAGTTTGCCAGAGGTTTATCCATATTATTGGTTTTCTTCCAAGAGTCACCTCTTGGATGCATTTATCATAGCTTGAACTTGTGTGTTTTCAAATCCATGGATTTCTGCTTTGTTCTTGAAAAGATTTATTTTTCTTTACTTAAGATTTTTTGCCAATTTTCATACTTCTTGATTTTAAAGCTAACTTTATTCATTTTTATTTTCAACAATAAAAGCAAATTAAGGGCTTTGGTTATATCCTATATGTTTTCATATGTATTATTCACATTCTCATTATTCTCTAAGTGGTCTTTGATTGTATATTTTATTGCTCCTTTGACTCAATAATTACTTAGGAGATTGTTCTTTTTTTCCACATTTCCATATAGTAATAGCTGTTCAGTATTAATGTGAAAAACACAGATCACAAGGCCAGTCACTGGCGCAGTGCCCGACATGCCGGGAATATTTGCTAGATGGATGTGCTGACTGATCATGACACAAACATAAATCCCAAAAATAATGTCAACTCCCTAGTTATGTCTCAAAATGTTGCTGTTATATTATTATTTCAATAATAACAATGAAGCGAAAGGGAAAATAAGCAGAGTCAAAAGTCCTCTGCCCTTTAGTCCATTACACAGTTTGAATATTAGGCCTCCATGCATGAGCTATAGACAACATTAACCAACAATAGGAGGCTTCACACAACCAAATGAAACCACAAGGCTCAGACCTAATGAACAACAAAGACCTTTTGGCAACCGGGGCCCGATCTCAGGCTCTACAGCTCTGCAAGAGAACCTACGAACTGCAGGCATGGCATATATCACATTTGCTGAAATGTAAGATGCAGGCCCCCCACGCATCCAATGTGTCCATTCTTCAGTTGGAAGGTCCAGCATGACCAAGGTCAATGGATGACACAACCATAGCCAAGACTGGCCAACTTTCCATGAAAAGACCCTTGACAAGACATGCCTACGCCCATATGCCCACCCGAAGATTTAACGCCACTCTGTACCTGTCCTTTGTTATAACGTGTTTCAGGGACATGGGAACACTTGGTTCCTTTTTTATATACTTTAATGATTTTTTCAAACTACAATAGTAATATATGCTCACAAGACCCCTTCCCTTCAAAGTAACTAATATCAACCTTTTGGTATGTATCTTTCCATGTTTTTCCTGAGCTCATGCAAACATTCATACATAAAAAGTCACTGGAATGGATTTTCTTCTTTTTTTTTTTTCAAAAATGGGATCATACTATACCAATTTGCTGTTTTTACTTAAAAAGAGATTATAGGTGTGTCTCCATATACTGTTTTTTAATAGCTGCATAAAACTCCAGAATATGAAATAATATAATTTTTTCAATAATTCCCTATTTTTGGGTATTCAGATTGCTTCCAGATTTTTGCAAGTATCAGATATGTTGTAATAAACATTTTTCTCCTGATCTGGTATTTTCATTTCTGTTTACCCAAGTTAAATGGCTGGGTCAAAGAGTATGTATATTTTAAATTTCAGTAGCTCCTTCCAGATTTCTTTTTTGAATGGTTAAAGCAATCTTACTCATTCCAGCAAAGTATGAGAGCCCTGATTTACCCCACACAATCACAAGCCATGGATTATGAATCATAAGCCAAACTGATGAATTTCTAACATGATCTTATTGTCATTTTTATTTACATTTTCCTTCCCCCATAAGAATGAGCATAATTTAGTTTGCTTATTAGCCAACTGCATTTCCTCTTCTGAAAATTGCCTAATCCTATCCTTTGCCTATTTCTTTATTGGATTTTAAAAATCTTTTCAATTTGGAGAAGTTCTTTGTAGATTAGAAAAATTAACCCCAGAGCCCTCCTCAGTACTTTTCGTGGAACTCTCGAAAAAGAGGCACAGTATTTTTGCTGGGATCGTTGGCATAAGAGAAATGAAAGTCTAGAGGTGCTGATGCCATCTTTGTCACTATGTGAAAGAGTGATGAAAAGAAAATAAATACAGAGAAAGTAAGTCAGAGTGGGGCATGACAAAGAGATAACGACATTATCTGAATGCCCAGATACAGCCATACTTGAAGCTGGAGCGTTGGGCCATTGCAATTTCTTAGTAAAGAGAGCCAGTAACTTTCCTTTTCGGTCTGTGCTGGGTTTCTGTCGCTTGCAGCCAAAACATTCCTGACTGTAGTGAGTTTGCACACACTGGGACCACAGTCTGATTCTGAAACAAGAACTTACCATCCAAAAGAACTGAACATTCTAAATTCTGGGTCCAGGTAATATTTGAACTGGTCTGATCATTGTTCCCGGGTGTCCCTCAGGTTTCCTACTACACGGCAACCTATAAAGGTTTTCTGGAACAATTGCATACCAAGCCCATGGGAAGAGTTCACAGTGCACACCTGTTTATTGGTCACCAATGGAATTCAAGTCTCTTGGTTTATATCTGTACATAGATTGGACACACTTAACTGAGACCCAGGCCAGAAAATTTGTAGAAGAAATCACTAGTTACTCTTAGAACTGCTGGATATTTGTGGAAAAAGAGTCCTTGAATCAACAGATGTGTCAGAAGGCCTATGCAGGTTAGGTCTCCAGCTGCTCATTGAAAACACAGTGCCTCCCTAAATGGGCTGTCATCATAAGGTTGATTATTTTTGTCCTTTCTTAAACTATATATTGTGGGATTACTAGATAGTGATGTAGGGAGAAGAGGAAGTAAATAGGACCATGCCTGATAAGGCTTTCTCTACTCTGGAAACCATTTTAACAGAGGGGAATCAAGGGTGCCTGATGTGGGAATTCTGATTAGGTGGGAGGGCAAGATACCAAAATGCTAATAGTTTAAATAAACTTGGAACATACTATCACAGTATCACAAATGGGGTCATTTAGGCATAATATATAGGCACCCCCAATTATAACAACAATAATAGAAAGCAGTGGGAAGCAGCTGCATAGCACAGGGAGATCAGCTCGGTGCTTTGTGTCCCCTTAGACGGGTGGGATAGGGAGCGTGGGAGAGAGACACAAGAAAGGGGGGATATGGGGATATATGTATACATATAGCTGATTCACTTTGTTATACAGCAGAAACTAACACACAATTGTAAAGCAATTATACTCCAATAAAGATGTTAAAAATAATAATAATAATAGCAAGCACTAACATTTTTTAAGTACCTACTGTGTGCCAGACATTGAGTGAAACACTTTGTGAATTACTCCATTTTTTTCCCCCGTATAACAACCCAATGAGGTAGGTACCAAAGCTTAGAAGAAATCAAAGCTTAGAGAGGGTCTATCGGGCATGTTCGGCTAAAGCAGCGAAACTCGTTCTCAGTGGTTTAACAAAATAAAAGTTTACTTATTGCTCCTGCTACGTAACCAATGCAGGTTGGCAGGGAAGACCCTGCCCACCTTAGGCTGGTGGATGCTCGATCTGAACCACGTTTCCATGATTACTGCAGCAGGAGGCAGAAACCACGGCGAATTGTGTGCTGCCTCTCACACGGAACAGATACCCATCACTTCTCCTTGCATTTCATTGACCAAACAAGTCTCACGCCCTTATCCAAGGTGGAGGGAGAGGTGGAGTGCAATCCTACTTGTGCTCAGAAAGAAGATAACTTGGGGCTTCCCTGGTGGCGCAGTGGTTGAGAGTCCCCCTGCCGATGCAGGGGACACGGCTTCGTGCCCCGGTCCGGGAAGATCCCACATGCCGCGGAGCGGCTGGGCCCGTGAGCCATGGCCGCTGAGCCTGCGCTTCCAGAGCCTGTGATCCGCGGCGGGAGAGGCCACAACAGTGAGAGGCCCACATACCGCAAAAAAAAAAAAAAAAACAAAAGAAAGATAACGAAATACATTATACTGCTTTGAACTGGTCTCACCAAATACGATCACAGAGCACAGCTGGTCTGGCCTCTTCCGGTAGCAGAGAAGTTTGAATAACTGTGATGCCCCCTCCTTTCCTCTCTCTCTGTGACTACTCCAGGTTAACAATGGAAAGCTGAAAGTCTCTACCTCGACCACACACACCTGACTACATCTCTATTGCTTTTGTTATCTCGTAGCTAATGGCACTTAGATAAACCTACATCCAGCCAGAGCTTCGGAAGGAAAATGTTTCGATGTGTCCCACCAAGTATAATCATTCTGCCAGGGCAGGCCCTTTGCACCTACTTGGGGAGGGGTTTTGTAGAACTCCTGGTTAGGGGTGGGACAATGGATTACGCTTTTGATTGCCTGGTGCCTGAAGGACGCCTGGAGCTACAGTGAAATGTCTATTAGTAACAAAATGTTGCGATACATGGGGTTATGTGTTCACATATTTTCTAAAAGTGTGAAAATAGAAAATGCAAGTTTCTTGAAACTCCTCCCAGATGTCAGCTTCATTCACAATTTGGGCTGCCTCTCTTTCCCCTCACTACTCCCATTTTCTGTCTATAACACCTTTCTACAGGAATTCTCATCCTTTCACTTTATTTTAATAGAACTCTTAGCCTCTTGGGCATAAAACTCTTTAAAGTGCATATTTGGTTCATCAGGGTTATGGGTTTTTTTTCCAAAGGAAGTTTAAAAACCTTCCTTTTGTATTCACGAATAAATGAGAAGTGGTGTTATTTATAATTGGCTCCCTCTAATTCAGACTAAATGTAGATTAATCCTAATTGATAACACATAAAATTTAATTAAACCTTAATAAAGAACCTGGGAAAGAGTTCTCAGTAGATGATATCAATGGTAATGTCACACATCACTGCAGTCCTTGAGATAAAAACACAATTTGTAGAAGTATTTTCGGGACTTTGTGCAAGTCCAGATACAGGTCATTATTCAAACACGACATTCATTAAAGTTGTTGATAAATCTGAGAGACAGAGTACTCCCTACAGCTCACTGATAAGAAATTTGGACCACAAGAGCTCCCAGCGACTTCTTCAACCCTCCTTCCTCTCCCCAGCCTGTTGGTCAGATGGCTGCCCAGTTCCCTGACCATGAAGCCAACCCAAGTCATCGCCAGGAGCTGCTGTCACAACCCACATTTCATCAGATAGACCCCAAAAAATAGAACATCTCACTGTAGAAAGCCAATTAACAATGCTACATAAACATCACCCTTTTGATCGATGCTCCCAGCACAGTAACAGTTTTATTTCATGTCCTCACGATATTTTTTTTAAGATTTATTATTTATTTATTTATTTATTTTTGGCTGCATTGGGTCTTAGCTGCGGCACGCAGGATCTTCATTGAGGCATGCGAGATCATTGGTTGCGGTGCACAGGCTTCTCTCTAGTTGTGGCGAGCAGGTTTTCTCTTCTCTAGTTATGGTGCGCAGGTTCCAGGGCACGTGGGCTCTGTAGTTTGCAGCACGCGGGTTCTAGTTGAGGTGCACGAGCTCAGTAGTTGTGGCACGTGGGTTTAGTTGCCCCGCCACATGTGGAATCTTAGTTTTCTGACCAGGGATCGAACCCACATCCCCTGCATTGTAAGGTGGATTCTTTACCACTGGACCACCAGGGAAGTCCCTTCATGAATATTTTATATGTTCAGGAGTGATTGAGAACTTGATCCAAGTGTTTAACAATTGAAGCTGTTGAGTCTGACCATACATCATTGTGACAGAATATGGGCTTTTTCAAGGGTAAAGATACAAGTCTTAACCACAGTGTAACTTACAGTCTCCTTAAAAAAAAACAAAAAACAAAGTAAACCTGGCAGCTATGGAATACACTATGTGCATTTATAATAGCTATTTTATATATTGTAGTGTCAACATTTTTAAACTAAATGTTTTACATTCACATGTGGTAGGGAGTCTTGTCATTAAGGTGTGTGTGATATAGAGTCTGGTTGGTTTTCTCCTAACTAGACTGCACTTGTTTTTCATACGTAGTAAAATGCTTTGCGCATTATACCTTGCATAAGTCCTCATTCTACCACATGTTAACTAACCCTCTATCTGATAATGCAGACACTTAACGGGGGAATTTATTTATAAGGGCTCTAGAATATAATACAAGTTATACACACCAGCATCATCTGTTACTAATATAGTAGTTAGTGCAGCTTTTCTTTGTGTTGTGGTTGGTCTCATAACTAGGTTGAGTTTTTCTCTACCAAGAGGGAACAATACCGAACTTCTTTTCCTTGTGGAGTTTGTATTATAATAACCCTTAGGGTAAACTTGCTGTGGGAGAGGGACACACAGCTTCAGCTCATGGAACCTCTGACAGTTAAAATGGTGTTCTCTGGTATAAGGTCCTGGGAAAAATCACTTCATAGAGATGACTTTCCAAGTGGTTTTAAAATTTACCCTTCTATTGAAGTTTTTAGCTCAATTATGTATGTTGACTAAATTTACAAATAAACTTGTTTATCCAGCTAAGTGTCAAAAACCTAAAAAAAAAAAAACAAACCATAAGACACAGTCTTTGCACTTAGGGTTGGGACTCCCCTGGGAAGATGATAGGTTAGTCACAGTCAGTTAATGCCATTATGTCTCAGGATGTGCATTCCTTCAGCAGGGCAGTCCCCCTTCCTCCACCCACTCCCCAGTGTGCAGGGGGCTCACTCCATGCCACACTCTTACTAGACACTGAGGATAGAAAAATGGACCAGAGGAAGCTCCTACAAAATCATCCATGGGGCTTCCCTGGTGGCGCAGTGGTTGCGAGTCCGCCTGCCGATGCAGGGACACGGGTTCGTGCCCTGGTCCGGGAAGATCCCACATGCCGCGGAGCGGCTGGGCTCGTGAGCCATGGCCGCTGAGCCCGCGCGTCCGGAGCCTGTGCTCTGAAGCGGGAGAGGCCACAGCAGTGAGAGGCCCGCGTACCGCAAAAAAAAAAAAAAAAAAAATCATCCATGGACAATTAAGAATTTTTGAGGCATCTGCATTTCTGTAAATGATTTGCAAGGCTTATTTAAATGCATCATAACTGCCACTGAGCCGACCGTCTATTCCCAGTTCTTTTCCTTAAATGTTAAAATCGAAAGACAGCACTCACCATCTGCTATAGCTCGAGATCAGCTCCTTCTCCCAAGGTCTCCTGACATGGCAGGCCATGCCTGGCAGCCCCATCTGACACAGCCTACCAGCAACATCTAGAAGCAGTCAGAACATCTGCTGGCCTTTCCTTTGCAATATGCAGCTGTTGTAGACTTGTCACTCTCGCCTCTTAGGTCACTTCAGCCTGTGGACAATCAGGATCCTGAGTCCTAGGACATTCAGCTCAGTTTTCATCCAGTCTGGGTCCTTTTCCTCCTGGTTGTTTATTCAGATGTTTACTAAGCACCTGCCATGTGCCAGGTGCGGTTATGGTGATACCATGGAGAACACGAAAGATGCAGCTTCTTCCCTGTGAAATAAAATCTATAAGGGAAACAAACTTTTAGTAAGTTCACTGGATATTGGGAAGATGTACAGAGTACTTCGGGAACATAAAATAGGTAGATGCGCTCCCTTTACATGCAGCGTGGAACCCAAACAGCGCAATCTTGAACTTAAAGTTTTCTACCCACCATCTGACTCCTGGGTGAAAGGCCACGAGACTGGTTTATGGAGAAAGAGGGGCAGGAGATCCAGGAGGATCTTTCCAGCATCTGACAGGGTACTGAGGAAAGAACACTAAGACAAGGAAAGTATGAAGGGAGAGAAAAGTACAAGAAACTGGTTAAGAAATTACGACACACGATGGATCCTTCCGAAGATTAAAGTTCACTTAGAAGGTCAAGATAAGAGTGAGCCCTGCAGGGTATGGAATAAGAGAGATTAGAAAAACAACCCGGGAAGATAATGGTGGGAAGGTAGCTGCAGGAGGGGACCCTTGCTATGGCTTCCCGCAACACCGCACCAAGAACAACGCACACGTAAAATGCTGCATGAGTGTGAGGCTGAAGCTTGGGGGGGCCCCGAAACACTTCAAGAATGGTATTGATTTAGGTCTGCAACTTCTCATCAGGAGATAAAGAAAAAGCGAGAACACAGGTAATTCTTCATGTGATCACACAACATAGTGCTCATGATATATTCTTTTTTTTAAATTTATTTATTTTATTATTTATTTTTATTTTTGGGTGCGTTGGGTCTTTGTTGCTGCATTTGGGTTTTTCTCTAGTTGCGGCCAGTGGGAGCTACTCTTCAGGGCAGTGCGCGGGCTCCTCATTGTGGCGGCTTCTCTTGTTGTGGAGCACGGGCTCCAGTAGTCGTGGCACACAGGCTCAGTAGTTGTGGCTCACAGGCGCTAGAGTGCAGGCTCAGTAGTTGTGGCGCACGGGCTCAGCTGCTCAGCAGCATGTGGGATCTTCCCAGACCAGGGCTCAAACCCGTGTCCCCTGCATTGGCAGGCGGATTCCCAACCACTGCGCCACCAGGGAAGCCCTATATTCTTTTTTTGAGAGGGGAGAAAAGAACAGCTTGTGGTACAGAATGCACAGTATGATGTTGTTTGTGTGTGCACAGAAAACTTTTTAAGTCTGGAAGGATATACCCTAAATTGTTAGCGGTAATCATCTCTGAGAGGTGGGAACAGAGTGAGATTCTTTGTCAGCACTGTTTTCATTTTTTATAATGATTCTATATTGGGTTGATGTTTGTCCAGTATGCATAGGTGCAACTCTGAGGATTGTTAAAATAATAAAATACTTCCATATTTGTTATAAAAAGCCACTCTACCAAGCACTCCCTCCCCCAGGAATCTTCCTCAATCTACCAATGATCCAGCAGGTGAAAGGTTAATATCACGTATAGTTTGGAGCTTCCAGGTCCCCTCTAAGGCCTGGGCCCATCCTGATTGGTCAGTTTGCAAGCTGGGCACATTGTTAATTTTTAAAATATCTAGTTTACCAAAAAATTTATATTCCTTTTTTTTAAAGCATGGCTTTGGCTCCAATCAGAATTGCATAATGACTCTCCTGCGGGAAGAATATTAGAACACTGGTTTGCAGTTTTTATTGTGGTCACTACTCACATGTCAAATGACATTTAATAAATCACTTTTATAGGCTTACACAAATTCTAAAAATTATTTTTAAAAGCTTAAAGCAAATGGTGCTTCAGAGACCTTGTTTATTCTTATTTGCATTTCACCCAGATGTAAGCTGCCCAAATGAGATTCCTACCCAGGACTCTCTGCCTGATGCTATGTCACACGCCCAAGTGTGGTCGCTTCCTCCTGAAGGCCTGTGTCAGCTCCCTTCTTACCACTAATTTTATACTTGGCCTTTGTTCCTTAATATTTCTTATTATTATGTTCTGTCAGCCTAACTGCTTTGTAAGCACTCTGAAGACATAATTTGGCAGACTTATTTTTTTGTCTTCACTCTACCTAACCTACTGCCTAGTTTGCGGAGACTTTCAAGGATATTTATTGCTATTGGTACTGAAACGTGTTATTTGCAAAGCGATCCTCTTCCCTGGTTACTGCCAGAACTGTGTCTGCAGGGTTAGTGCAGTGGAAGATACAAAGCCTATTATCAGAGGTTTAAAACAGGATGAGGGTAGGAAATATTTTTCCATCTTAAGGGGCAAAAATCTTTCATCTGCCTGCCTGTCCCAGTGGGTATCACTTTTACAGTCTTCTTTCATCCTTAATATCTTTTTCTATTCATACCATTATCTGGTAACAAATATTCTCTTTTCTCTTAGAATGGTTGTCACAGAATAAAAATTCTTTACTGATCTCAGATGTTCCATGCTGGACATTAGAAGCAGTCATTGCTCTTATCAGCATTCCTGTGTCGGGAGGTCAAAGTGCCTTAAACTAGATGAAGGTCTTTAGCACCCTGCTGATCAGTATAGTTAATGAGCAAACCTCAAACTCCAGTAGTTCAGCATACTGAGAACTTACTTCTCATTCACATGAAAGCCCAGTGATGGTATTTCTAGTCAGCAGGCGACTTTCTTCCATGCAGTGATTCAGGGATCGAGCCTCTTTCCATGTTATGATTCTACTTCCCCCCGAGACTTTGGAATTATCTGCATCCTGTTAGTAGAAAAAGAGAAATGGAAAAGGTGCCCACTTCTTTTTTTTAAAAAAAAAAAAGTGACACACATCACTTCTGCTCATATCCATTGGTCAGGACTAAACAGAGGACCGCACACTGATGCACAGGGCGCTGCGTCATGTGGTCGCTGGATGGGAAGTTGCCTCCCAGTAAAACTTCATGCTACAGAAAGGGGATCATGAGGTTTGGGTGGATAGCCGGCCATCTGCCATAACAAATGAATTTCAAAGGCTTAGAAGATCATCTAACGAGACTCTTAAAGAAAACCATCTCCAAATGGAGGCAAAGGAAACATGTTCAGGTTTATTTTTCCCAAGACTTTTAATAACACTCCTGCTACTTGTCACAGGATGTGGGTTTTTATAGTAATGGGGAAAGGTTTTGAATTGGGAGGGGATTACACAATGTGACAAGGGTACAGCCACATAAACTCTCAAATGAGGCTTATAGCATTGCATGGCTACTTCCATAAAGCTTGCGGGCATCAGGAACTCAATAAAACATCCTGTAATTCTTTGAGCCAAATTGGTCTCCATTCTCTATATCACCACTGCCGGCCAGGGCATCCCGGTGCTGGACCCATCCACACTTCCTGTCCTCGAGGCAAGAATCAAGCTTGTGAGGAAAACCTGAAGTAAACTCACAAAACATGTGTCTAATAAAGCTATTTCTTTTAAAAATATAAGCAACTGCTACTGGTCCATGTGAGTATTTTTAAAGGCTTTTCGTTCAGAGGGAAGAAATGTAATTCATTCTTTTCCCCAAAATAATAAAGAAAATTGCTACCGGGAACAGTTTGGCGTTTGAAACCTAGTGGGAGATTTCACCAGCAGATGGTTTAGTGGCAAAAAGCTTTTAAGAATTTCTGACTGCTAGAAAAAAAATATACGAGAGAGACACAGAGAGAGAGAGATTGACTTAATGTGACAAAGAAAAGGTGTATCCAAAGAAAGCAATCCTTATTCAAGGTCTGATGACTCAAACGATCCATTCGACTAGACCACAGATTCCAATATCTGGCTATGCATCAGAATAGAAGGAAGGCTTGCTTAAAATGCCTATGAAATCAGAATATCTGTGGGTGGTGACCAGACATGCTGATTTTTCAGAGCTCCATAGATGATTCTGTTGCAAACCAGCGGCCTGATTATTTTTTCAATTCTGTAGTAGTTATGGAGCTAGGCAGCATTATTAGCTTAGCAAATACTCTGCATTCCTGGCCACTTGGCTGTCATTTGCTACACGCTCGAGTCCGCCAGCAGCCAGCTTTTCACCAGGCCCCTCATCTTTCCACACGAAGCATTTGGATGATGTTATTGAGAACCCCACAGGCAAAGATGCCAGCGCATCTGATTATTTTATTTGGAAGCAAGGCAGGCAGAGTTCACAGCCAATCCACCCAGCACTATCTGCAGAGAATCGGAGCTACGTCACAGCCAGCGGCTCTGTCGAATACCATTGGCCACATCCTCTGGGAAGGCAGGGTGGTGTCCTGAGAGCAGCACATGCTTTGGCAGATGAGCTGTAACTCCCAGCATGGCCACCTGCCAGCTGGGAGCCCAGGACAAGTCCCTCCAACTCAGTTTGCTTTTTTGTAAAATAAGAATTGATCATCCTGACCTCATATTGTTGTGCATTGCAAAGGGGGAAAAGGGGGGGGAAAGCATCTGGAAAAGAACCTGCCATAGAAAAGGAGCTTGATTGATGGCACTTTCTTTTACCCTCCTTCCCCCTGGACAAATGATCGAAGGCCAACAGAATGCATTCATGTTTTCCCAAAACTCTATGAATTGTCTACAGGCGGGTTATCCAAGGTAGAGTTACAGAGGGTTATCCAGGATAGAATGATAGAGGGTTATTCGGGATAGGACGGTAGAGGATTATTCAGGATAGAATTTGGAGACAGGTGTCCGTCTCTACTATTGTTTAAGTGAGGTAGCTCCCATTGAATGGGACTCTTACCCCTCGTCCCAGGTGTCACACCAACCAGAAATCATCTCCGAGTACCTGAGGCCAATAGCAGGAAATCCCAGATATGGTTTTTGCAGCTGTAACTTGGGTTATGGGCATGATCTCTGTGAGTCCCACATGGTCAAGTAGTAAACTACATGAGATTCCAATTAATCACACTGTCGTAAAACACCAGACTCTAACTATTATTTACCCAGCACCAAGCAGATGTTTGCTTCCAAAGCTACAATCTCCTCTAATTGGCTGACGCTGTGCTGCATAAACTCCAACGCAAGCTTATGTTCTATAATGAATGACAAATGCCTAGAAGAATTCTCTGTGAACTGGCAGCCTCCCCCTCCAGCATGCAAATTACGTCGAAATTCCATCGGCAGACACAGATAAGCTCATCTGCATGATTGGCAGATGAGTGGATAAACACACCCATGAATTCATTGTCCAAATTCAATTCTGTTGGTTCATCTCTGTTTTTAGTGATCACTTATCTGTTAATTTATTCATTCAGCCAACTTTTATTGAGCAACTATTCCACAACAGACACTGCCTTAGGCTTCAGGAATAAAAGATGAATGAAGATGTGGTCTCATCCTTCAAGAAGTCCACCACGAAGGAAGGGAGACAAGACTGGGAAAGCAAAGAAAATGAACAATGTGAGAAGTGCAAAAATAGAGATGTGGGCAAGTGTCCAAGAGAGGGAATAATCAACTCTACCACAGGGCTTTATAGCTTCACAGATTTTCAAGTCAAAACTTAGAGGAAGATTTTAGAGTCAGCTAGACTGACAAGGTGTAGAAAGGGAGGTTCCAACAAAGAGAATAGTAAGGACACATGACAAAACATGTCGTGCTCTGGGAACTGCTGGAGCTTAAGGTACAAGCAAGTGTCTGCTCTGTTTTGGCTCCTTAAAAAGGGGCCCAGGTAGATGTACAAACTGCACAGCCCCTTTAAAGGCAACATGGCTACATCTACTGACACTTAAAATGTTCATGTCTTGTTGTAGTCACAAAAGAAAGGAAAAAAGTGAGCCTCTATAAGGGACAAGTTAGATAAACTAGGGTACATGGATGGAGAGAAATACTACACAGACCAAATGCTATATTAAAAAGGCATGAGCACACATTCTATATATTGATATGAGAAGATTTATAGTTATGGGAAGATCTCCAGAATATATTGTCAAGCGAAAAAAATAGTGAAATAAAGAAGAATATATACAGTATGCTACCTTTTGGGTAAGAAAGAAGAGAAAATAGAAATACATATTCTTCTTTGCTTTGTTTTAATAAAGAAACCCTAAAAGGATGTATAAGAAACTAATACCTATAGGGGTGGCAGATGGTGAAATAGATTAGAAAAGAGGGAGAGGCGAGGCTTTGCAATGTATATCTTGTAAATCATTTTTAATTTTTGAATCACGTAAATACACAGCCTATTCAAAAAGTAGGACTAAATTTAAAAATGTATCTGCATCATGGCCCAGCAATCCCAGTATTAATCACAGAGAATCGCTCAAACACACGTGTGAGGAGGCGTATATAGGTACTTGTTGTAGCATTGTTTATTGTGGAAAAAGCCGGAAACAACCAGAATGTCCATTAATAAAATCATGGAATAAACCCTGGTATGTTCATACTTTGGAATATTATGCACCAGTTAAAATAATGAACTATGTCTACCAGTGTGGACAAATATCCAAGGCTTATTGTTGCCTGAAAAAAAAGGTACAGAAAGAGATGATACCATGACTGTAACACACACACACACACACACGCACACCGCAAATAATACAGTGCTATATATGCAGAAAGAATTCACACCAGCTGGTAATAGTGCTTATTTCTGGACATGGTCTAGAGCAGTGGTCAGCAGTATTGCTTTGTAAAGGCCAGACAGTTAATATTTTAGGCCTACGAGGTCTTACTAATCAGCTCTTCTTATGGAGTACAAATGCAGACAATATATAAATGAATGAGCTGCGTTCCGATAAAACTTTATTTAAAAACAGATAGAGAGCCAGATTGGGGCTGTGGGCCATAGTTTGCGACTCCTGGTCTAGAGAATCAAGATGGGAGGTGTTGGTTAAAGACTCTTTAATGTTTAATTTTTTTTACAAGGAGAGTGGAAGTATGCCTTACTTATAGAACTAAAATTAATTGAAACAGTATGGGTATGTTAGTCTGCTGAGGGTTCATAACAAAATACCATAGACTGGGGGGCTTAAACAACAAACATTTATCTTCTCATGGTTCTGGGGGTTAGAACTCCAAGATCAAGGTGCCAGGGTCAGTTCCTGGCTTGCAGACAGCTGCCTCTTGCTCTGTTCTCACATGGCCCTTCCTCCATGGTCATGGAGAGACAGAGAGAGTTCACTGGTGTCACATTTGAAGGGAAAATGAGGAAAAACTACCATTTATATTTTCTGGTACATGTGTACCTCTAGAAGGAGTCATAAGAGACCAGCAATGATCTCTGATGAAGGAAGGAACTAGGCAGATGCAAGACCAAGAAGGAAGGAAGAATTTATACTGACTGTTTATACTGTCTCGGTTTTAACTACGAAAATGTAGAACCTGGTCATAAAGACTGTGAAGAACTGAGAAGGGAAGAACAGGTGTCGGGCACCTGGGAAGGTACAGTTTGGAATTATCAGCACACAGCCAGCCGCAAGTCAAAGCCACGAAGAAGATGAGGTTGTCCAGGCAGGTGTGGAGAGAAGGAAATGGTGTGGAAGACAGACCCGGGGAACAGGGCGGGCGAAGGGGAGGAGATGCAGTGCAGTCAGGAAGAGAGCAGGGGAGGCCAGTGGCCTCAGAGGGTATATACAGTCTTCCCCACTTGTCTGAAGTTTCACTGTCTGCAGTTTCAGTTACCAGCGATCAACCACAGTCCAAAAATATCAAATGGAAAATTCCAGAAATAAACAATTCATACATTTTAAATTGTGGGCTGTTCTGAGTAGTGTGATGAAGTCTCACGCCTTCCGGCTCCATCCCAAGAAACGTCCCTTTGCCCAGCATATCCTGCCCGTTAATCACCTGGAAGCGCCCTTGGTTATCAGATTGCCTGTCTTGGTATCTCAGTGCTTGTGTTCCCGTAACCCTTATTTTACTTAATAGTAGCCCCAAAGCACAGAGTAGTGACGCTGGCAGTTCGGATATGCCAAAGGGAACCCGTAAAGTGCTCCCTTTAAGTGAAAAGGTGAAAGTTCTTGACTTAACAAGGGAAAAAAATCATATATTAAGTTTGCTTATGGTAAGAACAAATCTTCTATCCATGAAACTGTGAGAAAGAAAAAGAAATCCGCGCTGGTTTTGCTATTGCACCTCAACAAACTGCAAAAGGTACAGCCACAAATAATGATACGTGCTTAGTTAAAAAAGGCATTAAACTTGTACAGTAAGCTATTTTGAGAGAGACCATATTCACATAACTTTTATTATGGCATATTGTTATAATTGTGTTTAATTATTAGTTATTATTGTTAATCTCTTACTGTGCCTAATTTATAAATTAAAATTGATCATAATACCTATGTATGTATGTATAGGAAAAAACAGTATACAGGGTTGGGTACTATCCACAGTTGCAGGCATCCACAGGGGTTCTCGGAACATATCCCCTGTGGCTAAGGGGGGACCGCTTTAATGATCTCTCAGCAAGAATACAAAGTGCAGACTTAAGCTTTCGGCAGTTGGATCGTTTCTGGGATGATATATTTAACCAGATAGTCTGTATTGTGTTCGCACTTTCTGTAGGAAATATATCATGTAGTTACATTTCTTCCCTGGAATTCCTTTCGCTCCTTGTCAGTGCAACCTGATTTGAGATGTAAATAAAGAGCGGAGATCATGCCCAGATCTCGGAAGTCTCCAGCTCTGCCACCAGCCCTGGATGAGAGCCATGATGGATGGTGTGAGGACCGCTGCAAAATCGCTTCTGTTTTCATGCTCATTATCGTGCCCCTCATCTTCCCACAACCGACTCAACACATTAAAATCCCTTTGTTCCTTCCACAATGCTTGTATCTCCACTGCATCTCCAGCCTCCTTTAATATTGTTCATTATTGACATGAACATAGAAAACCAATTACCCAGGTGGCAGCAGGAGGTCATGTGCCCACCCAGCCACACTGAGAGCCTGATTCCCTGTTGAGATAAACAAGAATCCCCACCAACTCCCAAGCCTCTCACCTGTCCTTGGGCTCCTGGGGGCCACCCGACACAGCCATGGGGCTTTCCACATGTTCAGCTAATTCAGTGCGTGTCTGTTGTCACCAGATGCTGCAGGTGAGCCGAGTGTCTGAAGTGCCAGGTCGGGCAGCTCTGCAGGCAAAGTAGTTGTTGACACAGCGGTTCAGGGCACAGCCTCCCAGAATATCTGAGTTCAAATCCTGGCTCCGCTAATAAAGCTGTGTGACCTCGGATAGATTCTTAACCTCTCAGTACCTTGGACCCCCATATTGTGAAATGGAAATAATAATAGTACCTACCTGTTGTGGGTTGAACTGTATCCTCCAAAGTTGAAGTCCTAACCCCCCAGGGCCTGTGAATGTGACCTTTTCTTGGAAATAAGGTCTTTGCAGATGTGATTAAGATGAGGCCCTCCCGGATTAGGGTGGCCCTAAATGCAATGACTGCTGTCCTTATGAGGAGAGAGAGAGAGAGAGAGAGAGATTTGGAGCCATGGAGACAGACTCGCAGGGAGGAGTGCCGTGTGAGGACACAGGCAGAAATTGGAGTGATGCAACTACTAGCCAAGGCAACTACCAGAAGATGAAAGAGGCAGGGAAGGATTCTCCCCTAGAGCCTTCGGAGGGAACGTGGCCCAGCTGACATCTTGGTTTCAGACTTCTGGCCTCCAGAGCTATGAGAGAGTAAATTTCTGTTGTTTTAAGCCCCCTGGTTTGCAGCAATTTGTTATGGCAGCCCTAGGAAACTAACACACACCCTCAAAGCATCGTTATGGGGATTAATTAAATACACAAGCCATGCAAGGTACTCACGAGAGTGTCTAATGTCTAGCAAGTCATACAGAAATGTAGCATCATTCTCATTACTAATTATTATTACTACTATTATTATCGCTGTGGTTGCTTTTTCCCATAAGCAGGCAAGCATCCCTCACCATATTTGAGTAACAGCTGACAGACAGACAGACTGGGTACCGCCCATCTTCACAGAACCTGGAGCTTCCAGTTGGTAAGTCCTATGTCCACCTCTGGGGCAGGTGAAGAGACCCAGTTCTCCCGTGCACGCTGCCTGAGTCCCCTTTGCAGGGGGGTTGTGAGCAGGAGGGCATCAAGGGCATTTGTGTAAGTTGACAACTTTCCAAAGACGGGGCTGGTCTCTGTCACACAGAATCATCCCAAGGGGAGGAACCAATTCTTTCATCTAGGTAATTGGGGCCTGGGTAGCATTGTGGTTAAGCACAAGGGTCTTGGAGTCAGACTGTCTGGTTCAAATCCCACTCCCTCCCTTTACCAGCTCTGTGACCTTCAGCAATTCTATAACCTCTCTGAACCTGTTTCCTCCTCTGTAAAATGGGCACAGGCTGGCATAAATTATTGAATAACGTATGAGGGAATAGTCTGGGGAAGATGAGAAAGGGCAGTTTTTATGGACCAACACAGCCCCTCTTCTTCCTCCTAAATCGCACACACACACACACACACACACACACACACACACCCCTAGCGGCACTTCTGAGGTCACTCTCACAGCCTACTGTAACTATCTGTCCTTTTGTCTGTCTCTCTGTATAGATTAAGCTCTTTAAAGAGAGGGGATGTGTGCCCCCAGCATTCTGAATGGACAGAGTAGTTGTGAAAAAGAACACATATTGAACAAAGTGACAGCTTTAAACCAAGGTGTCTCAGTCTTAAGGCATTTATATTCCAGCTTTATGAATTCTACTGTATCTACTTACTCCCTGAATTCTTGTTTTCATAAAAATTTTCTTCCAATCAGGGTCAGCAAACAAAGCCTACAGGCCACACCCATTCGTGTACATAATGTCTGTCAGTGGCTGCTTTCAAGCTACAACAGCAGAAATGAATAGTTGCAATGGAGATATTTGCCTGCAAAACTGAAAATATTTACTATTTGGCCCTTTACAGAAAAAGTGTGTTGACCTCTGCTTTCAATCAACTCATTTTTAATCTAAATGCATTTTAAAACAGGAAACGTCATATAACTGATGTAACTGGAAACCAATATTCCTTGCCATAGATGGATGCCAACAATCAAATAAATATGTAACTATTAAAACAAACCACATACCACCTAAAAATACCTACCACGCCTCAGGAAGCCGGGTTGTAGTGGAGAGAGCAGAAGACTAGGTCCAGGGGAGGTGAAGGATGGTGGAAACTTGGTAGCTGAATTCTCTACAGTAAAAAACGTAGAGGGTTTCCCTGGTGGCGCAGTGGTTGAGAGTCCGCCTGCCACTGCAGGGGACACGGGTTCGTGCCCCGGTCTGGGAAGATCCCACGTGCCGCGGAGCAGCTGGGCCCATGAGCCATGGCCGCTGAGCCTGCGCGTCCGGAGCCTGTGCTCCACAACGGGAGAGGCCACAGCAGTGAGAGGCCCGCGTACCGCCAAAAAAAAAAAAAAAAAAAAAGTAGAGAGATTAAAGCAGAAGGGTTAGTACTGAATCTTGAAGGATACCCATGTAATCCTGTGGAGGGAAGAAGAATACGCCAGTAAATGAGTCAAAGCAGACACACTTTGGGCAGAAGGAGAACTGGCATTTATAAGAGCAGAGACTCAGAGGGGACACAGGCAGAGGGACCACTGAGAAGTGTAGGGAAATCTCCTCACGAATGAAAAGAATAAATTAAAGGCATAAAGGAAAAAGGACACTGGGAACCACAAAACTTCTTTTCTTTTCAACACCTCAAAGTAACGAGCATAACTTATGAACTAGATTAGAAAACATCTCAGCACTTGTATAATGAAAACAGTTGATGTTAATGAGAGCGATAACATTTAAGTAGAAATCTGTTTACCTTTGGGAAATTCACGCATAACTTCAGTGATTGATTTAAGGACCACGGACCCGGACCCGACCGATTAACCTTCCTGGTTTGTTTTTAAAGGGTAGCTTGGCTGGGGTGCAAAGGCGTGCTGAGAACTCAACAGCCTGACCAATGATTGGGAGTGATTGAAACCAGGTGGAACAGAGGCCAGAGCACCCAACCTGGCCGTATGCTACAATGCTTTCTTTTCTGAGCATCACAGACTTCTTGGAAAAGCTGAAGAAAGCTATGCCCCTCCTTCCCAGAAAAATGCACAGAAATACATACACCAAAATTTTTGCATTTAAATTTTTTCTACATTGGAAATGTATTCCTGCACGTGAAGAGAAGTTAAAAGCAATCTTTAAAAAAAAAAGTCTTGGTCTCTTTTTTTTTATAACTTATTTTAAGACTCAAGGTCTATTTGAGTGGTAGAGGGAATAGATCTAAAATTGCACATAAAACAGAAATTTTCAATTCTTCTCCAAATCACATGTATGAAATTGCTATGATTTCTTGGCTTAAATAAAAAGTTGGAATTGTGGAGTGGTCTTTGGTATCTATACCAAATCAATTCCAATTTTTCATTTAAGTGGCACCTGAATGATCAAAAATCCTGAAACCAAAAAATCCATAAGAAAAGAAAAGATCAGGGACTTCCCTGGTGGTCCAGTGGTAAAGAATCTGCCTTACAATGCAAGGGACTCGGGTTAGATCCCTGGTCAGGGAACTAAGATTCCACATGCCGCGGGGCAACTAAGCCCACGCGCCGCAACTACTGAGCTCGCCCGCCTCAACTAGAGCCCGCGTGCCGCACACTACAGAGCCCACGTGCCCTGAAACCCCCGCGCCACAAGTAGAGAGAGAAAACCCACACTCCACGACCAAAAAGAAGCCTGCACGCCTCAACGAAGATGCCGCGTGCCTCAACTAAGACCCGATGTCGCCAAAAATAAAATATATATATATATAATTGTAGGACACCCAGCTTGTGTCTGGAGAATTGCGTTTTGATGTGGGGAACACCCCCTCCACACTGGAATTGGTACCAGAGTGTATTAGTTCCTCCACATCTTCAGGTTTTAACACACCAAGAAATGGATAAGGCTCTAACATTCTCAACTCCAGTCTGCAGGAGCTCTTTCAACTTTGTTAAGTTTGGAGTGTTGTCCACCTGCAAGGTAACTGACCAAAGAGCTCAGGGTTTTTCTGCAACATCCATCATGGTAGGACCTTGAATGGAAACATCTGCTTCATTCAGGTGGCTAATAAGTTCCTCCAAGCGAGCCCAGTGGTGAAAGACTTTGCTGCCAAATTATTTTGCAAGGGGGCTTTTCCTTCCCTTTTAAAAGTGAAAATTCTGTCCAGTGTTCAATCAAGAGCTCGGGGATTTGTTTTCTGGAAAGGCCACACATTTGTGTTTAAATAAAAATGTAATATTATGCATCCATATTGTGACAAAAACTCCTTCAAAGCCCAGTTTTATGCCACTGGACAAGACTCCTTTAAAGATTTTGTTGGAGTCTTTGATGTCAACGCAGACAGCAATGAAGCATGCAGCATCTCCACCCAAGCAGGGAAGCCATGGGTTGTCAAGCATGCCAGATGCTCCCTTCCATGCCCAGATGTTTTTTCCAGTTAAAGTCGTGCCAGAAAAAAAGAGTTTTCAGCCATTAACGTTTCCAAAGTGACCCATTAAAAGAAAACCTTTCTTCTGATTACACTAATATACACATAATGAAAGAAGAATCATAGATCCACACTGAAAAGTACAGGCAGTTTCGATCAATTGCAGGCTGAAGGGAAGAGGAATAATTGTAATTCCTGCTGCAAGACATCAGGAAGTAGGAGTCATCTCTTAGAGTAGGTGAGGTTATTTGATAGAGGCATTTGATTGGCATCTCTGCCCCAAGTCATAATGCAGCCTGGTCATTGCTAGGGCACAGGTCTTCTCTAAGACATCCCTTGTTGCACAGATGCTCTGTTGTTTGGCAATGTGAGAGATGAAGTTGTGGGGTGTTCCAAGATACAACTTCGGGGCAGAGGCAAAGGCACATACAGGTGAAGTTCCATCCTTTCCAAACCTTCTCCTCAGGAAACACACCTGTACTGCAGGATGCTATGGGGGGATGCTGGGCTGGAAGCTGCTCCTTCAGCGTTGTGTGTTTTATGGGCCCCTTGACAAGAAATTCACATTCCAAGACACATTGTGGCTTTGGTGACCCATTATGTTCAGTAATGAAAGTGAAACCGAGGTATACATAAATTTCTCTGTGATTTTATTTCTCAAAACTTCCCAAACTAGCTAAGCTGAAGATTTCCTTAAGCATTATAACAAAGTGTACCTTCTTTAATTTCTATCAATGAGAAATTAATCCAGGCATTGACATGTAACAAACATAAACTTTGTATATTGTCTTAACAAAGCAAGCATCCTATTCCACAGCACAATTGTTTGGAATGAAACAGCAACTAAATTCGACAGCAAATTTTTTTTCAGAGATGTCTTCTATTACTTCAAAGTAACAGAAAGAAAGCTGGGAGAAAAGCATTGTGTGCATATGTGCGTGCATGTGTGTGTGTATGTGTGTGTATGTGTGTGTCTCATTCATAGAACGCTTGACACTCGTCCACTGGCCCCATATCTGTCCCCCTTCCCTACACCAGGTTAAGAAGCTCTGCAGTTAACATTGACTAATCCACTTATGCTTGTACAGTCTATGGGGACATGCCCTTCAAGTGGGGATAATCAAATGGAATTGCGGTGAGCTGTTATGGGCAACCAGACTGAGGGACGGACATCTACAGTCGACATATATTTCAAGCCCAAATTGGCCCATATTTCCCACCATTTTATACTCTAGTATTGTCCAACTCCCTATTTATACGTTTCTTCACTGATAACTGCGATTCCCTTTGGGATCCTGGGGAGTCCAGGTTGTTAGAGCTGGGCTCTTCCCTTTCCTCCTGAGAGGCAGTGTTGCCCCATGGCCAAGTGAACAGCTTTGGAAGTCAGATGGGCTTGGGTTTGACTCCCATTTCCACTCTTATTTTATCTCTTTAATAGTTATATGGCCTATTTAGTCCTTCTAAGGCTGTTACCTCAGCTGCAAAATGGGAATTAAAGGAGACAATATATCTGGAATAAAGGGTCGGACTCTATTTTTTATTTTTGACCACAAAGAGCTTTCAAGCCCCACTCCTTCCCCTCTCCCTTTGGCCGCACAGCTGAGCAAGCTGATAAGAAAGCCTGGGTGTTCTTTCTTCTGGTGATGGTAAGAAGTTGAAACCACACCAGCCCTGACATATGGACAGGAACACTTACCCCAGCCCTACCCTCAAACTATCATAAAGGCCAAAACAGTCTCCTTTCCTTGCTGTCAAGGATCTCTTGGGGAAGGCTGCCCCTCTCCCCAGAAAGCCTCATCATGTGAGTAATAAACCTGTCAGACCTCTTGGGAGGGGTGTGGCCTATGAACCAAACCTGGGGTCATGGAGCTCATCCCACTTCTTCAGGGTGACACGGGATGTCTAGGCAATGACCACCACTGCAGACACCACCAAAGCAGGGTCTATCCTCACCTGCTTTGGCTTGCTCACTGGCTCGCCTGCCTGCTGGAACTCATGCTTTACGAACTGTTCCTGGCTAGCATGCTCCCGAGTTGCGCTGCTGCCTACTGGCTGGCTCATACTTGGAGCTGAGCTGCTCAGGGCCTCTTTGCTGAGTTCTTTCAAGCCTCTGTTACATTTAACCAACCTAAATCAGAAATTTCATTGGCATTTAGGAACAGGAGTATGGAATTGGGGCCCTTCCTAAAGCAGCCCTGGGTCGTGGATCTTGGACTGGACCCATCTGCATGTCTCAGATTGAATTGCATGTCTCAATCCCAGCATGAAACATGACTGCCACTAGGCTGCAAGGAATGGCTCTTACCCTGTGACCGTTGTGTATGTCTCCACCAGGCTTTAGCTCCCATTTAAGGGAGGGCTCAGGGGAAAGACTGATACCCTTATGCAGTGTGTGTGCTTGCAGGGTGATGACTCATCTGGAGTTACGGTCATACTCCTAAAAGTAAACAGCCCACTAGAACCCTCAAAATGCCTTTGCTGCTGTCTATGCCTTCATCATAACAAAAATTTTTATCCTCATGGTTATAGGAAAAAACACTCGTGGCTCCCCATGCCTCAGCCAAAGGGTTAATCCAAACATGGCTTAAGCCATGGACCGTAAAACCCAATAAAGCAACCACTTCCATGGGGGAGAGCCCTAAACCTGATGATACTAATTTGAGATTCTCTGGAGGAAGAAATTTCTAAATATGAGCTAGACAGAGAGGACCCCCTCGCAAAGTAGATCTAGTAACCACCACCAAATAATAATAACAGCGCCACCTGGAGAGGAGGGAACAAAGAAACTGAAACAGAGATCCACAATTTGGCTCAACTGGAATGCCAAAATTCACTACAAGAATTTGTACAATGAATAGATAAACGTGGGCGGATTGGTTTTTGCAGCCCTACAGCATAGGTTCTGAATTAACTATAACACCTACAGAGGTGCGCCGGTCGGCAAACCTTCATGGCCTTAATCCACACTGAGACTCAAGTTATAGTCATACCTGGGAATCCCACTTAGTTTAAACAAGGTACCCCTATAATCTTAGGGTAGTTACTGAACATAAAATAGAAGACAAAATGCTGTGCCTCTCCTTAACCCATCAGAAGTACTGCCTTGCCTGATTTCCTAATAAGCAAAGTGCCGTTGCCCTAAAATATCCCATAGGGGACATGGACGCTCTGACTCAATGTGTGATAAAGTTAAACTAAGTCTTAAGCGTACAATCAGCTTAACAAAACTGGGACCCCATGGACCTCTCTGCGCCTGGTTAAAATATTTAATAAGACCCAGTATATATCAAAACAGGGCATTTGAGATCGAAACCCATTATACAAGACCTATGTAGAGAAGGGGGTGATTATCCCACTACTGCTCCATTTAATAGCCCAATTTGGCTTTTTCTTAACCCAGGAAGGAATGAGTGGTACTTCACCATGGATACTGCAATCTTAGTCTCATGATCCCACCCATTGAGGCCCCTACACCCAGTATTATTTCAATTACTGACTTCGTCCAGTCAGCAGCTGGTAAATACTTTGCAGTCATAGATGTGGCTAAGTCTCTTCTATTCAGTGCCTGTTTTAACAGCCTCTCAGTCACAGTGTGTCAGCACCATCAAAGGAACGCAATACAGCTTTACCTGTCTACACATGGGGTATCACAAAGCCCTGTCATTGTGCACAATCTTTGCAGGCAAGGTCATAATCACGTGTGTGATGGAACATGCTGGAAAGCTGCTGGTCTCCATCCCTAACCAAGATATCCCTGCAAAAGGATGGGACCCAAGGGTCAGTACAACTGGTTGAACTTCAGCGCTGGAAGCCCCATCTGCACACTTCTACAGACTCGTGGACCACTGCCGATGGTCTGGCCATCTGGTCTTACCGATGGCAGAAACAATGATTCCTTATCCATATTTGCCCCCTTTGGGGTAAGAAAACTCCATGAATCTCTTGCCTCACAGATCCCCAAAATATAAGTCCCATATGTCTGTGTACCTACTAAAGCCAGAGTACAAGGCCTCATCAAGAAACTTATTTCCTTCAGAATTTGACCAAAACTCATTTCACTTCTCAACATACACAATGCTGGGCTCTTTAATGAGTCACTCAATGTAAGTTTCATCTCCCTTACTGATCTCAAGATACAGGCTCATAGCAACCACAATCGCTGAATTAAACAAGTTCAAATTCAATTACATGAAATATAACACATTTCAGTCATTAGTCAAACATCAAGGATGAACTGTAATAAAGAATCTGTCTCCATTTTTGATGTTGGATTGCTGACGTCTTCCCAACCCACCCCTGCTTCTTCCCCTTCTGCCCCAGATAAGCGGGCTGATAAGAAAACCTAGATGCTCTCTCCTTGGAGCCAGCACACAGTTCACAGCCTCAGCCCTCACACAAGATCCCTCGCTCCAGTCCCAACCCTGAACCACCATAAACACTGTCAGTCTCCTTTCCTCCCTCTCAAGCCATTTTTGAACCTGTTTGGGGGTCTGCCCTGCTCTCCCTAGAAAGCCTCATTCTGTGTGCGCAATACACCTTTTTCATCAATCTTGATATCGGAACTAAATTGGGGGTGGGGGGAGTCCCTGTCCTCTTTACAGAGTGACCACAGTAGTACCTGGCACATTATGTGTTTAGTAAATGGAAATTAGTGTTACTTTTATTTCCCCATTTAAACTGATGGATATATGTAAACCTGATAGTTATCATATTTATGCTTGGATACAAGAGAGGCAGTGTATTCATCTAAGTGTTATCCTTGATGCCAAAGATGTTAGAGACTTCCCGTGCCAATGGCAGACACTTCATGTCACAGGATCCTGAGAACCCCCAATAAAAAACACTGAATGAAAGCTTAAAGGATAAACATCTCCAGATCGAGGGAAAAGGCTGCACATATTGGGTGCTCAATAAACATTTATTGAATGAATGGATGGCCCCAGTATGGGGGATTTGAGAACTGATTAGACATAAGGCAGAGAAAAGGAACAAGTCAAAAATATTTCAGAATTCAGGAATGAGAAAGCTGCCCTCATGTGCTTTGTCCCTGCACTTGGCAAACTTTAGTGATTAAGAGAACAATGCTTTTTAAAAAAGTTTTGGTAGTGAGACATTCAGGAAAACCTATCAATAAATAGCAAGCCTGATCCTTTTTAAGACATTGTGTCTTAAAATGTGTGGAAATAATTCCAAAAAGATTAAAAGCAGTGCAGAAACCAAGGAACCATTTTTTTCTATATCGTATTGATCATTCCAAGTGGAACTGTTAGCTATCTTAGAAAGACTGTGGTTCTGAACTGCTTTTACCTCTAACTCTGAACCTCTACTCCTAAAGGATTGTTTCCTAAAGGAAAACATTCAACCAGAAAATTTTAGCACATCAGAATCTCTCTAAAGATTAAGAAGTCTCTGGAAAGTACTGAATGTCTAAATTGAAAAGTTTTTGCTGTCACATTCAGGTATAAGTGAAATAGTTCTTCATATCCCTTTCCTTTCCTGTCTGTAGTTCACCTATGACAACTGTTCTCTCAGAAGTGAAATAAAATGAAAGTCCATGACACTGAGTGTCAGTCATGAAGGGACATGTGCCCAAGTCTGCCTTTGCTGAAGTGTTTGCAGAGACACCTGTCTGACGTCAAGCCTCCACTGCGCTGCTCTTTTACTCACTTTCACATAATCCAAAAGTCATATTTCAGATACACAGCTTCCACTGCAGTGACCTCATTAGGCCTAGCCACTTCTGTAATTCATTGAGAAGTCTCTCATTTAAAGGTTTATTCCCCCTCTCCAGACTGTGTGGGTTGAGTTTCTCCCCATCTGGGTTGCTTGGAACAAAAATAACTACCTCAACTCCTTGTCACTGAAGCAAGAGGGGATGGCATCAATTTCTCAGAACAGGATGTCATTCCCTTGTTAGCTACAGGTAGGACATTGGAGTGGCCCTCCTTCTTCTGACCTTGCTACACAGTGTTCCCACATCTGAAATTTGACCTCCAGAATGCCAACAGAAAAGGGACTCTGAGTCCAGCAACTTCATGATGCTAGAACACGGGAATCTGAGGCCCCAGCTTAAATGATTCCATCGGTTTCTTTAGTGCAGGTCTGCTTCCACATAACCAAGGGACAGCCTTTCAAACTGGCAGCCAAACTTCTCAATCATTGGTTGATCTGAATATCTCAACCTCATCCTCTAGATCCAACAAAAAGTCACCTATTGGCTGTACTCCAAGGGAAAGGTCAGGTTTGGCTGCTACCATTGGAACCCAGCACACACGGGACTGTTAAGAGATGCAGGAAATCTGACTTTACGGCTTTTCTAATCTTCCCTCTATCTTGATTCTTCTTTGGCACCAAGGTAATTTTCCTGCTTAAAGGGTTATTTTATTAGGGCAATGGGCAAGGTGCACATGCCTTAACTCAGTGCTTTCAAACTTCCATTAAACCACCTTCACTATTTTGACTACGTATCATTTACTCTATTATTTTCTTAGCCTTGTCTCTTAAGTCATTTGTAACTTATATTTTTAATCTTAAGCAATAATATCTAAGAGCTAATGAGTCTGGTGTGTTATATATTTCTTTTCCTAATATACAGTATACTAAATACCCATTCAAATATTTTTTCAATGTTCAACTTAGTACCATTTAAGATAATCTTACATACCATATGTAACAGTCAAGATTCAGGCAGGACAAGAAAAACTGAACAAGTTTATTTTATCAGAATTTTTTAAGCAGAGAACTAAAAATGCAAAAAGGGAACACTTGAGTTAACACAGAAATAGTAACTGCATGAAACAGCTACCATCCTGAAGGAACAGAGGGAAGTGTATGGGGTTATTAGTACCTAGAAGCTTGAGGGACTTTCCTGGTGGTCCAGGGGCTAAGACTCTGCACTCCCAATGCGGGGGGCCTGGGTTCCATCCCTAGGCAAGGAACTAGATCCCACGTGCCACAACTAAGAGTTCTCATGCCACAACTAAAAGATCCCACCTGCCACAACTAAAAGATTCTGCATGCTGCAGCTAAGACCCGGCGCAGCCAAATAAATTAATTAATTAAATTTTAAAAAGAAGATGGAGAACCTAGAAGCTTGGGAGCAGAGACCCTGGGAGCTGAGACTCAGATCTCTGAGAAGGAGTTGATGCCCAGACAGTGCTGGTGTCTGTGAAGGGCCTCCCGAGGCTGGTTCTGGGAGCGTGGGCGACGAAACTGGAAACTGGAACACCTGCTAGTGTAATCAAATGCCGCTGCCAAGGTATAGAATCATTACTGGAGTGATACTGGCGGGAAAAGAAAACAAATAAGAAGAAAGGCATCCCTTCTCCTTCCTCCTTCCTCCTTCCTTCCAGTTTCCCTATTCACAGAGCCTCCCGCTGGCAAAGGAGAAATGCGGTTCCCAGATCCCCAGCCCCAGAATCGCTGAGTGGAGTCTAGAAGGAAGGGTTAATTGAGAGACAACAGCTTCACAACCAGCACGCCACACTTGGCAAAATAAAATACTTCCATAACAAACGCTCAGAAGATAAATGTCTGTTTGGGCAAATATGCTCGTGTGTTGTGAGAGAGAGAGTAGTTGGAACACGCTTTCCAGACCCCTTCAAGGCCCAACAAACAAATTATAATTTAGACAAGTCTGGGATTCTTCGCAGCTCAGCTTGTGGTGAGGGTATTAGCTTTGCAACTCCAAACAAGCTAAGCTGTCTGTACAAAACCTGGCAGCACCTCGCCGGAAAGCCTGGAGCTGCTGAGAACACAAAGCTTTTTATTCCTGTTTCCAGCCGCAGGGGTTGAGCCGGCAGATGGGCGCTGTGTCTAGCCCTGGGAAAGGATACCACAGACCTTGCCTCCAAAGAACCCGCCACCAATATGGTGAGGCAAGATAAACTCTCAAAAGTTTCCACAGTGCAGCACAAATCACCTTGGCCACGTGCCCTGTTGTTGCTAGCTCCTGCTTTGAAATCTCCCGTGCCTTCCAATCACACAGATTCCTTACGTGGTTGCAAACATGCCCTCAATTGTGCACCCCACCCTGTATCCCACCCTTTACAGTGTGGCTTTGCAGCTCCTCCCATCAAGTGTCAATTTCCTCAGCCCTTGTTTGGGGTGGCTGTGTGACTTGCTTTGGCCAATAGAATGTGGCAGAAATGATGGAATGCCAGTTCTGAACATGGGCCTCAAGAGGTCTTGCGTGCTTCCACCTTCTCTTAGAACCCTGTCACCATGGGAACAAGCCTGCCCGAGCTAGCCTAGTGCAAGATGAGAGACCAGATGGAGGAAAGCCCAGGTGCCCCAGGCAACAGCCAACCTACCCCTAGAAGCAGAGGCACCTACTGATACACAGCTGACCGCAGATGCAAAAGGGACCTCAGCCTAGATCACAAAAACTACGCAGCTGAGTCCAGCCTAAATTTCCAAGCTGCTGAATCATGAACCATAAATCACTGCCATTTCAAACCACTACATTGTGGAGTAGTTTGATATGCAGCATACGGCTACACGTGGCCAACAAAGCTGTAGGAGAACTTTCTCTGCTCTCTCTCCAGCCACATATTTCATTTCTCTCCCCCTCATTCACTATTCTAATCCCTCTACCTGATCACTCTTTCCCCTCCCTCATCCACCAGCCAACTCTAACACAACTATTTTTAGATCTCAGCTTAAATACTCCTTCTGCCAAGACCTCCCTCAATCTCTAATATAAATTAGATCCATATCTTATACTCTTGCACAGAATATTCTACTTTTTCCTTCAAGGAATGCATCATAATTTGCAATTATACATCTACCTGTGGGATTCTTTGTTTAATGTCTACATCCTCCAGTCTCCAGGAAGCTCCCTGAGGACCTCTCTGTACCCAGCACCTAGGTAATGCCTGGCACATAGCAGGTGCCCCATTAATTATCTGATGAATGACTGATGGCTTCCAAGTTAGACAACTGGGCATCCTTAATACCAGACCCTTAAGGAAAGAAATAAAAGCCTATTTGAAGGATCAAAGAAGAAATTGGTACCTCCTCTTCTTCCTTACTATCTTATCCATTCCTGGCACCAGTTCAGGATGCTTGGAATGGATGTGACTGATGACAGATATAGAATTATTGCCTTTCCTGGACCATGATTCTGCCAGGCTCTGAACCCATGTAGCAGAGGAAGCTAATTGTCCACAAACATCTATCCCTCCTCCTTCCTTTTATATTCCCCCATGCGGTTTTAACAGGGTACATGGCCACCCTATTGGAATCTCACTTCTCAGCAACTGGGTATGACCACATGACTAAATTCTCACCAAGGAAATGTGAGTGCAAATGATGTACCAGCATCTTCATCACTTTCCTTAAAAGGAAATTACTGGTCCTCCATTTCCTCTCACCTTTCCTATGAGCTGGAACTAGGATGCGTTGCTGGTGAGTCAACTTTAATCACAAGGTTAAAGGTGAACCCCCAGGGGGTGCAGAGCAATAAGACAGAAGGAACTTGAGACCCTGGATGAGTTCATGGAACCAAGCTGCCTACTCAACCATGGACCAACCTCGACCTGAACATGGAAAACAAATAAGCTTTAATCATGTTTCTGAGGCATCGTATTTTAGGGCTTCTTTGTTACAGCAGCTCAGCCTGTGGTCTAACCAATACACCTCACCAAGACTCCTATTCCTGGGGGAGTCAGGAAACAGATGGATATAGAACATCAACTCCACCAGTCTTGGTCAGTGACCAGAGCGCAGAATCTTACAATGTTCCTTCTCCACATTCCCCCACCTAGTTCCTGTCATCAGATGACAAATTTCCAGTGGTTCTTTTCCCTTGCAGCTTTCACATTAGAGTGAGAGCTTACTGCCCTGGGTCCTCCTAAGACTCACTCAGGAAAGTAGGACACATAATCATTTTTGGTATAACCCTTTATCTTGCTGAGGCTGACAGAGTTTAACAGTGGTAGGAATTAGAACATTCTAATCACCAACTCATGATGACTCATACCAAAAAAATATTTAACTCATTCTACATTTTAAATTGAAACATACTTAATGTCTTAACCCAAACAGAGTCTGTACCCGGGAGATTCCTTACACAGGTGGACAGCTGGTCTCCTGAACTTTAAGAAAAGCTCTTTTTACACCAACGTGCAGGATTTCTCAAATTTTTCTATCACAGTTTCCTTAAGTGGGCAGGAAAGAAAATTTGTACCCAAAGATGTTTAGGGATTTAACACAAAGTAGCCCTCCACAAGCAGGGCATTTCTTTAAAGTGTTATATTTTATCTGTAAAATTCCAATGCAAATGGTTTACATAGTCTGCTTGCTTTAATATGAAATAATGTTTTCATTTGTTTGCCATAACTTTTAAGCCATTAAAATATGTTCGACCTCACTCATAAGAAGAAGAAAAGCAAATTAGAACTACGATAACATAATATTTTTCACCTATAAAATTGGGAACATTCTTAAACGTGATCCTACACTCTGTTGACAAGGGTATGAGAAAACAATTCTCTCCTCCCCGCCTGGTAGGACTGTAAGCTGGTACAGCCTGGTGGGAGGAGAGGGTGGTTAGACAATAGGTATCGAAAGTTTAAATGCAAAATTTAAATTCAGCCTCTGGGAATTCGTTCTCCAGACATTCCTGGACGTGCGTACAAAGGCACGTGTGCAAGGATTGCGTTCAGCGCTACCTGTAATAGCAAATGACTGGAAGCAGCCTCTGTGTCAGTCAATAGAAGACCGGATACATGAGATGCAATGGGTGGGTATGTGGCGGTAGGTTCTGGGTGGGTTCTCTGAGAAGCAGATGCCAGGCAGAGTGTAAAAGGTTTATTGAGGAATGACAGTTATGAAGCAAAAGGAGAGGAAATAGGATTGAGCATGCGGGTGAGGGAAGGGTGCCATCAGAGCCCACTTTAGGTCCCCACCAGCCCAGAGGGAAGCCAAGATTGCCTGTTAGAGAAACAGCCAGGCCCTTGAACCACCACCTTGCTCAGTCCTGGGTAGGAGGCTGCCCCAACAAGAGTGTGACCCCAACTCGACACTAAGGGGGGACCCTGAAAAAGTCCCAGCTTAAGGCTGTCAGCTCCCCACTCCTTGCAGCTGGGCAGCCAGTCCTTTCTCAAAGGCAGGTCTGGCGCAAGAGTCACCCATAAAATAAAGAAGAAAGAGAGAAACTTGCACTTCCTAGTATGGAACAGTCTCCAGGCTGTATTGTTAAGTGAGAAATAATAAAGAGCGAAAGAGAACACAATGTTTTGGAACTAGACAGAGGCCTTGGTTGCCCACCAATGTTGTCACTGAATTGTATACTTTAAAATGGTTAATTCTGTTATGTGAATTTCACCTCAATGTTTTTTTAAAAAGAAAGAGAACAGAGTGTGATACTATTGGGTTAATAAAAAGGGAAATGCATTTATGTGCACAGATAGGTGTGGGCAATCTCTGGAAGGAGCTGCAAAACACTGGTGCTGAGAAGAGAGACTTAATTTTCACTCAACATCCTTGATACCGCTTAAATTTTTTGCCGTGTGTGTGTAATTACACCCCCTCTCAAAAGAACAGCATTAAAGAGGTTGCTTAATTGTTCTGATGAATGAATAAATTACTTGCCATCAGGAAAGACCAATTAAAAATTCCCCACAAAATTATTATTAGCAAGACACCATTACACTGATCTTTCCATTTCAGAAAATGCGGCCTCTGTCCAGGTGCAGGGCCATCATAGGTTCAGTGCTGTCCTTTCTCTCAGGGTCAGAGGACTCCAGGAACACAGACACAGTACATTTCTGAACCACATGGCAAGTATCGATACTTGCTAGAAAAGGAGAAAAATTATATCTTGATGAAAAGTGTTCACCAGCTGCTATCCCATTCAGCCTGAGCAAATTAGCATGTCGTCATGGACTTCATTATTTTAAAGATGGTGAAACGCCCAAGCCACTGACATTTCCCCTTTCATCACCATGTAAAGCACTGGCTGCCCCTGGGTCTCTCCACCAATTGCCCAAGTGTGTCTTTTGAACCCATTCGATGGTGTCACTCAATAAGGGCACTTTTTTCATCTTGGCTGCCTCTTTTTGACCCAAAATAATTTCAACCATTTCTACAGCTCCAGGCTCCACTAGGTTTTCTATTATCACAGGTACCTTTCACAGCGATTCTAAACTGACCTTTAATGAAGAGACAATTTTTTTATGTTTGTTTGATTGTACTGCTCCAACCCAAGACGTTTCTTTTCAGTTACAAAACACACGAGTGCTTGGCTTTGCCTCCAAAGTCACACAATTGGTTTTTCAACGTCTCTGCTAGCGTTTTGTTTCATGCAATCAGTCCTCAGACTTTTCTCGACGGAGACATATGGTTTGGGCCCATTTTAGCAACTCCATAATATAACCAATTATAAAAATAAGCGTCTAAGAATATCTCATGTTTCTAAGATTGACAACAACGCCCACTACTCAATGATTGCTGATTGTGGCTGGCAGTGCACTCAGCGTCTTTGTGGTCAAGTTCACTAGCAAACTCAGAAGCAAAGTCATATCGTATCCAGGTCAGAAACAAACTTTGGGTTGTGTGGACATCCATCCTTCCATGTTACAAGTCACTGATTTTGAGATTTTGCTTCAAACTCTTACACCTTCTAGCTGAAAGTATAACTTTAAAATATTGCTGTTTAAGAAAGTAAATGAGGGCTTCCCTGGTGGCGCAGTGGTTGGGGGTCCGCCTGCCAATGCAGGGGACACGGGTTCGTGCCCCGGTCCGGGAAGATCCCGCATGCCGTGGAGCGGCTGGGCCCGTGAGCCATGGCCGCTGAGCCTGCGCGTCGGGAGCCTGTGCTCCGCAACGGCAGAGGCCACAAGAGTGAGAGGCCCGCATACCGCAAAAAAAAAAAAAAAAAAGTAAATGAAAAATGATACTGAAATCCAAAAGCTAGAATTGTCAGCAATCCTACATATTTTTGTTCATTCATTTATTCAACAAATATTTATCGAGTGCCTCTTCACATGCTGGGCGCTACCTGGGGCCCTGCAAATAAAATCAATGCTGGGCAATAAGAACAAGGCCCTGATCCCGTGGAGCTTATGATCTAATAGGGAGATACAGATGTTAAACAAATCACCACAAAAAACAAATAATTACATACCGTGAAAAGTGTTCCGAGAAAAATATATCACTCTTACAAGAGAATAGGAGGCCTGCTTTAATTTGGAAAGTTAGAGAAGTGATATTTTAAGGTGAGAGTGAGACCATGTCTTAGTCTGTTTGGGTTGATAAAATACCAGACATTGGCTTATAAACAACAGAAATTTATTTCTCATAGTTCTGGAGGCTGGAAATCCAAGATCAGGGTACCAGCATGGTTGAATTCTCATGAGGGTCCTCTTCCGGGTTATGGATGGCTGACTTCTCGTTGTGTCCTCACACGGCAGAGAGCAGGGAGAGACAGCAAGCTCTCTTGTGACACTTATAGGGGCACTAATGCCATTCATGATGACTCCACCCTTCTGACCTCATCTAATTCTAGTTACCTCCCAAAGGCCCCACCTCCTTATATCCTCACATTGGAGGGTAAGGTCTCATATGAATTTGGGGGGGACACAGACATTTAGTCCACAACAGACTTGAAAGATAAGTCATTTCACTGGTCCAAAGTGGAAGGAAAAGTGTTGAAGCAGAAGGGAACACTTTTGGAAACACATGGTTGGCAGGGACCAGACCATGCTGGGCTTTACAGACCATGATTAGAGTTTGGGGTTTTAAGGTAACGTTAAGGGAGACCTTGATGGTTAAAATGAAGGGAATCACTTTAGCAGATATCTATTTGTTTGAGGTTTCTCTGGTTTTTGTTGAACAGTCCAGGCAGGAGACAAAATAGAAAGTGGAGGGATCAGGTGAGAGGCTGCTGCCATGGACAGTTGAGACAGGATGGAAGTCTGGAGTGATGACACAGGAAACAGAAAGAAGTGGGTGAATCAAAGGTAGGTTTTGAAGGGACAACAGACAATACTTGGAAAGACAGCGTCTGTTCAGAAGCAGAGGAGTGAGAGAGGCAGAGTGTCGTGAATGACAGCAGAGCATATGACGCATCCCCTTTGGAAACCAGTCTTCCAGACCCTCTCCAACATCATATCCAAGCCTCAGTTTCCTCCTCTGTGAAACAAGGACACCACTACTTACCTCTTCAGGTGGTCGTGCTGATTGAAGAGGATAATACACGGAGAGCATCAATGGGCAATGCTCGAAAATGGTCTTCTTATGATCATCCCCTTTTTGCCCCATATTGTCAACCTTGCCCTTTGTAATATTACTATTCTTCAAATGAGCTAGACTTTGTCCTCTCTTTGCCCGTCCACTCACCTCCACCCAAACCTCCTCTCTATATTCCATTTGTGCAATAATGAGGTTACCCCTTCTCGGTCCATAAGTGCCCCCACCGTCAACGTCCACGTCCAAGGCAATTTCTTCTGGGATGCTGAGCAAAGAGCTGGGCTCTCCTCTACCATCAGCAGGTCCTTTAGGTTCTATGATCTATTTAACAGTCCCTCATCTTTCATTATTTTTTATGGCAGGTGGGTCAGCTAGATTTGTCCCATCATGGTTGCTAGGGCATTTATTTACTCAAGAAAATGAAGAATAAAATATCTTCCAACAAGGTATTCTGGATACGCTCATGGCCCACACACAGTTCTCAAGGAAGAGTCCTCTCTCCCTCTTGATGAGGAAAATCATATCGGCTCCTTCACAACAAGGGGATGTCATCACGGAAATTTCTAACATGTAAGTTGTTGGCTGTTCTCATAGAGCTTAATTGCAACTCCTTGGGCCAGGAGTTAACAGAGTTTGTGGTAGCTGCTTCTGGACAATACCCCAATTAAGTCAATTAAGTAATTAATAAATAACTAAAGCTTAAAATCAATTGGAATAGTATTATGCCAACATCAATTTCTTGTTTTTGACAATGTAATCGGATCACATAAATATCGTTGGGGGAGCTGGGTGACGAGTATTCGGAACATCTGTAACTCTTGTACATCTTACGTTATTTTAAAAGAAGAGGTTATAATTTGAAAAAGCAAATGCAACTTAAAAAATTAATTATGGCAAATCTGGTTTTGAAACACTCTGCCATCGTACTTCTGCTTGCTCTGAGGAGGAACAAAATGCGTCACAGATCATCGAAGCTGCAAAAGCAGAATGGAAAGTCACATAAAAACTCAGGCAGACACAAGGCAGCAAAAATACCTCATTGACAGAGTCGGAGTTTCAAGCCGATTCTCACAGAAGCCTGAGTGGTAGCAGTGGTCCCCAGGTCTTGTGGCAAAGTTTATCTCCTACCCTGGGGCTCTCAGGACCCCCAACGCAAGAGCCCTCCACCAAGCCAGCCAGCCCCAGGGCCGTCCCCACCTTCCTCAGCCTAAGTCCTGAGAAGTTCACTGGGCTGAAATGTCCACCACAAATTCGTTCTCCCATAACCCTTGGTACAAATGTCCCCAAATACGCCCGGTAAATTCACAAGCTGGACTGAGAATAACAACAGTAGCTAACACTGGGCACGTCCATCATCTTAATTCCCATAACACAACCAAGAGTTAGATAAAAGAATCCACTGTTAGGGTCTTCCCTGGTGGCGCAGTGATTGGGAGTCCGCCTGCCGATGCGGGGGACACGGGTTCGTGCCCTGGTCCGGAGGGGTTCCCACGTGCCGTGGAGCGGCTGAGCCCGTGAGCCATGGCCGCTGGGCCTGCGCGTCCGGGGCCTGTGCTCCGCAACGGGAGAGGCCACAACAGTGAGAGGCCCGCGTACCGCAAAAAAAAAAAAAAAAAAAAAAAAAAGAATCCACTGTTAAACCAGCAATTCTAAACCAGTGGCTCTTCCACATGGTTTCCAACTCCCTTGGTAATTAGGGCCTGTCTCCCCGCCCCACCTTCATTTCTAACCCTTCTGGAAACCTTTGCCTCCTCCTCTGAGGTCAGAGAACTTATAAGTAAAAAAACCCCATCTTTTGAGATGTGGAGGGAGGGGTACAATCACTCTTGCCTTAAACTAAGATTATGAAAAATAAACTCGAGAGAAATTTTAAATGCCTTTGAAAAGATTTATAAATTAAATAGCATTTGTCCATCTCTCTGCTCTTTAAAATTACCACGCATGCACCTGAAGTTTAAGCAAAGAAATCCATTAAACAAACAAGCCCAAAATCATACAACACAGATTCAGAGGTGTATCCCTTCAGTCTAATGAATGTCCAATTCAGAAAACCATTTTGTCTTCAAACAGCCCTGAAGGTTCTTACCTTTGCTATCTTTCTGTATTGTTAGCAGAAATATTACATCTTTGAAAAGAAGAAAAACATTATTCCCAGAGCTAAAACGGAAAAGGCTTTGAACTATTTAGGGATAAATCAACCCATAGTTACCAATAAGCTGAAAAGAATGAAAGAGACTATTTCAAACCAAGTAGGCCCCTCTTACATATACAGTATTCAAGTGTTAATTTCCAAATCAGCCTTAGAATATGCACATATACATTCAAATTCTGCTGAAATGTCACACAAGCCCTGGTTCAATCAGATAAACAATTTAATTCTTTCTCTAAGGAAGGGAAACTCAAGTAAATCTTCTAGACCCTGATTCAGGTAGATATTACCAATCTAACCTCGTTCACCAGGATGGCATTCCTTATAACTTATACACAAATTTACCTTAACTTCATTTAAATTTTAAAGTGCTTCTCTCAGCTGAGTGGCTGAGTTTTGTAATGAGGAGGAATAGAAGGTACCCGCAAGGCCTTCAAGCACAGTTGGACTGTGTGTGCACTTCACAAAGGCACCTGACCAAGGTGATGAATGAGGTCAGAAATCAAGTCCTCCCTCGGATCACTTGTTAAGCCACCTGGCTTGGTCCAAAGAGTTTCAGGCAAAGGAAGGGATGCCTTTTGGTAATTGGTCCACTCTACCGAGAGGAGGAACTTCTTTTGATTCACCTGTACAGAAGTGGTACCTCTTTGTAATTCACCTGAAGAACCATAGGTGCCAGCTGTGGCCCTGGACTCCACACACCTGTAGTCTGCCACCCCCAGGTGATACACATTCCACTGTAGGGAGAACCAGGCTTTGGTCCACAGCCGTCCCCAGATCCAGCCCTTCCCTGCTACTGTCTCTCAGCCTTCACCCTTATTTTCAACTTTGAACTTCCAGTTCCATGTATTTCAAGACCCATTCTTTCTGATTCTTATTTTACCTAGAAATTCAAGTACAGATATTTCCTGGAATACTCAGCCCTTGACATGTACAGACACATACAGTAAAGCGCACCATACAGTTATTTCAGAGATAAAGAAAATGTCACATTACAGATGAACACACGTCTGGTGCCCAGATGAACACCAAAGAACCTCAGTATCTGGAATTTACTGTCCTGTCTTATAGGATCATATGAAAATAGCTGGACAGATTGCCAGCAAAGTTAGGGGCTATGTTTGTGATAGGTTCGATTTAAAATATAGGACACAGGGCACATGGGGAATTCACCTCAGGGGCTGCTGGAGAAGCTCAAAGAGCTAGATTGTTATGCTCTGGAGTTTTATGACAGGCCTCTCTGATCAGGAGACACATGCAAGTACATCAAGATGCTGTCAATACAGAAAATCAGCCGGGTTTCAAATAGAAGCCCCAATCTGTTGACTAGTCAGCCACTCTTTTTTTTTTTTCCTTTTTTTGTAAAACTTTTTTCCAGCTTTATTAGGGTATAAATGGCAAATAAAAATTGTATGTATTTAAGGTGTACAACGTGATGTTTTCATAGATGTATACACCGTGAAATGGTTACCACAATCAAGCTAGTTAACATATCCACCGCCTCATATAGTCATCTTTTCTGTAGTGAAAACACTCAAGATCTACTCTCAGCAAATTTCAAATATACAATTTGAAATTTGTAAATTTCAAATATACAAATTAACTGCAGCCACCATGCTGTCCATTAGATCCCCAGGACTTACTCATTGTACATAACTGAAACTTTGAACCCTTTGACTAACATCTCCCCATTTTCCCCAACCCTTAGCCCCTGGAAAACACATTTCTACTCTCTGGTTCTGTAAGTTCAACTTTTTCAGATTCCACATATGTGAGATCATACAGTATTTGTCTTTCTGTGTTTGGTTTACTGCACTTAGCATAATAACCTCCAGGTTCATCCATGTTGTTGCAAACACCAGGATTTCCTTTATTTTTTAAATTGAATAATATTCCGTTGTATGTATATACCATATTTTCTTTCTTTAAATTTATTTATTTTTGGCTACGTTGGGTCTTCATTGCGGTGTGCGGGCTTCTCATTGTGGTGGCTTCTCTTGTCGTGGAGCACAGGCTCTAGACACACGGGGTTCAGTAGTTGCGGCATGCAGGCTCAGTAGTTGTGGCTCTAGAGCGCAGGCTCAGTAGTTGTGGCGCATGAGCTTAGTTGCTCCGTGGCATGTGAGATCTTCCCAGACCAGGGCTCGAACCTGTGTCCCCTGCATTGGCAGGCAGATACTTAACCACTGTGCCACCAGAGAAGCCCCAAAAGCATAGAATTTAAAAGGCTTTTCTCCAGTGGCATGTACTTCTTCACATGCAAATGAGAACATGATTCGAACACTGTCATTAGGGCATTTTCTTTGTTAGATGAAAATTTTGTTTGCATGCATTTTTCAATAGCTTTGAGCTGTTGAATAGCAATATATGCAAGAAAGAGCTGAGAGACTTATGTACAGATATTTTCTAGATCTATAACCCACACTGCTCCCCAAGAAAGATGGGCTCTGTTGACAGAGAAGGCATTGTTCTGTTGGACACCTGGAGGAGTTTGTCAACGAGTTTGGGAGTAGACGTTAGTAAGAACTAAAGGTCTCTACAAAGTGGACAGAGGAAGAATTGAAAACCCTAAGGAAGATAACAGTCAACGAAGCTGGACACTGCCAAGTTGAAGAGTGCTATCAAGAGAGAACAAGACAGGGCTTCCCTGGTGGCGCAGTGGTTGAGAGTCCGCCTGCTGATGCAGGGAACGCGGGTTTGTGCCCCGGTCCGGGAGGATCCCACATGCCGCGGAGCGGCTGGGCCCGTGAGCCATGGCCGCTGAGCCTGCGCGTCCGGAGCCTGCGCTCCGCAACAGGAGAGGCCACAACAGTGAGACGCCCGCGTACTGCAAGAAAAAACCCAGAGGATTCTGCAGCACTGATGGGTCTGAGGATGCATGCTGGATGGGTTAGTCAGTCATTCATTGCAAGATGTGCAATACAAATCCGACTTTGGTCTCTCCGTTGCAATCATCAGTAAAGTTTAGATTACTGTATTAGCTACATATCAGTGCATAACAAATCACCCCAAGACTTCATAGCTTAAGACAACACATCTTTATTATCTCACAGTGTCTGTGGGTCAGGAATTGGAGCCTGGCTTAACGGGGCCCCTCCGCTTCAGGGTCTCTCACACGTTGCAATAAAGGTGTCAGCCAGGTTTCATCTTAAGGCTACGCTGGGGAACACGTCGTTGGCTGAAGGCAGCTTCTCATGAGCTGCTGGCAGAGGCCGCCCTCAGATCCTTGCCGCGGGGCGTCTCCCTAGGGCCTCTTACAACATGGCGGCTGGATGTAGCAGAGTGAGCAAAGACACAGCGCCTCAGAAAGAAGGAAGTCCCAGTCTTTTGTAACTTTATCTCAGGGACAACATCTGGCTACATTCTACTGATTAAAAACAAGTCACTGGACCCAGTCCACACTCAGGGAAGGGTGTTACACAAGGGTATGAACACCAGGCGGCAGGGGTCATTGGGGGCCACCCTAGAAGCTGCCCACCACATTTACCCACGAGCACTTTCGTGTGAATGGGTTATTATTTGAGATGATTCACACCTGGGGCAATGAGGTGCAGAAATAGCATACAGTTAGGAGGTTCCCAGAGGCAGCGATTCACCAGGAATTCACAGAAACCCAGGTGGGGCTTTGGTTTTTCCTTGGTCATGAAACTGGGGGGCTCCTATAGCTGGTTCATGTTGTTATAAAGCAGAAACTAACACACGGTTGTAAAGCAATTATACTCCAATAAAGATGTTTTAAAAAAAATCTTTAACCAAAATAAAAGAAACTGGGGGGCTCCTCACAGGCTGGATAGATTCAGCTGACCCCAGATTAATTTGAGAATTGTATCCAGGGTCATTAACTACAGGTGCAGTGCCCAGCTAGCTATTCCTGAGCCAGAAGTGAAAGGAATGCATCTTCATGACATCAATAACAAACTTCATCAGATAAAACAAGGCAGCATTAATTGACCTGACTCATCCATGCTGGAGGAGGACAACCACGCCAAATCAGAGGGACATTGGAGAAACTTCTTTGGGACTCCCTTTGCATTCTTTGGCACTGGATGTTCTAAATGGATCAGTCTGGTCCTGGCAGGAAAAGAATGGCACACTCAAATGAGGTATTTGAAGAGAGTTTAATGAAAAGAGTATTGCAGAGGTACAGGCAGGGTTAAGAGAAAATAAGGAATGCGAATTACCCTGGAATTGTCAGCAGTGGCAAGCCCTTACCCCCAGGCTAAAAGAGAAAGGGATAGAGAGGCTTCTGGAACCCAGAGAGCATTGTAGCTGTCAGAAAGAGCCGCCCAAAGGAACTGTGGCCTTCACGGAGGACGCGACCCTCAGGCTGGCAGAAAGGGAGTCAGGACCCTCCAGTCTCCTGCTTGGCCCCACTGCCCAATCCCAGATGCAAGCCAGAGGCAACGATAGGGGTGGCGAGTGGATCTGGAGGTCCACACAGGAAAATATCCAAACATAAACAAAACACCTGGCAGCTTGATCTGCGCTTCTAAAAAGTACAGAAGTCAAAGCAATTCTCCTAGGAAAGAGCAGACATGGGTAAGCTCTCCAAAGCTGCCATTCCAACCGGCATGGAGAAACAAAATAGCTTTTAAAATAAAGCTACGACTGCCCAGGACTAGAGGCTTTACTGGGAAGTGTAATACAGGTTTTTGAGCCTGCCTCGGGATGCTGTAAGAGTGTCAGTCCTTGGGGAGGGTGGGAAGTGAAGAACCATAACATTGTATTCACAGAGATCCAGGCAGCATTCTTGCATATAAGCTCCTTTCTTTCATTGCTTTAGCCAAGTACTTGACAAGACTGGTATGGGTGTTTGACTATGGGAACAGTCATGAACTATACACAACAAAGAGAAAAGCCCCCCGCCCCTTCTGTGCAAAGACCAGGGAGGCCTTTACCAGAGGTCACACGACAAGATGCTGCTGGCTGCCAGTTAGAAAATCGGCCTTGCTAAGAGCAGGCTGCTGTGCCAGCAGACCCAGGCCGCACAGGAGAACTAAAGCCCCCTGCCCTGCACCCCAGAATTCGCGCCCTGCATGATGCTAAGTCAGGAGGGAAAAAAGCAGGAGATGGTATTGGCTGCCGTGGGGGCACATGAGGCACCACCCTATTGGACAAACAGATCCGAACTTAAGTACTTGGAGTCAGCCAGATATGACTAAGCTACCTGAGGCCAAATTCCCAACTAGGAAGGCCCACCTCCGATGAGTGTCATCTCCACAATAAGCCTAGGGCTCAAGGCTAAAACCTTGACCATTAAATGGCTATTTCATCATCTATGTAAAGATAGTTTTTAAAACCAGGGTCCCTGTAACCCATCAGACACTCAAGTGCATCTGAGCCAATTTCAGGCAAAAACAGTGTTGTTAGGGGCCCTGGGAAGCCAAGATATCCATAAACTATTTGTTATAGGGAAAATGACACTTTGTGATCAGATGTACCCACCATAAAAAACAATCTGCAGACACCCAAAAATTACGAAAAAGGAAGGCAAGAGAAGCCATTCCAACCAGGTGTAAGCATCAGAAAACCCAACCCAATTTTGTTCACAAATGATCCACAGGCAGATCTGCAGGTATGGTTTGATCCAGGCTCCGAAAACTATTACCAGAACCTGGGTTTTCTCACATCATCCCTTAACTCCATTCTTCTCATTCCATTTCTTAATTCCATTCCTTCATACAACTTCTCACAATTTCAAGATGGCTGAACAGTTCAAGTTCAGAAGGAAAGAGAATCTCTCTCTCTCTCTCTCTCTCTCTCTCTCTCTCTCTCTCGCCCAACAGTTGAATAAAAATCCCAGCCCTGGCTCCCTGATCAATCACTGAGGACTGGGGAATGAGAAATGCTGACTGGTTTCAGTGAATCAGAGCCCAGCACTGGAGCTGAAGGTGGCATTGATTCCACCTAATCCACGTGAGCAGAAGTCCCAGAGGAATGTTCCCAAAGGAAATTCACAGTATTGTGGGGAAGGAGGAACTGATGCTAAGTCACTATAAATGACAAATGCAAAAGATACATAAACATTACCAGGCCTCCCTCCTGCCAAGAAGCAAAAGATCCTAGAGGGAGAGACAGAAAAGGAGTAGGATGCCCACCCAAGGAAACTTTGCCGGGGTGGAGGGAGGCGGCAGGGGGTGCTCATGCTTGTGGACAGGTTTCCAGGCTAAGCTTAAATTCCAGAGCGAGTCTATTTCAACCAAAAATGGCCACCCAGCTCTCAGCTCCGTGTACACCTCAGTCACGCCTCCCCTGCATTTGTTTCCCCTTATTCTGTGTCTTAGTTTTCTATTGCTGCATAACAAATGGACAGAAACGTAGCAGCTTAAATAACGCACATTTATTATCTCACAGTTCTGTAGGTCAGAAGGCTCAGCTTGGCTCAACTGGGTTCTCTGCTCAGAATCTCACTGGGCTGAGATCATGGTGTCACTGGAGCCGAGGTCTCATCCGGGGCTGGGGTCCTCCTCCAGGATGGCTGGTTGTTTGCAGACTTCAATTCCTTCTGATTGTATGGCCGAGGTCTCTGTTTTCTTGCTGGCCATCAGCCAGGGACCTCCCTCTCCTCCTAAAGTCCACCCTGGGTCCTTGCCATGTGGTCCCCCCGTAGGCTGTCCCATTCTGAACAGTTCTGTCATCAGGAAGGTCCCGGCTCCTTTTAAGGGGGCACCTGATCAAGTCAGGCACACCCAGACAATTGCCCTTTTGATTAACTCAAAGTCAACTGACTAGTAACCCAGTCATGGGAGTGACATCCCCTCACATGCACAGGTTCTGCCTGCCCTTGGGGGGAAGAGGTTACATGGGCCGTGCACACCAGGGAGTTTGGGGCCAGCTTAGAATTCTGTCTACACAGTTTGGTAACTGAACTCTTCTGGAATCAGCCCTTTTCTATTCAGTCAGTGTGATTTGGGGTAGGGTTTGGGGTAATCTCCTAACCTAGCCTCAGCCAACTGGTATACTCCACCATCCCAGAGACAGTGGTCAGTTCAGTGATGTCACCGGCCCCAAGCAGGCCCAATCAAAGTGAATCCAGGGACTTTTGCTGACATGACCAGGAAGGACCAAGTTCTCTCTCTCTCTCAATGATGCTAGAGTATTAGGCTATGAGTCTAAAGCTGATGGTGGCCACCATGAAAGTAGAGCCTGCCTAGGAAAGAAGTCAAATCTAAAGTCAGAGTCAAAAGATAGCAAGAGGGAAGCCAACTCCTGGGGATGTCGTTGGAGCTCCTGGATCCAGCTAGGCCTGAATCCAGGCCCTTTCCCAGCTCTCAGCAGGGATATAAGTCAAGAGGTTCCAGATACACCACCTACAGGTGACGTGGAGGGGCTCCTGCTAGGCTGACTGCTCACCCAGCTGTGTGCGGAGGAGATGCCATCAGGAATCAGCAGCATGGAGGTGAGGGTAAGTTCTCCCCCCATGTCTGGGGTACAGGGAGGGGCCTGGAAACAAAACCCTAAGTTAAATCTTCTAAGATAACGTTCACCAAACTGAATTGGTACAAAGACCCCTTTTCGAGGAAGCGGCAGGATGGAAACCAAGGGAAGCCCAACAATACGTGGATGCGAGACAGAACCCAGAGGAATTCTGGGAGCAAGAGACACTTTTTCAAAGTGGCCCTGGTGTCATGGGAAGAAGGGAAAGACCCGTGGGGTCCCACCTCCTGCCACGTTCGTTTCATTCAAAGCCACAAGGCAAAGCCCTGTGATGCCTGCGAGGCCCTGCCTGATCTGGCCCATGACCTCTCCAACCTCATCTCCTGCCTCTCCCCCACCCCACCCCTGTGTCACCTTGCTGGTGCTCAGACTCCTGGAGCTTCAGTCCTGCCTCTGGGACTTTGCACTTGCTCATCCTTGCTATCCTGTCTGTATATAGATATAGATGTTGATGTAGATGTAGATGTAGACGTAAGTATAGGCATAGGTGTAGGCGTATGCACGCTGCCCACACCTCCTTCAAGTCTTTGCTCTGTCACCATCTTCTCCATGAGGTTTCCCCTGACCACCTGGTTTCTACCTAAAGTTTGTTCTCTACTCCCACTCCCACCACCACCCGGAGTTCCCAATTCTTCCTCCAGATTTACTTCTCTCCACAGTATTTATCACTATCTGATTCGTGCGTGTGTGTTTATTATGCGCCTCTCCCAGCTCCCGGCAGAACGTGAGCTGCACGAGAACCGGCTCGTGTGTACTCTGCGTCTGTCGTGCCCAGCACGGGGGCTGGCAAAAAGTGGGTTCTCAATAAGTTTTTGTTAAATGAGTATATTCTTATCATATCTCCCCAGCTCCCCTGGAGCTGAAGTTTCCCAATATTTGCCTGATCAAAGGTCCTACTGAGTTCAGTTTGGTGTGAGGAGGAAAATGAAACATTTACATATTCAACAAATATGTCATGAACACCAACCATGACCCAGCCTACTGGGGACGGCTGAACAGGAGGAATACGGTAGTGAACAAGACAGTCAAGGTTTCTGCCCACAGGGGCTAAATGCTGGTGAGTTTTCGTGCCCATTCCTCCAATCCCAAATCCTTCCTGGTGTGAGAGGTCCTGGAGCTGACTGGACACTAACGGGAACCCGCCAGCCCGCCCATCAGTCTCAGGTTCCCTGACCCAAGATGTCATGGTGGAGAGTGGGGTCTCAACGGGCCTGACACGACAAGGAGCAGATGAAGATGATGGGAGAGACCCGCAAGGGAGGGTAGCTCAAGGCCAGACTTGTTGACCTCAGTCACTTCAAAGTGGCTTCCAGCTTCCAGTGTGAATGGAGGGGATGACACACACCTGGGGGAGAGCCAGATGGCTTCTTCAACTGGGGCGTTCTCCCCTGAGGATGGGCCGACGCACCTATGCCATGTGCTATTGCTTGACCTGAAAAATTCTTCTGGGAGACTCCAGCTTAGAGTCTTGACAGTACCAGGGAATGTAGCTAAGCTGTAGGTTGGAGGGAATGATGTTGGATCAGTGACTGCTCAAGGGGAAATAGTTCAATAAGTCATTAGATATGAAAGCTGCATGGCAGAACCACCACGTTATGGGCATAAGCTCTGACCCCTGAGCATCTGGGACCTGAGTTCTATGACCCCTGATCTTGAAAATGGGAAATAAGTGGAAGTTAGGGGCCATGACGATGTATCAGGTAGCACAGCACTTGACAAAGAGCTTCACAAATGGGCATGGGTACACGGTAAAGGATGGGAATGTGAAGAAAGGGATAGAGTGCATCACCTTCCTATCCCCAGCATGGGACCAGCACTGCGCAAGGAAGGCATGTTGATGACATGGAGTATAAGTCAGCTTTGGCTGCAGTAACAAATAACCCCCAAATCTCAATGGATTCCCTTAACAAATATTTATTTCTTGCACATGAGTATTCAGGTTGGCTGTGGCTCTCCTGGGCTTGGCTGAGCTCTCCTGGGTTCTGCTGATCTCAGCTTGGCTCCAAGCTGTGGGTTGGGCTCAGGTCTGCTCCTCATGTCTCCTCACCCACAGGTCTCCTCACATGAGGAAGTAATTGCCAAGAGGTCAAGCCAAATCGCGCAAGCGCGGCTAAGACTGCTGCTGGTGGACCGTCATTCATGTCTGCTCAACGGCCAAAGCCCAAAGTTAGCAGGTAGGGAATCAGACTCTACCTATTGAATTGCATGACAAAGCCACACAGCAAAGGCTTGGATATTCCATCCTAACAGAGGGAGTGAGCAGAAGATTTGAGGACAATCGTCTAGTCTTCCCACCCACCCACCCTGCAGCCAACAGGAGTGTTCCGGAGGGTCTCAGAGACTGGAAGGAATTCCTCAGGGCCAGAGTTCTCCTGGGAAAGGACAGCCCCTCCCTCCAGATTTCATCAGCATGTATCTGCTCTGGCTCATGAAAAGCCAGGATGAAAGGGAAGGCAAACAAGGTAGGTTGCAGATGTCTCCAAGGATCAGACAAGTTATGTCCCTTTCTGAAACCATCAGTGCCTGGGACCATGGAGGTCGAGAAGTGTACAATGACCCTCCTGTGGTGGCTGAGAATCCCAAGAATCGCTGGACATCCTGGATGGATTTGCAGAGAGGACACTCACTTCTAGAAGGCTTCCAGACAGGCGCTTTGTAGACGTCCCGCTTAGACACTGTGTGGTCTGGAATTCTGCCGGGCTTAATTGTTTATTATATACATGTTTTATAGGGAGGCAGTATAGATGTTTTAAAGGACCTCAGGAGGCAAGGGTGGGCAAAGAAATTTTAAGGACAAATAAATACGGAATATTTAATATTAAGTTGTTTACTGTCTCTTCCATGACAGCATTTCTTCAGTAAAGCCAGGTAAACACACACGCACACACACATTTGCACACGCACCCACACACACAGCCACCTCTCCTTGGCAGTGGAGCCCATCCCAGCAGCTGTGGCTGAAGCCCTGGGTTCCAGGACTAGAGAGAATAGCTTAATTCTAAGCCCCACTGGATGGTAGGATGAAGTTGCAGAAAGACTCCCACTCCCGTCAAGCCTGAAGGTGGGGTTCTGTAAAAGGATATAGCTGCGAGATATTCAAACATTTTAATAACCAGTACAGCGCAGGTCCTGACCGATCAGAGCCATGGCCAGCACACTGTGACCTGCATGCCAGTGTCCGTGATCTCTGCAAACAGCTGGGAGAAGTTGCAGAAGGTGGAGGCTGGGAATCCAACGGTACGGCTGACACTGAAAGGTGAACGGGAGTGGCACCTGTGCTGTGACCCGCTGCTTTCCTGTGTGCAGAGGACTGAGCATTTCAACCGCAGACCCCAGGGGTCCTGCAGGGCATAAGCTGGATTTGTCTTCCTGCCTGAGGCAATCACCAATTATATGTGCTGTGAGGCAAGCTGGCCTCCCGCCAGAGGAGGAGAGGACGGGATCTACAGAAGCTCTCTCTGATCTAACTCGTTAGAGAAGTTCAAGAATACCCATCCACGAGGCAGCACAGGGCAAGATAAAAAGTCAGGATTTAAATCCTCACTACTGGAGAGGCCTCAGACAAGGGTTTCTTACCTCTCTCGGGCTCTGTCCCCTCATCTGGAGAAAGGGAGCCAACAGCATCCACCTGGCAGGATCGTGATGCTGATGACATGAGCTAATGACACAGCTAAAGCCCTCAGAGGCAGACTTAGCCTCCCAAACAGGACCTGTTATTGTCATCCACGATGGGAGGCGCAAGCCAGGAATGAAACCAAAAACAAAGGATCAGAAGGGAAAGTGAGACGCAAAGACTACGTGATACTGGCAGCGTGAAGTCCAACGCAAACGAGATTGTTGTTATTGTTCCTGCCCAGGATAATCCAAGGCTGGAAGAAAGTGGGAATACTGAGCGAGGTCCAAGGCCCCTCCGATGGGAATCTGGGCAGACACGTTCTCACCCAGCGTCCCTCTCCAAGCAGCTGGTCCAGCCCAGCTAAACTGGGGCTCGAGTTTGTAACAAGACAAACGATCTGTGCTAGAGAAGCAGCATTAGTGGCCACTGCCCTGCCAGGATGAAAGAAAACCGGATCAGACCCCAAGTAACACCCGCAGGGCCACACTCCGGTCTTTCAATTTTCTGTAATAATCACATGTGACATCTGAAAACACACCAGCCTCTATAACATCTAGCTATGATGCTGTTTAAGCCCCACCCACCTCTGATGGAACACCAGAGGTTTCTGGACACTCAAGCAGGCTCTTCTTGTCTCCAGATGAGACGTCTACTGTGGATGTGACCAGGAAAAGGGCACAGAACGTGCTGGTGGCAGCACAGAAGTACTCAGGATGCCTAAATTGCCACGTAAGTGATGTGGTGCGAAACAACTTTGTTGGCTGAATTTGAGAAGGCATGACACCTGGGAGGCGGCAACGCGCCCCTTCCTGAACCAAAGGCCAAGAGCGTCCTGCGAATTTCCAGAAGTAACTCCATCCCAGCCTCCAAAAGGATTGGGCCAGAGGGTGCGTTTGTTCTGCTATGCCAAAATCACAGGAGCGACTGGCTTACACAGTTTATTTTCTCTGATTTCAACCCATCCCCAAAGCCCAGAGCAACTTAAAACAAGAAGAGCCACCACCTCCATCAAGAAAGGAATGTTTTGAAGGTTTCACCGATAATTCCACAGCCATTCACTCAGCCGCCTCCCAAGCAAATGGAAGACATCTGCAAAATGTATGTTAAAATTGATTCAGCGTTGAGCCATGTTAACTGTTTTAATTCCCAAGCAATGCCATGCCCACCAAAACACCAATTAGTCCCAGCAATCAGGCAGGAATATTGGCGTCTGTTGCGGGATTCATTTATTTCAGCTCTGCGAAGTATCCAAGAAGGAGAAATCCAATGCACCCCATAGCTCCAAGGAGGGGAAACTAAGCCAGAATTGAAGCCATATCAGGCCCTGGCAAAAACGGCGCCTTTGCCTGCACCCACTGCTCTCCGGCATCTCCCTCTGGAGGGAGGGCAGTGACTTGTACCAAGGTCTTCATGCTTTGACAGGAAACACCCCTCCCGCCCCAGCTTCTCTGTCTCCAAGCTGGAAAACTAGGGAGACTGAAATGAGGCAGAGAATGCCTCCCCGCTGAGGACACGAGCCAGGTTAAGAACGTGCGAGAGCATTTTCAACAATTATTCTTCCTTTTAGCGCCTCTTCAATTCCAAGGCCCCAGGGTCTCCCTGCCCCCACTGAGGCTCTGAGTCGGGGTGCGGGACTCCCACTGTCTGCAGCGCCCTCGGTCTCCACGTGCCCTGGGCGGCTGCCTGGGCCCCAGGGCAATGCGCAAATGCCGCTCACCACACGAGCCTGGGCATCAGGACCAGCAGAGGGCAGCCCAGCCCAAGACCCTGGGAGACCCAGGCTCCTAAAAGGAAACAAGACAAGACAAGAGTGCACAGGAGGTCTCAGCAGCCCGCGGAGGGTGGACACACCACGCCAGCTCCCTGTGCCTCTCCCTGAACCACTCACTAGATCTCGCCCAACCTTGGTTTGCTCAACTCCCAAACAGGAATAATGACCCCAAATTGCAAGGGACGGAAAGGCGAATTAAATGAGACTGTGTGAATCAGCGACTACCAGAGCTGCCTTAATCATAAGAGTCACCTGGGGAGAATGCTAAAAACGCAAATTCTGCGATCCTCCCCGGGGCAAGCTCTGATCCGGCAAGTCTGGTACCAGGCCCAGGGATTTGGAATTTTAAGTATCACTCCCAGATGATTCGGATAATGAAGCAAATTTACGAAACAAGAGATTAAGTGCCTGGCCCACTGGAAGGGTTCACCCAGCTGCCAGCCCCAGCTCAGGCCTGTGGGGCGAAAGGAAGGGGAAGGAATCTAGGCTTCTCCTGCCTGGCGAGCATCCATCAAAATTACACATGCCCAAACCCTCTGACCCAGCAATCCCACGTGGAAGAGTTTACCCTGCAGATATACTTGAACAGATGCAAAGCATATAAGGTCATCCGCCGCAGCACTGCTCGTAACAATATAAAAATAGAAACAACTGAATTGTCATCTACAGAGATCTAGTTAACTACAGTTATGCCGTAGCCAGAGAAACAACAATCGCACGGCTCCTAGGTACGGATGTGGAGCTACCTCCGAGGTACACTGTCAGGTGAAAGATGCCAGGCACAGAACAAAGTGTATAACAAGTTTTGTAAAAGTGCAGGGATAAACTATGGATATGCATAGAGTATCTCTGGACAGATACACAAGCTGGTGACAGTGGTTGCCTCTGGGGAGGGGAACTGGGCGACTAAGGAACAGGGGATGGGGGAGATAGCTCACTGCACACCTTGTCAGACCTTTAGTGTTTTAAACCAGGTGCATTGCCTATTGTGTGCATTATATAACATACACAAAACACTGTAACATTTTAAAATAACTTTTAAATGTATGCATATTATATTTCAATGAAAAGGCTTTAAGATGATAGTAAGTGGCTCTGGTTTGCAGGTGCTATGTCTGGCCACTTGTGGCTGCAGAAATTGGGAATCCCCCAATTTGCTATCCCCAAGGGAGGCGGGGGCAGACCTGGAGACAACAAAGCTTGTCTCTCTGGGTTTTTGCACTCACTCTTCTCTCTACCTGGGACACTCTCCACCTGGCTGGGTCCATCTTCTCTTCTCTTGGTCTGCAGCTTAGGAATCACTGTCTTCTGGAGGTTTCCATGGCCGCTCCCTGCTTTCCCAAGCCTAGGTAGCTGCTTCTCCGGAGCATTCCCTGGGGGCCTGTGTCCCCCCCTCACAGCACTCCTTGTACTGCCTCATGGTGGCCAGGGAGCAGCAGTTTCCCTCACCCCCATGCTGGACTGGGAGTTCAGAGAGGACAGAGGACACGCCTGGCTGGTTCACAGTTGCCTCCCCAGAGCCCAGCACCAGCTTAGTCCAAAGGCGGTGAGAAGTGGGAGAGTGAGGGGAGGGGGAGAGTAAGACAGGCAGGGAGGAAAGACAGGAAGGAAAGCCACACCCCCGGCCCCTCTGTCTCAGCTCAGCCCTTAGTCACCACCACCACCTTCTGCTGCTTTCCTCCCCTGGTCTTACCAGATTTGAAATCTTCTTTATTTATGAGAGAGCCTTACCTGCCTTACTCACCTCTGTATTCCCTGCTCCTACTGCAGGCTTGGCACATAGTATTACCAGGTGCCCAGTATATGTCAATTGAATTTATTAATTAACACTGGACGGTGAGGAGGGAGGAGTAAAGGAACCACTGACAGGACTTAAGTCCTAAGAAATTCTGATTCAGTGGGTTCTGGGTGGGATCCACGGGACTGGCAGTATTTAAAAGCTCCCCGGTGGGGCTTCCCTGGTGGCGCAGTGGTTAAGAATCTGCCTGCCAATGCAGGGGACATGGGTTCGAGCCCTGGTCCGGGAAGACCCCACAGGCAGCGGAGCAACTAAGCCTGTGCGCCACAACTACTGAAGCCCGCGCTGTAGAGCCCGCGAGCCACAACTACTGAGCCCACGTGCCACAACTACTGAAGCCCGCACGCCTAGAGCCCGTGCTCCGCAACAAGAGAAGCCACCGCAATGAGAAGCCTGAGCACTGCAACAAAGAGTAGCCCCGCTCACCGCAACTAGAGAAAGCCCGCGCGCAACAACGAAGACCCAACGCAGCCAAAAATAAATAAGTTTTTTAAAAAAGGCTCCCCCGTGATTTTAAAGTGCTCTGGAGTTGAGAATCATTTACATGTGCTCGGTAGGGCCTTTGGATTTTTCTGGGAATGCAGGATCTCCAAGGACCGTCAGAGAGCCCACCCTGAATTTTAGGAACCTTCCCGCTGCCCCGGGTCTGGCAGGACGGACCAAGGGACTAGGAAAGGGATTAGGAGTGGGGGACCGGGCTGGGTCTGTCCGGCTCACCTGGAGGAGAAAGAGAGGCGGGGGTCCGGGTGGGGCTGGCGCTCGGAGGCGCGTCCAGCCAGGAGCGTGTCTTGGCGCCATCTAGCGCCTGCTGGAGGCTCTGCAGCTGCAACATGCTGAGCTGCCGGCGCTGGGCTGGGGTCACGGCCGCGGCGTTTTCCGGGCCCAAGAAGGCGATCTGCTCCGCGGACAGCTCCTGCAGGGGAGAGGGGGCAGCGCCCTCAGAGGCGCCCCTCCGCGGCTTTCGCAAATCTCGGCCATCCGCCCAGCACCCGCACACCTTCGTCGTACCCATGTGCTCCTCTAGGATTTTTACTTAAAACCAGATCACTCTTTCACTACTAAAATAAACTTATTTTAAAATGAAAAAAATTTAATGGAAATTTCCAAAAGTGGAAAATTGGAATGACTCGCAAGAAGTACTCATTTAAAATATGCCATAATAAATAAAACGACACTGTTGAATTGTAGCTCTATGTGTTGGCCAACGATGTCTGAACCTGAGGCCTCTTTAAAAACAGAAAAAAAAGGGGATTTAAAGTGTTATAGAGGTGTTAAATACATTTTAGCTCCAAATCGAGACTTCCTCCTCCAAGTAATCAGTAGTAAAGGAGAGGTGAAAAGGTGACAGTGTTGTTTAATGCAGTGCAAGGTTCCACCCCACCCCCAATGCTTCAAGTCCCCCACCTGAGAAACACTGATGTGGAGGAGAAAACACACACCTAAAAGGCAAAGACCTGAATCTGTGTCCCAGCTCTGTCACATAACAGCTGTGTGACCTTGGGCAAGTTTCATAGCCTCTCTGGGCTTTTGGACTAGATGTGGGATGGCACAGATAACTCGTCTCCTAAGTGATTCTAACCCTTGCTGCTGAGTCCTGTGAGGGCTCAGCGAAGGGAAAGTACAGTAATCCATTAGTGATGTCTGCCATGGACACCGGAAATAGGAAATTCTGCGGAGAGCAGAAGTCCTTTGAAGGCCCTGAACAAGATGTTTTCTGAAGTCGCTTCCATCCTAGAGAGGACTTGGTGACTAGTTCCAGTAGGTGTGGAATGAGATGGGATGGCAGGGGCCTCTAAACTCATCCTGCTTATTTTCTAAGGGCCCCATAGATTCTGAGAAAGGGGGTTCTGCTCCTTCACCCCATCGTCTTCTCTCCTTCACCTTCTTCTTTCCCGTCCAGGTTGATGCTTCTCTGGAATCATGTCATGCCCCTGCTTAGAACCCTTCCCTGCCACCTCTCCAGGCCACAGCTCAAGCTCCTGAACATGGTAACGAGCGCTTCAAACTCTGGGTCCTGCCCACCTCTCCAGCGTCCTCTGCGCTGGCACACTTCACTCCTGGAGAATGGAGGTCCATGTCTGCAGCCCCAGAAGGCAGCACTTCCTTCTGCTGGAACACTGTTCCTCTCTCTCCACCTAGCTAACCCGCCCCGCAAAATTCAGCATCACCTCCCCCCCACCACAAACACACACACACACACACACACACACACACACACACACACACAGAGGACATGCTCTTCTGGCTTACACCTTACGTCTACCATTAATATAGAGTCTGCATTATAAAAATTATCTATTTTTCCAATGTTGCTGCTTGCAACCCACAGGCCAGATTGAATCTCTAGGCCTATTGCACTGTGTTTTAAAATATGGATTCAAAGTGGTTGCCAACATTTAATTATCAGGAGATTTCACATGAAAATGAGATTTCTGAATTCTGATAAAAAAGGAAGATCCAGCAATACTTGGCCCACATTGTCACACTGCATCAATGTGCCAGAGATGAGAAGCAGCTTCCCCAGATTTAGACAGGGCTCTCCAGTTCACTTCAGTCCCTACCCTGGCCACTGCACTCCCTTATGTTACTTTTCAAGCCCCTGAGGGCACTGTGTTATACCCCTTCACCAGTGCATCCCAGGTGCACCAGCCTGGAGCCTACATCCTAGTGCCCAGGCTGGAGCCTACCACAATGTAAGTGGCCACTAGGAATTTTTGGAGTAGGTAAGCTACAGACTGCATTCCAAACAAGACCAGGAGAAAGTGCTCAGCAACATGCCAGCATCAAGAACCAAGCTGCCTACCCCGTGCAGAGCCCCCAGAGGAGAAGCTCAATGGCATTAAGGACTCTGACTGACTTATTTCCCCTAAACAGCTATCACACCTGTTCTGTGCTGGGAACTGTCCCGGGTGCTGAAGCGGTTCAAGGTCCGCTCTCTTTATTAAAATGAACCAATGATGTTGCATCATGGGAGTTTGTCTAGCCTCCTGTGTGTGCCTTATCCAGTTTTTATGGACAGAATGTGTTTCCAAGTTACACAGCGGGCAAGAACACCAGCGTCACTCCACATCAGAGCAGACTGTCCCCACCAAACCCTCTCCTCATCTTGTACATGGACAGGAAGGAAGGACCTCTCACTGGATACCCTGCTTCCCTAACCTCAGTTGATCCAACTCAACCCTCTCAATTTTTTCCATAGCTGTTTGTCACCTGTCCTACTGTGGCTTCCTTAACACTTTTCTTAAAATCAATTAAAATATTTTACTTAATTTTAGTTTAAAAGGAAATGTTATACAGGAAATGTTATCCCTCATCTGCAATTCTGAAGTCCAAAAAAGTCAGAAAACAAAGTTTTTTCCAACGTTTAAGACAAACTTATTTGCCAGCAAAATCTGATCTAAATTGATGTGAGACCATTTATAGTCTCTACTTATTCCAATTAGTGTGATCTGTCACAGATTTCTTCACAGAAATATTAATGCATTGGCTTACAAGGTGCTTCCCCAGACACTGCTGAAGGTATTAAGTTACAATACTGTAGTTTCACAGAGTGATCTTCCTAAAATCTGGAAAATTCCAAATTCTGAAATATATATATGCCCCCAAGGGTTTTGGATAAGGGAATATGCACCTGTCACACCATCATAAATAGAAAATCAGTACCAGTGGCTACGAAGAGCAGGAAACCGTAAAAATAGATACAATTAAAAGATAAATTTAAATTGAAGAAAAAAATACTTAAAAAAACAAAAACACCTAAAATTATCTTGTGATCCATCCGCTGTTGGCACACAGCTCTCCTCTGGCCCTATTAGCAGAAGGCTGGTTGCAGGTCCCTAGACTCCAAGGCCCACCATCTGCCTCCCTGTGTGATTTGAAATAGGGTCAAGCTCCCATTCTCCTTGAGGAACTGAGTACCTACTTTGAATATCTCATCAGGAAGGCATCTGATTGCTGATGGCTGGAAATATGGCATCAAATCCTTGTCAAGCATTCGGAGCTCTTCCTTACTTAATCCAGCTGGGGAGAAAAAGGAATCATGAGGGTTTAGTTCAAGCCATCAGAACTCCATTTGTTTTATTAATGGTGCTGCATAACGTACAGATCTGCGTGTTCTAGGCAAACATCTTTCCTTACAAAAGTCCCTGAGAATCACACTGGGGAATCAGGTTCCTTAATCAACTCAGGAAAAAAAATGTGGGTCACGTTAACCCTGATTGGTCTCCTACAAGGAGATGTACGCCGAGAAGGAGCTTCACTTTACACAAATTTCAAATTGTGTATAAATCTATTTTGGAGCCAATTAAATAACATTCTAAACCACTTTAGCTAACAAAAATTACCAAGAGAGCTTGTTTAAAAAGCAGACTTGCAGACCCCACCCTCTGCAACTTGAAGTCATGAAATCTAGGTTCTACCATAACTCTATAGATAGTCACTACACGTGGTCAAGGATTCTTTTTTTTTTTAACACTATATTATTTAACCTTTATTTTTTAACATCTTTATTAGAGTATAATTGCTTTACAATGTTGTGTTAGTTTCTGCTGTATAACTAAGTGAATCAGTTATACATATACATATAACCCCATATCTCCTCCCTCTTGCGTCTCCCTCCCACCCTCCCTATCCCACCCCTCTAGGTGGTCACAAAGCACCGAGCTGACCTCCCTGTGCTATGCGGCTGCTTCCCACTAGCTGTCTATTTTACATTTGGTAGTGTATATATGTCCATGCCACTCTCTCACTTCGTCCCAGCTTACCCTTCCCCCCACCCTGTGTCCTCCAGTCCATTCTCTACGTCTGCATCTTTATTTCTGTCCTGATTCTTTCATTATTTTGTTTGTTTCTGTCCCCAGATTTAAGGTTGGAAAGGGAGAGAAAGGCATACTCAAGGTGTCTCTTACCTGCAATGGTCCCAAGCTCCTGCAGGACAGAGCTGGACCACTCGGTGGGCCCCCCAAACACAACTTCTGCCTTCCTCTTAAACTCTGCCAAGACGTGGGTGCTGCAGACCAGGGTCCCAATTCTGGCCACCACCACCCTGGTTGTGAGAGAGGATGTAGTGTGAGCCTGGGAGACTCTCCGGCCAAAAAAAGATATGCAGAAGGTTTCAGCACCAAAAAATGATCCAGCTAATCTCACTCCCTATTTTAGCCCAGAAAAGTTGCAAAGCATGAGGAAGCAGAGAACATCTTGCTGAATGAATGAACGAACGAACCAATCAATCATTTGCTATTTTGCACACTAGTGTTTTGGTTACCTGAATTCTGAGATCTTTATAAGTGAGATTTCGGTGATGTTCATGGCACACAGGGTTGCACCAAGTCCTACTAAGTGGAAGCTCTTCAGATCCTGGACACTATAGCCTGAATCCTCCAGGAACCCTTGCAGAATGGATTTAGCCTATAAAAATGTGGGAGGATAGGAAATGAACTATCCAGGGATGATCAAGACCCCAAGGTCTGAGGGGATAACGGAGCCAGCCTCCTGACTGATCGCCCGCCCTACTCCTCCGAACACACTCCCCACTCCAAATCATCCCAGCCGCTCATCCAGGTTAGCCTCCTGAAGGTCCTGCTTCTATGGAGTATGTCCCCTGATCTATGGAGGCATCTTTAGGCCGTGAAGCTCTTGTATCCTTCACCAGTATTAAAGACACCTATACCTTGTGTCTGTGTCTGCTGGCTTATTCCCTTCATCACTCATGACCTTCACATAGTTTGGTCATTTAAGTTCTTCTGCATCAGGATCCAGACTTTTCCAGCAACAGTTGTCACAACTTTCTGACCTTGTAATTTTCTGCCTTTGCACCTTTACCCAAGTCAGCGCCTCCATCTGAAATGCCCCTCCTGCATTCCCAACTGTTAAAATCCGACCATCCTTTTATTTGGGAGTTCAAGTCAAATGTTACCTTCGTGAAATCTACCCTGAAATAGGTTTGCCTCTCACTCTTCAATTCCAGGGAGTAGTACGTTAAATCCTTTGGCATTAAAAAACCACACAGGAATCTCTTCAATGAGCTTTGATTTAGGGGCTGATGTGTAGTGTAGGGTCCCTGTAATTTTAGTATAGTGACCATTGATTATTCATGACCTGCCCTGGAGAGCCAGACCTCCTACTCTCTCACTTCATGTGGTTCAATTGGAGCTAACTGCATTCTGAGTTCCAGAGGTGATGCTGTGGCCTAGTCCTGGCCAGTCAGTTTGTCTCTTAGCCTGGCTGCAGTGACTGGTTCTACATTAGGCATGTGATCCAGTCAAAACCAACCAGGACTTTGGTTGGAGCAATTAGAAGAGAAGAGCTTTCTTTATTGTGGACTGGACCTTGGAAGGACAAACACCTGAATCTGCTAGAACTCAACACATGGAAAGAAACTGCCTCTGGGGACTTCCCTGGTGGTGCAGTGGTTAAGAATCTGTCTGCTAATGCAGGGGACGTGGGTTCAATCCCTGGTCTGGGAAGATCCCACATGCCATGGAGCAACTAAGCCTATGCGCCACAACTACTGAGCCCGCGTGCCACAACTACTGAAGCCCGTACGCCTAGAGCCCATGTTCCGCAAGAAGAGAAGCCACCACAATGAGAAGCCCGTGCACCGCAACGAAGAGCAGCCCCCACTCACTGCAACTAGAGAAAGCCCACGCACAGCAACTAAGACCCAATGCAGCCAAAAATAAAATAAATAAACAAATTTATTGAAAAAAAAAAAAGAAAAGAAAGAAAGAAATTGCCTCTGAACAAAGCCCACGTAAAGGAAAGCAGGGTCAAAAACTGGTGTGATGGGCTTCCCTGGTGGCGCAGTGGTTGAGAGTCCGCCTGCCGATGCAGGGTGCCCCGGTCCGGGAAGATCCCACATGCCGCAGAGCGGCTGGGCCCATGAGCCATGGACACTGAGCCTGCACGTCCGGAGCCTGTGCTCCACAACGGGAGAGGCCACAGCAGTGAGAGGCCCGCGTACCGCAGGAAAAAAAAAAAAAAATTGGTGTGAGATGGCTTCCTGACAGTAGTGTTGAAGCCCCTGGATCCAGCCATACCTTAATTCCACCCTTGACCTTCTCAGTTATGGGAGTCAATTCCATTCTTGTTCAAGTCACTTTGAGTTGGGTTTTCTGTCACTTGTAACTGGATTAACCCTGATTAATTTGATCCAGATATGTTGGATCTGAGGAAGGACCCAAGTCAATCTCTTGAGCTGTATAATTGTCTGGTTCCTCAGGGCTCATGGAGGCAGATGCAGAAGATTACAAAAGGGCCAGAGCACACAAGGCAAAGATAGGGAGGAGACCTCCAAGGACGAACATCTCCTGAATGCAAGTGAGGGTCACAGGGATACAGTGAATCTTCCCATCTCCCTTTAATCTCCCATCCCATCACACACTATAGATCACTCCAGCGTTAAGAAAAAGTATTGGCAAAGATTGCGAAACGCTGAAATGGGATTCCACTTTTCACGTGGCTGTTGTCTCTCTATCCCTCAGGTCTGTTTAAATGCTACCTGCTCAGAGAAGACTTCCTGGATTCCCCCATCCCAAGTAGCTTCCCTCCCCACTATTTCCATGAGCACCTTGTCCATTTTCTGCTTATCACTTATCAAAATTTATTAAATGTTTCACCTTGATCACTCAACTTTTCATCTGTATCACCCAGTAGCATCTCCAAAGACAAAGACCATAGCCAGCTAGTTCACTCCTGCATCCCTAGTACCTGATACAATGCCTGGCCCATATTAGGGTACTTTGGGAATAATGAGTACTTTTTGAATGAATGAATGAACATCTGAGTGAGTGAGCTATAGATGTTGTAGGCAATATCTGCTCCTTCGAAATGGCATCAGATTATTGCTGTCATGTGATGGACTGGCTTCAGAGAGATTTCCCACGTCTCTGCAAATTGGACGGGTCAGTGTCTTCATGAAGTTTCCCCTCAATGATTACAAAGCTCACAGGTACTGTAAGTGAATTTCAGTAACACAACGTTTAGATTTAAATGTCTTTGAATGGCAATGTGCATCCAAAGTAATAATAGCTAATATTTATTGAATGCTTACTGTATGCCAACACTGCTTTGACCATTTACACATACTATCTCATCTAATCCTCACAACAACCCTAGGAAGTAAATATTAATATTATCTCTATTTCACAGATGAGGAAACTGAGGCACAGAGAGGTTAAGTAACTATGCCAAGGTTACACAGCTAGTAGATAATGGTTCTAGGATTACAACCTGGGCAGTCTGACTTCAGAGCCAGTGAAGATGTTTGGGGATGAAGGAAAGATGGAGATTCAAGTCAGCTTTTATTAAGTCTTCATAATCAGGTTTCATTCATTGACTCACAGCAATCTGTGCCCCCCAACCATCAGGCATGCCCATTTTCAAATGAAAGTGCAGAAATACAATTCAAATAAAATTACTTTGAAGATGTGATATTAACTTGTCCTTGCGACTGGAACCTGGAAAATGCAAGCTCGGCCTGCACGGTGATAAGCTACAATGTATTTCCTTGAGTGACTGGAGCACTGTATCTGTAATGATTCCAAGACAATTAATACCAGCACCTTTAGGCAATATTAACCACTGAAAAGTGAATAGCTGTAAGATTTCAATCTCTCTGTTCATCCCTCTGGCCTCTATAATAGTTTTTTTTTCCCTTTATATTGGTTTTTAAGCTGAACTATCTGTTAATGTAGTTCCGCCAGGTCTGTTAATCTAGAAACACGCATTGAAGCGTTTGATCGGGAGCTGAAGTTGAGGAACTGACTGCAAATGATATTTGCAAATGTTGATTTCCATATCCTCTTCAAACATATTGATAAATCTCACTGCCGTCCATGGGAACTGAAAACTGGTAAAAAGGGAAAGAGATACTCTGGGTTCTAAGTTGGATATATTCTTCTGTTTTCTCCCAGACTGCGAACAGAATGACTTTAACATTGGAAATGTGATGTGGCACTTCTCAAACCAGTCAAAACCAGTTTTAGTGTCACGGAACCCCAGGATTGTAGAACGTCAGAGTAGAAGGAACTGCAGACTTGGGGGTCGAACCCCCTCACCTTGCAAATGAGGAAGGCGTTAAACTACCAGAGAGGGAGCGTGACAACGACAATATGCTGATGAAGACAACTAATTTTTGTTGACTACTATGTCGCAGGCATTGTTCACCATATTTAACGTGTATTAACTCATTTAATCCTTATGGCCAGGACCTCCATGTTACCTAACTCCAGGGGGGCACAATTCACACCATGTTCTCTTTGAATGGTACCACCCAGAGTCACGTGACATGGCAATCCTGATCACAAAAAGCTCATGAGAGTAGGGGCCATGCCTTGGTTTTGCTTGCCCAGCGTCCATTCTCCCTTTGATAACACCATGCTTTTCCTTTGCTGAACCACCTGTGCTCATTTCCTCTTGCTGCTGTAACAAATTACCACAAACTTGGTGGCCTGAAACAACATGGATATATTCTTTTACAGTTCTGGGAGGGTCTCAAGTCCTAAAATGGGTCAGCAAGATGTGTTCGTCCTGGAGGCTCTAGAGAGAATTCATTTCCCTGCCTGTTTTAGCTTCTAGAGTCTGCCTGAATTCCTTGACTCAGAGTCCCATCTTCCATCTTCAAAACCAGCAGCACTGCACCTTCAAATCTCTCAGTGTGTCCCTTGTCCCTCTGCTTCCACTGTCACATTGCCTTCTGTATCTGTGGTCCTTTCTAAGGACCCTTGTGATTATGTTGGGCCCACCAGGATCACCTCCCATCTCAAGGTCCTTAACCTACTCACACCTGCAAAGTCCCTTTTGCCACATAAGGTAACATAGTCACAGGCTCCAGGGATGCGGATGTAGACATCTTTGGGGATCGTTACGACACACACGCTCCCCGTCCTCAGTACATATGGTCCTGGTGAGATGGATTCCACTCCCTGGTGTATGCCAGGCCAACCCACATATTCTAATCCTGACCAGATAGTTTAGGGCCGGGCAACTGCATGATTGGAGTCAATGCTGGGACTGTTTCAAAAATTAATGAGAAAGGGGCACTTTTTTCTGGGGTTGCTAATTACATGATATATAAGCCTAGCGCTGGAGACAACAGCTGAGGGAGGGCTGCCTGAGAATGAAGTTAACACGGAGCAACTAAGACTCTCCTTTCTAGCAATACAGTGGATTAACTGCCCTCCCAACTGAAACAATTAAATTCTGGACAGAACTTCTTCTTTAGCCTGTGAAGAGTTAACTGACACAGGAATCACCCTCTCACCATGAAGTGTGAACAAAGTATATGAAACAACTGTATTTAGACACTGGACAGCAGGGAGCACAGGCCTATAATCCTGGGAGAAGGAAGACAGATCAGGTGAGCGCCACAATTGCCCTTGCTCTCTGCCCAGAGGCAGCTTCCAGGCTATGGAGCAGGAAAGGGAACCCAAAAAAGCCCAGCGGTCAGGCTGAGTTGAGGATACAGAGATCCAAGTTCAGAGAGGCCAGGGATCCTATAATTTGTTGGGCAAAGTACTGGAGAGGAAGAAACTGCACGGAGAAAGAGAGAGAGCTCCAGAAATCTGCAGAGAGGTCTTCTCAAGTCTGGCTGAGTGCCGGTCACATGCAAGGAATGAAACTCCACATAAATATCAAAAAAGGCATCAGAAAGCCGTAGGCTGAACAATTCTCAGAGCTCACATGGAGCTGGAAAGAGTTCACATTCCCACCAGCCAGAGAGAAGAGGTCCTGAAATACACGGAGCATTGGATAGGGTCCTCAGAAGAATCATGTCTCAGTGATGGGGATAAATTAACCACAGAATAAAGCTCAGTCTAGACTCACCCTTATAATGCTCAAAGGGAAGCCTCAAAATGACCATGCTGATCTAAAAGTAATTTAAGTGTATGCAGAACAAAGCCCAATACTCTTTAAAGGAGTACCACTAAATTGGGTGGGTGCGCAAAGACGTAAAATGTACAATGCCCATCAGCCCGCCGAGATTACTAGACTTGCAAATAAGAAAATATAACCCGTAACCATGGGGAAAATTAGCTAACAGAGAGAGTCTCAGAAATGACAATTATGATGGAATTAGCAGGAAAGGTTTTTAAAGCTACTATTACAAATACTATTAAGTATGTTCTAGGACGTAAAGGAAAATATACACAAAATTAAGACAGAAGTAGAATATTTGAAAGGTCCAGCAACATCTACTTACCTGTCCTGGGGTCCACTCTGTCTGCTGGCTGAGGGAAGCCACAGTGTCGATGGAGCTGAGATCCAACTGCTCAAGCTCGCTCTCAGTAAGAGCCAGAACGATGCGCCCCAGGGAGACGAGATGGTACTCTCTCCAGTACGAAGGCGTGTCCCAAACCTCCAGGTGAGAAAAAAAGCCAGATTAGACTAGTATTTCTTTAACAGACAAAAGACATGAACAGGAAATTCACAAAAGAAGAAATAAACATATGGGAAAAGTTCAGTCTCAGGCATAATTAAAGAAATGTATGTTAACAAAAATCGAAGAACAGTAAATTGGCTGACCATTGGACAAGGAGTAAAGAGAATTGGAAAGATATGGGGTACAGGATACCCCCATTTGCTGGTGTTGAGAATGTAAATCGGTACATGCTTTTTAGAGGGGAATCTGGCTACATGCATCAAAAGCTTTTAAAATATTTAAACTCTTTGACTCAGAAATTCCATCTCTGGGAATCTAGCCTAAGTGAATAATAAGACAAGTGGCCAAAGAAATATGTATAAATATGCACCTTGAGGCCTTAAAAAAAATAAACAATCTAAAAGTCTACCAACTGGTTAAATAAATAAATAAAAACCAGCCATAAAGTATTATAGAGCTATTTAAAATACTGATATAGATTTATATTTCTGATATATAAAAATACGCACTATACACTGTTGGTGTGGACAGCAAGCTATTGAACAGTAGGTGACTGTGATGCTATATTTTGTAGCATATATACGTATGTATGAAATATATAAATATATTTCACACACATACACAGAAGTCTGGGAAGCTTCAGATGAACATACCAAAATATTAACAAGCGCTTACCTCTGGGTAAAAGATTATGACTGATTTTCTTCTTTATTATTTTCTGACTTTTCTACAATAAACTTGGATTACTCATATAAAAAAATAGAGTTGTCATTTTAAGGAATTTAATGTCTTAACCCCACAAGGGTAACTATACAGTCCACAGCCATCCTAATAGCTGAAACAAGCGATCTTTATAACGATGGCAAATTACTTCTAGTCATCTTTTTATTCCTTTCTGCTCTGTTTTCAGGTGAATTTGCAACAGGTTCTGAGAAAACCTCCTGCAAGCAGCAGTGGGGTTCTCCGAGTGGAGAAAGAAAAGGCACAGTTCCTGGAAACCACCTCAGTCAGAGGCACCACGGAATTTGATTTACTGAACCTACCTCAGATGCCAAGACACATCTCATTCCCGGCCAGAGCCCTAGGAGGGAGGAGCTAGAAATCTCCCCGGTGCGGAGATCACAACTATGGCTCTGAACTGATGCAGCGAGATTTCAACAAGATGACCCAAGTGAAAGTGAAAGACAGGGGTCTGTGCACAGCAGGGCTGGGACCCTGTGTTGGGTTTCCCTCTGTGAGTGCTTCCTCCCTGAGATGGGCTTCACCTGTACTGCCTTCTCCTTCAGGGTCCTCAGCTGAGCTGGGCTGAAGCTCCTGACGGCCCCCAGCAGCTCCACGCTCCTGAGGAACGCATCCTCCCCCAGGCAGAGCAGGCCCTCGGGGGCCCAGCAGGCGTTGGCTTCAGCCAGCTTGATGATGTCATTGGAGGAGGGAGCCAAGACTCCATGGCAACCTGAGGAATGAGCGACATGGGGAAGGAACAGAGGAAAGAGAATTTCAGGAAATGTGAGTCTGTTTCTTTATTGAAATGAGTAATGTTGTTCTCCAATCGGATTTATCCATGAGAAATAGTGTAGGGTAGAAACTGAGCTCAGGGACTCAGGGACCAGTTTGAATCCCCCTTGTGCCATTTCTTCCGAACGAAATCATGGAAATGCCAACTTTTCGCAAAGCCACAAGCACACACACAGTAGGAGCTTTGCATCATTATGACTGGACTGCTAATTGCCTTGAGGGCAATAGGAGGTGGTGGTGAACAGTTCTGGCTTTAGATTCAAATCCAAAGCTATTTAACCCCTCTGTGCCTCAGATTCCTACTCTCAGATTCCTAGTCTATAAAATGAGTATAAAATTACCTCATAGAATTTTTGCGAGAACTAAATGTGTTATTATTTATAAAGCACTTAGTGCCAGGTATACAGTAAGTACTCAATACATGTTAGCCATTTTTATTATGCTACCTCCCATAGCCACCCCATGCATTTGAGTTTGCAACCCAGAGTTAAGGCTTCCAGAATTATAAGGAAGGGGCGCTCCTATCTAAGTGTGGAAAGGGAAGATGATTTGCCCTCCATAAAAATCTTGGTGGAGGCGATGGCCTTCCCATCCCAGGACAGAGGAGAAATGGGTCTCTTACATTTTCCTTGGCAACAGGAGAAACCCATCCATATGAGTCCTGAGTTAGCTGAACCATGCCTAGTCAAACCACTTTCTCAGCAACACACAAATGAGATATTGTCTTTGCTAGCCCAGATGTGCCCAACCTGAGAGAAAACCTTTGCCTTAAGAGCAATCCTGGGTTTCTTATCTTAGGAGCTGACGACCCCTGATGCTGACAGACTCACCAGAGCCACCTGGGGCTGGGCATTTCCCAAGCCTTGTGGCCATGCCCCTTTCACTGCATCTTAAATGGAAATTCACTGGACTCTAATCAAGAGGCAGAACTGGACCAGGTCAAAGGTACATGTCTGGTCCTCAAACATCTTTATCACAACCCACTTGGAGGAGACAAAAGACCCATCTCTCCTAGACTCCCTTTGCCCCACTTTCCAATGAAAGCAGGATTCAGTGAAAGTACAGAATTAGAGAACAGAATGGTTTAAAAGTACAGCAGAGACTTGGTCTTATCACTTCCTGGGGCTTAGAATAGGGCCTGACACATAGTAGGTATTCAGGAAATAGTCATTGAATGAATCAACACACACAAAAATTAACTAAAATGAAAGCAAGTAATAATTCTGCTAATCCATTAATGACTATAAGCACAGCAGTAATTAATACCCAGAACCAACTAAAGAAAACTCCAATTAAGCACTGGAGCTAAGCGCATCCTCCCCCAAGGGCAGAAAGTCTTACTTTCACGTATCCACAGGCAGAGAGTAGGAGCACGGCGATATGACAACCGGACTGCTAGGCAGCGAGGACCGTACGGGCTAGTGGTGAACATCTCCTGCTTTGGGTTCAATTCCAAGAGCTGCCGTTGACTAACTCTGAGACTTTGGCCAAATCTCTTAATCCCTCTAAACCTCATTCTCCTTTTGGGAGAAAGCATACTGCCCACCCCATAGACAGAGGTGAGGACGAGACAATGCACGGAGAGGCAAAGACCCAAGGTGAACGTCAGACCGATCACGACATTTCCGTGCTCGATGCCGCCATGAAACCCCACCTTCGGGTCTCCTTTACAAGGAGATAAGACCCCACTCCAGCCACACTGCCCCTCATTCCTCCTTCCTCCCCCACTCCTGTCACACTCCTTCTGCCCAGAAGACTCCAACTCCAGGTCCCCACTGGGCCCACTCCCGCACTGCCTTGGGCCTTTCCTCAAATGTCACCTTAGTGAGCCCTTCCTTAACTGTGTTCTCCTTTCAAATTACAGCCCCACATCCCATGCTCCCTGACTCCTGTCCTTTGCTTTACTTTCCTTCTTGATACTCATCACACGACATACTACATACTTCACTTATGTCTGTAATTTATTGTCTGGCTACCCCCAACCCCATCTGAAAGTAAGCTCTATGAGGGCAGGGGTTTTTGTTTTGTTCACAGAGTCAGTGCTCAAAAATTATTTGTGGCAGGAAAGAAATTAAGCACAGATTACTTTTATTATTACAATTATTCTCGGGTCTGGTTAACTTTGTCCCCTCCTACCTGGCACAAGTCTGCACTCAGTAGGTGCACAATAATACTTGTAATCATATCTAATACTTACTGAGCATTTCCTACGTGCCAGGCACTGTCGTGTACATGTTTATAGGTTTAAAACCCACCAACCTTCACGATAATCTAATGAGGTAGGGATTTTCATTATCCCCATTTTACCGAGGATAAAACCCAAGGCACAGAGAGGTTAAAGAGCTTACCCAAAGTCACACAGCCCATAAGTGGCAGCCCTGGGATCCAAATCCAGTCAGCCTGGCCCCAGCACGGCAATTCATAGCCACACAGCCATTTTGGTCCTTAAATCAATTGTTTTGAAATGTTTGTTTCACGTGTTCACCCATTAAACCTACTGGCCTGCGTAAGGAGTGCAAGATGTGATTCCAAATCACTTTACAAAGATGTAATTCTGGGCTTCTCTGGTGGCTCAGTGGTTAAGAATCCGCCTGCCAATGTAGGGGACATGGGTTCGATCTCTGGCCCAGGAAGATCCCACATGCCCGGGAGCAACTAAGCTCGTGCGCCACAACTACTGAGCCTGCGCTCTAGAGCCCGTGCTCTGCAGCAAGAGAAGCCACGACAATGAGAAGCCCGCACACCCCAAGAAGAGTAGCCCCTGCTTGCCTCAACTAGAGAGAGCCCATGCGCGGCAATGAAGACCCAACACAGCCAAAAAAAAAAGAATAAATAAATTTATTTTTTAAAAAAAAAGATGTAATTCTATGCCCTGTGGATTTTTGCTACTCTACTGCTTTGCAAACATTGCATCCAGTCCCCTGGACAAGGAGTCCTCTTGAAGCCAGGGACTTAACCAAAACACTGCTGCCATGACAACGGCCTCAGATACCCCCAGGAACACTCACCAGGGCTGCGGTCAGAGGTGGGGCTCTCCTCACTGCTGTTCCGAACAGATTCAAAGACAGCCTGGAGGAATTCTTTGGGGGGCAAAGTCCCAGCCATCTTGGAAGCTGTTTGCTGAAGGATGTCAGGAAACTGTGCAGGGCAGCGAAGATGAAAGAGGAGGAGTGAATAATAATTAAAGCAGATGAAACACAGACTTAAATCAGAGTGTAAACTGGAACACTGCTTCACTGCCTCCATTGCTTTTTTCTCTTTATGCAGGCATACGTCGTTTCATTGCACTTCGCTTTACTGCACTTGCAGATACTGTATTTTTTATATATCGAAGGTTTGTGGCGACTCTGTGATAAGCAAATCTATTGGCACCATTTTGCCAACAACATTTGCTCATTTCATGTCTCTGTGTCACATTTTGGTAATTCTCACAATATTTCAAACTTTTTCATTATTACTATATTTGTTATGGTGATCTGTGATCTGTGATCCTGGATCCTTGACATTACTATTGTAATTGGGGCACCACAAACCATGCCCATATAAGACAGTGAACTTGATCAAAAAATGTAGTGTGTGTTCTGACTGCTCTACCAATAGGCTGTTCGCATCTCTCTCCCTCTCCTCATGGCTCACTGTTCCAAGACACAACTATATTAAAATTAGGTCAATTAATAACCCTACAATGGCCTTTAAGTGTTCAAGTGAAAGGAATAGTCACAAGGCTCCCATTTTAAATTAAAATTAAAATGATTAGGCTTTGTGAGGAAAGCTTGTCAAAAGCTGAGACAGGCTGAAAGCTAGGCCTCTTGCACCAAACAGTTAGCCAAACTGTGCATGCAAATGAAAAGTTCTTGAAGGAAATTAAAAGTGCTACTCCAGTGAACACACAAATGATAAGAAAGCGAAACAGCCTTATTGATGATATGGAGAAAGTTTTAGTGGTCTGGATAGAAGATCAAACCAGTCACAACCTTCCCTTAAGCCAAAGCCTAATCCAGAGTAAAACCCAACTCTCTGCAATTCTATGAAGGCTGAGAGAGACAAGAAAGCTCCAGGAAAAAAGTGTGAAGCTAGCAGAAGTTGTTTCGTGAGGCTTAAGAAAAGAAGCCATCTCTATAACATGAAAGTTCAAGATGAAGCAGCAAGTGCTGATGTAGAAGCTGCAGCAAGTTATCCAGAAGATATAACTCAGATAATTAACAAAGATGGCTACAGTAAACAGCCTTATATTGGAAAAAGATACCATCTAGGACTTTCATAGCTAGAGAGGAGAAGTCAATGCCTGGCTTCAAAGGACTGGTTGATTCTCTCTTTAGGGGCTAATTCAGTTGGTGACTTTAAGTTGAAGCCAATGCTCATTTACCATCCCAAAACTCCTAGGGCCCTTAAGAATTATGCTAAATCTACTCTGCCTGTGCTCTATAACTGGAACAGTAACGCCTGGATGATAGCACATCTGTTTACAACATGGTTTACTGAATATTTTAAGCCCACTATCGAAACCTACTGCTCAGACAAAAAAGATTCTTTTCAAAATATTACTGCTCATTGACAACGCACCTGGTCACCCAAGAGCTCTGATGGAGATGTCCAATGAGATTGATGTTGTTTTCACGCCTTCTAACGCAATATCCATTCTGTAGCCCATGGATCAAGGAATAATTTTCACTTTCCAGTCTTATTATTTAAGAAATACATTTCTTAAGACTACAGCTGCCATAGATAATGATTCCTCTGATGGATCTGGGCAAAGTAAATTGAAAACCTCTTGGGAAGGATTAACCATTCTAGATGCCATTAAGAACATCTGTGATTCATGGGAAGCGGTCAAAACATCAATATTAACAGAAGTTTGGAAGAAGTTGATTTCAACCCCCATGGATGACTTTGAGGGGTTCAAGACATCAGTGGAGGAAGTAACTGCAGATGTGGTGGAAATAGCAAGAGAACTAGAAACAGAAGTGAAGCCTAAAGATGTGACTGAATTTCTGCAATCTCATAAAACTTTAATGGGTAAGGAGTGGCTTCTTACGGATGAGCAAAGAAAGTGGTTTCTTGAGATGGAACTACTCCTGGTGAAGACTGTTGAAATGGGAACACGTGATTTAGAATATTACATAATCATAACTTAGTTGATAAAGCAGCAGCAGGGTTTGAGAGGATTGACTCTAGTTGTGAAAGCAGTTCTACTGTGGGTAACATGCTATCAAACAGCATTGCATGCTGCAGAGGAATCCTTAGTGAAAGGAAGTCACTGGATGCATCAAACTTCACTGTCCTCTCTTAGGAAATCGACACAGCCACCCCAGCAAGCACCACCCTGATCAGACAGCAGCCATCAATGTCGAGACAAGAGCCTCCACTGGCAAAAGATTACACCTCACTGAAGGCTCAGATGAGGGTTAGCATTTTTTTAGCAATAAAGTATTTTTTAATTAATGTATTTACATTGTTTTTTAGACATAATGCTATTGCACACTAACAGACTACAGTACAGTGTACACATAACTTTCATAGGCACTTGGAAACCAAAAATACTCATGTGACTTGATGTATTGCAATATTCACTTTATTGCGGTGGTCGGTAACCCAACCCGTAGTATCTCCGAGGTATGCTTGTAGCAGCTTCTCATGTAAATTTAATCCCCAGCCCAACTAGTCTCTACCAAGAATCATAGAAAATAATACCCCATCTCAGTACTAATCCAATACGTGTTCAATAACATAAGTATATATTGTTTTTCACCCATCAGATTGTCAATAACAAAATAAAGTGATAATACCTAATGCTGGCCAAGATGTAGGAAATATGCATACTTATTTCTCTGTGGGACTGTTAGATGGTACATCATTACTATCTGATAATATCTATAAAATGTATGTATGCCTATGTCTTTTGGGGTTGGTAGTGTTTGTTCATTTTTGTTAAAATTTATATGTATAAAAGGAGGAGGAAAGAGTTATCTCTGAGTTCTAGGAGAAGACTAGCAAAGAGGGGGCCTCTGGTTGCCCTGGAGAAGGTGCCATTTCTCATCTAGAGCTGATGCATTTTGTCAAGCTCAGGATACTATTGGTAATCTATCCAAGAGTCTAGAGAATTCATCAAACGCTTCCCTATAGCAGTGTGTCTCTGTGTCCCAGTCACCAAAAGAGTGTGCCCCAAAAGTCGTTGGGTTTTATAGTTCCTCCTTCTATTCTAATCTTCAGAATCAGAATCACAGTCTAAGCCAGTAGTTCCCAGCCCAGGCTGCAGGTGAGAAGCACCTGGGAAATCCACAGACACCTGGGCCCTGCCCTAGAGATTCTGAGACCATTGGTCTGGGGTGGGGTCCATGTGTCTGTCCCTTTTAGAATTTCCCCGGTGATTCCCACGTGCAGCTAAGGTCACGAGCAAAACTGCTCTAAGATAAATAGTTAACTTCTAAAGAGCAAATTGCACAGCAGAGTATTTTCCATTTTGTATTTTTAAAGGGAGAACATGTATAGGCAGGAGGAAGATTTTCCAGAAAGGATGCAGAAGAATCTGGGAACAGCAACTGCTGCTGAGGAGAGAAGCTAGGAACCTAGAAACGTGGGGCGAGAAACTTCTCATCCTATAGCTTTTGGTATAGTTGGGATTTTCTAACCAGGAGCATGTATTACTTGTTCTACTAAACATTTCAGGCATTAAAACAAAAATTAGAGAGAATAATACAACAGAGCACCCATGTGGCCAGAACCCAGCTTAAGAAATAAAACATCACAAATATAATTGATAGCTCCCTCCCTCACCCTTGGCCTCCCTCCTTCCCCAGAAGTAACTGTCACCCTGAATTTGATATTTGATAATTAACCATTCTCATGTACTTTTAAAGTTCTCTTACATAGGGCATTGTTTTGCATGTGTTTAAAATTAACTAGTATTTATTTATTTACTTCGTATCCTACTGTACATATTTTTTTGCAACTTCCATACACTGTGTTTCTGAGATTTAACCATGTTGATACAAGACTTTTTCGATTTCAAAAGCTGATTTTTTTAAAAAAGATTAGATAAGCATTTAAGATATATGCAGCTGCTGCTTATGACTCTAGGTTTGGACACCCAGGAGATGATTTTACCATGACTGGACACTGGAATGTTGCTGTGCATGTGTGAACCTGGGTGACGTGCCAGGTGCTCAGGCCCCCTGAGCATGTATGACAACATACATCTTGCGTGTGTGAGTACAGGGGTGAGGGTGTATGGACGTGCTTTGTGGTTGATCTAACTCTTGTTCAGCAAACATCCCCTCTTACCCCACCCTCCACCTGCATGGAGGAGACTTCCTGCCCCACTGAGGTGGGCTTGCTCATGTGACTTGCTTTGGCCGATAGAAAGTGACAGCCGGCCATTTTCCAGCCCAGGCCTTAAGGAGAACTGCACTTTGCACTCCCTTTTCTAGAGTTTCAGACTTTCACTGTGAGAAGAACACGCTCCAGGTAGCCTAGCCCTAGAGGCAAACTCAGTGTCCCAGATCCACAGACCAGTCAGCAAGAAATAAATGCTTCCTGTTGCATGCCGGTGAGATTGTGTGCCTTTGTTACACAGCAGAAGCTGACTAGTACGTGCTCATCTGGCATGCCTCTTGGCCTTGTCTAACTCTTGGAGAGTTACTCCAAGTAGAGTGTTAGTGCTCAATAAAGATTTGGTTTTGGGTTAAATATGTTTGCCCATGTGATTGCACACACTGGACACACATATGCGTGTGCATATGGCGCTGGTGGGTGTAAGCCCTCGAACAGGCGTGCATGTGGGAAGCACACAGATAGCAGAGTGGCAGCTAAATGACAGCTCCCAGCCTGTGCACATCTGGGCAGAGGCCAAGTGAAAGACCCTGAGCTCGTTTAGGGCTGCCTCACTCCCTTTCCCTGAACCTTGGGCATCCTGGGGTGGAGCTGGAAACACCTGAGCTCTTTGAGGCAGGCAGGAAGTTTCCAGAAAAACAAACTGGCAGCAAACCCAAGGGAATATAACTAACCACACTTTCTCTCCCCTTCAAACTCCTTCAGCCTTCTAAAGATAGAACGCAGAGGTACCTTTGTGGCAACAGAGCTTAATTCATCTCCTGAGAAAAGTACTAGAAAGGGTCCCAAATCCTTTGTCGTCTCAGCTGTCCAGTTCTGGGGGAGTCTAAGGAGAGATAATAATAAACAGTAAATGGAAAAATCACGCTCTTGTCCTTGTCCCCCAGCATCTTTTTCTTTTAGGAAAAGATTATCTTTATACCTGGAGAGGCTGTCAATCACTTGGTCCCACGTCCCTAACCAAGAAAATAGACATGTGATGCAAACAGACCAATCAGAGTCATCCCTGGCAATTGTGATGGAGTTACTAGAGAAGCTGTCTCTTTCTTCTGGCACCTCTAGCAGTAAAAAGGATATTGGAGGCCATTCCTCTCACCAAATGGAGAAAATAAAGGCCACAACCAAGAATACAGAGCTGAGAGATGGGAGGAACACATTCCTGATGACATCATTTGAGCCCCTGGATCCAGCCATGCCTGAAGTCCCATCCATTTCTAAACTCAGTAAACTCCCATGTTTTAGTGTGAATTGAGCTACTGAATTTCTGTCATTTGCATCAGAGTGTTTCCTTCCTCCCTTTTCTCAACAGAACAGTAAAGATATATTGGCTCCTTTTAAATTACCATAATGGTCTCCTCCTATAGCAAGATGAAATTTCCTCTCGAGCCTGGCAGAATAATAACAGCACTGACACAGGATCCACTGTTGTTCTTGTGGAGACCTCAAATGTCCACGGGGAAGTGCCTCACACTAGGATATCTCTAAAGGAGGTCTGCCCACTTAGCAATGATAACCCTTCTCCTAGGAACAAGGCAAACCACCCCCGGCCAAAAAGCCTCCCCTTAACTCTTTGATTAACGATATTACCCCAATAGACTGTAAGTTCCATGAGGGCAGGAGCCACACTTAATAATAACCACTGTATCTTCATTCCTAGTCAAAATGCTGTTGTCACATACTCAGTACTACATGCCAGGCACTGTGGTAAGTGCTTTAACACTTAATGCGTTAACTCAGCTAATCATCACAACAGCCCTGTGGGGACTCTCACTGTCCCCATCCTACAGATGCAAAAATAAAGTGCAAAAGACTGCGTATCTTTTCCCAGATCACACAGACAGCAGACGGTAGAAAAATTTAACCCAAGGAGTCAAGCTCCCAAGTCCCAGCTCTTAAACTCTCTATAATAGTAAGTGTCTGGGACACAGTAATTACTCCAAAAACATTTGTTGTCTAACCGTTGACCGATATCTAGGCCCTACTCAAATATCTGACCTAACTTCAGAAAACTCTGCCTGGGAAAGAACAGCTGTCTTCCCCCAGGGACTTCTCACTCACCCAGAGCTGACGGTGCCTCGATTATCGGCATTAGTATTATTGGTGGTGGTGTTTCCCAACAAAAATAATAATAACACCTCCACGCATTTGTAAAGTACCATGTTTTTGACACCCTTTCCCTTTCCACAAGCCAAGATGTACTGGGCAACCACATGAGGCCTGTAGCACAGCTATCATTCTCACCTTACAGGGAATCTGAGGCCAAAAGAAAAAAGATCATGTTTCCAGAATCAATCGAAGTGTCTAACCTCGTCCTAAGTTAGAGACTCTGCTCTGAGGCAGGAGCGCCAGGGCCGGGTGCCCCTTCGCCAGCCCCCCTACCCCAGCCCGGGAGCCGAGCCCGGGCCCTCCTCACCCGTGCTGTTCCAAGAGCCTGAGCCTCACTGCCACCTTCTGCTGGGGGCTGAGGTCCAGGCAGTCTCTGAGGCTGTGCAGGGCAGTGGCCCAGGCCCTGGGGGACACCCCACGGTGGATGACGGCCGCTGGCAAGTGACAGAGCAAGTTTCCCAGGATGTCCACGGTGTACTCATCAGCAACGGAGTCATTCTGAAACCAACAAGCGGAGCTGGTGGAAAGGTCCAGTGGGGCTGGATCCCGTAAAACACTTCCCGACCCCAAACCTCGTAAAGGTTCCAGGATCTGAATCGCCTACCCTGCCATGGCCCTGTAGAGAAGGCACGGGGCCTAATTTTACCCCAGGGGCGCCGGCCCCAGAAGTCTGGGGGACCCCACGGGGGGCGGGTGTGGGTGGAAGACACCCATCGTGAGCATTCACTCAGTGAGGCTGTGGTCAGCGTCGCTGTGATGGCTCTGAGGATAACTCAGAGTTCTGTAACCCTTATAATGATAGTACTGCAATAATAAAAACAGCACTTCAAAGTTTGCACGGCCCTTGAAAGCCTCCAGAGCTCTTTCTCAAAATGACAAAAATAGCTAACATTTATCGAGTGCTTACTAGGTGCCAGGCACTGTTCTAAGTATTTCCATGCCTGAATCCATTCATCTTCAAAGTAACCTTAAGGGGTAAGTACTAAAAAAAAAAAAAAAAAAAAAAGAGTGAATACTAATATCATCCACTTTTCCAAGATAAAGAGACTGTCACCTCTGCCCTTTGGGCCTTTGCATTAAACAATATATTAGCTATTTCATGTCCTCAATACTCCATGAGTAAAGTGCTACAGCACCCATCTTACAAATGAGGAGACCAAGGCTCGGGAAGGGGAAGTGACCTGTCCAAAGCCACCTAACCAGGCAGTGGCAGAGGCGTGTCTAGAACCCAGACCCCATGTACTGTGCTCCTTCCTGTCCTCCAGAGCGGCCTGCCAACATTCAGGCCCCAGAATGGGTCCCCAGAACCAGTAGCCAAGAGTGTTCCACCCAGTGGTTTCAGAGCCCACTTGTGGCGGGTCCCCAGAACCAGTAGCCAAGAGTGTTCCACCCAGTGGTTTCAGAGCCAGCTTTAAGACCCACAAGTCAGACTTGTGGCCATCACATCAGACTTGAGAGCCCAGCCAGATCCCCTGAGGGCTCCCCAGGATGGCCACAGATACCTGGAGGGGAAGGGACACCAGTGAAAGTGTCACCCAGGAAGAGTTTCCTTACCAGGCACTGCTGTACTTTCTTGAGGACTGAATTCTTTTTGTGGGAATCTAAAACCAAGGAGTCCAACTGACTCTTCCCCAGGCTGATCAGAAAGGGCACACACTGGGAGGCTGGGACAGAAGCCAGGTAGCGAGCCCTGGAGAGAGATGGAGAGAATGAGGGAAGGAAAACAGTGGCTGCTCTGTATTTGTCCCTGAAATCGGGGTCTGTATGCCCAAGAGCTTATCACAGGGGTGTTCCTTAAATGCTGGTTCTCCCCAGAGATGTTCTGTCTCCTTTGGGCAGGTAACAAGCCTCCTACCCATCATTTTCCTAATTTGTGGGTGGGAAACAAACTTTGCGTAATGCTCTTCTCCTACAGGTGGGAAACAAGCTTCTCATCATGCCCTTCTTCCATGACCCAGCAGCACTGATCAGAGAACAGGATCTCTATAAACAGAGGTTGGCTGGTGGACTGGTTGAGGGGAGATGAGGAGAAAGGAAATGAAAAGGTAGAAGAAGAAAGAGACAAAGAGAAGAGAGAATAAAACACAAAGTGGAGGGAAAAGGACAAGAAGGAGAGAGTGGAGAAAGTAAGAGAAATGACTCCCAGTTCTGTCAACCCCAGTCCAGAACTCTCCTCCAAGCTCTTGACCGTATATTCTCAACAGGAGCGATATCACCCCCGTGGGGAGAAACTGGTTCAGGGAGAGGGAGGGATGGGGGCAGGGAATCTTAGTTATTACAATGATTTGTGATCCGCCAAAGCTCAACCCTACTCAACAAAATCTTACTCCTTGTAATTTCTCTCACTAGGGAGAAATTAAGGTTTTCCCCTTCGGGAGGCAATAATGAAATAAAGGTTGAGAAAGACCGCTCTGGAGCCATGTGGCATCATGGCCACCTGACTGTTCCCAAAGCAAATTCAACCTCCTCCCCCAAACATGTTCTGCCTCCTCTCTGCCATCCCAGACTCCTTTGTCTCTTTATCCCCAAATCTGTCCTTGCTAGCATCTTAATATTACTCAAATCTGTTCTCGCCTCTCCAGTCCTAGTATCACCATCTTATTTATTTCTTCATTCATTCATTCGGCAGATATATACAGAGCATCTGTTGCATGCCAACCACTGTGCTGGGCACCAGCTACCACCATGAACAAGACATGAGGGGAAGGCCCCTATCTTTGGGATGCTGTAGGGGGAAGAAACACAGAAACCAGTTAATAAAACAGATCATTTCAGCTAGTGATGAATGTAAGGAAGAAAATTAAATGGCTCTGTAATGCAGAATGATATGGGAACAGCCAGGAGAGCCCCTCTGAAGGCATGAGCTGAGACATGGATGTGTGGAAGAAGACAGCCATGCCAAGGTCAAGTTTACAGAAATAAGCTTCCACTGTCTCTCTCCTTCTAGCCAGGCCCCCTGCACTCCATCCTCTATATGGACAGTAGTGATGATCTCTCCCAGAATACAAGTAAAACACCCCAAGGTGTCACACAAGCCCTCCCTTGACCTTTCTGCCCTTCTCATTTGAGCCCCTGGATCCAGCCATGCCTGAAGTCCATCCCTGGACTTTCCTGAATCCAAAGTTACCTTTTATTGCCTAAGCCAGTTTGAGTCAAGGTTCTGTCACTTTCAACCAAATATCAACTTGATATTACAATTGGCTTCATGCTTGTCTGTTTTTCCTCCATGAAACTGTAAGCTCTTATAAGGGGAAAATTTACTTATCTCTGAGAGCTTAGTATGTAGTAAGCACTCAATAAATATTTTTAATTCAATGAAGACAATGGCAGCAAGAGAAGGGAGAGGGAAATAAACAGGAAAAGAGGGCTTCCCTGGTGGCGCAGTGGTTGAGCGTCCGCCTGCCGATGCAGGGGACGTGGGTTCGTGTCCCGGTCCGGGAAGATCCCACATAACACGGAGCGGCTGCGCCCGTGAGCCATGGCCGCTGAGCCTGCGCGTCCGGAGCCTGTGCTCCGCAACGGAAGAGGCCACAACAGTGAGAGGCCCGCATACCACAAAAAAAAAAAAAAAAAAAAAAAAAAAAAAAAAAAAAAAAAAAAAAAAAAAAAAAAAAAAAAAAACAGGAAAAGAGAGAAACAGTGTCCAGACCATATTTAAAAATCAGGGCTGCCCCCCCATGCCTGAACACCCACACATACCAGGAGAAATCCCCACTGCTTCCATCAGCCCTGATTCCCCTGGAGCCTGGACACAGCTGTGAGGCCAGCCCAGATGTGACCTGCTTCACTGGCACTCACTCCTTCAGGCTCAGGTTGCTTTGGCTTTGGTTTTTAAATAACAAGAAAAAGCAGGAGAGTCCGTCTAAAATATCAACGTGAGGCTCAGAATTTAAATCCTGATTCTCAAGGACTTAACTGTCGAAGGCACTGTCCACTTGCCCCTGTTTCCTCACCAACACCCAGGGAGAGAGAATCACTTTGGCTTTGGTGACACCTGCCAATCTTACTGAGCCAGAAAGGGAGACTGATGTTCACTTACGGGAGTGTAGCCAGGAGGAAGGGTGGCATAGAGGACCTGGAAACTTCCCAGTATTTCCACGCCAAACAATTAATCTAAAAGATTAAAGCAGTGCCAGGAATTTAGTCCAATAATAACAAGGGCAAACACAGACTGTGCTTTCGGTGTGTCAGGCACTGTTCTAAGTGCTTTACATACGTTCACTTATTAAACAGAACACCCTACAGTGTAGGTAACACTACTGCACCCAATGTATGGATGAAGAAACTGAGGCGATAATAAGATGCACACAAAAATTTAAGTCTGAGAATGCTCACCACAGTTTTATTTATAACTGCAAGCTGCGAGATGGAACCTTGATATACATCCGTAGGGGACTGGTTAAGTAAATCATGGTATAGCCATACAATGGAATACTATGCAAATACTTCGGTAGATTTATGCGTGTGTGTGTGTGTGTGTGTGTGTGTGTGTGTGTGTGTGTGCGTGTACGCACACGTGCACATTATATACATTTAAACAGAACATTGTGTATGGTATGAGCTCATTTGTGTGCCTTAAATTACATGTAGATATGTTCTATATATACGAAAAATTCTCCAAGTCAATAGCAAACTTTCTCTGTAGTTAACTTCTGGAGCAGAGATTCTCAGCCTCAGCACTACTGACATTTTGGACAGTGTAACTGTGTTGCAGGAGCAGTCCTCTGTGTTATGGGATGTCAAGTAGCATCCCTGGCCTCTACCTGCTAGGTACCAGTAGCATCTGCCCCAGGTGTGACAACCAACGGTGTCTCCAGATATGGCCAAATGGTCCCCTGTTGAAACCATGCTCTAGGAGAAACTTTATTTTCTCTCTATTGTTTTGTTTTATAGTAATGTGCTTTCAGCTAAAAGATAAACAATAAAGGCAAATTTTCTAATTAACTAGTATTTGAAGGTTCTGAGAACTGGGCAAAATCAGGTAAGGAGCTTTATTGGGACAACTCTTCCTGTTTGAACATGTAGGTCTTCCTCAAAGCTGGCCTGAACTCCATCCATTGCATCAGTTTGATGAGTGGAAGGAGACAGCCACGCCAAGGTCCAGGTTTCAGAAATAACCTGCTTCCCACCCTACCTGGGCAAGGCTTTTAATATAGTTCAGTGGTTCTCACCAGGGAACCATTAGAAATGAAAAATATCAGGCTTCACCCCAGAAACCCCAGGGAAACTCTGCAAGTGGGGCTCTGCAATCTCTGGTTTTTTAACAGTTTTATTGAGGTATAATCAATATACAAAGAACTGCACATATTAAATGCATACACTTTGATGAGTTGGGCATATGCAAACATCTGTGATTCCACCACCACAATCAAGGTAATAGGCATGGCCAACAGTTCCCAACGTGTCCTCCTGTCCCTTTGTTTTGGTTTTTGTGGACAGAGCACATAACTTGAGAGCAACCCTCTTAGCGAATTGTGAAATGCAGATACCATATTGTTAACTGCAGGTGTTGTGTTATACAGCACATCTCCACAACTTATTCATCCACCAAAACTGAAACGTTATACCCATGGACAAGCCTTCCAGGCAATGCTGATGCAAGCTCGAGTTTGAGGACCACTGACAGAATGAACAATCTGAGGGAATGACAGGCTTCATTAAAAATTTGCCTGTTCCTCTAATGATCTCAAAGGATTATACACCCGGCTTTTCCCTTCCTGGCTCTCGGGAAGAAAAGTCATTGTTTGGAAACTTTTCATTCAGATCTGAAATGCACCAGGCCACCTGCTCACCCTCTCAGACTCTGTACAGCCGACCGTTTGCACTCCAAGTCCAAAGCTGCCCCCAAGGCCCGCTTTTACTCACTTAGATACAGTGAAAGTCAGTCACTGCCTCTGGTCTCCCCAAAGGGTTAAAGAGTCTCCTTAACTGTTTGGAAAATGAAGTTTTTTTGGTTTTTGTTTTTTTTTTGTGGTACACGGGCCTCTCACTGTTGTGGCCTCTCCCGTTGCGGAGCACAGGCTCTGGACACGCAGGCTCAGCGGCCATGGCTCATGGGCCCAGCCACTCCACGGCATGTGGGATCTTCCCGGACCAGGGCACAAACCCGTGTCCCCTGCATCGGCAGGCGGACTCTCAACCACTGCGCCACCAGGGAAGCCCGGAAAATGAAGTTTTAAATGAACACTTAAATTCTCCTAGAGGACTATTTCCATTCTAGGCTACCTCTGGAAAGGGTATGAAAGTTAGAGGAGGGTATGACCTGCAGGCCCAGGAAAGCATAATTGTGGACATGCAAAACGGTGTCCCTTCCAAGTGAATTTTGGGGTTCAAATCTGGGTATAGAATAGCCAATCTACTGAAACTCTGGCTGTAGAGACATAGGTATGTGGAGCTTTTAAAAAAGAAATTGGAGAAAACCTGGCTCCGTATTTGGCCCCATATCATCACTTGCATCAGTATGATCCTGGCACAAGCATCTTAAGACGCCACAGTTAATTCACCCAGCGACCGGGTAGGGAGAGAGAATTAGAAACAAGGAAGTGCTTCGAGGGTACCTGATACGGTGAAAGCAGAGAGAAGTTGTTCTCAAAATACTGGAAATGAGCCAGAAAGGAGTCCACGCTCATGGCCTCAATGTGGGAGCACATCACACCTTTGACCAGCTGCCCTGCGCTACAGAACAAAACAGGGACCCAGGAGAAAAGGAGAGTAGGGAAGAGGAAAGAAGGAGCAAGCAAAGGCAGATCTGATCTGACACCAGCCGCAGGCAGGACTGTCCAACTCTCCCTCCTGGGAAATAGGCTCCTCGGGAGGGAGACTCCAGAGGGCTCGTCAGCCCCAGGCTTACCTCAAGAGCTCCTCGGGCCGCCTGGTTGTCTTTGACAGAAGCTCAAACAGGAACAAGGCCTGAGGGAAGAGAATGATTGCCATGGGGGTGGAGCACTCACCTACCGTGACGAGTCCTATGCTCCCATTTTACAGATGGGAAAATGGAGGCTTTGTTACTTACCCAGAACCACACAATTGCTAAGCGGCAGAGCAGGGACTTGAGCTGGTGTCAGGTAATTGCAGAGTCCATGCTCTCACACCCCAGGTGACCCTGCGCTCCAGGAGGTGAATGAGGAGCAAAGCCAGGGCAGCAAGCCTGGAAGTTTACTTCCTGTGCTCTAAGAAGCTGCTGCCCAGTTGAGGACCCCCTAGAGCCCCTATTTTCATGCCCACCTGCTGTTTCTGAGCACACGGCATCCCAGAAAACAAAAGGGACGGATGAATAGACCAGGATGGGCTAGAAAGTTCCAAAAGTAAAGTAAGTCCTGCTCACAACAGCGCTCCCCTCAAGCCCTCCCAGGTGGGCCCCCAGGAGAGCAAGGCCTCGTAGGCAGGGGCGTCATTTGTTTCAAGGAACGTAATTTTACGGAACACCTAACGTGCATATACAATCAAATACGACATTCATCCATTTTATAGACTCTGAAACTTTGAACATAATTCCCTAAACAGAATAAATTATGAGCTGGCATTAGGCGGAGGCATCGGTGACATGACAGCTGAGCCCAGGAGAAAGGAGCAGCAGGGGAGGTAAGTTCCAGGCACTCTGTGTGTGGCCCCAGAGATTTCCTCAGGCACAGGATCAAGTTCCAGGGTCCCCCCATCATCTCCGCCATCTCAGGGAATGACCTCCATCAACTCAGCTGCTGAGACAAAAATATCTTCAAAGCACACGTGGTAGGACATATTCTCCAAAGTGATCGCCTATTTTCTGCCTAATATGCTCTTCTAGAAGCTTCCGGAGCCACTCCCCCATCAAGAGATGGAGTCTGCTTGTAGCTGGAGGTGGGTGGCATGGTGGGGAGCTTTGCGACAGCCCCAACAGACAGAGCGCAGCAGAAGTGATGCTATGTGACTTCCAAGGTCGCCAAAGATGACAGCTTCTCCCAGCTCTCTCTCGGGACACACACCTTGGGAGCCCTGAACCACCCCTATAAAGCCAGCTGCCCAAAGCCACCATTCTGGACAGTATCCGACACCTAGAAAGGCCGTAACAAATTACCACCAACCTGGTGGCCTAAAACAATAGAAATTTATTCTCTGGAGGCCAGAGGTCCGAAACCAAGGTGTCGGCAAACTAGGTTTCTTCTGAAGGTCTTGGGGAGAATCTTCCCGCACCTCTTCCAGCTTCTGGTGGCTTCTGCTTGGCCTGTGGCTGCACACCTCCAGTCTCTGACTCCGTCTTCACGTGGCCTTCTCCTCTGTGTGTTTCAAGTCTGTCTTCTCTTCTGCTGTCTGCGTTTTCCGCTCTTATAAGGACACTTGTCACTGGATTTAGGGCCCATTCAGATAATCAAGGAGGATCTCATCTTGAGACCTTAATTAAACCTTCAAAGACCCTTTTTTCCAAATAAGGTCACGTTCCCACCCACAGGTTTTGGGTGGACATAACTTTGGGGGGGGTACCGTTCAACCCACTACATGGAGAGACCACACCCAGAGACACCCCCAGCTGTTTGAGTCTCCCCAGCCCAGATGTCAGACACATGAATGAGACGCCAGGCCCAGCCACCAGCTGAATCCAACTTTGTGAACAAGCCTAAGCAAGAGCCTTGGGAACCATGGGAGTAGATAAAATAATTGCTACCCCACTGAACCTGGCGCTGGTGGGTAACCAGCAACAGATCACGGGCACATAAGGCCTGATGCCTCCCCTCTGTCACACCCGCATCCAATCCGACAGCCAATTCTGTCACTGTTAACTTTCAAACTGTACCCAGAATCTGACCATTGGCCACCACCTGCATTGCCAACACCTGGTCCAGGCCACTGTACGCAGTAGCCTCTTAACTGGTCCCTTTGTTTCCTCCCTGCTCTCCTCAACTCAGTCCCCAAGCAGCAGCCAGAGTGATTCTTCGAAAACCAAAGTCAGATCCTGTCCCTTCTCAGACGCCCCTCAGCTCCCTTTCATGCCCAGGGTAGAAGGCAGTCCTCACAGCGGCCACTCCACAACCTCTCTGAGCTCAGCGAGGTCACCTGTCTAAACAGCTCACCCCCTAAAAGGTCTGGCCCTCCCCCGGTTTACTTCCTCCTTAGTGCTCAGCAGCAGCACCTGTCACCTAACAAGGCACACGTTTAATTGCTGACCTTCCGCACTGTCTCCCTCGCTAGGATGGAAGCCCCCTGAGGGCAGGGACTTCCCTCTGTTTTGTTCGCTTCTGTGTCCCCAGCACCACGCACAGCGCCTGGCACCTGGGGGGCAGGGGCTCCACAAACACTGACGAGTGAGGGAATGAACAGCAAGTCAGGGGAAGTTCCGAGGCCACAAGTCGGCCTCCACAGCCCAACCCTCCCCAGGAGGCCCCAGTGATAACTGCTCTTATGCACAGTGCACTGCCCAGCACAATTCTCCTGAGAAATGATCCCCGTTTTGCCAGGAGAAAACTGAGGCCGCGGGAGGAGAAGCAGTGACCCCAAAGTTAATAAACAGCAGCCCCGGAATTCACGCTCGGGTCTCGTCTAACTTAACACTACGCTATTCTATCTCCTGAGTGTAATCACAAGAAACAAGTTTCTTTTACCAAATTAACCTTAGAACAGACCTTTCCCACAAGACAGTCAGAAACCCAGGCACCACCTCTGGGAGTCACAGTCGTACCTGACTCCGCCGGAGCTCCTTCTCTTTCAGGACTGTGGAGTTGAATCCAGGTTCCCTCCATAAATCAAAGAGAGACACTTCCTTAAAGAAAGCCCCTTGTATTTCCACAATGCCCGAGGCGGTATCTCCTGCTTCCATCACCTGTCAAAAGTGAGAAGAAACATAATAACGACCTTGCAGAAGGTACATGGAGCATTGGGTGAGGGCCAGGCACTCTCTCTAGTGCTTCACTGGCAATAAAATCCATCAGGTCTGCTCAGCAACCCAAGGAGGTGGAGATGATCCTTATCCCCATTTTACAGATAAGAAAACCGAGGCTTAACGAGTAAGGCTGAAAGTCGATACATGAGATTTAAGCCCAAGTCTGTCTTATTCCAAAACCCACACTCTTTAATTTAACCATAGGCGTGACAGCTATCTGCAAGGTGTTGGTTGAAATTAGGCTGAACCCTTTGGGTTGGTTTCTTAACAGATTGTACAGTAGGACCTGGCAGGTCTGATAGAATAGGATGCCCAGAAGACCCATGGCAGGTGAGAAAGAGGAATATGGACATGGCTTCAGAGCACGAAAGGAGGGGCGTTCAGAAGCAGTAAGGGGATTCAGGATTCATTTTCACATTTGAAAACCAAACTCCTAAAACATTATTACAGCAAGAAACCTAATTGAAGAAAAGTCTTCCAGATTTGACTGGCTGGGGAGAGCACCAGGGTCTGGAGAGAGTAAGGCACAACCCCCAGAGGCTCCTTCTGGAAAGGAGAGAAGGTGGGCGTCAGGGGAAGGCATTCTCCAGGTTCAGAACAACCCCACCTAAAGACACAGACCACTCCCAAAGCCCCAAAACCACACGCTCTGTGAGCCCCGGGGCTGCGGACCAGACATTTCCCTCTCACCTTGCTCAAGACACCGTGCTGCTGGGCAGGTGACAAGTCGGCCACGTGCAGGGAGATGGTGCTTCTCAGGAGCTGCACGAGGTCCCTGCGGTCCATGGCGTGGAAGGCCTGGGTGCCCACCCCAGCCAGTAGCACGCCCATCTGGCTGACGTTGTAGAAGGACAGCACCTGGGGGCACCGGCCAGGGAGGATAAGGCCCAGCTCCGGGCCTCCACCACTCGGACGTTTACTAGGCCCTACTGCAGGCCAAGTATCCAGACGGGTGCTGGGGAACCACCGTGACCAAGACACAAGCTGCCCTCCCAGATCCTCCTTCCTTCCATCAGGAAAGAGAGTTAAGTATCAAAACACAAGACACCAGTAACTGTACCACTGGGGGAATCACTATGCCACCTGAGGCCACAGCACAACTAGCAATGTGCTATCCATGTGCCACAGCTGACCAGGCAATGGGCTTTTCTGTGTGTAATCTGAACTAGCTGACAAGATTTAAATATTGGAGGAATCTTATAAAAATCCATATTAGAGTTTCTGCTTTATTAAAAAAAAAAACCCGAACATCCGGCGATACTGGGCCCACGTTGGCAACAATGGGCAAGAACCTTCGGGTAGGTCGTGGGACTCTTAGTTTACCCAGCCCACCCGCTCTCATGGGACCCTGAGAAAGCCCACTGGCCTCAGTATCGGCCTCAGTATGTCACCGGCAGGCAAAGCTGACACGGCAAAGCCCCACGCTCATCTACCTTCATGTGGAAGCTTTGAGTTGAAGTAAAGAAGTGTTTTAGGACATGAGTGTGATATTTTATGACAAATACAACTATAGCTGGCCACTCTAACAGGAATCACGCTTGGTTTTTCCCCCACTCCTTTGGAGTGAAGATGCTAGATGTAATATAATCAGAGACATTCCTTGGTTCTGCAAAAAACCGTTGAGTGGTTTCCTATAGTTACTCCCTGTAGAATGGACAGTCTCTTACTATCCCCAAAGAAGGCAAGACCTTTTGAGCTCTTGGCTTCTTAGCAAAAGTCACCTCACCCCCTCTGGAGGAAGAGTTGGACACAGGAATGAGACAAGCCTCTTGGTCCAGGGCTGTGAGGAACGAGACAAGTGTCCCTCAGCTCCCTAAAATCAGATTCACAGAGTGGACCCATGTGGCCCCAGTCAACACAGAAGGTCTGCAAAGCCTGAAGGGACAAGATGAATGGTCTATCCTTGGTCTTGAGTCAGAAAGTAAGAATGGGTGGGCATTGGTCATGGTGTCATGATGGAAGTAGTTAGCATGGGAGTAAAGCAAGCAGGATGTGAAGCCAGATGCCCTGGGTTCAGTCCCAGCTCTGCCCCTTCCATGTGGCCTTGGCAATTCCCTTTTACACTCTGTGCCTCGTATGAATGACCTGGAAAATGGAAGTTATAACACTACTGGCCTCAGACGGTTGTTGGGAAGCTTAAAGGATTAACTCAGAGATAGCTAACACTCATTGAGCTCATACTCTAGGTCATGTGTTGTTCTAATCTCTTCCCGTGTGTGACTCACATAATCCTATGGAACAGGTGCTACTGTATCCCCGTCTTACAAACTGGGACACTGAGGCCAAGAGAAGTTAAGCCAATTCTCCAGTGTCACACAGCTAATAAGTGGCAGACCAAGGATTCGAACCCAGGTAGTCCCCCTTGGCACCATCTTCTTACTGATTGGCTGCCCCTGTTGTGTGTGTATAACTGGCCCTTGGGTCTCAGGGCATTAAAATAGAGTTCAAGCTCCAACTGACCTTCTCATGGGCCAGGTATTTGGCAGACAAGATGATGACCTGGCTCTTGGCCCAGCCCGAGACCTGGTTGAGGGTCGAGATGGCGCTGTGCACAGCCTCAGGGCAGAGGGATTCCAGCTGACTGTGGGTCAAGCCCACGACTGCATCCGACAAAGAGCCCAGGGTCTCGTTGAGGGTCTGGTTCTCTGTGGCAATTTCCAGGAGGTCGGCTTTGAGCTAGAAGGGGAGCAAGCTGGGATGAGGGTCGATAGCAAGCAAGATGGTGGTTCCTTCTGACTACACCCTGGGATGCACCCTCGACCGACACTGCTCTGTCAAAAGGGGAGGGACTCCTGCTAAGCCCAGACCGTGAGTCGCCCCACTGAGAACACCACCTCCTCTGGCTTTGACTTTCGTATGCTACAAATTCACTTTATGCTTCATTTAAATATTAATTTGTTATTAAATCAACCTTAAAGCGTGGCAGAAGGAAATTTTGTTCACTTCACTCAGCCACACTCCCGTAGCAACTATTTTATTTTTATGACCTTGAACTCTATATCCTGTCTATATGGTTGCTTTTCTTTCATGAAATAGCTGGGGGGGGGGTTCATAATAATATATAATCTATGTAAAAATAATTCTCAACAGTAACAAGGAAGTGAAAGTCTCCTGAAAATCTTACCTCAAAAAAATTACTATGATTAGCAATTGGGTGTATATGTTTCCAAAACTTCTTATGCCTTTATAAATAAACTGTGGCATGTAGTCTTTACATAGTTGTAACATGAACACAAGTGCAATTTTCTGCTCTGTATTTTTCATTTAAAATTATGTGTTACAGGTTTTCATATTTCTGTGATCCCCTTCATTATTTTTTGTAACATGCCTGTCTAGTTACAGTCAAGTGTGCTTCCCAACTGCTTCCAGTACAGAAGGTGATAAACTCATCTATTGCAACGTGACCTCTGTACAAAAAAATGAGAACGTTCACGTTTTAACACCTGAACTTGCATAAACCATATCTTCATGTCAGACGAATGTACGCAAGTGTTCTAGATGGCCACTTGGGGGCAGCAGAGTAAAGTGAAAGAAACAGCTGTCACAGTTCCTGGCTTTCTCCAAATTCAGCAGCTCCCCTTCCCTAAAGCTGGCTCCCACATCTGCAAAAGGCCTAAAGCAGTGGTTCTCAAAGTGTGGTCCTTGACCAGGAGTATCAGCATCACCCGGGAAGTTGGTAGAAATGCAGGTTCTCAGGCTCCGCCCCAGACCTCCTGAATCAGAGGCTCTGGATGTGGGTATGTTTTCAAGCTGTTTTTAACAAGCCCTCCAGGTGATTCTGATGCGTCCTCAGGTTTGAGTACTGACCTAGATGATCCAAAGGGTTTTCTCATACCTCATAGTATCTGACTTTCTTCTTGGTCACAGCTACCCCTGTGACTTTAAAGTACATTTATTTTCTTATTTTTGCTCAAGCTTGCTTGGGAAGGCTGCTCTTCCTGGAAAACAAAAATATGCACTGACCAAGACAAGGCCTACTATGTAAAGTGCCAAATGGGACCGAGGGTTTTGTGATGTGTGAGACACTGCTGTGGAATTATTGACGATGTTATCAAACTTTCTTGAATACTGCTCTCATGTCATCTTTTCAATTAAAACAATGAGAAAGACAAAAAGAAGTGAGAGAAGCCGGGCAGAATTAAGACTTTAAGGGAAGAAAGGAGAGAGAGATGGAGTGAGGAGGGAAACGAGACAGTCCCCATGTGCCTATTGGTCCAAAACCTTGGTCTAGGAACTCAGTAAACACATTCCATTCCAGTGCTCTCCACCCTGGCTGCATCTGAGGCCACAGGCCAGACCAATGACACAAGAATCTCTGGGGGGGTAGAGCCTGGGGGAGGGGCGTGCCACTAACACAGAACCAGGTTCGAGAACCACTGCTGTGTCTCCTTGCTATGCCACTCATCGTCACCAGCCCAGCAGATTCAGCATCGCCTGGAAGCTTGTTAGAAACGCAGAGTCTCGGGCCCCACCCAGGCCTTAAATCTGCGTTTAAGATCCCCAAGCAACCTTATGCACATTTAAGTTTGAAGTGGCTGCTCTGATTGAATTTTGATCTATTCAAGCTTTTCCTACCGTTTTTTGTGGTTTCTTCCCATTTTAAGCTCATCCCAGTGTTTGAGATACCACCTGCAAGGCTGGACCTAGATCTTGATAAACCCTACATGTTTTCTCTCAAAGGCCGGGCAGGACTGTTCTTCCCATTTCTCTGGCTAGTGAAACTGAGGCTGAGGCTCCAGGGCCCTGTGGCCCTTCTGCACCTTCTGAACACCAGCCTGGAAGCCCCGCAGGTGGCTGCACTTGATCATCTGGTGAAGGAGGACTTGGGCCACAGCGGCGTCCAGCAGCTCCAGGTCATCGTAGAAACAAACCAGCAGCCCCAGCCTGTGTGAGAAGACAAGGGATGCTGGCGGAGGGCGCAGAGCTGGGGGCCGCAGCCGCAGCCCCACCCCAGTTAGCACCGAGAGGTCACGATCATAGCAGCTGCCACGTACCAGGTACTGTGCTGAGCCCTTTACCCGGATTATCTCATCACAGCCCTGCAGGGTAGGTGCTCTCATTAGCCCCATTTCACAGAAGGGTCAACTGAGACGCAGAGAGATCAAGTGACTTGCCCAAGGCAAGTAGTGGTGCAGGGCCTTAAATCTAGATCCAACCAACTCTGCCATCTCTCCTCCTGAGGCAATAAAGGGCACAAGGAAAGCATGTGCTCAATTAGCCACAGAAAAACCCCAATTTTCTACTCAGAGATAAGGGGTTTGTCCACCCTGAGGGATTCTCTGAGGCAGAGTTTATTTCCAACCAACATCACCAGATGATGATGACTTCAAAAGGGAAAAAACACAAAAGGCACTTTGTTATAAAGCAGAAACACACCACTGTAAAGCAATTATACTCCAATAAAGATGTTTAAAAAAACTTTTTAATAAATAAACTTCTTAATGAAAAAAATCTATTGAATTGAATAAAATAATTTAATCCTTAAAAAAAAAAACACAAGAGGCAGAACAACGTAGGAGCAGAGATGGAATTTGAATCCTGGTCTCACGGGGAGCACTGTATCTAGTGGTTAAGAACATAGCTTCAGGCCAACTGGAGTTTGAAGCCCAGCTCTACGAGACATCTGACCTGTAGCAAGTTGCTTAACTTCTCTGAAAGCCTGCAGCACATGGTTGTGCAGTGTACACTCTGTACTACTGTACAGGGTAGCCCTGCCTCTCTAAGCTTTTAATGGGGAGGTTTCCTTAAATATGATGAATGAAGGAATGAGGAATACTGTGAGAGGTAAATGAGAAAAGCCATACCAACTAATTAGCATACTTCCTGGCAGATACTAAGCACTTCATCAGTGGATGCTCTTAGCATTCGTATGAAATCTACTTAACTTAGCATGGCTGGACCACCTGGTCGATCATGACCAGACACTGACACTCTCAGACGTGTCCACCAGAAAGCAACCAGGCCAGGGAAAGGATCTGAAAGTGTGTCTGATGAAAAAAGAAGACTCAGAAGAAGTGAAGACTGAATATTAATAACCATGTTAAGGATAGCTAATATTTCTTGACCACTTACTATTTGCAGATGTTCTTTTTTTTTAACATCTTTATTGGTGTAAAATTGCTTTACAATGGTATGTTAGTTTCTGCTGTATAACAAAGTGAATCAGCTATACATATACATATATCCCCGTATTGTGCAGATGTCCTTAATCTTTACAAGGGTCTTAATGAGGTAGGCAGCTTAGTAGCTCCCATTTTACAGATGGGAAAATGGAGGCACAGAGAGGCACAGTAACATGGCCAAGATCACACAACTTGTAAGTGGCAGAGCCAGGATTAAACCCAGGAAGTCTGGTTCCAGGTCCCATATTCTTAATAGCTAAGCTATTTTTGGTGTAACTATAAAAAAAAAAAATGGAAGCCATGCTAATGGTGAAAATTACTAAGGATAGGGCAAGAAGGTGAAAGAGTTTTTTGTTTGTTTGTTTGTTTTTGCGGTACGCGGGCCTCTCAGTGTTGTGGCCTCTCCCACTGCGGAGCACAGGCCCCGGACGCGCAGGCTCAGCGGCCATGGCTCACGGGCCCAGCCGCTCCGCAGCATGTGGGATCTTCCCGGACCGGGGCACGAGCCCGTGTCCCCTGCATCGGCAGGCGGACTCTCAACCACTGCGCCACCAGGGAAGCCCCGGTGTAAGAGTTTTATATGAGAACATTCTCTGCAAGTGCTTTGAAAAATGTAAGGTCATGTGGTAATGTCAGAGAAAGCACTGTGACAGTAAGGCCCTGGGAGATGGAGAGAAGATGGGTGAACGGTGCCCATCAGCCCTCCCCACTGCACACACCCCCCAACATTCAAACCCTTTCTGGGGTCACCAGGTGTGCAGCTCCTGGCCCTCCCCTGCTGGAAATGGTTCTGGGGGATCATGTTACAATCACTAAGTTCTAGAGCTGATCTCATCTCAGGGCTCCCCACCTGAGAGTCTGGATAACAAGGGGTTCACAGATATGGGAACCCATGAGCTATTTCCAATACTCAACCCAACCTCTTGGAAATTACACACTTACCTTGGAATGGATGGAGTACTAGTTAAAATGTTCCATTTTCGTGCCCAGAGCTGGAATCTTAGCGCTTGATAAGGTTGTATAAAATGTCTGGCACACAGGAGATGCTTAAAAAGCATTTGTTTTCTTCCCCACTTCACAACCTCTTGAAAGGGGTCTCTTTGGGGAAACACCTCCCTCACATGCACAAAGACATGGAACTCTCCAAAGACATGGACCAGCCACCTCCCTTTCCTCCCCGGGTCTTTTGCTGCTCAGAGGAAGCTGATGCTTAGATGGCATCTTGGGAAACAGCTCCAAGGGCCCAACGCCCACGCCCCTTGCCTGTGGATGGTAGAGGTATTCCTCACATCAAAGTTGGAGGAGCTGATTCTCTCCAGAAATGCCTGAGCCAGTTCAGGTGTGATGTCATAAACCGTGTCCAGCTGCTTGGTGGCGTTGTCATAGCTGATAAACAGCCCAATCTGGTGGACAAGGACAGGAAGGTCAGTGTGGAGAGATGAAGTGCGCCCGTGCAGCCCCGCCCTGCTGGTCTGTGCTGTGCCCTACTCTTGGCACTTGGAGGTGCCCATGCCTCATTTTCATTGATTTCTCTTTTTCCCCATAATAGTTTATTACAAGACATTGAATACAGTTCCCTGTGCTATACAGTAGGACCTTGTGGTTTATCTATTTTATATATAGTAACTTGTATCTGCTAATCCCAAACTCCTAATTTATGCCTCCCACCCCCCTCCCCTTTGGTAACCATAGGTGTCATTGATTTCTTAATGGTCTGTAACTGCTGCTTTAGTTTCCTCTTCAATCCAACTGTTATTTAGGAAAGTTTTTTGTTTGTTTTTACTATCTGAGCAGTTGAACTTTTTTAAAGCTAATATTAGCACATTTATTTCTAGATTTGCTTTATTGAGGTCAGAGAATATGGTCCATAAATTGTTTGTTTTGGGGAATTGGAATTTTTTTAATAGATGAGTCAGTTTATAAATGACCCTCAGGTGATAAAAAAGAGTGTGTTCTCTTTGTAAGATACAAAGCTGAATATATGTATATATGTAAATGTATGTTTACGTAATATATAACACACCTACATAATGCAAATATATATCATATATTCAACTTTATTAAATATGCTATTCAGATTCTTTCTATTCTTGTTCACTTTTTTGCATTGAAGTCTCCAATATTTCAACGCATGGTTATTCTGTGCTTAAAGGTCTCAAAAAGTTTTCTCTCCCTCAAGAGTTGTACTCTTCGTCCATATGAAATTCCCTCGTAGCATTGGCACTCTGTGGCTTCACCTCCCTTCTCTACATTTTTAGAAGATGAAGAAATGGTGCAAATGGCATCTGAATCTCAGAAATTCCCCGCTAGGGGCCCAGTTTCCTAAGAATTTAACCTCTATCGACTTCCTGAAATTCACTCAACTTCTTTTGGAGAGTAAAATGGAATTTTATAACTGGGAATTATAAAATTGAGAGACATTTGAAATATTTCCAGCCTCCCAGGTAAAAAGAGAAACCTCGTTCTGCCTCTGGTTTCACAACAACCAGATATTGTTGGGTCAATCGGTCCTTGAACAAGCCAGTCATCTGATGTGAACACTTCTCTCACTGGCCAGCAGAGAGTGAGGGCACACAGGATAAAAACTGGTGGCAAGCCCCAAACTGCTTACGAATGCCTCCCTGTCGGCAGCATTCTTGGGAGGCTGCATTCTAAAATCATGCTACCCCAGGGATTTTAGTGTCATCGAGCCAACATCAGAAGGAGAAAGACACCTGACGGGTGAGTTAGGTAACCTCGAATATGTGTATTTCTCCACTGTAAACTCTAGAGTTAAAATCCAATCATCACACATGCTGAAGTAGCTATTAATCCACATCGCTTTTCATTTGCGTTCGTGCTTCCAAGGACCGGAAACTCTACAGTTATCGTCCTTGGCCTTTCTTGAGTACAAAAATACCCTTAAATGATTTCTGGTGCGTAGCCAACATTTATAGATCATGTTTTTTCACATCAGAGCTATCTTAACAGTCCACAATCCTTTTTCTTTTCTTAGCTTTTCTACACTAGAACACAATCCAATGACTGACTGCTGGAGGTCTTATTCCAGGAATTTTCTTTAGATGCTCAAGTTATGTTGAGCTGAGGTGGGTGTTCATTTCCCAGGGCACCTTGACTAGCTGGCTAAACGTGAGAGGTTTAGAATACACCTTACCCCAGAAGTATTAGTGATGGGAACATGGAAATGAACTTTTCCAACTTACTTCTATAGGACTAATATTCATAATTTCTTCAAAGGATAGGTGAACCATATATCTGCCCAAAATCCATAAGTTTTCTGCACTGACCCATGAAACAGAGTCATCTGCAAAAAATAAATAAGTGGACAAATAAGTAAAAATTAATAAAAGACTGTGCACTGGTGTATGATAGTCAAAAGATCTTTGATGTCGGGACTCCTCTCTGCATTTATTACTTCATTCCACAACCATCTTTTGAGAGTCCCCTACTTATGAGATGCTACACCACACACAGGCAATGACAGACGTCCACCACTTCGTTACTCAATAGAGCGGCCCTTGAACCAGCAGCCTCAGTATCACCTGGGAACTTGTTAGAAATGCAGATTATTTTTTTAATACTTAAGACCACAAAATACAGTTTTATTTTTAGTTAGCTACTAACTTGAAATATATTTGACTCTTTTATTACTACCAGTAACAATCCTTATCTTCCTTATTATCACCATGTACACGAGCCAAACCTTATGCACCCCACATGGTCTCCAAACCTTTACTCTCTTGGGCCCGTCTCATCAGCTAGAATGCCTTTCCCCTAACTCTTCAGCTTCCAAGTGTTTCCTTTCTTAAAGCCTTCTCTCATCTCCTCAGCCAGCAGCAGTGTTCTCCCTTCTCTCAATTCCCAGAGGACTCTATAATTCCGTTCAGGCATTTGAAATTCCCCATCAGCAAATGTCAGTGGGGCTTTAAGAACAATCGTGGCCAGGATCCAACTTCAAGTTTCAGTGAACTAGAATTGGCTGCCATTGCCCCTAATCCTCCAGTAAAAGATTTACACAGAACACCATTGAGTTGGTAGCATTTTGGGGAAATGAAAAAAGCAGGAGCCGTTATAGGGTGCAGTGAATCAGTCCCCAAGAGCTGCTGCAGCAGGCCGTGGGCAATGGCTGAGGCCCAGAGGAGACAGTGAAGTCAGCTGGTGCCTGGGCCAAGTCACAGGGACAAGAGGCTGCCCTCCCCCAGCCCAGGAATCAGAGCTGTTGTGGTGCACACAGGTAAACACCTGTGATCCTCTCGATGGGGACTCTGCACACTTACTTGGTTATTAGAAGAAAGGGTGGCCCTGGAAGGCTAAATTCACCAAGAACCAAGCTGAGTTGTTCATTTCTAATTAATTTTTTTTTTGGCTGCGTTGGGTTTCGTTGCCACACACGAGCTTTCTCTAGTTGCGGCGAGCGGGGGCTACTCTTTGTTGCGGTGCACAGGCTTCTCATTGCGGTGGCTTCTCTTGTTGCAGAGTACAGGCTCTAGGCGCATGGGCTTCAGTAGTTGTGGCTCATGGGCTCAGTGGTCGTGGCACGCGGGCTCAGTAGCTCCGCGGCACGTGGGATCTTCCCGGACCGGGGCTCGAACCCGTGTCCCCTACATTGGCAGGCGGATTCTCAACCACTGTGCCACCAGGGAAGTCCCTCTAATTAATTATTAAGCATGAACTGTATTTCTGCAGACCAATGATCCCCAAACTTGGGATAGTTTTGACACCCAAAGTATTTCCAGTTACCTCAAGGAACTTCATGAAAAAAAAAGTTTAAAGTCCAAATAGAATTCATTTCAATTCACTTAGCTTAATAATGAAACGTATCATATAGAAATTTTAGGAGAGTCTGTCTCCAACTAAATTCCGGCAACAAGGACTTAAGGGAAGTCTAGAGTCTGGAGGGTGAGTTGAGTGAATTTCTCAGGGTCACTTAGTGTGAGATTCAGTTTTTTGGAGGCTACCACTAGGCATCAGGCAGAGGGAATTCTGCTGCCCATGCAAGACATTTATTCCATTGTTTAATGCTTCTTATATACAAACTTCAGAGCTGAATTCCAGGAAAAGGATTGATTGGCACTCCCTACACTTCACCGCCACCAGCTTTCTCTGTTTCCCACACACACGCAGCTCATTCCCACCTCGGAGGCTTTGTATTTGCTGCTTCCCCTGCCTGGAATGCTCTTCCTCCAGAGCCTCGCATGTCTGATCCCATTTCTCATTTTGGTCTCAATCCAAATGTCACCTGCCCAGAGAGCTCTGCTCTGCCTCCTTAGCCAGCAGTCAGAAACTACAGCCCGTGGACCAAACCCAGCCCACCTTCGAGCTTGGTTTTTACATTTTTAAAAAATATTTATTTGGCTGTGCCGGGTCTTAGTTACGGTTCGTGGGCTCCTTAGTTGAGGCTTGCCAGCTCCTCAGTTGCAGCATTCAAACTCCTAGCTGCGGCGTGCATGTGGGATCCAGTTCCCCGATCAGGGATCGAACCTGGGCCCCCTGCATTGGGAGCGCGGAGTCCCAACCACTGCGCCACCAGGGAAGTTCCCGGTTTTTACATTTTTCAATGATTGAGGGAAAATCAAAAGAAGACGAATATTTTCTGACACATGAAAATCACATGAAATTCAAATGTCAGTGTCCATAAATAAGGTTCTCTTGGGACACAGCCAAGCCTATTTATCTGCTGTCTAGAGCTGCTTTTGTGCTACAACATCAGCGTCGGATAGTTGAGACAGAGACTGTAGGGCCACAAAGCCTATAAATTTACTCTGGCCCTTTACAGAAAACACTTGCCAAGCCCTGTTCTAGGCTAAAGCAGTAACCCTTTCCATGGCATTGATCCCTTTTATTTTCTGCAGAGCAGTTACCGGTATTTGTGTCCTCCCTCTCTCTCTATCTCTCTTTATTTACTTGCTTACAAGTTTTCTCCACCTACTCTCCCACAATAAAATTATAGCTCCATGGGAACAAAGACTTAGTCTTCTTTTCCTTTGTATCTCCAGTGGCTGACACATAGTAGGCTCTTTTTAGGTGTTTAAAAAGTTTATTGTCTTTACATCACTAACATTAAAGATTCAACAAGTTGAAGCTACCTGTGAAATTGTTTGCGTTACTAATCTACATAGCCATTCTCTCTCTTTTTTTTTCAATTGCAGTAAAATACACGTAACATAAAATTTACAATCTTAACTACTTTTTTTTCTTTTTTTTTTTATGATACGCGGGCCTCTCACAGTTGTGGTCTCTCCCGTTGCGGAGCACAGGCTCCGGACGCGCAGGCCCAGCGGCCATGGCTCACGGGCCCAGCCGCTCCGCGGCACGTGGGACCCTCCCGGACCGGGGCACAAACCCGCGTCCCCTGCATCGGCAGGCGGACTTTCAACCACTGCGCCACCAGGGAAGCCCCTTAACTACTTTTAAGTATACAGTTCGGTGGCATTAAGTACATTCACTTTGCTATGCAACCAGCACCACCATCCATTTCCAGAGCTTTTTCATCTTGCAAAACTGGAATTCTGTACTCATTAAATAGTAACTCCCCACTCCTTCCTCCCTCTGGCCCCTGGCAACCACCACTCTACTTTCTGTCTCTATGAATTCCACTGCTCTAGAAAATAGTAGGTTTTTAACAAACATCTGCCAAATAAATTACTCCTGACCTATTGCTGCTTCGGTTGCAGGAAGCTTAGCACTAAATTCCTGTGCTTCATTGCCTATATTTTCTTTTAAAAAAACTATTTTGGGCTTCCCTGGTGGCGCAGTGGTTGAGAGTCCACCTGCCGATGCAGGGCACGCGGGTTCGTGCCCCGGTCTGGGAAGAACCCACATGCCGCGGAGCAGCTGGTTCCATGAGTCATGGCCGCTGAGCCTGCACGTCTGGAACCTGTGCACCGCAACGGGAGAGGCCACAACATTGAGAGGCCCGCGTACGGCAAAACAAAAAAAAACTATTTTGTCCCACTTTGATACAGATTTTTAACACAGATTTTGAACTTGTAACCTGATTCTAAAAGTTTTCATTGAGGGACTTCCCTGGCGGTCCAGTGGTTAAGACTCCTCGCTTCCACTACAGGGTTCGATCCCTGGGCACTAAGATCCCGCATGCTGCGCAGTACAGCAAGTTTTCATGGAATCTAAGGTGCCAGCATTATTTACGTTCCACTAAGAAGCTAAACTTGGACACGGTGTTGATTGTAAGATACAGATGATGCTGACTTCAAGACTTCAGCGTGTGGAAAATGCACTGATGAAATGGGGTATGTGGTTTTTCCATAAACCACAGCAAACACTTTTTGGAAGCTGAGGGAGCTAAAAATCTTAAGTGGCAATGAAATCAAATCCCGATCTTCAGAGATGAAGCGTCACTTTTAAGGATGGACTCCCCCTAAAAAGTGCTCCCACCTCAAAGCCTGGGCTCACCAGTGCCATTGGAAGATGTCTGCAAAATCCCAGTCATCCAGGAGTAGACAGCCCTCTGGGAATGGGCCGAGGTTTGGTCGTAGAGATCTTTGAACACCACAGACCTACATGACATACACATAGGTGTCAATTAAGGAACAAATATGAAGGCCTTCAGGCAGGGTCCAAACAACAAAAGTATACAAAGCTATCTTTGGTTAAAAGTTCTTCCCACTCCCTTGCTACAGATGTAGTGATTTTCCTGTTTCTCCTCTTCCCATCACAGTTAATACCTTCCAAAGACTGTTCTTCACTTCCTCACCACCAGGTCCTTTTTTTTTTTTTGGTAACAGTTTTATTCAGATATAACTTATACCTTACAAAGTATACAACTCAGTGGTTTTCAGTATATTCAGACTTGTACAACCGTCACCACAATCAATTTTAGAACCCTTTAAAGTACCTCAAAAAGAAACCTCCTACCTTTTAGCTATCACCCCAGAACTTCTAGTCATCCCACCTCCTAGAAACCACTAATCTACTTTCTATCTTTATAGATTTACGTCTTCTGGATATTTCCGATAAATGCAATCATATAATATGTCACTTTTGTATCTGGCCTCTTTCACTTGGCATGATGACTTCAAGGTTCATGCATGTTGGAACATGCATCAGTAATTCATTTTTTTATGGCCAAATTCTGTTCCGTTGTACAAATATACCACATTTTGTTTATCTGTTCATCAGTTGATGGACACGGGTTGTTTCCCCCTTTTGTCTATTATAAATAACGCTGCTGTAAACATTCATGTGTAAGTGTTTGTGTGACACATTTCATTTTTCTTGGGAATAGACCCAGGAGTGGAGTTGCGGGGTTAGATGGCAACTCTATGCTTAACCTTTTGAGGAACTCCAGACTATTTTCCAAAGTAGCTGTACCACTTCACTTTCTCACCAACAGTGTCTGAGGGTTCTGATTTCTCCACGTCATTGTCAACACTTGTTATTATCTGACATTTTGATTACAGATATCCTGATGGGCGTAAAGTGTCTTGGTCACTTTTTAAGACACTGACGTCTGGTTTCTTCATCAACACACCACTCCTTGTGGCCCAAGTCCTGAATGAGCTCCTTGTCACCATACCCAGCAGTCCCATTTGGTCCAAATATGACTTGACCTTTCACAGCATTTGGCACTGATCACCCCTCCAGTTCATACCTGCAAAATAGCTGAGTCTACTCATCCTGGAAGACTTCCCTCACCTCCACCCACCACCACTGAAAATCAATTCACCAAATGACCCATCTGCCCTTTTCTAAGCTTTAAGTTTATCCTCACCACTCTCCCCGTCATTTCATATATGAAGAGGCAAACTTTCCCTTAAATCTATCTTAATATCTTCTTGCCGTATCTTTCTTTTCTTCTTCTTCTCCTCTCTTCCTCCTTCTCCTCGGTTGTTTTTTTTTCCCCCTTTCTCCTCTTCTCCTGGTTCTTATTCTTCCTCTTCTTCTTTCTCTCTCTTTCTCTCTCTCTGTCTTTATTGGGTTGTTGTTTTGTTTTTCAGAACAGCACAGTACGTGAAAGGGACAGGAGATAGATATAATTCTGAAAAAACGATGTTTACATTATTTAAGGGAAAGCTTGCCCATTTGTAAAAATGCTGGCTCTATCATTCCCTAGCAGTCTGACCTACAGCAAGTTATACAATCTCTCTGTGCCTCAGTTTCCTCATTTGAAGAATGGGGGGTGGGCCTTAATGACATCATCCTCACAAGGAGAAGGGGACGGGAGGGTAGAGTAGGAAAAGGTCAAAACTGAGGTTCAGGGCTTCCCTGGTGGCGCAGTGGTTGAGAGCCCGCCTGCTGATGCAGGGGACACGGGTTCATGCCCCGGTCCGGAAAGATCCCACACGCTGCGGAGCGGCTGGGCCCGTGAGCCATGGCCGCTGAGCCTGCGCGTCCGGAGCCTGTGCTCCGCAACAGGAGAGGCCACAACAGTAAGAGGCCCGCGTACCGCAAAAAAAACAAAAAAAAACAAAAAAAAAAAACCAACTGAGATTCAGAAGAACTGGCTTGAGTTCAAATTAAGTCAAGCCCCAGGGGGTCACTTCAAGGGACGCTGTCCTCTCTTTGGGCTTCAGTTTCTTCATCTGCGAAAGAAGAGGTTGGATTAAATGATGCTCATCAAGACGGGAAATGGGGCCATATTCTGGACTCCCAGGTCACGATGAGAATCTGGTGTCGGGCAAGGTTCTCTCTGTATTGATCTGTTGTCTTTCTCTCTGTAAGGCTTGTAACCTTCTCCCAGGCTCTTGTCAGGGTTTACATAGAGTTCTGTGCTGGCCAGCTGTGAGTTTTGACTGTCAAGTGTCCACTCCTCCCTCTTCTCAACACTTGTCTGGGCCACCAGCGAAGTCCCCATGTCCCCATCTTGATCCATGTCATTTGGGTGGGACTGTGACCCACATCTAAGCCATTCAGCATATAAGATCCCATTGGCCACAGTGACCGGCTCAAGAATGGGGACATGGGGACCTCACTGGTGGCCCAGTGGTTGGGACTCCACGCTTCCACTGCAGGGGGCGTGGGTTTGATCCCTCCTGGTTGAGGAACTAAGATTCCACATGCTGAGTGACGCAGCCAAAAAAAAAAAAAGAAGAATGGGCACATGACCCAGTGTGGACCAATGAGAATCAGGTATAGGACTCTACTTGGAACTGTGCCCATGCTCCCTCGTGGAGAGAGCCCGCCTGGGAGTGAGGCCAACACAGAGGAGGGCAGAGCTGAGAGATAAAAAGCCAGAGATGTTCCTGATGACGTAATTTGAGCTTCTGGATCCAACTGTGTCTGTCAGTCCTGCTGACTCTCAAGGTGGAAGTCTCACTTTAGTGCTAGAGAGCCTTCAACACACACTCAGCTCCTTTTTTAACCAAGGGAACAGGTCCTAGGCTCAGAACAACATATCTAGCTAGGATTTAATGACACTGGTTTGTTTTTTATACTGTATTTATTTTTATGATTACTTAAGACAAATGATACTGGTTTCCCATTTACAGTAATTATACCATATTTACTTTTTTTTTTTTTTTTTTTTTTTTTTTTTTTTGCGGTACGCGGGCCTCTCACTGTTGTGGCCTCTCCCATTGCAGAGCACAGGCTCCAGATGCGCAGGCCCAGCGGCCATGGCTCACAGGCCCAGCCGCTCTGCGGCATGTGGGATCTTCCCGGACCGGGGCACGAACCCGTGTCCCCTGCATCAGCAGGCGGACTCTCAACCACTGCGTCACCAGGGAAGCCCTTTACTTTTTAAAATTTATTTACTTATTTTTTATGAAGTATAGTTTATTTACAATGTTGTGTTAGTTTCAGGTGTACAGCAAAGTGATTGTTATACATACATATGTACCTATTTTTTTCAGATTCTTCTCCCTTATAGGTTGTTACAAAATATTGAGTATAGTTCCCTGTGCTAGACAGTAAGTCCTTGTTAGTTATCTTTTTTATACACAGTCGTGTGTATCATATTTACTTTTTTAAAAATAAATTCATTTATTTAGTTTTGGCTGCATTGGGTCTTCGTTGCTGTGTGCGGGCTTTCTCTAGTTGCGGCGAGCAGGGGCTACTCGTTGCTGTGGTGCACAAGATTCTCATTGCAGTGGCTTCTCTTGTTGCAGAGCACAGGCACGTGGGCTTCAGTAGTTGCAGCACGTGGGCTCCGTAGTTGTGGCTCGCGGGCTCTAGAGCACAGGCCCAGTAGTTGTGGGATACAGGCTTAGCTGCTCCGCAGCATGTGGGATCTTCCCGGGCCAGAGATCGGACCCATGTCTCCTGCATTGGCAGGCGGATTATTAACCACTGCGCCACAAGGGAAGTCCCATATTTACTTTTAAAATAGATATTTTAAGTAAATAGAATGAATCTATTTTTAAAAAACACGAACTAATAATAATACAGGTGGTATATAGGTATGGAAAAATTGTGAGGATGATACCAGAATGACTAAAATTTGGGAGACGCTGTTTTAATCAAACCATCTCTAAACTGACCTCGAATATTAACCTGTCCCCACTTGCCTTCTCCCCTCCCTCATGCATTACCTCCTTGACTTCTCAGGACAGACTCGGGGGGGGCAGGGGGTCACTCACAGGTTCTTGAAGGCATCTTCACGCAGGTCCCGGGGGAGCCTCTCCGTGATATCCGGCTGGAGAAAGTGGCCTGAGGAGCCCCTTAGCACCCTGCCCAGGATCTCCACACACTCCAGGGGGTTCAGCACCTGGAAACACCTCTCCAGCGTGATGAGAAACAGGCTGCGGTTCACGCCCGGGCTCTGCAAGGCTTGTTTCCGAATCTCTCCCAAGTCAACAGTGATGTCATCCAGCTCCTACAGGAATGGTAGAGGTTAGGCTTGTCTTGAGCGCTGCCTCTTGATTTGGAAACACTGGGAGAGACCACACTTAGCAGCAGTGGTGAAATTCAGGACCACTGTTAAACACCATGCTGCTATGTCAAATCTTCTAGACCTTTCCATCATCTAAAGAACAAAGTCAAGGCCTTCACCTGCTTCACCCACGCTAGGCACCTTGTCATTCTCCAGATACACCATGACTGTCACACCCCAGGCCCTTGCTCTAACTGGCATCCCCTCTCCACCTCCTTCTCCCAGAGAAATCCAGCTGATCCTTTAAGGCCAAGCTCAGTTGTCATTTCATTGGTGAAGTCTTCTCTGATGTCCTACTTAAGTCAATCCAAATCTCCCTGCACTCTGGGCTCCCAACAGCATCTTGAACCAAACTCCATGATGCATTAGAGATGCTTATGGGCCTATCTTTCCTCCAAGCCAGTGGATCTCAATCTTGGCTACACATCAGAATCACTAGGGAGGTGATCCCCAGCACCACTGTATGGAGCCTGGTTTAACTGGTCTCTGGTGGAGCCCTGGCATCTGATTCCAGTGTGTAGCTGAGGTTGAGCCAGGAAAGTGCTGGGGCCCAAGCCATGTGCCTAGTGGGATGCCTGGTACCTAGAAGACATTGAGAAATAGCCTGTTAGAATGAACGAGTGAATGAATCTTTTGAACCACAGACCCCAGGAATACTGACAGGGTGTAGGTACAATCAGACTGGACACGACTCTGTCCTTCACCCAACACACCCTCCGAAAACAACAACCACAATTTACTGCCTATGGACTACACTCCAGGCACTGTGTCAAGCATGGAGCAAGCATGCATCACCTCCTGTAATTCTCACAACAGTCCTATAGGTTAAGCCCCATGGGTCTGCGGGTCAGACATTCCTAGGTTCAGATGCCAGGCCCTCCACTTACATGTGTATGTCCCTGAGCAAATCACTTATATTTTTAAAGTCTCAGTTTCTTCCTCTTGAATGAAGATAAAATCAGGGCCTACCTCCTAGATCTAGATAAGAATTGAAGGAGATAATGAATGGAGAGTGCCCGGTACCTAGTGAACACTCAGCAAACATTACATGCTATAATTAACTCAATATTACAGGTGATGAGAACAAAAGAGAGACTAGTTAACCAGGCCAAACCTGCACAAAGCTGAGATCTGAAACAAGTGTATGGAGTCCAAGCCCACACCTCTCACCACGCCCATGTGTTTCCTAACTTACGTCATTCCCGGTTGGGGCCAAACAGTGCAGCGGCTAAGAGTGTAACTTAGGGGTTATTGGGCAGGGGTCTGCGGATAGTATTAGGGCATCTGTGAACACTGGGGGGAAACTGCATCCTCCTTTTCACTGCCATGGAATTGGTCCCTGGCATCTCCTTCAGGGATGAATGTAGGCAGCAAGCCAGCAAGGTGGCAGGAGAACCTTTGATGTGTCATCACTAGAAATCACAAACTTTCATAACTCACTACCATTGCTGCAAATGTCTTGAAATCTCACTTACACTCAACACTTCCTCAAAATTACAGAAACTATTAGCCCCGCCACTAAATCTTGTTATTGGATGTGTTAAAGAAGCACATAAATTACTGTACCCTTAACTTTGTCTTATGTATTTTGATAAATGTATTTCAATAGAATTGGCTTCCTTTGTCATCCATTGTATTTTAACACATTATTCTGAGATGGAGCCCACGGGCTTCACCAGATGCCAGAGGGCTCACAGCTAGAGTCAGGAGCCCAGGTTCCCACCTCAGATCTGCCACTTTCAAGCTGTGTAACCCGAGGTTACTTACTCAACCTCTCCAAGCCTGTTTCCTCATCTGAATATTGAAATGGTAAGAGTCTATTTATCCTCATTTCAGAAGGTCCTGGAGACAATTCAATAGGTCCAGGTTTGTTAAACCCTTAGAACGGTGTTGGCAAATATGGCCCACAGATCAAATCTGACCCACTGTCTGTTTCTGCAAATAAAGTTTAATTGGAACACATCCACACCCATGCATTGACCTGCCATCTACGGCTGCTTTGATGCTACAGCGGCAGAGGTGAGTAGTGGTGACAGAGATTGTATGGCCTGCAAAGCCTAAAATATTTACTCTCCAGCCCTTTACAGAAACGGCTTGCTGATCGTTCCCTGGAAATAATACCCGACACACAGTAAACACAGATCAGTAGCATTTTCAAAGACCACCATCCTCATTTTTGCCATATCTTTGCATTGCCTACTATTATTTAGTTCATATTTTTACTTTAAACTCTTTTTAAAACTTAAATTCATTTCAAAAGGAAACATTACATTTCCACCAAACTCACAGTTTTGATGTGCATTTTAATAACAGACATTAAAATAAGTTTATGATTATTAAAATGTTTAAATGGTTCAATACCCTTTGGAAAACACTGCTCCACACTCAACTGCCTCTGAAAAAAAAACCACCTCTACACCTCACCTTTCTGATTCCAAGGGTTCTCTGGGTCTCAGAGGCCTTTTCTTTGCTCTTACATTACCAACCTCATTTTGTGGAAATTTTCTGTCCCTGTTTTTTGGTCTCCCTGGACCATAAGCTCCTTGAGGGCAGAGAGAGTCTTTCATCTCTGAATCCAGTGTCCCCTGGTGCACAGTAATCATTCATGGATGTTTATGAAGTCAAACTACTGGGACTCCTCAGTACCCCTCATTTCTTAGTACTCATAAGCATATGACTCATAAGGCTCTTCATCTGAACTTTGGAGAAAGTAAGAGAGGAAACCTAGGTCCCAGGGAGTTTGCAGAAGGAGAAGGAGAGAGGAAGAGATAAAGAAGGGCCCAGGCCTGAGTGAGGCTCAATTCCATTCAACTCGACAAACACCAACTGGCCCTGGATGTCCTCCGCTCCCAGGATGCCAAGAGAGCCTCACCAAGCGGTCCTTCTTGTCTTCTAAGAGACATTTCATGGCAGTGCGGAATTGCTGAGCGTCGGTTCCCCTCAGGTCCTCCAGCAGTTTCCAGGGCTGGTACAAACATTGTTCCAGGTGGTGTTCCATGACTGCCTGGATATGGAACGTTAGGAGAGTCAGTGAGGACAGGACAGGAGCACATGGTCAGCACCACGGCCAGCAGCCCAGCCAGGCCACCTAATTCCCTGCAGAGACCGCAAGCTGGCAGCCTGCACACGTTTGGTTGAATTGGCTCCAAAATTTTTTATGAGCTGCTAACATTTAAAATTCATGGAATTCCTCACAAAAATCCAAATTTCCAACTTTTCTTGGAAACCACAAAGATGTGGCAACGCTGGGCATACATCCCCTTCTGTGTAATAATCAACAGGCAGAGGGACAGCTGCTCACTGTAATTACTCTTCCGGCTCACCACCCTCCATCCAGGTAGCTGATTTCCCCATGGCCTGCCTGGTCCCTGCAGGTGATTGAGGTTTCAAGTCCAGGGAAGCTGGCCTCTACCCGGAAAGTTTACTACTTCCAGATGGGCACTGCTCAAACCCTCTCCCATGCTCCAAGCCCCCAGCACAGGAGCAAAATTCAGGCAGCATGAACTCCCCGTGGCACCCCCTCCAGGGTGAGGGGCAGAGGCCAGCAGCCTCTCCTGAAAGAGATTTCCTCTGCTATCTGGGGAATTCTTTTCTAAATCTTCCTTAAATAGACGTGCTCTAGAAAGGCAGCATAGTGTGACATCATGGACAAAGGTGAGCTCTAGCACCAGATAACCTTTGTGCAAATCCCCACCTTGCCACTTACTAGTTGTACGGCCTCGGGCAAGTTCCTTAACTAGGATGGTTAGATGAAATACAAGATGCCCAGTTAAATTTGACTTGCAGATAAACGAATAATTTTTTAGCGTAAGTACATCCCAAATATTGCATGGGACATACTTACACTAAAAAAATGTATTCGTTGATCATCTGCAAGTCAAATTTAACTGGGAAACCTGTATTTTTATTTGATAAATGGGCAACAGTATCTCTGGGTCTCAGTTTTCTCAGCTGAAAGGTAGGAACAACAGTCAAACTTACTATGTAAGTAAGAATGAATCCTAGGTCATGAGGAGTAAATGATGATGTAAAGTGTTCTCAGTAAGTGCCAGCCATTATTCTCTGCCCTGAATGAGTTCAATGATTGTTTACTCAATGTCTCTCCCCTTAGAATGAAAGGCCCACGTGGGTACTAATGTGACCGCCTGTTCTCCTGAGTCTCCAGTGTCTAGAACTGTGCCTGGCAGAGAATAGAGGCTGGATAAGTAGATACTAAATGAATATACAAATAGGAAGAGAGGTAGTATAGCTCCTAATCAGGTTAAAATATACACATTTTATGAGAAACCCTACTGCTAGAGAGAAAGGGCAGGCATCACTTCTCTTTAGATTGCACAGATGAACATGGCGAAGAAAGCAGATGCCATGAGGCCACCAGCCACCTCCACCTAGCGGGTTCCTGGTAAATGGATAACAACCAGGGTTCTGAGTGTCGTTCTCACATGAATGTTGGTTGACACTTTCATCTTCACTATAAGGTAAGTAAAAACCGAAACAAAAAAAGACATATGTCAGAACTTCATTCGTCAATGACATGACTTCTTTGCTGAATCAAATAATAGTCTTTGAAATCTGAAAGAATGTTGTCCCAATTTTCTGTGCTATTCACAGTGTATTGGTAAAGGCAAAACAAAACGCCCTGGCCTACCGATTATGCTAATGAGGCATGTGCTGGCCAATTCACCGCAGTCCCCACCAGGCCCTATTGTTCCCCAAGGCAAATATCCACTGCCATCCATTTACATGTTTGTGCTACTGTTTTTCTTCTAGTAGAGTTAAAAGGGAAGAAAAATATTTCTTGGACCCATGATTGGGAGACTGATAATTATACCCAAAGGTCCACTCCCTTGTAATTATTTTAGGAACAGAATCCCATAAGTTTTAGCTGGGTACATGGTCTCTCATCTTGCTCCTCTGCAGTAAGATGTGACTGTGGACTGTGAGCCAATGAAACGTGAGCAGGAAGAAGTGTGCAACTTGCAGGTCACATCCTTAAAGAGAAGCTATTCAGCCTTCACTTCCTCTTTCCCACCACACCCTCTCTGGGTTGGAGAATGGATGTGCTGTTTCAATCATGTGGGCAACCACTCCTTAGATGATGACAAAGCAACAAGACAGAAGGAACCCAGGCCCCTCGATGGCCTTTTGAAGTAGAGCTGTCTCTCCTCTCTGGACCTCCCACCTAGCCCTGGACTATTATATGAGACAGAAATAAACTAAATTGTTGGAGCTGCTGCAATCTATGGTCTCTTTGTTAGAGTAGCTCAGCCTATACTCTAACACCAGTGCGTGACCTTGGACCACTACGGATCTGTGGCCCGACAGGAACCAAGTCGCACAGCAGGAGGTGAGCGGCGGGCAAGCATGCAAAGCTTCATCTGTATTTACAGCCGCTCCCCATCACTCGCATTACCGCCTGAGCTCCGCCTCCTGTCAACATTATGGTGAGTTCTATACTTACTTCATTATATATTACAATGTAATAATAACAGAAATAAAGTGCACGATAGATGTAATGCACTTGAATCATCCCGAAACCATCCCCTCGATCCCAACCCATGGAAAAACTGTCTTCCATGAAACCGGTCCCTGGTGCCAAAAAGGTTGGGGACTGCTGCTCTAATACACCATGTCTCCATCAAAAGTGGGAAAATGAAAGAGAGACAAAGGAGCTTAAAAACACTGGACAGAACATGTTCCTTTGTGGAAGTGAAGACTAGCTCTCCACCTAGCCCACTTCTCTGACTTACCCGGCCCCTGACTTTGCAACCCCTGAGCACTGAGAGGGGAACATAGGGACGGGTCTCAGATACACACCTGCAGGCTGGGGATGGTGAAGGCAACGTTCCGTGAATTCAGATAGGCCACGACTCTGTGGGACAGGTCTGCCGTCCACACATGGGAGCTTCAGTTGAAGACAGACAGGAGAAGGTCATGGTGACAGGCTCGCCTAGGATGAGCAGTTCCCCTACTAGCTGAGTGATCAGGGGACCGAGGTTCAGAAAGGACAATGAAGATGGGCCGGGATGCTAGGAACTCTGTGCTTAGAGGTAGGAGATGTGTTTCCTTGGCACAGTGAGGGGGAGTTTCCAATTCCAGGAATCAGCCTGCATACCAGTCTCTCAAAGACAATGATCAATTTGAAGCTGTGTGCTATATTCTAAATCCCATAACAATCCACTCAGATTAATAATCCAAACAGATTGACTTGGAAAGGTGTCCTGACTATATTAAGTTTAAAAAACAGATGCCTTGTATACCATGAGAGGCTGAAATAGCACAGTTAGGACTGTAGGCTCGAAACCTGGGTTTGAATCCTGGCTCTCCCACTGAACTGTATGGCCTTAGGCAGTTTACTGAATTTTCCTGTGCCTCGGTTTCCCTTTCTATGTAATACAGCGAACAACTGTGAGAATTAAATTTGTTCACACATGTAAAGTGCTTAAAACGTTGACCAACACATAGAAAATGCACAACTTCATTCATAACAGCCAAAAATTGGAAACAACTCAAATATCCAACAGCAGGTGAAATGTTAAACAGATGGTATGGAATGGAATGCCACTCATCCAGACGAAGGGAGCGAGGTGGACTTTTGCTTTCAGCTGTGATGGAATAATTGGCAGTAGATAAATCTTCCTGCCTTAAATGGTTAGAAGGCCTTTTATAGTCACATTTTTTATAGATACATAGATAGATGGATAGACAGATAGATAGATAAAAAATTTTAGCCTGAAAGAATGTATCCAAAACTATCAACTGGAGTTACCTTAGGGAGAAGACTGTTTATGGAGATCTTGTACTTTAATATAATTCAGTGCTCCTGTCACGGGGCCCCAAGGCTCCCATTTCTCCTTCATAGTACTTGTTATATTAGAATTATCTGTTCATATTTGTCTTTCCATAAGACTATCTAGTGCCCTGCTCCACATCCCTGGTATCTAACACCAGCCTGTACACAGAATATAAAGTGACAGTGAGAGCAAAGTAACAGTGAGTCCTGGAGCCAGGTTGCCGGATACACACCCCAGCTCCACCATTTCCCAGCTGTGTGACCTTAAATCACCTCCCTGGGCCTCAGTTTCATTATTCTGTCCAATGGGGTAACAATAGGGCCTACTTGGGTGGGAGGAGGGGGAGGCTTGGGAAGATGACATGTGTTTCTATGCATAAAAGCACTTAGAATAGTACCTGCTACCTAGTAAGCAGTCAGTAAATGTTAGCTCTTGTGCTAGAGCAGAGGGGGCCAAAATTGTGTTGAACGAATGTATCTATTATAAAACACTTGTTCATTGGGTGATATTTTTTGTAATGAGTACATTTTACTTTTTATAGTTAAGAGACTTCCATTAAGAATTTTTATTAAAAATCTATTCCACCCCTTCCCCTCCCCTTTAGGATGAGTTACCTTTGAAACTGTATGAGATCCAGCAAGGCTACAATGGAAATAAAATGAAAAGACAACTTAAAAAGGAATCATGCCAGAGAGATCATAGGCACATTCTGTTTGAAATTCTTAGAAGCAACAAGCAGGGACAGCAGGGACATTACCATTCAGGTAGCTTCCATCTATTATTTCTTCCTAAAAGGCAAAGAGATAATGTCGAGTATAACATCCAAAAGTCGGCAGCTCCAGTACAGGGGATGTTGTTTAAAATCAAATGGATACTCACCGCCATTTTTTGCAACAAAGGAGGCAAATCTGCAACAAAGCCATTGAATGTATAAATAGAATTGAACTGGATGACCCTCAAAAATACAAATATGTATTAAGAAAAGAGCCCCTGAAAAGGTTACTCGTGAAGGAAATTTTTAGTGAATTTTAATTATACTTGTGAGCATATGTGCCAGTGTGAAAAAACCTTGGTTTGAAAAACCCTTTCAGAATGATCCTGAAAATTCTACACTTACGTGGGTACACACACACACAGGCACACACACATCCCTAAACACTTTGCGGCATCATGTACCTAAACTGATCTAACCCCACTCCATTCCCTAAGATGTGTGGAAACCATGACAGATGATTCCTCCCTCAGGACTTACCCTGCCGGGAATCTGGAACTCCATGACTTGCCACTCCATGGCTCAGAAAAAGGAACAGCAAAAGAGAGTATGTCCTAGGTTCCTGAGACATTCTCCCTGTAGTTAATTCAAGCAAAGAAAAATTCAGGTTTGATTCAGGTTGTATCTGTAAATATATTTAGGAACATTCAGAAGACAAAAGGGGAAAAAATAGACCCAGAATTCCTTGAGGTTTTTTTTTTTAATTTTAAATTCCATCCAATTTGCTCCATCTAAACCCTATGCTAGTATAAGACACAATCATCTCTCTCCTCACTCTACAATGGCCTGTTCATATTCTGACATCTACCTCTCATTCCCTTCAATCAGACAAAAAGCAGCAGTTAAAAGCATGGATTCTGTTATATTTGACAAAGGACTTATATCTAGAATATGAAAAGAACTCTAAAAATTCAGTAAGTAGAAGATAAACAAGCCAATAGGGAAAAAATATAAACTTAAACTTCATTTAAAAAAAAAATACATTTGGGCTTCCCTGGTGGCACAGTGGTTGAGCGTCCGCCTGCCAATGCAGCAGACACAGGTTCGTGCCCCGGTCCGGGAAGATCCCACATGCCGTGGAGCGGCTGGGCCCGTGGGCCCGTGGGCCATGGCCGCTGGGCCTGCGTGTCCGGAGCCTGTGCTCCGCAACGGGAGAGGCCGCAGCAGTGAGAGGCCCGCGTACCGAAAAAAAAAAAAAAAAACATTTATGGCCAATAAGCACATAAAAGCTTATCAACATCATTAGTTACCAGGAACATGCAAACTGAACCCTTATGAGGTACTGTAACTGAGCCGTACTGTATGGAGCCTTCCCAAAACAGACCCACACTCCCTTCCGCCTGCCTCTTGTCTATACAAAGACTTTAGCCTCCTAGGCCTTCCCCAAGTTCCAAAGAATAAATTTAACCAGGGAAGTGAGAAAACGCATAAAAAGGAAAACAGTCAAGCAAGACAAAATAATAATACTTTAGCCCTTAAACTCAAGGACCTTTAGCTCCTCCTCCAGGACTGTGGATAATATTCTGAGCCACGTCCTTTGAGCTGTTTTGCAGATACTGAAACCCCCACCAGGTGGAAGAAGTAAACTTATGTTGCCCACAAGCACGTAGGCCACAGACCGGTTATAACCAGAAGGTTAATGATGTCGACTCCCAATTACCACCAACCAATCAGAAGAATGTCCATGAGCTGATCACACACCCCAAACCCCCCTCCTTCACCCTGTCTTGAAAAAACTTTCCCTGAAAGACTTTGGGGATTGGGGGGCCTTTTGAGCACTAGCTCCCTGGACTCCTTGCTTGGTGCCCTGCAATAACTGCTGCACTTTCCTTCACCAAAACCCAGCGTCAATAGATTGGCTTTGCTGCGTGCGGGCAAGCGGACCCCAGTCTGATGTGGTAACAAATTCACTACATACACACTAGAATGGCTAAACGTTAAAAAGACTAACAACACCAAGTGTTGAGGATGATGGGGAGCAGCATGAACTCTTATCCATTGCTGATACGGCCACTCTGGAAAACCGTTTGGCCGTGTCTTATAAAGTTAAGTATACAATACTCTATGATCCAGGAATTCTGCCCCTAGGTATTTACCCAGGAGTAGTTAAAACATACGTCCATACAAAGGTTTGTAGAGTTCCATTCCGAAAACTGGAAACAACTCAAATGTTCAACAATAGATGAAAAGTGAAACAAATACAGTATATCCATTCAGGGGAATACCATTCATCAATAAATAAGGAATGAGTTGGACTTCTGCTTCCAGCTATGACGGAGTAATTGGCAGTACATAAACTCTCTCGCCTTAAACAATTAGAAAACAAACAAAACATGAAACAAAGGTTTTCAGACATTGGACAACAGGTAGGACAAGACTGAGATCCCTGAGAGAAGGGAAACTGTGAGAGAATAGAAAATATATATTGGTTTCTGCCCCCAGTTCCTGGAACAGGGCCCCTAAGTCCCTTGTAATTTCCTAAATGATAAGAGCACTAGGAGGATCTCTTGTTCTAATATTTGGTTTTTGACCCATCACTGACACAGGGTTCCTAAACCCTTGTAAATTCTTAAGTGATAAGAGTACTAGGAGTGGTACAGCCACTCTGGAGAACAGTATGAAGCTTCCTTAAAAAACTAAAAATAGAGCTACTATATGATCCAGCAATCCCACTCCTGGACATATATCCAGAGAAAACCATAATTTGAAAATATACACGCACCCCAATGTTCCTAGCAGCACTCTTCATAATAGCCAGGACATGGACGCAACCTAAATGTCCATCAACAAAGAAAAGGATAAAGAAGATGTGGTACATACATGCAATGGAATATTACTCAGCCATAAAAAAGAATGAAATAATGCCATTTGGAGCAACATGGATGGACCTAGAGATTGTCATACTGAGTGAAGTAAGTCAGAGAGAGAAAGACAAATATCATATGATATCGCTTATACATGGACACTACAAAAAAAGGTTACAAATGAACTTATCTACAAAACAGAAATAGAGGGACTTCCCTGGTAGCACAGTGGTTAAGAATCTGCCTGCCAACGCAGGGGACACGGGTTCAAGCCCTGGTCCAGGAAGATCCCATATGCCACAGAGCAACTAAGCCCGTGAGCCACAACTACTGAGCCTGCCCTTTAGAGCCCATGAGCCACAACTACTGAGCCCACGTGCCACAACTACTGAAGCCCGCGCACCTAGAGCCCATGCTCCACAGCAAGAGAAGTCACCGCAATGAGAAGCCTGCACACCACAACAAAGAGTAGCCACTGCTCACCACAACTAGAGGCAGCAACGAAGACACAACGCAGCCAGAAATAAATAAAATAAATTTAAAAAAAAACAAAACAAATAGAGTTACAGATGTAGAACATAAACTTATGGTTACCAGGGGATAAGGTGAGGGAGGGATAAATTGGAAGACTGGGACTGACATTTACACACTACTATACATAAAATAGATAACTAATAAGAGTCTACTGTATAGCACAGGGAATTCTACTCAATACTCTGTAATGGCCTACATGGGAAAAGAATCTAAAAAAGAGCGGATATATGTATATGTATAACAGATTCACTTTGTTATACACCTGAAACTAACACAACATTATAAATCAACTATACCCCAATAAAAATTTTTTTTAAAAGAGCACTAGGAGTACCTCTTGTTCTTTTTTTTTTTTTTTTTTTTTTGCGGTACGCGGGCCTCTCACTGATGTGGCCTCTCCCGTTGCGGAGCACAGGCTCCGGATGCGCAGGCTCAGCGGCCATGGCTCACGGGCCCAGCCGCTCCGCGGCATGGAGGATCTTCCCGGACCGGGGCACGAACCCGTGTCCCCTGCATTGGCAGGCGGACTCTCAACCATTGCGCCACCAGGGAAGCCCTCTTGTTCTAAAGAGGCAACTCTGGGTGGGCTCTTGGATGGAGACTGGTCACCAGAGAGACCAAGCCATGATTAGAAGCTTGGGATTTTCAGCCCCACCCTCCCATCTTCCAGAGAGGGGAGAGGGCTGAGAATGGAGTTAATAACTAATTATGCCTATGTGAGGAAGCCTCCAATAATAGGGGTTTCAGGGTGCTTCCAGGTTGACGAACACATTCACATCAGGGGGGTGACACACCCCAACTCCCTGGGGACAGATGCTCCTGAGACCTGAGACCCTCCCAGACCTCATCTTATGTGTCTCCTCATCTGGCTATTCATCTGCTCCTTTTATCATATCCTTTAATAAACTGGTAAATGTAAGTAAATGTTTCCCTGAGTTCTGTGAGCTGCTCTAGCAAATTAATTGAACCCGAGGAGGTGGTCATGGGAACCTTGGTTTGTAGCCAAATCAGACAGAAGTTGTGGGTAACTTGGAGACCTGCTACTTGAGATTGGTGTCTGAAGTGGGATGGGAGAAGTCTTGAGGGACTGAGCCCTTAACCTGTGGGACCTGAGGCTACCTCCAGGTAGACAGTGTCAGAGTTAAGTTGAATTGTAGGACACCCAGCTGGTGTCACAGAATCACTTGGCGTAAGGAAAATCCTCCACACGTTTGGCGACCAGGAGGGTCAGAAGTGATGTGTTCTGTGTTGAGTGTCTTGAGTGAGTAGTAAAGGAGACACACAGGTAAAAGGCTTATAGGAAGAGAACAAAGAAGGAGGGGGAGAACTGGGGTTTTCCTTACTTAGGAGGGAAAGCTGAGGTTTTTCTGTAAGTGCCCCTGCTCGCTGCCTGGGGTCTCTAGACCACAGCACCAGAAGGAGAATCCCAACAGAGCTGAGGAGACAGAGTAGGGGTTTAGGGAAATCAAGGCAACTAGAATCCACAGGGAAGACTACTTGAGGAGGGATTTGCACAGAGAGAAAGTTCTGGAGATTTGAACAAGGGTCCCTTGAGTCTTTGGCTGAATATTGGTCTGTCTATGCCTATACATGTAAGAAACCACCTGAAGCTGAAGAAAGAACCACCAGTAATAAGCAGAGCAATCCCTGGAGTTCATCCAGGGTGGAGAATAATTCCCAACTACCAGTGGAAAACCTCCAAATACACGGAGCATCAAGGACAGTTCTCAGTGAAGTACTGCCTCAGTAATAGGCTGAATTAGCCCTAAAGTCTGCCCTGGACCTACCCTAACAAAGCTTAAAAGCAAGTCTTGGAAGAATCAAGTTGATTCTAAATAACTAGACTGCATCCTAGAACAAAACCCAACAATATTTAAAGGAGTGTCACAACATCCAGAAATGTGAATCCAAAATGTCCAGCATCCAATTAAAAATTGAATATATGGCTGGTTACCATAGAGAAAAACCCAGTCCACAGAAAGAGATCCAGAAATGACACAGAAGATCAAATCAGTAGACCGGATGACTATTATAAATGTATTCTGTAAGTTCAGGAAAGTAGAGAAAAGGATAAACATGTAAAGGAGAGACATGGAAGATAAAAAAAAAACTCAGGAAAAGGAATAAACTGATTTATGCACCAACACGGATGAACCTCAAAAACATTATGCCAAACAAAAGAAGCCAATCACAAAAGAGTACATATGGCATGATTTCATTTATAGGAAACTCCATGATAGGCAAAATAATCTACAGTGACAGAAAACAAATAAGTTGCCTGGGACTCTACTGGGTGCAGCGGGAGGAATTTACTGCAAAAGAACACAAGGGAACTTCGGGGGCGACATTTCTATACCTTGATTTTGGTGGTTGTTACACAGGTACATACCTTTATTGAATCTCATCAAACTCTACACTTTAAATGGATGCATTTTATTGTAATATAAATTATACCTCACAGAAGCTGATTTCAAAAGAGAAAGGAGAAGCATGGACTGTGGAGCAGGACTGCCTGGATTGAATCTCATCTCTGCTACTTAGTAGCTGTGTGATGTTGGACAAGTTACTGAATCTCTCTGTGCTTCCATTTCCTCATCTGTAAGATGCGGTTAATAAATGGTACCTACCTCATAGTGTCATATGAGGATAAAATGAGTTAATGAAGTAAATCATTTAGAACAATGCTTGACATGAAGAAAGCTCTACATATGGGTTTATTAAATAAATAAATAAGCCAGACTGATGTTTTCAAAATGCAACTCATGGGAAAGTCTGGAGAAAGAATGTTCCAGAAAAAGGGAATCAGAAGTGCAAAGGCCTTGACATTAGGAATGCAATTTACATATGCAATAAATCACAAGAGGATGAGAGCAGTAGATGAGGTTAAGTCATCATTAGCAACTTGACTTTTACTTGGAGGGAGATGGGAGCCACTGAAGTGATATTAGCACAAGAGTAAGAGCTGTGCTCTGACTTTTAAAAAACTGGCTCCATAAAACCAACTGCTGTGTTGAGAATAACCTGAAGGGGGGCAACAGCTAAAGCAGAGAGAGCAGTAAGAGATGATGATGATGATGACTTAGTCACCGATGGCAGTAAGGGCGGTGAGATGTGGTTGCGGGTATTTTGAAGGTGCAGCCAATAGACCGAATGTGAGGAATAAAAGACAGAGAAGTCACAGAACCTCCAAGGATTTGGGCCTGAGCATCTAAAGAGGTGGGAAATGGGAAAAACCGTAGGAGTTGCAGGTTTGGGGGAGAGGCCCTGGAGCTCAGATGTGGACAAGCTAAGCTGGAGAAGACTATTAATTGTTCGAGTGGAGAAAGCAAGTAGGCAGTTTGGTGTTTGAGCCTGCAGTTAGGGGAGAGCTCCAGACTGGAGCTATCTATGCAGAGCAGTCAGCATATACTTGAACCCAGGACACTGGATGAGATCACCAAGAAAGTGAGCGTAGGGAGACGTGGGTAAGTTTCAAGGACTGAGACCCAAGCATTCCTTTGTTAAAATGTTAGGTAGACCAGGTGCAACCAGCAAACTCAAAACTGTAGGAGACTCCCCAGAATAAACCACCTAGTTTCTTCAGCAAATATACTGCAAAGAGACAGACAGAAATAGACACAGACACACACACACACGGAGGAACTTGAAAAACTTAAGAGATATAACAATTACTTGTAGCATACAGACTCTATTTGCATCTTGATTCAAGCAAACCGTAAAAAACAAAGACTGTGGGACAACTGGGGAAATTTGCACCTCGAGTGGTTATCTTAAGATTTTAAAGAAATACTGTTGATAACAGAAATGTGGTTATATTTTTAAAGGAGTACTTATCTTTTAAAGGAGGGATGTTGGTTAACACGCTAGCCCCCATACAGGGAGGGTAAGGGGAGACTGAGGAAGATTGGTAGGGGACAGGTGTAATAAGCAAGGAAACCTACTTACAATGCCTGTCTTTGTTGTTGTTGCCGTTACATATTTTAATGAGGGATTTTTTGTTTTGTTTTGTTAATTTAATTTTTATTTTATATTGTAGAGTTGATTTACAATGTTGTGTTAGTTTCAGGTGTACAGCCAAGTGATTCAGTTATACATACACATATAGCCACTCTTTTTCAGATTCTTTTCTCATAAAGGTTATTACAGAATACTGAGTAGAGTTCCCTGTGCTATACAGTAAGCTTGTCTTGAGGGGCCGCAAGATCCCCACCCCCGCCCCCCAGAATATAGAAAGTTTATAGAGGCCTTAATGGAGCTCAGTCATGTATACTGTCCAGACCATCTCAAGAACACACTGCTCTCTCAAGGCTGCGTCCTTGAAAACGCTCCCACTGTGGGAATAGTGAGCAGAATGTACGTTCCAAGGACGGGGGAGGGGTGAGGAGGCTCTGATTCCCAAGTTCAGCTCCAGGGTCAACAGGCGGTCACGTCCTCTCGATGACCTCCTACAAGGGGCTCGCAAACTACAAGCCAAGGGCCAAATTCAAAGGCTACCTGGTTCTGTGTGGCTCGTGAGCTAAAAATGGTTTTTACATTTTTAAAGTTTCGAAAAATCAAAAGAACGGCATTCCTTGACACGTGAAAATTTCATGTTTGAAATTTAAACGTTAGTGTCCATAAATACAGTTTTATTGGACTACAGCCATTTCACTCATTTAAGTAGCGTCTACGGCTGCTTGCACACTACAACGGCAGAGCTGGGACGTTGCAACAGAGGCTGTGTGGCCCACGAAGCCGAAAATATTTACTCTCTGTTCCTTTACTGAATAAGTTTGCCAAGCCCACTTTTAGAGCTACACTCATATATTTACAGAAGAAATGTGACATTTGAGATGGTTTCAACATAATACAGGAGGGAGGAAATAGGGATGGATGAAACAAGTTGACAACTGAAGCTGGGTGATGGGTACATAAGGCCCATTATATTCTTGTGTCTACCTTTATATGGGCTTAAAATTTTCCACATAAATGATTTTTTTAAAGAAAAAACAAAACAAAAAAGACTGTTTTTGGGGGCTTCCCTGGTGGTGCAGTGGTTAAGAATCCACCTGCCAATGCCGGGGACACGGGTTCGAGCCCTGGTCCGGGAAGATCCCACATGCTACGGAGCAACTAAGTCCATGCACAATTACTGAGCCTGTGCTCTAGAACCCGCAAGCCACAACTACTGAGCCCAAGTGCTGCAACTACTGAAGCCTGTGTGACTACAGCCCGTGCTCCACAACAAGAGAAGCCGCCGCAATGAGAAGCCTGCGCGCTGCAACGAAGAGTAGCCCCCGCTTGCTGCAACTAGAGAAAGCCCGCGAGCGGCAGTGAAGACCCAACACAGCCAAAAATAAATAAATAAATAAAATTTAAAAATTAAAAAAAAGAGAGAGATACTGTGTTTTTTCATAAAAGAAAGTGGAGAGATAAGGAGGAACTGGGAAAGGGGGCTGAGAGGAGTGGCCAGAGGACTGGTAGGAAAACAGGTGAGGGTGGTGCCTGACTCCCAGGCTCACTTCAGTCACAGGATGCCACCCCCTTGGGAACTTGCACCATAATGCACACCCATGGTTTCTTGAGATTATAGGCGCCCCGGCACCCTCTAATACAGATTCCCCTGCTATTGCCTGGCTTGTTATGCAAATAGATTCTTTATCCCCCAAGGGGACTTCTCAACCAACTTTGGAAACAGGTATGCTCACTTGACCGCCCAGGGCAAAAACAAACTGAAACTTTTGAAACCTCCAGACACCAAAAGCAGCGCATTCTAACAGGTTTTGAGCGAACCTGATCCCAAAGCACTTTGTAGACACATTCTGCTCCATCAATCCCACCCCGCAGGCTGGTATGTTCAACTCTCATAATAACTCTTACTGGTTTGGGGACTTTGGGGAACCTTTGGCCCTTTTTTCTCCCTTCCCTTTGGTCAGCTGCCCTGGGGCATTGGCCTCATTCACAATTCTCCAGTTTCCCAGACAATGAGGCTTCTTGTGCTTATTGCTACAGTCTCCCTATTAACTATACAAGGGGTTTACAATTACTGAAACAGATGCCCCACTTTCTGCTGCACATAAAGTCTTCGTTCCAACGAAACCCCAGCCCATCGCCAGGATGGGATTTGGTTTTAATTAAAAGCCCTTCGGGTCACTCTCTTTCAGGAGCTCGGCCAAGAGGATTAAAAGGACTGAGCTGGGCAATGGCGATTTGGGGGTCGATAGTTTTCTCCACGCACCCCGCCCCTCTTCCCACCTAAAGGCCCTCTCCCAGCAGATGGGTGAAAATCAGGCAACCAAGGACTGCTTTGAAGGAACTCAAAATGAAACCAGCAACAATAACCACAAACCTGAAATGAACATGGTTTCCTAAAAAACTTCCTGCTTTTGGATGAGCAGGGAGGGTTCAGCTTTAAAACCCAGAAAGGTGCAGGCAAAACAGGATGAGCTGGTCACCCAAGGGATGAGAGACATTTCATCTTCCATGAAACTTGCAAAGATGCTAGGAGGTTCCCCCAACGCTGGGGCATCCCATCCCAGACACAAACCAACAATTCAAAAGTACATGAAGTTTTACTGTCTGCAAAGCAGCTCCATTTAAGGTCTGAATCATGGACACATACATACGGACCTACAGACACTATCTTGGAGATTTTCTCCCAGAAACAAAAATCAAAAGAAACACAAGGGCTTCCCTGGTAGCGCAGTGGTTGAGAGTCCGCCTGCTGATGCAGGGGACACGGGTTTGTGCCCTGGTCCGGGAAGATCCCACATGCCGTGGAGCGGCTGGGCCCGTGAGCCATGGCCGCTGAGCCTGCACGTCCGGAGCCTGTGCTCCGCCACGGGAGAGGCCACAACAGTGAGAGGCCCGCGTACCGCAAAAAAAAAAAAAAAAAAAAAAAAAAAAACCCACAAGACTATTTTCATTACTATGAATGCAAAGTGGGCTAACTTGTCTGGTTTGTAGAATACCAGGCTATTTGAACTGGATTTGGATTTTATTTCAAACCATGGCATTAGAACTGCCCGGCTCACAAGGGTTGTAGAACTCAAGGGAATAGGAGCTCTCTGGACTACAGGCATGAGGCCTAAGTGCCAGTCCCAGCTCTGTCACTGATAGCGAGACTCTGGACAGTCATTCCCCTTCCTCTCTTTTAGTCTCAGGAGAGCAAAATGGAAGGCCTGGGATTCTGTGATAAAAGAAGAGACAGGAGGATGCTGGTCTCACTGGGCATCTTCCATCTGCCGGACCAATTCATTTACTCAATCCACCAGCCCTGAAGGTTTACTTTACTTGGTCTCAGAGATGAGTTCAGTGGACATGCAGAGGTCACAGAGCAAGCAAATGGCGGGACTCCCTAGTAATCATAATTGTAGCAACGGTTGAATGAGAGAGAACAAAGCACGTGCCCCTCTATGCACACTGCCTCTCTCAGTCCTTGCAGAATCTTTGAGGCAAATATTACTGTTATTTCTATTTCACAGACGAGGAAACAGGTTCTAAAAGGTCCAGTGACCTGCCCGAGGTCACACAGCTAGTAGGTGGCAGGGCCAGGTCCCAAACCCAGAGCTAAATGATTCCAAGCACATACTGGCTCTGCTCTCCAGCCTCTGCTCAGTAACTCTGAATCTAAAACTCCAGGTGGGAGGTGCCACCTCAGGGATAGAAGCCCCTGTTTTCATTTAAACCACCCATTACTAGCTGTGTGCTCTTCAACAAATTCCTTGACCTCTCTGAGCTTGCATTTCCTCCTCTGTCCCATGGGGATGCCAATAGTACCTCCCTCCGAAAGACTGTATAAACATTTTTAAAGTTCATCAATTTATGCAATGCAGAGTCAGTACTATGCTCTTCCTGAATACTCTCATTTCTTGCTCGCAACAGCCATGAGATAAAATATGTAAACTACGCAAAGAACTTTCCTTATATGTAAAATATGTTAAAAAACCTGAGCCCAGCGTGGGACATATAAACACTCGATGAATAGTAGCTATTATTATTACTGATGCTATTGTTGTTGCTCCTGGTATTATCATTTTCTTCTTCTTACTATTATTAAGTGGCTTCGGATCCCTGTCTTGGAAATTTCCTCCCCACCCCCTCCCATGACGCCGTCGCCCCCGCGAGCCCTTAAAGCCGCTGAATCCGCCATTTGCCCCCTCTCCTTTGTCTGTCACCCGCCGCCCCACGCACACCTTGTGCCCCTTTCCTGCACCGGGCCCGCGTCGAGCTCCTGGCCCCCGCGCGACCCCAGCGCCTGAGCTGCGCCCGCCCGCGTCCCTGCGCCTGGCCCCGCGGGGTCCTCCCCGGCCGCCCGCGCCTCACCTGCGGTGCCCCGCTTGACTGCTCTGAGTCCAGCGCGCGGGCGGTGGGAACCGCGCCCACCTCCCGGCGGCGGCTGCCCGAGTGGAAACCCGGGCACCGAGCGCAGCGGGGGTCACAATCCCGAAGCGTGCAAGACGCAGGCGAAAACGCGCTCTCCCTCGCCCCTCTCCGAGACAGCAGCGAGGAAAGAGGCTGAAGGGCTCTCCAAACACATCCACCAATTACAATGTAGCGACTTTATTTGGATCTGAATTCAAACAAACTATTTTAAAAATGATAGGACAACTGCAGCAATGTAGTCGCTGGATGTTTAATGGTTAGGTTTTTTAGGGGTGACAATTGCAGTATGGCTCTTTTTAAAGAGTCCTTATCTTTTGCAGATATATATTTGCAAACCTGAAATATGATGTCTGGGATTTACGTGGAAATAACGGGGACCAAGGAGTGGCAGGAATCTGGGTGAAACAAACTGGTCATGTGTTGATACTTGCTGCAGCCTGAGCAGGGGTTATTGTTATCTGTTTTCTTCTTTTTCGTGAGCTTGGAATTTTCTGTAATAAAAAGGTTTTTAAAAGAAGAAGATGAAAAGGAAGAAGAGGAAGGGAAAGGGGAAGAAGAACCGTAAAGATATTCAGACCCCTAGGTCAGTAAACATGGCCAAATTTATATAAGGAGAAAAAAATGCTCAGAAGTAAAAAAGTTTGTGCACCAAAATATTTACTGCAGCAGCATTACATATAAATACAGAAAGAAGGGGTGGGGGGCGGTAGGAAAAGATCCAACTTGAGTTCACCATTAAGGAAATGGTTATGTGAACTATGCTACATCAATTTCGTGGGTTATACAGCTATTTAAATGGGTATAATAAAGACTGTACAATAGAAACACAAGGAAATCACTTTATATCCAAAAAAAGCCAAATATGAAGTAATATATGTTATATGCGCTTGTATTAAAACAGAAAGGAAATACATTGAAGTGTTAGGTTTTCATGGTGAAATGATGAATAACTGTCTTTTCTAATGAAAATATAATTGTGAACTCTAGAGATTTCCTTGCAATCCTTTACATTTAATGAAATACATCTCAATGCCTGAAATTTTTTTTAAATAACTTTTTTTAAATGTGTAATGCAAAATTACTTTGTCAGTGGCAAAATTAGACATCCTCTCCAGAAATGGCCAACTGTACTGCTCTGTTGCTCATCTGATGGTTTTAATGTAATATTTATATTATTTATAAATAGTTGTGGGACTTCTCTGGTGGCGCAGTGATTAAGAATCTGCCTGCCAATGAAGGGGACACAGGTTCGATCCCTGATCGGGGAAGATCCCACATGCTGCAGAGCAACTAAGCCCGTTCGCCACAACTACTGAGCCTGCGCTCTAGAGCCGGAGAACGACAACTACTGAAGCCTGCGTGCCTAGAGCCCGTGCTCCGCAACAAGAGAAGCCACCGCCATGAGAAGCCCGCACACCGCGACGAAGAGTAGACCCCGCTTGCCGCAACTAGAGAAGGCCTGCGCACAGCAACGGAGACTCAAGGCAGCCAAAAACGATAAAATAAATAAATTTATTTTAAAAATAGTTATAATATTTATCAGCATCCTCAAAAACATCCTTTTATCCCCAGGCTCCTGGTTTAATCCTTTAAACAAGAATCTTGCTCTCAAGCCCTAAATGATAGAAAATGTCTTCCATCCTTTGTCAATTTTTGATTTAGAAAATAGGTGTCTATGAATTTCACATGATTTATCTCGGAAGAATAAAAGTATCTTTTTATTGTCAAAAGTTTTAATGTTAATTTGTAAATGTGTATGTGTGGGTACATATATGGATGTAAAAAAGTCTAGAAGGGCATATACCAAAACGTTAACGGTGGTGCTCTAAGATTATGATACAGGTAAAACCTACTTGCATTTTCTTCTTTACACCTGTCGGTATTTTCTACTTTTTCTATAACAAACATGCCAAAACCAGTAGGGCTTTATGATCAGTCACAGCCACCTTATAAATAATAAATAATAAAAACAAGGTGGCAAAATCAAGGGCAGGGAAAACTTTTTTGTTCTGCTGAGTATAAAAATGACGGCCAATGTATTCTCAAACACCACAACTCTACCATTCGAAAAGTGTTGAGGGTTCAAAGGCATTTAAAACCCATATTCTGTGTTGACTCCTGAACAGGATATAAGAAAACAGCATTTGGGCATTCTACCTGTTCTTAATTATTTTCCAGAATTTAAGAAATGCAGGTCTGTAATAAGACATTCCAGTTTCACATGGTCATTTATTTGGGGGTGGAGAAAGGGGATCTTTACTTTTCATTTTACACTTACTGAAAGTAATTTTTAAATGGCTTTGCATCAAAAATACACTAGTATTTAACTCATGTGAATACAGCATATTGACTCTAAAATCCAGAGGGAAATCTTAAGTTCTAGTTATGTAATAATATTCTCCTAATTTTCCAAAAGTATGAAATTTCATAACTAAAAAGAAGTACTTTGGTATCAGTGGACACTGATTCCAATTCATTGATATCAATATAGATAGCAAGCTATAAAGTGCAAGTTACTAGTAAATGAAACCCAATGCTGTACAAATTGTACTGTAAAAACAAATCATCAAGGAAACGCAAAACCACCTCATATCCACTGAATGGCTACTATCAAGACAAATACAAAATTACAAGTGTTAGGGAGGATATGGAGAAATTGGAACCCTTGTGCACCGTTGGTGGGAATGTAAAATGGTGCAGCCACTGTGGAAAACAATATGGCAATTCCTCAAAAAATTAAACATAGAATTACCATCTGATCCAGCAATTCCACTTCTGGGTATATACCCGAAAGAAGTGAAAACAGTGACTCAAACAGATTATTTGTACACCCATGTTCATAGCAGCATTCTGTTATTATTCTCAATAACAAAAAGGTGGAAGTAACCCAGGTGTCCATTGACAGATGAATGGATAAGCAAAATACATACAATGGAATATTACTCAACTTTAAAAAGGGAAGAGGGACTTCCCTGGTGGTCCAGCAGTTAAGACTCCCTGCTTCCACTGCAGGCGCTGTGGGTTCGATCCCTGGTTGGGGAACTAAGATCCCACATGCCGCGCAGCACAGCCAAAAAAATAAAATAAAAGGGAAGAAATTCTGACACATGCTACAATATGGATGAACCTTGAGATCATTGTGCCAAGTGAAATAAGCCAGTCACAAAAGGACAAATATTGTATGATTCTACTTATATGAGTTACCGAGAAGCGCCAAATTCATAGGAAGTAGAACAGTGATTGCCAGGGGCTGGGGGCGAAGAGGGAATGGGGAGTTAGTGTTTAACAGGTACAGAGTTTCAGTTTTGCAAAATGAAAAGAGTAAAAATGGATAGTGGCGATGGTTGCACAATATGAATGTACGGAATACCACTGAACTGAACACCTAAAAATGGTTAAGATGGTAAATTTCATGTGCTTTTTACAATAAAAAATTGGAAGGAAAAGATAAATAATGGTACTGTGTCAGTGAACACTAACAATTTAAAAAGTAAGCAACTAAATGGGATGTGGTATTCTGAATTGGCTCCTAGAACAGAAAAAAGGTCATTAATGGAAAAATGGGCAAAATTGCAATAGTCAGTAGCTTACTTAATAGTAGTGTACTGATGTTAATTTCTTAGTTTAGACAAACATACCATGGCTTCTATGCAAGATAACGTTAGGGGGTTAAGGGTATACAGGAACTCTCTGTACTACCTTTGCAAGGTTTCTTGAAATCTAACATTATTCCAAAATAAAAGTTCATTTTAAAATAAAATTTTAAAAAGCAAGTGACAACTAAAAAGGAGAATCAACTCCTACATAGAAGACAGACAATACAAATGTATTAGAATTGATAAAGGTAAGCAGCAAAACATATGAACACCTATATAGCTACGGTAGATATGAAATTGTTTTTCTTGTGCTGTTCACTGTTGCCCAGCTATTGTCTCATCATCCACTACTTGCAAAAAGGCAGGCTGTTGAATTTTATATTGTGGTAATATTTCCTTAATGATCCTGGGTGCATTTTTTCACTTAGATCTTAGCATGGACACAGTGTGAACTTCCTTCTGCCAATTCATGATTTTCTATCTTTGATAAGTTGTGACTTAGTGAGCATCCTGGTTGTTTCAAGTCAATTGCGAGCCCAGGGTTGTGCTCAGTGGACTCCTAGGCAGCACAACTCAGCCTGGACAACCCTAGCTCAGTCCACCAGCTTCCAGCTGCAACATGGGTGCATTGGAAAAAAGCTTATTTGGGGGGTACTTAGGCATCTGCACAAACATAGTAGGTCACTTTAGCCACTAGAAGCCCCTGTTGAAGGTGCTGTAGCTTTTAGAGAAAAAAGATCATGAAATACTTTTATCAGTAACCAAGCAGCGGGAAGCAATTGATGAAAGCACCTTGCTTCATTATAAGTCTATTTAAATACTATACTCGGAACTAAGTGAAAACAAAGCTTTACTCAGAAAGACGACTTGAAACAGCTAAGTTTTACTTTATTTCCCAGCCCAGCTTCTTTTCTGTTAAAGGTCAACTGTGTAAAAACTGATGCGACATTGAGAAGGGTAGAAAATACACTGTCTCTCTTAACAACTCTGCACAAGGGAGAAATGACTAAGGCCATTGTGTCTTCTTCCCTTCCCTTCCCTTCCCTGAAATCAGTAGTCTCAACACTCAAGGGGCTTACAACTGCAGGTGCAAAGAGCTTTGACTCACAGGTGCAGCTTGCATTTCCTTTCTCTGTGACCTTTAAGGTCAACTGGTTAGCTTGCTTTGACCACAAATAGAGCTCTTCTTAATTCCTCTGGTACGACCTTAACTTGATATGAAGCACTTACACAGGAATGGTGTAGACAAGAAGGCAGTTTATTGTATTTGGGGGAGAAAAAAGAAAAAACATGACTCCATTTAGGGAAAAAAACAGCCATTGACACTCAGTAAGCAACACTGCCATCTAGTGGAATGGTGACACACCATCAAGACTTTCAAGACCAGGCATGAAATGTGAGCGGATTTGCTGGTTTAAATTTTCACCAAAAAAAAAAAAAAAAAAAAAACGCACTTTTGAGAAGCTGGCTTTCAGAGAACCTCAGATTTTGAGAAAGTATTTTTACCTTTGAAATAAATTAATGTCTGTGCTTTCTCTGATTTGGGGGCTAAAGAATGAGGTGTGTGTTTTTCAAATAGACTCTCAAATTAATTCTGGATTTCAAGGCTATGAAACACTTTGGAACAGCCTGCCTCTTTGAACATCCGTCACTCTTGCACTCTTGTTCGGCAGTCTAAATAGTAGCCCCTGATGATGACAGTTTATAAAGAAGCAAAACTCAACTGTACAAGAACTACATTAAGTTTACTCATTTCCTCTATTTTTACAATCTAAGGTGCTAAGTATTTGCACTTCACTTACTTGAATTCCTGGAAAAAAGCATTAGAACACACCAATAACACTTTTGCATAAATCACATAACCCAACTCTTATGACTACACAATAACATTGGAAGATATTGGTGTGAGGACATGGGAATGCTGTTCTCAATGAATAATAAAGTCATTCTTCTCAAGGATTTAATTCTCCTTTACACCCAGGTGTTGCAGTAAATGTGCTGATCTGATAACTTCTATGAGCATATGAATGAGAATATTTAATGAAACACCTGGCTGACAAAAGAAATAAAGTTGTGAGAATAACATATTAATAGCCACGATCTCAAATTGGCATCTGTTATTACCGAGATTTTAGATTCTCGGTTAAGTGCTCTGCTCTTTGTACCATCCATAATGGCTATTGATCTTGCTAATGAGTTCCTCATTGCAACATTTCTGGATATATAGTTGGAGGTACTTGCTGATTCTAGAATGCATGAGTCTGACATGGTTTCCTCAAACCACATTCTTGGCAAACTCTAAACTCAGTCAAGGATTTCGATAAACTCAGTTAAGGATTTCGAAAGAGCCGAGTTCTGGGAAAGATGTATACAAGTACAGAGTAAGAAGCTGAATTAAAACATTTTTAGGTTGCATTTTTGTCAGAAGACAAAACTGAATGTTTCAATGCTGAGAACCTGAGACTGTCCGGAAAAAACAAAATTCTAAATGTAGGACAGAAGCTACCACAAAGTCAGAATCCAGTGTTCCGCACTTCCGAAAACAACATGAGTTAGGGAGTGAGAGTGGTCCTCGAAGTACTGTATCTGAATGAGGTTGTTCTAAGGGTTCGTCTGGGTTGCCTATGTTCACCACACCTTGCAGTAAGCACCCCACCCCCGTCTCAAGCCTTCCTTCACCGCACATTCAAGTCAACTGCATCCTTCACATACTGCTACTATTCGGGTACCCCTGAAGCCAAAGCAATGACAGATGCTAGGGAAGCCTTATATTAACTCAAACATGATGCCAAAGTCATCTCCAAAAAAGTTTATTAGCATGATTAAAAACATTTTCTTGAATAATGATAGAATTTCTAAACATGAAAGAGTATCAGTGGCTATATCCTATAACCAATATTTGCAACTGGATGGACAGTTTTATTGCCAGTCTTCATTTTATTAAAAACAATCCATATTTATTGGTTCCATGTGAAGTCATGACTATTGCTTTGCCTGGGAATGAGTCCCTACTGCAATTAAGTATAAAAAATATCTTCCATAATCGGAGTGTGACCTGCATTACTGAGTAGAGTTAATAAAAATCCTCAAAGAGTTGGGTTTTTGTTTTTTAAAAACATTCCTTTTACACACTACAAAGAAATAATTAGTATTTTGGCTTTTAAAATTCCTACATGATATTTAGAATGGCAGTCCCCAAAGGTCCTCCTTTCGCATAATTGAGAATGCAGACCCTCTTCCGGAGCATACATTCTTGGGGTGGACTGTGAAAATTTCAAGCTCCACGTGTTTATACTGGTTTGAGAACAAAGACAGCGTCATCCAGAACGTAGTAGTCATTATACATGTCACCTTCACACAGGTATGGCAGTCTAGTGAAAGCTTCGATAACAAAACCAGCTTTTCTGAAAACTTCAGGCAGACTATTCACTTGTTCTTCCCAATTCTGTCCCTTGATTTCCAAAATTTCTGATGGTTTATCCCACTTGCCACCTACTAAAACAAATAAAAACATTAAGTTAAATTCTTGAACAAACAAGTTATTTAAAGAGGGAAGAGGGGAAGAACAATATTTGCTAAGGACTTGGTATGTGCCAAGCACTGGGCGCTTTGAGGAATCATCTCCCAGGTGACCCAGCAGTAGGACAAAGAGAGGAAGTACAGACTTAGGAGAACTGAAGCACGTGCCCCAGCCTACAAGGTTCATGAACACTGGGGCAGAAACATAATCCCTGGTTTAACTGGACCCAAAGCCCACACTACTATTTTCTCTGACGGTTTTGGACATCACCCTCCCTCAGACTGACTGGTGTGTAATGGTTAATAGGTTTGGAAAACTGCTGATTAAACACTGGAATATTGAAGCAGAGAGTAACACGTAAAACTTGAAAGACGGTTTTGGATAAATGCTAGAAAATGCCACTAGTGTAGTAAAATTATGCAACATATTAACTAGAGAGGTTTATCAGGCTGAAAATAAAAATAGGCTAATGAAGGTTTTAATTTATAAAAACAGATCATTCAGTATCTTTTTCAAGGGAGGTCAATCCACTCTCTAACTTTCCAGAACAATTTCATAAAAGTTAAGCTCCAGAACCAGAGAGTGGTTAACACACTAGAATGGATGAATCAATCCAGCACTTCTTGGAATAGTGACTGAAGTCTATGTTATGTTAGTCATTCCCAAACCCATGAGCATCAGATGCCCAGATAGTGGGGGGCTAGAAAAGGTCTTCAAGTTCACACACATACCAAGCACTGACTACAGACACACACACACACACACAATAGTATATATAAATTTGGGGGTGCTTTTAGATGCTATGATGATGGAAAAAACACAATAATACTAAAAGCGTTACTAAATTCAGACTGAGAATAACTTTCCGTAAATGACAAAATATAATCAACAGGGGCCAAGAGTACAAACAGTACAGTGGGAAGATTTTTCACTCTTTTCAGTGGCCCAGCACCCTCTTCCTGGTGGAAGACAAAGCCTGGGGAAGCAGCTTTCCCTGCCTTTCTGGCAGCTAAGGCACTGGCACAAGACCTAAGCTCAGAAACACTCGCCTGAGACCTGGAAGGAGGAGCTAGTGACCCAAAGAAGTGGGGACATGAGGCTCGTTCTCTGGGGAGGCGGAGCAGTGGCGTGAGACCAAGCAGCTGGGCAGCGTTGAGCGCTACTACCAACAGGCTTTGGTCCAGCTGCAGCATCTAGTGCTTGGCGGCGGCAGTGTGCTCTTTGGATCAGTTTTACAGTATGTTTTGGGGCATGTGTCTTGTGTGTAGACCCCCACACACGATTCTCCAGTCCTTCCAGTGACTCGCTGAGCTACCCCAAATCCTTTCAGTAAATTACCCTTTGCTTAAGTCAGCCCAAGTCATTTTCTGTTGCTTACAAAGAACCTGACTGCTGAAGCCCCCAAGGGGCTGGGGATGACAGAGATTCCACACAGTTGTTTCACAGCACAATAAAAGGGGTCACACAAACTGGGGCACAGCTAGTTAATGGTACACAACTTATTTCTTCATTGTACTCTGATGTACCGTCCACTGATTTTTCTCTTGTCTCTACGTGAAGACACTTCCTTCTGCTTCTCCTCCATTTCCAGAAGTTACTGGCCCAGCACTAAGCACAAATTAGTTGCCCCAAGACCAGCGACTGAACTGCTCTAGAAATTTAAAGTACGAATTATCCGTCAAACAATACATCCTGAGAATATGCACCACGTGTAAATCAAAATCTCACTCAAAACATCTAACGCTTTCGAGGATTTGTAAAATCCAAGAAAAATGTGAGCATGTGAACATCTAGAAGTGTGCTCTAGGCTAAAATCTCAACTTTCAATGGTGAAACTGGATTACAAACAATCTTTACACAATTTCAAAAAGTTCCTGATTATGGTTCCTTAATAAGAGTTCCTCTCTTTGGTTCTTCCTTTCTTTAAAAAAAAAAAGCCAACTCTCTTCAAATACACAGTCCCACCAACCACGTCACACATACACACAGAAATGGAGACTGTGAACAGAGGCAAAATCATTCTCGGTCTGGAACTCAATCTGATTCTATTTCATGTCGGTAAGGTTCTTTTATTTTTCCCTCCATTTTATTTAAATCAATTGCTACTTTTCGCCTAATTCATTTATATTTTAAGCCCCTACAGATTAATTTTTAAATGTATAACATTATGGAAATTGTCTAAGGTGATAAATTTTTTTTCTCAAACAGGTAATAAAAAAAAATAGCTGAGAAAAAATTTCATATTAACACTGAAAATGTCCTTTGCTCTTATGCAGCTGTAGAGAAGGGCACCTCACCAAAGGGTTGAAAATATTCGTAAAATCACATGTTAGTAATCAACAATTCAGTTCCCATACAGGTGAACTCACTCTGCACTAAACAATACTTGAATATTTTTAAAGAACAGTGCTTCAGAAAAGCTGAATTTCTATAAATTAAAGTACTTGTCATTTAAAAAAACAACTGCAATGGCTCCTTCCTTGAAGAATCATCTCATAATATATGGATGCCTATACCTGTTTTTTTCTCTATGAAAGAGTTTCCTACATCACAGTTCTAATAATCTCACCATAGTTCTAATAAATCTAATAATCTCAGATTTGCCCACAAAGTTTGGGTCATAGGGCAGGAAAGGGAGCAAAAGCCCTTAAAATGATTTCTTTCTCATCTGTCAAGAAATATATTAAAATGTTAACAGTGATTTTGGTGGGGGTGATGAAAGGACTATGGGTGATTTTTTTGCTTCTACTTTCAGTTATAGTCTTTTTTTCCCTAATATGTATATATTACTTTTAATATATTTTAATTAGTATTATTTTAAAGAATTCTTATCTTTTAAAGATATATTTTGAAAGATGTGCAGATAAAATATCTGGAATTTGCCCTAAAATAACACAGGACTGAAGGAGCAAGTAGGGAGAAGAGGTGAAACAACATTGGGTTGAAGTCAGGTGACGGCACAGAAGTTACTGTGCTGGTCGACTACTTCTGCATATGTTCGAAATTTTCCAAAGAGGCTTTTTTTAGAAAGTGTCAAAAAATTAATTTTCTATGTATTTTCTAGCTTGGTCTTCAAAAATAGTGATCTTTTTTTATTCCCTCCACTAAGAAGATAAACTTTCAACCTTTTCAGATTTTTTTTAAAAAAAAATCCTACAGAATGTGGGAGTTCTTAAAGAGAAATCTTTCAAGGAGTGGGCTGCAGTGTGACATATCATCCAAACTTCCCTTTTTTCACTAAGATGTTGCTTCACAGCATGGGGGAAGGGGCAGCGGTGTCCTCACAGTCTGCGCTCTCACAGGAAACCACTGCAACTGGTTTTCTCCCTTCTCAGGCAATAGTCAGAAATGAGCAGATATATGAAACTCCAAAGTTGCAAATATTTATTTTACCCTGGAGCACTAGCTCTCCAAGAAAAATGTTAAAAGGCAGCTTCCCTGTTAAAAACTCTATGTGACAGAGGACCTGACACTGGGACACTGCTGGTTAACTTTGTGGCTTGGTAGGCCCACTTCCATTTCAAGTTTCCATACATAACGATCACTATACCTTGTAAAGCGTTTCTTTACTTCTAAGGTGACTGAGTCTGGGTAGGAGACCTGTGCTTACAGCTATCAGACTTAGGAGTGAAGCTAAGTCCCTCAGCTGAAGAAGTAGGAAGCCTGGTCTTCTCCAAGTGACTTTACCCTCTCATCTGGTTTACATTTATCAGGTTGCTAAAAAGCTCCCAGCTCGTCTTCAATTGTACAAATGCTAAAATTAAAACATGGTGAGAACAGACCTGCATCACAGATACCATGATTCTAGTTTTAATTCTTCTGTTCTGGGTCAGGACCTATAACAAAAACGTTAGGTGACAAAAAGCTCGTCTGAAACTTACATCAGACCACTTGGATTACCTTTCAATTTCGTTTATAGTAGCCAAGGACAAAGTCAGACAAATAAGACCACATGGAAACATATAACCAGGCAAAGTCAGACTAAAAACATGCAAAACTTCCAATTTGTCTCAACCAATACTATTTCACATAGAGCCTCTCCCTTGATCCCAAAAGGGTTGAGGGGAGGTCTTCCCATTTATAAACACCTGAGCAGCTTTCCAGCTTCACATGCCTGGGATTAGACAGAAGGCCAAAGTAGGGACCCAACCTCTATGACATGAAAGCAGCAGGACGTGGTGGAGAGAGCACTGGACTGGATATCTCTTATCCCGGCCCTGCTAACACATTGCTGAGATGTCCACAATTATCTCTAAAATGGGCATATGACACTGCCCATTAATGGAATAATGGTGGCAGCAGAAATAGCTACCTTTTATTAAATACTTACTAAGACTTAGGTAAGTAAATACTCCTTATGCATACATGGCCTCACTTAAACTTCCCGCTAAACTCATGAGGTGCACAATACTATCCCCATTTTGCTAATGAGGAAACAGACCAGAGAACTAGGAACTGGCAGAGCTAGGATCCCAACTAAAGTGTGTGCTCCAGGAGCTACACTCTCATCAAATAGATGAAAGCTACAAGAGACTACAAAGCAACGTACAAGTGCCAGGAAGAAATCCAACTTGCTGGGCTGTGGCCCGGCCAGCTCATCAGGCCTCTGCTCAGTAATCAAAGACCCTGTAGGCTGAGCCCGGGCTACATTTTCCCAGATGTACATCTTGCCTTTTATAATGTTTCCCACTGGGACAACTAGACTCATAAAAGAACAACTGTAAATTGTCATGAATTCCTAGCAATCACAACTGCCACAAGGCCCCCCCCCAATCCCTACTGCCCATGTGCTCAATCAGTGGGCGTGACATTTGCATGAAGGGCTTTGATACCTATTACCACATTGAATACAACACTCCTGTGAGGCCAGGGGGTACGGATGAGGAAACGGGTCCTGAGAGAGTAAGTGATCTGCATAGGGAGGTCAGAGGAAAGCTTGTACGTACACCACAAGTGTACATGTGGACCCCGAACTTCTGACTCTGGATCTGCTGTCACCTCCGCTCATGATAATGCAGATTCCCGGGACCTCTCTGGGGCTGCCCTCAAGCACCAGACATCACTGCACAACAGCAGGCTGAGGTTAGGAAACTCGGAGAGTTAGGAAAAGTGAGGAATACCAGTGTCTACTTTTTTTCTAGTCTCAAATTTTTTTAATTGAAGTTGATGTACAATGTTATGTTAGTTACAGGTGTACAACCTCACAATTTTTAAAGGTTATACCCCATTTATAGTTATTATAAAATACTGTCACCAGTGTCTACTTTTACAGTCTTGTCTGTGCTGGGAGTGAGGGAAGAAAAAGAAAGCAATGGCTTTCAACGATTCTTCACCCCAAAATGTCAATAAAACGGAAGCACAAAGGGAGGTGAGAGGCCCACTAAACAGGCTCACCTGCTTCCTCCTGCAGGTGCCGCGAGCAACTGTATCGTCTCGGTGGTTCAACCACCTTCCCTTGAAGTGGACTACACTCAAAAGGCTGTGACCATGCAGTGCTCTTTCTCCACCGCGGGGTGCCCTGCAGAGCGACCAACAAGCCTGTGGTTTCGCTATGGCGCTCTCCAGCCCGAGAACCTGTGCTTGGATGGATGCAGAGATGAGACAGACAAATTCACACTTGTGAATCTGGCACAAAACCAAGTTGCCCTCACTGTAAACAGGCTGGCTTTCAATGACAGCGCAATCTACATCTGTGGAATAGCCTTTCCCAGTTCAAAGGAACCGAGAGCTAAGCGGACGGGAGGAGGGACTGTGCTGGTGGTAAGAGGTTAGTCAAGACTTTATTCCCGAACACTGCGTTCTGCTCTGCCCCCGAAATGCATCACAATACTTATATGCAGAGATTATGAGGTAAATTTGATAACTTAGTACCCGAGCCAGTGAAGAGTGTGACCTGCACACAAGCTAACATGAAGTCTGGATTCAAGAACTCCTCTGACACCATCTCCCAGCCTCCACAGACGCAGAGTCAGGGTTATGTGGGTGCTATATTCTCTTTCCATGTCCAGACTTTACTGGCAAAGGCTGACCAACTATGTCCTCCTTTTGTATGTTACACTGATTGAAATGTGATGATTAACTGACAGCCTTGTCAGTATCTAGCCTGGTATTGCACCATCTAGAACATAACACTGGAGAAGCGAAAGCGATCAATAAATTGGACCCAGAAAAAAAAAAATGCATTATGGAGAATAAACACAAATTTTAGGTGAAGCCCCTGGGGGATCCCTGACCCTACCCCTTGTGCATAGATAACGAACAGAAAAAAGGTCGGTGTGGCCCTGGCTTCTTGAGATTTACTAAAATCCATGACAATTTCCTCATGCAAGTGAGGACACGGAGCCTAGCTAAGTTCTATAAATTAAGAAATTAAGAAATTTCAGAGGAAAAGCTTCACGTGATTCTGGGGGAAGGAAAAGAAGGGCAGCAACTCCGCGCTTTTTTTCAGACCTCTCGTCTTTAAAGAAACTCTGGTATGGGCTTCCCTGGTGGCGCCGTGGTTGAGAATCTGCCTGCTAACGCAGGGGACACGGGTTCGAGCCCTGGTCTGGGAGGATCCCACATGCCGCGGAGCAACTAGGCCCGTGAGCCACAACTACTGAGCCTGCGCGTCTGGAGCGTGTGCTCTGCAACAAGAGAGGCCGCAATAGTGAGGCCCACGCACCGCGTTGAAGAGTGGCCCCCGCTTGCCAAAACTAGAGAAAACCCTTGCACAGAAACGAAGACCCAACACAGCAAAAATACATAATAAAATTAATTAATAAACTCCTACCCCCAACATCTTCTTTTAAAAAAAAAAACAAAACTCTGGTATGATGAGCACTGAGATCATTAAAACGTAAACTCAAATTAACCAGCCTTTTGGTTTTAAAACAGGACTTTGAGGAGCCCAGATGGTCCTGTATTTTAACCCCTGCTTTGGTGCTCTAATGGCCTTTTGATATTCCACTGTCATTTAACCTTAGTTTATTCTCACCTGCAAGGTAAATTATAAATGCGTTAATACACATAAAGCACTTTTAATGGTGCCTGGTTCATAGCAAGTGCTCAATAAACATTAGCTATAGGTATTAAAACAAACACAACAGCTTTGGAGATCTGTATATCTCACTGCATGCATTCGTCTTCTATAAAAAATACTAGACAGAAGAAAAATGGTTTGTAAAGAGATGAAGGTTTCAAACCTGCAAGCTTACGTGAAGAAACATTCTTCTTGAGGAAAAGGAATGAAAGTACCACTAAGATAGACATGGCAACTTCCTTTTCTACAGAGCTCCTAATTTCACACTTGAAACTTTTTAAGTTTTACAGATATGGTTGATTTGTTAGTTTCACAAGAAAAATGTATGTTGTATAAACTGAGTTCACATGATAAGCATCTATGGGATATTTAGTTGAAAAGTACAAGTCATTCAGATAACAATTATAAATCTAAATGGATTTTGTATTTCAAATACTCAGGTACTTGAAGACGTGGTGTGTTACTTCATCACTACCTAGGGCACAGGACACTTCCTGCAAGGAGGGAGAAATTCAGAATGTGCAAATGGATTCAATAATTCCACTTCCAGAACTTTATTAGAAATAAGGGGCACATATAACAATGCCTGTCTTTTAAGCATGCAGTGAGCACTAGAGTCTCAATGTACGGCCTTCTCAGGTTCTTAGAGAACTGCACTGTTCAGCTATGTGTACTAAACGGTTCAAGGTTATAAATACACATGGGAAAGTATCTTAACTCCATAAACAGACTCTTGGTGACACCTGTACATCATATCTACTAAAAGAAACTTTAAACACCCTTGAACAAACTCTTAATGTTTATCTAACTTTCAGCAAAACTTTATATAAAAAGTGATTCTTAGCATTATGACAAGTAATTAATTGAATTTCTAAAAATTTTAAGTTTTAAAAATGAATAACATGTTGGGCATAATACATTTAAAGAACTAATGAACTGGCTTTAACTATATCATATACTTGAGTACTTTCTGAATCAAGAGACCCTGAATAAATTTTTATATGAATAGCCAAATAGAATAAGTTCATGTTTCACCTCTAACATGTAGTTTCGATTATACTTTATACATATATTTGCAATAATATGCTTCAATAGTGACTGTGGTTCTTTCTGTATCTGTAATTAACAAAGACAGGAAGGCTCTCAGCAAGGAATTGCAGAGTCTCCTGACGGCCCTCTTATCACTGCTGTCTATCTACGTCACTGGTGTATTCGTGTACTTCATCGTCCTCACCAAAGTAAGTAAAATTTCTTGCATTAGATGTCCCTATGGCCTTGAATATTATCATAAGGAAATAATTTCCATCTCTCCACATGTTGGGAGCCTCAGAAATAGCTCATCTAATTAATATCTTCCTTTGCATTTGCAGGAAATACCACCTGCAGAAGAGGTCTGTAGAAGAAAGCAAAAATTTTCATCACTGAAATTATTAACCAGAGTACACAATTTACAGGGTTTTCTTTTTAAAACCCAGTAATATGGGAATAAGAGACCCTTCTTTATAACCGTCATACACATGCTACTTTCCGCTGGTGGGGGAGGTATGAAAGGGCTAAGAACAATCTTTAAGAGCAAAAAAAAGTTAAAAGAGATTAGAAACTGCCTTTAAATATCTTTAAAAGGCCTAAAGATTTTGAGAAAGACTATCTTCTGGTTATTCACATGCTACAAGAGGGGGGATGTGTATGTTATATTAGGATTACTATAAATCCTACAATCAGTTTGAGCTATTTTATTAATAAAGCATCTCAGAAATGACATGAAAATTATTAACTCTTACTGCATTACCATTTAAATATTAAGTTAGTTTAACCTTATTATGGTATGAGGTCTCTGCCACAACTGTTTTGAGTACATAAAGTGTCTTATAAGATTCTCCTTTTCTTCTTGACAGTCAAAATCTAACACTCTAAGAAAGAAAGAAACAGAAGATTCACAAAAGGTACAGACCAATGCTTGTAAAATATCTTTCGAATTGTGGTTGTAACTACTTCAAATCCAAAATAATTTAAGAAACTCAGAACATCATCAAAGAACAACTTGCAACCACAGATACTGTTTCCTATTGTTGAGAAAAATGATAATGGTAACATATGTGGTAAATTGATAGTTCTCAATCATAAATTCTACTTACTATACTCAAAATACAAGAGTTAACTAGGTATAGATGTGTTGGGCGGGGTAGCTTCTGAGACTGATGGCAATAAAGAAAGAAAAGGCTGAGATGATGTGCAATAATCACTGCTTTTATTCCTGAGAGAGATACATTTTTTTCTTATTTGTATTTATAGAAAAAGAGTGCTCGGCGTATTTTTCAGGAAATTGCTCAAGAACTATATACGAAGAGACACATGGAAACAAACCAACAACCTGTAAGTGTAAAATATCAAAAAAGATATAAAGCATATGTTTAACTAAAAACAACTAAGCTGCCAACAACCTATCGATAACCAAGTTTTCCTTTACAAACGTCTGAAAGAGGATTTTCACAAAATGCATCTTTATATAGAACTTGCTTTGATAAATACATAACAAAGGTCATCTGATGCAATATTCAATAGACAACAGGCTGGCATCTTAGTGACATGAAGTCTTTCAGAAACACATTGGATACAGGCAATGTTTTCAGTACAGACGAGGATGCTTTTGTGGGTTGAAAGCTACTTTGTATTGTATCTTGCATGCAGTAGTAAGCATTAAGTAGATGTTGCAAACATCTGTGGATCAAATTATATAGAAAACTTACTTGTTCACATTAAAAAAGATACAGCTAATAAAAATAAGAAAGGAGGGCTTCCCTGGTGGCACAGTGGTTGAGAGTCCGCCTGCCGATGCAGGGGACACGGGTTCGTGCCCAGGACCGGGAAGATCCCACATGCCGCGGAGAGGCTGGGCCCATGAGCCATGGCCGCTGAGCCTGCGCGTCTGGAGCCTGTGCTCCGCAACAGGAGAGGCCACAACAGGGAGAGGCCCGCGTGCCGCAAAAAAAAATAATAAGAAGAAGAAGAAATGAGGGTTTTTTTCAGTCTTTGGGGTTGTAGTCATAGAAAGAATACATCTATATTGATTACAATACATTCTGATAGTGTTTCTTTAAAGTCCTATATAAACAGGTTTTTCAAACAAGACACTGTTTTAGAGCCAGCAGAGCAGATGGTTTCCATGATGCATGATCAAACTGCTCAGATTTAAATTAAAATGTATACAAAATAATGAACTTATATACTAGGAAAGATATTTTCTTCTTAAACAGCAGCCATGAGGCCAAATGAAACAGAATTCTGATATGAGGTGTGGGGGGGGGTTTTGCTTTGTTTTGTTTTTAATTTATTTATTTTTGGCTGCGTGGGGTCTTTGATGCTGCGCGCGGGCTTTCTCTAGCTGCGGCAAGCGGGGGCTACTCTTCGTGGCGATGCACGGGCTTCTCATTGAGTGGCTTCTCTTGTTGCGGAGCACGGGCTCTAGGCACACAGGCTTCAGTAGTTGCGGCACGCAGGCTCAGTATTTGTGGTTCATGGGCTCTAGAGTTCAGGCTCAGTAGTTACGGCGCACGGGCTTAGTTGCTCCGCGACATGTGGGATCTCCCCAGACCAAGGCTCGAACCCGTGTCCCCTGCATTGGCAGGCGGATTCTTGACCACTGCGCCACCAGGGAAGCCCCCTGAAGTGTGTTTTTTAAAATCCGATTTCTGAAAAGGATTTTCACCCAGGAAAGAATATCATCTACGTGGTCACTTCATCCTTCAATGTATATATAAACACATAAAGAAGTGGCCTAATTACCTAAGATGTCACTCTGAATAACTATAAATGCCTGTTCATACTCTTTTCTTATTGATGCTGGGGCACCTTTTTCAGCAAAGAGACCAAGTTAAATGGCCTGAAGACAGGCCTGGAAGTAGGAATTTTAAAGCTCTAAGCCAGGGCTTTGACAATGGCATCTGAACAAGAAAATTATTCTTCAGTTCCCACATCTTACTCCAAATAAAGGGAAAATGGTAACTGGACCTTTAAGGTTACTGGAAGGGTATTTAGGACCCAGAATGCAAGATGGCACTGTAGTTTATATGTTGCTTGTAGTGTGGCGTTATTGGTTACATAACTTAAAATATGGCTTATTATTTACTATTGCAGCAGGAGAAAGACAACACTTATGAAAATGGAAGAGCACCTTCTAACTATGAAAGACCATAGAAATCTTCTGATTTTCAATTAAGTCACTGAAAATCCAACTCCAGAAGTTATACAAGTGTCAATGGACATACACTGATCAGGGTTTTTTTTAAAAACAATTTAAAGTAAACGGAAAAGTCAACTGGCTACAAGAAGAATGTCAGAATATAAGGAAACTATTACTAAGAGTAATTATCACAATACTAAAGCCCAACAAAATGCAACTGAAAAATACTTTCCTAATTTGCTAGGAGAATTCTAAGCAGTCAAACATCTTCAAAAACTTTCAATTACAGCATATATCCTTTATTTGTTTCATTCAACATATGAGGTGGACCACATGATGACTTGCCCTGAAGAAGATTTGAAGCCACACCACGTGCCTCAGTCTTGCACGGAAGAACTGTCTTTACGGTGTGTAGAAGTGATGGGCCAATTAGACTAAGTTGGCAGGGAAGGAGGATGGAGGGAGGAAGGAGAGTGGCAAAACTTGAGTTAGAAAAAATCACCTTGAAAAGTATTTTGTAGCAAAAATTATTTCCTCTGGTACTGCAATGGGGCAATGGTATAGTGCACATTTTCCTACCAGGGTATGCAAAATAACTTACATCATGCTACCAACAAAAAGTGAGACCAGAATAGAATATAGAGTAAGAATACAATAATTTATATACAGAAAATCCAAAGCAGAAAGTTCAACCAGAAAAAACCTCAGAACAAATAAGCCACATCCGACTCTAGATGTCAGTCTCGTGCCAAACAGCAGCACCAGGGAAGGATTCGGCAATGCACTGTTCCTGACAATGCCCTTGCAATACTGATTTTTTTTTCTCTTTTAATTAGTCATTGTATTACACGCACACACACACAAATATACATATGTGCACATACATACACACTTATACAAACCTACACTTTATACATAGCTGGGATCATACTAAGTATATAGTTTTGTATTGTCCACTGCAATGTTGATTTTTAACCAACTTAGGAGGGAAATGTTAGGTAAGGGACTGGGTATACAGCAAGGATGTTTATGGCACTCATTACCATCTCACTAAGAAAACATGTTATGAATTGTTCCCTGAAAGTTACTTCTGTGTAAAAAAAAAATCTATTTAAAGTACCTACAAGTGTATGTTCATTACTAAACATGAATTACAACCTATTATGTTTATTTCATTAAAGTGCTTCTCTTAAGCTGGTATAAAATGAGATGTATTCTTATTTTTAAAACCCAGATCAAAGTTTAGAATATTTTAAGATCCCTTGAAAGCGTTCTGTACTAATGGTTTAAATCAGTAATCTCTAACCTTTCTAATCACATGTGCCAGGAAAAATGGAAAGGGGAGGGAGGGGAGCACATAACCTCATTTTATTTGTGTGTAGGATGTATATACGTGTGAGTGCATGTGTGTGATTTATATAGTGTGTGCATATACACTTATGTGTGTATATGTGTATACACAAAAATAGAAATTAAACAATGGGCATTAAAAGTAATATAAATAAAAAGGTTAATATTTTCTTCCTATATCCCAAAATAAATTGTCTTGTGTACTCCCTCCACTTTGAGACCACTGGCCTGGCTGAAATAAATGAACTTCCAAACCACTAACCACAAACACCATCTAGGTGAATAGAAGAAGTGTTGGATTCGATCATTTCCTTTTCGTTTCTGAGAATCATTACTTGGTACTTTCAGGGCTGAAAATATACTGTTCTTTGTGTAACTAACAAGGAAACAAAATCCCTAAGATAAATTCATATTTGATTCAGATTAAATCTTTGCCAGTACAACCAAAGACTGTGTTTCAAAGATTGATTTTTAAGCTAAAATTTGGAATACACTTTTCCAAGTAGTTATATTCCCTGAGGTCATATATGAGCGCCTGATGTATATAGAATATTCATTCTTTTATCCATCCATGTAGCCAACAATATTTATTGAGTGCTATACTATTATGCAACCAAAGGCCTCTTTTGCATGCTATCCTTGGGTCTCACTGAACTTGTCCTCGCCTGTGAACCCCACCTTGTTCACATCTTCATGCTTTTTTGCACATGCCATTCCCTCTGCCTGGTAAAATGCTCCACAGATACAAACAGGTCGAATGTCACCTACATGAAAACTTCCCTAGCAGTTAATGGATCTTTCCTTCTCTAAACCGATAGTACTCTGTCTTGTTTCTTATCAGACTATCCTGCCATTGTCTGTTTACATCTTCTGAACTATTCTGTAAGTATTTTAAAACTAGAAGCACATTTCTCATTTCTTTTTATTTCTACTGCCTAGCACTGCCTGGTACATAGTAGGCTCTTAAATGCCTTTATATGAATGCAATTGAACGATGTTTCTATAGAAAAATATTTTTTCAGCATTTCAACTAAGATATGAAGCACACTTCACTCTCTAGCCATTGATCCTCACCCCTCTTCATAAGGACTGTTCACTGGATCCCTAACATTAATTTTCCTGCTATCTGAGCATCCAGAATTTTCACTGGAAAGGATTAAGCTATAGTTTTCTGTTTAGATTTATATTTCCCAAGACAATGAAAAGAAAATAATATTAAAACAACTTGAAGACGAAAATGGACAGACATGGTTCTAGTGTCTATACACCCTACTCTCTAGACAAGAGCACTTAAACCCACATACCAAAAGGTGTAAACGAGATTTTCAGAATAAGTCATTTCTTTCTCTCTACTATATAAGACCTGAGAGAGTCTGAAGCCCTGGGCTAATAGGCATATAGTTAAGTGTCTGTGGAGTCAAGTCACATAAACCGATGGAAAAGGTACAGATTCTGAGACCAAGTTAAAATGCAAAAACATTGACAAATACTTCAAAGTGAAGAACTGTGAACAAATCTGATCAATGAAGCTACAAATAAAAGCAAAGTAACGGAATAGGATGGAATGAAAAAATCTAATGTGTATCAAATACCAATACTGAGATAGACAAGGTTGGGCACTATCCTTTAAATTACGTTATTTAATCTTCACAACAAACCTCAAGGTAGGTATTAGCCCCATTTTTACAGATGAAACACTAAGCTTAATGAGAGGCTCAGGTAATAAGGGCTGACCCCTGTTTCAAAACAGGTCAGCCCTCAAAGCCCATGCTCTTTCAACAAAGCAGTCTGGCCAGAGTCTAGCTTATTTCTATTTGGACTGATGGGAACTTTAAGACTTAACATGTCTAATTTAATCTGAACAATGACCCTGAAAGAAAGTGAGAAAGTTGCCAGTGGCTACCTCTCAAAACCCACAGGCTTATTAGCTGGTTTCACAGGAGAATTCTACCAAATTTCCAAAAGCGGATAACCATAATGCTATTTAAACTGTTCCAGAGCATTAGAAAGAACTCAGAAATTATTTTTTACAAAACCACAGAACATTGATACCAAAACGTGACAAAGATAACATCCTCCAAATAAAAGATCAGATCAGACCGACTATCATTTTTCAATAATATTAATGCTAATATTTTTATTTAGAGTTTTTGTAAATACAATCTAGTGGTACATACAAGACTATTCTGCCTAAGCCCAGAGATGCAAGAGTGGATATGTATTAGAAAAGTACTATTAATTTAATAAGCCAATGGAGAAAAACCCTATCTCTATAGATGTTGAAAACACAGGTGGCAAATTCAACATTGATTCCTGATTTTTTTTAAGCTCTTAATAAAATAGGATTTTTTAAAAATATGTATCTCAAGCCAAAAGACAGAATCATATTTAAAGTATTTTTTCATTAAGGTAAAAAACAAAGCAAAAATTTCCACCATTTTTTTCTTTAACATTTTCTGGAAATAACTACAAATTCACTTGTACCAAAAAAAAAAAGTCTAAAAATGAGAAGGAAGTATTAAAACCATCTGCAGATGCTATAACTGTATTTTAAAAAACCCAAGAGAATCAATGCTGAAAACTACTGGACACACTAAAATAATCCAATAAGGTAAATGGTTACAAAACTGGTACACACACACACACACACACACACACACACACACACACACACAAAACAACTGCTTGTCTGTGTATGCATAATATCCACTCTAAAATATGATGGGAGAGCCATTTGAGACAACATGGATGAACTTGTAGGACATTATGCTAACTGAAATAAACTAGACACAGAAGAACAAATACTATATGATCACACTTATATGTGGAATTGAAACAAGTCAAACTTGCAGAACCAGAGAAGAGAATGTTGGTTGCCAGGAGCTGGTGGGTGGGGGAAATAAGAAGATGTTGGTCAGAGGATACAAACTTTCAGTTATAAGATGAAAAAGTTCTGTGGATCTAATGTACCACCTGGTGACTACAGTTAATAATACTGAACTGTATACTTTAAATTTGCTAAAAGAATAGATCTTAAGTGTTCTCATCTCACACACACACACACACACACACACACACACACACACACACAAAAGGTAACTATGTGAGGTAATGGATGTGCTAATTAACTTGATTGCAGCAATCATTTCACAATGTATACTGTATACTAAATCATCACGTTGAACACATTAAATATAAAAAATGTTTGCCAATTATATAAAGCTGGGAAAATTTTTTATTTTTTTAACCATGAAGGAAGAAAAATTCCTATTTATAATATCTCACACACACACCATTAGAATAAATCTAACAAAACTTGTGCAGGACATTTATGAAGAAAATTTTGTTACTAATGAACATAACTGAATAAATTGAAAGACATCCTATTATTAGCTAAGAACACTCAATACTCCCTAAATTAACCGATAAATATAGGGGAACTAGGCAAGTTAGTGCTAAAGTTGATCTGTTAAATAAATAAGCCAAGAAAAATCTAAGAGAAACTGATTAAGAAAGACTAGTGCTATGATACTAACAAGCATGATAAAGCTACAGTAATTAAAGTATTTTGGTATTGGTACACATATAGAAGGATAAATCTTCAGAGAACAGAACCAAACACATTATAGGACTTTAGTCTATGATTTAGGTGGCATTTCAAAGCATTGGGGAAAAGATGATTACTCAATAAATGGTGTTAGGATCACAGTGTAGCTATTTGGAAAACTCACTCTTTTTTTTTTTTTTTTGCATTACGCGGGCCTCTCACTGTTGTGGCCTCTCCCGTTGCGGAGCACAGGCTCCGGACGCGCAGGCTCAGCGGCCATGGCTCACGGGCCCAGCCGCTCCCCGGCATGTGGGATCTTTCCGGACCGGGGCACGAACCCGTGTCCCCTGCATCGGCAGGCGGACTCTCAACCACTGCGCCACCAGGGAAGCCCTGGAAAACTCACTCTTTAACAAGCAGTTTCACTCCTAGAAATGTATCATCCAGATAACCATAAACCTTACTTCCTTCAGCCTTTTCCCTACATAACCCTCTAAGAGAGGCCCTTCCCTGAGCCCCCCTCTTTAAAATTATAGCGCCCAAAGCCAACCCCCAATTCCAAGAAGCCCCTGTTTTGCTTTTATTGTTTATTTTTCTCCATAACATTTATCACCAACAACACGCCATTTGTTTACAGCCTGTCTTCCTCATTAGAACATAAGCTCCATGAGGACAAGGATATTTGTATGTTTTTCGCTCATTTATCTCCAGCATCACTCAGTAAACACTTTTTAAATGATAAAGATATTCTGTGGCATAAGAGTATCCCTCCCACCTTCACCGCAAGCTCAGTCTCATAGTGTAAATATGCTCAGGGCAGACTCCCTCCCCAGACCTGCAGCACAATTGTCCTAACCTGCCTGCCAGTTGCTGGCTGGGCAGGGCATGTGCCCCCATCCTTACCGATGGGAAAAAGTGCGGTGTGCCAGGGAGCTTTCTGGAAAAGGTTTCCATCACTTTAGAAAAAAAAAAAGGATGGGAGAAAATGCCTCTTTCTTTCCAAGACTCTGTCACGCCTACACATGATGCTTGGCACTGCATCAGCCATTTTGTAATTGCGAGGGGAATGTCAACACACTGAAGATGAAGAAATGAAAGCAAGTTCTGAACTTCAGTGGACACTTGCATCACTGAATTAACCAACCTCGAAATCACTTTTCTAAAATAAACTCTTAATTTTTAAAAGCTACTTTTAGTTGCTCCTTCTGTTTCTTGAAGCAGAAAACATCCTGATACCTACTTACACGTGTGCAAAAGACTTGCCTAAGAATGTTCATTTCACTTGTAAATATTTATAAAGCAAACTGCTGGTATCTAAAAGTAATAAGTCAACAGAGGCCTCCTCTAGTAAAGTTACCAAATGCCCAGCAGTGTGCTGGTAAAGGTTTACCAATCAGCTAGGAGAAGGGAGAGACTATTTGTGGAGTGTGCCAATTTCCATGGTGTAAGTACTCCCATTGAGGTCAATTTCAATAATGGCCAAGTTTAACAACCAGTTCACTAAATTCCTGCCAAGATAACAATCAGCTCTCCTGAGCCAGTAAAACCAGCTCCAGCACACCACTGCTTACACGTAGACAAGGATGTAGATACTTACGCACTAGTAAGGAATAATTTCCTAGACATGCTTGAGAGGAAAAGGGCAATGAAACTATTTATAATGGGCTTTAATTATAGAATCAATTTTTTCATGTTCACACATATTTGCATAGACTATCTTTAGAAAACTATTCAAGAAACCTGAACAAGATTGTGTAACGAGTGGATAAGAAACCTCCTTTTATACTCTCTTGCAAGCTGCTTGAACTCTTTCTGACCATGAATTACCTTTTCATAAAAATTACAATTTTGAAAAATTAAACATCACTAAATGTTCATTTTTGCAAAATAAGTCTCCTTTTCTTGATTACATACTTTGCCCCTTTTTGATGCTTAAAACAATTCTCACTAGGTTTAATAACCCCCAACCAGAATTGGGTCAGCAAACCAAACAAACTGAAATTACAAAGATACATTTTGCATTTTTTTTCCCTAAATTAACCTAAGCAACAAAATTGCTGTGGTTCAACTTCAAGACAAATCAAAAAAAATTACACAAGTAATCATTTCATCTACAACTGCTTTTGTTAAAAAATAAATTGAGCCAAGTGTGAAAAGTACACTCACATATCCTTAAACCAGCCCCATATACATGAACTCACAGCAAGATCACTTTGCACCTCCTGGGTCTTCACACAGTGTCACATGGAAATCATCAGGCTCTAATTAGTGACTTAGAGAAAGGAAGCAATAATAGAGTGCCACAAGCGGTCTACAAAACTTATAGGTCACTAAAGGTCACCCACAGCAAACAAGGCTCCGCTGCTCAGTTTGCTGTGTATCACACACCAGACTCCTTGGATTCAACAGGCAACTGTGCAACCACAATCAAGGAGCTTGTTTTCAGGCCTTACTAGAGACTGCCCTCTTGTCCAGTTTAACTTCTTTTCAATTTTTAGTGTCAGAAACACAAGGAGGGCTTCTCTGGTGGTGCAGTGGTTGAGAGTCCACCTGCCGATGCAGGGGACACGGGTTCATGCCCCGGTCCGGAAAGATCCCACGTGCCGCGGAGCGGCTGGGCCCGTGAGCCATGGCCGCTGAGCCTGTGCGTCCGGAGCCTGTGCTCCGCAACGGGAGAGGCCACAACGGTGAGAGGCCCGCGTAGCACAAAAAACAAACAAACAAAAAAAAAACCACAAGGAAATAAAATTCATGGTTAGATTGATGTTTTTTCCCCTGCTCTTCCACCTCCTGCTATGTCAGGAAGTAGCATTAAAGTTCCATCGTGTGGTTGCCCAACAGGACACAGGAAGACTGGACCTTACAACCTGATGACTAGTGACTACAATGCAGTGAGATGGAGCCGAGGTTTAGTTACACAGGGAACAGCACTGAAACAAGGTCAGGCTGCTAAATTATCAAGGACAACATTTACCAGGTTTTCCCCTATACAACACATATATGCACTATATGGGCACTCACACATTATAGCAGTTTTTTTCTTTACCATGACAAAAGGATTCAACACAGGAATGGAGAAGTTAGATGGGGGAGGGGACATCTATTCTATCTATTCTCCTTCCCACCCTCCTATGTCTAAAGAATTCTCCATTTTCCCCACCATCAACACAAACCTAAAACCATGCGGCAAACGTTAAGACAAGCACGAAATCAGAAGGGGCTAAGACCTGAGGGAGAAAAAATAAGAAGAAAAGAAGGAGCAAGTGAATGGCAACACAAATCCACAGTTATAAGCAAACTTCAGTGTTATTCCTTAAGACACAGACTCTCACAGGTATTTGATAACTACGATGCTTACAAAATACTAATGGATTTCTTAAAAATGTCTACAAGCTCTTAGAGTTTTTGAACCCAAAGCTGAACAAGGCAGTAAAAAAGAAAAAGTAAAGATTTAAAAATATTAACATGCATTACTCATATAATAATTTTTACATGACTGTACAATAACTTATGAAAATTCAAAAGAGGTTTAAAGTCATAACTTTCAACATGATCTAAAATGCAAACCACATAAGCGAAAACCAAGTATGAATGAATGCCTCTGGCCAAAAGTAAATGTGAAGCAATATGAAATCAAACCATTTCTTCTGAGATATTCTTCATTCAGTGTTGCTGAAGAGCAAGACCATGCAATCAAAACACCAAACGTCAAAGAAATGATACATGCTGGAACACAAATGGTCTTCAAAAGGAAAAAATGGATAACAACAGCATTTATCATTATTAGAGTCTGGGACAAGAGACGTAAAATATGAAACAGCTGTAACATTTGGCAGGTATATTCAGGTAGATTAAAAGGCATCATTTATTGCTTGACTCAGCTCATAAGCTAATAAATTAGTGGTTAAGGCTCCATTTAAAAGCATTTTAGGCTTTCAATCTTGAGCAGGCAGATCCATCTGAGTATTAATTCTTACCACTGCAAAGGGAGTACCAGAGTTCTATAAAATCCACATTAAGACGAACATTAACCAAGGTGGTATTTTACATGGGTTAACTGTACTGTTAAATTCCAGGCTATTCTGAGAAATACCAGTCCATGTCTAATTGTGCACAGCACAGAATCACAAATACCAATAAGCACCAATTCTGGATAACAGGCTGGTAAGTGGGTGGCCACACTTACCGTTTTCCACATAGGGATGAAAAGGTAAGACCAGAGCAAGGATGACCCTGCCTCTAGTTGGCTCCAAGACACTTCTGATATCTTTTAACAAAGTCAGGGGCTGATCACAGCGGTCCAGCAAATTCAAGCAGCTGATGACATCATACTGGAACCCTGTATTCTGCCATTCATTTATACCAAGTACTCTGGAAAAATCAGAAAGATACAAACCCTCTTAAAGACATCTTTAAAAATACTTAGATGCCAGTAAAGACTTTAATTTTGTCTTCTAAATCAAAGTAAGTTCAAAAATCTTCATTTATAATTTATATTTGCAATAATAAAATGGCCATACAAAAGTAAACAACCATATTTCTTTAAATTTAGCAATTCTCCTATTTCCAAATCTCAAAACATGCAAAATTTCCTTTATAAGAACTAGTATGTTTAATAAATATGAAGATATAAGATGATAAAAATGGTTATGAAACTGGGGCATCCAATTCTTGAACATCAGTTAATGAACAAAGAATCCTACTTTTACATTCACTGGAATATAATCGTAGAAGACATCATATATTCATGTTTTCTATTCCTAGGGTCCCTCCTATTTTTAAGAATGGCTAGGAGTGGTATAAGATAATTTCCATTTATGTCTTTTGAGCACATCTCTATTCCCAGGAGAGAGATACTATTTCATATTCTAGAATCTTCATCTCTAAATAACTATATAGAAAAAGATAAAGCACAGGACATCCTATTAAAACAGTAAGCGAAGAACATAGTTAACACACCACTCTCAGCCCTCAGTATCTCATGAACACAATCAGTCTCTCCCTCCCTCTCTCTCCTCCCTGTCTTCTCTCGCCCTAAGAACATTTCTAGTCCTTTACAATGTTTTACTCACAGAGAGGAGGAGACCCTATATCAAGAGGCTTTGTTAGCCACACCATTAAGGCAATTCTATAAATTACTCACTCCTGCTTGGTTATACCAATCAGAATGTGGTAGGTGAGGCATGTTATGATAGAGACAGGAGGAAAAGGAAACAGGAAAAAGGACCTTTGGTAAACAAGTCTTTGATCACGCTCAGCAGATAGAGATATCTTAGAAAATTCTAGAAGCATAATGAGGACTGTTTAGGAAAACTCAGTATAATGACATTTTAGAGCATTTTTGTATAGCAGAATAAAAAGAAACACTAACTGCTCAGGTGCATCTTCTTTTCAATCTAGATTTTTAAATTTTATTTATTTATTTTTTTTGTGCTACGCGGGCCTCTCACTGTTGTGGCCTCTCCCGTTGCGGAGCACAGGCTCTGGACGCGCAGGCTCAGCGGCCATGGCTCATGCGCCCAGCCACTCCACGGCATGTGGGATCTTCCTTCCGGACCAGAGCACGAACCCGTGTCCCCTGCGTCGGCAGGCGGACTCTCAACCACTGCGCCGCCAGGGAATCCCTCAATCTAGATGTTTTTAAAAACTAAAGCCTCCTCCAAAGCAAAACTGACAAACTTCAAGGAGCTAGTCAGATTTCTTTGTTGCTTGAAATTAGGGCATTAGAGCTCCAAAATCACTTTGTTGTATCGAAACTGTGACTGCAATGATGATTTTAGGAGCTGTATTTAGCTCATTTAAACTAGAGAGAAGACTCTACTTTCAGGATAAAAATGTCATCAATTCCCATTTTAAAAGCAGAAATGAACAATTAAAAAGAAAGACTATTTATATATTAATACCTTAGCCAAACAGCCAATTTAAATTCATAAACTTGCAAAAGACAAATTATATATTTGATTTAAAAAACCAAAAAAAAAAAAATTAGGCCTGATCTAAAACGAAGCAGAACCCAACATCATCAGCATGTTTTAATCTAGAATAATGCAGGCTTCCCTTGTGGTGCAGTGGTTAAGAATCCGCCTGCCAATGCAGGGGACATGGGTTCGAGCCCTGGTCCAGGAAGATCCCACATGCCGCAGAGCAGCTGGGCCCGTGCGTCACGGCTGCTGGGCCTGTGCTCTGGAGCCGGCGAGGCACAACTACTGAAGCCCAAGCATCTCGAGCCCGTGCTCCGCAACGAGAGAAACCACCGCAATGAGAGGCCAGCGCACCACAACGAGGAGGGGCCCCCCGCTCACCACAACTGGAGAGGGGCTGCGCGCATCAGCGAAGACCCAATAAATAATAAATAAATGTATTTTAAAAAATATCTAGAATAATCTAACTAAATCCATCTCAGAATTATTTGAGGATAGGTAGTTTCCATGTTGGTAATTTTGAAAGACAGAAACACATGCTCATAACAGAAAATTATAGCCTTAATATCGGGACAGTTAAAACTATACCTATAGAGGTCCAACTTCATCTTTACTTCTGTTTTGTGATTTCTACTTATAAACTCAGTTCCACTGATGAAGACATATTTATCAGCCCCACTCAAACTGCATATTAGCCCAGGAATCCTAACAAGTTGTTAGAATCTTCCTCTTCTTATGAGAAAAATGAAAGAAGTGACTTGTCCAAGGTCACACTGTAAATCTCTAGCAGAGCAGAAATTACAACTTGGAAACTCTCCTAGTATGTTATTCAGGTCAATGAACCTGCTCTCTCCATATAAGGTGAGAAAGAACCTAACAATCAGTCCTTGAATAAATGCTTCCAGGGTGGTGGGTTGAGAGTGAATGGCCATCCCTTCAGTCTCCAGTATCTTTTTGTTAAAAAAGAAAAGAGGATATGAACACGAGAAATAGAATTAACCACAATATTTTCCTTTCCTTTCAAGAAAGATCCCTGTAGATCAAGATAACCTATAGATAATGGATTAAAGTCTAGCATCTTTCAAATTTACATTAAAGATCTTTGTTCTCTGGTGTCAAAAATGTATACGCAACTCCTTCTGAACTACCCACACACTTGGGTGAACTGCCCGTGCGGACTTAATTCCAAACCCGTCCACGTCGCCAGTCCGCATCTTGCCACACACTTGTTTCCTCCACTATCTACAAACCACCATTCAGATCATGTCAACAAATTTTCACGTTAACTTTTGGTAAAGCAGACTAAGGAAGGTAACCATGCTGCCAAAATTTTCTTCCTGCCAAACAACAGTTTTTATTTATTGTCATTTGAATTGTGGAACTGTTCATTAGTACACACAATCAAAAAGTAATTGTATAATTCCTTCCTAAATGTCTATGGCTCTTCCAAAACAGCATTTCTAACCCTAGAAGAAAGGCGTCCGTTCAGGGGGTTATTATTTTCAAGAAAGTGAGTTAAGTAATAGTTTACCTTCAGGGGGATTTAAAATACATTTTCCTTAGAGAAGTAACAAAGCAATCAGTATTTTGATAAATCCTAAATAAAAAAAAAATACCAGCAATGTAGAGAAAATTTATTGTTTTGTTTTAAAAATCAAAGCCACATCCTTAAATTTTACAATCAGGTTTTCTGGCATAAACAATAATATCCTGGCAAAACAGAGGGAAAGCCTGGCCATTTTCTGTTTTATGGGTTTATTTCAAAAATGACATCCAGAACCTTTACTAAAAAGCCAGTTTTTCATGAGCCCAGATATTGAAGAGAAACAAAAAACAGCTACCTCCCAAAAAGAAGCCAAAAAAAAAAAACATGGAAGCTAAAAGTCTGCCCTGCCATCATGGATTAGGCGAACCCTAAACTTAGTAAGATACTGCTTGCCCATTAAAATGTCAAACTGTACCAAAAGTTGCCACTTTTGTGAATACGTTTCTATTTCATACTAATAATATTATGAAGAGAGTGTCAACCAGTATAACTTCCCTATCAAACTGCAAACAGATTTTGGCATATGAAATATTTATTAGGGAAAGAAAAATAAGTTGTTTTGTTTTGTTTTGGCCGCTCCACGCAGCTTGCAGAATCTTAGTTCCCCGACCAGGGACTGAACCTGGGCCACAGCAGTGAAAGTGCCGAGTCCTAAGCACTGGACTGCCAGGGAATTCCCAATAACTAAGTATTTTTTATGTGGTGTACAAGTTTATCAGGTAACATAACATGTAAACTCTACATATACTGAATCACTAATTCAAACATCTGAAGTCTCACTGAAAATTCCTTTTGGGCACTTAGTCTCAGAAGGGTTTGAATGTCAGGCAAACAAGCACGGCCATGGCCCGGGGTAGGTGGGCCTCCTTCCATATAAATCCCTTTAAATACCCATTTACAGTAATCTTCCCTTCCCCTCCTTCCTACTTGGTCTTCTCTTCCCCAGGCTAAAAATGTCCATGTTTTGCCAAAATTTAAATCTAATCCTGCTCCAAGAGCTATGCTAATGCTCTGTCTCTAGGGTTAGTCTGTTCCTAAGATAGTCTCCTACTTAGGAACTTAGCTGGGTAAGAAAGTGAGGGAGTACATAATTCTCTCCTTTCTTTCTAAGCCTAAGCCCAGCTTCAAATATATCAGAGAAGGAAGCAGGCTCTACCTCCACCTCCCCCATTCCATACTCAGCACCGTCTTCCCCCATTCAATAGAATCCATACTGAATTAAGAATAACCTTCTTCCTAAGTCTCTCAAGCAGCAGATGGTCTAAAAACCAAGATTTGACACTTCACATCCATTTGGATGGATATTATCAAAAAAACAGAAAACAACAAGTATTGGTGAAGTTGTAGAGAAAATGGAACACTTGTGCATTGCAATGGGACGTAAAATGGTGCAGCTGCTGTGGAAAAGGTATGGTAATGCATCAAAAAATTAAACACAGACTTACCATTTGATCCAGCAATTCCACTTCCGGGTATATACCCAAAAGAAGGGAAAGCAGTGACTCAAACAGATATCTGTACACCCATGTTCACAGCAGCATTATTCACAATAGCTAAAAGGTAGAAGCAACCCAAGTGTCCATCGACAAATGAATGGATAAACAAAATGTGGCATATACATACAATGGAATATTATTCAGCCTTAAAAAGAAAGGAGATTTTGACATATGCTACCACATGGATGAACCTTAAAGACATTATGCTAAATGAAATAAGCCCATCACAAAAGGACAAATATTGTACAATTCCTCTTATTCGAGGTTCCTAGAATAGTCAAATTCACAAAGACAGCAAGTGGAATGGTGGCTGCCAGGAGCCAGGGGGACAGAGGACTGGGGAATCAGTGTTTAATGGGTACCAAAGTTTTAGTTGGGAAAGATAAAAAGGTTCTGGAGATGAATGGTGATGGTGGTTACACCACAGTGCAAATATACTTAATACTACTGAACTGTACACTTAAAAATGGTTAAAGTGGTAAATTTTATGTTACATATTTTTACCACAATTTTTAAAAAGCTTTTTTTAATTAAAAAAATAAACAAAAAACAAGATTTGAGAATGCCAGATTCAAATTAGGGAACAAGTCCCTACATCTGATCTCCAAGCTGTCTCTCACCCACCCTTTTCCTTCCTACAGTGCCAAAACCTCTAGTTCAGAAGAACACTGCCAAGGAAAGATGATTTCTCTCTCAATTTCCACTTACTTGTACAGTTGACCCTTGAACAATGCAGGTTTGAACTGCCTGGGTCCACTTATACACTGCTCATATTTTTCAAAGGTAAACACTACAATACTACACAGTCCATGGTTGGTTAAATCCGCAGATGTGCAGGAACTGCAGATACAGAGGGCTGACTATAATTATACGTGAATTAACCCCTGCATTGTTCAAGAGTCAACTGTAATATGGAAAGATTTTTTTTTAATTCCTCATCATGGAAATTGTTTCTGATTTATATTCTTTAAATAATATAATCTCAAGAAGCAATACATCTAAAACCAAGAAATATACTCTAAACCATGTCTAAAAATTGTACCTGTATTTCTTCTTCTGAAGCTGCCATATCATAGTTTCAGACAGCTCAGTGGCGTAAATTTCTTCAAAATGAGGGCTCATGATTTTTGTGACTTCTCCATCTCCAGCACCTAAATCAAGAAGTCTATGCGTTTTCCAGTCTGGATTAATTTTAAGCAGTCTCTGAAACTGATCTGGTGAAAAGACAAACATTGAGCCTCTTCCTAGCAACCTGGAAAAGAAAAGAGGACAAAAATGGATGACTCTATACAAGCTAAGCACTTCCACCCAACATCCACACAAAGTAGTGACTCAACACCAACAGCCTTCTGAACTTAAACAATGTTTATTTTATACGATTATACGATGAAAATATATATCTTCTATATGATTTATGATTAAAAAGCAAAGTTAATAAAATAAGAAAACACATCTAGATATCATCGTCTGCCTTTGAGGCTGCAAACAATACACCAAAAAGAGTGGGGAAAGGAGAGGAATAAAAGGTGGGAAGGGAAGAAAAAATATATAAGAAATTAAAAGATGAATGTGGGGCTTCCCTGGTGGCGCAGTGGTTGAGAGTCCGCCTGACGATGCAGCAGACACGGGTTCGTGCCCCGGTCCGAGAAGATCCCACATGCCGCGGAGCGGCTGGGCCCGTGAGCCATGGCCGCTGAGCCTGCGCATCCGGAGCCTGTGCTCCGCGATGGGAGAGGCCACAATGGTGAGAGGCCCGTGTACCGCAAAGAAAAAAAAAAAAAAAAGATGAATGTGAAGAATTTAAGTCAAAATAGGAAGGAAAGATGGAAGGAGTAATAGAAAACATGTATAACGGTTTAAAAAAATGACAGGCCAACAGGATCAGACCACAACACTAGCCAATAACACTAAGCAGAAAAAGAAAATAGGGGAAAAAAGCCATTTAGAATATGAAACTGAACAATGAGTATAAAAAATAGCTCTAGGTATTAGATTTTTAAGAGACACTAGAGAAAAGAGGAAGAGTGGTCCTTGTGATATCCGTTAATCTGCATTTAAAAAGTAGATTCATACTTGTGTCAGTTTGTATGTTATACAATTGGCTGGGTCCTATTATTTCTAAAAATCCTAAAAAACATCTAAAACATAGTAATGCCTTTGAAAAAAGAGGAGTTAAAATGGAGATCAAAGAGAGCTCTCCTAAAAGCAGCTACACATCAAACCAAGTCCTGAGGAAGCATCATCTTGAGAAATAAAATGCACTCCCTATTTAGAACTTGCTTTCTAGCTCTCAAATCCCAGTCTGTCTAGGGCAGGGATTCTCAAACTTCCTTTAAGCAGCAGAACCGTTTCTTTAAATGAAGCAGACGTTACTCATGGACAATGTAAAATGTAACAGGAGAACTGCTGCTGAAATGAGGTTGAGAGCCACAGCGCTGCTGCCAGCCCACTCCTGGGCCTTTCTCTGCAGCCTGAAGCAGCTCCTGAGGCGCTTCCTCTTCAGACCCTGGAAAAGCCTGAAAACCACTGGTCTAGGAAATGGCAGGGAAATCTGTACCATACTGCTGCTTTCTGGAAATAATCCTAAGGTGCAATATGTTTGTTACACAGTGACTGGAAGGATGTGTGCAACTGGGTGTTCCTGGTAAGACCAGTTTCAGGAAAAAATTAAAATATGGAGCTCATATAACAAACTCCTCCTCCCCTTTCCCTTAGAAGAGGTCAACCAACTCTAACAATATATTTGCAGTAAATCTTCTGCCCTACAGAAATGCTAAAAAATGGGGTGGGGGGGACCCTCAGAGACTTTCACCCAATGCAACTAGCTCCCAGAGAAAACATCTCCTAAAAGACAAGTTGTTTTTAATCCTCAATTGTTCCTATCTTCCAGTGGGAAAACAGGCTGAAAAAGAAATCTGAGAAAAGGAGCTGAACTTCCTGAAAGAGCTATACAAAATTTCACATGGGAGCCAGAGTCAGAACAAGAGCTAAGAGAGGTCACAGGCTTGGGGGTACATGTTTCAAATGCTGGTGCTAACTTGCCATAGGACCAAAGGTAAGTTGCAAAACAGTTCCATGGCTTAAACGTTCCCAGTTTTAAAATAACAGGCTTCCCTAGCCATCTCTTTGGAGTCTAAGGACCCTTGACCTGATAATCATAAAATTCTAGAGCTAGAGGTCATCTGAGGTCAGAGCTCAGGTTGAAAGGCACGAGAGAGAGAAGCATTGTCCTATTTCCAAAGATCATGAGCAACAGAGGCTACACAAAAAGATTTAAACTGCCAAAAGAAAAAAAAATCTAAATTCATCGAGCCTAGATGAATTTTGGTGTCTAGGGACCCTGGGAGTAGGTGGGAAGAGTTTTGGGTGGTCACAATTACTTGAGGGTGCTACTGTCACTTAGAGGGCAAGGTCAGAAAAGTCAGACTTCCTGCAATGTGTGGGACAGTCCCACACAATGAAGAATTATCCTACTTAAAATACCAAGACACTGACTTTTGCTCAGTACAAGGTTTCCAGCAAACACATACCACGGAGAGGTATGGCTCTCTAATTTGTCTTTAACTCCCAAAGTTAGTGATGTCGATGTATTTTTTTGGGGTGTGTGTGTGTGTGTGTGTGTGCGCGCAAAAAAACATCCTACGTTCTCTAAGTTCTCTCTAGATTTAAAGTCTACAGAGGAGATAAACCTCCTTACAAATATCTTCCTTATAAAATAAACTCTGAAAACAGCTATCAAGTCTCTCCTTACTTGGTCTTCCCCTTCCCAGTAAAGGATGTCGATAAGTACCTTATCTTTTTAATTCAAGAAGGTTACCATAGGGACTTCCCCGGTGGTCCAGTGGTAAAGAATCTGCCTTCCAATGCAGGGGACACGGCTCGATCCCTGGTCAGGGAACTAAGATCCCACATGCCGCGGGGCAACTAAGCCCATGAGCCACAACTACTGAGCTCGCACACCTTAATGCGAGAGCCTGGGTGCCACAAACTACAGCGCCCACGGCCTCTGGAGCCCACGTGCCACGACCAGAGAGAGAAAACCCGCACGCCACAACTAGAGAGAAGCCCGCAAGCCTCAACAAACAGCCCATGCACCGCATGGAAAAGATCTCGCATTCCGCAACAAAGATCCCGCATGCCGCAACTAAGACCCAACGCAGCCAAAAAAACCCACAAAATAAATAAAATAAATAAATATTCTTTAAAAAAAGGTTACCATAGTAATTATTTCTATAAGAGACAGCCAGCCACTTGTGGTAATAAGCTTCCATTGCCATAGACGGAAATTCCCAATGGGCTCAAAGTTAAGCTTCCAGCTGAGAATAGGACACAGGGCAAGAGATGTTTTTGTTTTGTTGGGGGAGAGGGGTGCCAAGGGGGGATGAAGGGGTGGGGATGAGGGTTATTTAAAAAAGAAAAGCAGAAGAGCTGTGGATAAGATAAGCCAAAACGGATTTATTAATCTTATTGCCCCTTTGACCGAACTGTGAAATCCCAGAGCAGAGAATTTTAACCAGGGGCGAACAGGGTAGAGGTAGGGGGAAGCGGTTTAGAGTTTGAAATCTCCCTAAATTATATGCAAAATGCTGAATGTAAGGACTATTTGAAGAGAGAATTTCTACTTTATATCACTTTCAAAGAGGTACAGGGCCCCCAAAAGGTTAAAAATCACTGCTGCGGTGACTTGTCTGCTTTCCCAGCGAAAAAATAAATGGTACAGAACAGAAATTCAATGCCGTGAATTTTAGAAACAAAATGTCAGACCAAGTTGTTTAAACTCAACTACCAATACAAAAATAACAACTGTTTGCTAAAGCAAATTTAAGGCAATTTCATATAAACAACGAAGAAATCTTGAGAAACGGCTCATGGTTCCTGAAAACATATTTAAGGACCAGATGATAGACTGGGGATCCAGACATTCAGTAGAAGCTGGCTCCAAACCTCAAGGGAAGAAAAAGTGGGCCCAGCCAGTGGCTTCAAGTGGTCCAACAGGCTTTTCAAGCACTGAGCCCTGCTGCTTTTCTCTTTGGAGTTCTGGATTCTTAGGCTTTGCGGTGTCTGAAAATTTGGCCAAGAAAGGATAAAAATATTCCTAAAGCTTCTTCCATAGACTTATATGAGAGAACCACTCTAGGGATAGAGAATTCCACAATGTTTACAAAATTCTGGTGAGTCTAAACATTATGTAAGAATAGATGGAGGGACTTCTCTGGTGGCACAATGGTTAAGACTCCACACTCCCAATGCAGGGGGCCTGGGTTTGATCCCTGGTCAGGGAACTAGATCCCACATGCATGCCGCAACTAAGAGCCCACATGCTACAACTAAGAAGCCCACGTGCCACAACTAAGGAGCCCGCCTGCTGCAACTAAGACCCAGCACAACGAAATAAATAAATAAATATTTTTAAAAAGAAAGAAAGAAAGAACAGATGGAGAACCCTTCACTCGAACAAGCCACCATCCACTGCTGGGCTGAATTAGATCCTTCCCAAAAACCTTGCTCCTGGGAAGTGTGCTTAAGGCAAAGATCTTACTTTTCAGCCTATGTTAAGATGGTTCCAACCATCTTGCTCCTCTCTAATAGATCAGCATAGGCATCACCTGGAACACGTTAAAAATGCAAAATCTCTGGTCCCACCCCAGACCTACTGACTCAGAATCTGCCTTTTAACCAGATACCCAGGTGATTCCTGTGCACATCAAAGTGGGAAGCACTGTGATTCCCATCACAGAAATACAGACCAATGAGGCTGTTTATCAAGATCAAGTTACAGTGAATTTTAAAAGCATAATTGCAGAGGCTGAGACACTGGGCCAAGGATTCTGACTAGAAGTGTTGTAGCTGTAGAGGTGGTCAACATCTCAACAAGGTAACTTTTCGTTTTCCTTTTCTTTTTTTAGACCTAAGGATAAAGAAAAAAGTATCCAAGATTCACTTACCCATTGATAGATGTTCTAGACATAAACAGGCTAAAAACAGATGACACAAAGGAGTGATATAATTGGATAAACAGCCAGCCCGATTTCTCAATGCTGTTGTTTAAGAAGATCTGTGTTCCTTGATCAAGGTAACTCTGAACAAAGACAGCCTGGAGTGATTCACATAATTTCTCTCTGTTGCACGCATACCACTAAAAAGAAAGAAGAAAAAAAATGAAAACACAACTGAAGCGTCATCTAAGAAGTCCAAAAACAAAAAGTAGAAGACTAAATTAAATCTAAGATTTCCAAATGTTATAATCTCATGGCACTTTAAGAATAATCATCATCTCTTATATGACCTATAAGGTATAAAGTATTTCCTCATACATAATTCCTGGTTTAATTCTCATTACCTTCAGGGTACGCAGAGAAGAGTGGGGGAAGGGTGAAGAGGCTTCCGAGTCATGCAGCTCAGTAAGTGACAGAGCCAGGCCACCGTCCAAGTGCTCTGACTCCTGGCCCAAAACTCTGTCACCATATCCCCCTGAACCCCAAGATTAGGAAAACTGTTGGCCTCTCCTTCACTGGGGTTCAACATAAGGCAATAACTACCAACATTAACCTTGTTTTTAGATAAGAAAACAGTCACTCAATGCAATGATTTAACTCGAAACCACCAGACAAATCAAGTAAGCGGAGGAGGAACAGCAGAATTTAATATTCCAGTGACCAGATTAAGCTGCGCTTCTTCTTGTGGGCTAAATAGGGACCTTTAGGAACACTGAGGTGCGCTTTACCAGGTCATATAACATTCTACTAGACAGGAGCCAAGTATGTTTGAGAAAGATTAAGAAGTTACTTAAGGTCACATGCAACCAATGAGAAGACAAAGTAATAACATGCTAAGAACCAGATTTCTAGGAATAGGCTCTAACCAGAACACACTTTTAGAACAAAATTCAAGAACCTCAACTGTGGATGAAATGTAATCTTCCGTGATAAATGTGTCCCGTTTTCATCTAGCGTTAGTATACCAGAGAAGGGGGTAAGCAGCCTGCAGGGCGCCGCAGCTCTAGAGTGAGCTCATCATCAAGTCCTGGCTCAGCCATTCCCGTGTATGAGCTCACACAAGTCACTTAATCTCTGAGCCTCTGTAAATTCATCTGTAGACTAGAGATGTCACTGGTTTCTATCTATCCTGGTAGGTTACTTAGAGGATTAAGCCAGTTAATGCAGGCCAATCCTCAATATAGGACCAGACACATGAGACTACTGTAATAATAATAGCCGTGAGATAAAGTCCTCTGACATGGCCTGATAAATAAACGTAAGTCCATTAAGCACCATGATGAAACTGCAGAGTAGACCAGTTACTATTAATCTGTTATCCACTAAGAAACAATCAATTTCTCCCAATGAGTAGCCAAAAGTAACCTGCTTCCCCCTGACAAACACGACCATTCATCAGCAGTAGGTGTCCTGTAACTGCTTGCACAATTGATGGACCAATTTTACAGTCATCCTAAGCTTGCTAAATATTGAATGAAATTTTGGGTAATATTCCCGACACTAACATTGAAAGGAACCAGTTATAAACCAATACAAAGAAGCAGACAGGCACATTAAGATTTCAAAGATTAACTAATCTTTTTACGAACTCTGTGCCCTGACTTGATAAACCAAATCTTTCCAATTGTTGACTGATTTGTGTTAATTTACCATTAAACACTTTTACCAAAACTGCTTCAGCTTGATACTGTTTTTATTTTTCCCACTCTACATGATAAGCTTTGAAGCTTCTTACATTCACTGCCTACACTTTTTTCCTTGGTCTGAAAACGTTCATGCTTAATCATTAACTAATTCTTAACACTCATTGTGCCTGAAGTTATGCCCCAGTGCAGGTCATAAACCATTTTTTATTATATGCCTGACCTCCTGGTTCACATTCTGAACTCTGTAATACTGAGGCCATTCTAACTTTTATTTTCTCTTAATTCTCTGAAATGACTAATCAAGATGAAAGCCATCACCTTGGTAATAGGCAATCAGGTATATTCTATTAACGTGGACAAGAAGTCATTCAAGTGGAACAGAGGAGCTAAGAATTCTTTGGCATCCACTTGTAAATGGACAACCAGAACAATAACAGACTCTGACTTCCAGAACTAAGCAAGAATTGGCACCATTAACTGCAAATAATGCTTTCAAGTGCTCCCCAAAACTCAAGTTTTTAACAGCATTTCTCTCAATTCATCAACATTAACACATGTGGTTGAACCTTTACTGCCATACAAATCTTTCAGAAAAGAAAATGCTTACTGAAAAGACTGTGCTACAGAATAAAAAGGAGTAATGCCCTTCTCTTTAAAGATGAAGGTTGAATTCCATGTTCCTCCTGACCATCTGTATGATACTAATGTCAATTCCATAGCAGCATTATTCATAACTACCAAAAAGTGGAAACAACCCCAATGTCCATCAACTGACGAATGGATAACCAACATGTGATTGATCCATACAACGGAATATTATTTCAGCCATAAAAAGGAATGAGGTACTGATTCACGAGACAACATGAACTATGAATATTATGCTAAGTGAAATAAGTCAGTCACAAAAGGCCACAAATTACATGATTTCATTTACATGAATTGTCCAGAATAGGCAGGTCCAGAGACAGAAAGTAGAAAGTAGATCACGGTTACCAAAGGTTTGGGGAGAGGAGGCAATGGGGAGTGTCTGCTAATGAATATGGGGTTTCTGTATCAAGTGATGAAAATGTTCTAAAATTAGAAAGTGAGGATGGTTGTACACCTTTGTGACTATACTAATAAGCACTGAATTGTACACTTAGAAAACTTAAGTGGTCAAGCATGTCTCTTTAAAAATGCAAATTTCAAATGCAAATCTAATCATGTCAATACCCTGCTTCAGAGAAGTCTTAATATCCAAAATACTTAATATGGCTTACAAGGCCCTACAGGATTGTCCATTCTGTGTCCACAGCCTCACCTCACGACACTCCCTACCAATCCATAACACCCAGCCACTCACTATGTCACAACACTGTACCCTTCTTTCTTTTCCTGGAAGGCTCCTTTCCCAAGGCTGTTTCGCATGGTATTCGCTGTCTCCTACATTTCCCACCACCCCAACTGACCTAAGCCTAAATATTTCTTCAAGGAAGTTTCCCTTGAACTTCCAGACTAGGATGGATCCCCTGTTCTAATACTCTCTCACATCTCCCAAGTCTCCTCAGTAACATTTATAACCACTGAACTGAACACCTGTACATAATTGCATGTCCAGTGTCTATCTTCCCAGTAGACAGAAAGCGCCATAAAAGGTCAGGGACAATGACTGACTTCAGTGACTGGCACAGATACGGATGAACAATAAATGTTCATCTGTTTAACAATTATTGTTAAAAATCACAGGCAGTCTAACAGATAAAATTTAGAGTTTCTAGTAAAATCCTGGAGAGAACACAAGGATAACCATGGAGACAGGTGTCACTGGGTTTCATCAATTTCTAAAACTTCAAGGTTTTTGCAAGGCCTTGCTTAAACCCAATTCTGTAAATAGGAGTTAAGCTACCCACCCACCACAAAACTGCATTAGCAGAGCAAGCAATGAAGGAACACACCGAGTGCCTACCTTGTACCAGGCACCTGGCAGAGCACATTTCATTTCCCACCTTATAGCTCCTGAATGAATAGGAAGCCTGGGGTTTCTGAGCACTCCCAGCTGATTCAAGCTCCTGTTCTAGGTGCATGTGGTTTTTTTATGAGTTTCTTTCAAAGAAGCTTCTCTTTGCTTCAGGCTACCCAGTGTATCTGTCTGAGAAAGCAGAACTATTCTGGCCAGTTAGACTGACTAAATGTGTCTAAAGATAATCCGATCTAGATAGCAACTAAATTACACTAGGCCAGGGTTTCTCAACCTCAGCACTATTGACATTTGGAGCTGGACAATCCTTGTTATGGGGGCTGTCCTGTGCACTGCAGGATGTTTAGCAGCATCCTTAGCCAGTACCCAGCAGATGCCAGTAGCACCCTCCAGTTATGACAACCCAAAATGTCCCAGACATTGCCAAGTTTCCCTGAAGGTACAAAATCACCACTGCTTAAGAACCCCTAAATGGGCTTACCCAGAGAATTTCATTAGCATTTCCTAACCATCCCAGCTCAAAAGTGGTCTAGGGAAAATTAAAGATGGACTCACTGGCCTCCAGGAACTTACATTCCAGAGGAGGGAAAAAAATCAGAAACCCAGAGAAACAAGTAATGTCATCGTGATCTTGGCCAGGACCTTCAGGCCTTAAATACGTAGTCACCTTGCCCTTAAGATGTTGACAGAAAGTCAGTGCAGGAGCCCATGCAACCATGTGGCAGTCCCCCTGGAGTTACCTCTCTCCAGACAACCCAGCTTAAATGAAAAGCTTTAATGAGCTCTCACTAAGTGGCCTGTCTGTAGGCTTCTGCACATGTTCAAGCAGGTGAGTTCTTTGAACGTGTGCTCCTCAAAGACTACAGAGACAAATGTGCACAGGCAAGAACAAAGTATCATGCCTGTTAAAGGTTCACATTGGAAGGACCGTGTGCCAGCCCTACTGTAGGGCTGTACTCCTCAGCTGGAGACCACAGGGTCTGAAAAAGCATCTTGTGAGCTAGCATCTCCCTTTAAAGTTTGCTTGAGTTTTGTTCAATGGAAATAAGTAAGGAAATCTTTGAAATAACAAAGTCTAATCAAGCCAGAGTTATGCCATGCAGTCATCTGCTGATGCCAAGTGTGAAATAGGATGTGATAACTAAACATAACATCTTCTAAAAGAGGTTACAGTAAATAGCAATGTTCTCCCTACTAGCAACAAGACTGTAGAGATACTAATAATTAGCCAAACAATAAATGGCCAAATCAGGTAGACATGACAGGGTACCAGCTAGTCAACATAATGAAGTGTTAAGTCATGTCTTAAAGATTTCATTAAGGCCATGGAAATCTCCTCATCTTTATATAACCTTGTTTGATGAATCGTTCCTTTAAAGTAGAAATGCAATTTCCCTATAAAATTATATCTGCTTATCAGACTGAGGGATACAGTTAAAAGTTTTTCTGAAATTATTTTTTTGAGTTCCTCAACTAGTCAAACACGTGGCATATGATATAACAGTCTTTTCTTCCAAAATACAAAGGACTTGCGCACATTAGTAAAATTAGAATTAGAAAGTTATTTTAAAAAACCAACTTCCTGATTTTAATAAAAAATAAATATTTGGTATTTATCGCCAGTTCCCAGCACAGAGCTCCTAAAAACCTTCGAGAAACTCAGGAGTGATAAAACACCTTTTGTATGCTCAGGAGATGACCGGGAGGGCAGGGTGGAACTTTCAGCCCCACCACTAACATCCAGGGAGGGGAGAGAAGCTAGAGATGGAGTCAATCACCAAAGGCCGAAGATTTCATCAGTCATGCCTTGGTAATGAAACCTCCATAAAACTCCTAAAAGACAGGGTTCTGGGTGCTTCCAGGTGGCTGGGTGCTTCCAGGTGGCTGAACACATCGATATGCTGGGAGGGTGGCTTACCTGGACAGGGCACGTAGGCTCTGTGCCACCCTCTCCAACCCCCAACCCCTTGCCCTATGCATCTGTTCCACTTGGCTGTTCCTGAGCTGTATCCTCTATAATAAACCATAAGCAGAAGTAAAGTGTTTTCCTAAGCTCTGTGAGTCATTTCAGCAAGTTATTTAACCTGATGGGGGTTGTGGAAACCACAGAGTTTATAAACAAGTCCGACAGAAGCATGGGTAGACTGTGGACCCTCAACTTGTAGCTGACATGTGAAGTGAGGGCAGTCTTGCAGGAAGGAGCCCTTAAGTCTCTGGGCTGTTAACTCCAGGTAGTGTCAAACAGAAGTGAATTGTAGAACACCTAGTTAGTGTCAGAGAATTGGCTGGTGTCACAAGAAAGACACCACAGGTAAGATTTTTTTTTTTCAATGTTAAACTTGACCTAAGCATGCACAAACTGGATGAAAGCCAGAACTTCAAGCGCTTGTCCCATCTTTATCTAACTCACAAACTGCAAGAACAACTTGGTTTTTGTACTCAGCTACATAATTTCAATGTCTACACAGACGTCCACTAGAATGGGGACAGTCTGCCATTAAGAAGGCAGTCTACTTTCACAGCCCCTCAGACAACAAGGATTCCTAGGAGAGACACCATGAAACAGTGGGGAAAGCCTGGGCCTTGAAACCAGACAGAGCAGGGTTTCAAAATCCAACTCTGCCATCTATTAACTGTGCTCTTGGGCAAGTTTCATTGCTCAGCCTCAATCTTCTGTCTGTAAAATGGGGATATACCACATCCAAGAGTTGTTTTGAGGATTAGAGAGGATAATATATTTAAAGTACCTGACACTTAATAGAAGCAAAATAACTTGATTTTCTTTCCCTTCCTGTCCAAGGTCCACAAAAGCCAGTCAGAGAACTGAAGTTCAAGGGAATGCCCAAAAACCACACTGTAGGTCTGGGCACCCAGCCATTCTCAAAAGAAATGAGTAAGCAAAGACCTGAGATATTCAGTACCACTAAAAACAACCAGAAAGGCTTCACTGACAGGGTCCAGCAGAATCTTTTCTACTACAGCAGGTGGTAAGACCAAGCCTGACGACATTGACCTTGACAGCTAAGGATTCAAAAATCACATTCTCAGTTCTACAATGCAATCATGTCAGTCCAGACGTTTAATCATTGACACCTTGTGTATAAGTACAGCTTAGGAGGAGATATTCAAATCATTCATTCTTTTTCTACAAATGACACAAACCTAAACCAACAACTTCTTTATGTGAGATTTCAAAGTGCAGAGTAACAAGACACCTTCACGTCCATGGAGGGAAACAACTTATACAGATTAGATTAAATTGCTTCAGCTCTGATGTAATGAATAAATTACTGGCAATCTTCATTTCAAATACTCACTCACTGTTTGTATTTTACAATCCTAAGATTTTAACCACGCTTCAGAGGGTCTAAAAACCTCTTTTACTGGAAGTACCTGGGTCCCCTAGGGCACCTTCAGAGGGGAACATAAAGGCCTCTGGTATATCCAGAAGAACAGAGCATCCCCGTGTTCTGTAAAACTGAAGCAAACACTTGTTTAGGGTTTCAACACAGGTTATAAGGAAGGAAGAAACCCTTTTCAAAATCTCTTTGGTATTCGGCTGCAAAGGCCTCCAGACTTTCAAAGGCAGCTCAGAGGAGGACACGAACCTATCCATCAGTGTCTGTCTGGCTAGCTGACTGGCCCCACTAAGCACTGATAACTCATGCCTGACTTGGGTCCACCTCCATAAGGTAACTGGGGAGTGAGGGGCAGCAGACAGAATCTGTCCTTTAGCATAACCTTTGATCTTTCGCTGTGATGTCCAAGTGTTTTTTCATTTGGAAAAAAATCCAAATCATTTCAATTCTATCTTAAATCCACCACTGCTTATGGCAAAGCACAGTTCAAGTTTATATAAGAAGGTGAAAAAATAAAATGTCAGATATACACATATTTGCAATTTTATGTCACACCTTATTAACTCCCGATAATGTTATCTGTGCTTTTAAAAAAAACCTTGCAGTATGTCACCTGCAGAAATAGTCCTGGCCTGGCTCCAAGGAGTTCGATAAAAATCCTTTTTTCACTCCATCAATTGAGAAGCTGCTGAATAACTGTTATTATCAAGAACCTAGTTAGTGGGGCCTAAGAGTCCTTTAAGAGTTTCAATAGCTCTTTAATAGTTGCATTAACTTTAAGTACTAGGTGCAATGCCTCAAAAAGACTAGATCCAAAGTTTTTGTTGCTGTTATCTTCTTTGTAAGTTCCGGGTCAGCCAATATTGAAAAGTCACATATCTAGTTTCTCACTGTCTGCCTCAATTTCTTCCCAGTAAGTCAAACTACCCACCTTGCAATCTGTGATTAAGAATGTGCTGCTTAAAAAAAAAGAATGTGCTGCTGATTAAGGAAGCTGGAAATTTTCTCTGGAGGAAACTTTTTTTTCTGTAAAGGGCCAGAGAGTAAATATTCTAGGCTTGTAGGTCATAAAGTAGCAACCATGCAACTGTGCCATTGTATCTGGAAGCTCTCACAGATGATAGGTAAACAAAGTTGGTGGCTCTGTTCTAACACAACTTTATTTGTGGATACTGAAATTTGAATTTCATGTAAAAAGATTTTCACATATTACAAAAGATTATATATTTTTTGCAACCATTTAAAAGTATAAAACTACTCTTACTTCACAGTCTGTACAAAAAAGTCAGTGAGCCCAATTTGGCATGCAAGCCATATCCATCCCTACTCTGAGAGAAGCCCTCCCTTGCTTCTCGATTTCCCAAAGTGAAACATAAATCCCAGTTTTGAAGCTAGCACACCAAACCGAGTTATTAAAATGGTGCTGCGACTATAGTTTTAGAGCTGCTTTAGCTCAAAGGAGCCTTGCCTCTCAAGGCTATAGTAACTCAATAGCTATTTTTAAAGAACAAACATTGCCCAAGGTCTGTCTGAAACACAGAATCTACCACCATAACTTCTTAATCAAAATAACCATAAGGAGGGCTTCCCTGGTAGTGCAGTGGTTGAGAGTCCGCCTGCCGATGCAGGGGACACGGGTTCGTGCCCCGGTCCGGGAAGATCCCGTGAGCCATGGCCACTGAGCCTGCGCGTCCGAAGCCTGTGCTCCGCAACCGGAGAGGCCAAAACAGTGAGAGGCCCGCGTACCACAAAAAAATAAATAAAATTTAAAAAAAATAAAACTTAAAAAAATAATAATAATAACCATAAGGAAAACTTGTGCTAAGTATGGTTCAATCAAATCCATAACCCCACTTTCATGCAACTGCAAAAGAACCAGATGTGGCTGGCTATGGAAGCCACATACCCAAATGAACACCAGAAGACCCAGTATGAACTATTAATTTGAAGGGAGGAAAAGCGTTTAGGGTTAAGTTACTTCACAAGCAGCTAAGTTTATAAGGCAAACCCAGGATCCTGAAATATAAAGCAGGTAACAAATCATCAACTCAGCCACGTTGCAGAGAGAACAGTCTCCTATTTCACTGTGGTTTCTATACATGTTTCTTTTGTTCATTTTAATCTTTATTCATGGACAATATTTTCATAATGTGCATGTATCAACTCAAAATAATGTCTGGATTGATTGTTCTAAGGAAAAGAGCCAATCTCCCCCTGCCCACCTAATATTCAGAAACCACCAGATTAGTCTTCAGAGAAATTAGCTGCCAAGCTGTCAGGTGCAACTGGTTAGAACACACACATGTACACACGTACACACATACTTTAGTATCTCAGAAGCCTAATGAAGTAAATGAGGTATTACATTTCCTTAGAACCTGGCAGATTCAACTTGATAAAGGTACACAATTAGAAGACATTCAGAGATATCTTGCTAGGACATATTCTGAGGCTATGTCTACAGCTATAGTTCTACCTAGGCCCCATAAAAATCAAGTTACTTAAACAGTTTTTCAGTTTTATAATATGTCTATTTCTTTTTTGAGCACTGAAAACATCAAGTGTACTGCAGTAGAGGTAATCACAAGCGTTGTAATAAACACCTACAGCCAAGAGACTCTACCATAATTCCATGTCAATGGAAATAAGCCTCCTTTTTATCCTACCCAGAAACTTATTTCTACCAACTGTTAAAAAGGACATTTCTATTCATTGTTTTACACCATTATCCATGTTCCTTACAGATATATGACATTTTGGTAACTACATTATCACTACAGTACAACTCTAAAACTGACTGATCAATCTGTAGCAAACAATGTGGTTTACAAGTTAAGATCACCGACTAACTTTATGTGCACTCCTAACAATATCATAGGAGTGATTACCTAACAAAGTGCAATAGCTGTGGGATTATAAATTTTAAAAAATTTTATGGAAATTTATGATTTCCTTTAAAAATAGAAAAAGGCCACTATAAATATTTTTTAAAGAAAAACTAAATACTACTTCTCTGAATGAATAGCCTTATCTCCTTAGATAATTCTTTAGTTTCATTAGAACACATGAAATCAACTTCGGTGTAAACTCTGAACACCTGGCATAACAAGAAAAATGACATAGGAAAATGAGAAAACTATGAAAATTATGAGACACAAGATGGGAAGTAATTAGCTACTGCTCTCTGGGAAGGCAAAATGTACTACAAATGCTAGCTATTATAAACGAACACTCTGGCAGAGTTCAAAAGCCTCCTTGCAATAGTCATGTTAACCGCCAACTACATTACGGTCAAATATGAAATATCTCACTCTTAATACTACAAATGCACATATTTAAGCGGCACAAAACTAAGCTAATGAAAAGACTACCCAACGAGCCACACCGCCATCGTTCACAGTGCACAACTACAACTTTTTAAAGAATTCACTCCTGCCCAGTTCTAATAACCCTTCCAGTAGAAGCTTACATCATCTTTCTTATTATCACATCTCTGCAGTCAGATACCAAAATCAAAGTTTAAAGGCGATCTCTCTTTAGTAGCAGGGGAAGGTTCGATAGGATGGGAGTGACGACCTGTCAAACACATTTTTAAGTGCTTAGGGAAAATGTCACCGGAACGAGCCCAGAGAGTTAAATGGCTCACGAAGCACGGTTAAATTTCTTTATGACCTTTTGTACGTTCAGAAATTCAACCATGCAAAAAGAGGCACCGGCTTTTCGGTGTGATTCTCGGAGCTGATGAAGGTTGTCCGGGATAATGGGTTTGGTCCGATCATCTAGCTCTCAGGCCCTGATGTCAGATGGGTCCCAGTCGCCACGCGCCGACCCCAAAGTTCCTCCGTCCCGCCGCCGGGAGCGGACGCCGAGGTGGCGGAGCGCCTGCAATCACCGCCGGGGACCCAGGAACAATGCGGGGCTCCGGGCCGCGCACGCCGGGGCCGGGGAGGGATAGGGGAGGCCGTCCTCCGCCCGCGCCGCGGAACAAAAGGAGTCGCCGGGCCGGGACCAAGCGCCCGGCCGGGAAGACGGGGGGAAACTTTGTGAGAGGCCGGGGCGGCGGGGCGAGGCCCGGGGGGGCCTCTCGCCATGACGCCCCGCACAATAGCCAGGCTGAGCGCGGGAAGGTCGGCCGCCACGGCCCCGCCCCGCCGGGCCCGGGTTCGGCCCAGTACCTGGTGGTTCTCCTTCCTGCCGCCCGCGGCGGCCGCCGCCGGCCCGCCGGGGCCGCTCGTCATGTTCACGTACAGGGAGCGGGTGAGCGGGCTCCGCAGGGTCCACATCCTCTGCGCCAGCCACACGGACGCCAGGCTCAGACACAGCCAGCCCGCGAGCAGTCTCATCGGGGGCCGCGGCCACTCGCTCGGATCACCGCCGGCGCCGGGGCAAGGAGGAGGACGCGCCACCGCCTCCAGCCGCCGCCGCCGCCGCCGCCGCCGCCGCCGCCCAGGATCGAGCCATCGCGCCCAACTCGCCCATCCAGCCCCTTCAGGGCCGAGGCGGGGGGTGGGGAGGAGCGGGCGGCGCGCAGCCTTCCCGCCTCCCCCGTCCTCTCCGCCCCCGGAACGCCGCCGCCGCCGGCTCCAGTTTCCACCCGGACCACGTACGCACGGCTGCGGCGCGTTCTCTCCGAAGCGCGCTCCCTCCTCCCAATGAGCGGGCCGGCCAGGAGGTGGGACAAAGGGAGCGCGCATCCGCGTGGCGCGCGTCCCCGCCTCCCGTTTGGTCGCGGCTCCTTATCATGGCGGAAACGATTTTAAGACTTTTGGGCCGGGGAGATAATTTCCAAGGCGGTACCTGAAGCCTCCCCGTCCCTCCAAGGTAGTGTCCGCGGTTCTTCTGGTCTTTCCTCGCCTTAGTCTTTGCCTCTGGGCCCCTCATTCACGCCCCCACCACGGAGGGACTTCCACCAGGTTGTGCAGATTGACCCGGGGGTGACCCTCATCCCTTTCGTACCTTCGGACACTTGGACCAAGTCCTTGCCAGAGATGGAGACTGCCATTTCTTAACTGTTACTTGCTGAGCTGCGTGGCTTCCTATTTACATTTAGAGCCGACCAGCCAGACCCCCACCCCAAGGACCTCCACCCTGCTTCACAGGAGCTGCAAAGCGGACAGGAATCTAGGGGGGAAAAGTTACCACCAATCCCTCCCCACCTCCCCGCCCAGTTCCCCAAGCCTGGCAGGTTGCTGGCTCCCTGTTTCTAAGAGGCATCGGGGAAAGCTCTGCCTTTGTTGGAAGTTGCTGCAGCTGGGGCACCTGCAAGTAATGTTTTGGTGTGTTGATGACCCTGTCCAAGAATGAAGACCCCAAATTAGAGTCCCTGGCTGCTTGTTTCCTTGAACTAACAAACGGAAGTTGGACCCAGCACTCTTAAAGCCAAGTAAGGTTTGGGAGCAGTATTTACCCAAATGTTTCTTTGATCATTTATAGAACGGGAAGACCTAGCAGCGTTTCAAAACTGAAAGGTTACACTGTGTTCCTGTGTCTGAAGTTCTTCCTGCTGCCACCAAAGCTACAACTAAGGAGTAACATATTTCATGGGTCCTCTAGCTTCACACCTTCCTAGGCTTGTTTAGAAACTGCTTTTAACTTCACTAGAAATAATGTAATACACTGTATTTTAGTTCAAAACAAAAGAAACCTTTCTGTTAACTCCATTAGTGCACTTCAGAGACTGTTATTTAATAGCGTCGTGGTGATCCACTGCTGAGGAACAAAACTGTTGCTTATCCACAAACATTTTTATTAGCTTCTAAGACTCTCAGCTTGGCACCTTTCGCTGACAGGGGCATCTTGTTGCCTAATGTAACACAGGCTATAACAAACAAACAAACAAACAAAAAGGCAGGGAGGGGAAAGGGGAAGGGTACTTTGTGTTCTGTTTCCAGTATATTCCCTGACTTCTCCCTGCCAAACCCCAAAGAGCCTGCACCTTACTAAATCTAGTTCAAACCTCTAGTGGTCCTGACCCAAATCATCAAAAAGGAACTATAGTAACAAGCTCAGATAATTCAGTTTGTTTGCCATGTCACCTCTCTCCACTGTCTCTTGGGATCAGTGTCACAGATAAAGCAGCTCTGTGCCAAAGAAAGCCTTCATCTTTTTCGAGGGGGTGAGTGGGGTGGGGGAGTGTAAAAGCAGCATGAACATATAAAATTACATATTTCATTTCTGCAAACAGAGGAGACCAAAAGATAAGCCCGGCAACTATAGAGTAAGCCTGATGAGCTGAGATGAAGCAACTAGGTGGCTGCTGTCGTCTAAAGGATTTGGGGTCAGTTGACCACCACGAAGCCTAGCATCTCAAAGGAGCAGACTTTCACTTTAGACCTGAGCAGGCGGCCTGGAAAAATAAATCACTCACGCATTTAAAATACTCCATAATCATCACAAAATATTCAAGTACATGTTATTTACTCTTAGCAAGCACAGGAAGAAACCAAAGCACAGCGTGAACAAATGATGTGCCTAAAGGTAGCAGAACAAATTCAATAGCAGACCTTTTCATAGAACCCGGTATCCCAGCTTGTCGTCCTTTGATCCATCTAAGAAGCCTTGCTGTCTCTCTCTTCTCAGAGAGCCTCTTGAATTACAAATGAGGAGGAAGGAAAACAGCAAGAGTAAATATACTAAGCAGAAGTTCAGATTGCCCTTGGGGACTGCCCCCTTCCTTCATCTACTAGTATGTCACTACTGTATATTAAAACCTCAGTTATCCATCACAGAGAGGGGAAGAGGCACAGATAACACAAAAAGCCAAATAGCAGCCAGTATTCTTTCTAATGTGGCTTTGAAATGCAGTGATATTCAAAAGCTGGGCTCTGCTCAGTGCCCTCCTGACCAGGGCTCAGGTGTGTAGCTTGGGTCACATCTCTGTGCACAAGCCCAAAATCTTGACTGGATGGATCACTTTCCTATCTAGAACTCTAGGCAGGGCACTTTTTGTTGTAACTGTTCTTATCAGCTACAAATTACGACACCCTCATGTTCTCTTTTCAATTACAAAGAGAACCTATAGAGAGAGAGAGCTGGATCTGTAGAGGACACAGAATGTGCCATCACTGTTGTTCATTGTCATCTCTTTGAAGAGGTAATGGACTAAAAGGAACTCATGTAATCACGTATTTTCACGGACTTAGATTCTTTTTATACTTCTTAATATTTTGTAGAGTGTCAGAGAAAGGTGCAAGTTTTCCCTAGTGTATTCAATAGACGTTCCTTGTGGTTATTAAGCAATGAGCACCTCTAAAACATAAAACTAGTAAATATATTCAACAATTATTTTTAATTAGTAAATATAAGGAAGGTATTTTTATCTGAACTTGGTTGATATAATCTCAGGCATATGCAATGACATCACTATGGTTACTGATAAAGTCTAAGCTAAGGTGAAACTGCAAATAGGTTTAAAAAATACATAAATAAATGGCAGGGGCTTCCCTGGTGGCGCAGTGGTTGAGAGTCCGCCTGCCGATGCAGGGGACGTGGGTTCGTGCCCCGGTCCGGGAAGATCCCACATGCCGCGGAGCGGCCGGGCCCGTGAGCCATGGCCGCTGAGCCTGCGCGTCCGGAGCCTGTGCTCCGCAACGGGAGAGGCCACAACAGTGAGAGGCCCACGTACAGCAAAAAATAAAAAATGGCAGCATAAAGTAGCAGAATTGAACCAAGAGTCTGAAAACCTGGTTAGCAAATACAAATAATACAATATACTCTACTGGAAATCTCCTAATGCTACTCATTAGCATAGTGGTTTATCCTCTGAGCTCTGAAAGAGACCACCTGGGTTTGAAGCCTGGCTCTACATTTCTTGATTTTGCGATTTGAGGCAAACAACTGGACCTCTCTAGGTCTTGGTCTCCTCATCTGTAAAACGGAGGTAATAATATATAATATTATTATATATTATTATATAATATATAATGTATCACATCATGGGGATGTGGTGAGGATTAAATTGTATATTCTAAATATAGAGGGCTTAGCATAGTGCCTCAACACATAGTAAGTTCTCAAAAAATGTTAATTTGCTCTTGCTTTCACTGTAACTTGGATAACTCAACCTCTTCCGAACCTCCCTCTTCTCATCTATAAACTGTGGGCCACGATTCTGAGTCGCTTAGTTCACAATATATCTGTGAGAATCAGATGATCTGAAAGCTTCATAAACTATAAAAACTCAACCGAGATTATCATAACGATGCTCATTCCTAATGCGACTGGTCTCTGCAAAGCTAACCTCCATAAAACATTCCCTTAGAGCCCACGATTATAGCTCCTCCTCATAATGTGTGTCTATTCCCACACCCCTTCCTGAGACTTTGAACTAGGAAGTGAGAATGAAAGTGGCTAAAAGGAACATGAAACACAAAACTATTTACATAACATTCAAACCTAGAATCACAAAATCAGGCAGCAAATTCAAGTTTATGTACTTGTCAGAGATGCCTGTCTTCTTAGTAGGAAAACCTTTCCATCTCTGATGTATGAAACTCTTCCTGGCTGGCTCATTTGCATACCTCTGGGCCAGCCACAGCATTTCACCTGCTTAGAACCTTCTGAACCCCACAGCTTCCCTCTCATGGCAATCTCATACCTGTTTCAATTTATGTCAGGAATAATATTGGAAAGACAAAGAACTACCACTTTCACGTAGGCAATAAAGATTTATTGAGTACATGCAAGACATCAGGCACTGGACTAAATGGAGAGGAAAGCACAATGACTTACACAATGACTTACCCTCATAGAGCTTACTGTTTAGTAGGGAGGCAGACCTGTCCAAGTAATCACAAAATGAATAGTTAATTACAGTTTGCTGAGTGCTAGAAAAGAAGTGTACATTGTTAGGAGAACTTACAGCAGAGACCTGACCTCAGTGGGGGGCGGGGGCAGGGGGGCGGTTCAGGAAAAATCTGTCCTGAGGAAGTGTTGCTTTGTGGGCCTCATTTTGATATCTCCTTGCTAAGCTTGAGAGCTTCCAAGTTCCTCTGGACTACAGGTGCACCCAGTAATTATGGGAGAAAATATGGGGTACCCCTGAGAGCCTTCTGGGCTGTGAGGAATCACGGTGGGCCACCTATGTACTTAATGTTGTCCATGTACGCAACTGCTTCTAGGATCTCTAAAAGAAATTTGCACATATAATAGTTTGATCCACTTAAAGGAATATATGGTTTTTTGATATATATTTCTATACATATATTCTGTATTTCAAGGTCTTCCTAGTAGTAGGTCTGAGTCAGAGCTCTGATAAAAGAGAAGGCTGTTGTTTTCATTCACTTTCTAGGGCATTTTCAAAGGTCCAAGATCTTTCATCTTGTTTTAAGTATATTTTCAAAACATCCCTATCCTTGGCCTCTTAATTGCCGTCTCCTGCATGTATGTGGGTTTGGTCCTGTGAATGGCTGCTTCCTCTCCACCCCAGCTCACCATGTAACTTCATGGCACTGTGTTTTCATATACTTATTTTGAAACTATAAAGCCTTCTTATTTTGTGACTCTACAACTTTCCAACGTATGGCTTATATGAAGTACATGAAAAAATATTGCATGGTATGATGAGAAAGGCTTTAACACTTAAAATCTAAATATTTTATGGTAGACAAAGCATGTATGTGTGTACATAAACATAAGTATCTTAAATAGTTTGTACAACATACCACAGAACCACATCTCTGCTGGCATGAGAGAAGACCACAATTTTATCTTTGCACAACCACAAACTGGTCTGAAAATGAGGAAGAGTACTTTTATGAAAGAGAATACTTGAGCAATCAATCAACCTGAAAATCAGACAGAATTAACTCCCTTCTCTGCTGAAAACTGTGATCGATTTTTTAATAGCTACAACTAATGTGAGTTTGTTTTGCAACTTAGCCTGAGATCTTCCTTAAACTTACTGTGTGCACGAATCATTAAATCCAGGGGAAATGCATTTGGTTATTAGATAACCAAAACCTTAGATTGTGAGAACTCTGCAGTTGTTCCATACAGTTTCCTAAAATTGACAAAGTAAGTACTGAAACCAGCTATGAAGCCGTTTTACAATAGAAGCTTTATTTCCAAGTTCATTAGATTTCTATGCTCAAGTCTTTCCAAAAAAGTTTTAGATATGACAGGGCAGGCATCAGAGGCCAGAAGCCTTTCCTCCACCACAGAGACTTTTGTTCTTAGCCAACAGAACTCAGATCCCACCTTCCCCTCATGCCTCCCACTCCAGCCCTGGGGACGTGGGTCAGGGAAGCCAGCTTTGCTCAGGAACCTCACTAAAGTGAAGTTTGGTATTTGTGAATGTAGAACAGGCTGTTCTCCCTCCAGGAATGGTCCATTTTATAACCAGAACTATAAATGATATTGGAGCCAAATTTGATGCTTTTCAGATATCTTACAATTTAAACAAATTGTCTTAGGTTAGTTATATGCACTTTTTTTGCTTTCATAAGGAGACATATTTACAGATCATTTTTACCACATCTACAGTGCTCATCATGATTATTCAATAGAATAAGTCTCAGGAAAATAAATATAAGTTACTCCTGTAGGGTTTGATAGTACAATGGATTCATTTTTAGAACCTTCAACCCCCTGTTTGATTCATGGACTGGAATTTCTCCACTATTGTCTATAAATAGCAGCCCATGTCTATAAATACATGGGCGTATTTTCATCTTGACACATGGTAACACATCATATTTGAGGACATCTAACATTTGTTAGCTATTTTATCCAGTTTGGAACTTATGTCTGTTTGGACACAAGCATCAGGAATAAATTATATTTTTGACATATATGTTTAAGGATGTTTCAAGAAAAAAACTTTGTCAGATTTTTTTGACATGGTAGGTGGTACATGGAGTCAATCATAAAATTGCCTTCAAAAAAATTCTGGAACTAAGGAAATAAAATTGCTGAGAATCACACTTTTTGAAGCATGTACATAATGGATTAGAGCAAAGAGATGAAAAGTCATCTTTAAAATAAGGCAGGTCCCCAAGACAAGACTTGACTAAAAATTGACTGAAGGAAGGTAATAACATATTTTAGAATTAACAGCTCGTGTGAGTGGAGGGCGGGGAGGATTGGGTCAGCCTTAGGAAATGGAAAGGCAGACTGATTTCACAGTGGATCTCCACCACAAGCCCAGGAGACCAAAGCCTGGTCCATTTTGCTCAATGCAGCAGGTGCCTCTCTGTGTGGATGGGTGCATCCATTTTATCAAGTGCCATGGCATCATCCCTTAACGTTATCCTGAATCGCCATGTCCTTCATTCTATGCCCACCATATCCCTTATATAGGATAAGGGATAGGGGGAACACAACCATTTGTCCCATGGATAGTTTAGTGTCTCAGTATAGATTAAGATAGGTTTTTTTTTTTTTTTTTGCATTGGTCTGTGAGTTTGATCCATGCTACTCTACTGTGCCTGTGAGAGATGATTCCATTCTCAATGTACCAACATATTGTTTCTATACCAAAAAACCCTCAGACTGTAATTAATTGACCTACATTATACTCCTTATGGGAATGGTGATGACCAGCCAGCCTTCCCTCATCCAACAGGTATCAGGCCTCACTTGCCTGAAACATGCAATGTATAGGAATGAGGCTTTCTCATATGCCTGTGGTTCTTATTCAAGGTCTCTTCTGTCCCACCACACTCTCCCAGTCCCTGTCCCCATATCAGTTAATCCAGCCCTCTTTATCATCAAAAACAGGTTGAACATTTATGCCAGGAGGCAGGAAACTCAAATTCTAGTTACAATCCTGATATTTTCCATGTGACCTTGGAAAATCACATAACCTTAATCATTTTGTCTGCAAAAATGGAAATTAATAAAGACCACCTGTACATAAAGTCATGGACCTGGATCAGAGACTCTTAAAGTCTCTTCCAGTTACAGGGTCTGTTCCTTTACCTGCTTACTTTCTTTTGTGAATTATAAATTCTGTGGATTTTCCCTAAAGGCTAATATAAACATATCTGTACTTACATAGTACACAAGAGAAGTGGTATAATTTTCCCACACACTTTAAAAACAAATCTCATAAATTCAGAGTTCATAACACTCCATAAGGTAAATGGGAAACGATTTACTGCAAAATAGTACATACCTGCAACAAAGTGTATAAGTGGAGACATTGTTTTGAGAGTTATGTGCTTGACAAATTGTCAGCTCCTTATGATCTGAAACCAAAATCCTTGCATTTCTTACTCCCCCAGCCCATATTCATCACCTTCTCCTTTACCTTCCCCTGCTATTTCATTGTGTGAGGCTTGCCTAGTCCCCTGAGAAATACCTGGAGGAAAAGTACTCTAAAAATGAAAATAGATGTATTTCTACCACACGAAGTTCTCAATCTGGACCACAGCTTCACTCTTCAAGAAGAAGAACCTTCCATGAGGGAAGAATTATCAGTATGTCAACCAAATGAAGATATTTCTGAAATGTGATAATAAAGTTCAAAGGATAAAACCAAAAAAGAAAGAAAAAGAGCTTCCTACAACAGCACTGCAAGACTATCACACATGCAACTAACAACAAGGACAGCATGTACTAGGTGCCAGACATTGTGCTAACACTGTTAATCCTCACTACAATCTAACAAGGTTGATAATACTGTTATCAATTTTTTTTTTTTAACAGAGAAAGAGTCTAAGGCACAGAAAGCTTCCACTGCACAGCAGATGAGTGGTTGAAGCATGACTTTAGACCAGGCAGTCTGATTTCAGAACCCACATTCTTCACACAAAGCTCTACTGCCTCCTGGTGTTTATTAACAGTCCTTGGACCACAAGCATTAGAATCCCCAGTGATGTTGGTTAAATGCAGTTCATTGGGCCATCCCATGTGGGCTGATTCAGAATCCTGCTGTAAATAGGCAGTTTGCAACATGGCTCACCAGGGAGAAGACAGAGACAAGGTCCTCAGCAAAGCAATAAGTACTTTAATTAAAAGCATTCAAAAGTCATGAAATTATTTTTTAATGAAGCAATTAATTTTTAAGTGTGCAGATAACCTAAAAAAAGAAAATGACATTTCAAAATAGCAAGTCAAATGGCATTTGTATAATCACTTCAGAACAGCCTTCCAAAAATAAAATGAAAGCAAATTCTGTGGTCTGTAAATTTTTTCAAGTCAGGTAATTCACCCTATGTAGTGTACAATTTATGAGTTTTGACAAATGCATAAAACTGTGTAACCACTGCTACAATTAAAATACAGAGTATTACCATTACCTAAAAAAAATCCCTGTGTCCCCATACAGACTGAAAGTGAGGGGATGGAAAAAGATATTCCATGCAAATGGAAATCAAAAGAAAGCTGGAGTAGCAATACTCATATCAGATAAAATAGACTTTAAAATAAAGAATGTTGGGGCTTCCCTGGTGGCGCAGTGGTTGAGAGTCCGCCTGCCAATGCAGGGGACATGGGTTCTTGCCCCGGTCCGGGAAGATCCCACATGCTGCAGAGCGGCTGGGCCCCTGAGCCATGGCTGCTGAGCCTGCGCGTCCGGAGCCTGTGCTCTGGAACGGGAGAGGCCACAACAGTGAGAGGCCTGCATACCGCAAAAAAAAATAAAGAAAGAAAGTTACAAGAGACAAGGAAGGACACTACATAGTGATCAAGGGATCAATCCAAGAAGAAGATATAACAATTATAAATATATATGCACCCAACATAGGAGCACCTCAATACATAAGGCAAATGCTAACAGCTATAAAAAAGGAAATTGACAGTAATGCAATAATAGTGGGGAACTTTAACACCTCTTTTACACCAATGGACAGACCATCCAGACAGAAAATTAATAAGGAAGCACAAGCTTTAAATGACACAACAGACCAGATACATTTAATTGATATTTATAGGACATTCCATCCAAAAACAGCAGATTACACTTTCTTCTCAAGTGCACACGGAACATTCTCCAGGATAGATCACATCTTGGGTCACAAATCCAGCCTCAATAAATTTACAAAAATTGAAATCATATCAAGCATCTTTTCCAACCACAACACTATGAGATTAGAAACCAATTACAGGGAAAAAAACGTAAAAAACACAAATACATGGAGGCTAAACAATACATTACTAAATAACCAAGAGATCACTGAAAAAAATCAAAGAGGAAATCAAAAAATACCTAGAGACAAATGACAACAAAAACACCACAATCCAAAACCTATGGGATGCAGCAAAAGCAGTTCTAAGAGGGAAGTTTATAGCAATACAATCCTACCTTAAGACACAAGAAAAATCCCAAATAAACAACCTAAACTTACACCTAAAGGAATTAGAGAAAGAAGAACAAACAAGACCCAAAATTAGTAGAAGGAAAGAAATCATAAAGATCAGAGCAGAAGTAAATGAAATAGAAACAAAGGAAACAATAGCAAAGATCAATAAAACTAAAAGGTGGTTCTTTGAGAAGATAAACAAAATTGATAACCTTTAGCCAGATTCATCAAGAAAAAGAGGGAGAGGACTCAATAAAATTAGAAATGAAAAAGGAGAAGTTACAACGGACACCGCAGAAATACAAAGCATCCTAAGAGACTACTACAAGCAATGCTATGCCAATAAAATGGACAACCTGGAAGAAAGGGACAAATTCTTAGAAAGATGTAACCTTCCAAGACTGAACCAGGAAGAAATAGAAAATATGAACAGACCAATCACAAGTAACGAAATTGAAACTGTGATTAAAAATCTTCCAACAAACAAAAGTCCAGGACCAGATGGCTTCACAGGTGAAGTCTATCAAATATTTAGAGAAGAGCTAACAGCCATCCTTCTCAAACTCTTCCAAACAAATGCAGAGGAAGGGACACTCCCAAACTCATTCTATGAGGCCACCATCACCCTGATTCCAAAACCAGACAGAGATAATACAAAAAAAGAAAATTACAGACCAATATCACTGATGAATATAGATGCAAAAATCCTCAACAAAATACTAGCAAACAGAATCCAACAGCACATTAAAAGGATCATACACCATGAGCAAGTGGGATTTATCCCAGGGATGCAAGGATTCATCAATATATGCAAATCAATCAATGTGATACACGATATTAACAATTTAACAAATAAAAACCATATGACCATCTCAGTAGATGCAGAAAAAGCTTCTGACAAAATTCAACACCAATTTATGATGAAAACTATCCAGAAAGTGGGCATAGAGGGAACCTACCTCAACATAATAAAGGCCATATGCAACAAACGCACAGTGAACATCATTCTCAATGGTGAAAAACTGAAAGCATTTCCACTAAGATCAGGAACAAGACAAGGATGTCCATCCACTCTCGCCACTCTTATTCAACATAGTTTTGGAAGTCCTAACCATGGCAATCAGAGAAGAAAAAGAAATAAAAGGAATACAAGTTGGAAAAGAAGAAGTAAAACTGTCACTGTTTACAGATGACATAATACTATACATAGATAATCCTAAAGATGCCACCAGAAAACTACTACAGCTAATCAATGAATCTGGTAAAGTTGCAGGATACAAAATTAATGCACAGAAATCTCTTGCATTCCTATACACTAGCAACAAAAGAACAGAAGGAGAAATTAAGGAAACAATCCCATTCACCACTGCAACAAAAAGTATAAAATACCTAGGAATAAACCTATCTAAGGAGGTAAAAGACCTGTACTCAGAAAACTATAAGACACTGTTGACAGAAATCAAAGATGACACAAACAGATGGAGAAATATACCATGTTCGTGGATTGAAGAATCAGTATTGTGAAAATGACTATACTACCCAAAGCAATCTACAGATTCAATGCAATCCCTATCAAATTACCAATGGTATTTTTTACAGAACTAGAACAAAAAAATCTTAAAATTTGTATGGAGACACAAAAGACCCCAAATAGTGAAACCAATCTTGAGAGGAGAAAACAGAGCTGGAAGAATCAGACGCCCTGACTTCAGACTATACTACAAAGCTACAGTAATCAAGACAATAGGGTACTGGCACAAAAACAGTAATATAGATCAATGGAACAGAAGGAAAGCCCAGAGATAAACCCATGCACCTATGGTCCACTAATCTATGACAAAGGAGACAAGGATATACAATGGAGAAAAGACACCCTTTTCAATAAGTGGTGCTGGGAAAACTGGACAGCTACATGTAAAACAATGAAATTAGAACACTCCCTAACACCATACACAAAAATAAACTCAAAATGGATTAAAGACCTAAATGTAAGACCAGACACTATAAAACTCTTAGAGGAAAACATAGGAAGAACACCCTTTGACATAAGTCACAGCAAGATCTTTTTGATGCACCTCCTAGAGTAATGGAAATAAAAACCAAAATAAATAAATGGGACCTAATAAAACTTAAAAGCTTTTGCACAGCAAAGGAAACTATAAACAAGATGAAAAGACAACCCTCAGAATGGGAGAAAATATTTACAAACGAATCAAAGGACAAAGGAGTAATCTCCAAAATATGTAAACATCTCATGCAGCTCAATATTAAAAAGACAAGCAACACAATCAAAAAATGGGCAGAAGACCTAAATAGACATTTCTCCAAAGAAAACATACAGATGGCCAAAAGGCACATGAAAAGTTGCTCAACATCACTAATTAGTAGAGAAATGCAAATCAAAACTACAATGAGGTATCACCTCACAATGGTCAGAATGCCCATCATCAAAAAAATCTACAAACAATAAATGCTGGAGAGGGTGTGGAGAAAAGGGAACCCTCTTGCACTGTTGGTGGGAATGTAAATTGATACAGCCACTATGGAGAACAGTATGGAGGTTCCTTAAAAAACTAAAAATAGAATTGCCATATGACCCAGCAATCCCACGACTGGGCATATACCCCGAGAAAAACATAATTCAGAAAAACACATGCAGCCCAATGTTCATTGCAACAGTATTTACAACAGCCAGGTCATGGAAGCAACCTAAATGCCCATCAACATACAAATGGATAAAGAAGATGTGGTACATATATAGAGGTGTGATGAACAAGTAAAAATCGTATATATTTTGGGTTGTACAATGTGATTTTTAAAGGTATACAATGAGATGATTTAATATACACATACATTGTGAAATATTTACCATAATCAAGTTAAATAACACATCCGTCACCTCACATTGTTACCAATACAGTATTATTAACTACAGTCACCATGCTGTACATTAGATCCCCAGAACTTATTCATCTTATAATTGAAAGTTTGTACCCAACCCTCCCCACCCCTATCCACTGGCAACCACTGTTCCAACCTCTGGTTCTAAATGCCCATCAACATACAAATGGATAAAGAAGATGTGGTACATATACAGAATGGAATATTACTCAGCCATAAAAAGGAATGAAATTGGGTCATTTGTAGAAACATGGATGGACCTAGAGACTGTCATACAGAGTGAGGTAGGTCAGAAAGAGAAAACCAAATATCATATATTAATGCATATATGTGGAATCTAGAAAAATGGTACCGATGAACTGGTTTGCAAGGCGGAAATAGAGACACAGATGTAGAGAACAAACGTATGGACACAAAGCAGGGAAAGCAGGGTGGGTGTGGTGGTGGTGGTATGAATTGGGAGATTGGGATTGACATGTATACACTAATATGTATAAAATAGATAACTAATAAGAACCTGCTGTATAAAAATAAATTAATTAATTTAATTAAATTTTAAAAAACAATCCCTGTGTCCCTTTGTAGTCAACCCATCTCCCCAACCTTCAGGCCCTGGCAACCACTAATGTGTTTGCTGCCCTGATAGTTTTGCCTTTTCCAGAATATCAGATAAATGGAATCATACAGTAGATAACCTTTGTCTGGCTTCTTCCACTTAGCATAATGCATTTGACATTCATTCATGCTGTTGTTGGTATTAGTAGTATCTCTTTTTTATTGACGTGTAGCATCCCACAGTGTAGATGTACCACACTTTGCTCACCAGTTAACAAACCGAAGGACATTTGAGTTGTTTCCAGTTGGGGGAGGGGTAATTATGAATAAAGCCACAATCAAATGCGTACATATTTGGGGTGAACATAGTTTTTGTTTCTCCTGGGCAAACAGCTAGCAGTGGGAATTCTGCATTGTATGTCAAGGGTATATTTAACTTTATAGGAAGCTGCTAAAACTGTTTTCCAAAGCAGCTGTACCATTTTAATTCTTACCAGAAAGGCATAAGAGTTCTGGGTGTTCCACAACCCTGTCAGCATGTGTAGAGCATTATTCGCTTTTTTACAAAAATTCTATTAATTGGCGGGTTTTTTTGGCCACACCACACAGCTTGCACGATCCTAGTTCCTTGGAACCCCGGGCCCACAGCAATGAAAGGGCGGCGTCCTAACCACTGGACTGCCAGGGAATTCCTGTATTATTAGGTTTTATTTTAGCCATTCTAATGGTTATGTAGTGATATCTCATTGTTGTTGTTTTTTTTAAGATTTATTTTTTCTTTATTTTCTTTATTTTTGGCTGCCTCGGGTCTTAGTTGCAGCACACGGGATCTTCGTTGTGGTGCACGGGCTTCTCTCTAGTTGTGGCGTGTGGGTTTTCTCTCTCTAGTTGTGGCACGCAGGCTCCAGGGCACGTAGGTTCTGTAGTTTGTGGTAGGCGGGCTCTCTAGTTGAGACGCATGAGCTCAGTAGTTGTGGCGCGTGGGCTTAGTTGCCCCGCGGCATGTGGGATCTTAGTTCCCTGACCAGGGATCAAACCCGCGTCCCCTGAATTGGAAGGCGGATTCTTTACCACTGGACCACCAGGGAAGTCCCTATCTCACTGGTGTTTTGTTTTGTTTTGTTTTGTTTTGTTTTAAGTACGCGGGCCTCTCAGTGTTGTGGCCTCTCCCATTGCGGAGCACAGGCTCCGGACGCGCAGGCTCAGCGGCCATGGCTCACGGGCCCAGCCGCTCCACGGCATGTGGGATCTTTCCGGACCGGGTCACTAACCCGCGTCACCTGCATCGGCAGGTGGACTCTCAACCACTGCGCCACCAGGGAAGCCCTCTCACTGGTTTTTAATTTGGATTTTCCTAATGACCAAAAATGTTAAACATCTTTTCATGTACTTTTATACCATCTGTATGTCTTCTTTGGTGGAATGTCCAAGTATTTATCCATTTCTTTTATTAGGTTGCTTGTTATCTTTTCATTAGTTGTGAGAGTTCTTTATTATTCTACCTGCAAGTCCTTTATCAAAGTTGAATTTTGCAAATAGTTTTTTCCCAGTCTGTGGCCTTACCTTTTCATTTTCTTAACAGTGTCTTCCAATGATAAGAAGTTTTAATTTTTTTCAGATTTGTTGAGGTGTGATGAACAAGTAAAAATCGTATATATTTTGGGTTGTACAATGTGATTTTTAAAGGTATACAATGAGATGATTTAATATACACATACATTGTGAAATATTTACCATAATCAAGTTAAATAACACATCCGTCACCTCACATTGTTACCAATACAGTATTATTAACTACAGTCACCATGCTGTACATTAGATCCCCAGAACTTATTCATCTTATAATTGAAAGTTTGTACCCAACCCTCCCCACCCCTATCCACTGGCAACCACTGTTCCAACCTCTGGTTCTATGAGTTCAACTTTTTTAGATTCCACATACAGTTGAGATCATAGAGTGTTTGTCTTTCCGTTTCTGGCTTACTTTACTTAGTATAATGTCCTCCAGGCTCATCTGTGTTGTTACAAATGGCAGGATTTCCTTCTTCTTTATAGCTGAATAATATTCCTGTGTGTGTGTGTGCATGCGTGTAAAATCCCATTTACTTTTTTCTTCCCATTTTATTGTGATATAATTGACATACAGCATTGTATAAGTTTAAGGTATACAGCATAATGATTTGACTTACATATATCATGAAATCATGACCACAGTAAGTTTAGTGAACATCCATCACCTCGTATAGACACAAAATTAAAGAAATGGAAAAAATTTTTTCCTTGTGATGAGAACTCTTACGGTTTACTCTCAACTTTCATGTATAATGTACAGGAGTGTTAGGTTTATCATGTTATACATGACATCCCTTGTATTTATCTTACAACTAGAAGTCTGTACCTTTTGACCACCTTCATCCAATTCCTCTTCCCCCCACACCCCACCTCTGATAACCAAAAATTTGATCACATTTTCCCTGAGGTTGTTGTTTTTGAAGTATACTTGATATACAACACTATGTTAGTTCCTGGTACACAACATAGTGATTCGATATTTCTGTACATTTCAAAATGATCACCATGATAAGTCTAGTTACCATCTGTCACTATACAAAGATGTTACATAATTATTGACTCACATTCCAAATACTACATTTCCCACTCATGACTCATTTTGTAACTGAAAGTTTATACCTTTTAATCTCTTTCACCTACTTCTCTCCTCTCCCACCCCCACAAACTGTGTGTTCTCTGTATCTATGACTCTGTTTTTGTTTAGTTATGTTTGTTTACTTGTTTATTTTAGATTCCACATCTAAGTTAAGTCATGCAATATTTGTCTTTCTCTGTCTGACTTATTTCACTTAGCCTAATACCATCTAGGTCCATTCATGTTGGCACAAATGGCAAGATTTCATTCTTTCTATGGCTGATTAATATTCCATTAGACACACACACATACACACGCACACACCACATCTTCTTTATCCATTCATCTATTTATGGGTTCTTAGGGTGCTTCCATATCATAGCTATTGTAAATAATGCTGCAATGAACATAGGGGTGCATATATCTTTTCTAATTCGTGTTTTAGTTTTCTTTAGATAAATATCCAGGAGTGAACTTGCTGGATCGTATGGTAGTTCATTTTTAATTTTTTGAGGAATCTCCATACCATTTTCCATAGTGGCTGCACCAGTTTACATTCCCTCTAACAGTGCACAAGTGTTCCCTTTTCTCCACATCCTTGCCAACACTTGTTATTTATCTTCCTTTTTTCTTGTCCCCAAACAAGATTCCAAGTGGAATGTACAAGGTGAAGGTGGCCCCAAAGCCATCTGGTCTGAAGAGCTAAGGTGGAGTTGACAGAGCAAGAGGACACCACAGCTGATGGGTCAAGGACACACCTTCCTCTGAAGAAATGCTCAGAACTTGTTTTGAACTAGAAACACCTGTGGAAAACTGGGCATGTAACTGAGGAGGACCCTATGAAGCCTGCCCAGAATAGAGCCCCCACCCATGTCCTCTGCCTGCCTTTTGTCTGCAGAAAAACTTTAGTCAAAGAATAAATTTAATCAGAGAAATGAGAAAAAAAAATGAGAAACAGTCAAGCAAGGCAAAATAATAATACTTTAGCTATTAAACAAAGTCAAGGACCTTTAGTTCCTCCTCAAGGGCTGTAGATAATATTCTGAGTCACATCCTTGAGCTGTTGCAGATACTGAAACCCCCCGCCAGGTGGAAGAAGTTAACTGTATGCTGCCCACAAGCACATAGATCCCAGACCTGTTGGAACCAGAGGGTTGGTCATGCTGACTCTCGATGACCTCACCACCAACCAATCAGAAGAATGTGCACGAGTGGATCACACCCTGCTCCTTGAGCACTATAAGACTCCTCACTACCCCCTCCAGGGTGGGAAGCACAGTTTGGAAGGCATTAGCCCACTGTGGCCCCTTTGCCTGGCAAAGCAGTGAAGCTATTTTTTTTTTTTACTTCACCCAAAACTCTGTCTCCACGTTTCTATTCTGCACTGGTGAAAAGAGGCAGAGTTTCGGCAACACATAGGGGGCTTGATCTCATGGCCCAGTGTGCACTGGGACTCTCAGGAAGTATAAGGAGGTGGGGAGGTATAAACAGGCACATTTTAAGCATGAGGCTTTGTTTTCAAGGTTGCCTCATGGTCACAAGACAGCCATTGTACTCCAGCCATCACATCTGCTTCCATCAGGAAGGAGGGCCCAGACACAAGTAGCCAAACCTTTTAGGAGTTTGTACAAATGTTTCTACAAATAGGATTTCACTTGATCTTTGATCTGAGGGAGGCAGGAAAGCAAGGAAAGAGGTTCATAGGGGCTAAGGGACTTGACAAATGTCACACAACTAGTAAGGAACAGAATCAGGATTTGAACCTCAGCCTTAGTGAAGGCTACCTGCCATTCCTTACTCCAACTAGGGTGGCCCCCGGGGAGGAGAAGCTCACATAACTCTACTTCACCCACCGACCACACCCTGGGTTTGAGAGAGGCAGAGCTGGAGGTTTCCTGCCCCTGCAAGCCTTTGCCTGGACACCTCTGTGCACTGCACTCGGCTGGTTGTGGTGGAGTCAAGACATACCCCCATCTTCGTGGAGTTGAGGTTCCAGTGGGTGATAAGACAAACACAGACCAATGCCTCCAAGCAGACTGTGGACCGGGTCAAGGGGAAGAGGTTGCAGAAGTCCAGGTGAAGTAGTTGGGAAAGGCCCTCAGAGAGTAGCATTTGAATTGGGGCTCAGAGGAAGAGCTGGTTTTTGATATAAAGGTGTAAAAGGAGGAGGAGGAAGGTGTGAGCATTCTGGGAAGAGCATGTAGTCCAGTATGGTTTTCATTTCTCACATCTACTCCATCGTCACTTCCTGTCTGTCCACTGCAAATCCAGGTCTGCCTTTATCTATCCCTGCCACACCCTCACCTAAGCCGCCAACACCTCTTGCCTGGATGATGGAAATATCTTCCTAACTGGTCTCCTGGCTGCCTCCTTTGTCTCCTTCCAGTTTGTCCCACATGCTGTTACAGGCTTCCAGCTTGAGTGACTAGGTCCAGTAGTATCACCAAATGAGACTGGGAATATGAGAGAAGAACAGATTTGGGGGTAAGGGGAAGTATTAGGTTTGGATGTCCAGTATGAAGCGATTGTGGGACATCCAGGAGAGGACTTCCTATAGGCAGCTAGGGGACTCACAGTCTATACCTTAGCTGGGAGCTACAGAGTTGGGTGTCTTCAACAGAGATGAAGTGATCAAGGCCACGAAAAAGAAGAGGGCGCACAGGATAGTCAGGACAGAACCTGAAGGCAGAGGGGACGGGGAGAAGACGAAAAAGACATCCACAGAGTAAAACATAAAGACAAGTTTTAATAAGAGGGCAGATCAACAGTGGATGTGGCTGAGAGGACACAAAATGACTGTCCCCTGGGCCTGCAGTTGGGATGTCTTGGGGTTTTGCCAAAGTGGGTTCAGTGGAGGTGGGGGCAGGGGCCAGATGCAGGGGCTTGTGAGGGAATACAGCAGAGAACATCAGGTACAAGTTGTCACCAAAGAGTAAAGAGGAAAGAGAAAGCAATAAATAGCTAAAAATCAGATTCACAGGGCCATTCTTAAGAGTCCATATGATGTAGTGTTTCTACATTATCAGTTACGTAATGTAGTTTCTTTTTTGTTTGTTTGTTTTGTTTTTTGGTTTTTTTTTTTGCGGTACGCAGGCCTCTCACTGCCATGGCCTCTCCCGTTGCGGAGCACAGGCTCCGGACGCGCAGGCTCAGCGGCCATGGCTCACGGGCCCAGCCACTCCGCGGCATGTGGGATCTTCCCGGACAGGGGCACAAACCCGTGTCGCCTGCATCGGCAGGCGGACTCTCAACCACTGCGCCACCAGGGAAGCCCGGTAATGTAGTTTCTTATCAGTTCCTACTCTTAAAAGGAAAAAACTAGAATGCACAAGGACACACAGACAAGGCTATTCACCACAGCACGGTTTTTGCTTATAAATTGGAAACATCCTAAATGATATTCAGTAGGAGAAGGGCCGAACCTCTATACATCATATGGCATTACATACAACAATTAAACAAGAAATGATTTATGCACCAAGATGAGACGTTCATTCAAAATACACGGGTAAGTGACAATGTGATAGTCATTATGCAAATAAGTTATAATCAATACTTTGTATGGATACATACTTATGTGGACGCATAGATGTATCGGGAAGTGTGTACCGTGAATGGATGATGGCAGATACCTCTGGGGAAGGAGAGTGGATATTGGTGGAAGTCAGAGAGGACTTTACAGCCTTATGAATGCATTCTTTAGAATGAAAAGTGTACACGAGTAAGCCTTCAAGGCCAGAAAATGATGGAAGAGGCAGAACACGTTTACTGGCCAAGAGAAAGGCACCAGTAACAGAGAAATTAAAGACGGGAGAGAGAAGCTCTAGGTGGGGATAAGATCTCAGAGATAGAAGGATGCATCTTCCTGGGTCCACGGATGGAGGGGAAACTCCTAGAGGCTCCAACAGGTAGAAAGGAGATAAGGGTAGGTGTAAAGTAAGGGAAGGGGACACAGACCCAGATCCCTCCAGATGGCTTCAATTTCTAACTAAGTAGGTGACCAAGTTGTCACTAAGTATGATAAATATTTAGAGGCATGCAGGGGAAAAAAAAAGGAGAGAAAGCTGGTTGGGAAGGAAGAGAACTAAAGAGCAGGGCTTGGGTTGGAATGAACCACTTACCCCATTAGCTACTTATAACACTGTTGGGGTGGATCTGCCCTGGGTGTGAGGACAGAAAGGTCAGGTGCGGGTAACACCAATCCAGGACCGGGTTTGGGTGCAGGTCCAGCACATGCAGAGTGTGTGAAAATGACGAGGTTCTGCTGGGGTAGGGAGAGACCAGGAAGAGAATCTGAGGGATAGGAGAGAAGATGGGATTCAAAAGCCTGGAGACAACATGACAACAGAGGAGGGCTAGGAAGGGGAGACTGATGCTTAAGGAGGAGCTGGGCTTAATTTCAGAGGCGGGGCAACAAGGACCTACTGCATAGCACAGGGAACTATACTCAACATTTTGTAATAACCTACAAGGGAGAAGAATCTGTAAAAGAGTAGATATATACGTAGGTACAACTGAATCACTGTGCTGTACACCTGAAACTTACACAACATTGTAAATCAACTATACTTCAATAAAAAAGAAAATATAAATATTTTAGCTAAAAAAAAAATTTCTTTCAGAGGTGGGCAGGTGGGGGAATAACCAACCAAGTCCAGAGTGGACATGGCACTGCGCGGGGCTGAAGCAGAGCACAAGAGGCAACGGTCAGAGTTGAGGTCAAGAAGGCTAAGATGTTGACCCAGTCATTGCGTGGACATTAGTGAGCCTCCCAGGAGAGCAGGAAGGTGGGGGAAGGCAGGCCCGAGCCAGGTGCCACCCCAGTGAAGGGAAAGGAACTGATGCGCGTATAAGCCAGTGCTTTGAAGAAGGGTGAGTGCTGACTTTCCGGTAGAAAAGGAACATCTTGGTGACATTGGGCTCTGAGGAAGGGAAGGCCCGGCCCTCCTGGCCTGGAGAATGTGAGGTCTGAGCATGAGCTGCTGTGACCTGGGGCTGCCGGGGAAGCAGAGGTTAAAGAGGCAGCGATGAGGAAAGCTCTCTCTCCACCCTAGGGAGAGTTTAAATGCTGGTGCCCGACCACCCACCACGGCTCCCCCCAAGAGAGGGATTTAGTTTGTCTAAGGTAGAACCTGGATATGGGTGATTTTTAACTTGTGATAATTTGAGACTTCCATAAAATTTGCAAGAATAGTACAAAGAATTCCCCTACACCCTTCTCTCAGATTCCTTAAGAGTTAACATCCAAATCACTCTTCATTACTTTACTATCTCCACACACATTTTCCCCAAAGTGTCTGCATTTAAGTGGACAGGAATGCCTCAAACCTCCCGGGCCATGCGCTTAATGCTTCCGGGATCAAGAAGCACTGCTTAGTAGAGGAACCCGGAGGGAACAGTATAAAATGGCAAGGAGGTGAAGGTAAAGAAATGTTACAGAAATGAAGGTGGGGTGCCCCCTCACTCAGGCCCAGGGTCTGAGGGCAACATGGACGAGCGCCTGGCTGGCACTGCAGGTCTGCAATGACTTCCTGTAGAATGACCACGGGCATCTGAGCCTGGGCCTCTCCTGGTCCACCACTGCTGTCACTGTCCATCAATGCCTGGCACTTTCCATCACCTCCCCTGGGTACAGGGGGTTGGGGTCCTGGGTCAGCCAGATCTCTAAGTCAGTGTGGCGGAGCCATACTTGTCCTGTGACATTGAAGAGCATGGAGCCCTGGGCATCCCGGAACACTGGGTTGCCACTGTGCAGTAATGGCATGGGGGAACAGTCATTGTGCGCATGTGGGCCAACAGGACCCTCTCATTTTCCTGCCAGATGTAAGTCTTTGGCCCAATCTCCACACAGGACACATTGCTGTTCTGGTCCAGCACATCATGGATGTAGTGGTATGGCTGGATGTGGATGATGGTCTCTTCAGTTGCCACGGTAACTCATCCAGAAGTGTGGCTGGCTGCAACAGACTCATCAGATCAGGAAACTCCTTCACCCAGCCCTAGGGATCAGTTCCTGGCAGGGCAAGCCCTATTTGTTGTCTTTTTTGATAATAGCCATTCAAAAAGGTGTGAGGTGATATGTGAGGTGGTTTTGATTCACATTTCCCTGATGATTAGTGATGTTGAGCCTCTCTTCATGTGCCTGTTGGCCATCTGTGTGTCTTTGAAAAAATGTCCATTCAGTTCCTCGGCCTATTTTTTAACTGGGTTGTTTGTTTTTTTGACATTGAGTTGTATGAGTTCTTTGTATATTTTAGATATTAGCCCCTTATTGGATATATCATTTGCAAGTATTTTCTCCCATTCAGTAGGTAGCCTTTTCATTTGTTGATAGCTTCCTTCACTGTGCAAAAGCTTTTTAGTTTGTTGTAGTCCCAATTGCTTATTTTTGCTTTTGTTTCCCTTGCCTAGGGAAAGAAAACAAAATATATATAAATATAATAGTTATATATATTATATATATAAATATATAATAGTTATATATATATTGCTATATATATTACAGCAATATATATCCAAAAATATATATTGCTAAGACTGATGTCAAAGAGCCTTCTGCCTATGTTTTCTTCTGGAATTTTTATGGTTTCAGGTCTTACATTTAAGTCTTTAATCCAATTTGAGTTTATATTTGCATCTGGTGTGAGAAAGTAGTCCAGTTTGAGTCTTTTGCATGTAGCTGCCTGGTTTTCCCAACACCGTTTATTGAAGAGGCGTTTTTTCCCCCCATTGTATATTCTTTACACCTTTGTCAAAGACTAATTGCCCATATAAGTGTGGTTCATTTCTGGGCTCTCTATTCCTTTCCATTGATCTATGTGTCTGCTTCTGTGCCAGTACCATACTGTTTGATTACTGTAACTTTGTAGTATAGTCTGAAGTCAGGGAGCATGATACCTCCAATTTTGTTCTTCTTTCTTAAGATTGTTTTGACTATTGGGGTCTTTTGTGTTTCCATAAATATTTTAGAATTATTTGTTCTAATTCTGTGAAAAATACCATTGGTATTTTGATAGGGATTGCATTGAACTGTAAATTGCCTTGGGTAGTATGGTCACTTTAACAATATTAATTCTTCTAATCTATGAGCAGGGTATATCTTTCCATCTGTTTGTGTCATCTTTAATTTCTTTCATCAGTGTTTTATAGTTTTCCTAGTATAGTTTTACTCCTTAGATTTATTCCCAGGTGTTTTATTCTTTTCGATGCAATGGTAAATGGGATTGTTTTCTCAATTTCTCTTTCTGATAGCTCATTGTTAGTATATAGAAACTAAACATATTTTTGTATATTAATTTTGTATCCTGCAACTTTACCAAATTCATTGATAAGTTTTAGCAATTTTTTGGTGGAGTCTTTAGGATTTTCTATGTATAGTATCACGTCATCTATAGTGACAGTTTTACTTCTTCCTTTACAATTTGGATTCCTTTTATTTCTTTTTCTTACCTGATTGCTGTGGCCAGGACTTCCAATACTATGTTGAATAAAAGTGGTGGGAGTGGACATCTTTGTCTTGTTCCTGATATTAGAGGAAATGAAGATAATTTCAGCTTTTCACTGTTGAGTATGATGTTAGCTCTGGACTTTTCATTTATGACCTTTATTATGTTGAGGTATGTTCCCTCTATACCTGCTTTGTTGAGAGTTTTGATCATAAATGGATGTTGAATTTTGTCAAAAAGCATTCTCTGCTTCTACTGAGGTAATCATATGATTTTTATTCTTCAATTTGTTAATGTGGTGTATCACATTGATTTGCAGATATTGAACTATCATTGCATTTCTGGGATAAATCCTACTTGATCATGGGTGTATTGCAGGAGTTACCAAAATATAACACAGAGATATGAAGTGAGCAAATGCTGTTGGGAAAATGATGCTAATAGACTTGCTTGACAGAGGGTTGTCACAGACCTTCAATTTGTAAAAACAGCAATATCTGTGAAATGCAATAAAGTGAAGCACAGTAGAATGAGGTATGCCTGTAATTTCTATTGACCTATCTTCAAGTTCACTGATTCTCTCCTCACGGGACACTCTGCACATTACAGTTTGCACAAAACCAAACTTCTTCACAATCTTTAGCTTCCCTTTCAAGATTAAGTGTGAATTTATGATAAACAGACCTCACTGGAAGATAATGCAGTCAATATCTCCATCCCTGGCCTTCCCCATCTCCAGGACCTGATAGAACTTCGCTGATTTCAGGGAAAGCAAAAAGAAAACAAATTCAGGAACTATACCATTTTGCACTCTCTTACTTCAATATCCTGGCTTGAATCAGAGAACTCAGAATATGAATCAGGTCTACTCCACCTACACTCCTTACACTTCTTATTGAACATGCTTACCCCCAACCAAGTAGCAGAGACACAGAGTACGCTTGTGAAGTATACCCAGTGGTAAGCTGGCTGGTGAGAGCCATTGCTAAGTTTTCAGGAACTTCTCAAACTGGTTTTTAAACATGGCCATTATGTTAAAATTTTATATTCCATATATAAAATTTATATATATATATAATCAAATAAATTATATTAAAAACAAAGGTGATAAATACTCAAGACATTACTTTCTAACTACTTTACTACATTTTACTATTTTTATTCTTTAATGTTATTAATGTCTATTCTACCTGTATGGTGATATGACATGTGTATATGGAGTTACGATTATTTATTTCATCTTCCAATTTTATAATGGTATGCTACTGAGCACTTCTTCCCAAATCTGTGTTCCTTGATATCACATTTGTAGCCTGAAATTAGCCATGTTGGATGTATTTACACCATGGAAATCAGTATAAATTGTTGCTTTGTTTTGTTGATTGTCTAGTCCAGGGGTTAGCAAATTTTTTCAGTAAAGAGCCATATAATATTTTAGGCTTTGTAAACCACATGCAGTTTTTGTTGCATAGTTTTGTTTGTGTTATAAGCCTTTAAAAAATGTAAAAATTATGCTTAGATCTCATACTGTACAAAAATAGGCCACAGGTTGGATTTAGCCCAGCAGTGACAGTTTGCTAACCCATGGACTAGACTCAAGAAAGTAATAAAATGTTAATAATGCAGATTAAACTCAAAACTTTCATGTCTATAGCTGTTACACTGTGAAAAACACAAGAAATTCAGAACATATTCTTTCCAGTATTCAAAACCTATCATTCAATTAATCAAAGAGGTTGCTCACATCATGGCTGACTGAGTGCCGTTCTGAAGTGTGTCTTCATTGTGTCCGTTTTGTCTTACTCGTTAACATAAACGAAAA